>NC_090265.1:744292943-745547585 GCF_040414725.1 Anabrus simplex
ACAGGGCTTTGGAAAAAAAAAAAAGGTTAAAATAACTGGCCCAAAAACCCAAATGGTAAGGAGGCGAACTCTTGCACTCCTAGAAATTTACAATTGAATGCATAAAACCCTATTTGGGCTTATCGTCCGACGTTACAGAGGCTAAGCCTATACTACTGAGGTGACTAGATGGAGAAACATATTTAGATTTCAGAAATTACAAGATAGAAAAGTTACGAAGTAATAGCCACCTCAAAATCAAGTTGAGAAGGGATATGAGAGGGTACCACACTCTCCATTCCCTGATTTCGGACTAGTTTGAAATTACATTTAGAGTTTCAAATTTACGTTTTTAGAAAATGAAGTTACGTTACTAAAGATTTTCAAAGATTATCACATGATTATACTGAATCTGCCACTACCTTGAGCTGGTGGACCTCCCGAAGATGGACGAGGCGCCCTCGCCTCTTTTACTAACACACACTCTGTAGACTGGAGCAATCACAAAAAAAAAAAAATATATAAAAAAAGAAACTGGTCCAAAAATATGCCAGCTGTTATAGCCGAGGGGAAAGTTCCAGGAAACTCCGGGCTAAGGCCCTGCAACCTCCAATTCTTATTGGATAATCAAATAAATACCAGAAAATTTTGATTAGTAGAAAAATGTACAAAATTTGGCGGGAAGAGATAGGAGTGTTGTAAACTTTAACACACCGAAAACAAAGAATAAACAATTAGTTTAGGAAATCTTAACATAAAAAATTACTCTACAATTTGAATATTTCATCTTCACACCAGAGGGCATAACATAAGTTTATAGTAGTGACATCTGCTGACAAATGTTCAAACTTCTTGCGATAGTTGTTGCGAGTTTTATATTTTAGATGGCATAATGAAAATTCAGTCTGTTTCCAGTCATTCAACCGGGCCAGGAATGGAATGAATCAAGCCCCATCTAGTGGTGAGGATAGGAATTGTGCCGGCCGCCGAAGCCTGTCGCACATTGGAGAGTGTTGCTGGAATGAAAGCTGACAGGGAAAACCGGAGTACCCGGAGAAAAACCTGTTCCGCCTCCGTTTTGTCCAGCACAAATCTCACATGGAGTGACCGGGATTTTTTTACTATTTGTTTTACGTCGCACCGACACAGATAGGTCTTATGGCGACCATGGGACAGGAAAGGCCTAGGAATGGAAAGGAAGCGGCAGTGGCAGGTACAGCCCCAGCATTTGCCTGGTGTGAAAATGGGAAACCACGGAAAACAATTTTCAGGGCTGCCGACAGTGGGGTTCGAACCCACTGTCTCCCGGATGCGAGCTCACAGCTGCGCGCTCCTAACCGCACGGCCAACTCGCCCGGTGTGACCGGGATTTGAACCACGGAACCCAGCGGTGAGAGGCCAGCGTACTGCCGCCTAGGACACGGAGGCTAATAATAATAATAATAATAATAATAATAATAATAATAATAATGTCCGCCCTGTGCTGTAGTGGTTAGTGTGATTAGCTGCCACCCCCGGAGAACAGGGTTCGATTCTCGGCTCTGCCATGAAATTTGAAAAGTGGTACGAGGGCCACGGTCGCTTCCTTCCTTTTTCCTGGTCTATTCCTTCCGATCTCCCCATTTCCCCACAAGGCCCCTGTTCAGCATAGCAGGCGAGGCCCCCTGCGCGAGGCACTAGTCCTCCTCCCAGTTGTATCCCACGGCCCAAAATCTCACGCTCCAGGACATTGCCCTTAAGGCGGTAGAGCTGAGATCCCTCGCTGAGTCTTAGGGAAAATCCAACAATGGACGGTAAACAGACTAAGAAATAATAATAATAATAATAATAATAATAATAATAATAATAATAATAATAATAATAATAATAATAATGGGAGCAACCCACTTCTAATAGATGTAAAATGCATGGAGTGCTACAGAAAGAATGTTGACTATGCAAGGATTAGAAGTTCTAATTACCGAGCTCGATAGTTGCAGTCGCTTAATTGCGGCCATTATCCAGTATTCGGGAGATAGTGGGTTCGAGCCCTACTGTCGGCAGCCCTGAAGATGGTTTTCTATGGTTTCCCATTTTCATACCAGGAAAATTCTGGAGCTGTACCTAAATAAGGCCACGGTCGCTTCCTTCCCACTCCTAGCTCCTTCCTGTCCCATCGTCGCCATAAGACCTGTCTGTGTCGGTGCGACGTAAAGCAAATAATTTATGAATATATATATCTGGGTTTCGGATGATATGTCCGCTCCTAAACCGGAAGAAGTTTCCAAAATTGTTGGTTCGTCAGATGTAATGCCAATCAAACAATCTGAACACAGCGAGAAATATACACCGAGGCTTTGTAATTATCAAATTTAAACACAGTACTTCAAAGTGCACTGTTCACGTATATGTTTTGCCGGGACACGGGACACTTTAGAGAAATAAGGGACGATGCGTCACCCTATCATCGTCCATGACCCCTGAAGGGGATGTGCTCACCTAACGGCCGCCAGGTTGTGGTCCTGGGAGCGCTGCCCGACAGAGCTGTCTGTCGACTTTCCCATAGCGATACTGCACTCACAAATCGTAAGGAGAATCGATTTTATTGTCTCGCTATAGGCAAAGCAAACTGATTCCTTCAGATTTACGTTCTAACACATAGGTCATCAACCGCGTTAATGAACTCTCAATCACCGAAGAAATGAGGTTATCGAATAAACGTTGCTTCTTCTGATGACCTGTCCATAGAGGTTTAGAGGGCCCCACGTTCGAATTCCGGCAGAGGTAAGGATTTAACTGTGTATGGTTAAGTAAGTCCTAACACATTTACATACAACTTACCACATTACCAGAAACACGCATGTGGGTCGGTGTGAAGTTCGTGTATGCGCTTTGTCTCCTTGTTGTGCAGCCATTTAAGCCATTAGTACACATTATTTCCTCCTCTGCGAACCATGTGACCTTGCCGCGGTGGGGAGGCTTGCGTGTCCCAATGATGCAGAGAGCCGAGCCGCAGGTGCAACCATATCGGATGGGTATCTGTTGAGAGACCAGACTAACGAATGGTTCATCGAAAGGGCGGTAGCAGCCTTTCGGTAGTTGCAAGGGCGGCAGTCTGGATGATTGACTGATACGGCCTTGTAATAATACTCAACATGGCTTAGCTGTGTTGATACTGCTACACGGCTGAAAGCAACGGGAAACTACAGCCGTAACTAACTCCCGAGGACATGCAGCTTTCTCTGTATGAATGATGTACTGATGATGGCTTCCTCCCGGGTAAAATATTCCGGAGGTAAACTAGTCCCCCATTCGGATCTCCGGGTGGGGACTACACGAGAGGGGGCGATCATCAGGAAGATGGATACTGACATTCTACGAGTCGGAGCGTGGAATGTTAGAAGTTTGAATCGTTGTGGTAGGTTAGAGAATCTGAAAAGGGAGATGGATAGGCTAAAGTTAGATGTAGTTGGCATAAGTGAAGTACGTTGGCAGGAAGAACAAGATTTTTGGTCAGGCGACTACCGAATTATCAACACAAAATCAAACAGAGGAAATGCAGGAGTTGGTTTAATAATGAATAAGAAAATAGGGCAGCGGGTAAGCTACTATGACCAGCATAGTGAAAGAATTATTGTCGTCAAGATAGACACCAAACCAATGCCCACCACAATAGTGCAGGTCTATATGCCTACTAGTTCAGCGGATGATGAAGAAATCGAAAGAATATATGAGGAGATAGAAGATTTAATACAATATGTAAAAGGTGACGAGAATCTAATTGTGATGGGAGACTGGAATGCAGTGGTAGGCCAAGGAGGAGAAGGTAGTACAGTAGGAGAATTTGGATTGGGACAAAGGAACGAAAGAGGAAGTCGTCTGGTTGAATTCTGCACTGATCATAATTTAGTCCTTGCCAATACTTGGTTCAAACACCACAAACGACGGCTGTATACGTGGACGAGACCTGGAGACACTGGAAGGTATCAAATAGACTTCATTATGATTAGGCAGAGATTCAGAAACCAGGTGTTGGATTGCAAAACTTTCCCAGGAGCAGACGTGGACTCTGACCACAACTTGTTGGTCATGAAATGCCATCTGAAGTTGAAGAAATTGAAGAAAGGAAAGAATGCAAAAAGATGGGATCTAGACAAGTTGAAAGAAAAGAATGTGAGGGATTGTTTCAAGGAACATGTTGCACAAGGACTAAATGAAAAGGCTGAAGGAAACACTATAGAGGAAGAGTGGAGAGTCATGAAAAATGAAGTCAGTAGGGCTGCTGAAGAAATGTTAGGAAGGAAGAAAAGATCAACTAAGAATCAGTGGATAACTCAGGAGATACTAGACCTGATTGATGAACGACGAAAATACAAGAATGCTAGAAATGAAGAGGGCAGAAAAGAATACAGGCAATTAAAGAATGAAGTGGATAGAAAGTGCAAGGTAGCTAAGGAGGAATGGCTGAATGAAAAATGCAAGGATGTCGAAGGCTGTATGGTCCTGGGAAAGGTAGATGCTGCATACAGGAAAATCAAGGAAACCTTTGGAGAAAGGAAATCTAGGTGTATGAATATTAAGAGCTCAGATGGAAAACCACTTCTAGGGAAAGAAGACAAGGCAGAAAGATGGCAGGAGCATATCCAACAGTTGTATCAAGGTAAAGATGTAGATAATTTGGTTCTGGAACATGAAGAGGCTGTTGATGCTGATGAAATGGGAGACCCAATTTTGAGGTCAGAGTTTGACAGAGCTGTGAGTGACCTCAATAGGAACAAGCCACCTGGAATTGATGACATTCCCTCTGAATTACTGACTGCCTTAGGAGAAACCAGCATGGCAAGGTTATTTCATTTAGTGTGCAAGATGTATGAGACAGGAGAAGTCCCATCCGATTTTCGGAAGAATGTTGTTATACCTATTCCCAAGAAAGCCGGTGCTGACAGGTGTGAAAACTACCGCACCATTACTTTAGTATCTCATGCCTGCAAAATTTTAACACGTATTATTTACAGAAGAATGGAAAAACAAGTTGAAGCTGAGTTGGGAGAAGATCAATTTGGCTTCAGAAGAAATGTAGGAACACGTGAAGCTATCCTGACTTTACGTCTGATCTTAGAGGATCGAATCAAGAAGGACAAGCCCACGTACATGGCATTCGTAGATCTAGAAAAGGCATTCGATAACGTTGATTGGACAAAGCTATTTATGATTCTGAAGATGATAGGGATCAGATACCGAGAACGAAGAATTATCTACAATCTGTATAAAAATCAGTCTGCAGTGATAAGAATCGAGGGCTTTGAAAAAGAAGCAGCAATGCAGAAAGGAGTGAGACAAGGCTGCAGTTTGTCCCCTCTCCTTTTCAATGTTTACATAGAACAGGCAGTAAAGGAAATCAAAGAGAAATTTGGAAAGGGAATCACAGTCCAGGGAGAAGAAATCAAAACCTTGAGATTTGCCGATGATATTGTTATTTTATCTGAGACTGCAGAAGATCTCGAGAAGTTGCTGAATGGTATGGATGAAGTCTTGGGTAAGGAGTACCAGATGAAAATAAATAAGTCCAAAACAAAAGTAATGGAGTGCAGTCGAACGAAGGCAGGTGATGCAGGAAATATTAGATTAGGAAATGAAGTCTTAAAGGAAGTAGATGAATATTGTTACTTGGGTAGTAAAATAACTAACGATGGCAGAAGTAAGGAGGACATAAAATGCAGACTAGCACAAGCAAGGAAGAGCTTTCTTAAGAAAAGAAATTTGCTCACTTCAAACATTGATATCGGAATTAGAAAGATGTTTTTGAAGACTTTCGTGTGGAGCGTGGCATTGTATGGAAGTGAAACATGGACGATAACTGGCTCAGAAAGAAAGAGAATAGAAGCTTTTGAAATGTGGTGTTACAGAAGAATGCTGAAGGTGAGATGGATAGATCGAATCACGAATGAAGAGATACTGAATCGAATTGGTGAGAGGAGATCAATTTGGCTAAATTTGACGAGAAGAAGAGATAGAATGATAGGACACATCTTAAGACACCCAGGACTTGTTCAGTTGGTTTTTGAAGGAAGTGTAGGGGGTAAGAACGGTAGGGGTAGACCAAGGTATGAATATGACAAGCAGATTAGAGCAGATGTAGGATGCAATAGTTTCGTAGAAATGAAAAGGTTAGCACAGGATAGGATGGCATGGAGAGCTGCATCAAACCAGTCTATGGACTGATGACTCAAATACAACACACAGTACACATTTGTCGTTTTCAAATTAATGTTGTTTTTCCATCTCCCTTACAGAAGCTAGAAATATCAGTATTAATATCCCGTTTGAAACACACAGATGTAGTCTTCCGTAGTTTCCAATTTCCATGCCAGGCAAATGTTGCTGCTGTACCTCGCCTACTCTACCTACCCTTTCCCATCGTTCCTTCGCCGAAAACCTTCGACGTTAAACCCTAGGAATTAACCAATCAAGCTGAAAATTCCCAACTCGAACCGAGGAGCGGGATATTTTTGTTGTGGTAAATGAAATGATTACTCTCGCTCCTCAGCAGGTGGGAGCCAGCAAGCGAGCTCCCTCACGAGGAAATGCCTCAGCGGCAGCGACCACATTCCGTCAGGTCACTGAACCTCCTCTACATCCGAGCTCCTACCGAGAGGTTTTCTGATATTTCATGTCGATCGAGATCAGCTCGAGATTTGGACTCTTGGTGAAGTGGTGAATATCACTCACCCGGTATGTGTAAAGTGGCATTCTTCCTGTCCGACGGAACGTCACATTTGATGCACACGGCAGGTGAGGCCATACGATTATTATTATTATTATTATTATTATTATTATTATTATTATTATTATTATTATTATTATTATTATTATTATTATTAACCTCGGCCTCCATAATGTAATGATTACCGCTATTCACTGTCCTTACCGAGCTCGATAAGTGCAGTCGCTAAGGATCTAGTATTCGCGAGATAGTGAGTTCGATCACCACTGTCGGCAGTCCTGGTTTCCGATTTTCACACCAGGCTGTACCTTGGTTAAGGCCACGACCGCTTCCTTTCCACTGCTGGCCCTTTCCTATCCCATCGTCGCCATAAAACTTCTCTGTGTCGGTAAAACGCAAAGTAACTTGCAAAAAAATGAAGAAAAAAGAAAACCATTTCCTTCACCCTAAACCAGTTATTGCATTAGTTTCTTTTCGTTTCTCCTTCCTTGCCTTTCCGCCAATTTTTGGGGTCGGCACTTGTTCTGAATGTGGCAAAGATTTACATCTGGGTGCCCTACCTGATGCCATCCTTAAGTTTTCTCTAGCAGTTTGTCGTATGATGTGGTTTAAAAGCAAAACAAACACTCAGCCCCCGAGCCAGCGAAACCCAATTAAAATCCCCCATAGGCCGGGAATCGAATCCAGGGCTCTGTGAATCGAAGGAGAATTACGAACACGCAGTCGGACATTTATTTCACGAAGTGCGAATATTAAAGCTCAATCGTGAAATTACCAGAGTTTCGCCCCAGTGTACAAGTGCAATCAAGTAGCTCACGACACCGCGTCAAGCAGCGTTGCCACCTCCAAAAATTGAAAAACCCTACACAAATTCAAAGTAAAGCGTAATCTTTACCGTAAAACGGTACAGTAGGCCTACTATACAGTATTAACATTCACCCAAATACAGTACTATACAGTATTAACATTCACCCAAATACAGTACTATACAGTATTAACATTCACCCAAATACACAAAACTTCAATAGAAAGCATGCAATAATAGCAAGTAGCAATAATATCAAACAGGAATACTTAACAGAAATATATTACCAGAAGTAAGAAAGTGGTGGTGTTGGTGGTGATTATTGTTTTAAGAGGAAGTACAACTAGGCAACCATCCTCTATGTAACACTATAATCAGAGGGGAAAAAAGGGAAGGGGCTCGACAATTCGAAAAATGAAGATATCGGCCAAAGGAAGACAAGGGCTACGAAGGGCGTGAAAATGGAAGACTCCCTAGCCCTCGCAAACCTAATAGCGTCGGGGTCGGAAAAGAACAAGAGTTGACCAAGAGAGGTCGGATAGGATAGATGGAAGTGGGGAGCCTGGCACAAGTAAGTGGAAGCAATGACAGGACTCAGCTGAGGGCCCCGTGGTCGCCAACCCACGCTCCAAAGTTCAGAGCCCCTGGAGCCCCTTTTAGTCGCCTCTTACGACAGGCAGGGGATACCGTGGGTGTTATTCTACCGCCCCCACCCACAGGGGGAAGAAGTAAGTAAATGCAACATATACACTTCGCCCTTCACATGTAGGATCAGGACGCAGCCACTTCCTACATTGTCTATACTCTCCCACGACTGCCTGCACTTTTGTTTCCTTCTGGGTGTTTTAACAGAAAGTTTTAATTTTTGGGTGTCGAAGGACCTGCTTTATTTTTGGATTCAGAAGTTAACCGCGCCTTTTCTTATTTAACATTCAAAATAAACGCCAAACAAATATATACTTAAAAATACATAGCTAGCTAACCAACAAGAAATTGGAGCACTGCACTGTCACGTAAAATAATTTGTAAGTACATCACAATATTATTCATAAGTTTGACGAACATAAAATTTACAAATAGGCGCTGCAATGTTACATATTTAATGTTACACCACACTTGACGGGTTAAGAAAACATTGACGGAGTTCGGTGTGGGCCGATTCGAGAGTGTGGCTGTGAACAAATATACGACTACGAGATCCACAGTTGATAAAGACTGAAGTAGTAATCCCGGTCGCAGACTGAGATTGAAAAATCCCACGTGTCAGACTATTGAGGTGCTTCATTGGTTGATCTGAAACCAGCTGAAAGGCGAATAACAATATTCAAAGCTTGGGAGCCCCCTGGAGAAATGGAGGTCAGGTCATACATGTCCAGGATTTGAACTATGTTCAGACAGGAGAAAAAATAACTTCGCTCTCAAAATCTGAACATTTTCAATAATAATAATAATAATAATAATAATAATAATAATAATAATAATAATAATAATAATAATAACTGTTCATTTAAACATTTCGCAGAACCGTATATAACGCGTATGGTTTGACGTTCGAACCGTACACCGTACATAGAGTCCGGCTAAATGATTAGCGTGCTGGCCTTTGGTCACAGGCGTCCCGGGTTCGATTCCCGGCAAGGTCGGGAATTTTAACCTTCATTGGTTAATTTCTCTGGCATGGGGGCTGGGTGTATGTGTCGTCTTCATCATAATTTCATCCTCATCACGACGTGCAGGTCGCCTACTAACGTCAAATCAAAAAAGACCTGCATCTGGAGAGCCGAAATTGTCCTCGGACACTCCCGGCACTAAAAGCCATACGACATTTCATTTCATTACCGTACATAGAGGGTTGAAAATCGTTAACGTACGATTGGCAGCGCTGGTGTCAGTGATTTGTTGGTAAATTGGATTGGCTTTGCAAATCATCAGTCCAGTGTTTATTAGCAGTACAGTTACACTTAAGGTAATATTGGCATATTTCATGAATAAAAGAGCAGTACCGGGAAAACCGAGTTCAAGAGAACCAATATCAATTAACTGGTGACATCATCATGACGTCACTGATCTCCACGAAATACAGATCTCAACGTGAGAGCCAAGTGCCAGCTGCCAACAAGAGGGAGCGATTGTGGTGTTCCTCTCACCTCTCGAGGAGAGGGGCTGAGTGGATCTAACCAGTTCACTTCACTTCAAAAATCTCACCAAATTAGATCCACGACCACCACTGGCTTATGCGCGTCTATAATAATAATAATAATAATAATAATAATAATAATAATAATAATAATAATAATAATAATAATAATAATAATACGCCCCACTAATTACTCTTACAGTTTACAAAGACACCAAAGTGCCAGAACTTAGTACGTGACAGTAAATCTTTCGACACGAAAATTACATATTTCAGCAGCTTCAGACTAAGCGTCAATTGAACCCAACAACTTGGGCCTGAAAGTTCAGCGCTCTACCGTTTGAGTTATTTAGCCATGTATATTCTCAGTCAGCAGGCGGGCTGATATTATTATTAATTATAACTGTTAAAGCGACATATTTATATAATCTGATGTCGTGATTAGCCGGTTCGAGTCCCATTGTTTCACAATCAGAATGTTGAACAGGTGGTGATATAAAATTCCTAGTCACTAGATTGCATGTCAAAAGCTTGGATTCAGATCCAAAGCTCTCCGCAGTGCTCATATGGAGTGAGAGCATATGACGTTGTTGATGGTGATTCGTCCGTCGGATGGAGACGTTAAGCTTGAGCAGACCACTTCGTACTACTCGACAGGAGTAGGCTATGTGCTGGCACCGAGTTTCACCTTCTCCCTTCCTACTATCATATATCACGTCATTCATTTCATCCTCTTAACTCATCTGATGAGGTTAACGTCAGGAAGAGTCTTAAAAGCTCGCTACGTACCCTGCAGAGAAACGGGACAAGAGTTGGACATGCATTTCTTCTTCTTCTTCTTCTTCTTCTTCTTATTATTATTATTATTATTATTATTATTATTATTATTATTATTATTATTATTATTCAGGTTTTTTCGCATTAGCCGGGACTACTGAAACATTATTGAACTTCTGACGTTCTTCAGTCATGGGTCGTATTCAGCACTTCCCTCATAACGCTGGCGGTTTTCTAAGACTCAATGTAGTAGTTGTTTTTGAGATGTAGCTGGTGAAGTGCATCGTGCAACTACAGCTCCGATCGTTATCGAAACAACAACAACAACAACAACGACAACAAATCTATCCTTATCTCCCTTCTTTCATTTATTATTATTAGTATTACTATTATTATTAGTAGTAGTAGTAGTAGTACTGTAGTATTATTCACCGTCATGACTACTAAGGACCCCGAGATCGCAACTTCTTGCGCGCCCACCAGGTTTTCATCATTTCGGAGTGCGCTTTCTTCCATGCATCAGAATGCACATGCTTTAGCGGAGTTGGGACTTCTTCTTGATGAAGCTGCTTAAGTTTGTGTCAGAGTAGTGCTCGGAGTTGAATGTCTGTCTCTAAGATTCTATAATTTAAAAGATCTTTATCGATCTCCAACTAACCGAGGAGGAATCGTTTTGAGACTTCTCAAGTAGGATAACAAACGTTTACAAATTCCTTCAGCTAGCAGTCTGAAGAGGTGAGGGTAAAATGCTATCCTTCTTTTTCCAGATTACGCTTGATATATTTTCAGTGTCGGTGTATATTTCTAAGTTGCTCCGAAGTCTGTAAACACCATCTTTAGGACCAAGAATTTTTCGGATAATCCTCCTTTCCTTAATTGCCTTAATTGCCAGTTTTTCAAGCAGGCTTTCGATAGATCCACTTTTATTATACCTGGTTTGGGTGAGGCGAAAGGCTGTTTCAAACTTGTTGACACGTGTTAAGACGACGAACTTCTCAGAATTGTTGGATTCAAATCATTCACCAAGGTATTTGAATCTTTCCACTTTCAAGATTCTACCGTGGGTAGTCAGAAAATGTGGTGGAACATGTATGATGTAGGAAATGAAATAGGAAATGAAGTGGGTTTTGGTGTAGGAGAGTTTTTTGGCCAATCTTAACTGCGCAGCTAGTTTAGGAGAGGAAGCAGAAATCTTCCCTAAGTACACACGCAGATACTTCATATTATTATTATTATTATTATTATTATTATTATTATTATTATTATTATTATTATTATTATTATTATTATTATTATTATTATTATTATTATTATTATTATTATTACCTGTCTGTAATTATGCCCCAGTAGAAGGTGAAGAAGACAAAAATGAAGATTTCTACAACAAACTGCAACAGGTTTTGAATAAAATTAATAGGAATTGGTGGTTACGTCGCGCATTTCTATCTACGAAATGTCACTGTAAAAATTGTCACAAATGGAACATAATACTTGCTTTTACTTAAATGAAGAGAAAAATCTGCGGTAAATTAAGAAATACCGTCGTTATTAGAGAAATATGAATACATACTTAAGGCCTGTAGACAGGACTCCTTTATGTCGTATTCCTCTGCTGGTGCCGTCTTTTGTTCTTTTCTTGAGGTGCAGGGAGGAATGGGAGTGCCATGTCTGTGGGTTCTCATTATCTTTGTCCATATGACTAAAGCGGCCAGTTCAAACAGCAAAATGAAGGTCAACAGCATTCACGATGTTATTTCGTTCTTCAGTGAGGCAAATGACCATGTTATAGTGATGTGGCTGGAACTCTACGGGAAAACAACTAAGGACGCATTCAACAACTTGGTGCTGCACATTACAGAGTAATATCGTAAGTACCACAAAAATATTTTTTGTTGAAAGAAAAATAGCATGATCCCTGGACCAATAAATCACTAGTCCACAGGATTCTTCTTATGTACATTGGCCATAGCGTTTTGTCGCCTATTAAATCTTGCATATCGCGATACAATTCAGGAAATGATGTCATTGACAACTGAAGCAATGAAACGAAAGCAAAGAACTTCAGTGAACACAGACATTACACACGAAATTGTAGAAAGTGTAAGACAAACAAAAGACATACGTGTGTTACTGTGAGCGTAGCACCAAAAGTACTTGTAAAGTATGTATACATAATATTCTCCAAAAATGAAATATTTCTTAATTTACCGCAGATTTTAGACTTCAACTGTGTAAAGGCAATTATTATGTTCCATTTGTGACAAATTTTACAGTGGCATTTCGTAGATAGGAATGCGCGACGTAACCGGAATTGGTATCTCTTATTGATGGGTGACTCCAATGCAAGAGTAGGTAATGCGAAAGTAGGACACTCAATTGGCACATTTGGCGAACAAGTCTGTAACAACAAAGGGATTAGATTAATAGACTTCTCCACTTACAATCGGTTAAAGGTAATGAATGGTTTTTTTTTTTTTTCAAGCATAAACATAGATACACATGGGAGGCAAGAGGCACGAGATCAATACTAGATTATGCTATTTGCAATATCAAACTAGCAGAGATGGATTTAGACACAAGAGTTTTTCGAGGCCCAGAATTAGAAACAGCTCACTACCTATTGCTTTGTCCCATTAGAATAAAACCGCGATGGCACAACAAAATGAAAAAACCAACAAAATCAAATACAACCTCTCTCTACAAAGTACAACTTCTTCATGATCCTAGTATTAGAAGGCTCTACCAACAACGACTAGCTGAATTAACACAATCAACTCCAAGAATCCAACGGTAGAAAATGCTGAAGAGGAATGGAAACAGCTAACAACCATCTTAAAACAGGCAGCCAAAGAGAGCCTTGGCACCAAAATGAAATGGCAGAGGAACAGGGGACTCAGATTTTGGGATGAAAACATTGTGGGGGACATAACCTTTACTAACTTGGCAGCTACAGTAAACACAACATTAAATAGAATTGCATTTTTATTCTGCCGGAACTTTACATTGTTTTTCCTACAATACCGTCCATTAGAGGCGGAAAACTATCGATAGTGCTATCGATAGTTATCGATGGCGATCACTATCGTCTGGCATCGATAGTCAATTGCCTACTATCGATAGTCAACAATAGGTTTTTCATTGGCTTATTTTTCGCTCTAACAGAAATTGTGCAGCTGTTTGTAGTTAACTGGTGAGGAGTTTGTTCCAATTCATAGGTGTGCATTTAAGAATCGCTGTGTACCTGCGTCTTCAGTGCCGGCAGAAATACTATTTAGCATTTTGGAAGGTGGGTGACGCCAATACAGGACAAAAAATAAGATTTATATGTTGTCAGAGGTTGGGTGTAGGCGAGAGAAGACAAGGCACATTTTAGGTCAAAGACCTCATGAAAGCAACTGAAAACTCTCCTGCCATCTGTTGAGATTGTTCTAAAACATTTTCCCAAATATATTATAGTACCTGAGAAAATGTCGGGCGATCGCAAAATGAACACTGCAGCTGAACGAGAATTTGTCGGACGGTCACGTTATGGGCAAACGCATGCAGCCCGAAAATGTCTCGGGCGTGTCACTGAAGAGATTTATGAGTGATTCCGATTTGAATTTCAGAAATTACATAGCATGAAATAGTTGTGCTTTCTACTGATTTTTTGTGTATTGTGTTCAATAAATATTCTATTTTCAGGCATAATTATTTTATTCGTCCCACTTTTTGAAAACTATCGATTACTATCGATAGTAGAGCTCATAATATCGGAAAATATCGATGGCGATTACTATCGATAGTTTTCCGCCTGTACCGTCCATAGATAACATTACGTAGTAAGGCATTCGATGTATTTGTTTACTATATCCTAAGTGCCAGCCATCTTGTTATAATTATGCTACCATGGAAATCATAAAGAAGACGGGCAGTCTACACGCTTTCACCGGCGTTACCTAGTATGGCGAGGTCCAGCAGCTGCCCTCTAGGTCCTGTATATAAAGTGCTGCACTGTTTCATAAACTGCTAGCAACTCTCGGTAGTAGCTGGCCATTCGGGTTGCTTCGGAGACAGTTTTCTAGAGAAGAAGGCTAGAAGCTGCCAGGCATCGTCCACGTATTGCTGGAGGCTAGCTCCAATAGCGTTGTTGGATGCATCTGTGAACAATCCCAATGGTACTTGTTCGTAATCATGTAACTCCGGCGCTTACCACTCGCTTGCTGTGGAGTGCCATACGCGTTTGTAACGTCATGCGGAATCGAGTGATCGCATACGATTGCACGCTAATCCATACACCGCTCGAGCACGATAGACCAAGGCAGACAGTTCGAATCTCAGTTGTTCCGAAACCAGGGGATTCTCACCGAAACCTCACGCTCCCCAACAACTAGCTGGCATTCTTGCCCCAATGGCATGGTTGAACGTTTCCACCGTCAACTCAAGGCAGCCATCATGTGCCATCCTGATATGTCTTGGCTGCAAGCCTTACCAATTGTCTTACTTGATATCCGAAGTGCGCATAAAGAAGATCTTGGCGCTTCCTCGGCAGACCTAGTCTACGGAGAACCAATTCGACTTCCAGGAGAAATGCTTTGTGCCACGACAGACAACCGCCTCGAGGACACTTCAAACTTCGTAGTCAGACTCCGCCAACAAATAAGTCGACAACGTCCTTTGCCAGCATCAAGACATGATCAACATTCTACCTTCATCTTCAGGAACTTGAACACTTGTACTCATGTCTACCTACGTGATGACGCGGTCAGCGGCGCCCCACATCCGCCATACACTGGCCCACATCGAGTGTTAGATCGAAGTGATAGGACACTAACTGTGCAGATAAGAGGCAAGCCTGTCCACGTCAGCATTGATCGGATAAAACCTGCTTTCCTCCTGGCTGATAACACACCCTTAACTGGACAAAATACCACTCAAGATCATCGCATCAGCCCAGAGAACACTCTCCACAGTGACACAGCCGCAGCATCACCGGCACCTAAAAGTGCTCCACTATCCCGCGGCTTGGCACCTACAACTCGCTCCGGCCGAACAGTTAGGTTCTCTGACTACTTTCAGCCGTGACTACCTCGACTCCGCGGGGGCTTGGTGTGGCGAAACCACGTCATCCCCCCACCACAACATCAAAGAAATTATCCAAGACAAACAGAAGGCCTACAGGAAGTACTTACGTACCACGAAAGATGAGGATAAAATATAATACCACAGAAAGCGAGCAATTGCAAAGAGAGAAGTGCGTAAATACTATAGGAGGAACTGGGAAGAATTTGTATCCCATTTAGAAAATGACATAACTAGACGTTATCCACAGACTTACAAAATAGGGGAACTAAAGACACGCTCAGAATCAACACAATCTTCTGCAACACTTGGTCAAATCACTTTCAAAATTTATGGTCACAGAATGTCTCACCTATACAGACACTTCACTCAGACAATCCACAAATCGAACGCATTACAATGGGAGAACTAGTTGCAGTCCTGATAACACTAAAATGCAATAAAACACCTGGGGAAGATGGCTTAAATTTGGAGTTATTCAAATTTTCATGCGAATCTTTCCAAGAAAGATTCACCCAGTTCCTAAATAGAATTTGGAAAGGAGAAGACCCACCTGAAAACTGGAATAAAGCAGTAGTTATACCCATTTTCAAGATAGGCGACAGAAATGATTGTGAAAAATACAGACATATTATCTTTATTAAATTCTGGTTATAAAATATATGCCAACATCATTAAAAATAAACTATACAAACACTATGAGAACATTCTGGGAGAGGAAAAATTCGGCTTCAGAAAGGGAAGATCTTGCTGCGATGCCTATTTCACAATGAAAATCCTTCTAGAAAACACAGGGAATGTAATGTAGAAACACTCTGTGGACTTCAAAAAAGCTTTTGACAAAGTAAACCGCAATATCTTACTCAATATTTTAATATCTGATCGTACAGATGTTACTGAACATAAGTAACCGTTACAAATATAACCTGATTTCCGTAACGGTTAACGATCAGAGTGGAAAACAATAAAACAGGAGTAAGACAGGATTGCGGTATTTCCCCTCCCCTGTTCATAATCGATATGAATGCTCTCATAAGAGAATTTAGAGAAACAAGACATGGTTCCATCCGCATTAACAGAAACTTACAGCTGGACACAATATTATTTGCAGATGACTTAGTGCTGGTCGCCACCTCAGAAGATGATTTACAGCGTTCATTGTATTCGAGTAACCTAAACCTAGTCTCAGAAAAGTCTCAATGGAAATATCCCCTGAAAAACTAAGATAATGGCTTTCTGTGGCAAGGAACCAGTAAAAAGCAAGATCTGCTTAAATAACAACATTTTGGAAAGAGTAAATACCTCGGCTACAAACTTTCTTTGAAGAACTGGACATACCCGAGAAAATCTCCAAATTCAACAGTAGTTTGGGAATCATCAATAAAGATTTTAGACCATCATTAGTTCAAAAACACACCCGTACAAGAATCTACAAAACCTTGACAAGACCTGTACTTTGCTATGGAAGTGAAGCGTGGACCCTGAGGAATTGCGATGAGAGAAGAATAACTACAGCTGAAATGAAATACATGCGGCGAACAGCAGGAGTCACTAAGTGGGAACACAAAAGAAATACGAAAGTGCTGAATGATCTTAAAAGCAGACCTATATTGGAATACATCTATGAATACCAGAGAAATTGGCTAGAACACCTAAACAGGATGGACAGAAGCAGGATCCCTAAAGCAGTCATAAACTACTGCCCCAGTGGGAACGGATCTCTGGGGTGCCCCAGGAAGAGATGGGCTGAAAATGCAACTCTTTTGTATAGGCCGTAACAGTTCTTCTATTGGACTAACACATGAAATTATTATTATTATTATTATTATTATTATTATTATTATATTAAAAAGCTTAATAAAACAGCTTTCTCCAGTCCGTCCGTCCGTTCTACTGGGCCGATTTGCTTCATTCTTTTTCTTATTTTCTCCGGAATTATCTGCCGGTGAATCATGAGATACTGATAGGTCTCTAAGTTCAGTCAATGTTTGGTAATCCTTTAAATCAAATCTCTAAATGATCACTCCAATAACTGCAGGCGAACGCTTACCCTAACCCGCAATACGTTCTGTACTTACACTTTCATTGATATTCTGATACATGTCATTTTCATCCTTAGTAATATTAATGTTCGATTACTACCTCTCAAACAAGAGAGTAAACACTTCATCTGGTCATGGAAGAACGCTATTCTTTGCTAGATATTCTGATTCGCTGACCTTCTCCAGCTTCTAAACAGTCTCAACAGATGGCAGAAAACGTACATGCTGCTAAGAGAAAACAGATGACGTAGTTATAACCAATGCTTTGGAGCAGCACGGGTGTACTATTTATTATTATTATTATTATTATTATTATTATTATTATTATTATTATTATTATTATTATTATTATCATCAAAGACAAACATGTAAATCATCATCCTCTCCTTGTAGTTAGCGCCGAATGATTTAGAACAGAGAGTAGGAAGTAGGAAGGTTGTTAGCTTTTAGAAAGCACTTACACCTGTACGGTCTGTCAAGAAACAATAATAGAAGAAAGCCCCATTTTTATCTTGTGAGGTCATGAAAGTACGGCCGTTGGCAAGCCTTCAGAACAGCTGATACCTAGCTGTTGCCATGCGGTAGTTCAATGAACAGACAGACGGTGCTAAATCAGTTTCGAGACCTGTGAACACACAAATAGCTCCACGGGCTTAGTCTCTACCCTCAGCTGATCAAGGGGCTCTAAGGTCCACATTTGAGAAACTGTTTGTTCCAAGACTAAAAGGCCAAATAGAGCATAATATCACCTACCTCATCAATGGCAACAATCACATTTAAGCATCAATATTTTTTGTCGCAAACTTAGGTACCGGTAAGTTTTCGCGGAAGATGTTACTGTATGATCATAATTCCTTTCTTCCAAGTTAATAATGCTAGTATCTACAATAAAAATTTACAAGTGTATTCAAAAAGTATATTAGCCTATTATAATAGAACCTCACAAATAAAACATTTTCCCCCTAAAAGATGTACAGGAAGTTAATACATTACTGGTTATATTATAGGGAAAAAATCACTTTTTGCAAGTCTTAACAAAATATGGTAATCTACTTATTAATAATACCACTAAACAAAGTACATTATAATCTCATATGTATCTTTAGGTGTTACTAGAAGTGCACAGAGTTTGATTGCGTTGCAATGCTAACTGACAGCAGCGGCAAATAGTCTGCACTCAGCACTTTCAAGAGAGATCCTTGTCAGGGACGCACCAACCCGCCGCAACAAATGTTAAACATTAAAACGGAGACTATGTAGAAAAACATGTGCAAAATCCTGTGTTGCTATAGGCGGCTGCCATGATGAGGAGCTTCCTGTTTTCTTCGATAGAATTCGCACCATGTCTGGTCACAACACGGCCGCATTCCGTGAAAATAATGAAACCGCGAAGTTTGAAACTGTCTGTCACAGGAGGTGGTGCTGTATCCCTTGTCTCCCCTCGAACGTAACAGGGCACCTACCCTAAAACAAACCAGAGCAGCGGTAGGGTCACAAGCCGGACTTAACTCTGTTTAAGGAAATGTGAGTTTTTGATTAATTTTGATGTCAATGTGCCTTGGTGCAACTGGGCAACTATCCCCCTCGTAACAATGACCAGAGGAAGAGGTATCGGCTAAAGAAACCTAATACAGTCCGGGTCATCAACCCACTCACGTTCTCATATTTCCTTTCTTCCAAGTTAATAATGCTACAGGGGATATACCCACGGGTGATAACGTATTGGACATTGGTTTTGATGACAGTCACGAAAAGTTTGACATCCTCGAAAGAACATCGGCACGTTCGGAGGAAATTCTGAAACATTCCGCTACGATAAGTTACGGTAGCATTTGACAAGAGAATATTTGTTCCTTTTACTTTATTTCGTCTCTTGATGTCTTTTCTTCACTCGGATCACTGCTAATGAACAATGACAACACTTCCGCGTAGAGCATAACTATAAAGCAATTTACTTGGTTTGTATTCGCTGACAATTGTGACGTAATTGCAACAATTAGTGACAATTTGTAAACACAGTGTACCGCGACAAGGAAGGACCGCAGACCGTTCGCAACGTAATTCCGATAATATAACAACGGGCTCATTGTTGCAAACAATCCAATTTCCCTTTCTTCATATGTGAAAGACAGCAGGAAAGGGAAGAAAGCGATTTTATAAGAGAAAAAAGTTATATTCAGCTACATTTATTGCCGCCATGTCTCCCGATAGTTGAAATTCCGTCACCATCATGATAACTATTGTCCTTATACAATAGGCCTATATACAAAAGATAACCTCACCATTTCTCGGTTTGTTGTATAGATTTTCTGACATCACCGATATCCATGCCTTCAGAGCCTACTACTGATATGTATCTTGCATCCTACCGATTATTGAATTCGCGTCTCTTATTTGGTCTACCTCTTCACTCACTAATCTGAATCACATTGACCGCGTGCAGTCATTTTTCTGTGCCATTGTTAGAGCCAGAGTATCTTATTGTCGAAACTTGAGCAACAGTCAGATACTGGATAAGTTAAACCTTCGCCCGTTATCTACTCGCAGGAAAGCAGCCGACCTTAGATTCCTATATAACGCTGTTAACGATTGATTTCGTTCTCATGAACCTGCATCATTCTTTTCCGTGTATATGTTCCAACTTGCAAAACTGGGATAAATCCACCCCTCCATATTCCGTATTCCCGCCTATCTCTTGTTCAAAGAACTTTATTTATCTGCATTCCAACCCTCCTTAACTCTTTATCTTCTGACAGGGACTTCTACGTTTTTTCTTCGTATGCCTCCTTTAATCGACTCTTCCTAACTTAACCTACCACATTTCCTTCGTATTCCTTTTTTCCTCTTCTCATTGTTCTCCCCTCTATTGTACTTAATATTTTCTTTACTGTAATATACCGTTCCTAACGTATCACATATCTGTATTTATCTTACTGTGTCTAGCTGTAAGTTCTTCTCTTCGTTTTAGTTTGTTGTGTGTTTCTACAGTTATTTTTGTTAGTTTTTTATTTTCTTCCGCTACTTTTGTCATTGGCTGATTTTTCTTCATTGTTCTTTCACCTTTTTATGTTTCCATTGAGATATTCCATTGTGAATATATTTTTCATTGCGGAACTCCGTAATTCGCCTTCTCGCTGTTTTGGCTTCCAAAATAAATAAATAAATAAATAAATAAATAAATAAATAAATAAATAAATAAATAAATAAATGTTATTGAACAGTGTAAAATAATCCTTGCATACTATAGTTACGAAGCATTTACAGTAATATCAATTAATTTCCCTAATTCATTTAATGCCAGACGTATAAGTCAACATGTATGGTTTTCAGAACAAAATTCTGGCGTTTTCGAGTCTCCTAAGATTTACGGTACTGATAATAACCATATTAAAAATTGATTTGCAGCCTCTGGAGAGAATTGCAAGAACTATTGTGAGTTTGCAAAAATGTCTAAGTTGGTTTAAGTAAGTTGGTTCTTCATTAACTGGATGCACTGCTGACATCTGGTGGGAGACAGTGGAAGCTCGCACTGACCTAGATTATCTAAGAGTATCCAGTTTCATAAGAAAATAAATGCACAATGGTATGAGTACAACACTAGGATGATGACATCTTGAGAATGTAGCTCCTGCGAGTTCGCGCCCGAAATATTCCCACTACAAATACGTGCATGACAAATTAAACCACCAACTGAGCTTATACATTAATATAGGCCTAGTTATTGCTTTCCATTTCAGTGCTAAATTATAAGATCAAATCATTGATATAAATAAATATAATAATAATTGTGGCCGAGAAATATTTAGTATTTTTATTATTTATTTATTTATTTATTTATTTATTTATTTATTTATTTATTTATTTGTTTATTTATTTATTTATTTATTTATTTATTTATTTAGCGTATGATGCTACAGTTGACAATCGACTATGTACAAGTTCTTAACAGGCACAGAAAACACTAACATAAAAAATATATATACAAACTCCACATTAGAAAGGTTAATGTCTTTGATGGAACCAGCAAAAGCTCGCAGAGGGCAGTCCTTCAGAATGTGCAGGATGGTTTGCACTTCAGCACCACAGTCACAAGCTGGAGAGTCTTTCCATCCCCACTGATGCAGAGCAGAAGCACTTCTTCCTACTCCGCAGCGTATCTTGTTGAGTGTGGTCCAGGTGGAGCGAGGAATGTTGAACCCAGGCAACTTTGTAGTTGGATCCCTGATGTTGACAATGCTATGAGGGTGTGATTGAGACCACTCGTACTTCCATATTTCATCAGGCTTGAAATGTGAATTAACTGATTCCTTTGCCGTCTTCCAGGCAGGTTTCCGTGACTTGAGTCTCATTACGGCATTTTCGTCTCTATCCTGATGTATTGGGAGGTAACTATTCTTCGCTATCCTGGTCCACAGTCTAACAAGGGCGCTTTGCCGTCTGATGTGAGGAGGCTGAATGTTGCTCAGTAATGGTAACCATTGCATAGGAGTAGAGCGCAATGTACCAGATACAATTCTCATTGTGTGGTGCAGTTGGACATCAACCAGACTAGTGTGGGAGCTATTGAGCCATACAGAAGAGCAATATTCAGCTGGTGATTATACTATTGCTAGAGCAGTTGTTCGTAGTGTGCATGCAACTGCGCCCCATGAAGTACCAGCTAGTCTACCCAGCAAGTTGTTACGGCTTGTAAGTGTAGCAGTCAGTTTCTCAAGATGGCGTCGATAGGTTAAGGACCTGTCTAAAGTTACACCAAGATATTTTGGGTTGGTATTACACTGCAGTGTGTGGTTTCCTCGTTGGTGGTTTCCGAACCTGATCGTAGGTTGATAGTTTGCCAGCCTGTTATTTAGATGCAACGTTGCTAGCTCTGTCTTTAGTGGACTAGGTTTCAGGCGCCATTTTTTAAAATAATCACCCATCTTGTCAAGGTCTGGGGATAGAATGTCTTCTGCTTCATTGAAGTCTGTTGTTTGTATGGTAAGTTTGGTATCATCTGCATAGATGAACTTGCGAAATACAGTTTCTGGGAGATCATGGATGTGTAAGTTGAAGAATATTTGGTATGAAGAAAGGAAACAAAAATAAAAGTTATCAGGAACAAATACTTTGTTACGTCTTCTTCTTCTTCTTCTTCTTCTTCTTCTTCTTCTTCGCGTTTGCCTTCTCATTTCGAAAAAAATATCTTCCAGATGAATGTACGTTGACGATCACGCGCTTTTCACCACAGTTAACATGACGTTCGGCAGTGATGGACTTAGGACTGATATTCTAAATTCGTGAGTGTTTCTGTCATGACAGCCTGTGCCGTAAAAATGATTGGAAACAGCAACTTCTATAAGACCTCTACTGTCGGCAGCCCTGAAGATATTTTCCCGTGGTTTTTCATTTTCACACCAGGCATTTGTCGGAGCTATAGGCTTACCTTAATTAAGGCCACGGTCGCTTCCTTCCCACTCCTAGCCCCTTCCTATCGCATCGTCGCCATATATGTGTCGGTGCGACGTAAAGCAAATTGTAAAAAAAAAAAGAAAAAAAAGATTCATTATGGTCAGTATTAAGATGCAACTAATATTCTAGGAGACCTTTGAAAATTTAATAATCGCTAATATATACCGTATGTTATTATTTGTCATACCGTGAAAATTAAATATTAAAGATAAACAAATAATATTTTGGAGAACTTTTAATATACGCTGTGTAGGCTGAGGTAACACGGCCCCAATGGAAGTACGAGTCCTTCAACCTCTGCCAGTACCGGCAATCGAACGCAGGTCTCCGAGCACGGCAGTTAATAGTGCTGACCGTTACGCAACGGAGGCGGACAACATTTCGATGAAATTAGTTCATAAGGTCACTGACATGTTACGTCATTAGTACAGAAGAAACCTATACATAGGCAATTTTAATGAAGTACAATATTTTATTGACAAGTAAGACGTGGATGGCTGAGTCACGCCCACATCCTTGTATTTTTTATTTAACGGTTGACAAAGAAAATTAAAATAGTTTGATTTAACATTAAAAATGGCTGAATTCACTCAGATCTCGACAAGATTCTTGCCTGATCAAAAAGTTAAAGTAAACATTTCGTATTTTACGTGTTTTAGATATTATTTTAATTTTCGGTCAATGCGGACAGAAATACGTCCCGTTAAGTCGTTGTCGGGACTAGGAAACAGGCACTAAAAGAAGGGAGCATTCTCCGGATTCCCGTGAACTGAACCTGATCAACTAATCCAAGATGAGAACAAGATTCTGTAGATTTCTACATGAACAGCATTTCTTTTAAATCAGTATCCGCTAGGTCGGTTTTTGAGAGTTCTTGGCATACATGTTGTAGATGCATGAATAATTAATTATACTTACTCGAAAGAACAAATTCATTCGTACTTCACCTGTTTCTAACGTTAAAAAAATGATACCGTTTGCTCCCAAGTGGGACACTCTCCCCTGCAGACCTACTGTTTTAATGTACTCTATTTGTCATCTTCCGTGGCACTCTGCACTCGGTACTCAGTTTTACGGTTCCTTTCAATAGTGTTTCCTCTGAGGTTAGAAGAGCGATGTGCTGTGTGTAGATAAACCCAACCCCTGAGCTATAGTAATTGAGCGGTCACTGTTGTCAGGAGTAGAACCCGCTGACCATTGAGCCGGACAGTATAATAGTCGAGATCATGTTTTATTCTACAAATGCATGTATCCTATCGTTAGGACTGTCTTCAAAGTGCTAGATCAGGTGGGAAGAACAAGCAGTGTTCTATTAGTTTTACCACCCGCTCACTACTTTTACGATTTTCAGAGATGCGGAAGTTTGTCTCTACCGACTCGAGATTGAGCTACCACCACACTGACAGGGATCGAGCTCAGCTCGTGTCTGACGATGAATGATGATAACCAACAGTAGTTGCATGTGTGAATGACCTACTTCCCTCCTTTCTAGGACTGAAATCACTTAAGACGAAGCTCTTACCAGCTACTCTTCATTGTAGATCACAATTTGTGGCCACACGTGGTCTCTGCTGGACAGCCCTGCACCAACCCAAACACAGCACAGTTTGTGGCCTTGAGAGGAGCCATTTACACCGCCCGGCTATGAATAGGCGTTCTTCACGCTCCAAACATCGCTCAACAGGTGGCTGGCTTGTTAGTTCTCACGGAGAATGTTATCATGTTCATCGCTCTCCGCTGTGAAGGGACCGTGTTCAGACTTCGATCCGGACTTAAGAATTGAATATTTCCTTCGACAAACTTCTCGCATACGACTTCGACGAGGAAGGCGATGACTCTCATCACGGCCGTGCGGGTACGTCCCCACCCCACCATTACTGTTCAAATAGTACTTGCGCGCAGGGATGTTTAATTTTCTGCTGCAAGCAGCAACGGTTAGGGCTCCCTTGCCGCTCTCACGGCAGTTACAATGGTACGCTAATTCTTGGATTTATTTTTGTGTTCGTTACTACTTAAGGTAATGTTTGTAAATGACCATGTACATTTCTACAGACCTTTATAAACTCATGCTTACACAGACGGTAATGTCTGACACTTCAGGCAAGCAACTCAATGCTGAAATCATTCTACGAATATGAGCTACGAATTTCAGGTGAATAAAATAGAATAAAAAGTATATTCTTTACTTATTCCTAAAAATTACAATCCTTTTCTTAATCATCGTTATCCGGTCAATTAGATTAGCAGTTAGCCATTTTCTTCCACTACGAGGGCCAATGTGAGTCAATGCAGAGTTTCACTTAAGCCCTTATAACTACATTCCGTGTGGACAGTGAAGCAAGGAACACATTAAAGAAATCATTTTGTAAATAAGTTAATTTGGCCAGGATTTGAATAAAAAATTAGTAAAAACGAGCTATTTTAGACTGTCTTTCGAAACTGCGTTTAGGCTGGAAGTAGTTTTCGACTTTTTTTAGTTTGATAGACCTATTCAGCCACTCGCACCGGTGTGTACATATCACAAGCAAGGACACTAGCACAAGCAAGGAAAGGCTTTCTTACGAAAATAAATTTGCTCACTTCGAACACTGATATAGAAATTAGAAACTTTCGTCTGAAGCGTGGCATTGTATGGAAGTGGAAAATGAACCAGCACTCTTCTCTGGTTTTGGATCCATCCCGCTTGGAGGACACTAAAAGTGGCACACATCTAGTTGGCTTCCTGTACTGTAGTAGTCTGGTGGATATGCGATCGGACTAGCATCGACAGACTTCACAAAATGATTAAAGCAAACTTAACCGCAGCTGTACGACAAATTTGCACGTTTTAAGGTCAATTTTGTATGGTCATATCTAAGAAACGATTTGTTCTATCTTTTAACATCAATGTGCATAACATTAACTATGTATCTGTCATAGTTCATCAACCGGGAAGTTATACCAATAAATTACATTTCTACCACAACTTCAGCTACAATTTTCACGGAAGATGTGACTTTCTTTGTGTGCAAGTAACAACACTAGTGCCTATAAAACAGGCTTATAACTGTATGAAAAAAGTATTTTATCCTATTGAAATGGACTCTTGAAAACAAAATATATTGGAGGGGAGGGGGGGTGTTAGTACTTTTATTTCAGGGAAAATATACTTCACAAGTCTTTCTTGTTGCTCTCAGGCAGTTAAGAATTTCTTCGATGTGCCGCCATACTGTTTCTGCAGGGACAAACATTTAGTTTCACCTCATCGTTTGTCTCTCTTTCACTTTTCATACAAAAATGACCAACATTTTAGTGAAGAGATGCGCACACTGTCTTGGTCAATGAATCAAGAAACATTCAAAATATTCTTTACCCTGTATTACATCATTTCACGCAGTGACTAGCTTAATACTTTTCGGAATTCTTCTGGTGGAGATATTCTGGAGGATGAAGCAAAATAGTGACGATTAATTAAAAACTGAAGGGCGGAAATCCACCAAAAGTTCTGTAACTTTTAAACTTAAAAACGTCTTTTTTAATAAATCTTTGTACCTGTACATGTTGAACTCGTGGCGATCCATCTCCTAGAAGAAAATATCTGCTTTCAAAACGAGTGAAAATATGTCCCTATGTCGACTCGTTGGCTGAACGGTCAGCGTACTGGCCTTCGGTTCAGAGGGTCCCGGGTTCGATTCCCGGCCGGGTCGGAGATTTTAACCTTCATTGATTAATTCCAGTGGCCCGGGGGCTGGGTGTTTGTGCTGTTCCCAACATCCCTGCAACTCACACACCACACATAACACTATCCTCCACCACAATAACACGCAGTTACCCTACACATGGCAGATGCCGCCCACCCTCATCGGAGGGTCTGCCTTACAAAGGCTGCACCCGGCTAGATATAGCCACACGAAATTATTATTATTATTATTATTATTATTATTATTATTATTATTATTATTATTATTATTATTATTATTATTATTATTATCTACACATCGTGGAAGCTTCACTTGTAAGATGTCCCTATACACCTTACTTTTAAGCATATTGTTTTTCTATACACGGAAACAACATTCCGAAAAGCAGTTATAACGAGTCACATCAAACAAAGTAAAGTGTTTGCACACCGTTCGTAACCCTGAATAATAACGAACACATCCGTCAAAGAACCGGAGATAATTGGTTGTCCTTAACAGTACAGATCGCAAGTACTGTTAGTATGCTTTTGTGAGGGTACCAAGTATTTGACAAAGCAAAATCTGTAACATATTTTATATACAGTATTTATTTTATGGAACAAATGAAATATACAAAATATGAAACAGATGCATTTCTTGCTCTTCTTCTCTAGCCTGCTGACGTCACCATAGCTCCATCTGTGAGGTGGTCTACCAATACTCCTCAAGGGCTTTGAGGTATTCCTCCACTTGTTCCATCACGGCGGTTCGCGATGTTCACTGTGAACCTGCTGCGCATCTCTTGAGGTTCATCGGCACCTGCGGATTCTTCACACCATTCACCATTCACTGAACTTTTCTTGAGTCATTCATGTTCTTAAATATGTTTCTAAAATCTCCTTTCATTTGTAATGTGAGAAAAATTCTCAAAGCTGTGAACAGATCAGGGAGTGATGACATCAGGTTATTCAAGTTGTTTAATGGGTCAGTTTCACTGCCGTAAGTTCTACCTCGTTGAAGGTCTGCGTTCTTTAGTTATTTCAATGGAATTATCTAAATCAGAACAAAATCATTTAATTTCATCTTCAGTCATTTCTCTGAATTCACATACAAGTTGAGAGATACTACTACATTCAATGAGATTTGCAAATATTTCCTTCATGTATCAACAATTATTAGATAACATTTTATTCTAAACAATCACGATGTTTGTAATCAAAACGGCACGCTTTACTTCTGCTCCCTACAACTGGAAATTCTGATACTGCATTTCATTCTTCAGCAAAATTTCCGCATCCATAACATATGCATTAAAATGATTCATTACATCTGATTGCACTTCAAAATTTAACAAGTTCATTCATAACTTTAAGAGATTATTGTTCGAATTGGGGTCTTTGTAATATTTTTCTAGTGGCTTTACGTCGCACCGACACAGATAGGTCTTATGGCGACAATGGGAGAGGAAAGGCCTAGGAGCTGGAAGGAAGCGGCCGGTGTGAAAATGGGAAATCACAGAAAACCACGGAAAACCATTTTCAGGGCTGTCGACAGTGGGATTCGAATCTGCTATCTCTCACAACCGCGCGCTCCTGACCGCATGGTTAATTCACCCGGTCAATATTTTTCTAGCAATATCAATTTTTGACAGGTTGTCGTTGTATAAATAATAGAGCAAATGAAGTTAAAAGACGCAAACTGGTGTAGAACCGGATGTTTTGTTTTAATATCTCTGGAATGATCAGCTATGTCATTTAAACTTTTCAAGACTTCGCTTGATTGCAGTGTGAGCAGTCGGACTGATTTTCTTCTTCGCTTGTGTTAACCTAGTTATACCGCAGTTTAGGATATCGCATCCATGCGCAGGTGCAGAGCAAAGTGTTGTCAATTATTGAATAAAGTTAACTCTTTCAAATTGGTTTTTTTGTTTTTGTTTTTTCTACGGGCTTTACGTCGCACCGACACAGACAGGTCTTATGGCGACGATCAAATGTTACTTTGGCAGCATAGTTTAACAATTAGATTTAGAGAAGGAGATGCACGTTGCACAAATAAGGCGCTAGTATTTATATTCGTAATTTCTTTAAACAGACAATACTTGTCAAGAATTCGTTTAAAAACCTTTTCCCCCGATGTGTCTGAAAGTGGATAAAACCCAAGAACTACAACATCAGAAGAGTCAACTGTTCATTGAGACTAGCATGTGGCGTGCAGTTGAAAACACTTTGCTTTCTTTACCAACTTAATTTCTCATTTAATGTCACTCCCTAAATTCAGAATGTGTTCCAGAGTGTTATTGACAAGCCGTGAAATAACTGAGTCAAATTTCGGCAACATTGTTATAGCCTTTAAAAATTCCCATTATTGGCATCGTATAATTTATCATTTTTATCTGTGAAAGCGAAACACTGTCTAGCTAGAAACAATACAGTTTCGTTTAATCTTTCAATGATTAATAATGGCTGACCAGCTAAGTTATAAGGATCCCCAAAATAATCTTTCCGCAGATTCAAAACGCCGTTCCTGTTGTTTGTCCATAGTCAAGATGTCAAGGTGTGGTTTAAATTCATAACGCCTTTATAAATGAAGAGGTTGAATGTCGCTAATCTTAAACACCCCGACTATCCGTTACTTTATTTTTCTATAAAGCAAACGGGTTGCGACAAAATCAATACACACGATTTGGTTTTTCAGTAGAGATTAAAGTCCTTTTGAAAGCCCCTTTGGTTTTCATCTGAAAAATGCCAACGTCGTTTCAAAAGGACGTTCAGTATTTATTTTTTATTATTAAAAGTAACAGTCATTTCCTTTCAGAATTTCCCGATATAGTTAGATAAAGACTTACTATTTTTGCAATAAACAGCCTCGTTTATTTTCAAGGCCATTCTTTCGGTATATTAGACCAATCAGCAGGCACATTTATTGGCGCGGCTGTGCAATTTGTCCGCTCTATTTCTAGTTGCTCTCGATCTTTTACTTGTTCATGTATTGCTGTGAAAATGATTATATACCCATTGTGCATGACAAAACATAAGTGTGTTTGAGAGGTATTCGAAAATATACTTGTACTGATTATTATTATTATTATTATTATTATTATTATTATTATTATTATTATTATTATTATTATTTGTAGTATGTTATGCAAGTGTTATGTAAAAGACGTTTATACCGTATTTAGTAAGTATTGATATATAAACGAAACGAGTGTAATTAGACTTGTATTTTTGGCCCATTTGGATATATGTATTATTTATTTTTACTACAGATTTATTTTTGGCACAAAATGAATGAAATTTTCAATATAGCTTCATAATAAGTTGTACTATTCATTAAATATGTTCGCGTTGTATAAACAATTTTTCGTTCTACCTAAATTGTATTGCTAAACTTTTGTTTTATTTTAAATTAATGGTTATGTAGCGCATACCTATCTATGAAATGTCACTGTAATATTTGTCCCAAATGGAACATAATAATTCCTTTTACACAAATGAAGTGAAAAATCTGCGCTAAATTAAGAAATATCGTCGTTACTAGAGAAATGTCTAGAGAAATATGTATATTACTTACGGGCTGTAGACAGGACTCCCTTATGTTGTATTCCGCTGCTCGTGCCGTCTTTTGTTTCTTTCTTGAGGTCCAGGGCTTGCACCGACGAATGGGAGTGCTATGTCTGTGAATTCTCATTATCTTTGTCCATATGACTAGCACGGGCAGTTCAAACAGCAAAATACCATGACCCCTAGATCAATAAATATATTACTTTTTTGTTGAAAGGAAAATAGCATTGTTGAAAGGAAAATAGCATGATCCTTGGAACAATAAATATATCATTTAATGAATGAGTTAGGGCACAAAACGAATTACCAACATGAAGAAAACGACACCCAATTAATATAAACAACTTCAGTGAACAAAGACATCACACACGATAGTGTTCGACAAACAAAACGCATACGGAAGCGCTGCGACGTAGCAGAAAAAAAATAGTTGTAAGGTAGTAAAGTATGTATCCATATCATTCCCTGCAAGTAAAATATTTCGTACTATTTCTTCATTTACCGCAGATTTTCGACTTTATTTGTGTAAAATCAATTATTATGTTCCATTTGGGACAAATATTGCAGTGAAATTTCGTAGATAGGTATGCGCTACGTAACCTTAATTAATATTTTTGGGTTTTGGCTTCCAAATGTTTGCTAATGGTCATAAATGAACTGAGTAAGGCTTTATTCATATAGGCAATCATATTAATAATAAAAACAATAACGAAAATTTCAAGTTTCTACCTACAATAACAGCTGAACTGTGAGTGATCAAACAAAAGCTTGCAAAAAAAAAAAAAAAAAAAAAAAAACGGAAACTGGCCTTGGCGCTCAGCTGTAGAAAAACCAGCACGCGCCGCTCAAAGGGTTAAGCAAATTTTTTTAACTCTTTCATCGTTAGATATGATTCTCACAAATTGTGATGCAGAAAGTGACCTTCCATTGTCATCTTTAGGACACTTTATATTTTGAGTTATTACAGGCCCCTTCTAAATCATGAGTTGCAATAACCAATAATTAACTATGACTACAAGGATTCCCTAAATCACATTCTGCCTTCAATCCAGAACAACTATTACTCTGTTAATTATTATTCTCTGCCGGTCCCGCGGTATAGGGCTTACCCGGAGGCCTAGAATTCGATTCCCGGCCAGGAGAGGGATTTTTGCCTGGATCTGAGCACTGGTTCAAGGTCCACTTAGCCTACGGTATTTCAATTGAGGAGCTATCTGACGGCGAATCCGGTCTATGAAGCCAAGAATAACGGCCGAGAGGATTTGTCGTGCTGACCACATGACACCTCATAATCTGCAGGCCCTCGGGATGAGTAGCGATCGCTTGGTAGGCGATGGACCTTCGGGGTGTTGCGCCATGGGGGTTTAATTATCTTCACAGTTTGATTTTGATACTTACACGTCCCGTTCCTGATACAATTTCAAGCTAACTTCAAGTTTCTCATATAAATGTTAATATTCTATTTCGTCCTTCCTGTGCGAAAAAGCTTCGAAAGTGACCGTTGTTGATGCCAATGGCTCATTTTCAGTATGATTCCTCGTATTTCTTCCTATAATACATTTTACGACGAAAAGACGTTTAGTTTCCCTCTCCGACATCACTGTTTGTTACAGGACACAGATTATCTTTTTCCTCTTTTGTGATGAATATAACGGTTGTGCGATTCTGAATGTTAACTGTTACTTTTCGCCTCAAGAATCGTCTGCGTATTCCTCTCGACACCATTCACTGGAGAAGTACTAAATAAATGTTTCATTTTATAGTTATCAGTAGCTGTGCAAATGTTGAAAACGGGCGATCAGAAAAGTAACAGTTCGTGCGACGTGCAATCTTTACACTTCTTTCCGTTCCGTCAATAATTATTAACAATTAGCTAATGTAACTTTGTCGGTATTTCCTATTACCGATCATTATGAAATTATTTTTACATATTATTCCATCCGCCTGTGTCCAGCTCCGTAGCGTAACGGTTAATGTTATTAGCTGCCGTCCTCGGAGGCCCAGGTTCGATTCCCGGTATGCCAGAAATTTAAGAATGGCAGGAGGACTGGTATCTGGTTGAAATGGTACACGCAGCTCACCTCCACTGGGGGGTGTGCCTGAAGGGAGCTGCACCACCACGGGATGAGGACACGAATTTACTTACTTGACTCAGTCAAGTTGCCGGCTATTCCGTGTCTGGCCGAGTGGGTGATGCAATGTCTGCGGTAAGCTTCCGAGCAGCGTGATTGCAGTAACTGATCGAATTGGTTTCTCAATGAAGTCTTGAACAGCGTTCGTTCCTGTGCTGTACATTTTGAAGCTCGGGGAGAGAATTCCGCGAACAATGTGCTGGAGCACAAGAACCAACGTGCTACACAATAAGAAGGTTTTAAATAAATTCAAAACTGTTGGTTCAGAGCTCAAAAGACGAGTTGAAGAACCGAGTGTCTTAACTGACGAAAACAGGATATTTGTGAAAGAGAAACTGTCTCAGCACATCGACGACAACAAAGAGAAGCAAGGACGTGTGAATTCACAAAATAACCGTGTCAATGACATGAATACAGGAGTTGTGTGCGCTAGTAATGCTAAAAGAATTGTAGGGCTAAACGACACCATTGAAAATGAGGACCCGTCTGGTGGCCATGATCATTAAGTCGTGAAGTCTTTTATGGTCTAACACCGTGGTTAGCCGGTTCGAGTCCTGAGGTGGAAAAATGTTCACCATCAGAATGTTGGCCAGCAGATGTGGTGGTATGCAATTTCTAACCAGTCGACTGGGTGCCAAAAACCTGGATTCAATTCCAGATTTCATATTGAGTGAGAGCATATGATGCTGTTGATAGCAATTCGCCCGTCGCATGCTGATATCAAGCCTTTGAGCAGACCGCTTGGTGCTATCCGACAGGAGTGTGCTTTGCGTCGACACCGGGTTTCGCTCTCTCCTTTCCTACTGTCATATATCACGTCATTCATTTCATCTTATTAACTCTTCTGACGAGGTTGACGTCCGGTTTGAGTCACGTAGCTGTCAGCTTGCATTCTGGAGAAAGTGGGTTCGAACCCCACTGTCGGCAAACCTGAAGATGGTTTTCCCTGGTTTCCCATTTTCACACTAGGCAAATGCTGGAGTTGTACCTGAATTAACGCCACTCATAGTCCTTTCGTCTCCCATCGTTGACATAAGACCTAAGTGCTTCGATACGACGTAAAACAGATTTTTAAAAAATTGAGGTTGACGTTGGGAAGGGCATCCGCTCGTAAAAACTCGCTATGAAGATTCATCTCACTTCATACCGACGGGACAAGGGACATACACCGTTAACACTGAGCGAGTATTTTCTCAACTGACTGAACAGGAAAGGTGATGCAGCATATACTGCCCGTAACTCGCTGAATGTAGTGCGTCATGATTTCTGGCCAGCTCGCCTTGCGAATTTCCGGCCACCGTGGCTAAACGGTTAGCGTGCTGGCAGTTGGTTGAATAAGACCCGGGTTCGATTCCCGGCCTGAACAGAGATTCTAACCTTAATTGGTTATTTTCACTGGCTCGGGGACTGGGTGTGCGTGTCGTACTTAGAGAAACCAGAAAAAGGAAAAACAAGGTAGAAATAAGAAGGCAGAAGTAATTTTAGAAAACTTCCAACACTACTGAAGAACTGAAAAATGCAAATTTTGAAGATTCATCAGGCTAAACTGCAGGTTACTTACTGCAAAGCCGCATTTTTGTTTTATTGTTTTTTAGTCTGATTATCGAATTGTCGATGTTCCCTAGGGGTGGGCCTAGCCCTGTCGACAAGTGTATGAAAAAAAATTAACACTTCCCCATGAGGAGCGAATGAAATGCGAGTAACTGCTGTGTGGTAAACCATCCATGAAAGACGCGTAATTTGTATCATTGTCTAGTCATCCTTCCGTATCTAACATTATTGCCAGGTAACATTGTCCGGTCATCCGCCCATACCTTACCTCACAGCCTGCACGGTTGCTAGGTAATATTATCTGTTCATCCATGCATATCTTACACCAAAGGCTGCACTGTTGTTTGGTAACATTTCCTGACCATCCATCCGTAACTTAAATCTCACCCTGCACGTTTGCTAGGTAACATTGACTGGTCACAAATCTATACCTTACATCACAGCGTGCACGGTTGCTAGGTTAAATTTCTGGCCATTCACCCATACCTTACATCACAGCAAGCACGGTTGCTGGATAACATTGCCTGGCCATCCATCCACACCTTACATACAAGCCTGCACGGTTGTTAGGTAACATTGTCTGACCATCCATTCATACCATTCATCACAGACTGCACGGTTGCTAGGTAACATTTTCTAGCCATCCATCCATAGCTTAAGTCACAGCCTGCACGGTTACAGCACGCGGCTGTGAACTTGCATCTGGGAGATAGTGGGTTCGAATCCCACTGTCGGCAGCCCTGATTATGGTTTTCCGTGGTTGCCCATTTTTGCTATTTGCTTTACGTCGCACCGACACAGATAGATCTTATGGCGACGATGGGATAGGAAAGGCCTAGGAATGGGAAGAAACCATTTTCACACCAGGCAAATGCAGAGGCTGTACCTTAATTAAGGCCACGGCCGCTTCCTTCCCATTCCTAGGCCTTTCCTATCCCATCGTCACACGTAAAACCTAGCAATATCTGGGCGACGTAAAGCCAACAGCAAAAAATTCTGGCGATTACCAGGTAACATTGCCTTTCCATACATCCATACATTTCATCACATCCTGCGCGGTTTCCAGGTAAAATTGTCTGACCTTCCATCCTGACCTTATAAGACAGACTGCGCGGTTACTAGATAACATTTTATGACCATCCATCCATACTTTTTATCGCAGCCTGTGCGGTTGCTAGGCAACATTGTCTGACCATCCATCCATAGATAGATAACAATATCACAGCCTCCAAGTTTATTTGGTAGCATTGTCTGACCATCCATCTATACCTTACATCACAGCGTGCACTGTTGCTAGGTAACATTGTCTGGTCATCCGTCCATACCTTACCTTACAGCCTGCGCGGTTGCTACGTAACATTGTCTGGCCATCCATCCATACCTTACATCACGGTTGTCGCGCCACTTTGCCCAAATTTTTGGATACCCCCAGCGATTAAACATACCGGTATTCATGTATTCATGTTAAAAAGATACACGAAGAGAAAAGGAAAAAAATGCTTCCACGCGGAGTAACAAAAGTTACAAGCGATTTCACAGGAATTCGCTCAGAATTCTTCCTGAGCTGCAGATGAAAGTTTTGCGGCCAGACACAAATCCTATGTGAGCTCCGAAGATGTGTCTGGGTCTGAGATGCTGAGAACCATCTGTCGGCATATAGCCTACTCTTGCCGAATTACACCAAGGACTCTTCTCAAGGGTTAATGTCTCCATCCGACCGTCAACAGCGTCATATGTCCTCACTCTCTTTGAACACTACGGACAGGTTTAGAATTGAATCCAGGCTTTGGCACGCATTCTAGTTATTATAAATTATAAATTTAGCCGGCCCCGTGGTGTAGGGGTAGCGTGCGTGCCTCTTACCCGGAGGCCCCGGGTTCGATTCCCGGCCAGGTCAGGGATTTTTACCTGAACCTGAGGGCTGGTTCGAGGTCCACTCAGCCTACGTGATTAGAACTGAGGAGTTATCTGACGGTGAGATAGCGGCCCCGGTCTCGAAAACCAAGAATAACGGCCGAGAGGATTCGTCGTGCTGACCACACGACACCTCATAATCTGCAGGTCTTCGGGCTGAGCAGCGGTCGCTTGGTAGGCCAAGGCCCTTCATGGGCTGTAGTGCCATCGGGGGTGGGGATTAGTTAAAGTTTATATCCCATATATAATGAAGGAACGTAATTGGGCTCAGCCTGTGTACTTTCTTACTTTGAAATAAATAAATAAATAAATAAATAAATATCACCTGATATAAACTCTAGTAAGTTGGTTCCATAACCTTAAACAAACGAAGATATTTGTTTCACTTAATATTCCTTTGTTTGAAGTGGGTACCCTCTATGTCATGGCAGTGTTGGTTTTACCACGATTGTAGTCAAACTGAACCATGCCAACATCGTACAACATGGAATGTCGAATGGAAAATTTCCCAGTCTTCAACTATCCTGCTTCAATAGCACTGCTGCACAGAAGGTATCTAAGATATATGTTATCAATCATTCCTTATTTTCGAAAATTGTGGTGCGGTGGTGAGTCTTAAGGAAAGTTAGGTATCAAGATTTGTGCGGATTGTCTCTGTGATAATAAGAGAAATAAATGTTGGCATCATTACATTATTCGTCTCCCAGTCAGATAGTCCGATTCGTTGGCTGAATGGTCAGAGTACTGGCCTCGGTTCAGAGGGTCCCGCGTTCGATTCCCAGCCGGATCGGGGATTTTAACCTCTATTGGTTAATTCCAATGGCCCGGGGGCTGGGTGTTTGTGCTGTCCCCAACATCCCTGCAACTCACACATCACATATAACACTATCCTCCACCACAATTACACGCAGTTACCTCACATGGCAGATGTCGCCCACCCTCATCGGAGGGTCTGCCTTACAAGGGCTGCACTCGGCTAGAAATAGCCACACGAAATTATTATCCCAGTCAGATACACGAATGAGTTCTTTAATAGCACGAATCGAACAAATCCGTAGCCTACTGTAAATTGTGAATGTTATTTACATCACTTTCAGTTGCAATAGATGTTAAGAGACTCGTAGCTGTAGAAATTTTATGCTGCAGGAGTTGTGGAACCCAGAGTAGCTCCATGTGGCCGGCCTCTTCTTGTATTAATTTTGCGCAGACGTTCTCGAAATTAAAGATTCCAGTATTTCACCGTCGCGACCGATACGAGTGTGCTGGCTGTTCCACAACTGTCCCTGCAGTATCGTGTGAGGCAGTGCTGATTGTCGTTGTTGTGATGAGTATTGTAGTCATTGTAGACGAGTCTACGTGAATTGCCTGTGTGAGCGGCGGACTTTATATGGAGTCGAGCCAAAGAATAGTCGTCGTGCGTCGTCATTGCTAGAAGACCACGGGTTCAAACCCACGCGAGTGAAGTTCCTACAGTTGAGTGCCTGAGCCTGCAGAGCAAAGTGAAAGTGAGGACTACAGCCTGCTGTTGTGAGAGACTTGCTGAAGTAGTTGGGTTGAATATGTGTGTGTGTGTGTGTGTGTGTGTGTGTGTGTGTGTGTGTGTGTGTGTGTGTGTGTGTGTGTGTGTGTGTGTGTGTGTGTGTGTGTGTGTGTCAACGTGAATTAAATAAGATCGAACAGGCAGTGTTTTATTACTGAATGAGACTCGAAGAAATTTCAACAAGTTCCGCACAGTGTGAGGACATCTTATATTTTAACTACAGTTTTTCCAACTTGGCGCTGGACGTTGTGAGCGCCCTCGGCCACATTTTCCAAATACTCCTGTAACCCGTAAAAAAATGTAGTTTGTTGGCAAATCGTTAAAGTTACGATTTTTAATTCTAATAGTAATTCTAATAAGCTCCTACAAAACTGTCACAGTTAGGAAGACAATGCGTTCTGTTAACTGAATTATAAAGATACCTTTTAGCAGTATGTTCATTATAATGCGTGCATTTTCCCGTGACTTACTTCACATTTTCCTTATCTGCATGGCCCCCTTAAGAGACAGTGGTTGCTCCATTGGTGAAGTAAAAGAAGGACACCAACATTGAGATTTATATTAGAAGAATTATTCGGTCTGCCCGCAGGTCCGTCACGCCTTGCCAAGTAATAGAGATCGCGGGTAGCCTTCACCTTGACGATGATGGAGCACTCTGCGGGAGGAACGACCCTACACCAACACCTCGACTGCAACTGCATCCTAAAAATAAAAATAAAGTGGGGGGATTCGCCTAAAAGCCTTCCACAAACAGCAGTCAATTTGGCATATTTCGGCAGTTCCCAGTTAGTCAGTTGTTGTAAATCATAGACAACGATGTCAAACGTTTAACTAAGGAAATAGCTAGTAGAGCCCGGTAATGGCGGTCCCACTGCACTGCGGACAAGTTGTCCCAGGCGCAAAAAAGTCCCAAATTTCTAGATTTAGTTACATTATGTGCACTCCGAAGTCGAGAGGAAGACCTTGTCTCTCATACCTTAAGAACATAATCACTCAGCTATGTCACGATGAAAACGACTGCTGAAGACCGTGGGATGTGACTGCAGCGACAAGGCTTAGCCTTTAGATAATGGATGGATGGATGTGCACTCCAAGAATTCTGCCAGTTGCTGATGTAGTTACAGTAGGTTGACATGGTTGAGTTTGACGTGTGACTCAGTCTTTTTGAAGCAGTGAAATAATATATTCTAAGCCAGCAAACATTTCTAGCAATCTCGAAGTTTTTCGTCGATAATCGTTGTGTAGAAGTCGTTCTTAAGCTTTTCGATAAACAAGCGTGCACATTCCTTCGAGGCGAAAATGTAACACAGAAGTAGAGAAAACAACTTGCAGTCAAATATGTTGGTTAATAATAATAATAATAATAATAATAATAATAATAATAATAATAATAATAATAATAATAATAATAACAACTGTTTGTCCAATCCTTGTTCCGTTTCTCTACGGGGTCAGGTATGAGGTCAGATGAATCTGTCGTGGCGGGTTTTTTATGACCGGATGCCCTTCCTGACGTTAACCCCATCAGATGAGTTAATGAGATGAAATGAATGACGTGATATATGATGGAAGGGAGAGGGTGAAGCCCGGTGCCGGCACATACCCTACTCCTGTCGAATAGCACTAAGGGATCTACTCAATGCTTAAAGTCTCCATCCGACGGAAGAATCGCCATAAACAGCGTCATATGTCTTCACTCCATATGAGCACTGCAGAGAGGTTTGGAATTTAATGCAGGCTTTTGGCACTTAAACTAGTGATTAGAAGTTGTATACCACCACCTCCTCTGCCCTACCAGCCAACATTCTAATGGTGAACATGAACATTTTTCTCGAACAACAGGACTCGAACCGGCTAAACACGGTGTCAGACCGTTTAGATTTCAACGCCTCAACGATCATGGCCACCAGGTGGGCTCTATTATATACTACTACTACTACTATTAATAATAATAATAATAATAATAATAATAATAATAATAATAATAATAATAGATGTAGTAGGACGGTATAAATGTTCACGCACTTTTGTTGACAGTTTCTTGAGGTTGGCCCAGTTTTACGAATGGTTAGCCTTCCCGACATAACCCTGTTTATTTGGCGGTTGCTAGGGTGTATATGACGTAAGGTGTATTAAGACGAATAAAGAGCCGAAAATCGGGCCCGGGCCTGTCAGAACTGAAGGTCAGTACGTTAACCTTTTCTTACAACTTGTTTTACGTCACACCAACGCAGATTGATCTTACGGTGATGATGGAATGGTAAGGAAGCGGCCGTGGCCTTAATCAAGGAACAGCGCCATCATTTACCGGGTGTGAAAATGGGAAACCATGGAGAACCATCTTCAGGACTGCCGACCGTGGAGTTCGAACCCACTATCTGTCAGCTGCAAGCTCACAGCTGCGCGACCTTAGCCTGCGCCCAAATACCGCGCCAAAAGTTGTTGAGTTTATGTTGTGTTTAGCTGGAACGAGTACTGACCTCAATGAATAAGTCTGCACACAAACGCTCAGAGTAATACTCATCACATAACCAAAACAAGTTTTGTGTGTAACTGCGATGAGTTTTTTCTATGTTCAAAGAAAACAAACCACTACCGAATAAGATTTAAACCAAAACCGAACCCCATGACGCAACAGCTGCGAAGGGTCTAGTCCTACCAAGCGACCGCTGTTCAGTCCGAATGCCTACAGGTTACGAGGTGTCATGTGGTCAGCACGACGAATCCTCTCGGCCGTTATTATTGACTCTCTAGACGGGGGCCGCTATTTCACTGTCAGATAGCTCCTCAATTATTGTAACTACGTAAGCTGAGTGGACCTCGAACCAGCCCTCAGATCCATGTAAACATAAACGAACCTGGCCGCGAATCCAACCCGGGGCCTCCACGCAGGCAGGCACACTACCACGACACCGCGGGACCGGCATTGAAGGAAATTCACTTCTCGTGTGTCCACGAGAAAGGTAAGGTAAGGGTGTATTCTGCCCGAGGGCAGGTCAGAACCTCCGCAGAGGTATGCCTCAGGCGGAGTTTACGTACGGCAGGGTGGCCAGTTCCTTTCCGCTCCTCCATCCCCTTACCCCCCAACCCATCCAAATCTTGACCACGCCCAATGTTGCTTAACTTCGGAGATCTCACGGGATCCGGTGTTTCAACACGGCTAAGGCCGTTGGCTGTCCACGAGAAGGAACATGAAGATAGATAGGAAGTCTCCCATTACTTTTGTTCCACTTCAGTTATGAAAACCTATAAAACAGATAATACAAAGTTTTTTTAGACTTTTTCTGCCTATAGTTTCCGCAAAATTTATGTGTATGGTAGGCGAAGTCGGGCAAGTCTAGCGTTAATGCGGTTAGCAGATATCGAATAAAAGATAGCTGCCCTGGAACAAAGTAACGTACTGTAAAGCCATTTTCACAGTGTTCATAGGATGAATATTTTCGGTTCCCCTGTTGCACGACTACCCTCGACGAGGAACACTTTATTTTTCTTTGCTGATACCGTATAAATGGTGATTTACTATTGACAGTGAATTACGCCAAAGATCTAAACAAATATATTTTTAAAACGAAACAGGAATTCTAAAACAAAGGAAAATTAATTGAACATTTTGTGAGAGATCCTGGACTGAGGACATCCAAACTTCTATCTTGAATCGAAGACCAAATCTGCGGTATGCGCTCGAAAACCTTCTCGAGATCAAGCAAGGTAATGGGAATGGGCTTTCCTTTTCACAATTCTTCTCGATGAGTTGTAGGGCTGCAAAGATCGCATAAGTCGTTTAGATCCTTTCAGAAAGCCCCATTGATTTGGGCTCAAATGTATAATGTCACACAATGTTTCCTTTCGAAAACTCGTTCCGAGACTTCGAAACTAATATCATCTAGGGCAAAATACACGTTCAATTGCAGCTATCAATCTCCCTTCGATCAGGAGCAGGGATGCAGATACCAACAACTACAATTTTAGGTACTATTTTCACGCAAGATATTAATTTACGGATCATAATTAGGAACATTATTTCATGACTAATAAAAATTCTCAATTTTGGTTACAAAGTGGTGTTGCTTTCCGTATTATTTTGTTAAAAAAGCATGAATTCAGCGTTATTTCACACGAAAAGAAAATAGCTTTACAGCGCTGATGGCATTTCTACAAACATAACCGATCTGAACTCTCATTGGAACAACTGTTTAACAGTTGAGTACGGTTATCCTGCAGGAAACCGGTGAACGAGGCTAAATGTGCACACAATATTACATGTATTTCTTCATTAAACCACAATAAATGCTGCATATACATATCTGTTCCTCGTTTTTTAATGTATTTTGCACTTGTTCGTGTCGCGCCTCTTCTACGCCATACTTCTTGCGGTTTAGATCGAACACATCTCTTCTGCTCCCCACAAGTTAAAGAGACCTCTGATACTGTATCTTGACATCATTAGGCATATAGGACAGCCATTAATACTTTTGTGGAATGTGGCAATTTCTCGAGACATAACCTCTCTTTTTCCATCCATACTCTTGTACGTCACGCGGTACGCCAACCTGAGCCGGTACCGACATTAATGAGTGGCCTGGTGTAGGCTACGTCTTTCGACTTGACACCGTATACTCTCTGAGGATGGGGCCCTACCTATGGTGAACTGTAATGATGAAGACACACACACCCCCAGCCTCCGAGCCATCGGAATTAACCAATGAAGTTCCCGGCCGGGAATCGAACCCGGGACCCTCTGGACCAGAGGACTAGGGCTATGATTTGAGTGTTCGTTAAATGTTAGCCAAACATTCGAAACTCCCCCAGAAAAATAAGAATATCATCGAAAATATCAGAACTTCCCATTTCGCGTAAAATACAATTTCGAGATTGTTGGTTTCGATGTACGAGGGCTTGAAATAGAATGTACTTGCTCTATGCCCAATATAATCATGTTTCGCGAATCCATCATTCGCCGAAGTGTGCAGGTTGAAGACTGACAAGTGAACCCAATCGAAATGGGCTCGTAAATATAAAACACGTTACCTCCTTGAACCTCAAATAGGCAATGAACGCGGAGCACAGAGTGACTGCGCCCTTAACGACGAACTACAGCTTACTCCCCACACTCTCCGAACAGTGACGGTTTGACCCCGTTTAGGGCACCAATCTTACGCGATAGCGCGTTTATACAGTGTGTTGTCAGTGTCGGAAGGAACAGAAACACCCGGTATCCGCTTTAAAACACTCAGCTGGGCCCCAGATATTATTTGCGCTGCCTCGGGGACTGTGTATCTATGTTCGTCTCCGTACAACTTACTAACCACGAGAAATAAGAGGCGCTGCACATATGCGTACCAAGTGCCGATCACAGTGAATTATTTGGATTAAAAAGTAGGAAGATGACGATATGGTGAAACGTGAAAAAAAAAAAAAAAAAAAAAAAAAAAAAAAAGGAAACGGTAATATGAAGTTAATAAAGAAGAAATGGTTTCCAAATGTTATTCTATTTGTGAGTAGTATATCACGAACAAGACCTTGCTTTCTGCCTCTCCTTGAGAAACTGACAATAACAACAGCAAACAAAAAAACCTGTTGCTGTCGCCCGTGGAGAAAAAGGCTAGTTTTTGTGAGCCTCCTAATGCCAATGTTCTTTTTCTTTTCATTTCCTCAATATTATAGTTACCAAACGGTCAACACAGCTGATTAGTAGCGACAATGAACTACGTGTCCTTGTGACGAAGACGAGGCGGGTCAGGTTACCAGACACGTGCTTCATTGATGGTACAGTGTGACAGGCCCGTTCGGCATCGTGGGAAGCTCTTTCATAATGTTCACTTCGTATTAAGTACGGTACATAAAAGTCGTAAGCAGGTCGTCTGCTGGAAGTTTGTCCGAACTGTTTCAAGTCCAGGACGTGTCAGTGTGGCCTACATAACGATCAAAATTGCCAGTTCATGAGGCCTGCGGAAGCGAACTCTTGCATGGCCACAGTTTTTTAATTAATTTCGTGTGGCTATTTCTAGCCGAGTGCAGCCTTGTAAGGCAGACCCTCCGATGCGGGTGGGCGGCATCTGCCATGTGAAGGTAACTGCGTATTATTGTGGTGGAGGATAGTGTCATGTGTGGTGTGAGAGTTGCAGGGATGTTGGGAACAGCACAAACACCCAGCCTCCGGGCCAGTGGAAGTAACCAATGAAGGTTAAAATCCTCGACCCGGCCGGGAATCGAACCCGGGACCCTCTGAACCGAAGGCCAGTACGCTGACCATTCAACCAACGAGTATGGCCACAGTAATGTAACATGAAAATGATGTGTAACTTCTGAGGTCCATTCTTAACTATAGGAAACTGAATGAGCTTCTATTGTCAGACATTTTCATTGATACGTGAATCATGTTCACAATATTATAACTGAAATTTTAATTTTATTCCAAAATGAAAAAAATATGAATTTAGTTTCGGAATTTGAACAAGTGTGCGTTGTCGAATTTATGAGGCCGTGGATGACGCAGAGCATGTTCAGATGAAGCGCGCAGACTTTCGAAAAGTGAAACAACCAAATTAACGTAGACGCAGTCCTCGTGCCTTGTTGCGCAAGGCTACGTGCACTGTTAGCGATCGCTCGCATCTCCCCGCGGGGGCCTCCAGCTTTCAGCACTCGGCTCATTCAAAAGAATCTCTCACGAAAGGAATGGGACTTCAGGTAAACAATAATGGATAGATACTTCTATAGTTATGTATTACAGCTGAAGATTTACAGAAAGCCCGTTTAGTCAGCAGATATATTGATGGACTAGCTGATGTACCCGCGCTTCGCTACGGAATTCTACATTGTAAACAGAATTACAGGTTAGGTAGTGTACACGTTGTGAGCAAGATTGTATTAAATTGCATAGTTCTTAACGTTACCCTAGAAACGCGACGGGGAATTCAGCAAAGATATGTTCTCATATGAAGACTGGATTAGGGAATTTTCATTATAATGGTAGGCCAGCTTGCCTACCGTCAGTCACAATCAGGTTGGGGAATTTTCATTATAATGGCAGACACTCACTCTCCACCTGCCCTTTTACATCCTCAGAAAGATTGTCTTAGTGGTTTTCCCAACTGAACTGAACATAGGTTATTACAACGACGTCAGTAGGAATGGCGCGTTTAAAAGCAACGCTTCCATATGAAATACTCGATCAAATGAAAAACCACACATGTTCTTACTTTTAACGAACAGTACTACGCTGCCGATCTAACAGTCCAAACTTCCAGAGCTGGAATGACCAAGCCGCAGACAGCCGTGATCCGTGAACACTCTTCGTCTTTTTTCGGCGAGGGGAGTTGAATAGCGGAGAGTCCCAGGGCAAAAATTATGTGCTCTTTTACTATCTGCTTCCTAGGAGTACCCGATGAGTCGGAAAATTTCAATTGAAAACACTGGCGGCGCAAAAAAATTATCTGACTTGGAGGCAAATTTTTCCTCCAAGCCAAAGCAGAAACCCCTTCTTCACTGCTAATTTGGAATAAAAGTGAAGAGGAAGAAGCAAGAAGTGCTCACGTCACTTGGCCTTGCTCCACTCATGGGGTGTCCCTCACGCAGTGCAGTGAGAACGGGAACATTCTCTCGCACAGCCGTTCGTACATCGCAACTTAGCCGTTCGCTCATGAATAAAGATGTATAACTCGTATGTGCCAGGGCCTATGCCTTTCTGGTACAGTACGTAACAGTGAGCCGCAGAATCAGTTAAATGTGACTTAGCAAACGGTCTAGAAATTGCATTGGGTTACGCGAGTTAGTGAAGGAAACACTGTGTACAGCATAGTTAGCAGGTTGTTAGTGCAAAGACTTGGGCTGCAACGACACGAACATCGAACTGTTTGACAGGAGGGCTGAGTGTCATAGCGTGCCTATCCTATCAGTAAACATAACCTTGTAGTCAGAACTCTTTGGGAGATAGACTATTCTGTTCGACGACAGAGTCTGAGGAGCTACACATCCACGTGAACTAAACATCGCACCACTCAACGCGACTACGCTATCATGGGCGCAGAGAAGAAGTCAAGAGGGAAGACGACGTAGAGGATTGAAGAAATCTTCAATCAAAAGCTAAGTAACTACCAAGTTTGTATGGTACGATCTTACTGTATTATAGAATGCAATTGAACTGGATAGTCAAGGACTTTGAGAGAGACTATCTAACCAAGAGCTAAAAGTGTATCTGTACGAATATTTTCAGGTTTCTTAAGTGTATAGTTTGTAAATGTGTAATGTGCGCCTATCTGTTCAGTACAGGTGAAGGGAAAAGTGTGAGTGTGTAAAGGTGATCTTATTATTTTAAGATTAAGCTCCCGAAAATCCGAATCCAGGTCCCCAGCCTACCGAATCCTTAGGATCACGACACGGCGTTTTACCCGCTATACCAACACGTCTCACAGATTTTCAAAGGGGTTCACGTCAGGTGATTTTGCAGGCCAGTCGAGATGTAACAGAATGGGGAGCGTTCATATAACCAGACACACATGCGTCAAGCTCGACTAACTTTTCTGTTGTAATCTTGAAAAATCGGGCTATCAACAGCATACTCCTCATGCAGATGTTGACTGAAAGGCGACACCTGATCATTCAGAATGTTTAAATGAACATCCTGGTTCATGTTAGTGGTCACCTCAGTGAATGGGCCCAATCTATGATATGAAAAACACCCCCAAAGCATCACAGACCCACATCCGGCTTGAACCTGACCTTGCACACATCCAGGATGAAATGCTTCATTTGGCCTTCGGTGCATTTGACGACGTGCGTTATTGGAATACAGGCAAAAACATGATTCGTCAGACCACGTTACGTTCCGCCAGTCAGCTTCTGTCCACGTTCGATGGTTTCTAGCCCATTGAAGCCTTATGTGCCTGTGTGAGCAACGGCCTCTTGCGAAGTGACCGACTCCAAATGTTCATTGCATGCAGTTCCCGTCGCAATGTTCTCTCACTAACAGGTTGGGATGGACCTTCATTCACTGACTGTCGCAATCTCTATCGGGTTTGGAAGAGATTTTGATTCACAAGCCGTGAAACGCATCTCCCGTCCCTCTCAGTCATGATCATTTTCCGGCCACAATTCTCACGTCGTGTTTTGTGGCCACCTGTAATACACTCGTAGACACGATGAACAGTCCGCTGCTAAACACCAACAATTCCAGCAACTTCAGGCAGCGTATAGCCATGGGCACGGCTAAGCACGATTGCCCCTTTCACCACTCTGTTACATCCATGTTGATATTCACTGTCCACTTAAAACATGAATGTCTCACTGATCGCTCATGTAGAAGCAGTGCGCGTGCGGTTGAGCACGGGACTCGTTCGCTGCGCCATGCATGACACATCTGTGCGTGCGCACTAGGGTGACTAAATTTTTGTCCGGTGAGCTTACATAAAGACACACTGTGCTTTTGAAAGTGCACGAGTCATAATGCCCTTTATGACCAATATTACAAAATTAAGAAAAGAACAAAACAAAGACACACACACACACTTTGCTACGACTGCGACAAGATCAGCCGGCAGAGGTGCGCGCATACACCAAACAAAGGCCAGCATACCGCACAAGGGGGAAGTACACCGCGCGCTCGGAGTAACACACAACTGATCACTTCTTATTTTGCTCCTGATGTATGTGCCACCTGCTCCTTTCTCCTCATGTCATATTGCCGAGCTTTTACCATATTTGCTGTAAGGTTTAAGATTGCTGAGGTGAATAAGCAATTTATTTTGATAAGGATTACGTGATGGCTTCTAATGAGGATGGCTTATTACTGTAAGGTATAAAAACATTTATTGATATCTACCTTTTGCCTCGTACCGTCAACAATTTGTCTACACATACGTATTATTTATCGTAAATCATTTAAGCAGCGTAAACCAAAAACGAAAATGCTCGGATAGCCGTTCTTTTCCTTGATTTCGTTCACTAAATTCGGGTAGAGTGTTGTTTCGTACGGTGCCGCTATCGCAGCTGACTCCAATAGAATTGCAGGACTCTCGAGCTAATTGCTGCACGTAAACAAACAACTACTGTAGCGGGTGATCGTCCTGGCGAGAGTCGTGGAGGCGGCTGATATTTCGGGGCTGCTAGCTTCTCTTGTACCAGCTGCCTCATGATCAAAAGTTTGCAGGTTCCAGGAAACCAGGGCCGGTCGCTCGGCTCCTAGCACGTTATTCATTTTACCAACAATTTCAATAATAATAATAATAATAATAATAATAATAATAATAATAATAATAATAATAATAATAATAATAATAATAATAATTGTTATTATTATTATTAATGTTATTTAACATAATGTATTGATATGCTGTATATGGTTCACCGAGCGAGTTGGCCGTGCGGTTAGGGGGTGCGCGGCTGTGAGCTTGCATCCGGGAAATAGTGGGTTCGAACGCCATTATCGACAGCCCTGAAGATGGTTTTCCGTGGTTTCCTAATGCTGGGGCTGTAGTTGAATTAAGGCCCCGATGGCCTGCCCTATCCCATCGGCGGCATAAGACAGCAACGTAAAAGACTTAAACTTTTAAAAGTGCTCTTTCTTTCTTTCTTTCTTTCTTTCTTTCTTTTCTAGTGAAATCTTTCACAGTATTTTGGCACATGTATTTAGTGGTTAAGTTCTTATGTCACTGAAGAACGATGACAATTTTACAGAAGTTCTAACTTGTGCATGATGAGATCATAATATTTGTACTAGGTGGCACAGAATGAGTTTATACGCTGATATAAAATACTTGGAATGAAGTATTCCATCCCAATGAATGTTCTTGGGAAAATTCTTCCCCTTCTTTAAAATCGTCATCTGTATTAAGCAGGAACGGAAACTGCCCTAATCGCCCTTGGTGGGCACCGAAGGCTGCGTCCCGTGTGAAGTATTTTTACTGGCAGGTGAGCGGCCGGGGACGCGACGGTTGTATTTAGCATTGTCTGCGGGAACACGTGCTGCCTGTCTGCCACCCACGTTCTCTCCTCCGTGTGAAGGTCGACCGAGTGGACAAAATAAAATGTAGAACGAACTATCGCTGAGATTTAATTAATCTTCTGGGGTAAGTGTGTCTTTTACATGGCAACATCGCACGGCACGGACTTAATACCGCCCTTGAGGCGGATTTGATCCCGCGACCTTACCCACAGTGTCAGCAGTAGCAGTAAGTACGTGGAGCCACAGGAGCTGCCCACACATCAGACCTCACAAGGTCTATGTAATATCTACATCAAAATGTAGCAAATATGTAACAATATGAATGCACTAAATATGGTAGTTTATTTTAATGACTTATGAGACAATAACATTGTTTTTAAATACCTCCATATTTTATGACGAAGTCATCGTTGTTGCTTTCGATAATTTATATAGTTTACAGTTTCTTAATTTTGGCAGTATTAAATAATCGAATTAAAAGGCTTAATCACAATAGTTCCACTGTAAATCACGCAGTAGGCTTTATTACACAATGAATTGTTGGAGCTATTTTCCTGTTGCCCTCATGGCCTGAAAACGAAACAAATAAACGTTACTAAATAAATATACAATCTGTCTTTAAACCCCAATGAAGTAACACAGATAATACGGTAACTGCTTTTATCGTGATGGGCCGTGTCACCAAGTACTTCTCCACGTTTTCCATTGTGATGTTTTGGCGTTGATCCGATATTCTCTTGTCGGCTGACATGCCAGGAAGTCAGCGGTGCATATTTTATAAAATATAAAAAAATATAAAAGAAGAAGTTAGCTGGGTGGAATATCAACCGGGGGCTCTTCTTGTTCGCCACTAATTATCTTGCAGACTGATAATGACCTAGATTTCGTTTCTGGGAGCATGCAGCTTTTTAGGCGCCTTAACATCGCAGATTCTCAGAAAGGATTAGTACATCCAGTTGTGGCACTCTGACCTACCGTATTTCACAGACAAATGATTAGATTTTAAATATTTTTTACCGACTGAAATGTGTTCTATACGAGATAAAATTAGCGAATTATTTTACTATAGTTTGAAAAGTAAACGAGCTCACACATGTTTTATAATGACCTACATATGTTACATATACAACACAGGTATAACCATATCAGAACCACACATTCTCAGTTGTCTACAAGCTATGAGGTTTCCCGTTACTTTTCTTCCCGTGCTACGAAGGAGTCTAGCAAGTCCAGCCGTATGAGCGACTCATAACTCATAGCACAGGGTGAGAGAGACAGAGGTTTAACACTCAAAGGATTTGGACGATGCAGTCCCAGCATTAGACAGAAAACTGGTCCAGTCCGTACTGCAGTGGCTACGACTATTGTTGGCAATTTTTTAATTCTTTGGCCTCATAATACGAACACGTAGTACTCTGTTCGGTAGCATTCTTCGACTAAAACTCAATGAGCATTTCAAAGAGATTTCAGCCCAACAATCTCATCAGGGGGAGGGGAAATGAGTCCTGGTGTTGCAGGACGCTTACTGAACCAGAGATCTGCTGCATGCAGTGCGGATATCGAGGAATCTCCACGGTTACTCAGTAATTTAGAAGAGACTGTACTCATTAGTTGAATTGTACCTGTTAGCTGAAGTCATTACTTGTGTTACCTGAAGCTGAACAACAGAGAATTCATCATGCATTCACACATATTAATGTTTATTCTTTTACCTCCCGACATCTACCGTTACGGTTATCGATGACGCCGATGTGCCGACATTTTGACCAACAGGAGTTCTAATACTTGCCACGAACTGCACGAACTGAGTAGCCTCTCACTCGAACATCCCTGCAAAAACAAACAGCAAACGCCGGAGAGCTGCATCACATACACTAGTAGTTTTTCCTTGCTATTCTACCGGGTGAGTTGGCCGTGCGGTTAGGGTCGCGCAGCTGTGAGCTTGCATCTGGGAGATAGTAATACCGTCGCTACGCGGCATGCCGATACATTCGATGGAACAGGAAGACCTCGGTTAATATTTTTAGTGGTAGTAGAAGTAACTATTGTCGGTGATAAGTAGGCCTACTTGTGATTTGATGGAGTGTTCATCGCTCAATCTGGAAGGGTCTATGCTCTAAACATCCTCACCTTGTTTTCCTCTACTGCTTCATTATCTTCCTTGTTTCATGCATAAAGTTCATTCTGATTATCCTCCTGCCATTGTTCCCAGCCATAATTCTCGCAACTTTCTAGTCTATTATTTCCAACGAGTCCACCCAGCTTCAACTGACATATAGCACCTTCACACGCCAACTCGAGTGTTCTATCATTGGCCTCGCTCGTGAGACTGCCAGCACATTCCGCCATTTCCAGTACTGTTTGAACAACCTCGCAACTACTTTGAACCAAGAAATTCTTACTGTTTGTCAACATAAATGCCTGTAATGTCCTACTCTGTTCTCATAATTCCTAAGTGTGGTCAGTGTTTTGCCTCATGTAGATCGACAATACACAAGCAAACATAACAAATAATAATAATAATAATAATAATAATAATAATAATAATAATAATAATAATAATAATAATAATAATAATAATGTCCGGCTCCATGGCTAAATGGTTAGCGTGCTGGCCTTTGGTCACAGGGGTCCCAGGATCGATTCCCGGCAGAGTCGGGAATTTTAACCGTCAATGGTTAATTTCGCTGGCACGGGGACTGGGTGTATGTGTCGTCTTCATCATCATTCCATCCACATCACGACGCGCAGGTTGCCTACGGGTGTGAAATCAAAAGACCTGCACCTGGTGAGCCGAACATGTCCTCGGACACTCCCGGCACTAAAAGCCATACGCCATTTCACAATAATAATAATAATAATAATAATAATAATAATAATAATAATAATAATAATAATAATAATAATAATAATAATAATAATAATATGTTGCCGTCATATTGTGCAACCATTGTTCACCTTCAGCACCTCCAACTCCTGAGCATTGCAACTGCACATGAAGGTCATGTTACGGGCCACGAATCGATTACTCCGCACTTCGCGCCCGAGTTACACAACTTCCCAGCTGAGGATTCGCCTGAGTTATGTTGATCCATGTGGTGCAACAAGCCGCCGTAATCAATGGGCATACGATGGAGCCACGGTTATGGAGCTCACGTGGCGCAGGTTCTCAATTAGAGGCGAGCGTGTTACCTTACACTCACACCATAGAAGCTCCATTTGGCCGATTCAGACCTGGCTCAATCGCATGGTACTTCACAAATTCGCCAGCCTCACGTCATATCCATAATCTTACTGGCGCGGAAAAGAACGCCTGTGACACTAAATTTCCAGCACCACGTCGTCTCAGAAAACAATAAAAATGGTTAGTGGGATGTAAAACTAAATAATAATAATAATAATAATAATAATAATAATAATAATAATAATAATAATAATAATAATAATAATAATAATAATAATTGTACCGGAGGTACACCCGCCCCGTACATTTAAATTAAGCGCCTTGGAGAATGCCATCTGATTTATGAAGTTTGCAACAATTAATACAACAAGTTTATACATTTCTCAACAGATGTCGCTACTATAAACTTATGTTATGTCCTCTGGTGTGAAGGTGTACCATTAAAATTCCAAAGTAATTTGCATGTTAAAGTTTCCTAAACTGGATTGTGTATACTTTGTTTTTGGTGTGTTAAAGTTTACGACACTTCTATCTCTTCCCGCCAACTTAAGATGTTGTATATTTATTTTTTATCCAGTCAAAATTCTCTGGTATTTGTTTGATCATCCAATAAGAATTGGAGGTGTGTCGGGCCTTAGCCCAGAGCTTTCTGGAACTTTCCCCTTGGCTATAAAAGCTGGCACATTCTCGGGCAAGGTTGTCTTTTTGATCGCTCCAATCTACTCTGTGTGTGTGTGTGTGTGTGTGTGTGTGTGTATGTGTTCTTAAAGGGAGGCGACGGCGCCTCGTCCATCTTCAGGAGGTCCACCAGCTCAAGGTAATGGCAAATCCAGTCTAAAATCTGATAGTCCTTTGAAGCTAGCTCGAGGGGAAGGTTTCAAATCTTTAGTAATGTGACTTTATTTTCTAAAAAGTAAATTTCTTACTTTGAATGTAAATTTCAAACAAGTCGAAAGAGCTTAACCGAAATCAGGGAATAGGGAGTGAGGTACCCTCCCGTATTCCCTCTGTTGTATGTCCGGCGCTCCCTTTCTCGCTCCGTCAGCCAGCTGCACGCGCGCCTGTGTATCATTCTGCTAGCTTCGACGCGCAGCCTTCAGTGCGCGTGCCTGACCATCGAGTGTACTATAAATAGGAGCTCCCTGCCTGCTCAATTGCCCACTTGCCCCGGTGTCCAGCTCCAGAATACACCCTACGTCGAGCACGGAGGCTACTCCTCTTGAAAATGTGCTTCGACCAGGTGGACTGAATTTCTGGCAGTACGAGGTTTCACCTCTGGTCACCGCTCCCTTACCTGTTTCCACTGCCTATGTTCCGTAATTCTTTTACAAGCCATTTTCATCCCCTAATTTACGCAAGCTCCCTTAGTTTCGCTAGGTGGAATTTCTTCAATCAATTGAACTTGCTTTTTAGGAATTCAGGCACTTCAACAAACAAGGACTCTCAAAGACATTCATGTCAGTGTGCCAGATAGTTCTCGACTATCAACGTGTCAATTCACAAAGACTATCTTTTCAAGATAGAAGTGTGTATAAAGACTGTAAACCTGTACATATTGTATAAAGACAGACTTTTCTCAAGATTCAATATTCCTTTTTGCTTCAAAATAAATTTCAGTTATTTGTGTAAATATCATAAAGTGAAGCAAATAAAAGTTGTGTTCTGTAAACTTCAACCTTGGTTACAACACAACTCTATGGCGACGAGGTAAAAACGCAACCACCTACAATTCTTCGACACCAGTTGCCAACTCTATGGCGACGAGGTAAAAACGCAACAACCTACAATTCTTCGACCCCAGTTGCCAACTCTATAGTGACGAGGTAAAAAGCAACAAACTACACGTCATCAGCCCCAATCGCCAACTCTATAGCAACGAGGTAAACACGACACTACAATTCAACAGGCCCAGTTGTCAACTCTACGGCGACGTGCTAAACAACAACGACACTCCAACCAGTTCTGACACACAGCTTACCTTACTCTTTCTTGCACGCATCTCGCAATGGCTACTGCGGAACAACTCGCTACGGTCTTCCAAGCCTTACAGCAGCAACAACAACAGTTTATGCAACAACAACAGGCAGCATTACTTCAGGCTATTCAAGCTATTTCTGTCTCTACACAGCCATCAGCTATTCCTCCGTTCTCTGCTTTTGATCCGGCTAAGGAAGAATGGTCAGTTTATTTAGCCCGTTTACAACAGCATTTCATCTGCCATTCTGTCACAGATGATCAACGCCGCCGCGCACTATTTCTTAGTTCGGTTGGCAATGCTACGTGTGAATTACTACGTAAATTAAGTCCGGAAGAACACTTATCTGAGGTACCCTTCACGCAGCTCTTGGCCCGTCTCACGGAACACTATGCCAAAGCTCCTCACATAGTGGCTGCTCGCTATAAATTTTTTCAGTGCAGAAAGCAACCCCATCAGACACATACTGAATGGATAACTGAATTGCGTGGTCTAGCCAAACCCTGCCAGTTCATCTGCTCCAAGGACGGTTGTGGTTCATCCTACACTGATTCTCTCATTCGGGACATGATAATTTTACATACTCCTGAAGACAAAATACGTTTTGACGCTGTCAAGCAGAGTAACCCTTCTTTAGAAGACGTCCAGCGTATTGCTACGGTTTATGAGCTTACTACCAAGACTGCCGCAGCCATAGCTTCTCCACACGAAGTTGCACAAGTCTCGCCTCAGGCCCGCAAGTCCTCTTCTACAGTGAACCGTACGGATAAGGCGCTCTCCACCAAGCATTCTCGCCAGGTTCCCTCTCGTAATGCTACACGGAAGCCCAATTCTAAAAGCACCTCGAAACTCCTGCCTTCCTGCCGAGGTTGTTTCAAGCATCATGAACGTCGTGACTGTCGTTTTTTCAAAGCTACTTGTGAACGATGTAATAAACTTGGACACATTAAGACTGTCTGTCAAAGTTCGCTCCGCCCTGCTAAGACTACTGCAGCACGCCGGAAGCATATACAGCCCTGCCAAGACATGGAAGTTGATCAGATCAATCTTATTCTTCCCACAAAGGATTCTCACAAAATCATCATTCCTCTCTCATTCTCTGATCGATCTGTCGATTTTCAATTAGACACTGGATCACCTGTCTCTATTATTAACCTGACTACCTACCACGACTTAGGTTCACCTTCATGCTCTCCAGCTGACATCCAGCTCGTGACATTTAACAAGAAGAAAATTGACATCAAAGGTCAAATCAAGCTTCAGGCTAGTTATAAAGGAATTCAGAAGGCCATTCCTCTTCTCGTAGTTAACAACTACACTGCATCAAACATTATGGGCATGGATCTATTTAACTTATTTGGTTTCCAGATACATGACAACATTAACGTCGTATCTACATTGCATCCTACTTCTGACGTTACCGCTCTCCTAGCGCAGTTTCCTGAAGTCTTCGACTCTCAGCTCGGAACAGCCAAAGACTATACAGCTCACATACAGCTGAAATCCGGAGCTAAGCCTCGCTTCTTCACAGCTCGTCCAGTACCCCTAGCACTTCAAGACCAGGTCACGAAAGAATTAGAAAGATGGATACAAACTGGAATTGTTGTACCAGTTACTTCTAGTCAATGGGCTACTCCACTCGTGGTAATCAAGAAACCTGATGGTAATGTTCGACTTTGTGGCGATTTTCGATCTACAGTCAACGCACAACTCGACACAGATATCTTTCCTATTCCACGTCCAGAAGACTTATTCCGTCGTCTCTCTGGTGGACAATTCTTCTCTCGAGTTGATCTTAAAGAAGCATATCTCCAGCTACTTTTAGATGAAGAATCTAAGAAATTTCTCACACTCAACACTCCTCTCGGACTGCTCCAGCTCCAGCGGCTCCCATTCGGTGTTTCATCCTCAGCGGCTATTTTTCAGCGCTATTTGGCTCAACTCACCGCCTCCATTCCCGGTTGTGCTAACTACCTGGATGATATTATTGTTACTGGAAAAGATCATCAGGAACATCTAACCAATCTACGCCTCCTTCTCCAGAAATTGAAAGACAATGGCCTACGAGCGAATCTCGCTAAATGTACCTTCTTTCAGCCTCAAGTTCACTACCTAGGACATATACTTGATAAGAATGGAATTCGTCCTAGTACACAGAATGTCTCAGCGATAGTAAACATGCCAGCACCTCAGAACCTCAAGCAGCTTCAGTCCTTCATAGGCAAAGCGAACTATTATAATAAGTTCATTCCACGCTTCGCTACAGTGGCAGCTCCATTAAACGCTCTACGTAAAAAAGGTGTTAAGTTTCAGTGGACTCCGCAATGCCAACAGGCATGGAAAACAATCAACAACGCCTTAATTCAAGCTATACAACTCACTCATTTTCAGCCCGACAAGATCATCACGCTAGCTACTGACGCTTCAGACTACGGTGTCGGTGCCGTTCTCTCCCAGAAGGATCGTCATGGACAAGAACGCCCCATCGCCTTCGCTTCGAAAACACTTAATGACCATCAACGTCGATACTCACAGATAGAGAAAGAAGCTTTAGCCATCATCTTTGGTATTCGCCGTTTCAATGAATATCTCTATGGCAACCATTTCCTGATCATTACCGATCATAAGCCTCTCGTACACTTATTCCATCCTGGTAATAAGATCCCAGAGAATTCCCTCAGAAAGCTTCAAAGATGGTCCATGTTCCTTTCTGATTATTCCTATCAGATTGTATATCGAGCCACATCCCAGCATTATAATGCGGATGCCCTCTCCCGCTTACCCGTTGGTCCTGATACTGCCTTCGATTCTCAAGAATCTGAATGTCTTCAGTTGGACATAGAACTTGAAGATACTGTATCCAGTTTTCCTATTGATGCTACCTGCATAGCTAAAGCTACGGATAAGGACAGTACACTTGCTACTGTACGTACTTACATCCGCAACGGTTGGCCTCTTCAGAGCACACTTCCTGCCCACCTGGCACCTTATCATCGTATGCAGCATCGTCTCACGACTCGTGCCGGAGTTGTATTACTAGAAGCAGGCACCATCTTCCGAGTGGTTATCCCACTTAGCCTACAGAAACAAGTTCTCGAATTATTACACCAAAGCCATTGGGGTATCTCCAGAACAAAGCAACTCGCCCGTCAACACTGCTACTGGCCCGGTATTGATGCCGCCATCGAAAAGCTAATACGTCATTGTGAGCAATGTCAAACGAATCAGAACGCTCCGTCTTCTGATCTTGCTTCATGGCCTCCTGCTACTACTCCATGGGAACGAGTTCACATCGATTTCGCAGGTCCTTTCCTCAATTCAATGTGGTTAATAGTCATCGATTCACTGTCAAACTTTCCATATGTCGTGGATATGCATTCGACTACTACAACCGAAGCTACCATTCGTGCTCTCCAGAAAATCTTTACTACAGAAGGTTTACCGCAAGTACTCATTTCGGACAACGGACCTCAATTTACAGCTACTGCTTTTCAGAACTTTTGTACACATAATGGCATTCGTCATATCCTAGCACCACCTTTTCACCCTCAATCTAATGGTGAAGCTGAACGCTTCGTACAAACATTTAAAAGAAGTATGAAGAAAGCTGTCTCTTCAGGCTTAACTAAAGACAAAGCCTTGCTCCAACTCTTAAACAACTACAGAACTCTACCCGGCGCTGATAATATCACTCCTGCACAGAAGCTCCATGGACGACCTCACAGAACTTTACTTTCTCTGTTACAGCCTCTTCCGGCCCAGCATAAGACCTCACCAACGAAGTTCTCCCTCAACGACAAGGTCTACACCAGGACATTCAAATCCAACCCACTCTGGATACCTGGAGTCATCTGCAGATCTTTGGGTCATCGTCTATACGAGATACAGACTACGGAGAAACGTATCTGCCGCCATCAAGATCAGATACGTCTGCGCTACCGCCCCTGTCCAGCTATTGATGCTATTGCTAAACCTGATAAATCTATTGCTGAACGAGCCTTAGATCATTTAATAACAATGGGTTCCTTTCAGGACGAGACAGCGCCACTCCGCCCAGTTCCAGCTCCGGACAATACAACAGAAACATCAGCAGCTCCGCCCCAGCATCGCAGTCGCCGCCAGCGCCGCCGCCGTTTCACGCCGTACCGGCGTATTTAGGAGGGGAGGGTGTTGTATGTCCGGCGCTCCCTTTCTCGCTCCGTCAGCCAGCTGCACGCGCGCCTGTGTATCATTCTGCTAGCTTCGACGCGCAGCCTTCAGTGCGCGTGCCTGACCATCGAGTGTACTATAAATAGGAGCTCCCTGCCTGCTCAATTGCCCACTTGCCCCGGTGTCCAGCTCCAGAATACACCCTACGTCGAGCACGGAGGCTACTCCTCTTGAAAATGTGCTTCGACCAGGTGGACTGAATTTCTGGCAGTACGAGGTTTCACCTCTGGTCACCGCTCCCTTACCTGTTTCCACTGCCTATGTTCCGTAATTCTTTTACAAGCCATTTTCATTCCCTAATTTACGCAAGCTCCCTTAGTTTCGCTAGGTGGAATTTCTTCAATCAATTGAACTTGCTTTTTAGGAATTCAGGCACTTCAACAAACAAGGACTCTCAAAGACATTCATGTCAGTGTGCCAGATAGTTCTCGACTATCAACGTGTCAATTCACAAAGACTATCTTTTCAAGATAGAAGTGTGTATAAAGACTGTAAACCTGTACATATTGTATAAAGACAGACTTTTCTCAAGATTCAATATTCCTTTTTGCTTCAAAATAAATTTCAGTTATTTGTGTAAATATCATAAAGTGAAGCAAATAAAAGTTGTGTTCTGTAAACTTCAACCTTGGTTACAACACCCTCTCAACTTGATCTTGAGCGACAATAACTTTGTAACCTTTGAAATCTATCTTGTAATTCCTGCAACTTTAGTATTTTTCTCCATCTAGTCACCTCCGTAGTATTGGCTTAGCCTCTGTGACGTCGGGCCATAAGCCCAAATAGGGTTGTAAACAGTTCTGTAACTTTCTAGGAGTGCAAGAGTTCAGCTCCTTATCGGTACCATTTTGGTTTTTGTCCAGTAACCTTAATCTTTTGTTTTTTCTGAAGGCCTTGTAGAAATGAAATGGCGTATGGCTTTTAGTGCCGGGAGTGTCCGAGGACATGTTCGGCTCGCCAGGTGCAGGTCTTTCGATTTGACACCCGTAGGTGACCTGCGCGTCGTGATGAGGATGAAATGATGATGAAGACGACACATACACCCAGCCCCAGTGCCAGTGAAATTAACCAATGATGGTTAAAATTCCCGGCCCTGCCGGGAATCGAACCCGGAACCCCTGTGACCAAAGGCCAGCACGCTAACCATTTAGCCATGGTGCCGGACGGCCTTGTAGAATGCGTACTTGTTACCCCTGTTAAACTATCTCAGTTATTTCATGTTAAAGGTATTAGCCTGTTGAGCAGTTAAGACAGTGAATACTGTTTAATTTTGTTAAATGTAGGCTGTTCCTTTGATAGGCCTGGAAAGTGTGAATTTTCGAAATTAGATTCCTAAGGGTAAGTATGTAGAGCAAGGGTGCTCTTCCTTCTGATATAAAAATTGGGAGATCCGTCTCCTTGATTGTTGATTGAATGGAGCAGTAGTGCTCAAGTAACATGTGTAATTGGGAGCTTCAAGCTCAACCTTAAAATGGTTATCTGATTATTCTAGATTGTCTTTAGAGCTCACGAGCTAACATTGTACCTGATTTTTTCACCTTATTGGCAAAGTATAAACTATGAAAATAAAAAAGGTAAAGGTTAAGAAAGGAAATGAAACTGCCAATTTTAAATGTTTAAATTAATCTTCTGACTGTTTCATATCCACCCATTCATGACCGCACATTATTTCACCTCTGGGATCCACAATATCTCCGTAACAATATTAATAATAATAATAATAATAATTGTTACGGAGTTTCCATGGCTCACAGAGGAATAGGAAGCGCCTGGATTGAATGGCTGGACAAGGAATTACTTGGAGCAAAATTTTAACATATCAAAATTTGAAAATTTTATTTCTTTCCGTTCTTAAAATTGAGGGATAGAATATCTAATAGGATAAGAGAACAATTGAAAATGTTAGTAAAGAGGTCGTCAGCTCTAAAAATATCCTGGAATTAGAAGTCCTGAAAACAGGTACAAAAGCTTGAGATAATTACCTAGTCGTTAAATTACATAGAGAAGAGCACTATTGCTCCTCAAAGGAACAATATTTTGAAAAAGGCACTCTTCATAGGAGTCTGATTACCAAAATACAAGAGTCTGGCCTCGAAGAGGCAATCATTTTCTTATGAAACACTTAAATTACACTTGGCAACCCATCGGGTGACCACACTTCAAAGTTTTCATGTTGGGCTTATCATTGCTGAACAATAATATTAGTCACTGTTCCCAAAGGGAACTAAAACGAAAAAAAAGTTACCCTAAGAATTATACAGAATAACAGGGGTAAAATTACTTACACTACACGGCCTTAAGAGTAGAAAGAAAAGGTTGCACATAACCGGCCATCAACAAAGGGCAGGGAGGCGAATCACCGGCACTCGTTATAGAAATTTCCGGAAAACTAAGTGGGCTTAAGGCCCAATGACACCGAGTCTAATCCCATACTAAAAAAGGTGACTAAAGGACGAAAATTTAAAGCCGAGACAAGATTTTTCAAAATTTAGAGGTTGAAAACTTTAGTCACCCAATTGAAGGGTTGAATGGGGGACGACAGAGGGTCACCACTCGTGTTTCCCTTACATTACATGTTTTCCAGTAGGGAATAGAACTCGAGTCCTAAGACTTCGCCGAAAACCCTACATTTAAATCACCAAATTACAGAATTACTTAAAATAACGGCTGAAACCTTCCTCCTCATACTACCCGCAGGCACTATCACATGTTTAGGTAAATTTGCCATTACCTTTTATCGCTGGATCTTCTTCAAGTAGGGCGCACCCCCTGCCTTCCTAGCCCTCCATCAAGTCGCACTCCCAAGCACTGGAGCAATTCAGACAAGACGGCCCTAAAGTACAGATGGACAAAAAATAACACAGCAGTTATTTTGGAACTGTTCCGGACTCGGAACTGGTCTCTAAATGAACAGTAGGGTGGAATATCCTCTTCCGAAAGAACAGTGTTCCGTGTCGCCTGCACTCCAGCGAGATTGGACTAGAAGCATCCTGTTCCGAAAGAACAGGGTTCCGTATCGTCTGCACTCGGCGGGATTGGTCTACCAACACGCTGATCCGAAAGAACAGTGTTCCGTATGGCCCTGTTTCATAAAACTAACTAATAATATTAGAACTCATAACAATATTTATTGGTTAATCAAATTCGGTTTCATAAAGATGTATACATTACTAATAAAATGTCTTCACTCATAATATTAGTTAATTAGGCAGCTGATCCAATTGGAGGTTAGAATCGGTTTGTTGCATATGTTCTTCGTTTGTGTTTGTCCCCGGCAGTAGGCTAGTGCTTGACTATAACTGGCTATTAATCGATATATGTTCGATAGGCTCACTTGATATTTTCGTTGTTCTGACTTTCGGTACATGGGAGAATGGGTACCGGTAAAAAAGAAAAAAAGTAATGTGAGAGAAGAAATGTTCGTGGAGTAAAGCTTTTGGTTTGCAGCCTATTGCACACACTACAAACCTCCTTGCTTTTTCTTTTTTATGTGCTCTTAAAAATCTCTGTTGAGATGGACTAGCAAAATCTTGGTTTACTGGTGGTATAAACGAAGCACAAAAGGATAGACGGAGTCTCCGAGCAGGACTACAGCAGGGAAAGGTCTCCAAGCATCAGTCATCTTATTGTTTCAAGTCACTTATCCTTAGAGCCCTACCATGGTTCACACTACCAGACCAATCCCCACAACATAATAGAATTCTAAGTGGTGGTGGTGGTGGTGATGATGATTATTGTTTTAAGAGGAAGTACAACTAGGCAATTAATCAGAGAGAAAAATGGAAGGGATCCGATACTTCGAAAAATGAAGGTATCGGCCAACGGAAGACAATGGCCACGAAGGGCGTGAAAATGAAAGACTTCCTAGGCCTCACAACGTAATACTATCGGGGTCGGGAAAGAACAAGAGTTGACCAAGGGAGGTCGGATAGGATGGATGAAAGTGAGGAGCCTGGTACAAGTAAATGGGAGCAATATTAGAACTCAGCTATGAGCCCTGTGGTCACTAAACCACTCTCTCAACTGTAGAATTATAAATTTGGTGCACATCTGAGCATTACATTCAAGAAATGTTTCCCATTTCGATCAACAAATCCTGGTTCATATGCACTTGGTGCATCAGTTTTTACCTTTCCACCAAGTACTCCACAGACTAAAGGAATACCGCCTTCAGTGATTATGACAAATGCAGTACTTCGCCATAGTCAGCCAACCAACATGCGACATCTGGGTGTCATCTGGCGCTGACATAACTCTGCAGAAATACCATGCATATCAGAACGACAATGATACTGTGTACCACTACGTAACCATTTGAGTGCAATCTGTAGCTGCTGTCTTGTGGTTAGTGCTTCATTCCTTGCAGTGGAGCATTAGAAGATATTACCTCTCCTGTCAAATGTTCTGTAATCCAACCTAAATCTCTCATCGTATTCATAAGTTTGTTCCCTACCAGTCCAAAATGTATTGGACAGTGAATATACATTCGGCGCTCATCACTGTTTGAATCAGAGTCAACCATTTCACTGATCTTCACAATTTTATGCCAAAATATTAAAATACCACTCACTTTGGTTTCACTAATAATATCGATTATGAGTCGAAATACACTCATGGAAATAATCCCAATAAAATGAATAACTTTTATTAGTCTGAAACAATTTAGAAATATTATTAGGAATATCTGCTAATAATTTTTACTCATAAACTAATAGGCATAACTAATATTATTACCTAATAACGCTATGGTCAGGCGAGTTGGCCGTGCGTTTAGGTGCGCGCATCTGTAAGCTTGCATCCGGGAGATAGTGGGTTCGAACACCATTGTCGGCAGGCCTGAAAATGGTTTGCCGTGTTTTTCCATTTTCACACCAGGAAAATGCTGTGGCTTTACCTTAATTAACGCCACGGCCGCTTCCTTCCCACTCGTAGGCCTTTCTTGTCCGATCGTCGCCATAAGGCCTATCTGTGCCGGTGCGGCGTAAAAGCAAATGGCGAAAAAAAATTTAAAACTCTATTACGTAATACTCATAATATCAGTTAACAATATTGGTTTCTTACTAATAACATTAGTGAACAATGTTTTATGAAAGAGGGCTCTGTACTCGGCGGAACTGGTATAGCAACAACCTGTTCCGAAAGAACTGTGTTCCGTATCAACTGCACTCGGCGGGACGGGTCTAGCAACACCCTGTTCCGAAAGAACAGTGTTCCGTATCGCCTGCACTCAACGGGACTGGTCTAGCAACATCCTGTTCCGAAAGAACAGTGTTCCGTATCGCCTGCATTCGGCCGGACTGATCTAGCAACACCCTGTTCCGAAAAAAAACAGTGTTCCGTATCGCCTGCACTCAACGGAACTGGTCTAACAACACCCTGTTCCGAAAGAACCATGTTCCGTATCGCCTGTACTCGGCGGGACTGGTCTAGCAACACCCTGTTCCGAAAGAACAGTATTCCGTATCGCCTGCACTCAACGGGACTGGTCTAGCAACACCCTGTTCCGAGAGAACAGTGTTCCGTATCGCCTGCACTCAACGGGACTGGTCTAGCAACACCCTGTTCCAAGAGGACAGTGTTCCGTATCGCCTGCACTCAACGGGACTGGTCAAGCAACACCCTGTTCCGAGAGAACAGTGTTCCGTATCGCCTGCACTCAACGGGACTGGTCCAGCAACACCCTGTTCCGAGAGAACACTGTTCCGTATCGCTTGCACTCGGTGGGACTGGTCTAACAACACCCTGTTCTGAGAGAACAGTGTTCCGTATCGCCTGCACTCGGCGGGACTGGTCTAGCAACACCCTGTTCCGAGAGAACAGAGTTCTGTGTCGCCTGCACTCGGTGGGACTGGTCTAACAACACCCTGTTCCGAGAGAACAGTGTTCCGTATCGCCTGCACTCAACGGGACTGGTCTAGCAACACCCTGTTCCGAGAGAACAGTGTTCCGTATCGCCTGCACTCAACGGGACTGGTCAAGCAACACCGTGTTCCGAGAGAACAGTCTTCCGTATCGCCTGCACTCGGCGGGACTGGTCTTGCAACACCCTGTTCCAAAAGAACAGTGTTCCGTATCGCCTGCATTCAATGGGACTGGTCTAGCAACATCCTGTTCCGAAAGAACAGTGTTCGTATCGCCTGCACTCAACGGAACTGGTCTAACAACACCCTGTTCCGAAAGAACACTGTTCCGTATCGCCTGCACTCAACGGGACTGGTCCAGCAACACCCTGTTCCGAGAGAACAGTGTTTCGTATCGCCTGCACTCGGCGGGACTGCTCTAGCAACACCCTGTTCCGAAATAACACTGTTCCGTATCGCCTGCACTCAACGAGATTGGTCTAGCAACACCCCGTTCCGAAAGAACAGTGTTCCGTATCGCCTGCACTCAACGGGACTGGTCTAGCAACACCCTGTTCCGAGAGAACAGTGTTCCGTATCGCCTGCACTCGGCGGGACTGGTCTAGCAACATGCTGTTCCGAGAGAACAGTGTTCCGTATCGCCTGCACTCAACGGGACTGGTCTAGCAACACCCTGTTCCGAAAGAACAGTGTTCCGTATCGCCTGCACTCAACGGGACTGGTCTAGCAACACCCTGTTCCGAGAGAAGTGTTCCGTATCGCCTGCACTCGGCGGGACTGGTCTAGCAACACCCTGTTCCGAGAGAAGAGTGTTCCGTATCGCCTGCACTCAACGGGACTGATCTAGCAACACCCTGTTCCGAGAGAACACTGTTTCGTATCGCCTGTACTCAACGGAACTGGTCTAACAACACCCTGTTCCGAGAGAACAGTGTTCCGTATCGCCTACACTGAACGGGACTGGTCTACCAACACCCTGTTCCGAGAGAACAGTGTTCTGTATCGCCTGCACTCAACGGGACTGGTCTAGCAACACCCTGGTCCGAGAGAACAGTGTTCCGTATCGCTTGCACTCGGTGGGACTGGTCTAGCAACATCCTGCTCCGAGAGAACAGTGTTCCGTGTCGCCTGCACTCGGCGGGACTGGTCTAGCAACACCCTGTTCCGAGAGAACAGTGTTCCGTATCGCCTGTACTCGGCGGGACTGGTCTAGCAACACCCTGTTCCGAGAGAACAGTGTTCCGTATCGCCTGCACTCAACGGGACTGGTCTAGCAACACCCTGTTCCGAGAGAACAGTGTTCCGTATCGCCTGCACTCGGCGGGACTGGTCTAGCAACACCCTGTTCCGAGAGAACAGTGTTCCGTATCGCCTGCACTCGGCGGGACTGGTCTAGCAACACCCTGTTCCGAGAGAACAGTGTTCCGTATCGCCTGCACTCGGCGGGACTGGTCTAGCAACACCCTGTTCCGAGAGAACAGTGTTCCGTATCGCCTGCACTCAACGGGACTGGTCTAGCAACACCCTGTTCCGAGAGAACAGTGTTCCGTATCGCCTGCACTCGGCGGGACTGGTCTAGCAACACCCTGTTCCGAGAGAAGAGTGTTCCGTATCGCCTGCACTCGGCGGGACTGGTCTAGCAACATGCTGTTCCGAGAGAACAGTGTTCCGTATCGCCTGCACTCAACGGGACTGGTCTAGCAACACCCTGTTCCGAAAGAACAGTGTTCCGTATCGCCTGCACTCAACGGGACTGCTCTAGCAACACCCTGTTCCGAAATAACACTGTTCCGTATCGCCTGCACTCAACGAGATTGGTCTAGCAACACCCTGTTCCGAAAGAACAGTGTTCCGTATCGCCTGCACTCAACGGGACTGGTCTAGCAACACCCTGTTCCGAGAGAACAGTGTTCCGTATCGCCTGCACTCGGCGGGACTGGTCTAGCAACACCCTGTTCCGAGAGAACAGTGTTCCGTATCGCCTGCACTCAACGGGACTGGTCTAGCAACACCCTGTTCCGAAAGAACAGTGTTCTGTATCGCCTGCACTCAACGGGACTGGTCTAGCAACACCCTGGTCCGAGAGAACAGTGTTCCGTATCGCTTGCACTCGGTGGGACTGGTCTAGCAACACCCTGTTCCGAGAGAACAGTGTTCCGTATCGTCTGCACTCGGTGGGACTGGTCTAGCAACACCCTGTTCCGAGAGAACAGTGTTCCGTATCGCCTGCACTCAACGGGACTGGTCTAGCAACACCCTGTTCCAAGAGAACAGTGTTCCGTATCGCCTGCACTCAACGGAACTGGTCTAGCAACACCCTGTTCCGAGAGAACAGTGTTGCGTATCGCCTGCACTCGGCGGGACTGGTCTAGCAACACCCTGTTCCGAGAGAATAGTGTTCCGTATCGCCTGCACTCGGCGGGACTGGTCTAGCAACACCCTGTTCCCAGAGAACAATGTTCCGTATCGCTTGCACTCGGCGGGATTGGTCCAAGAATGACTCCAAGTGACTCCAACGGTGCTGATTGGTCTAGGTGTTTGAGAACCGCGCATGTTCCGCTCCGCTGGTTGGCTGATTGTTCCGACTCCGGGCGAACGTGAGTGCTGTTTCTTTGCACTGGTTTCGAAGTTCTTTGAAACTTGACTGCCCTGGAGCATCAATGGAAGGGCAAGGAACCCACAAAATACGAAACTGTGACGTAGAGGCGCGCATTTTAGTCAGCATTTTGACAGACAGCGATAGTATCCATATAACTGATTTTTAATCTTTATTCGTATGAATTTTTGCTACGTGAAACCCCGTGCATCCTCAAAGTATTCTTTTACCGCGATTTACGTCTGTTTTTGTTGTGCTATCCACTGCAGTTTGTTCATGAGAAGTGTTAGAAATAGACTATTATGCAGTACATTCCGCTATACAAATACATTGCGATGTCTATATAACAAATGTTATGGCCGTAGAGAAGGCGCGCAGTTTAAGTAGCCGGGGAAGGTGTACCACATATAATAATAATAATAATAATAATAATAATAATAATAACAATAATAATAATAATAATAATAATAATAATAATAATAATAATAATAATAATAATTGTTCCATGATTTGGTCTATATATTTTACTGGTACCTGTCTTCTTAGTTAACCTACAACTGTTATTCTGTCTGTCCAAATTAATTTATATATTATAAAATACCTGAAAATGAAACATTTAACAACAGATGACACCTGGAAATTAATTTAATTTACTTAAGGTGTTTCTTTCTCAGGTTTCATTAATACAGAATTTTTGTGATAAGGACCATGTTTCAGCGTTCTCTGCAAACATTAAACGTAAAGACTGAATCTAACAGTGAGGAAACACTTTTCAAATGGGCATTCATGAGGTTCGTTAATATTTTATAATTCCCCACTGCCTAAACCTTTTACTGTCATTTTGGAAATTTTATTCGGAACATAGTATTTTTTTGGAACCGGAAAACCGGAATTGTTCCGGAAAAAGAACAACTTCGCCCATCTCTACCCTAAAGTTGCCTGCTTTTATAGCTTCATAGGGGAAGGTTCCAGATTAAATTGGAACAATATTTTGCTGATAGGCTAGAATCCCATACACACCCCCCGGTTTTGATTGGCTAGAGAACGTATTTACAAGAACCTGTTAGGTAGATTTACGATAGAGGAGGACCCAGCTGACGTGTTGACAACTTCGGTGCATTAAAAAAAACAATCCACAAAAAAAAATGTTTACCAACTCCCAAAATAAACATTTCCTTGTTAATTAGTTTGTTCCTAGCCCAGCAGGTGGCATTATTAAATAGACGGCAGAGCCATCTCACCATTGAAACAGTAAGTTTGGGAAATTAAAAGTTCAAGTCCGTTGGCATAGATGGCCGTAGAGAAGGCGCGCAGTTTAAGTAGCCGGGGAAGGTGTACCACATATAATAATAATAATAATAATAATAATAATAATAATAATAATAATAATAATAATAATAATAATAATAATAATAATAATTGTTCCATGATTTGGTGGATCAGCAGAGGTGAAAGAAGGTGCGGGCTGGAATGGGTCTAACTACAAGTCCGAAAGATGAATTTTAAAATTTAAATAAAGGTTATATTTTCAACTCATAACAAGATTTAACAATTTTCACTAGGTGAAATAACAAAGAAAAAGCAGGTACAATGCAACTTTATAAACGAAAGCACAAGTTAAGGGGATTTTACAAATTCTGGGCTACGAGCCCCAAATGTTTAACAATTTCGTAGCTCTCAGCTCACAACCACAAATTACCAAAGGGCAGAAAACCCCTCATTACATGGAGCACTTGCTCCAAACTTCCCATCTCAAGCTTCTCTAAGGCACTTTTACCACAACACCATAAAGAGCTGACCCGCTCTCGATCTTTCGAGACTATAAAGGCAATAATAGACTATTACACCGGGCGAGTTGGCCGTGCGCGTAGAGGCGCGCGGCTGTGAGCTTGCATCCGGGAGATAGTAGGTTCGAATCCCACTATCGGCAGCCCTGAAAATGGTTTTCCGTGGTTTCCATTTTCACACCAGGCAAATGCTGGGGCTGTACCTTAATTAAGGCCACGGCCGCTTCCTTTCAACTCCTAGGCCTTTCCTATCCCATCGTCGCCATAAGACCTATCTGTGTCGGTGCGACGTAAAGCCCCTAGCAAAAAAAGACTATTACAGTAAACTGCCATCAAGGCACAACTTATAAAGAAACAGGGGTATCTCGTACCCAATCTACTGGGCCTTAGTGGGCAAATACTAGGTTAATTTAAATGGCCCAAAACGCAAAAGGGATGGAGGCGTGAATTAGCACTCCTAAATACACATTTTAAAACCTAAGTGGCGCTAGGCCGATTACACAGGGGCTAATCCCGAGCTAGGGAGGTGACTCGTATGAGAAAACTTTAATACATTAAGGAAGAGAAGAAACGGTTATGAAAACGTAGTCACCTCAACTTCAAAATGAAGGGGGACTCGAGAGGGTAAAGCACTCTCTATCCCCGCTTTACAGTTAAAGAGATTGGTAGTTTTTACATAGACTGAAATGGGATTTACATTTTAAAAAGGTTGGTTACATATTAAAGTTTTCGAACCTTCCCCGCGAGTTAAACTGCTGAGCTAGTAAGAAAAGATGTTAAATGGCCATTACCTTCTTGAAGGTCTGTTGCCCGAAGGAAGAGGCGCTTCCCGCCCCTTGCTACATATCCACACGCGAAGCTAGATGTTATTGAAGTGGCCCGGATACAAGAAAATCAGCAGTTTTATACCCGCGCAGAAAATTCGAGACCTTTCATGAATGATTAAGACCCGCCCACAAAAGTTTACTGGCTAACAGCAAAAGTTACACATAAATAGATGAAGAAACACCTTATTGGTGGGAAATTAATTACAGAAATTTAGGATTGGTTAAATTCAAAACAGGCGGAAAGAAAGCTTAATATTGCCAACCCTCAAATGAAAGAACGAAATTTAGTAAAGACAAAACTTATGAATACAAAATTTCTCCAATAAAGTTCATTCCTTTGCACCAGAGTGCATTATCATAGTTTTTTAGTAGAGACATTTGTTAGAGAATGTCCGCACTTCTTGATCAACAAAAGCAATTCAAACACACCCAGTGACATCTTCTGATAAACAGTTGAGTTGATTCCGTTTTTAAAGTTCAGAGTTTCTCCTGTAGAGGAGTTTCAATTGGCTCAAGATTTGAACTTGCGTCGGTACAATAATAATAATAATAATAATAATAATAATAATAATAATAATAATAATAATAATAATAATAATAATAATAATAATATCTTATTTTCTTTCTTTCTTTCTTTCTTTCTTAATTCGTTTACCCTCCAGGTTTGATTTTCCCCCCAAACTCAGGGAGGGTTCCCACCTCTACCGACTCAAGGGCAGTGTCCCGGAGAGTGAGACTTTGGGTGTGGAGATACAACTGGGAAGAAGAATCAGTACTTCGCCCAGGTGGCCTCACCTGCTATGCTGAACTCGGGACTTGTGGGAAGATCGGAAGGGATAGACAAGGAAGAGGGAAGGAAGCGGCCATGTCCTCAAGTTAGGTACCATCCCGGCATTTACCTGGAGGAGAAGTGGGAATCGAACCACTCTGTACTCAGTTGAACTCCCGAGGCTGAGTTTCAGTCCTCATGCCACTGTTCGAATTTCGTGGCAGAGCCGGGAATCGAACCCGGGCCTTCGGAGGTGGCAGTTAATCACACTAACCACTACACCACACAGGCGGATAATAATAATAATAATAATAATAATAATAATAATAATAATAATAATAATAATAATAACAATAATAATACAATGTTAAGGTGCCTGAGGAGGGGTGGGAAGGCGGCTGCACTTCGGTTCCCGACCAATGCATGTGGACGTGTAGCTCCGTCTGTTGGTGTAGAGTGTCAACCTCCAGATCTCAAGATAGCGGGTTCAAGCCCGGCAAAGGTAGTCATGTTCTTGAAGGGCGGAAGAAAGTACGATGATATTGGCATGTAAAAGATCTCTGATGTTCACCTGACAAAATTTATTGAAATGAAATGGCGTATGACTTTTAGTACCGGGAGTGTCCGAGGACATGTTCGGCTCGCCAGATGCAGGTCTTCTGGTTTGACTTCCGTAAGCGACTTGCGCTTCGTCATGAGGATGCAATGATAAAGAATACGACACATACACTCAGCCCCCGTGGCAGCGGAATTAACCAATCAGGGTTAAAATTCCTGACTCCGCCGGGAACCGAACCTGCGGAGTTCGAACCAAAGGCCAGCACGCTAACCATTTAGCCATGAGGCCGGACACAAAATTCATTACCACTCAGCCATAGACGCCCAAGAGAGATTCGGTTTATTTTGCCATCTAGTAGGCCTGGAGTAAAACGGAACGTCGAAACTGACGAGCAGACAGCCAGATGGCAGAGGCCATACGATTATTATTATTATTATTATTATTATTATTATTATTATTATTATTATTATTATTATTATTATTATTATTATTATTATTATTACAATCTGCTTTAAGTCGCAACGACACACATGGGTCTTATGGGATAGGAAAGGCCTAGGATTGGGAAGAAAGCGACTGTGCCTGGTGTGACAATGCTTCTAGTTTGCCGACCCACTGTCACAGGTGCGCGCCTCTAAACGCACGGCCAACTCGCTCAATGTTATTATTATTATTATTATTATTATTATTATTATTATTATTATTATTATTATTATTATTATTATTATTTGGGATTGGACGTAAAAGTGAAGGTCTCGCGATATCAACGGGCACGTAAAGCCACAACTCGTCCTACGTGAGTTCTTTAACGTACTGGAGCCAACAACATTCAAACACAACCGACCTCAACCGGAATCGAATCCACTGCTTTATGGAGGAAATGACAAAGACTTGGGGTGTGGGTGCCTGTCAGGCCAGATTTGTGGCAGTGGTGCGATTTTCGGAGAAGGTGTGGTGGGTGCGCCTGCGGTCTATACCAGGAACTGTCGACTTAGCCCGAGCCTTCCATTTCCAGCAGCTTATTGAAAGTCTCAGGGTACAGACACAGCACCGCCTCCCTATTCCAAGATGGCAGGTTGATGTCGTACCAAGTCTGGTAACGAAAATTAACTAGAAGTCCATATCTGGTGCGCAGTAAGTATAACGCACTATCATCATCATCATCATCATCATCAATTTCTCAGATGTTCCCGTCAAATTAAAATGTTGTTGGTTCAATGAAGTTGAGACTTGCTCCGGAGCAAACTGACCTCCTGTTTTTGTGCAAACAGAATTTATCTACATTGACAGCAATCAAAACGAAACACATGAATCACGAAGTAGACGAGGTGCTGTGGGGAACAAGCCAGCAAGGTTTAAAGTTCAAACAATAATATGGTATGTAGGATCGCCAGAAACTGAGGGACATGTACTACCTTTATTTATTAAATAGCTTGATTCTAGTTTTTTTTTAACGGTTAATACCAGTAATAAGTTGTTTAATTTATTTTAGATACACAATCGTTTTTTACGTCTCACCGACAGAGACAGGTATTATGGCGACGATAGGATAGGAAAGTTCTAGGAGTGGAAAGGAATTGGCCGTGGCCTTAATTAAGGTACAGCCCCAGCATTTGCCTTGTGTGAAAATGGGAAACCACGGAAAACCATCTTCAGAGCTATCGACAGTGGGATTCGAACCCACTATCTCCCGCATGCAAGCTCACAGCTGCGCGCCCCTTACCGCACGGCCAACTCTCCAGGTGATACACAGTAGTTACTGGTTCTATAACTTAATTCATTATTAATCCCAGGGTACAAGTTTGAATGTAAAACTGTTTGCAAGGAAAATACCTTGATACCACTGTCCTGCTGTGTTGGTGGTAGATTTCTGAAAACGTCGCCAGCTCCTGCAAAAGTAAATGTATCTGACGTTCAAAAGACAATCAAGTGTTAAATTGATGTGGCCATGATTACTTTCATAAACACATAAACAATTTTATTACGGAGAATTCAGATGTTATTAGCAACGCAATTTCTTTGCTCATTGACTCCATCTGGTCACTTACTAACATCGTGCATGCAGAACGATATTTTAAGGTGTCACTGCCATGCGATTAAAACATTACTTGAATCTAGCTGAAGATCACCTAAACATGTTCCAGTTTAGGCACGACTAATAGATATTAAGAATTGAATACTTGGGACCTTCATAATAAATTATATTTAATACTTTGAATACAGGTTCTAGGTGGTCACTTAGGAAATGACCATGTTGTTCAGCAAAACTCGCCATAGATGAAGTCGGCGACAATTTCCCACCTTGGGGCACTCCACATCGAAAAGCTATCTAGTTTCTACCTGAATTATATTTCCTTCAGTAGCGGAACAATTAAATACTTCAGAACAGACTATATTCCTTGCGAACAGAGACAGTTTTCACTGTATGCTTGGTTTATTCTATCAAGAGAACGGCACCATAAAGAAAGACTACGACGCAATCACCTTTGTTGATTTAGCACGTTTTAGACAGCCAGAAAATAATTTATACAACATCCTGGTACAGTAATTTGGAAAAAAATCCACGTTGGTTATTTATTCATATACAATGTGATATTAATTCATGATCTAGGAGTGGAAAGGAAGCAGCTGTGGCCTTAATTAAGTTACAGCCCCAGCATTTGCCTGGTGTAAAAGTGGGAAAAGAATACATCTTTTCAGGAGAGAGTAAACAGTTATTGGACTCCAGGAAGACAGGTTATTAACATCTCCTTTTCCCTTGTACAGCAGGCTTGTTCCGAATTCTCCACATTTTTGGGCGTATCAAGGATTAAAAGCTTGATGTTTGTAATTACTGCTATGGTTTCATAAATTCATCTCTCTCTTTGACAGTTCTGAACAGCACAAGATGTGGCCAGGCTTTCTTGACACTATTGGCAGACATTTCAAGAATATTAGCCTTATTATCTCGTTTGGGAAGATCAGATCTCACTTGTTCATTCGGAGATTTAAAAACACTTAAAAACACCTTCATTTTGATAAGAATAGAATATGTTTCCAATTATCTGAATTCACGGTGTTCGAAAGACTGCTTTCCTCGTATTATAGTAATTATATCGGTCTAGTTCGTACTCGTGCCTAGCGACAGTATTTTTCCCTTCTAGCCCCTGACGATCTTTCAGGATTCAATGAGTGCTTACGATTAATTCACATAATAATTTTTTTTCCTTTCTCATTCGACAATAACGAGTAACACGGTACACAGGTCCCGATACGTTAGCGTTTACTTCACCTAGAAACAAAATACAAATTAAATAGAAATTCATCAATTTTAACGTCAAAAGTTCCATAATTAATAGATTCAGTACCACAAGGAATGTTATAAAATAATTTGTGCCAAATATTCAAGATCAGTCATTGTTTCTTTAGTTTCCGTCACCGATTGGATTCTTACTTTCCGGAATATTAACGATCCTGGTTTTTAAAATCGTTTCAGTTTTCTATTTGTTTGACAATTGAGGATGCCGCTTTGACTGGTAAACAGTTAACCTACTCTCGGTTTTTAAGTTTAAACGACAGAGAAGACAACTGCTACTAATATAAGTATAAATATAAGTACTTGCTCCGTAGAGCTATTTGTTGACACTTTTATCACCATCCTCTGTTGCTTTCTATAACTATATGAATAGTTATTCCCCTCTTCGTGAAGCGCTTTCCACAAATAAAAACGTTACTAATTCAATTTCTCCAGTAACTGAAGTAGAAGTACCTCCGACAGTCATATTAAACTGGAGCTCCTGTGACTATGATCACGATATCAACAGTCACATAAAAGTGGAGCTCCTATGACTACGATCACGATATGAACAGTCACATAAACTTGGAGCTGCTATGAGTGTGATCACGATATCAACAGTCACTTAAAATTGGAGCTCCTATGGCTACAATAACAATCGCAAAAGTCACATAAACTTGGAGCTGCTATGAGTGTGATCAGGATATCAACAGTCACATAAAACTGGAGCTCCTATGACTACGATCACGATATGAACAGTCACATAAACTTGGAGCTGCTATGAGTGTGATCACGATATCAACAGTCACTTAAAATTGGAGCTCCTATGGCTACAATAACAATCGCAAAAGTTACATAAACCTGGAGCTCCTATGATTACGATCACGATATCAACAGTCACACAAATCTGTAGCTCCTGTGACTATGATCACGATATCAACAGTCACATAAAACTGGAGCTCCTGTGACAATGATGACGATATAATCAGTCGCATAAAACTGGAGCTCCTGTGACAATGATGACGATATCATCAGACACATAAAACTGGAGCTCCTATGACTATGATCACGATACGAACAGTCACATAAAACTGGAGCTCCTATGACTGCGATCACGATATGAACAGTCACATAAAACTAGAGCTCCTATGATTATGATCACGATATCATCAGTCACATAAAACTGGAGCTCCTATGACTGTGATCACGATATCAACAGTCGCATAAAACTGGAGCTCCTGTGACAATGATGACGATATCATCAGTCGCATAAAACTGGAGCTCCTGTGACAATGATGACGATATCATCAGTCGCATAAAACTGGAGCTCCTGTGACAATGATGACGATATCATCAGTCACATAAAACTGGAGCTCCTATGACTGTGATCACGATATCAACAGTCACATAAAACTGGAGCTCCTGTGACAATGATGACGATATCATTAGTCACATAAAACTGGAGCTCCTATGACTATGATCACGATATCAACAGTCACATAAAGCTGGAGTTCCTATGACTGTGATCACGATATCAACAGTTACATAAAACTGGAGCTCCTATGACTATGATCACGATATCAACAGTCACATAAAGTTAGAGCTCCTATGACTGTGATCACGATATGAACAGTCACATAAAACCGGAGCTCCTATGACTATGATCACGATATCAACAGTCACATAAAACTGGAGCTCCTGTGACAATGATGACGATATCATCAGTCGCATAAAACTGGAGCTCCTGTGACAATGATGACGATATCATCAGTCGCATAAAACTGGAGCTCCTGTTACAATGATGACGATATCATCAGTCACATAAAACTGGAGCTCCTATGACTGTGATCACGATATCAACAGTCACATAAAACTGGAGCTCCTGTGACAATGATGACGATATCATCAGTCACATAAAACTGGAGCTCCTATGACTATGATCACGATATCAACAGTCACATAAAGCTGGAGTTCCTATGACTGTGATCACGATATCAACAGTTACATAAAACTGGAGCTCCTATGACTATGATCACGATATCAACAGTCACATAAAGCTGGAGCTCCTATGACTGTGATCGCGATATGAACAGTCACATAAAACTGGAGCTCCTATGACTATGATCACGATATCAACAGTCACATAAAACTGGAGCTCCTGTGACAATGATGACGATATCATCAGTCGCATAAAACTGGAGCTCCTGTGACAATGATGACGATATCATCAGTCGCATAAAACTGGAGCTCCTGTGACAATGATGACGATATCATCAGTCGCATAAAACTGGAGCTCCTGTGACAATGATGACGATATCATCAGTCGCATAAAACTGGAGCTCCTATGACTATGATCACGATATCATCAGTCGCATAAAACTGGAGCTCCTGTGACAATGATGACGATATCATCAGTCACATAAAACTGGAGCTCCTATGACTATGATCACGATATCAACAGTCACATAAAGCTGGAGTTCCTATGACTGTGATCACGATATCAACAGTTACATAAAACTGGAGCTCCTATGACTATGATCACGATATCAACAGTCACATAAAGCTGGAGCTCCTATGACTGTGATCGCGATATGAACAGTCACATAAAACTGGAGCTCCTATGACTATGATCACGATATCAACAGTCACATAAAACTGGAGCTCCTGTGACAATGATGACGATATCATCAGTCGCATAAAACTGGAGCTCCTATGACTATGATCACGATATCAACAGTCACATAAAACTGGAGCTCCTGTGACAATGATGACGATATCATCAGTCGCATAAAACTGGAGCTCCTGTGACAATGATGACGATATCATCAGTCGCATAAAACTGGAGCTCCTATGACTATGATCACGATATCAACAGTCACATAAAACTGGAGCTCCTGTGACAATGATGACGATATCATCAGTCGCATAAAACTGGAGCTCCTGTGACAATGATGACGATATCATCAGTCGCATAAAACTGGAGCTCCTGTGACAATGATGACGAGATCATCAGTCGCATAAAACTGGAGCTCCTGTGACAATGATGACGACATCATCAATCTTCAGTTCTTGTATCTTTGTGACGCACCCGTGATTGTTTTAATGTATTGTAACATTCCAATGGATTGTGGATTGGAAATTTAGGAACCATTGAACTTTATGATAAAGAAGATATCTACGGAAATCACAAAATGATATACATCCAGTCATTATACGTCCAGACACTCTAGTATGTCGAGAGAACTCGCTGAATTGAATAATAAATGGAAGAGAATTTTGGAGATATAGATTAATTCATAAGCTCTGAACCTCGTAGTATACATATAATTCATGTCAAAAAGGTAATGTCTGTGTAAGCTAATACTACTACATGAAATATCATAGCTCAACGAAAGAGAAAAGTCTAATTTCGATAACAAGATGGAGGCCGTGGAATGGATGAATGATCCAGGCTAAGTTCGGTTTCATCAATGCTACAAAGAGGACTATAGAGTACTGTTGGCTACTGAATGCATGATTCGAAGCAGTGTATCGATTTATTCAAATGTCGGAGTGAATCGATTCACAGGAACGGCGATCTCACGGCACACGATTCAGCTTACTCCCCGCGGACAGTGCTGAGTGGCGCACTCACTGGACGTTGACGGGGAGCCGAGCTTCCGCTGCAGCGAGGCAGTGAATCATGGCACATCGAAGGAATCGTGAACGAGCGCGGCTCAGTGAGACACAAGGAACACACGGCTCCTCATCGGCTCACTGGACACTGGCGCAGAGCCGAGCTTCCGCTGCAGCGAGAGAGTGAATCATGGCTCATCGTAAGAATCGTGAACGAGCGCGGCTCAGTGAGACACAAGGAACACACGGCTCCTTATCGGTTCACTGGACACTGGCGCAGAGCCGAGCTTCCGCTGCAGCGAGAGAGTGAATCATGGCTCATCGTAAGAATCGTGAACGAGCGCGGCTCAGTGAGACACAAGGAACACACGGCTCCTTATCGGTTCACTGGACACTGGCGCAGAGCCGAGCTTCCGCTGCAGCGAGAGAGTGAATCATGGCTCATCGTAAGAATCGTGAACGAGCGCGGCTCAGTGAGACACAAGGAACACACGGCTCCTTATCGGTTCACTGGACACTGGCGCAGAGCCGAGCTTCCGCTGCAGCGAGACAGTGAATCATGGCACATCGAAAGAATCGTGAACGAGCGCAGCTCAGTGAGACACAAGGAACACACGGCTCCTTATCGGCTCACTGGACACTGGCGCAGAGCCGAGCTTCCGCTGCAGCGAGACAGTGAATCATGGCACATCGTAAGAATCGTGAACGAGCGCGGCTCAGTGAGACACAAGGAACACACAGCTCCTTATCGGCTCACTGGACACTGGCTCAGAGCTGAGCTTCCGCTGCAGCGAGACAGTGAATCATGGCACATCGTAAGAATCGTGAACGAGCGCGGCTCAGTGAGACACAAGGAACACACGGCTCCTTATCGGCTCACTGGACACTGGCGCAGAGCCGAGCTTCCGCTGCAGCGAGACAGTGAATCATGGCGCATCGTAAGAATCGTGAACGAGCGCGGCTCAGTGAGACACAAGGATCACACGGCTCCTTATCGGCTCACTGGACACTGGCGCAGAGCCGAGCTTCCGCTGCAGCGAGACAGTGAATCATGGCACATCGAAAGAATCGTGAACGAGCACGACTCAGTGAGACACAAGGAACACACGGCTCCTTATCGGCTCACTGGACACTGGCGCAGAGCCGAGCTTCCGCTGCAGTGAGACAGTGAATCATGGCACATCGTAAGAATCGTGAACGAGCGTGGCTCAGTGAGACACAAGGAACACACGGCTCCTTATCGGCTCACTGGACACTGGCGCAGAGCTGAGCTTCCGCTGCAGCGAGACAGTGAATCATGGCACATCGAAAGAATCGTGAACGAGCACGACTCAGTGAGACACAAGGAACACACGGCTCCTTATCGGCTCACTGGACACTGGCGCAGAGCTGAGCTTCCGCTGCAGCGAGACAGTGAGGCATGGCACATCGTAAGAATCGTGAACGAGCGCGGCTCAGTGAGACACAAGGATCACACGGCTCCTTATCGGCTCACTGGACACTGGCGCAGAGCCGAGCTTCCACTGCAGCGAGACAGTGAATCATGGCACATCGTAAGAATCGTGAACGAGCACGACTCAGTGAGACACAAGGATCACACGGCTCCTTATCGGCTCACTGGACACTGGCGCAGAGCCGAGCTTCCGCTGCAGCGAGACAGTGAATCATGGCACATCGAAAGAATCGTGAACGAGCGCGGCTCAGTGAGACACAAGGAACACACGGCTCCTTATCGGCTCACTGGACACTGGCGGGCAGCCGAGCTTCCGCTGCAGCCAGACATACAGTGTGGCATGGCACACCGAAAGAATCGTGAACGAGCACGGCTCAGTGAGACACAAGATACACACGGTTCCTTATCGGCTCACTGGACACTGGCGGAGAACCGAGCTTCCGCTGCAGCGAGACAGTGAATCATGGCACATCGTAAGAATCGTGAACGAGCGCGGTTCAGTGAGAAACAAGGAACACACGGCTCCTTATCGGCTCACTGGACACTGGCGCAGAGCCGAGCTTCCACTGCAGCGAGACAGTGAATCATGGCACATCGAAAGAATTGTGAACGAGCGCGGCTCAGTGAGACACAAGGAACACACGGCTCCTTATCGGCTCACTGGACACTGGCGCAGAGCCGAGCTTCCGCTGCAGCGAGACAGTGAATCATGGCACATCGAAAGAATCGTGAACGAGCGCAGCTCAGTGAGACACAAGGAACACACGGCTCCTTATTGGCTCACTGGACACTGGCGCAGAGCCGAGCTTCCGCTGCAGCGAAACAGTGAATCATGGCACATCGAAAGAACCGTGAACGAGCGCAGCTCAGTGAGACACAAGGAACACACGGCTCCTTATCGGCTCACTGGACACTGGCGCAGAGCCGAGCTTCCGCTGCAGCGAGACAGTGAATCATGGCACATCGTAAGAATCGTGAACGAGCGCGGCTCAGTGAGACACAAGGATCACACGGCTCCTTATCGGCTCACTGGACACTGGCGCAGAGCCGAGCTTCCGCTGCAGAGAGACATACAGTGAGCCATGGTACACTGAAAGAATCGTATGGTATAATGGACTCTCGAGCTGAGCTCATTTGAAAATAATACCCATTTGCATTCACTGTCCTCTTCTTACAGGGAGGTTTAAATAATAGATGGATTTATTTGCAGTGTTAAAAAGGTAGTCAAAACTTAATTCTGAAGTAGCTATAAGTAGGTAGGCTATTAGGTTATACTATTTATTAGTTTAATGAATCTTTGTATTATATCTTAGTTGACATTTGACAATTAAGCTCGACTCTAGCCTGCCCTATGACTATGAGTCATGCTCATGACCACTCAAAAGTACCTGTTTTATATTGGGAAGAACGGCTCAGTATTCTCTCAGTTCATATGTCACATCGTTGCACAAGATTTCAATCATATGTGGACAGACGCAATAACTTCACCAACAGTATGTTGAATCAGAAAACCAGCGGGCTGCTGTATATCTCGGGTAGCCTATACAAAATATGACGATTTTAAAAAAATCCTCAGCTGATAGAAAAATACATATTTTCAAAAATGATTGAGCGAGTTGTCGTGCGGTTAGTATCGCGTAGCTATGCGCTTGCATTCGGGGGATGGTGGGTTCGAATCCCACCGTCAGCAGCCTTAAGATGGTTTTCCGTAGTTTCCCCATTTTCACACCAGGAAATGCTGGGACTGTACCTTAATTCAGGCCATGGCTGCTACCTTCCTAATCCTAACCTTTCCCACCTGTGTCGCCGGAAACCTTCGATGTATTAGAGTACTAGCATTTTTTTCTAAGAAGGGAGTTCATAGTATGAAGATCAGATGGCAGCTACGAGCAGTGAATGCTATTGCTGCTGTCTTACCAGCACATACTACACAGATGCAGAAGCAGCGGTGACTAATGTGCCGTGAATCGGATCACTGTATTGATTCAGTAACGTGAACGGAACCAAATGAATCGATTCAGTAAAATGAATCGAATGTCCCATCACTACTATAGAGTGAGGAAAGCAACGGGAAACTACCTCACTCCTCATTTCCCTAGTACGCCTCTTCAGTGATGCCTAGGCCATCTATGACAACTGATGGCGGAGCTGTTGAGGATCCAACCAGCCTTCGGGCTGAGGACTAAACATACACCATAGAGTAGCTAACACGTCTGCTACAGCGCTCTAGGTGGTGCCAAGGCGAAATAGCGACGCCATATTATATCCGCCTGTATTTTGCGGTTTATTCTGGTTATGGTGTGTTCTTATCGTGGATTATTGCACTGAATCAGGTAAATTAACTGCATAAATTGTGCCGCCTATATGTGCAGCAATCAACTGCACGTTCCGCAGAGGCAGCGGGTAAGTTTTTTTTAGTAATGAATGCAATTTTTGGTCATTAGCAGAGTTTGTTTCCCCGTTGTCAGTGTTTGTAAATCAATCCATGCTTTTCTCTTGTATGTTCTCTCTGAAAGATAAGGAACTCACGAAACAATGGGTAATAAATATGAAACGTGAATAATGGTTTCCGACACAGCACAGTTTCCTGTGTTCACGACATTTTGAAGAAAAATACATAGTGATCAACAATGATAGAAGACGCTTGCTGTCCAGAGCCATCCCTACAGTTTTTAATTTTCCGATTCACCTTATGAAAATACAGCGTACTAGACCTCCGCCAACGATACGAAACAATATGAGAGCCTCTAGTCCTACGCCGCCACTATTCGAATCTTCGTCCACAAATATGGAATTGAACAATTCAGGTAACTGTGCGATTTAACATAATTAACATTAACACAATAATTATTTCAAATGGTTTAACCTACGAGATATTTGGGGGCCTTATTAATGAGATGAAATGATTGATGAATTGTGTGTTGCCACACTGAAATGAGTGAGCGAAGTAACTTATATGAAATAAGTCTTGAAAGTGTCATTTGAGATTCTTTTTTTTTTTTTTTTTTTTTTGCTAGTTGTTTTACGTCGCACCGACACAGATAGGTCTTACGGCGACGATGGGACAGGAAAGGGCTAGGAGTGGGAAGGAAGCGGCCGTGGCCTTAATTAAGGTACAGCCCCAGCATTTGCCTGGTGTGAAAATGGGAAACCACGGAAAACCATTTTCAGGGCTGCCGACAGTGGGGTTCGAACCTACTATCTCCCGAATACTGGATACTGGCCGCACTTAAGCGACTGCAGCTATCGAGCTCGGTCATTTGAGATTTAAAGAGACGATGTGTTTTTAGGAGGGAGCGGTGAGACTCCCCTAAGAAGCTGGGAATTATGTGGCTAGGAACGCCCCTTGTTAACCCTGGTTTGAGTCTGTCCCTTAGTGCACCGTCATTGCATTGTCCTACTCAAGAGGCTTGCAGTGGTGTCTCAACAATGCACTAGCCGCCAGCTTCTTAGAGAGGTGTAGCAATCCAACTGATGACCCCACTGCTACACTGGGGCGAAACGCTGGTTATTTCACGATCGAAAAAGCCTAAAGAGCTTAAATGTTTTTAACATTTGCGATCGATGGAATTAAATTATGGTTTCCTTCTGGGAACTTAATTTTGAAGTTAAATCTAGGTTAGGATTCACTCAGACTTGTGTGTAAGTTGTGTAAATATACCCCAGTGTTAATGGGGATAGTTTGAGTGAGTTTATTTGTTTAATTGTCCGTATATGCGAGATCATGAAAAAGACATTATATGACGGCTGTGCTTAGTCTCATCCTCAATATATATTTAAACAATCCTGAACATGTTAGCTGAAAAATGTAATTATTAATGCATATATTCAATATGGTTATTTTGCATCAGAGTCCACAATCATTAGGAGTATAATAAACGCTTTGATTTTAAAATTTTAAATATTGTTCTCATTCGTGTTTAGTTATGTGACACCCGTATTCTTCTACCCTCTAAGCCGCTAAGTTTTATACATTCATTATGCCTACTTGATTTTAAACCCAGTTAACGACCCTGTAGATCTATCGCCGGAGACCCAGTGGTGCAGTATAGGAGGCAATAAGGACTTCACCTAAGCCTTTGAATGAGATCAAAATGACGCCCAGCCCAGTAGCTATCCCAACTAGTAGGATTTGCGTAGTAATATATGATGATGTTATGTCTACTTCCCGTGCTCCCCAAGCATATTTATAAATTATATAACAACATTTATACAACATACCAATTTTTATTTCCTTCTATGTGCTGACGTTGTGGTGGTGAGTTGGGTTGTAAGCTGCTGCAGTCTGACTCAAACCTCCTGAGAAACTGGTTTGAATATTTCGGAATGCAGTGCAGTATTAGTTTTTCTTCTAAGTTGGGGCCAGTGAATTACCCTTACCATTTAGGCAATTTTAAAACAGCAATCTATTTGAAACTGCGGTCATTGTTTCGAGAAACATTTAGACCAAATTTCTAGGAAAAGAAAATGCGCCGAATTTATTTTTTCTAGGACACTAAAAATATTTTTTTGCACTCTAATCCAGCCATCGTTAGAATACTGTTCCCACCTTATCAGCAGTATTCAATACAGAACCTGGGAAGTGTCGAAGTGAAATGGATCAGCTACAGAGGTTTGGGTGTTTCTCTCTCTTTGTCCGATTACGAGTCACAATGATTATGTGGACACTTCACTCGCAACGTCCTCTTCTTTTATTAGTGTCTGAAGAATTGAGTGGGTTGCTCAACAATGTTCGCTTCAATATTGGGCAAGTCTGCCTAAAACGAGAACTGTGGTTCAGGGAAACTCATGACTGACAGCAATAGAAATTAGACGTGCCCTAACGACCTCAAGAACGTAAGGTCTCTAGTTTTAGTTTGAGCGTAGTAGTTATTTTAGGAGATGTATTTCTATCCTATAATGGTTTTGGGAGCACATCGTGTTGACCGTAAATAAATACATGTATGACATCAAAGTGGAGCTGCTGTGTCTATAATCACGGTGTAATGAGTCTCTTTAAACCGGAGGTCCCGCGGGTATCATCACGATATCGACAGTCACGTGCGGTTTTTCTTCTCTTCAACCCTATCCACACAGCGTCAGATAAATTCTAGCATCTCGTTGGCAAAGAAAAAGGTGACGTGTTGCTGACATGCTGCTCTACTGTGAGGTCTGTGGTCCCTGGTGCTACGAAAACTGCGATTATGTCCCGTTAGCGGCTGACGATCATCATCGTGTGGATGAGGAAGTGGGGCATGTCGTAAGAGGTGACTAAAAGGGACACAAGTTGCTGTTAACTTGTGAGCGTGGGGCACTTAACAGAGTCCTGGCTTTGTCAGGCTCCTCGCTTTCGTCAATCCAATCCGATCTCCCTTGGTCAACCCTTGTTCTTTTCCAATCGTGACAGAATGCGGTGTCGAGGCCTTGTCTTTCTTTGCCCGGTATCTTCATTTTTCCAAGTGTCGGACCTCTCCCATTTCCCTCTGATTAGTGAATGTTTGTACTTCCTCTTAAAATAATACTCAGGTGCTCCCTGAAGAATCCAGTTGCAACGGAGAGTTTACATGAATACAGTAACAGTATCCGACTTACACGCACTGCTGTTGACAAGTTGAACCCGGACCACCTCATTGGACATCCCTTGAGCAGGCTCATTAATCTCCAAGGAAGTGGCGGAGACTACCCGCAGCATCCTAGCCAGGACACGTGACCCCTATCTGACGTCATCTTGGGGCTCACCCCTCATATCTCATCAGCTGACATACCTCTGTGAATCAGCGTTCAGTCTGCAATTAAGTGTCATTCGAATATTGATTTCTTCCAGCTATTAAAGAAAGAAGGATTTCGGCGACGGTTAGGTAGGAAACATCCGCTCTTGATTCTAACCAGAAAAGAATAAAGAAGAGATCTAAGCTCTCCTAAAAGGAAAGTATATCTCACACAAACTACAGAAAGCTCAGTTCGTGAGTTATTTTAATTTTTACCTCTTGATGTTTAATTTTATATATAGCAATATGCCTTAAGTGGCACCGTCACAGATAGGTCTCATGGCGACGATGGGATAGGAAAGCGGTGGCGGTGGGAAGGAACCGCTCGTGGCCTTAATTAAGGTACAGCCCCAGCATTTGCCTGATGTGAAAATGGGAAACCACGGAAAACAATCCTCAGGGTTGCCGATAGTGGGATTGGAACCACCTGTCTCCCTTATGCAATGATATAAAACAGATAGAGGGTGACAGATCCCAGTCACAATCCCCATGTGACCGTCTCCCAGGCTACGTGTCTTGGAGAAGTCTGCTATAATAACAGAGCCTGGATCACAAGCAAATTGTGGCCGAGAAGGGTGGCAGTTCATTGACATGTGCCTTTGTTGATAATAAGCATAAGCATACCAATGGCGGCTGTGGAAAGAGAAAGCTGTTTCTCTGCAGGAAATACAAAAAATGATCTCCATAGAAACTTGTGATATCCTTCCGTTACCTCTTCAGCCAGTTACAGTCTGTCTAGTAGTACGCGGAACATTTCAGTGACATGTAGACTTTGTTTCTATTCCTTAAATGCGAAAGAAGCAGCCAGCAATGCCACAGCCCAGGAATGTTTTGCTTAAAACGACATCCAAGGAACTATGGAGTATATCCATAACCGTTCCTCTAAAACACCTGCCACGATGACGCATTTGGCAGCCTGGAAATTCCGTTCCCTCTTACAGACGAAATTTCAGCAATATTGTCTTCAGAAACACTCGATGTAGCTAAAATTGCTTGTTCAGTCTTCAGCCCTAAGGCTGGTTGGATCCTCAACAGCTCTGCCTTCAGCTGTCATAGATGGCCTAGGCATCACTGAAGAGGCGTACTAGGGAAATGAGGAGTGAGGTAGTTCCCCGTTGCTTTCCTCACTGAGCCAGAAGTTGCTATTACATAGCAGCCTGCCAAGCCCACCGACCGACCCTATGAGCAACATTTTCACACCATTCATAGCAGGGACTGGCTGTACAAGGAATGGCATTACTAGCATCGCTCATACCTCAGTCACTTTCATATTGTCAAAGCCAAGGATAAGACAGAGACAGATTAATGAAAGTATCAAAATTGCTCTAGCACATACCAGAAGACATAGTGCACTGTAAACACTAGGTTCTGCCAGTAAAATTGCTTAGTAGAGTATAACTTAAAATTCCAGTTACATAACAGTGTATCAAATTTCTGAAAAGCTTTGTGGTGAAGAAACGGATATTGAAGAGGAATCCACAAAAAAAGAACTGTGGTGATTTTTACATGCGTCTGTGACGTCATGGGAGATTGATAGAACATTTTCACTGAGAGATGCACACAAGAAAATCGCGCAATGACACCAATCAATAAGGTAAGAATTCTACGAAACAAATAATTTAACACACTGTCCTGTATTCCAATCAGTCACTACTGATTTGCATTTACTGCAGTCGCCCAGGTGGCAGATTCCCTATCTGCTGTTTTCCTATTCTTAAATTATTTCAAAGAAATTGGGAATTTATTGAACATCTCCCTTGGTAAATTATTCCAATCCCTAACTCCCCTTCCTATAAACGAATATGTGCCCCAATTCGTCCTCTTGAATTCCAACTTTATCTTCATATTATGATCTTTCCTACTTTTAAAGACACTACTCATACTTATTCGTCTACTAATGTCATTCCACGCCAACTCTCCACTGACAGCTTGGAACATACCGCTTAGTCGAGCAGCTCGTCTTCTTTCTCTCAAGTCCTCCCAAGCGCAAACTTAGGAACATTTTCGTAACGCTACTCTTTTTTCGGAAATCACCCGGAACAAATCGAGCTGCTTCTCTTTGGATTTTTTCCAGTTCTTGAATGAAGTAATCCTGGTGAGGGTCCTATACAATGGAACCATACTCTAGTTTGGGTCTTACCAGAGACTTGTATGCCCTCTCCTTTACATCCTTACTACAATCTCTTGTTGCTTAGTTTCGTGCTCAGAAATCCGGGATTTACTAGCGACATCACGAGAAAAGCTTGTAATATTTCTATAGTTTACTTTTCAGTGTGTTTTGATAACGCGACAAGGGAATGACGCAACAAAATGTTCAGCTATGATTTCCTTGAAATGTACCCATACATAGACATGAATTAAGTTAATTTCGTACCTTTTATTTTTATTATTCTGAATCTGCATCAATACAATCAGTTTAAAATAAATGTGTTTCTTTTTACTGTATTTGTTCTATGCAAATATAATTTTAATTTAACATTAATATTATCAAGACATATCTATTTATTACAATGAGTGCGCCCCCCCCCCCCCACCGGAGGCCTGGATTCGATTCTCGGGTCTGCCACGAAGTTTGAAGCGTAGAATGAGAACTGGAACGGAGTCTATTCAGCCTCGGGAGGTGAACTGAGTAGAAGGGGTTTGATTCCCACCTCAGCGGTCCCCTCTAGTGGTTTTCCGTAGTTTCCCACTTCGCCAAGCAAATAGTACCTAACTTAAGGCCACGGCCGCTTCCTTCCCTCTTCCTTGTCTATTCCTTCCAATCTACCCATCGCCCTACAAGGTCGCTGTTTAGCATAGCAGGTGAGGCGAGGTTCTAGTCCTCCCTCCCAGTTGTATCCACGACCAAAAGTCTCAAGGGATCCCTCGCTGAGGAGGTAAACGGATTAAATAGATGTCTTATGGCTGGTAGTGAAGCCCTTGATGACCGAGAGAGATTTTCGCAAAGGTAAACACTTCAAAACGCTACTACACGATAAGTGCTGAACATCACTCCCTGGCATATGTTACAGCAGTTCCTTGTACAAATACAAACTGTACCTCCCAGTTATAATTAATTATGCCGGTTACATTGAAGATGGTGAATAGCTAAGGAGCCGGTGGAGGACAGTCAAGAGTCACGTGGTTCTCCCTCCACTCCCGTCCATGTACCGTCATAACAAGGAGGGGTCATTGTCTCGTCGTAATAACATATTCATTACAGCGCTCCACGGATCGGTGATGGTCAGTGCTTGGGCGTGTCTTAAGGCTCACACTGCTCACCTTTCAACACCAACTATGTCTTACTTCATCATCAGGAATGTAAATCACGTTAAAACATTCGAATTTCCTGCACAAGTTCAGGTACAATTTTCTACTGAACTTTATACGTCGCAATTCTTTTACTATCAGTTAATAACATTAACACCTACAACAAAGTCTTAAAGCAAGAGTATGTACAATGAAATGGGCTCCACTTCTCTCTGAAACAGTTTGAGTTGGATAGTGCCATACTAAATCTTCCTTGTATCTTGTAGAATATCACTTTTGGAAATGTGGTGCCGCCATAGGTACGCATATTGTATATTATTGGATTCAGAAAATCTTCTTGTGTTCGAAGTCAAAACCCAGATGTGAACTTTTGATGACTTTCCATCGAAAGTCAATTGAAGTTCACGTCATGTGAGTAATAAATAACTGAACTGATGATGAGCTAAGCTTCCCTTCAGCATTACCATTAATAATAATTGTTCCGGGATTTGTGTGGAACGCAGAGATGGTGAAAGAAGGTGCGGGCTTGAATGGGTCTAACTACAATATCAAGAACTGAATTAAAATTGTGAAAGGTTATATTCTTTTAGAGCTTCAAATTTAACAATTTTTTTTTTTACTGAGTGAACGTAACAACATGTCAGGTACAAAAGCAATCTTGAAATAAGACTAGGAAAATCCAAAATTCAGAACTTTAACAATTTTGGGCTTCAAGCCCCTAGTTTACAATGTCAGAGATACCGGATCCAGTTTACAAAAACTTTAATTCGAACTATGGAATCATTTATCCAAGGGCAGAAATCCCCTTAATTCAAGAGCACTTCCTCCCTCGATCACAATGTCAAGCCTTCCAGAGGCACCCTTCACAATTACAAAACTTGAAAAGAGCCTACTTGAGGCAACATCAAAAATCTCTCTGGCCTTCCATCGCCCAACTTACAAATTGAAACAGGGTTATCTCGTACCCAACCTATAGGGCCTTTGCCAAAAGAACAGGTTAAGTAAACGGCCCGAAACATAAACTGAATGGAGGCGTACCCTGCACTCCATATAATGAAATATAAAATCCTACGGGGCTCTCGGCCTATAAAACAGGGGCTAATCCCAAGCTACTTAAGGTGGCGCGCATGGAAAATTATAATAAAATTATAAAATAATAATAAAATATAATAAATTTAAAAAGTAATAATGAACTCCATGCATAAAAAATCAAAAAATAAATGAACATAGATCAGTTATGGACTATGGTAAACCTAGGAATACAAAACTTCTTTCTTTAAGTTACAAGTTCTTTCACCAGAGTGCATGATCATAGTTTTTAGTAGTGTCATCTGTAGAAAAATGTCCAAAGTTCTTGATGAATGGCAAACAAAACAAGGAGAAATTCAGTCAGTTTAGGAAACTTCACAACAAAACAATTACTTAATTTTTCAGTGGTGACATCTTCTGATTAAATTTCCAACTTGTTGTGTTATCAGTTTCACTGTTTGACCAATAGAGGAGTTCATTTAGGCGCTAATTTTGAATGCGCGGCGTTGAGGTGTACTTCCCGGTACAGCAACAACAACAACAACAACAACAAGAACAATAATAATAATAATAATAATTGCACCGGGCGGTACACCTCTACACCGTTTATTTAAAAGTTGCGCCAGTTGAAACTCCTCTTCTGGAGGAAGGTTGAACTTTATCTACTCTATTAATTCTCTACTTTCTCAGAAGATGTCACCACGTGGAAAATTTTGAGTTTTTGAACTGTGTCACTTTTGATGTGTTTTTGTTTCGCTTGAAGTAAGAAGTGTGAACTTTCTCTTCTAGAGGACACTACTGAAGATCAACAATAGCGCACCCTAGTGCGGAGTCAAAGAACTATTTTGTTGGAGAAATTTTTATTTCAAAAGTTTGTTTCTTGTTAAATTTCTTTCTGTTATTGTTTAAGTTGGCTGTATACCCCTCTTTTTCCCCTTGTTTTAGATTTATCCAATCCCGAATTTCTTTTAGTAATTTCTGACCAATCTGGTGTATCTTCCCCCAACTTGTATCTGTTGCGGGGTCCTATCCAATAAAAACATTGTGGGCGGGTGTTTTCATTCCCCTAACGCCTAGAAACTTCCGCGAGAGTATATAAACTGCTGATTTTAGGGTCTCCGGGCCACTTCTGTTCCATCTTTCAGTGTATTAAGTACATAGCAGGAGGCGGGAAGCGCCTCTTTCCTCGGCGGCGGTCAACAATAAGGTAATGGCCGATTAATAAATTCTTTCTTTTCTTGCTCAGCAGTTTAACTTTCGGGGCGGGTTCTAAGCGTTCAACCATGTAACCTTTTCCTAAAATGTAAAAACAACTGGTATCTATTCTATTTTAAAACGACATATCGGGATAGAGAGTGCTTAACCCTCTCGAGCTCCCACTCACATCGTCTTGAGGTGAACTTATTCTCTCAACCAATTCTTCCGTAATGTAATGTAAATTGCTATTAAGTCACCTCTGTAGTATGGGATTAGCCCTTGTAATAACGGCCTAGTGCCAAAGTAGGTTTTAAAATCAAAGTGTATTAGGAGTACAAGTTCGCCTCCTCTCAAATTGTTTTAGAGGTCATTCAATTAACCTGCTTTTCATTTAATAGACCTCAGTAGATTGGGTATTTTACCCCTGTGATTATGTCCGTTGAGGACAACTTGAAGGTGGAGTTTGGTGTGGCCTAGGAGAGGCTTAAATTAAAGAGCGTGTGGCTCTTTTGGAAACGGAGTGTTGTATGCCTCGAGGAGGCTTTACTGTGTAATTTGGAGCAAGTGCTCCAGGGTTTGATTGGGGTCTTCTGCCCCTTTGTTAAAATTTGTATATCGGAAAGTTGGGCTAGTTGCTCAAAAATTGTGAACTCAGGGCTCGAAGCCCAAACTCTGTAATCCCTGTAATTGTACATTTCAAATTGTGTTTCGGCTACTAAGTACCTGTTCTTTGTTATTACTTAATATTGAAAAGGAAATATAACCTTGTTAACTTTTACATTAACTTTGATTCCGTAGTTTGAGACCCATTCACGCCCGCACCTTCTTACACCTCTACCTACCACCAAAACTCGGTAACAAGTGGTAGCAGAGCGTGGTTGAATGGGTCTCAATTTAGCCCCTTTTGACGGCTAAACATTGTTTGTTCCGAACTCTAACCATTTTCTCAGTTGCTGGAATTTTTTGATTTTTTCCAAGTTGTTCTGTCATCATGCCCGGCCCTCGCGATGTTCTCCTTCTTAACTATTTGCGCAAGGAGGAGTTGATCTATGAATTGACTATTAGAAATGTACAATCTGGAGGCACGGTTGCAGTAGACACTAACAAGCTTAGAGAGTCCCTTGATTTGCCCATTTCCATCCCCAATTTGGGAGAGAAAGAAATTGACGACTCTCTTTCCACGATCACGGAGAATATTACTGGGCTAGCTTCTGTAGTTAGTTTTTTTGATGAAAATGATCCGTCTCCAAATCAAATTAAGCGTGTGCAAGGCAGGCTATATCATTTTTCGAATAGGGTTAACGATCTGTTGTCTCTAAAACTGAATGACGTTCAGAGGAAGGAAGCTAGTACGCTCCTGGAAAATATTTCCGAGTTATCTAGTAAGGTCACTCAATTGTTAACTGGGGAAGTTCCTCCCAAATCTGATCAACCCACCATAGTGAATCCAGGTAGTGAGGAAGCGCCTCCCAAGGGAGAAGTTAATAGGATAACCGTTGCTGCTCAAACTATCCCTGCCCCATTGGACAACGAATCTGAACGTCGTGCATCATTGAGTAACATCCGTTCTGAATTGACTCCCTTGCCATTGAAACCTTTACCTACTATGTCACCCGGATTTAGTAGCTTGCCTCATCCATTGGCAATGTTGCTCAGAGGTATATCCAAGTTTTCTGTTAATACCACCAGTGACGTAATTTCATTTTTAAGATTTCTAGTGGAATTTCAGGATCATGCCCTTGTTTTTTCTCTGTCTCCATGTCAAATCTTGCAAATTATCTATCCGTATGCTATTGGTATTCTCTCCGACAAAATAGTAAGAGCCATAGCTGAACAGTCATCTATTGAAGATTTTCATGCACACTTACTTGCAAACTTTATTCCCGCCCGCGCGAGGTCATCTCTGATTCAAAAGTACTATTATCGAGTACAGAGGTTGGATGAAAACTTGGCTGATTTCATACAAGACATTAAGTTTTATACCAGGGTGTTTGCTCTTCACTTCCCTGAGGATCAAATTGTACAAGCTATTGTGGAAGGCATTTCACCATCTTATAGGTCATACTTGTGTTTTGCGGCATGCCCGCAAACTTTCTCTGAACTTGAAGCGTTGGCCGTCTCAGCGGAAGGAGTTAGATACGCCGATTCTTTGCGTGTAGCGAAAGAACCCCCGCCTTCCTTTAGTAACACTCGGCCTCCACCTCGCCGACCAGTCACGCCCCGTAAATGTTATGCTTGCGGGTCGCCTGACCATCTTCGCAATAAATGTCCATTAGTCAAAAGTAGTAGGGCAAATAATGGAGCTGGTTCAGCACAAGGCTGTTTTAAATGTGGGGCCTTCTCACATATCGCCAAGAATTGCCCAAACTCAAATAGCACCCCCTCCTGCTCAACTTCTGGTGCAAATTCCACCTATGCCAATAATAAAAAGTGACTAGTGGCTTCGGCTGAGTCGACTAATCCATCTTCCCGAGACTCAGCCCCTAGTAAACAGATTGTAAATGCAGAGAACGATCAGCCTTCAAGTTCATCTTTTGAATGCCCTAAAGAATGTCTTAGGATTGCGGCGGATACCCCCGCACCTGTTCCTTTTCTTAAGATTGAGGTAAATAACGAGCCTATAACAGCTCTCTTAGATTCAGGTAGTGTTTGTTCGATTATTGCGGCTGAATGGTATTCTAAATTGAAAACGGTTTGTAAACTTCCTGACTATGTCTCTTCTCCTGTTCAATACGTTTCGGCTAATTCATCTCCATTAGAAATTCTAGGTTCCTTACTGGTCAAAATTCGTGTTTTTAAGTTTACATGGAAAGTTAAATTGTTTGTGGCCAAGCAATTGTCTTGCCCCATTATATTGGGAGCTGACTTTATTTCTCACACTGGTCTTGTGCTCGATCTGCAGTCTAGGTCGTGCACATTCAAATTTGCTTCTAGTTGTAAAATCCCACTATTAAAGTGTAATTCTGTGTCATGTTCTTCTATTTCGCCTATCCAGGATGAGATGTTGTTAGACCTTAGACATCTACCTGAGAAGCAGGCTGATAGTATTCGCAAACTGTGTCAGTCGTTTCCCGAGGTGTTCTCTGATACTCTTGGTGTCACTGACCTTATTGAATACAAAATTGAGGTTACGGATTCGATTCCTGTCCGTTTTCCACCGTATAGGCTATCTCCACCTAAAATGAAGGCTCTGAAGGAAATCATCGATCAGATGTTGAAGGACGGTATTATTAGGCCCTCTAAGTCAGCGTATTCTTCGCCTATTTTTCTAGTACCGAAACCCCAAGGAGGTTTCAGGCCTGTCATTGATTACAGGGCTCTCAATCGGAAGGTGGTGTTACAATCTGTGCCCCTTCCCGACCTTCATTCTTGTTTTTCATGGTTTCGTAAGGCCAAGTTCTTCACCATCTTGGACTTAAATCAGGCCTATAATCAAATTCCCCTTGCCGAAGAGTCTAAACACCTTACAGCGTTTGCCACGGACTGGAATTTATACGAATACAACCGCGTGCCTTTCGGGCTCCCCACGGGGGCAGCTGTGCTCACTAGGCTACTAGATAGGGTCTTCTCCGACATCAAATTCGAGTACTTATATCACTACTTAGATGATGTCGTAGTATTTTCAGAGACTTTTGAAGAACACCTAGATCATCTGCGAGAAGTTCTCGATCGCCTTCGTAAGGCTGGGTTAACTGTTAAGTTGTCCAAGGTTGCCTTCGCTAAGCCCTCTATGTCTTTCCTAGGGCATATTGTGTCACCCGATGGTGTAGCAGTTGATCATTCTAGAACACAGGCCATCCGTGATTTTAAACCTCCCAAGGACATTAAAGGTATCGCCAGGTTCATTGCTATGGTGAATTTCTTCAGAAAGTTCATCCCTAACTTTGCTAATAGAGCGGCGCCCTTAAACCTTCTTCGGAGGAAAGGCATCAAATTCGAGTGGGGACCTTCTCAACAAGCCGCTTTTGAAGACCTTAAATTAGCTCTTTGTAATGCCCCTGTACTTGCTATGCCTGATTTCTCGAAGAAATTCATCGTCCAAACCGACGCGTCGTCGTCAGCAGTAGCTGCAGTCCTTCTTCAAGAGACTGAACTAGGGAGGCGACCCATCGCCTATGCGTCTAGGACATTGTCGGCTCAAGAAGCCAAGTATTCCATCTATGAGCTCGAAGGTTTGGCAGTCTTATTCGCCTTAGAAAAGTTCCGTCTCTATCTGGAACACGTTAAATTCGACCTGGAGACAGATAATCAAGCCTTAAGCTGGGTCTTAGGTAGGCCGCGTCGTACTGGTCGTATAGCCCGCTGGGCTATTCGTATTTCCGCCTTCCAGTTTGATGTTAGACATATCAGAGGTACCGAAAATGTTGTTGCTGATGGACTCAGCCGTATGTTTCATAACGACGTAGAGACCCACGAACCGGTCGACAGTTCATCACCTTCCGAGTCCATACTATCTGGTGTTGATGCCATCTTAACAGATGCTCCCATGCTTTTTAGGGATATTGAGAAATACCAACGTGAAGATCCGACGCTGGCTCCGATAATGGAAACCCTTTCTTCTGGGGAACATGCTGTCCCTTATGTTCTGAGGAATGGTGTTCTATGTTGCCCTTCGAGGCATGATAAGTTGATGAAAGTGGTTGTTCCAGCGGTTCTTGTACCTATGATCTTCAAATACTATCATGAGACCCCATTGGGGGGGCATCTTGGAATCTTTAAAACTCGTGAAAAGATTCGTGAAATGTTCATATGGAAAGGTATGGACGGTGAAATTCGGGAACTTGTAAAAGCTTGTAAATCTTGTTTGATCAGTAAACCCACCATGTCCACTAAAGTAGGCCTTTTGTCTTCTCATCAAGCGTCGCGCCCCATGGAACGCCTGTATATTGATTATGTAGGACCCTTCCCCCAGTCGAAGGGAAATGCCAACAAATTCATCTTTGTATGTGTAGATGGTTTTACCAGATTTTCTTGGTTATTTCCGACTAAGCTGGCTACCGCTCAGTCCACCATTACCTGTCTAAATTCTATTTTTGCTTCTTTTGGTCCGTGCCAATATATTGTATCTGATAATGCTAAGGCGTTCACATCAAATCTTTTTCGTAAATTCTGTTTTGACTTGTCCATCTCTCATGTAACCACTTCTGCTTATTACCCTCAACCATCTCTGGCTGAACGGGTTAATCGTAATCTCAGGTCCGCACTTATCGCCTATCATCATGAAGATCCTTCCAGGTGGGACACGTCCCTGCATTGGTTAGCTTTTGCTTTGAATTCGGCGATTCATGAATCTCATAAGTTCACTCCAGCTTCATTGATGTTCAAGTTTGTTCCCAACACGCCGCTCTCTAACCTCTGGTCTCTGAGTGACATTCTACCCGAGACAATAGATCCGGACAATATTAAAGATCTTTGGAAGAAGGCTAAAGCCAATCTTAAAGTGTCTCATGAAAAGGTTAGGGAAAGGTATGATCGTGGACGGAGACCCACCCCTTTGAAGGTAGGTGACCAGGTTATGGTCAAGAATTTTGTTCCCGCGGGCAAGCTTGCCCCCAGATTCCATGGGCCATGCATCATTCTCGATTTTCTCACACCGGTTACATTGTTACTAAGCAATCCAGCCACCGAGAGGATATTTAGGGTTCACCTGTCACAGGTGAAACCGGTGTAAATTTAGTTTCAACTTGCTTCATATAATTTGAAAGGATATGAAGGTTATATTTTTTTTTTGAGTTCAACTCTTAAGGCATTCTGCTCCTTCTATTTTATTTTATATGCAAGCATTTCTTGTAAACCTCCCCCGATTGTTAAACTGCCATCCTGTCCTTGTCACGGCCATTACCACGCTCCCGTCTCCTGCTCCACCACACTCAGTGGCTGGCTTAGATGAAATGCCATGGATATCTGCACGCCGCTGGCCCCTCAATCTCTTTACATGCCTGTGCCCTTAAAAGAAACATGATGGTCCAACACAATTCTGCCGCCTAGCTTAATGTTTCAGTGCCCCCGCAGCCGCGCGGCGCCGTGCAGCAACTGGAGCCAAGGTCGGGCCCCCTCGGCCCCAGCGAGGACGACATGTGCACGGCGAGCCGGAGCTCTCCTCCCGGCCAAGGCTGACGTGCGGCGCACGACCTGCTACTTGCCCGCAGTCTGTATATGTTCACCGCGGGTGCGGCGTGCTTCAACACCTCTGCTCCCCTCATAGTGCGGGTGAGCGGTATCTCAGGGTACTTGAGGGGTCCGAGCGGCCTCCTTTTGGACGCAAGCTGCAACGGCCGGTCCGGCCATCCAACTTCATCAACATCAACTACATGGACAGTTACTATAAGAGATAACTACATTTGGGAATTCAACAGCAATATTTGGTGGACCGTGCAAAAAAATTTTCTTCACTTCTAAGTATTAAAAGTTTATCTTCAGAAATTCAAATTCTACAAACTTAAAGACTTTCATTCATCTGCAACAACAACATTTTGAAACTGAATTAAGAAATCTTGTAAATGCTTCTGCTATCTATCTTCGTATCAACATCATTACTTGGACTTTGTTTCAAACTGATTTCATGTGTCACCCCTGGAGGAACTTTTGGGGGGGGAGGTCTGTACCGGGCGGTACACCTCTACACCGTTTATTTAAAAGTTGCGCCAGTTGAAACTCCTCTTCTGGAGGAAGGTTGAACTTTATCTACTCTATTAATTCTCTACTTTCTCAGAAGATGTCACCACGTGGAAAATTTTGAGTTTTTGAACTGTGTCACTTTTGATGTGTTTTTGTTTCGCTTGAAGTAAGAAGTGTGAACTTTCTCTTCTAGAGGACACTACTGAAGATCAACAATAGCGCACCCTAGTGCGGAGTCAAAGAACTATTTTGTTGAAGAAATTTTTATTTCAAAAGTTTGTTTCTTGTTAAATTTCTTTCTGTTATTGTTTAAGTTGGCTGTATACCCCTCTTTTTCCCCTTGTTTTAGATTTATCCAATCCCGAATTTCTTTTAGTAATTTCTGACCAATCTGGTGTATCTTCCCCCAACTTGTATCTGTTGCGGGGTCCTATCCAATAAAAAGATTGTGGGCGGGTGTTTTCATTCCCCTAACGCCTAGAAACTTCCGCGAGAGTATATAAACTGCTGATTTTAGGGTCTCCGGGCCACTTCTGTTCCATCTTTCAGTGTATTAAGTACATAGCAGGAGGCGGGAAGCGCCTCTTTCCTCGGCGGCGGTCAACAATAAGGTAATGGCCGATTAATAAATTCTTTCTTTTCTTGCTCAGCAGTTTAACTTTCGGGGCGGGTTCTAAGCGTTCAACCATGTAACCTTTTCCTAAAATGTAAAAACAACTGGTATCTATTCTATTTTAAAACGACATATCGGGATAGAGAGTGCTTAACCCTCTCGAGCTCCCACTCACATCGTCTTGAGGTGAACTTATTCTCTCAACCAATTCTTCCGTAATGTAATGTAAATTGCTATTAAGTCACCTCTGTAGTATGGGATTAGCCCTTGTAATAACGGCCTAGTGCCAAAGTAGGTTTTAAAATCAAAGTGTATTAGGAGTACAAGTTCGCCTCCTCTCAAATTGTTTTAGAGGTCATTCAATTAACCTGCTTTTCATTTAATAGACCTCAGTAGATTGGGTATTTTACCCCTGTGATTATGTCCGTTGAGGACAACTTGAAGGTGGAGTTTGGTGTGGCCTAGGAGAGGCTTAAATTAAAGAGCGTGTGGCTCTTTTGGAAACGGAGTGTTGTATGCCTCGAGGAGGCTTTACTGTGTAATTTGGAGCAAGTGCTCCAGGGTTTGATTGGGGTCTTCTGCCCCTTTGTTAAAATTTGTATATCGGAAAGTTGGGCTAGTTGCTCAAAAATTGTGAACTCAGGGCTCGAAGCCCAAACTCTGTAATCCCTGTAATTGTACATTTCAAATTGTGTTTCGGCTACTAAGTACCTGTTCTTTGTTATTACTTAATATTGAAAAGGAAATATAACCTTGTTAACTTTTACATTAACTTTGATTCCGTAGTTTGAGACCCATTCACGCCCGCACCTTCTTACACCTCTACCTACCACCAAAACTCGGTAACAATAATAATAATAATAATAATAATAATAATGATAATAATAATAATCTATAAATATAAAAGTCGATGTTTCTTTGTTTGCCTCGAATGGACTCAAAAACTACCACTAGACCGATTTCGCTGATAATTTCACAGTGTTTACTTATTACTCCCGAGGGGGTTTAGGAAGTGGTTTGAACGAAATCCGATAGGTAGTTTTTATGAGGGTATTAATTAATTGCAAAGCCGCACTGACAATGGATTGACCCTGATGGACAGATTGTGGCCAGGCGACAGCGACTTACTCTGCAGGCTGTATACAGGAGGATGGGAACACGCCGCCATGTTTTATAAACTCTCCTCCTAAACCACTGCAGTAAACTTGGTACTAATATGACTTACTGTCTGGAGTGAGAGTAAGACACCACTAAGGGAGGGGTTGAAACGTAAAAATAAGCTAAAACGGCCGATATTACTGTCGAATTCATGGGTTTCGTGGTCGCTGAGATCGGCGTGGAGGTTGAGAAGGGGTGAACAAGACTAATTCCAAATTGACGATATTTGAGTTTGAGTCCACAATTTTCGGGGTCGCAAAGTCTGATTAGTGAAGTTTCAGTGACAGGTGGACTCGTGTACATCACATCTATTGCGCGAGGCGTAAATACAGTTATAACCACCTTTTATTATTTGTTTGAAAGCATCAGTTACCTCTCTGACAATCTGGGCTGCCACAAGTGAATAGTTTAACGCGAAATAAAGAAATCTACAAACAATCACTTCAAACATTTAATAAAAATCCTAAAATTAAAATTCAAAGAAAGTGCCCGATCAGAACCGGGTACTAAGTTAATAATAATAATAATAATAATAATAATAATAATAATAATAATAATAATAATAATAATAATAATAATAATAGGTTTTTGTCTCTCACTAACTACTTTGAAGGTTTATGGAGACACTGAAGGGGCAGAATTTTGTCCCACAAGACTTATTTTACGTGCCGGATAACGTATCAAAGCTGGCGTATTTGAGCACCTTCAGATCTCACCGGACTGAGCCGGGTTCGAATCTGCTATTATTATTATTTATTATTATTATTATTATTATTATTATTATTATTATTATTATTATTATTATTATTATTATTATTATTATTATTATTATTATTATTATTATTATTACTCGATCACATTATCGCGCAATATCGATCTATATGCGAGTTTCCCTCTTCCATCATCATCATCATCATCATCATTATTACCCGATCATATTATCACATAATATTGGTCTATATGTGAGTTCCCTGTTCCATCATCATCATCATCATCTGACCACATTATTGCACAATATTGGTCTATGTGTGAGTTCCCCTCTTCTATCATCATCATCATCATTTGACCACATTGTTGCAGAATATTGGTCTTTGTGTGAGTTCCCGTCTTCCATCATCATCATTCGATCACATTATTGCACAATATTGGTCTATGTGTGATGACGCGCTCCCTAGATTCCTGGGCACTCGATTTAGCCTGGAGGGAGCCCATTATGACGTGAGTCCAGGAATTCCAGAAATCGGAGTCGGACACGAAAATAGATCAATGGAAACAGTTTAAAATAGCCACCGAGAAGATCTTCTACTAACCAGACACAATCTCGTTAGCCATCCACAACTTGGAATAATAAAGTCCATCTCCCATTCGATCGGTGCCGCATTTAAAAGCACTGAGCCTGACTCTAACCTGGAGAACCCGGGTTCGATTCCTGCCCATGTCAATCTGGAACATAGGGTCGGTTGTTGGTTCTGAGAAGAACTTAGGAGCTATCTAGAAAGCCGAGAGGATTCGCAACGATGACCACGCGTTGACCAACGGCCACTATACTGTAGTGCTTGACGTAAAATCTACCTCCCTTAGTTGCTCGACATCGGGGTATTTCAAAATTCAAATTTCTGCCTCAGTTTTAGGTACAATTGTCATGAAAGCTTTAGACATCATGGAAGGCCACATCTCATCATGAACTGGTAGTTTCACAGGCCGGTTTCCCTCTTTCGATGCACTGAACCCTACACGTGTCGACTTCAAATTCCATAATAAAACGATTCATTAGATGCAAATAAATTAGTCCTTATGAATTTGAGTTTCACTAATTGAAAGAGATAATTTAATGTTCCCAAGGGAAGACTGACAGCACTTTTTTGCTAGTGGCTTTACGTCGCACCGACACAGATAGGTCTTTTGGCGACGATGGGAGAGGAAAGGCCTAGGAGTTGGAAGGATGCGGCCGTGGCCTTAATCAAGGTACAGCCCCATTGCCTGGTGTGAAAATGGGAAACCACGGAAAACCATCTTCAGGGCTGACGACAGTGGGTTTCGAACTCACTATCTTCCGGATGCAAGTTCACAGCTGCCCGCCTCTAACCGCACGGAAAACTCGCCCGGTGACAGCACTTTTTGTGCATAATATTAACAATAGAAACATTCAAGTGAACCCAAAAAGGTATTTTACTGATTTAAAGATCTTTTTCCCGAAATATTTGGAGGTCTTTCGTGCCATATTACTTATTTTAAGGAAAAAATATATACTTTTGAAGTCATCGTTGTAGCTTTTAAGCTCGTGATGGGGTGCCGCCCAACCAGCGGAAAAGTGAGACGGCTACGAACCCATAATTCCATACTATAAAACAAAAAAAGCATGATAAAATCCCTTTGCAAAAATCAAATGATCATAGAAATGTCTTTCAGTAAAATGCGTGACGCGATGTTGTGTAGCAACCGCGCAGGCAGTGATGGTTCTTTTTTCTTCAATCTGCGACACAGACAGGTCTTATGCCGACGATAGGATAGGAAAGGGCTAGGATTGGATAGGAAGCGACCATAGTCTTAATTGTGGTACAGGCCCAGCATTTGCCTGGTGTGTAAATGGGAAACCACGGGAAACCCTCTTCAGGCTTGCCGACAGTGGGGTTCGAACGCACTATCTCCAGAATGGAAACTGATAGCTACTTGATCGGTGACCTGTGCAGCTCTGTTGCTAGGTAACATCACGTCACAAATGTCGGCACCGCCCCCAGCCCAAAGTGACCAGCTACAGAAGTAAGATTGCAGTTCACACCAGATCAAGGTAATCTTGTACTGAATCTAGGGGGAAATATATGCTGCTGAAAACAATATACATTCTTGTATTCAACAAAGTTTACTTTATTCTTATTGTGTTTGAGTCATCGGTCCATAGACTGGTTTGATGCAGCGTTCCATGCCACCCTATCCTGTGCTAACCTTTTCATTTCTACACAGCTGCTGCATCTTACACCTGCTCTAATCTGCTTGTCATAATCATACCATGGTCTACCCCTACCGCTCTTACCGCCTACACTTCCCTATAAAACCAACTGAACAAGTCCTGGGTGTCTTAAGATGTGTCCTATCATTCTATCTCTTCTTCTCGTCAAATTTAGCCAAATTTATCTTCTCTCGCCCATTCCATTCAGTATCTCTTCATTCGTGATTCGATCTATCCACCTCGCCTTCAGCATTCTTCTGTAACACCACATTTCAAAAGCTTCTATTCTCTTTCTTACTGAGCTAGTTACCGTCCAAGTTTCACTTCCATACAATGCCACACTCCAGACGAAAATCTTCAAAAACATCTTCCTAATTCCTATATCAATGCTCAAAGTGAGTAAATTTCTTTTCTTAAGAAAGGCCGTCTTTACTTGTGCTAGTCTGCATTTCTTTTGTGTTCATTACTTCTGCCATCGTTAGTTATTTTACTACCCAAGTAACTTCCTTTAGGACTTCATTTCCTAATCTAATATTACCTACGTAACCTGACTTTGTTCGGCTGCACTCCATTACTTTTGTTTTGCACTTATTTATTTTCATCTTGTAGTTCTTATCCAAGACTGTGACCATTCAGTAATTTCTCTAGATCTCTAGTCTCAGATAAAATAACAATATCAACGGCAAATCTCAAGGTTTTGATTTCCTCTCCTTGGATTGTGATTCCCTTGTTAAAAGACCTCTTTGATTTCCTTTACTGCCTGTTCTATATAAACATTGAAAAGGGGGGGGAGAGGGCAAACTGCAGTCTTGCCACACTCCTTGCTGGATTGCTGCTTTTTTTCAAAGCCCTCGATTCTTATTACTACAGACCGGTTTTTCTACAGATTTGCAGATAATTCTTCGTTCTCAGTATCTGATCCCTTGATTCCAGGAAATATGAATTTTTATCACATTCCCTTAAGACGCGCTGTTTCGCCGGAATTTTTATCACGAGAGGAGTTTCCAAAGAGAATGGAGCTTCAATTCCGCTGCTACCATTTCACAATAATTATACCAGAAATAATTTTCTTTTAGTATTCTTTGTCTTTTACAGACATTGTGTTTATCTCTAAAATGTATTGTTAAAGAGAAAATCAAGAAACAGTTTTTAGCTAGTAAACTCTGCCCCACCTTACATTTTTGTTCCCCCTTTTGGCCCTTGCTCTTCTTTTGCCGGTCAGTCAATTCTTGGAACTGTCGAAGCCCTAGTCCAAATTCGATTCCAGCTTACAAGGGGTATGTCAGCGTCAGAATTGTAGACTGTGAAAGAACTCTTAAGAGGAAAACTTCCGGCACCTCAGCATCTCTGGAAAGCATAAAAGTAGTACGTGAAACATAAAACACACAACACTTTAATAATAATTATTATCACCTCTTTTCGTTTGTTGTCCTTTTCTAATACTGGGGATATCTCACAAGGAAAAACTACAGTCTCCTAACTTTCCTTCGTTGTATCCCACTCCATTCGTTCCTTCAATATACACGTCGCACTTGTAGTCTGCTATTAAATATTACAACGAGTGTATCGCAAGTTTCTAGACACCAGTCACGGAACCACTTACGGATTACCGACCCCTGGTAGTGTTGAATGGAGAGCAGAAAGTGCTCCGTTTGTGAGTGTCAGCTGTTGCTTGAGCCCGAGTCAAGAGGGCTCGTTTGTTTCCACGGTTACTAGACTAACCGTGTTGGTTTCATGACTTGACTTCACCGCGGGAGAGAAACCTTCTTCAATAGTACAATGACTCGAGTGGCCCTTTAAAAGTCGACCTTCAAATCAAGTCTGTCACTTCTTGAAGTAACTATTGTAAGCAGTACACAATATAGAGTTGAAAACAACAGCTACGAGATACAGAGTACGCTTTCCTTCCACCCGTTCTGCCCGCAGCGCCTCTCAACTAGACCACTGGGGCTCTAGTTCACCTTTCTAGGGTCCTCCGAATGACAGGAATGTCGAGACTAAAAGAAGCCGAGAAATTTGAGAAGAAGATCCTCCGCAAGATAACGGGTCCAAAAATCGTGGCTAGCCAGTATATGTTACGAGGAAGGAGAGAAATATACCAAGAAAGTGAAAGAGTGATGGAGTCAATGAAGAAAAGAAGACTCAAAGTTTATGGACATATGTTTAGAATGGATAAGAAGAGGCTGGCAAAACAGATTTTTAAAAGACTTGACAGTATATACCTAAAGTTCAGGGGGGAGTAAGAAAGGATCTTGAGCAGTCTGGATCAAATCGGAAGACATTCTAAATCGAACAAAGTATAGATCAGTGATCGACAGCTTCAGAAGCTTTCATGACGAACAGAAACTGAACAGGGGATGGAGAGGAAAGAAGACAGGCTGGCAGGGAAACAATGGAAAGATTTTGGGCTGCAAAGAAGGCTACCAGTAATGTGTGATTGTTGCTTAACGTGGTCTCAAATCGCCGTAAACGAATAGAATAACAAAAATAATATGGTGTTCAGATATATTTATTTATTTATTTATTTATTTATTTATTTATTTATTTATTTATTTATTTATTTATTTATTTATGACATATGCCTGGAGCACAGTTTCTCTCCAATTACACCAGACATTACAAATGATTATAATAGGTAATACAAATTAGAAAAAAATATTACGAAAAATTAACAATAGATTTTAAATATTGTAATAATGAAATTTTGAACAATGACAAAAACAATATGTTTAAAAACATTGATGTATACAAATCAGGAATTCATTGTACCAAGCTTGCAATTACCGGCTCCTGATTCTGAAAGTGAGAAATAGCTAAATATTTACTGTAGGCACTGACAAGTCATGTGCATAATTACATCATCATTATAGATCGTTATGCCTTTCAGCAATCAGTCTCTAAGCCTCTGTGAATGTGCTAAACGTCGCCACAGTCCTCTATTTTTAACTAGTTCTGTGGCCTCATTTAATTCTATATCTCTTATCGTTAAATCGTTAGAAACTGAGTCTAACCATCATCGTCTTGATCTCCCTCTACTTCCCTTACCCTCCATAGCAGAGTCCATTATTCTCTTAGGTAACCTATATCCTCCATTCCCCTCACACGACGCCACCACCGAAGCCGATTTATGCCTACAGCTTCATCCATCGAGTTCATTCCTAACTTAGCCTTTATCTCCCCATTCTGAGTATCCTCCTGCCATTGTTCCCACCTGCTTGTATCAGCAAGCATTCTCGCTACTTTCATGTCTGTTACTTCTAACTTATAAGGTATCCTGAGTTCACCCAGCTTTCACTGTCATAAAGCAAAGTTGGTCTGAAAACAGACCGATACAAAGATAGTTTCGTCCGGAAGCTGATCTCCTTCTTACAGAACACTGTTGACCACAACTGCGAGCTCACTGCATTAGCTTTACTGCACCTTGATTCAATCGCCCTTACTATATTTCCATCCTGACAGAACACACATCCTAAATACTTGTAATTATCTACCTGTTCCACCTTTGTATCCCCTATCTGACATTCGGTTCTCTTGGATTTCTTACCTACTGACATCAATTTATTCTTGGAAAGGCTAGTTTTCATACCATATTCATTGCACCTATTTTCAAGTTGCAAGATATTAGACTGCAGGCTTTCGGCACAATCTGCCATTAAGACCATGTCGTCAGCATAGGCCAGACTGCTTACTACATTTCCACCTAACTGAATCCCTCCCTGCTACTTTCAGCAGATGATCCATGTAAATTACGAACAGCAAAGGTGAGAGATTACAGCCTTGTCTAACCCATGTAAGTACCGTGTGCATAATTAATAGTATAAAAATGAAATCCCGAACTTTACAGATAATTGATCTCCATTTGAAATACTGACCAAGAGATTGCACAATGAATTCCTTTTCCTTCTTATAAAATGGTTTTTGTGAGGACAGTTTACGTAGTCATTCAGTAGAAATGTTTTGAATTCCTCTATGCTACAGTTTCTGACTAAGTCATTAAACGCTGTTCACATGCTTACTAATGGTGAAGTTTTGTCAATGAATACAGTTTGTTATATTTTAAAAATACACACGTTCCATTTGCTTGTGTTGAATTCTGTTCTCGCTAGCAGATCACCACTATGCCATTACAATTTTGTGCAGAAACAGTTGTTCATATAATTCCCGTCACCCTTAATTTGACGCCATTTGGACAGCCTGCGTGTCAGTTTCTTTTTGCTAACTGCTTTACGTCGCACCGACACAGACAGGTCTTATGGCGACGATGGGACAGGAAAGGCCTAGGAATGGGAAGGAAGAGGCCATGGCCTTAATTAAGGTAAAGCCCCAGCATTTGCCTGGTGTGAAAATGGGGAACCACGGAAAACGATCTTCAGGGCTGCCAACAGTGGGATTCGAACCCACTATCTCCCGGATGCGAGCTCACAGCTGCGCGCCCCTAACCGCACGGCCAACTCGCCCGGTCGTATCAGTTTCGAGGCTCTGTTTTTACTCTACCATAAGCGGTGATCTATGGCCGAGTCTTGTCGGGTAAAAACTAAATGTGCCGCAGGACGACACACGATCTTAGCAATGATCCACAGAGCAGTACGGAATATAAACCTAAAGGCAGGTGACAGTTTATGGAATAAATATTTAGGTTTCTGGAGGTGTACATGATCGTGAGGTTCTCCCTGCCTACACCAGACATGAGTACCGCAAAGGTGGTCGCGCGTACAGATAACCAAACCATGTGCCGAGTTTACGGATGGTGGAAGCCTTTACCTCCTCTACGGACCGCCATGGTCTGTATGGAGTAGACAGAGCTGCACACCAAGTGTTATGTTATCTATATCTATCTATATAAATACAAATGAATCGCTAAATGTGTTGCTGAGCGCAAAACTCGGGAACGGCTAGACCAATTTGGCTAATTCTTTTTTTCAAATATTCGTCGAAGTCCGAGTAAGGTTTTTACGAAGAGAAAAATTGGAAATAAATGCCTGGAAAAACGTAAAAAGCCCCATTTCTCTTTTTCCATTCAAACGGCAAAATCTTCATTGCATAGAACTTATCATGTCATAACTCCTATGTTATATTCACTATATTTGTAATTTTTTTCACTGCTGGTAAAGGAACATTTCAGCTCGACGTAGATAAGTTTGTTTTTAAATTTAAATGACAAGAACATGCACTGTTTGTGTTTCTTTCCAGTCATGTTCAGAGATTTTTATGTGCAGGCACGAAAAAGTCAGTCGCTGGGCAACTTCTTTGCTATTGAATTTGCATGGGGGGTCAAAGCGAGCCATATGGTCTTCAGATAAGGAAGTTATTTTTAAAACAAACCTCAAGTCCTTATCTCGCTTAGTTCTCACTTTGTGACAGGATGAATGTCTCCTTGGGTTTTGGTTTCGCACGAGCTGGCTGGCTGGCTGCCTCGACTGCCGGTACGGATCTCCCAAACATCGCTCTCCAGACAGTCGCATGCAGTGTCGTGTTTTGTTATAGTTGAAGACCTTTGTCTACCCTGATTATTTTTAGATCTTCGCTTCTCAACAAACAAGTACATCGATGTCTTTGGTTGATTGGTTTATTTTGTGTGTGCTTCCATATACAGTATACTCATTTCAAGACTCATGGACGCGGGTGGAGCAACTTCGGTCAAAGAACTCGAAATGCTACAAGCCAAGCTAATTTTCAGTCTAATCGGACTGCACAACAACGTGAAGAGCGAAATGAAACTGAAAGGATTCGAATATCACAAACCCGTGCAGCGCTTCGTTCAACTAATTATCTTTCAAGTTTGAATCGAGCTGCTTTCAGTTACGATGTTTCAATTGACTATAGTGCCTACCAATGCGTTGCTATTGGATCTATGAACTCAGTTTGCCAAAATTGTAAGGCATTGAAATACAAAATTGAAGCCGCTGGATTGTGTTGCGCAAATGGCAAAGTGATATTAGTGCCATTGATTCCACCACCAGATCCTTTGTACTCATTGGTTTCAGGAACAGGAACAGATTCCATACATTTCCTTACAAATATCCAAAAATATAACAACTGTTTTCAAATGACTTCATTTGGGGCAACAAATGTACTTCGGGACAATTTCATGCCAACTTTCAGGTAACATATAACATTGCTTTCTTTTAACATATAACAAACAGACTTATCCCCCATATTGCTTTGTTTATTTTATTTTATTTTATTTTATAGTTTTTGTGACAAAAATAATAAACCTGTCCTTCTTAATTCACAGATTTTTGAACTCTCTGGATTTGCCACGATTGCCGCCTCACATTCTTCAATTAAAGCTCGGATCAGTGGTCATAATGCTACGAAATATCAACCAACTGCGTCTTTGTAATGGCACACGGCTAGCGGTGAAAACATTACTGAACAACGTGATCGAAGCAACCATTCTAACGGGGAAGTATAAAGGAGAAGACGTTTTGATACCACGCATCTCTATGATTCTGACTGACATACCATTTAAATTTAAACGACTGCAGTTTCCTGTGCGGCTCGCTGTTGCTATGACCATAAATAAATCCCAGGGGCATTCATTGAGCGTTTGCAGCATTAATCTTGAACACCCATGTTTCTCGCACGGCCAATTGTATGTTGCCTGTTCCCATGTTGGAAAACCATCAACGTTGTTTGTTTATGCGCCATGTAATCAAACAAAAGATATCGTGTATCTTAAAGCTTTACAATGAAAAATATCTTCATAGTGTTGATTGGAATCAAGAGGAGTAAGTTTTGCCACATTATCTTCACGCCATCAACTTATCAAATTACTTGATTTGCAACGGGGGATAATTATGGCTCTATGTTACAGTCTATCAGGGTTATTTCTGGGTAGTGATATGCTGTGACCTATTTCAGCATTTCCTTATTCACAATCAAGATATTAATACTGCAGGTAATGAAAACACGTTTTTCCAATAGTTCCTTACTAACTTTTGGTAGCAGTAGAAAAGTAACTAATTTTATGTTGATAATGTAGTCATTTGCATTATTCTGATTTTTGCGTGCAGTACAGTCTGAATTTCAGTTCGTTCCATTGTCATTTATTTTTGACAGAACGACGTCTGTCGGGTCAGCTAGTTTATAAATAAAGCTAAATTTGATTTTTATGTTTTTGTGATTATCACCTCCATTTATATCTGATACCAAGTTGAGATTCTCACAGGAAGCAATTACATTGGACGAAACACTTAAGGCTTTATTTCATACCTTCATACTGAAAAGACTTCTCGATAATGAACACGTATAAGTCGAACCACACCACCCGCATACACGGTATATAAAAGCTGCCAGTAACTTGCTTGTAAAGTATTTCATGTAGAGAACAAACATTTAAATTATAAATGCTTTTTCTTACAATATTTGAATTTCTTTCAGTAGAATGTGGTGTAGTGTTTAGTGTAATTAGCTGCCACCCCCGGATGCCCGGGTTCGATTCCCACCTCAGCCATCCACGAAGTGGTTTTCCGTGGTTTCCCACTCCTCCAGGCAAATGCCGGGATGGTACCTAACTTAAGGCCACGGTCGCTTCCTTCCCTCTTCCTTGTCTGTCCCTTCCGATCCTTCCACCCCCCCCCCCCCACAAAGCCGCTGTTCAGCATAGCAGGAGAGGCCGCCTGGGCGAGGTACTGGTTCTCCTCCCCAGCTGTATCCCTCCGATCCAGAGTCTGAAGCTCCAGAACACTGCCCTTGAGGCGGTAGAGGTGGGATCCCTCACTGAGTCCGAGGGAAAAGCCAACCCTGCAGGGTAAACAGATAAAGAAAGAAAGAATGATACACAAAATAAAAAGTAAAAAATGAAAGCTAAATAATATATATTTAAAAGTAGACCTAAACTTAGTATATTTCCGTCAGGGAACAAATACACTTTTCATTTTGTATCTTGTAGGCTCTTGTAGCCTGTAACTTGCATCAGTTTCTTTACTTTTGACCGTTTGAATGTCAGACTTGAGTGGCTTTACAAATGATTTCAGTCAAATAAACTTATTGTCACATTTCTTCCTCCAAATTCTTGACCCCGTCATAAATTACACCCACCCAATGATCTTCTTCCAAGCGAGTCAAATCATCGGTGAACGAACCTAGACTAGACTGAATAACATGATACATACCCTACAAATAATATTATTCTCTTTTTTCATAAAAGGTTCGATAATTTATTCACTTTTCAAAAAGGACGCGGTCAGCTCCACTAAGGGACGTCAACCTGCTGATGTGACTGTATACTTGTAGGCAATGAAGTGTGAGGAAACGAACCCCGGGTGCTCAAGGCAACAGACAAGGCAGAACACTTCGTACTTGTAACATCTTTGATAGCTCTATCAGTAGTTTTCATATCATCTTCCTGTACGATAAATACTTTACACTTAATTCTTGAGTGCTTTTTTTTTTTTACATTTTCTTTACGTCGCACCGACACAGATAGTTCTTATGGCAACGATGTTATAGGAAAGGGCTAGGAGTAGGAAGGAACTGGCCGTTGCCTTAATTAAGGTACAACCCCAGCTGTGAAAATGGAAAACCATGGAAAACCGTCTTCAGGACTGTCAACAGTGGGGCTCGATCCCACTATCTCCCGGATGCAAGCTCACACCTTCGCGTCCCTAATCGCATGGCGAAGCTCCCCCACCCTTCCGGTATTTGAGTGTCTACAAGTTCTCGAAGAGTGGATACATTTTTCCATACATTACAGATTTGGCTGCTTTAGTTCTTACGAGACCCGTACAGCATCTGCCACACTCCAAGTAATTAGAAATTAACCCTAGGAAATCCATACTCAGCTGGAAGTTTACGTGTAAAGCATCAGCATGAGAATGTTGTCTTTTTATTTATTTCTTCTAAGACTGGCCCATAGATCCTGTACATTCTCCTCTTCCTCTCCTTTCTGTGATACTCCTAAATGGATACTTTGTTCTTTCCCCACCGGGCGAGTTGGCCGTGCAGCTGTCAGCTCGCATCCGGGAGATAGTGGGTTCGAACACCACTGTTGGCCGTCCTGAAGATGGTTTTGCGTGGTTTCCCATTTGAACACCAGGCAAATGCTGGGACAGTACCTTAATTAAGGCCACGGCAGCTTCCTTCCCATTCCTAGGTCTTTCCTCACCCATCGTCGCCATAAGACTTAACTGTGTCAGTGCGACGTAAAGCAAATTGCATTTTTTTAAATGCACTTTCCCTAAAATCTACATACAGAGAAACTGTGTTCGTTATCTTCTGCAGAGGCCGATAGTGATAGCCGGGTTCATATCAAACAATCTGCTTTATAGCACAGCATCGCCGGTCCTAGCCCGGCTCTTCTTCTCCATTCATAACATTCAAATTGTCCGGGAGACTAGTTTCGAATTTCTTCAACCATCTTGGACATGTTGGTGGCTCAGGTGGGCTCTCACCGCCGGGTTCCGTGGTGCGAATCACGGTCACTCCATGTGAGATTTGTGCTTACAAAGCGGAGCAGGGACAAGTTTCTCACCAGCTTTCCCCTACCACCTTTTATTCCAGCAACACTCTCCGTATCGTTTCATTTCATCTGTCTGTCATTAACCGCTGCGACAGGCACAGTTCCTGTACTCACCGCTAGATGGAGGCTTCATTCGAATGACTGCAAACAGGCTGAGGATTTTCATCTTAGACATGTTCAATGTATGAAAAACTGATCTGAAATATCATTTGATCCATTTTCGATTAACGTTGATATTTAAACAGAATCTAGAATGTTCACTTTCTTCAAAAGTTACTATATCACAAATTTAGAGCATTACTTCCACTTAAAATCGTTCGCCCAATGTGTGGCAGACCTGTTCTCATGATATACTCGTTGAGTTTTGTTTTTAACTTTTTGGATAGGGTATAGAATCGCTGATATAAACTGGTGGTAACAATGGCAGGACGGTACTCGGAATGAGAAGATGAAGGCTAAGTTAGAAATGAACGCATACACCGGCTTCGGTGGTGTGACCATGTGAGGCGAATGAAGGAAGTTATTTTACCTAGGAGAATCATGGATTCGGTCTTCGAGGGAAAAAAAAGTAGAGGGAGACCAAGAAATGGTGGTTAGACTCAGTTTCTAATGATTTAGAGATAAGAGAACTAGTTATATATAGAGGATTGCGGCGGTATTTAGAAAATTCACAGAAGTTTGCAGACTGAACGTTGAAAAGCATAACAGTCTATAATGAAGATGTATGCATGTATGTATAGCAGAGTTAAAGCCGGAAGGTACGCTTGGCAACGCTGTATCTATCTGTCAAGCGGAGGCCGAGAGAAAAGGGGCCGTGTCCGATTTTGAATGACTTCACCCATATTCACTACATTTAGACCAACACTCTTCGTAAAATGGTATTGAGAAACACACACATCAGTAAATACATTAACTGAACATTTTATATGAATAAAAACAAAACACTTTAAGAACAGAACCCACCAGCTTAATTATTGTGGAGCGTTCACAGCTTCCTCTGCTAAGTGTTTTTATCCTCACTCCTAGAGTTCTTCATCTGCTTTCAGCACCTATTTAACACGACATTGGAAAATGTAGACAATAAACAATCTATCGCATCATTATTGTCACGCCCACAATGACAGCGTTCAAACCAGAACTGTTGATTGTCATCTCTTCCTAAAACAGCTCAGGATAGAGATTAGAGAGAACAGAAATTCTTTATAATTTTCACAATCCAGGTAATCTTCGTATACCACAGTTTTGCAGACACACACAACACAATGTGATGGCACCACTAACCCACCTCGCTGAAATTCTTCAAAATAGGGATCACCTGATTCATTACTCTGCAGGAGACCTAAACAAGTGTCACAGCTTATCCTTCTGGATATTGTCTTTAATGTATACTCAGAAATGTACAGCATCTCCCTGACATCTTAAAATGCCCACCAAAAATTCACATGATAAAAGTGAGTCTAACTTATTTTTTTACTTCCATATTGAGCCCAAAACACCTGTCTTGATGGAATCAAACTTTTCTAATTGGCTACAGCCAAACCTCACTTTTCAATACCATCACCACCACCGAAATCCTAGAACACCCTTAATCCTAATTTTCATATCAGTTTCTAGGACTTAAAGTGCAGTAACATTGTACTATGAGTACTGACTAAACCTTCTTTCTAAGTTATCACTTTGAAACTTTCTTGACAGAAAATAATTTGCTTTCACAGTTCCAAAAGAAACTTTTTGAATAGGGCCTAACTCTTCTTCCTTTTAGTGCAAATAATAATAATAATAATAATAATAATAATAATAATAATAATAATAATAATAATAAATGCTTTACGTCCCACTAACTACTTTTACGGTTTTTGGAGACGCCGAGGTGCCGGAATTTAGTCCCTCAGGAGTTCTTTTTCGTGCCAGTAAATCTACCGAATCGAGGTTGACGTATTGGAGCACCTTCAAATATTACCGGACTGAGCCAGGATCGAACCTGCCAAGTTGGAGTCAGAAGGTCAGCGCCTCAACCGTCTGAGCCACTCAGCCCGGCACTTTTAGTGCGAAGTTCGAAATGTTCCCTCAAAAATATGAGGGAAGACAGAGAGTGTGCTTTCACTGCTTACCTCACGATACTCTATGAGACTGTGAAGCATTTAATAGATTTATTTGTACACATTTAACACTAACACTGCAAGAAGTGGTTCCTATATAACTGAATCAATGAATACCTGCCGGCAAAAACGTTGTAACCCTCACTTTTCTAGAATGCTGGGTTTCCATGCGTAAACGATGTATGCGGTAAGAGTGAGGCATGTAGGAAGTTATGTTGGCAAACTTGAACGTTAAGCGCCTTTTTTCTTTTGTTTAAATTTCGCCACGGGTCGTGCGGGTGCAAAAACGTTGTAGCAATGGACAAAGTTGCATTTTGAGTGTTACAACGTTTTTGCCGGCAGGTATTCAAAAATGCATTTAGTTGAGACCTCTTTGATATTTTACCATCTGCTAAACATGTCATTTCTTTTATCAACACCTGATAACATATACAGTGACATTCTTATCTTGGTGAATCTTGAGTAAATGGGTTACATTTGGCATAACATCCATCCAAGGGCGCCCACACCCGGAGGCAAGGGGTGGCCGTGCCCCCCCCCCCCCCATCTCTCATGGAAAGGCAAACATCTAATGTACTCAGGTGGTTCTTCTTTCAAGAAAATGATTCAAAAGTCGGTATTACGTTAAGTGGTAGTAGCGCTCCCCACCAACAGGCAGGGGATATCGTGCGTGTTATTCTTCCGCGGAATACAAGTCTCCATTCATCTTCCAAAATGTTAAAAATACTGCATACCCCCAGGTATAGGCCCCCTCCTACAAACTGTCATATGGGGGCCCATGCATCCATCTTCTTGTTTACCCTACTCTACATTTCCAGGCTCCTGCCTTCAGGACCGTTTCTTTTATGACTTTTCGATGACAAATACTTTGGCAAATTTGGGGAAATTGGACATGCATCAGGGAGAAGCTCATTAGGTTTAGGTGGTAGTATAGTTACGTTGACTTTACTGTCACAAATGTTGAAAAACTTTCATGTGTGACACGTTTTATGCATACGACTGAATCCTTCCCAGGTTCCCAATTATTCCGTTTAAAATGACAAATCATTTTTATTTTTATTCCTCGTCTGAAGGAAAACTAAATGAGGTAATGAAACCTTTTTTAATGCTGTAGTTGTTACGACACATGGAAACACAACATTTTCTGGGCATCTGCAAATACACGAAACATTTTATTAATAAGCCAAATTCAGTCCGCACCTTCACAAATAATAACATTATTGATTTAACGTCCCACTAACTACTTTTACGGTTTTTGGGAGACGCCGAGACAACGGAAGTTTGTCCCGGAGGAGTTCTTTAACGTGCCAGTAAATCTACCGACACGAGGCTGACGTATTTGAGCACCTTCAAATACCACCGGACTGAGCTAGGCTTAGAAAGCCAACTCTACAGTCCACGCTACTCAGCCCTGCTTAGCCTTCACATTATTTCGATAATAGGCTCGACGTATGCTTATTCTATCACTTATCTTGTTATACTGTATATACTCAAACCTATCCGTGAGAAATTATACGAAACACGAGATGAAGTTCACCAGACATCAAAATGCACGGATAGATTCCACGCTTTCATCCTGGCCTCCACTGGACGTTGCCAGTAACTGTAGTCGGCTATGATGTATACAATTCCTTTCATCTTCAGAGAATTTCTTAACATCACCATACAAATGATACATTTGGTTTTGCATTCGTGATACTGCTTTTCAAATTTTATCACTTTACGTCGCTTTTTCATATAATATACAGGCTTTGTACTTCATTCTTAAACTTTCTTACTAGGCTACTTTTTGTTTCTTCAGAATTCATTTTTAAACCTCTTTTAATTTGGCATGACACATCTTCCTCACCTCTCCTCGTCCACATCTTAGTTCTTTCAAGGATCTTTTGTTGATTCCTTGTTGGACTTAGTATCTTTTTAATTGAATATTTTCAGTGTTTTTATGTGCTACTTTTTTTGTGTTTGTTGGTTCTCTTCGGAGGTTCCTTCTGTTATTTGTTGCTAGAACTGTGGTCTGGAGGGGCAGTGCGTTGAAATCTTAACCTCAAGTACTGTTGAGGAGCAGGTAACTTAGGAGAAGTTTCAGTTCTTTTTTACGAGATTTTTCGTGCATAATACCTGGATGACCTTTCCCGCCATTTATCATTGTAAGGGCAACTCATTGAAACATTTAGGAAGGACAACTTGTCGTGTTCTAGAGCCATTGTTGACCTCAAAATAACCTGTCTAGTTTCATGCGTGTATTCATCGTCCGTTCTATGTAATAATAATAATAATAATAATAATAATAATAATAATAATAATAATAATAATAATAATAATAATAATAATAATAATAATAATAATAATAATAATAATGGAAAACCAAATTCCTTGGCCACACACTTCGACATAACACATTCCTCACGACTCTGATGGAAGGAAAAGTTTTGGGTAAGAAGGGAAGAGGAAGACCGAGGAAGAAGTATCTGGATTCCGTGATGGACAGGCTGAATTTGAAAAAATATGTTCATCTGAAACGCTCAGCAGATGAGAGACAAATGTGGTTGTAGCGACAAGGCTTTGCCTTTAGGATATGAATGAATAACAACAACAATAATAATAATAATAATAATAATAATAATAATAATAATAATAATAATAATAATAATAATAATAATAATAATAATAATAATAATACAGGTTAGTTCCTGACCTCCACTTTCCTCGCAGGTTGTGTGCGACGCTCCAAAGCAAACAGTTCCCGGAAACGCGCTGTGCCGCACCCACCATTAGACAAACCGCCCGCATTCCAGTCATCCTCTCAAGACCAAGTTCCAAACGGTTCGTTCATTCGTTTGTTTGTTTTGAATTTGTCGTCCTTCTTTGAATGGAACGCTGCCGCAGTTTTGGTGTCAAGGTCGATGTCATTTTCCCCCAGTTCATCACTTCGCAGGCGCTTCAGCGTACTGGCCTTCCGTTCGGATTTGAATTGCTCTATCTCGTGTTCGGCTAAGTACAAAACTGCAATTTGGTTTTTCATCATGAATCAGTCCTTAACTTCGACCATGCTAAATGAATCCTACTTGTGGGGTAAAATTAAGAGTAGAAAAGAAGATTTAAGTCATAGGGTACTACTGAGGTCTTGAATGAACTCTGACTTCGTTATCAAAACGTCAAAGGCATTACAATTATTTCGACGTATACTTCGCTTTGTTCATCTTTTGTTATTTTGCCCACCCTGTGTTATCTCACCAATCTTCAATTTTTCTCCAAACACTTGTTGCATTCGGAAGAAGTGGAAGGCACCCTCAATTACACTGAACTTCAAGTCAGGAAAGCCAAAGGATATTAACAGTTATTGGCCTATGTTATTATTACTGCAAGAACCAAAGTTTTTGAACGCATTCTACATACGAAGATTGAGTTTTCCTGCTTTCAGTATTGTTTCATTCCACACATATCCACTGTTAAGAATTTGCTGGGTTTCATACAGTATTTGTATAACATTCTAGATATGAATGAGAGGGCTGAGCCTTTGATAAAGTTACTCATGAATGTCTTATTAAACATCATATAGCCTATATTGGGGTTTTCAAAACAAGTACTTTTGCTATTTTGTTCTTATATTCAGGAAATGAAGCAGTATATTTCATATTAATATTTGATTAGTTCTCAGGAGTACCACAGGGTTCAAATCTAGGATCATTACCATTTGTGGCGGTGATGTCGTATCTAAGATTACTGTGGTCGTTTGTTTTTTGCTGATGATTTAAAATTGATTTTAAATTGATTCAGTATCACTACAAAGGGATATCATTAATGTTGAGCTTCGCCGAAAATGTGATATAAAAAATGCAAGTTTACGTCATTTACGAGGAAAAGGAATACGTCACCACTGAGTACATTATTGGCAGTGTAAAAACAGGAAGAGCACCCATGAAGAATTTAGGGGTGTTATTTGGCTGCAAATAGGTCAGTTATCAACACAGGACGCTAGGGTTTATAATAAGAATTACAAAATTATGCCAGCCCCGCGGTGTAGGGGCAGTGTGCCTGCCTCTTACCCGGAAGGTCCCGGGTTCGATTACCGGCCAGGTCAGGGATTTTTACCTGAATCTGAGGGCTGGTTCGAGGTCTACTCAGCCTACGTGATTACAATTGAGGAGCCATCTGACGGTGAGATGGCGGCCCCGATCTAGAAAGCCAAGAATAACGGCTGAGAGAATTCGTTATGCTGAGCAGCGGTCGCTTGGTAGGCCATGGCCTTTTGGGGCTGTTGTGCCATGGGGTTTGGTTTGGTTTTGTTATTACAAAATTATTTTCAGAACCATCGGTGTTATTAAGTTATTTATTAGCCTTGTCAGAATAAATGAGATTACGGCACAGTGATCAGTGCTCGTTCAGAAATAGTGCAAAATAAATCTTACTTTTCCAGCACAAAAGTAAACTGTGTTCGTTGTTCAATAAGAACGCAATCTCATTCTTTAATATTCCTCATGTAACATTCCAGCGGTCAAATTGCGTTAACATCTGTTTTCGAGGACCTGGATGATGAAGCTTACATCACGTAAATTCGCCTTTTGTTAAGATTATTTTCCTTGTAGGTACAACTCGCTGAGTCAACCCCTAGCCTCGTTCCTTGAAAAAAAAAAAAAAAAAAAAAAAAAAAAAAAAAAAAAAAAAAAAAACCAGCATATATTTGAGGAGCATATACATATAGCTGAAATAACAAATATTAATTTTGTTCACACTTATTTCTCATATATTTGAAGAATATTGTCTGGTACACTTCCCTCTTTTTAATCTGTACTTTCCTTCTTTTGTTGTTTTGAATTTAAGGACATTATTGTTCATGACATTGTGATGCTGGTTTTGATTACATTGTTTATAATATATTATTTTTAGTGGAATTATTAAGCCATGACCGTCTATAGCGCGGTTAGCCGGTTCCAGGCCCGTTCGTGGAAAAGTATTTCACCATCAGAATGTTCCCGGCAGGGTAGGAGAGGAGATGCTACAGAATTTGTAATAAGTAGATTAAGTGTCCAAAGCCAAACATCTCCGCTGTGGACACTCCCGGCAATCGAATAAAGAACTCGCGAACTCTATATCATTAAGGAGTCAGAGGTATTCCTAGTTTTTCAGTGTGTTTTGTCTGGAAAACTGTCTCTTTAAGATTTTCTTGGAATCCACTGGGCAAGAGCTTGCGAATGACATAAATGTGGTTAAAATTGTCCCGATACAACTCTAGAAATAAGATATGAATACTGCTGATGTTAATTTTATGTGTAACATGGAGAGAACAACTAATGTCTTGCTGACCCCTGCGGATCACGTGATAAATGAAACAAACAACTTCGAAAGTGAATATACTAGAGTGGCGGTGCGCTCTCCATTCGGAAGACGCCTGGGTTCGAACTCCACTCTAGGCTGTTGAGTTTCAGGTATATGTACGTATACAGTACATGACAAAGCCTATTTATGCTGACTTTAAACACACCAAGATGATAACTGATTAATGATCATTTTGACAGTCCAAAGCCCGTGTAAAGTCTCGTGGGAATGAGTCCTTATGACGTGTCTCAATTAAATATTGTTTTAAATCTCCGAACAAAGTATCTTAGCTGGTCACAATTCGCTTCGCTAGCGCTTAATCAGCGAGCTACCTCCTCGGCCATTCGCGAAGGTGTCTGCAAATCTCCGCTAAGGAAATCATTTAGAATTATCTCAGACCCGTGTCAAGTAGCAATAAGGCCTGCTGTCCAAATCTCTTTGACCTCAACTTCCCTGCGACTCAAGCTCCACCCTCATCGGAGAGTGTTCCAGGCTGCTATTATTATTATTATTGCTATTATTATTATAATTATATTATTACCCAGTGAGTTAGCCGGGCGGTTAGGGGCATGCAGCTGTGAGCTTGCATTCGGGAGATAGTGGGCTCGAACCGAACTATCGGCAGCGCTGTAGATGGTTTTCTGTGGTTTCCCATTTTCACACCAGGCAAATGCTCAGGCTGTACCTTACTTAAGGCCACGCCCGCTTCCTTCCTACGGTGGGGTTAGAACTCTGGCGTCTCCAGAATGGAGAGCGCATCGCCACTCTAGTATATTCACTTGTTTCATTTATCACCTGATCCGCAGAGGTCAGCGGATGTTATGAGATTGGTTTTCTGGGATATTCATTTCCAGACGAATGCCTGGCCACCGCCTTATTCACCATAACTTATTTCATCTTCATCAGACTCTAATCGCGGTTGGAGTCACGAAGGGCATCCGGCCGTAAAATTATGGCATATAATTAATCTGACGTCCCCGATCCCGCTAGACATACAACAACACACTGGACTGCCTGTTTACTCTAGAGCGTGATAATGGACTTTTGGTGCAAACACAGCTGTTTATCTGACTGTAACTGGAAGGTGATTTCCAGCACAGTTTGAAAGATGCACCCACATTCATTTCTTTGTTTTCTACTCGCCTTTATTGCCGATCTTCATCCTACGTCCTACTGTGAGACTTGCTAGTGAATCCAACATCTTGATTCGAGCGGTCGTCATGAGACCTGCAGTTCGCACTGAATGAAGCGGCCCAGCTGCGGGAGGCCGTGTGAACATTGTCGTGTGGCCGTGAGAACTGCACTGCGTAAGTACCTGCCCTGGTGAGGGTGGAGAGAGTTTTGGCAACAATTTCGGTCTTCTCTTTAGAAACCTTCACCCTGAGGCGTAAGCTACTTTTTGTGCCAGTCTGTCTGTTAACCGTTCCCAATTCTCAATCCTGCGACCTCCTTTAGTACTTGGCATTACATTTCTTTTCACAGAGAACACAGGGCAAACTTTTCTACCAACCCCTAGCCTATAATTGATTGTAGTATAGGGGTTGCGAACCTCCGAAATGGGCCATTGCATTCGAGGGATGCTGGGTTCGAGTTGCATCGTGAGCAGCAGCGAAGTCACTTGGACGATTCCCATTTCTTTTTTAATATGGGTGTTCTTCTTTTTCCATTTTCCCCACATCTTGTTGAAGTCACGAGTTCGATCAGTGTCGGACCAACTTTACTGCCGGATCAACCATATGGGAAGGTATGTTTTCTGCTGTAACGTAGTGTCCATTCATTTTCAAAGGCAAGCCAAGCGTTCTTGAGTTTCAGTAATCGGTAATAATAATAATAATAATAATAATAATAATAATAATAATAATAATAATAATAATAATAATAATAATAATAATAATAATAATAACAGCCTGGAGCACTCTCCGACGAGGGTGGAGCCTGAGTCGCAGGGAAGTTGAGGCCAGAGGGATACGGACAGCAGGCCTTATTGCTACCTGACACGGTTCTGAGGTAATTCTAAATTATTTCCTTAGCGGAGATTTGCAGACACCTTCGCGAATGGTTGAGAAGTAGCTCGCTGATTAAGCGCTAGCGAAGCGAATTGTGACCAGCTAAGATACTTTGTTCGGAGATTTAAAACAATATTTAATTGAGACACGTCATAAAGACTGATTCCCACGAGACTTTACACGGGCTTTGGACTATCAAAATGATCATTAATCATTTATCATCTTGGTGTATTTAAAATCAGCGTAAGTAGGCTTTGCCTTGTACTGTATACGTACATATATCCTAAAATTCAGCGTTGATTAGGTTTCGTCAATATATACACTTAAACCTAACATCTGCAAGGAGCTAATCATCTTAGTTGTTTTTTTAAATTATTTTTTTATTGTAAAACTTGTCAGAAGATTATTGGTAACATTCGACATGAAGTAGAGTTGAGCCCCGTACACAACGGATTTCTAGCAGGACCTAATGTTACTGGTCTGTTTATATTTATTTACAACTAGCTGATGTACGCGTGTTTCGCTACGGGATTCTCAGAAAGACTGACTTTGTGGTTTTCCTAACTGAAGTCAACATAGGTCATTACAAAAACGTCAGTAGGAATGTAGCGATGACCAGACTGCAGAGAGTCGTGAACACTCCTCTGCCATTTATTCCGCTAAATATGCACACTGCTCATTACAATCAGTGCCTCAGAGTAGGGATTGAATAGCTCGAATGCTATGGTGAACCAGTGTGTTACGTACCAGTAGTATCAGAAAATTTATGAACCAGAGGAATGACATGCTAAAGAAGAAAGTTATCTAACTCCCAGCTACTTCCCGCCAACATTCAGGCAGGCTGTTACACTCCGTACGACCGGGCGAGTTGGCCGTGTGGTTAGGGGCACTCAGCTGTGAGCTTGAATTCGGGAGATAGTGGATTCGAAACACACTGTCGGGAGCCCTGAATATGGTATTCTGCGGTTTCTCATTTTCACACCTTAATTTAGGCCAAGGCCGCTTCCTTCACACTCCTAGCCCTTTCCTATCCCATCGTCGCCATAAGACCTATCTGTGTCGGTGCGACGTATAAAGCAAATTTTATAAAAGATTACTCGGTACGCAGTAGTAATTCCATCTATCGGAGATAAATAGCAGCAGAAGACATAAAGTACATCACAACAAACATTGGTCAATGTAATATTATTGTTGTTCAAATGAGCTTTCTTTATTGTAGGCCTTCACATTTAGTTTTCTTTCGACTCTGTGATATTAGGGCCTCTTATAAAATTATATATAGCATAGACTGTAGTTCCTTATTCTCCGCCTTTACATACCGATTTACATTAAATTCTGTTTACCAATTTTCTCGTGACTCGGCGCTGATATGGACTTAGTAACAAAAATCCAAATTCATGAATATTTCTGCGATCATAGCCGGTACAGTAAAAATGTATAAAACGTAAATGATCGGAAATTTAATACTATATAACTTTAGTTATGTAGTTTTTATCGATACGACCACTAATAACATAAATATATGAGAATTAAATTTTATGCCTTCCCCTAAACTACCATTTAACTCAGCGTGAAAATGGTTTATGGCCTATATTGTGGCGACTTATTCTCCGACTTTGCATACCGATTTTCATCAAGATAGGAGCACTAATAACTTAAATATTTGAGGATTAAATTTTAGGCTTCCCGTAAACTACATTTTCTTTCAGCGTGAATAAAATTATTTATGGCCTAGATTGTAACAAATTATTCCCCAACTTTGCATACTGATTTTCATTAAATTCTCTTCAGCCGTTTTCTCGTGATGCGTGTACAGACAGACAGACAGACAGACAGACAGACAGACAGACAGACAGACAGACATGGCGGAAAATTAAAAAGTGCATTTCCTTGTTACACGGACACGATCGATACAGAAACACCATCCTTTTTAAATTCTGAGCAATGTACAGACAAAACTCTTATTTTATATATATAGATATTCTGAAGAATTTCTTCTTCCCTTAGAGATTGATCTCTAGCTTCATGTACATCGAGTTTGTTCCGCTTCCGTTTTCAAGCACTCGACTAATAAGGGTATTGATTTTGTTGTGCCACCTTTCAACAGCATTCGTTGTTCGGAGCCTCTCTCCGTCATTGCGATAGGGAACGCCTCATTCTGTAGCCTTTTAGTCTCCATTTAGTTCGTTCAGACACGATGACTATCTTACAACAACACACGTATCCACAAACTATCAAAAGAGTGCTTGGTTATCAGGCGCTGCGCACGAATCTTAATCACGTTTTCCGGTTTTACAAATGCTACATGCTGACGTCACAATCAGTTAGACCCATATCCTGAATTTTTCCCATAGACACTTCTTTCCGTTGAGGAGGAAACTTGACGAAAGGCTGATATGGTAGCTGCCTCAACATCGCTCAGCTTCTTTAATCAGAAGGAACAGGTGAACATAGGTTTCTTCATTCTTTTTAGGGAGCAGGGCAAATACTATGAGGAGAACTACGCTGATGTCACAAGGTCCTCTTTAGGGCAATACTGTGGCATATTATACAGATTCCCCATTTCAACCGTGTATATCTCTGATAATCGGGACTTCTTCGCCTTCCCCACTCGCTTTTGACTTTTGCTTTCGCGAAACAACATTGCAGATACCATCGTGATCGTCACACTAGCACAGTGGATCCCTTGTACCAATGGAGCAACTTGTCAATCAAGATTACGGCCGGTCTTTCCCGTAGCCATGCATTGTGGGGTGGAGGGTGGGGTGGTCGTTGACATTAGCTACATAACTTATTTCCCCCGTCGCGAAAGTAGTATTCACACATCTTCAGCATCCAATTCGCCAAACACTTGGCAGGCAGCAATAACCACTGCTACCCGCAAGTCGCCGCATCTATACGGACAGTTACGTGCCAGAAGCGACCGTGTCGGATGCGACCCGGCCATTATCGTGCCGCTAGCGACCGAGTGGATTTTCATCGTGCCGCATGCGACCCATCAATCACAAATGATCTACATTTAGGGCTGTCACCAAGTGGCAGATTGCTTATTAGTCCCGCAGGAGTTATTTTACGTGCCAGTAAATCCACCGACACGAAGCTGACGCATTTGAGCACCTTCAAACATCAACCGGACTGAGCCAGGATCGAACCTGCCAAGTTGGAGTCGGACGACCAGTATCTCAACCATCTGAACCACTTAGGCTGGATGAAAAAAAAAAAATGTTCACCATCAGAATGTAGGCCAGCAGGGTAGAAAAGTTGGTGGTATACAATTTGCAAACATTAGATTGCGTGCCAAAAGCCTGGATTCAAATCCAAACCTCTTCGCATTGTTCAAATGGAGTGAGGGAATATGATGCTGTTGATGGTGATTCGTCCGTCGGATGACGACGTAAAGCTTTGAACAGGCCACTTGGTGTTATTCGAGAGGAGTAGGCTACGTGCCAACACCGGGTTTCACCCTCTCTCTATCTCATTATCATAATATCACATCCAAAAGCGCAGGCCACCCATGGGTGTCAGGTGGAAAGACCTGCACTAGGCGAGCCGAACACGTCCTCGGACACTCTCGGCACTAATAGGATACGATAAGTAAGTAGGCCTAAGTCATAAATAATTTCAGAGAATTAGGAAATTTATTGAACATTGGTAAATTATTCCAATCCCTAACTCCTCATCCTATAAACGAATATTTGCCCCAATTTGTCGCCTTGAATTCTAACTTTATCTTCATATTGTAATCTTTCCTACTTTTAAAACACTACTCAAAGGTATTCGTCTACTAATGCAATTCTACGCCATCTCTCCACAGACAGCTCGGAACATCCCGCTTAGTCGAGCAGCTCGTCTTCTTACTTAGACTTAGGTCTTCCCAGCCCGAGATTTGCAACATTTTCGTAATGCTACTAGAGTGTGTTTTGTTACCAAACATTATCGTTTGTTTTCTGAAAGTGTTTTAACCTTAATTTCGGAGTCCCCGGTACAGCGTAATTAGATTATGAAACAAATTTAGATATGACTAGCTGATGTGCCCGTGCTTCGCTACGGAATCCTACAGTGTATTCAGAATTCTAGGTTAAGTACTGTACACGTTGTGAGTGAGATTATATTAATTTGCATAGTTCTTAAAGTTACCCAGAAAAGCGACGGGAAAGTCACCATACGTCTTTTCTCATGTGAAGACTGGGTTAGGGAATTATACTGGCAGGTCCTCTTGCCTACTATCAGTCACAGTGAACTTAGGGAGTTTTTATTATAATGGCAGGCCCACTTCCTACTGCCAGTCAGTCGAGTTGGACAGTTTGATGATAATGGGAGACAATCACTCTCCACCTGCCTTTTTACATCCTCAGAAAGGATGTCTTTGTGGTTTTCCCAACTGAAATCATCATAGGCCATTACAATGAAGTCAGTAGGAATGTCGCGGTTACAAGCAATGCTATCATATGAAATACTCAACCAAATAGAAAACTGCACATTTTCTCATTGGAGGAAGGTGCGATGAAGGCATTTCTCAGAAGATCTAAATGGGAAACCACGAGAAACCATTTTCGAGGACGGCCAACGGGGTATTCGAACCCAGCAGCCTACCGAAGTAGCTGTAATTAGTCGTGCTGCAACGCACTGACCTAACCTGCTTGGTACCTTCTCTCAGACATGGAAACGCAGTTCCATATGTGGACATATTTTAGGAAAAGACGTAAACGCATCACCATATTTCGTGCTGTATAAGACGAGTTCCCCCAGAGGTGGGCAGTACTATTGAAAAGACATTGCACTCCGTACTGGTACTTCACAGGAAAGTTCTTGAAAAGCAACTGAAGAAGATGCTGCTCTACCATATCTGTTTCCCAAAAATCCAGAGAATGGTCCTGATGATCCCCAAGAGCTGTGCTTACAGATCAATTAACTGCAAAACAAATAATCCTTATTAAAATGTGACCGAACTTGTGTCATTCTAGTATTCAGCAGAAGATTACCTGGTTGTACATTTCCCCCACATTTTTAGGATTTTGTCCTTGAAATATCTCTTGCGTTATGCCTATTTATGACCCATCTATGTTTTCTTTGGGGAAGGAATGCCTGAGTTTATAGTATTCCAAATTGTACATTTCACTGACATATTTCAACGAGTTGTTGAATTGGGTTTAGATATTACGTGCGCGTGTGTGTGTGAGATGTATGTTTTATTTGAACTTGCGTAAGAAATGTACTCATTCATTATTATTTGTGAGCCTTTCATGCAATCGTTCGAATTGTTCTCCGTAATGAGCTGTATAGGTTGTATTTCCCGATGACTAATTCAGTGTGCATTAATGTTGTGCACAATTTGCGGTTTAGTAGTTGAACAGAACAAAGACTATTTCATTCCCTACCCCGTAAGCAGTGTTCTCAATTTTTTGTCATTTTTCTAACTTTTTCTGGTTCTGATTTAGCTTACCTTATCTTGGGTGACGACAAAGCTTATCAAATGACAATTTGCTTGTCAAGGCCGGTCGCATCCGGCACGGTTACAGATTATGCGGTCGCTAGTGGCACGGGTCGCATCTGGCACGCCACCATACTGAACCCTATCGGTCTTTGTTATAGAGGCATGATTTTAGCCTGTGGTATCACGTACAATCAAGACCACCCTGAAGAACCTTAGAGATCCTTGTATTTTAATTTATTGCCTGGGAGAAGTTGAGTGGTGCAGTGCTCGTGGGAATGGAACAGCTAAATAATTAGGAAATCTCTGGAATCTCATAAGACAAATTTATGACCCCAAGCCAAGCGCGTTAATTTAGACGCAGGACGCTAAACCCTTTACAAAAGGTAGCGTGTCAACAAAGATTTGGAGCGAAAAGGAAATTAATTTATATCTTAAAGCACAGAAGAAATGCATTTAATCTGAGAAGAAAATTGCAACCTCCATAAACTGAGCAAAATTTTGATATGCGACTTGGGCATAACTAAAAGTGCATATGGGAGATTAGTACTTAGCGCGCTTTTTGCAAGGAGACCGCCGGAGGGAGAATATCGCGGGGAAATCCTTAGCTTGGGCACGCGAGACGTGTTATAAATATGCAGCGGTAGCGCACTCGAGACCGCACTCTTTGACTGTCTCGCGACTGCGACGGTGTGATACAACTCCAGGAGGACATCGTGAATCAGATCTAAGCGGCGAGCTGTTAACATCCAGTACAATCTACTTGGGAATAGAAGTAAGTAAATAATCTGCTTAATCTAATTGAATCTTTCCGACTACATGTGTTTGTCTGCCTGTCATGGAAATGTACTGCCAATAACTCCACTATCTCACTTGTAATTCGAATAGCTTTTAGGGCCAAGTATTAGAAACGAGGTTCGTAATACTATTATAGCTCAGATGATTACTGGCCGTTTGGAAAAATATTTCTGTGATAGAAAGACTGAATCTGGGCACAATATGTGAAAATGTGAATGATGGGTGTACTTGACGTCGTTCTAAAAGAAGCTTTAAAACGTGTGAAAGGGGCGTAAGTGGAGACTGACTGTGTAGCAGAACTCTTGGTAACTTTTGTCTCTTTTACAGTTTCCCTTCACGTATACAACGTGAGAAACATCGCAGAGAATGAGAGAGAAGAACAGCAAGCTGTAGCAACGGAGCAGCTGTCGAGACAACCGAGCATCGAAGCGGGGACTCCAGGAAGGCGGAGCTCACCACATTACCGGAAGAGACACTGGACCACACTCACGGAAGCTGTCGAAGAATCATTCACCAGCCAGCATGGATCCAGCGATCTACATAACTTTGCGGATGGCAATGTCATCTGTCACCATGCGATAAGTTCCTGGGTTCCATAGAGAGCCGCCTCACAATGTCATCGGTACTCCCAGGTCAGACAAACCCAATTTATATTCAGCATGGGCTAGATTAAAATTAAAATTCAAGGTGGCGTCGGCCACGACAGTTATGTAAATAATGGTTTGTATAGGATAGGTATGCACAGACCTCGAACTCTGGACGGTAGTTATGGTTGTATATTTTTATATTTTCACCTTGTATTATGTTTGTTTCTGTTCGCGGCATCTTTTATGCATTGGTCACGTTAGGTAGGTCTTTTAGCCAGACACGGGAATTCAGAAGCGGAGGATTTTTATTTCATTGGTTATTGTACGTACGTTTTTCATACTGGAGACAGATTCCTTGACTTGCACAGGTTGGCATGGCTGGAGGTGTTAGACATGGTGCTAGTGCTTCTTATGCACGTTAGAGAGAGCTAATCACACGCATGAACGTTATATGACTGAGTGCTGTTGATATGATGTATAATTTTGGTAGTGCCAGGGAAGTGAACGCAGGTGTCATGATGAAAAGCCCTAGGGAGGCAAAATATATGAGATTTATATGACTGAGTGCTGTTGAGATGATGAATAATTTTGGTAGTGCCAGGGAATTGAACCCAGGTGTCATGATGAAAAGCCCTATGGAGGCAATGTATGTGAGAGTAATATGTATGTCCAAGCCCTATGAAGGCAGATATGATATGATGAGATAATTTCAGCACAAAAAGGTTAGATGTGTGTTTATGTGAGGGGGTAAGAAGTCCCTGTAGTTGAACAGCTGGGCGTAGTGTAGAATGGCGGGGAAAAACACTCTGCTATGTGACTTGTGCGAGGCAGGGCAGTCGAGTGTGACGTCATTGACGGGAAGATTTTGTCTCTGTCTGCGTGTTTGTTTTGTTTTCAAGTGCTTAAGGGGAGTCGCCCTCGGCTTGTGACCTTGCCTATAGCGGCCGGGTAGGACCGCCGTTCGTTTGTTTGGTTTATATTTTCTTGTCTACTTAAACTCGCCACATGTTTATTTCGCCACGTATTGTTGGAGCGGGGATATTTATGGGTTTATTGATAAGTGTATGTACCTTAGTTATGTTGGACTGTGAGCTTTCATCCAGTCCAGGTCTTGTACTGTAAAGCTTTGATTACGGAAGAGTATGTGTTCGAGGTTATGTGACGCAACATTTTTACGCACGGGAGATTGCCTTTTGACTTTTCCTTTTGCCCAGATAGTTCTCTTATCTTCCTATTTCGACTTATTCTGTTGTTCCACCCTTGTTCCAGCCCGGCAGACCGATGGTTTTGTGACGAGGAGGCCCTCGGCGATATCATGTTGGGATATATCAGATATTCAAACTCTTTGTATATATGATTTTGGATTTAAATTTTTGTAATAAATTCATCACGTTATTTTATGAATGCAGCTTGGTTTCTCGTAATTTGTTCATTTTTATTTTAGATTATCCTTACCTGATATGTCACATATCCTGTTGTTTATCGTAATTTCCCCCTTTGTTTCCATTGTATCCCTGAGATGTGCGTGACTGAGTTGCTGTGCGAGGATATGTGTTCAGGTAAGACTATGTGCACAAGCTCACGATTGTGGGAGGTTTTTCACTACTGTGCTCGTGGTTCAAGACCGGTATTCGCCTGGCCGGAACCACAGGGCCCTGTAGGGCACAATACGGACACCATACAAATACACAGTCCCCGAAACATTTAAGACTATCGTTTGATCCGAACGACAGCGCACTGATCCGTCTGAGATGGCGCAGTTCCTTTCAAGCACACCCACTGCATGTACCATTTTAACAACACAACAGCCCTCCTACCATTCTACCGCGAATCAAAACCGGGCCTCACATAATTCTGCGAATAATTCTTAATCTTTGCAACGGTCGAAAACGACCTTTCAGCTGAGCCATTCTCCGGCTTCACGGCTGACCTTTGGTCGAACGGGTCGCGGGTTCGATTCCCGGTCGGGTCGGCGATTTAAACCGTCATTGATAAATCTCGATGGCTCGGGGGCTGGGTGTGTGTCGTCTTTATCTTCAGAATTCATCGTAGACACTGACGCGCAGATCGCCTATAAGACCTGCACCAGGCGACACGCCATTATTATTATTATTATTATTATTATTATTATTATTATTATTATTTAGCAGAGGCATTTGAAGCAGGAATTTTTACCTGGATCTCAGAGCTAGGTCGAGGTGGCGAGCTATAGTCGAGCTGACTACGTCTCACCCCCTTCCTTGCTGAGCAGCAATCGCTTAGTAGGCCAAGCTGTACCGCCATACTTGACATGCACTGGCTAGGACTCGCCAACCTAAAGGGAGTGAGCTGAGTCACTGTCACGCCCCACGTACAGTCGCGCTCCAAGATGGACCAAGCGTTCTTGCAAGGGCTGAATGCTGTAAAGGAATGATGCCGAGGTTGTTTTAGGAACAAGTTCAACTGAACAACCATACGGATAAGAACGATGAAGGCAGTAGCGGTAATTAAGGGGGGCGAGGGGGCAGTCACACGTTGTAGAGAAAACATCACATTTTTATTCCATTTTAGCCGGCTGAAACTAGGAATTATTGGAATTATTTTAAAAAATGTACGAGCCCCGTAATCTTATCAGCTAGCTCTTTAGTTTATTTTCTTTAATTATTAGCGGAAATGCGTACAAAATGTCGTTCGTCGCGGCTAACCGATTTGCATAGCGCCTCATCAAGTAGTGGAGACGTTGCATGTGCTATGAAAAAGGGTAACAGGGGTATGTCTTTTTGCCGAGAACAAGGACACTGAGGTATGAATCACCGATTGTCGCGCGCATTCATTCGTCTGGCAGTCTCTTTCTCCTAGTTGCTCTACGTCGCACCGACACAGATAGGTCTTATGGCGACGATGGGACAGGAAATGGCTAGGAGTGGGAAGGAAGCGGCCGTGGCCTTAATTAAGGTACAGCTCCAGCATTTGCCTGGTGTGAAAATGGGAAACCACGGAAAACCATTTTCAGGGATGCCGACAGTGGGGTTCGAACCTACTATCTCCCGAATACTGGATACTGGCCGCACTTAAGCGACTGCAGCTATCGAGCTCGGTGGCAGTCTCTTTATTGTCTGTTAGTTTCTTTGTGTGTAGTCAAATACTAAATGATTTTTAATTGTATAATCACGCAGTACAGTACTTCTATTTAATTGTAATACATATGTATATTGTTCCTTTGGTGAAAGTTTTATTCTGTAGTCTAGTATTGAATCAACATCTCAAAAACTGTAATTACCGCACTTAAATTGGTAAAACCTTTACCTCTGTGGAAATTCGCCCAGAGACCATTAAAAAATATACCACTTTGTAGCTTTTCTTCCAGTTTACATGCATATATACCCCCCCCCCCCGCTATATCCCACTACACGCAGTCACGAGCGAGACATCGGGAAGTGCGGACGTGTGAATGAGCTGAGGTGCGCAATATGGGAATAACGATACAGCAATACAGGCTAAGAATTGAAAGATGGCATGGTGCAAGGCAGTGTTGGAAGGAAGGTGGAGTTGGGAGAGGAAGAGAAATTAGTGGTTATAAAGGACTGTTGGAGATTATGTTGTGTGCGACGGTTATTGCGACGCTGCTGGTGGTAGGAGGTATAGAAAAAAATCCGGGTCCAAACCAGGGACCGTTCGGCTGGGAGGAGCTTGAAGAGATCAAGAGAGTGGTGAAGGAAGCAAGCAAAGGAGAAGAAATTAAGGAAATGATGCAGGAACACCAGGCAACCCAAATGAAGGAGATGAAGGACTTCAAAAGTTTTATAAAAGAAGAAATTGGAGGTGTAAATGACAAGTTAGCGGAGATAGAAGATGAGGTAGGGAGCTTGAAAAAGAAGGTGGTGGTACTGGAAGAGGAATTAACAGCAATGAAGAGAGAAGTGAGGTTAGCGAGGAACGAATCAGCTAGAAAAAATGTGTTTGTGTATGGTGTACCTGAGGAAGGAACAGAATCAAAAGTGGAATTAGTATTGAAAGTGGTGGACATAGTTTCGAACAAAATGAAGATAAACTTTTCTGAAGTTGATATAGATGATATATATGGAGTGGGAAGGAACAAGGGACATAGGCCGGTGAAGTTAAGATTAATATCAACCCTGATGGCTGATATACTTCTGAGGAATGCTGGAAATTTGAAAGGATCGAACATTTATTTGAAGGCTGAGATAGAGAAAGAAGACAGGATGCGGTCGGATGTCTATAAGCGGCATATGTGGCGTGCTAGAGCGCAGGGATTGCGAGTCAAGATAGTGGGGAGGTGTCTGGTCACTTCAGGCAGAAATTGGTCGCGATCGTGGACACAGGAGGAACTGCTGAGGATGGAAAAATGTGAGGAGGAAATGAGTTGCAGAAATCGAGAGCAGGGCGACATCAGTACGGAGAAGGAAGAGAGAAGAGGGGACTGCGGTGTCAGCGGGCAGGTAGCGAAGACAGCAGAGTCCTTGGTGAGTCAGAACAGCCCAGGAAGGAGTGAATCAACAAGTAGGACACTAGACCGAAGTGAAGTGGATACAGGTAGTGAAGAGGTGACGAGAAGGGAAAGGAGTCAGGGTAGTGACTCAACCTCCCCGAATAGGAATAATGCAGAAATAAACCTGGAGAGAAAGCAGGCGTTAAATAAGGCGAGATCCTTAAGTTTAAAAGATCTATGGGGTGGGAAAAAAGGCTCTGGCACGGAAAAGGGGAAGGATGGGGGTGAGAAGAAAGAGAGGGATGGGGTGGAGCCAAAAGGAAGAATCACGAGAAGTAAGGGGGGAAGTGGTGAAATGCAGAAGTATAGGGAGGGAGGGGGAGGAAATAAATAACTAGATAAGGTGATAGGGATGCTGAATATTGAGGGGTTGATGGGGAAGTTAGGGAATAAGGAAATTGTGGATTTAGTGAAAGATTTTGAGATTATTGCTCTAGTAGAGACGTGGTTAGGGAAGGGGGTTGAAATTACATGGGACGGTTATAGAGTAGTTAACGTGTTAAGGAAAAAAATAGGGAAGAGGGGCCGAAACCCAGGGGGCATAGTAGTTTTAATAAGAAATGAGATAGCTGAATGGGTGGAGACGTTACAGACTAGGGTAGAAGGGGTAGTGTGGTTGAGAGTAAAAATGGGGAAGGGGGCAGCGGAAGCAATTTGTCTGGCACTGCTTTATAACCATCCGAGCGATTCAGTGTATGCAAATAAACATTTTTTGACGAACTGATTGAAGAAATAAACACAATTAAAGGAATGTATGTAGAAGATGGGATGATTTTATTGGGGGATTGGAATGCGAGAGTGAGTAATAGAGTACCGGTATACGGGAAAGAAGTAAAAGTAGACGGGGTACTGCAAAGGAAGAGTAAGGATAATGTTGTAAATAGTTATGGAGAAAGGTTATTAGAGTTATGTGCTCTAGAACATTTATTTATTTTAAATGGGTGGATGAAGGGGGATAGTGTGGGAGATTTGACGTATATTACAACAAATGGAGGGAGTGTGGTGGACATAGGAATAAGCTCAGAGATAGCGTTACGGAGAATAATAAGTTTTGAGGTGTTAGAATATGGGTTGACAGAACATATGCCTATCAAAATAAAATTGAGAACGTTGGTCGCTGATGAGAAGGGAAAGATGGAGGAAAGTAAGGAGAGGTATAGGAATGGAGGATGGAAGTATGTATGGGATGATAATACTAAAGAGAAATTAAGACGGCATTTGAAAGAGGAGGGAGATATATGAAGGGTAGGGCGGTAGAAGGGAATGATATGGATAACGTGCTAAAATTAATTGAACTCCCTGTATGGAGGGTGGGGAAGAAAGTGAGGAGAAGGGTAGAGGGAAAAAAGAATAAAATGAATGGATGGTTTGATGAAGACTGTAGTAGAAAACGTGAGGTTGTAATGAGAGCCCTAGCGGAGTTTAGGAAGGAGGGTGTGCAAGAAAAAAGGAAGGAATATTGTAAATTGAGAAGGGAATATAAGGAGGTATTGGATGAGAAGAAAAGAGGATGGAAGGAGGTGGAAGCTGAAAAAATAAATATTTATTGTAGAGAGAAGAAATTTGAGAGGATTTGGGAGTCAATAAACAAGATCAGAAGAACGAAACCGGAGGGGAAGGGGGATAAAATAGGAGAAAACGAGTGGGTTAGGCATTTTAAAAGGCTTTTAGAATGGGAGAGGAAATTGGGTAGAGAAATAGACAAGTCACAAATTGGAAGGGAACTGGAAGTAGGCATTACAATATTGGATGGGGAGATAACAAGGCAGGAGGTAATTACAGTATTAAAAAATGCTAGACCCAAGGCTGCAGGAGGTGTGAATGGTATTTCCAATAGTGTATGGAAAGAGGTAGGGGCAAATGAACCGATGTTGAGAGGGATTGTGAAATTCTTTAATAGGTTGCTGGAAACGGGGAAATTTCCTAGAGAATGGAGGAAGGGGGTATTATGCCCTATTTATAAAAATAAAGGAGCTAGTAGTGATCCAAACAACTATAGAGGAATTACACTCCTAGACTCGCTGTCAAAGGTGTACACAGGGGTTTTGGCGAATAGGATAACAAATTGGGCGGAACAGTACGGTAGGATATCTGAGTTCCAAACTGGATTTAGGAAAGGATGTAATACAGTTGATAATGTTTGGATTCTGGACACTTTGATTACAAAGTATGTGAGGATAGCAGGGCGTAAATTATTTATAGCAGCGATTGACTTAGAAAAAGCCTTTGATACGGTCAGTAGGGAGGCGCTATTTTTGAGATTAGGGGAGGTTGGAATGTCGAAAAAAATGAGGGTGGCAATTGAAACTATCTATGAGGAAGTGTTTGTGATGATTAAATTGCAGGATGGAAGGTTGAGTAAGTGTTTTGAATCGAAAAGCGGGGTGAGACAGGGATGTAAGCTATCCCCGATATTATTTATATTATTTATAAATAATATTTTAGAGGGTCAGGGTGGAGACGCATGGCAATGCCCTTGGGTAGGGAAAATGGAGGTTCCGGGGTTGCTATTCGCGGATGACCTATTGATTTTGGCTTTGATGGCAAATGGGTTGCAAAAAGGGTTGGACAAGGTAGTTGAATATACTAGGAAATGGTCTCTCAGAGTAAATGTAAGAAAGACTGAGGTAATGGTGTGTAGGAAAAGGGGTGGGAGAAAGAATAAGGAAGTCTGGAGGCTGGAGCAGGAAGAAATTAAACCAGGGGGAAAAATTGAGTACCTAGGTGTAATAATTAGTAAGAATGCTTCTTGGAAAAATCAGTGTAAGAAGGCAAAACTTAAAGGAAGAGGAGCGCTTGCGGTAGTAGGAGTATTAGAAAAGAAATTTCCAGACGTTAAATACAAAATTCAGAAAACGGTGTTTAAATCACTGGTAATGGGCAAAATGCTATTTGGGGTTGAAGTATGGGGAATGGAGGAAGACAGGAGTGAACTAAACCAGGTGGTGGCGAAATTTAGCAAGATCATGATGGACCTACCGAATTGTACAGCCAATGCCGGGGCCAGATTAGTCTGTAAAGAATCGATAGAGGTTGAAATAGCTAAGAGGGTGTTCAAGTACTGGATTCGATTGGAGGAAGGGAAGGGTGGGGCGTTAGTACAAGAAACGTTTAATTTTCAGAAAGGTATGACGAATGAAGGTTACTGGGTGAATAAGTGCAAAAAATGGTTACAAAAGATTGGATTGGGGGTATATGGAGAGGTCTGGGGGGATGGTAGGAATAAATGGGTATGGGAAAGGATAAAGGGAAGACTACTAGATATTGAAAGACAGAGCTTAATAGGGGAATGTAGAGAGAGAGTCTCTTTATTAGTATTAAATAAATTGGTGGAAGTAATAAACCCGAAAACGGAGTTTGAGGGTAGAAGGGATAAGAGAGGTTTGTATTGGTGGGTATTGGGTCTTCCGAGGAATAGGGGGTGGGTAGGTAGTGAGAATAGGGATAGATCTGTGTTATGTGGAGAGAAGTGGGAGGACCTGCATATTTTTAATCAATGCCGACCTTTGGCGGAGATAAAGATCAAACTACTAAGTAAGAAGGAGCTGCATATGGTAGGGGAAAGCTATAAGATAACATCTTGGTTATGTAGAGAGTGGGAGAAAGGAACGAATATAGCGAAATTCTTAAATGTGGCCAGAGCTATATTTATAAAGAAATTGAGGGAGTAACAAGGGTTGTGCAGATAATGTGGTTCGTGCTGAGGGAGAAAGGGGGAAGGTATTCTGCTCAGAGGAATGGATATCCGCCCTGAGCAAATGCGGGAAGGGTATCATGGTAATCATGATATCAGAAGAGGGGGCTGTAGTGTTAGGGGAAAGGGGGAGAACACCTTGCCCTGTGGAAAGGTGATCCGCCTGGGGCAAAGGGAAAGCCTGAGAAAATTAGGTAAGCGTTGAGAAAAGGGGAGGTTGAGTAGGTTTGAGGGTAGTGTAAAGCTTAGGTGGAAGTAAAAAAAAAATTAAAAAATAATAAATAAAACAAAAAAAGCGAGTTGACTGAGTGAACTAATGGACTTGGAATGGAGTACTGTCTGTTGGTGTGTAAATGAGGAGTGAAAAAATGGATTGTTTAAGTGTATGTGTGTGAGGAGGGAGTATATAGAAGGTATATGTGATAGAATTGTGATAGATTAAGTGGGAATGTAGTTAAGGAGAAAATGTTGGCAGTATGGAAATTATGAAAGTAGGTCATATGAAAAAAAAATTAAAAAATTTAAATGGTGTAGATGCCTTGATGAGGGGTGTAAAATTGAGGGATTCTTGATGTTTATGTATTAAGTTTAATAGGATGGAAGAAATGGGAAATAACAGTTTGATGTAATTGAGGTGTTGTAGACTGAGAAGTCGGAGTGAACTAATGGATTTGGAATGGAAACTGTTTGTTTGTGTGTAAGTGAAATGTTAAAAAAAAAAAAGTCAAATTGTTTTAAGTGCGATATAAAATGATTGTTAGTTGATGTTTAAGTCTGAAGCTTAATAAGGTGAGTCGGTTTGATATATGAAGTGTGGTGCGGTAGGTGGAGAAGACTGAGTGAACTAATGGACCTCGAATGAAAAACGTTTGTCTGTGTAAAAGTGTTAATTGTTTTATGTGCGTTGATGAGGGATTTTAAATGGTTGTTAGCTGATGTTTAAGTCTTAAGTTTTATAAGGTGAGATGTAGATAGCGGGAGTAGTGCGTGAGAGGTGAGGGTGACATATCAAGGGAAGAGGGAGGGGTGGGGGACTTGACCCCACTCCAAAGAAGTTAGACTTGAGCATGTCTGCACGGAAATGAAAAGGATAGGGAAGGTAGTGTGCTGACAATGGGCAAGAGTATGTGTGGCGTACATAGCGGAAGTGTGTTGCAGGCCACCTGTTGGGTCTGGTTTCAGCCAGGGTGGCTTGTAACACATGATAAGGAAAGGAACACAGTGTTTGTCAGCGAGGGTCGGTGAGATACGATACCAGTTCTCACGTGGCAAGGCTGGTGGCTGCTGTAGACGGGTTGGTGGGCGTGTGTTCCATGCCAGGGCTGTTGCAGCGACCAGTCTAATTAATTTTTTTTAAATTATTTTTTTAGGTGGTAGTCAGGGGTTGGGCTTTGGGTAGTTAGTAGTGCGGTATCGTCCTGCATGTGTGCTGGCTATCCGCGTACGTGTGGGATGATACTGAGTAGATGTAGTAGTAAATGTAGTTAAGTAGTTCTAAGAGAGATGTAGTTGCTATTATTGCTTGTTTTCCTTTGTTTCGCTCTGTCTGTCTTTATTGCCTGTAAGCCGATGGTGTACACTAGGGTGGGCAATAAAGATATGTATGTATGTATGTATGTATGTATATCCCACTAACCCGGGTACTTTTTGTTGTCCGTGATTTTGTGTCCCCCCCCCCCCTTACACTTTTAATTTCCAGTCGCCGCTACTGAAGGTAGGAATATGGTACTGTTCAAAGTGTTTGTCTAAATGTACGGTCATCACATACCTTATTTAAGACAACGAATATACCCTCATGCCTCATGTATTATAATATAAATGTTATTATAGGCCTACCTACCAAAATAGAATTTCTAACCATTATTTCTTTCTTTCTTTCTTTCTTTCTTTCTTTCTTTCTTTCTTTCTTTCTTAATCCGTTTACCCTCCAGGGTCGGTTTCTCCTTCGGACTCAGGGAGGGATCTCACCTCTACCATCTCAAGGGCAGTGTCTTAGAGCGTGAGACATTGGGTCGGAGGTTACAACTAGGGGGAGGACCAGTACCTCGCCCAGGCCTCTCTTTGTGGGGCCTTGTGGGCCGTTGTGGGGGGATGGGAAGATTGGAGGGGATAGATAAGAAAGAGGGAAGGAAGTGGCCGTGCCCTTAAGTTAGGTGCCGTCCCGACATTTGCCTGGAGGAGAAGTGGGAAACCACGGAAAACCAGTTCGAAGATGGCTGAGGAGGGAATCAAACCCCCGTCTACTCAGTTGACCTCCCGAGGGTGAGTGGATCCAATTAGCCCTCATACCGTACCACTTTTCAAATCTCGTGGCAGAGCCGAGAATTGAACCCGGCCTCCCGGGGTGGCAGCTAATTACACTAACCACTGCACCACAGACGTAGCATTTCTAACCATGACCTCTTAAATAATTGCCACTTCTTGTATACCACGTATACATCTAAATTTTGAAGTCTTATGTCAGGTAGTTCGACTCTAAATAAAACAAATACAGTATAAGTAAAAGAACGATGAAGGCAGTAGCGGTAACTAAGTGGGGCGATTGGGGTGGGGGGGTGGGGGCAGTCACACGTTGTAGAGAAAACATCACATTTTTATTCCATTTTAGCCGGCTGAATTACGTCTGTTCTTTATTGAAACAGTAATCGTATTACTCTCCTTCATATATCAGATGAGTGAGTAGTTGGCTAAAATATGGCGGCTATATTGACCTTGTATAGGCCAACAGAACGCACTGTCATCTAGCGGATACCACTGAAGTAAGTGGCATTATGGGGACAGCATTTTGCTCGTGTAGTACGTCCAGTCACTGGTTTGATTTAAGTATTACTAACCAAAAACTAACAAGCAGAAGTACGAACTATTAAGTGGTAGTAGTTGTTTTTTTTTATTCATAGCCCGCTACGATGTCAATATGCAACATGCCTGCTCGCTTGTTATATGTAGTAGGTACAGGTTTCTCCGTTTGGCGCTGATAGCTGACCCCTGCAGCTTGTCTCGGTTCAAAGCAGCAACTTCACACAAGCAGAACTTTGCTGCTTAAGGGTTTACATTTTAGTATCATTTTTCGAACACTTCCGTTGTCGCTGAAGGTATACTTCTCAAAATAACTTGAATTAAGTTCATGAGGATCAGTTCACTAAATGAAGCGGAATGCATTTCATTTTCAGTGCTCACGAGGAAGTTACTATCTTTCAAAGCATTTCTCCATGTTGGAGAAATTAAATTAAATCACCTTTTTAAAATGTAGCAAAGCCGTTTATAATGAGATAACCTTATGTAGTTTACTGTTGATGCCATGTCTTGTGACTTAGAGAGAGCACTTGTGTATTATACACAAAAGTAGGCCTGCTATAAACCTAGAGGATGGTTATTGGAATGTGGAGTTAAAATGAGACTCACGAGGGCAGAAAGTCAGTTTGTCTTTACAAGTAGCAGAGGATATCTCAACCACGATCTTCTTCACCACAAAACCACCTATGTACACAGTAGCAGCGATTAGTGGGGAGGGGGGCACACTTTGTGGAGAAAACATTACATTTGTATTCCATTTTAGCTGGCCGAAACAAGGAATTATAGGAATTATTAAAACAAATAATTTGTACAAGCCCTGTTGTCTCATCATCTTAGTATTTCCTTTATTTTCTTTAATTGTTAACGAAATTATTAGGTAAAATACACCAAAAAATTTTCGTTCACGCGGCTAACCTACTTGTATAGCGCCACAGCAAGTAGTGGAGACTTTGCATGTGCTGTAAGTAAGGGTAGCAGAGGTATAATTTTTTTTCAAAATAATGGACACTGAGGTATGATCCTATGATGATTCTATCCTCTTTGGGTATGAATCACCTGCTTGCCGCGCACATTCGTTGGTCTGGCAGTCTCTTTAGTGTCTGTTAGTTTCTTTTTAAGTTTCTAAGTGTGTAGTCAAATTCTATAGTCACGCCGTACTTCTATTTAATTGTAATACATGTATAATTATTGTTCCGTTGGTGAAAGTCTCAAATAAATATTATCATCACAGTTAAGTTTGTAGGCTGCCAACCTTCTAGCCCTTTCAGACCTGAAAGAAAACTGGAGGCGTGAATTTTTGTTTGTTTGTCAAAAACTGACTAAAATTCTCCTCAATAAACATATTGATAGTTTATTTTACAAAATAAAAACTAACATCCGAAAAACAGGACCCACACAATTGTGCGTATCAAAATTCAAAGCCTCGTTGTATCACATACGATGACGTATCTTCAAAATTTACGTTCACTAACCAATGTACACACTTCATTAAATATATTCCGGTATTCAGTAAAGCTTCTAGATTAATATAAGCGCAATAAATAAATACTTACTTTTGGCACTACTGCTTCCCGCCATCTCGCCGATCAACTGTGCTTTTTAAACTCTTCTTCCTTCGCCCTGGCGGTCAAGCGCATACTAAAAGCAATTGAAATACACGCCACGTGTCCCGCACAATCACTGCAGTCCGGTCTAGCGCCGAAAAAACATCAAATACGGTCAGGGATAACTAAAATACGAACCCGGACAATTGTGCGTACACGGTCTGAAAGGGATAGTCCTAGTGGCGCACTGCATCATTAGATACCGTGTAAAAGTCGCTGTTTTGTATTAACAAACAATGTCATTTTACGATACGCTTTCTCTGTGCCGAGGTTCGCCTAGTAGAGTAGAGTAGGGCTTGTGATAAAGGAGAAGTTCAGGCTCATACTACAGGTGTTCAAAACCGAGCGCCACGCCGCCTGGCGGACAACGAGGGCAGCAGCAACAGGGGGAGCCGGCCGCACTGCTTGCAAGTAGCCAGGCACGAGTTGCAGCGGCGTACAACGTTTCGGAAAACACGTAATTCATCTTCAGTTATCCTCTTCCTCGAGAGCCCGGAAAGTGCGCCTGCTGTTCTTGTAAGGCTACCGCAGAAATAAAAAAATACAAACAGTTAAATCGGAGGAACGACGAACAGCTTCCAGTGAATATGTTGTTTGCACTGTCCTGTTGGAACTAAGCGTACTATTTCTCTACTTCTGTGAGCATTTTAGCGAATGGCCACAAAATTTTATTCACATAGTGTTGCAAACTGAATACATCTTGAGAAAAGCTAGGATCGATTACGCGTTTGTGGTAACCGCGTACTATACTCGAAATTATGTATCACATGACTGCCTAGTGGGTCAAACGCCAGATGGTCTTGACTATACGCGACGCTAGGTTCTCTTGCGTAACATACTTTGTTCACGGAATCTGAATGCAGGAGTGCAATGCTGAACTTTCTTCTCTCAACGTGATGTTCCCCGTCCCCACACGCACTTTCCGCTTGAAATATAAATAATAATGGCGTGTGGCCTCTGAGGAGACCTGGCTCAGGTCTTTCAAGTTGACGCAATATAGGAGATTTGCACGTGTGTGAGGATGACGTCACACACGCCGATCCAGACGGGAATCAACCCCGAAACCCCCTGGACCAAAGGCCAGCACGCTAACCTTTTAGCCGTGGAGCCGGACAAACTCATGTCCTCATCCCGAGGTGGTGCAGCTCTTCTCAGGCACACCCCAATGGAGGTGAGCTGCATGTACCATTTCAAACACATACCAGTCCTCCTGCCATTCTTAAATCTCTGACAGTACCGGAAATGGAACCCGGGCCCCCGAGGACAACCCCTAATAACATTAACCGTTACGCTACGGAAGCGGACGGCTTGAAATATCATCAGATATTGTAACCGTCCAAATGGTACTTGATAAATATAAATGAAGATCTGTTTTTATTTAACGAAGTGTTGAGCCACTGTAGAACACATAAGCTAAAGATCGACAAGAAGTAGAAGCAGTACATTATTTAATACTACGAGAGAAATAGGACAGCGAATGTTGTACATCGTTGCACCAGTTAAGTATTGTAGTGCACAAATTAGTGAAGTAAAACAGGTGGAGCAAACTTCTAATGTAAATTTTAGTTTCAGTCCGACTACAAGAGCCCGATCTTCCGTCATGGACCAACGGGGGAGAATTTCCACGGAAACTTCAAGGGATTATCGCCGTAACTCCACATCATCTGACTACGCCGACGTCATAAACTTCTAAGCCGAAGTTGTGTGAGCCAGCACAATGAACCTGTACGTCTGCGATCCGCCGTAATCGAGAAGGGACGTGCATCTACATCTACGTTCCAGACGCAGTGGTCTACATCCAAATCATGAGTACCCATTTCTTTCTTTCCTCGTAAAATTTTATCCTTGAGTAATTAATTTCCGCTATTAGTTAGAGTTGTATTTATTTCATTATGGTGCAGGTAGAGCAGAGCATGTATTTCATTGATTCATTGATGGCGTGTGTGAGTTGTTTAAAATCTTCGAAGATTTATCACTGGTATATTGAGGCCATAATAATAATAATCATAAAATAATAATAACGAAGTATCTGGTTAATAATCAAGACGGTACCGGGCGAGTCAGCCGTGCGGTTAGGAGCGCGCAGCTGTGAGCCCGCATCCGGGAGATAGCGGGTTCGAATCCCACTGTCGGCAGCCCTAAAGATGGTTTTCCGTGGTTTCCCATTTTCACATTAATTAAGGCCACGGCCGCTTCCTTCCCACTCCTAGGCCTTTCCCGTCCCATTCTCGCCGTAACACCTATCTGTGTCGGTGCGACGTAAAGCAAAATAGCAAAAAAAAAAAAAAAAAAAAAATCAAGAGGGTAATATAAAATTTAGTAACGACCTTATTTATAGAGATTGAGAGGTAATCTGAATATAAAATCTGACCATATATGGATCTCATTCACTCATCGGCCACACAGTGTTGTAATTGAGAATAATAATCATGGGAGTAAAAATAATGATTAGGACGGAGGATCTAATAATGTTGTTGAGACATAAAAGTTTGTGTGAGTGATAGTTGCATGATGGTTTCTTATAATAAGGAATATTGACAGCGTAGTGACCGCTAGGGTACATGTTGGTGTTAGTCATGATTATAGTCATAGCCACAGTTATTGTCTTTAGGGATACTAATAATAATAATCTGATAACTCAACAACAATTCTAATGTGATACGATGTTTTAGAAATGATTCCATGAGTTCGAGCATGTGTATTCTCCGAAGTATACGTGATGGTATGTGGTTGTGAAGATTTAAGTTCATCTGATCACGTCATTTGTCCTAGCATTATACTGCTATTCATTGCTATGAGTCGTGTATGTCATTACTGTAGGGTCTACTACAGAATCAGAGGGATCGAGGCAATAATAATAATAATAATAATAATAATAATAATAATAATAATAATAATAATAATAATAATAATAATAATAATAATAATAATAATAATAATAATAATAATAATAATGAAATGAAATCAAATGGCGGATGGCTTTTAGTGCCGGGAGTGTCCGAGGACATGTTCGGCTCGCCAGGTGCAGGTCTTTTTAGTTGACACCCGTAGGCGACCTGCGCGTCGTAATGAGGATGAAATGATGATGAAGACGACACATACACCCAGCCCCCGTGCCAGCGAAATTAACCAATGATGGTTAAATTTCCCGACCCTGCCGGGAATCGAACCCGAGACCCCTGTGACCAAAGGCCAGCATGCTAACCATTTAGCCATGGAGCCGGACATAATAATAATAATAATAATAATAATAATAATAATAATAATAATAATGCCCGTCTCGAAAAACACAAAGCGCCGGGGGAAGACTCAGTAGTAGCAGAACTATGGAAATATGCCCCAGAAGAATCACTTGATATCTTGCAAAAGCAAATAGAAGAAATTTGGAACAAGGAGACCCTACCCGAAGATTGGAAAATAGCTTTGATCCATCCATTACACAAAAAAGGCAGCATGAAGAACATCAACAACTACAGAGGAATATCTTTGCTACCCGTGACTTACAAAATTCTATCACTTGCCATCCTGGAGCGTTTGGAAGCACAAGTCGAACATCAAATAGGTGAATACCAAGGAGGGTTCAGGGTTCAGAAAAGGTCGCTCAACAGCTGAACAGATCCAAAATCTCAAAACGATCATAAGATATTGTACACTAAGGTCCAAGCAGTATGTGTCTGTCTTTGTGGACTTTAAGAAAGCGTACGACTCCATTGACCGGGAAGTCCTGCTAAACATCTTAAATAAATTTCGAGTTAATTTGAAACTGCCGGCATTAATTAGAGCCACACTGACCGATACAAAATCCAAGGTGAAGTTCCACGGATGTCTCTCGCATTCCTTTGACATCAAAACAGGAGTCCGACAAGGTGATGGGCTATCCCCGATACTCTTCAACTGTGTTCTTGAAAATATCATCAGAACCTGGCGGGTGAGATTACAGGAAACCAACTACAGTCCATTGAGAATAGGAACCAAATCCAAAGAAATCGCAACAGACTGCTTAGCATTTGCCGATAATATTGCTGTTCTCTCAAACGACATAGAAACCGCTAGAGCTCAAGTTGAAATTTTAAAGGAAATTGGTTTGCAGATATCGTTTGAGAAAACAGAAGTAATGACTAACATCAAAAAGGCTCCACCAAAACTCCATACAAAATACGGGGATATCGCCCGAATAGACAAATTCAAATACCTGGGTGAGATCATCATGAAAAATGGACTGGACAAAGAAGCACTTCAGGAGCGAATACGCAAACTGGAAATAGCCTACCAAACATTCCGCACAGTCTACAACAAAAAATGCCTTACCCAAAACACCAAGATACGTCACTATGAAACAGTTCTGAAGCCAGTAGTTCTATATGCAGCCGAAACCCTGTCTCGAAATGCCAACAAAGGACTCCTTGAAGAACTGGAGAAAAGAGAACGCAAAATTGTGAGAGGAATCTTGGGATCAAAGTACAGAAATGGAATCCATCAAAAGAGATCCAACAAGGAAGTCTACAGCAAAATAGAGAAAATTACCGACACAATCAGAAAAAGACGAGCACGATTTTACGGTCATCTGAAAGAATGGACGGAAGAAAGTTAACTAAAGAAATCTTTCACTTTCTTGATTCAAACCCCAAAACCACAATTCCCTGGTTTAGAAATACCAAAGAAGACCTGCAAATGCTACATATCTCAGCTGAAGACGCTCTTAACAGAGATCTCTTCCGCAAGAAAACATTGACGAACGGGCTAAACGGAAGCGAGCAACCGAAGAGAAGACACGGTGCCCCTTGGACAGAGGAGCGTAAGCAGGCCCACTAACAAAGAATGAGGGAAATTTGAGCTCTAAAGAAGGCCAAGTTCAATGTCAAATGCAACAAGACTTAACGTGGTCCTTGATGGCCCCAGCGAATTATATAATAATAATAATAATAATAATAATAATAATAATAATAATAATAATAATAATAATAATAATAATAATAACCCATACGGTGATATTTTGCACCAGTGTACTTTATGTTTTAGGATTTCCTTTTTGTGAAATCTATTACTCTGATTGTGATGATTTTGATATGGCTGAATTTAGAATATTTTGTTTTCTTGATTGTGACTCTCAGTTAATGATTAATTTAGTTAATGGAAGGATTATTGATGAACAAACGGAGGAATACAATCAGACGAGATCTGAGAAAGAAGAGAATAAGCCAAAGAATTTGAATAGAAACAAAAATGATAAAGGAAAAATCATATATGTGAAAATTTGAATCCAAAATTATAGAAACCTTATGTGAAAGAATTGAAGTGAAATAAAAAATATGTAAAATATTAGGTGAGGATTCGACCATTAAAATAAAAGGGAATGTAACGATCTGTAAAAGCAAGAATCGAAGAGCTATTAAGAAACCTAAATGATTAATGATTAATTCATGAGTAAAATGTAGAAGGCAAGAGTATCTTTTTAAAACCCAACTTTATAGAAATTGAGCCATAAGAATGATAAATTATATCAGTTAATTTATTGGAATGGATAAAACAAAATTGCGTAAATCATTTAAAGAATACAGAGTACGGTTAGATGGTAACGTAAATACGATAATAGAAGTAAAATTTTACCAATAAATAACTAGGAACAAGAAAGGCTAAGCTAGGATATAAAAATAAGCATAATTGAGCTTATTTAAATCCTTGCTGATTTAACAATTTTGTAAAAATGTACAGTAATAATAATTATTATAGTGTAGAATAGGAATTAAGAGAGTAATGAAAAAATTAAATAAATCAATTTGAATAAATAAATAAATAAAATTTGAATTATTTAATTAATAATTAATAATTAATTTAATTAATTAACAGCAAAGTGATTGAAAGGAGGTTATACTTAGTGAAGTGAACTACTTGAGAAGCGTAGAATGCTGAATTTCAAGGTGATGTATTATGGGCAAATGGATATGTTTTGGATACCCTATTATCCAATCGTAATACGCATTTTCACTAATGTCAGTTTAATTTGTTTGATGTTACAGTCATACTGAATCGACATTGATACCAGAAGAAGCATTTACGAATAATGAATACGAGAAATATTCAAATTCTAATTTAAGGAAACCAAGAGGCACGTTTTATTTTATTATTGAAAACGCGCACGGCACATTTTGTAAGTAAGTTTTTTTTTTAATTTTCCTTGGAATGAGTCCGGAGGCATACTCATATTGTATTTTTTTTCCTGATGTCCAGACTGTTGTTATTAATAATGTTTATTGTTATTTTGTTTCGTATTTCATTGTGCCAGTGTTACCTGTCCAATCACCTATGCCCTGCGAGAAATAAATTTTAAAATACCTGTCCTGATATAGCAAAATCAGCCCTGCGAACGTTCCCCCCTGTGGGACTCGCTTTGCCGACTGAGCGATCCCGGAAAAGGGGACAGTATATCGAAAATTATAGTTATGGACGTTCCAAGTGTACAAGTATGACTATTTTCACACCAGGCTGTACATTCGCTCTCCTAGCCCTTTCCTATCCTTCCGTCGCCATGTGTTAATGCGAAGTTAAACTAGTATGAAACCTACGTCCTTCTTTCCGAGAGAATTGAACACGTGTTTTAAACGTTTATTGTTCGCATTTGACTCCCTCCTGACTCTGTACCTCAGTGAAGTGCAGGCAATAAAGGCGAGGTGACACTTTACTGCCTGTAAACAAGTCGTTTACAAGTCACTTGTTCTGTAGGTAACACTTTGCTTTAAAAGTACCGGTGATTTATGTATCTGGGCAGGACTTGAAATATGTAAAACGATCGCAAAGGCCGCGATTTTCTCCCTTCCGACTTCTTGTTTCTTTACAACATCGACAGCGTTAGATCTATCTACCTCAGGCCAATACTCTTATTTTTAGAAAGGATGTAATAATACAAAACCCAAAATATGTATAACAAAAATGTTATTCCAAGCACACAAACGACATTTTAATACAGTCATTAAACCAGAATGTCTTTATGGATCAGAGACGCTGATTTTGGACAGGAAGGCAGACATTGAAAACATTGAGAAAAGGGAATGCGAAATCATAAGAAAAATTCTAGACCCAAAACTCACCGACGGAAAATACCAACTTAGAGGCAGACAGGAAATCAAACTATACACAAATATTCACAGTGACATTACAAAACGCAGGCCAAGATTCTGTGGACATATTAAAGAATGCATCCAGACAGACTTACTAAACAAATAGTCGAATTCCATGAAAACAGCAGTAAAGCTAAAACAGACACAATGAAATGGATTGGCGAAATCAAAACCGATTTGAAACAGGCGGGATGTCCAGATGTCCAAAAAATGGTAATCCTCAGATCCAAAATTCACAAATGGCAAATTGATCAAGAGGAAAGGCCAAAGAAGAAGACTGGAACAATCTGGTCAGAAGACAGAGAGGAAGCCGACACTAACAAGGGGGCATTCCCTACTCGTCACCACCAATTTCGCTAAAATTTATAGAACATGCAGGGCTTGGCTAGAAATGAAAGTACCCAAAGTGGGACCTCCAGATGGCCAAGCGTATAGAAAGTAAAAATAAAAATAATAATGTGTATTAATAACGTGTTTCAAACAGAAATTCTTCTTTTTTTCTCCTTTGTTGGCTATCTCCCCTCCTTGGGGAATGTGCCATAAACGTGAATAGTCGTTTCGCTGAAAGATTATTTTCCACCTGACAAGTGAAGGTTGGTCCTGGCCGCTGTATACAATCAATAGATTCTTGGCGCAGGAAGAAAAAAGTCTGACAATTAAATCCCCAATTTTTTCCCTTTTCTATGCCTTTTGCGTATAAATAAATAAATAAATAAATAAATAAATAAATAAATAAATAAATAAATAAATAAAATTAATTATTCACCTCTTTGCTTAATTGGAAAATGAATAATATAAAAGTTGGCTGAAAAAAATATTCTCCACACAGGGAGTCGAAACCACGACCATGGAATTACTAGTCCGAGCTCTTACCGCTGCGCCAACTACTGCTCGGCATGCGCATTAACGTAAGTGGCTTATACGGTGCCAGAGCCGCGTCAACATTATTATTTTTATTTTTATTTTCTATTCGCTTGGCCATCTGGAGTTCTCACTTCGGTTATTTCATTTCTAGCCAAGCCCTGCATGTTCTATGAATTTTAGCGAAATCGGTGGTGACGAGTAGGGAATGCCCCCTTGTAAGAGAATGAAAGAAATATGGGCCCAGAGGAAGGCGAATGCACGCCTCTAAGTACTTTGCGTAGTCTTAATGGGCTTATTAGGGGCTGCCCGGAAGGACGTGGGTTCGATTCCCCGTCAAGAAGTCGTAAAATTTAAGGAACAAGATTTCAACTTCCGGAGGTGCACATGGCCCTGAGGTTCACTCAACCTACGCCAACAATGAGTACCAGGTTAATTCCTGGGGGCAAGGCGGTCGGGCGTAGAGCTAACCACTCTATCCCATCACGTGCCAAGGTTACGAATACCTTCCACCCCTCCAAGGGCCTTCATGGCCTGTACGGAGATGACTTTGCTTTATAATGGGCTTATTCGCACAAATCTGAGTTGTTTTGCTGCGAACATACAAACTGTACCTCACAAATGCATGAATATCTACACGAAAGAAGCATCAACGCCAGCTGAAATTCGCGGTCGAAAAAAACTTAGAAAGGAAATTTCGGGTTGCAGGGAAAATCCAGAAAAACTTGTTAAACCGCAGATTATACGAGTGGATGACCCAAAGGTTGGCGGGAATGCGCCGCTGTTTCTCCTCCAGACACAATGCGGTCAAGGACGAGTCTATCTGTGAGATTTGAGAAAGTCCACTATATGGGCCAGTAAGAAAACAGGTTTTCAATGATAACAAATGTGAGTACTTGTTTAGAAGAATTCAATTGCACGAATTCTTAAAAAGAGTTATCTCATTGGCATAACCCGCGTCGAGTATCATGCTTACTTTCCTATTCAGCAGTCGCCATTGTCTCCGATCATCTGACAACGAGATGTGCGTGAGCTGCGTCTTTGATCTGGTCTTCTGAGCGCTCTCCCACGCAGCCTTGTCCCATTTTTTTACATGACCACAGAACTGCAGGGTTCTCTGTCTAAGGCATTTGAAAGTCGCTCTGGGATACCAAGCAGTTCGTTAAAGGTGTTCTGAACATCCTCCGCCAACACCACATTTCAAAATCATCGATGGGGTTTTATGTTGAAAACATTTCTTAGCAGATAAAGAGGGGTCCCATACTACGAAAAACGTAAAATGAAACAATTTCCTTAATTGTGTCGAAAATTAAAAGGCTAAAGGGCCCGGAAAGGTTTTAAATTGCGAATCTTGGATAGCTCTATCAAACTAAAAAAACAAATTTCAAAAGTCACTTCCGGCCTACCGCCTCTGTGGTGTAGTGGTTAGCGTGATTAGCTGCCACCCCCGGAGGTCCGGGTTCGATTCCCGGCTCTGCCACGAAATTTGAAAAGTGGTACGAGGGCTGGAACGGGGTCCACTCAGTCTTGGGAGGTCAACTGAGTAGAGGTGGGTTCGATTCCCACCTCAGCCATCCTGGAAGTGTTTTTCCGTGGTTTCCCACTTCTCCTCCAGGCAAATGCCGGGATGGTACCTAACTTAAGGCCACGGCCGCTTCCTTCCCTCTTCCTTGTCTATCCCTTCCAATCTTCCCCATCCCCCGCAAGGCCCCTGTTCAGCATAGCAGGTGAGGCCGCCTGGGCGAGGTACTGGTCATTCTCCCCAGTTGTATCCTCCGACCAAGAGTCTGAAGCTCCAGGACACTGCCCTTGAGGCGGTAGAGGTAGGATCCCTCGCTGAGTCCGAGGGAAAAACCGAACCTGGAGGGTAAACAGATGATGATGATGATGATGATGATGATGATGACTTCCGGCCTAAATGTAGTTCTGAAAAAACGGCATAAAATGGCTTGTTTCTTTGCTCGTTTCCTTTTGGATTCAAACCCTACCCAGATTAACTTCTTTCTGCAATGTCTTCCTTTGTTCGGTTTGAAAAATATCCACACCGAACGTAGTTATAAGGGCTTAAGTGAAACTCTGTATTTGTATTGACTCACATTACCGCTCCAAGTGTCCGCCTCCATGGTTAGCGTACTGGCCTTTGGTCACAGGGGTCCCGGGTTCGATTCCCGGCAGGGTCGGGGATTTTAACCATAATTGGTTAATTTCGCTGGGAAGGGGACTGGGTGTATGTGTCGTCTTCATCATCATTTCATCCTGATCACGACGCGCAAGTCGCTTACGGGTGTCAAATCATAAGACTTGCATCTGGCGAACCGAACTTGCCCTCGGACACTCCCGGCACTAAACGCCATACGCCATTTCATTTCATTTAGCGCTCAAAGTGGTGCTTATTTGATCGACCGGATAACGATGATTAAGAAAAGGATTGTAATTTTCAGGAATGAATAAGGAATAGATTCTCATACTTTATTATATTTAATTTACCTATAATTCGTAGCTCATATCCCGAGGATGTTTTCAACATTGAGTCGCTTGTCTAAAGCGCTAGAACTGTGGATTTTTGTCCTTGGCCTTCACCGTCCGTGATAAACAGTCATAGAAGACGACTTAAAATACAAGACACAAGTCATACGTTTCTTGGTGTTTTTGCTGACTGCTGGGTCACGCCACATCGTTCGAAGCTTCTCCATGAGCACTTCTTCTTCTGATCTCCTGCTCGCAACAAGGAGCCCACATCCACTCAACAACCATCACCTTCTCTTCCAATTCAAGCTGGACACTTTCGCTTTCTACCCGCACAACGACCGAGGGTCCGTCCATCTAACTGACAATTGCACTAGAAGAACTGCATGAACTATCGGATCATATATTTGACAGTTAGCTGTAGTACCCGACGTTGCCCGGATAGTTTTTGAATATTTACCTTTAAGAAATTACTGCTTGTTAATTATGTGTGAAGTGATTTTTTGTAGAATACCTTACCGAGACGTTGATGTTTAATGATCTATTATGGAGTTGTTTATATGTGTTCGATTTTAAATTGACGCTAGTCGTGTGCTCCACGCCAGGTGGCTGTGCTGGACTGTACGATCACAGCTCAGCGAGAATTTCTAAGCTTTTGCCAGAAAGCAGGAACTCTGCCTTTTGCGCATGCGTGCCCAATTTTTCCGATAGGCTGTGGAAACAACAGCCAAGACTTAGACCGCCAAGACATCACTTCACAGCGATTCTTCGTTCTACCACAGAGAGGCAGCACTAGTCACACTTCCTTTACGACCGAAATGAGAACGTGGCAGGTGGCACCCTCTTGACTCAGCGGTAATATTTAAGAGGGGATCGCTCAAAGCAATCGGCAAAACAAAATACTGTAGAGCTGTTCCCACCAGGCCTTTTAACACCAAAGAGGATAGAATACTCCCAACTTGCCTATTCCATAGCCACCTTTGTAAATCGATGAACTATAAAAATTGTACTTTTTATGTTGTCAAAATAAGGACATGATATTGTGATTTTCTTTAATAAAAATATCTACTTTATAAATGTCACTATAAAAACATAACATGTAATTTTGCATTACGACGTTGCGAGTTTTATTTCAATGGTTTTGGTAACATTGGGAAGTTCTGGTTTGTGGGCTCACACCAAGTGTTTGAGTTCGCGAATATTTTGCCATTGCAGGTGTTATTGTGTGTTTAATTATATAGTTTTATCGTTCTTTAATGAGGAATGTGTAAATGTGTTGGGGTTGTTTGCGTGTTTGTTCAGTGTGGAAAACTCAGTCGAGAGCCTCTTGAAAACCGCATACCGGTATGTTTCTCAATATTTTTATTTCTTGGAGGGGGGTGGGTTACAGCACACAAGTGATTTCCTGCACCAGCCACCACTGGAAGAACTGCGATTAAAAATACCATTGCCTTCCACGACACAATATCAAGCTTTACATCAACAACTAAAAGATAAAAAAGGCGAATATATGGGTAGATTTTTATCAAATAGACAGCAAGATGACGTCATAATGGATGCATTCTCATTAAATGTTCATAAAACTATTGAAAAGGGCAGGCATGACTACGACAGACATATCAAGACGAGTTATCTGACCTATTAATAACGAATGGTGCGGAGCAGCACGGGTCCTCTAATATTATATTATATTATATTATATTATATTATATTATATTATATTATATTATATTATATTATATTATATTATATTATATTATATTATATAGACTCGCCTTTGCTCGTTGTGGGGCTCCATTTTTTACAGTTTCTTAAATATTTCTCCACAGGTCATGCACAGCTACATTCTTCAAACTTGGCAGACCTCTCCAAGTTGGTCATATGACATGAAAGTACACCTCGATCACGACACATTGGATAGCTATTTCCAAATAACAGTCACGGTCATAGACCTCCTAGCAAGAAAGGTACTTCATAAAACATGGCGTCGTGTTCTCATCCAACTACACTCACGTTCATAGAAACAGAATACCTTGCAAGACTATGATAGGAAGTTCATATTCATAGGACGTGTTCATTACTATGTTCTGCAGAAACGACTAGCATTTCAGTCAAATAGGTTCAGCATGTGTTGCCTAATAGCCACTGGGTCCTCCATGGGCACTGATAACTTGTTCCATGCGTGATGGCATCGACGCGTATAAGGCGCGAAAGGCGTCCTGGGGTATAGCCATCCATGCTGCATTCACCTGGTTCCGCAGTTCATCCTTGGTGGCTGGCAGTGGGTCACAGCGCCGCATCCGTCGTTTCACCATTTATTGGCCACAAGTCCGGTGATCGGGTGAGCCAGGGCAACAGTCTGACATTCTGTGGTAACAAGAAGGCACGTGTTCGTGCAGTAAAATGTGATCGAGCATTGTCCTGCTGAAATATGGCGTCTGGGGGCGTCTGCATTCGGGTTGCAGGATGCCATTCTCGTAGGTCAAACTGGTCACAGTGCCCTGGAAACGCACCAACTGTGGTTTGTGGTTGTACCCAATAGCACCCCACACCATAAGACCTTGAGTTGGTGCTGTATGTCTTGTGCAAATGCAGTCAATGTGATGCCTCTACCTCTGTCTGCGGCGAACCAAAATGAGGCCATTATTTTCAAACAAACAGAACCTGGATTCGTCCAAAAACACTATCAATTGCCATTCCTGTTCCCAGTGACGTCGTTCCGTACACCATTGCAGTCTATCATGTTTATGCACATTAGTCAAAGGTAAGCGGAGAAGTGGACGACGCGCCGGTAACCCAGACCGTAATAAACGGCGACGGACTGTCACTCTTGATAGTGTACTATGTGTTACACTGTTCCACTGTTGCGCCAGAACCGAGGGGGAAGCAGATCTGTCCTTTAATGCCGTTCGGATGAAGTGTCGATCTTCTTGTGGGGTGGTCTGGATGATGCGACCAGACCCATCTCGTCGTGTTCTACAACCTTCTGTGAACCATTCTGCACGCACCCATTTTACTGCCGACACACTTCGTCCTACACGAGCAGCAATTTCCCCGATGGATCTGTGCTATGAAAAACTTTTAGTCTCCCCTGCCATCGTTTGTTTTCTTTTCATGTGCCTTATTATGCTTGCAAGCTGTCTTGTGTATTGTGAACTTGTTGGATGTATTTTAAATGTATTCTTTATTTGCTATGGGTTACCCCTTTAATAACAAATCATTACCCTTGTTCCCCGCATGGCTTCAGAGAAATTGAGAATGTTCTCGCTCTGAAGCACGTCCCTTCGGATCGATGTCTCCCTCTCTTGCTTCACGCCCCTTCCCCCTGCTCCACGCCCCTCTGGGGGGAGTTGCGTAAGACTTGACCTTGGCCGCTGCTCGCAGTGGTCACGCTGCCTACTATTGTTTGCCTACTGGCGCTTGAACTGTGCGCTCCCTTGTTGGGCTCTTCCTCTGACCCTTCGTCCCCGGTCTCTAGCGTGAAGGTAAGAGAGTGGAACTTCGTTCCTTTTCTTGGCATATTAGTGTATGGGATGGGAAGCTATTCCTCATTTCCCTAGTACGCTCCTTCAATGTCGCCTAGGCTGTTTATGGCAGCTGTTGGCGAAGCTGCAGAGGATCAAACCAGCCTTCGGGCTGAATACCCAACATACATACATTACGAACATTTATCTATAGTAAACTTTTGATGTTTTAGCTTCTCTTTGGAGAGCTTTAAGGGTGTAGACCTGCTGGTGTTTAGAAATAGCTTGTATTCGTTTGTAATGATGTTTTCCCCTGCAGGGAAGTAGCTGTGGTATGGGCGATCTGAAACTTCCGTATGTAGAGGAATAAGCCTCTGCTAAGTCGTGCAAGTACTTGAAGGTTGTATCTAGCGTCGTATTTTCATGGTGCTGTTAATTATTTGGAGCATTTCTTAACATGCCTTTGAGAACTTATCTCGAAATACGGAGGCTGTTAACTAATCCGATGTAAACTCTGGTTCCCCCTTGGTAAAAAAAATCTGTTTAAGTGTTCTCCGCTTATTTTGGAGAATGTTTTAACTTAAATTGTTAGTCTGGTTATGCTGTAGGTGTTCGGAGTAGGAAACTTTTCTCTCACTTATTGTAAATTGAATGGTACCTGTTAATGAGGGCTGGCTCCCTCGTTGTTTTACAGTGGTTATACTATATTCTTGTTCCTTTGTATTACTCAAGATATGCGTGAATTTAATTATGTAAATAACTTCGAGTCTTGTGAAAACGAAGGAAGGCAATTTGTTCTATTTGTAAAATAAAGTTTTGGGCATATTATAATTTAAGGTGCCATATTACCCATTCCTAGGCCTACCGCTTATAATACTGCTATTGGACAATATTTTCCGGAACACATCTGGTAGCAGAGCGCGGTTGAATGGGGCAGGCGTAGTGTTGGATGTACTTGACCGTTCTAGAGAGGTGGTCTTCCGGCGTCCTTCCCTCACGGCGTACTTCGGTTTGGTTTTTCCGCTGCTAAAATGACTACCAGTGATGTAGCCTACTCGGAGTCTCTCCGAAACGAGGAGTTGCTTTATGAACTGAACATTCATAACCTCGAATCTCGAGGTACGGTCAAAAATTATGAGGCATTATTGCGATCCAACTTAGATAAGCCTGTTATTGTGCCTCGCTATACTGACGGCGAGGTGGGCAGTGCCGCGTCCCTGATAGATACTCGGTTGTGGAATTATTGGAGAACGATCTGGCATCTAGCCACCAGTTTAGGAGGGTTCAAGGTCGTCTTACGCGTTATGTTGTTACGATCTCCGCTAATGCTACGTATATTTCCTATCTTCGTATGCTGCTTTTTCTCCGATCACGCCGCCGCTGCTTCACTCATTCTACTGCTCTGCTCACCTGTCGCCTGCCTACTCCGTTCATCACGTGACTCTAACGTCATCTTCTCCACGCATCGCCTTCTCCCCCTGTGTGTGCACTTGTGCTTACCTCTATTGGACACGTGATTATGACGTTTCTGGAAAATGCTGGCTTTCTGCTTCTCTACTCTTGTCGACGTTTCTGTACTGCTATATATTCTCGCTCCGCCGCTCTAAAAATTGGGTCTGCCTTCGTCTTGCAGTGGTGGAGCACCGAAACAACTGTGCTACGTGTTGAACACCACGTGTTGTTTTTTTCGTCAGAGGTCAGCACAATCGGACTGCTACAGCCCCAGTGGAAGGGGGACAGAGTCACGCGCCTCACCGGCGTCAGTGAGTTCCGAGACTTGGACTAGCGTGGGTAACGGTATTGTGTTTGGTGCGCTACATCATGGACCACGGCGTCCTAATGTATATTTTATACAGTGTAAATACTTTTGTGAATAAATGAAGTATGTAATGTACATTATGTTGGCCTTCCATTTGCACTTAATGAAGTACATTTCGTGGACTGTGGGAAGAGCTAGGTCTCGTTCAACACGAGTAAGCAACCTCGAAAACGAGACCGAACATTTTGGTCCTCCGGTGCCCGATGTGATTCAGTGACGATATTACATCTCATAATCTGCGCATTTAGGCATATTAGTGATTACAGTTTATTTACAAGTGTTTACATTTGTGAAGTATGAATGTGTTCGTTTTACCGCCAAACTTACATCCACCCACGGGCTAAGTACTGCGCAGTAAGGTACAAATGAGTGACTTCAACTAACGTGCCGTGTATGTGATTCACAACCATTTTCTACATGAAACACTATGACATGTGATGTGATTAACTGAGTTTTAATACAGTACTCATTCATTTTAAACTTCGACATTGAAGCGTGTGTTTCCGCCATCTTGCGCGGACGAGTACAGTCTTGCCAACCCAATTGGTGGAGATTCCAAGGAGTAGTAATCCAGATCCGTAGCAGTAGTTCCAGAAGTGATCACCAGAGTGCAGCCCAGTCGCGCAGTGCTCTTTGGTTTTCAGCCCTGCTGTGGAAGGATACATCCTCCTGATCTGTAAGTAGTCTGGCATTCCCAGTCCTTTATAATATATCCATTATTTCTTCTTATCCTTCACCATGGATCCTGTCCAGCGAAAAGGTCTCATAAAGAAGAGAGCAGTTATTAAGTCTCGTATAAAGCGTATAGCTAGTTTTGTCAGTACTTACTATCATGCTTATCGGGAGAACCTCACAAATTAATTGAAAGCTTGCCTGTCACTGAAAGCAATTTCAAGGTAGCTTGGGAATTAATCTTTCAGAGATATAATAACCCCAAATTGATTGTAGACCTACACGTTAAGCAACTGCTAGATCTTCCGTCAGTTAAAACAGAATCACTAAGGATTTAAGAGTGTTGCTAAATCAGCTGCTGAGCAACCTGAGCGCTATTGAAGTAATGGAAATAGATGTGCCTCTGCATGAAATTTTGTTATCTCGCTTAGTGCTAGATCGAATCAGCCTCGGTCTAAGAAAACAGTGGGAAGTTAAATCCTCAGATAATAAGTTCCCTCGCTTGAAGGATTTCTTGGAGAATAGTTGTCAAACTCTGGAGCTAATCAACCCCGAAAAACACCAAAGCGACAAGCAACAGGTCGTATCCAAACATGGTGGTGATAAGAGCTGTAAGAAGTCCTTTGTCACAACAGCAACTCATTGTGAGTTTTGTAAGGTTTCTCACATCCTAACAAAATGCCCTAAGTTTCGTCAAGCCAGCGTTAGAAATAGAATAGATTTCACCAAGAAGTGTAAACTTTGTTTTAACTGTCTGGGTGCTAATCATACTTTAAAGGAGTGTAGTTCAGGAAATTGTAGAATCTGCAATAATAGACATCATACTCTGTTGTACAAGGAGCAGAGTACTTCCTACAATGCTTCTACTACATCCCTAACCAGACTTGAAGAACGACTATGTTGAGTTCATGACAGAATATGCTAATCTTCAACACATGGAACTTGTGACAACGCAAACTAATAAGCCAACATATTACCTGCCGCATAATGCTCTAATTAAGCATCCAGCACTATCACTATGGTCAGAGTCGTCTTCAACGCCTCTGCTAAAACTACTAGTAACTACTCACTGAACGATATCTTGATGGTTGGACCTACGGTGCAAGAATACTTGTATTCTGTCATCTTGAGATTTAGAACACATAAATATGCCTTCACTGCAGATGTTACAAAAATGTACAGGCAAATTCTAGTTCATCCTGATGACCATGATCTGCAACGCATTTTATGGCGTTCATCTCCTAATGAACCCATTCAGATTTATCGACTCTCCACTGTAACTTATGGTACCTCAGCAGCGTCTTTTTTACCCACAAGATGCTTGGTACAACTTGCCAACCATGGTGCACTGCAATACCCAAGGGCATTGGGGATATTACGAAGAGACTTCTATGTTGATAATGTTCTGAGTGGAGCAGGTACCACTGGAGATGCATTCAGTCTGCAACAAGAGCTGATCGAACTACTCAGTAGCGCAGGCTTTCCTCTTCGTAAATGGTGTGCTAACCATCCCACTCTTTTAGAGCACATACCTTTTGAGCACCAAGGATCACAACTGCCCTGGAGTCTGGATGACAAGGAAGAGGGTACCATTAAGGCCTTGGGACTACTGTGGCATCCTCTAAAGGACATCTTCCAGTTTGTAGCTACCAGTCACATCCAGAAGACCACAACCTGGACAAAACGTAGTCTGTTATCCTGCATTTCATCCACTTTTGATCGTTTGGGACTCTTAGGTCCATTAATAATAAAATGTAAAATTTTCTTGCAACACTTATGGCAGGCGAAAGTGGATTGGGATCAGCGTTTGCCTCCTGAGCTATTAACCACTTGGGAACAGTTTCACGCACATTTGCCATCACTCAACGACATTCGCATCCCTCGAAGAGTGACGGGAGACTGAGAAATTAAACGATAGGAGTTACACGGATTCTCTGATGCTTCAGAAAGGGCCTTTGGAGCATCTGTTTACCTGCGGAGTATAGATGTCAAGGATAATGTAACAGTAGTGCTGTTAAGCTCCAAATCCAGAGTAGCATCACTGAAACAGATTTCCCTCCCTAGACTTGAACTGTGTGGTGCATTACTCCTTGTAAAATTAATGGAAAAGATTAGAACCGCACTTAACCTAAGAATTGAACAAAACTACTATTGGACTGATTCTACTATAGTACGGCTTGCAGGAGTGTCCGCATCGTGGAAAACGTTTGTTGGTAACCGAGTGTCTGAGATACAACAACTTTCATCTGTAGAACAATGGAACCATGTGACGTCACAGGACAATCCAGCTGACATCATTTCGAGAGGGATTGAACCACATCTTCTTCAAGACAATCTGTTATGGTGGGCGGGACCATCCTGGCTCTACCAGCCACCGACAACCTGCCCTGTCAGCGACATGAAGAAAACTTCCGAACTCACTGATGTACCAGAGCAACGGAAACCAGCTGTTTGCTTACTTCTGTTAGTCATTTGCTTGAAGACTTAGTCCAACGCTTTTCTTCTTGGTCACGGCTGGTGAGAGTCATGGCTTCATACAGAAATACATGAACAACCTCAGGATTGCTGTTTCAAGGAGACAGGTGGGAAGTCTGACTGTAGTAGAACTTCAAGAGGCATCGCACAGGATCATTCGTACTGCCCAAGAACGAGAATATGGTAAGAGGCTTCAAGATCTGCGACTTGAAAGACCGATCGCAAAGGACAGCAAGCTGAAGTCTCTTCATCCCTTTGTAGATGCAAACCAGATGCTTAGGGTGGGCGGCAGATTGGAACAATCTCAAGCTCCGTACAGCCAGAAACATCCCATCATCCTACCACCTAATTATCATGTGACCAGGTTGTTAGTAATGTGCGAGCACATGCGACTTCTGCATGCTGGACCCCAACTTTTTCTTGCAACCATTAGACAACGATATTGGATACCTAATGGTCTGTCATTAGGCACATAACACACAAGTGTCTCCCTTGCTACAAGTTGAAGGCAAGTACATCAACTCAACTCATGGGCCAGCTCCCACACCACAGAGTAGAACCCAACAGACCATTTTTGAACTGCGGAGTTGACTATGGGGGTCCACTTTACATTAAGCAAGGGACCCGTAAGAGCAAAACAAAGGTAAAATGTTATATTGCTGTATTCATCTGCATGGCTACCTAGGCAATCCATTTTGAACTTGTCTCTGACCTGTCTACTGATGCGTTCCTAGCTGCTCTGCGTAGGTTTACATCGCGTCGGGGTATCTGCCAGAATATCTACAGCGACAATGGAAGTACATTCGCGGGAGCAAGAAACGAGCTACGGGAGCTTCACACCCTCTTCAGATCTCAAGTACATCAGAGGAAGGTGGATAACTTCGCATCTCAATGTGGGTATTCCACCGCATGCCCCTCATTTTGGTGGACTGTGGGAGGCTGGCATAAAATCTACTAAGTCCCATTTGAAGAAGGTTGCAGGAAATCTCGTACTGACATTTGAAGAAATGTCCACATTGTTAGTCCAGATTGAGGCATGCCTGAATTCGAGACCAATAACCAAATTGCCTGATAATCCTGACTCCCGGTCATTTCCTGATTGGAGAACCTCTCACAACCACCCCAGAGCCAGATTTACTTACAGTTTCAGGTTCTCGTCTGTCCAGGTGGCAACTACTTCAGCGTTGCAGGCAGTACTTCTGGAAGCGGTGGTCAAGGGACTATCTATTTCAACTCCAGCAGCGGACTAAGTGGTCAGCAGGAAGGGTAAACCTTCAACCCGGAACTCTGGTTCTTCTCAAGGAAGACAATTTGCCATCTCTCGTGTGGCAGACAGGGATCGTGGTAGATACGCACTCAGGTGCTGACGGCTTGGTGCGAGTTGCCACTATTCGCACTCCCAAGGGGACCTTCAAACGCCCAATTGCAAACCTTTGTGTCTTTCCAGAAGAGATTGAAACTGTATATAGTGAAAATTGTAATTAGTAAAAAGGTGAAATCTTTCATGTACTAAACCTTGGTTTTTTAAAATTTGACTTTTCAATGTGAGTGCCAATTTTTATTGTTCTTAATAATATTTGTGTTTGTAATTTATATATAAATTAGGTGGGCGGTATGTTAAACGCCATGTGTTTTCTTTTCGTCAGAGGTCAGCACAATCGGACTGCTACAGCCCCAGTGGAAGGGGGACAGAGTCACGCGCCTCACCGGCGTCAGTGAGTTCCGAGACTTGGACGAGCGTGGGTAACGGTATTGTGTTTGGTGCGCTACATCATGGACCACGGCGTCCTAATGTATATTTTATACAGTGTAAATAGTTTTGTGAATTAATGAAGTATGTATTGTACACTATGTTGGCCTTCCCTTTGCACTTAATGAAGTACATTTCGTGGACTGTGGGAAGAGCTAGGCCTCGTTCAACACGAGTAAGCAACTCGAAAACGAGACCGAACACTACGTTCTATATAGTTATTACCATCTGGACTGTTATTTCATCAGGTTATTTGGTGAGCAAGACTTATCATAATGTTATTTTGACATTAAATTCTTCATTGGGTCATCTGCCCCAGGTGAACTTTGCTTTCTCCAGCTCATTCCGGCATCAAAATTAAATATGCAAGACATTATTTCTACTAAAACTTTTCTACCACGAACTGTACTACGGATAATGGAATTTTGAAAACAAATTATCTGCTTCCTAGGACCTATGCTATTTTTTACAATAATACTAATAAGAGATCCTGCAACGTAACTACACCCAGCGAAGAGAATCCTTTCCACAGTTCGATCCCTACTTCCATTCCCCTTTCCCTTCTTTTCGCATCTTCTTTCAGGTTGCTTCCTTTTATTCGACTTTCATTACTGTTTATTGTACGCTTAATACACATTCATACGGTTTTTGATGAATTTCTAATAATCTATATTGTAAATGTGGCACATTTTCCTTGTCTTCTCAGGTTTCCTCTATATAATTCACTGTCTATCAAACACTTGTCTGCGATTTACTATCTTGTTGACAAATGTTTAGTTATTCATTTATTTATTGTTAAATATATCTTATTTATATTGTTAACCTTTGGTTTTCTCTTGTTCCTATATTTTTCTCTTGGCCTAGTTCCTTCTCACTGCGCGTTTCCATCGTTCAATTATTATTATTATTATTATTATTATTATTATTATTATTATTATTTGTGCCTCTTCTTCTACCACTTGTATGCTTAATCTATATATTAACTAATTCTATAACTATATTATCGCAGCATCGTATGTTCATTACGACTATAGCTGAGGGCAACAATGTTCAGCGAATTGGAGATCTCTTGTCATTAGAGCTAAATGATGAGATGAGGAGCCAGATGAAAGACTTGGAAGAGAGAGCGGTTAAATTATTGGAGAAAATTGATTCGTGGCTAGCGAAGTTGTTAGTCAAAACTAAATCTCTCCCTTCGGCCCCCGCTGTAAGTGGAGACGACTCGGGTAAACCAACAGGAAATGCGGAGGTCGGAGAGCAGCTACCCTTGCAATCTATTTTATCATCGAATATTTCTACCTTCTCCAATATCCCTCATCCCTTGACGCTAACGTTGAAGGGTGTCCTATATTATTCCGTCAATTCTGTTAGCGACGTGGTAGCCTTTCTTCGCTTTCTGGTGGAGTTCCAGGACCATGCTCTGGTTTTTGGAATTTCGCATACCCATATTTTACAGATCATTTATTCTTTGGCGAGTGGGGTCTTGTCTCATAGGATTGTCAAGGCTATCGCTGAACAGGCAACTCTCTAACAATTCCACGCACATTTATTAACGCATTTCATCCCGGCTAGGGCTTCACATTCATTCGTCCAAAAATTTTATTTCAGAGTCCAGCGTAATGATGAATCGTTAGCTGATTTTATTTTGGACATCAAAAGGTACGCCAGGGTTTACTCCCTCCATTTTTCAGAAGAACAGATTGTCTCGACCATCGTTGAGGGCATAAACCTTTGTATCGTTCTTGTTTATGCTTCGCGGCTCATCCACGCAATTATTCGGAATTGGAGGCAATGGTCGTCTCCGCTGAAGGAGTTCGTCACGCGAACACCTTACGTACGGGGAGTATTTCGTCGTTGCCCAACGTAGCCGGCGCTCCTGATTCACGAAAACCAGTTAATCAGAAAAATGTTACGAGTGCGGATCATGTGAGCATTTGCGTGACCGTTGCCATTCTCGGCCTTCGGGGCACCAACGGCAATGTCCCTCTTAGGAGTGGCAATATTGTCTGCTTCAAGTGTGAGCAGTAAGACAAAGAGGTTCCTGAATACGCAGCGTCAGCACGTTTTTGCAGCGTCAGCACCTAGTAGTGTAGCAATGCCGATTAATGGCTAAGGTCATTGACCCCTAGTATAGTAGGTGTACAATGCCGATTTGTGGATTTTTGCATAAAGAATGAGCCTAACCTTACAGTCGCCATCTTGAGGACCTAACTATACTTTAACGGCTAGTTGCCCTTCCTGACGCCTAAGAGAGCAAGCCTAACCTCATGGAGGGGTCTAACCTTAGGTTTACGGCTGATGTCCTTCTGACGTGGACAGTCGTTATCTTGGAGGGGCTTAACTTTACAGGACGTAGTTTTACGGCGAGGTGCCTTCCCGAAGCTATTTTGATGAGGAGGAGTAGGACAATGATGATTCTCTCCTGACGTTGTTTTCAGCAGTAGGACAATGCGGATTGACATAAATAAGCACATGGAGGAGTCTAACTACACAGGGCCGTAGTTTTACGGCAAGATGCCCTTCCCGACGCCAATTGTACAAGATAGTGGCTATACACAGCTCCTTACGAGACAGCCTAGGGGCGCTTGCACAAGATGGCGGCTGCTCTTATGAGACGGCCTAAGGGCGCTTGCGCAAGATAGCAGCTTGCTGGCTAATTCCGCGGCATTCTTGTCCGACACGCCCTTGTTATATCATGACATAGCGAAAATTCAGAGAGAAGACCCGTTGTTGGGACCTGTGATCCTAGATTTAGAGGAAGGGAAACCGGTCGCTCCGTATCTTTTAAGGAATGGGGTCCTGTGTTGCCCTTCTCGGCACGATAAAAGGACGAAGGTGGTGGTTCCTGCCGTTCTGGTGCGTGTTTAAAACCAGATAGAAAATTCAGGAGAAATTTATTTGGAAGGGGTTGGTTGGTGAAGTGCGAGAATTGGTTAAAGCTTGTAAGGTTTGTAAGATTAGCAAACCACCTCTGAATACTAAGGTAGGATTCACGTCTTCCATTCAAGTTACTCGCCCCATGGAGCGTATATTTATTGACTACGTCGGGCCCCTACCCAAATCGAAAGGGGATGGTATAGATTTATTTTCGTCTGTGTCGACGGCTTTACCCGCTTTACGTGGGTGTTCCCTACCAAATTGGCTACCACTGACACCACGGAAAATGTTTGAACATTTTTTCTACCTTCGGCCCTTGTCAAAGTTTAGTCTCCGATAATGCGAGGACTTTTACATCCAATTTGTTTAGGAAACTTTTTCGGTATCTCTACCTCGCACGTCACTACATCCGCGTACTATCCTCAGCCGTCGTTCTCGGAGAGGGTGAACTTGCGCTCTGCCCTTATCGCCTTCCATCATGAGGATATTTTGAGATGGGATACCTCCGTTCTTTGGTTAGCCAATGCTTTTAATTCTGCGGTTCACGAAGCACACAAGACGTCGCCCTTTTCTCTCATGTTTAGTTTCATCCCTAACTCACCATTGTCTAACTTGTGGAAAATAAACGACTTATTACCGGAGAATATCGATCCTCCTAATGTTAGGGCCACGTGGAAACGCGCTAACCTAAGGAGGCAGCAACTTCATAATCAGGGGCGAGGTCCTGTCGGCCTGGCCGTCGGCGATAGTGTTTTGTTAGGAATTTTGTACCGTCAGGAAATTTGTCTCCTCGCTGTACTGTTTTGCGGTTCCTTACACCGGTGAGCTTGCTCCTTGAGGACCCCGTGGCGGAGAGGGTGTTCAGGGTGCACCTCTCTCAGGTCAAGCCGGCCTAAGTTCTTGGTGCCTTCCTTATGGGACGCCGTTCACCTTTCCTCTATTTTATTTAAGAAGGGTTTCTTTCTCCGAGTGCTGAACTCTTATTGAATTACAACCTTCTATGGTGTGTTGGAGTGTATGAGTGTATTTTATTGATTAGTATATTTTGTACTTCTTCTACCTCACGCCCGCTCCGTTCCCCCTCCCCCTCGCTTTCTTCCCGCCTTACCTTCAGGCTGGTGCCGGGGCATACCGGCAGCCTGGCGTTGTCGACTATCCCCGGTCCTTCTTGAAAGTGGAAATTGTTACAAACTTCTGTCGGCGCTCTGTTTGTCGTTGTAGCCATCTGGAGGATCCTGTTGCCTGAGTTCTCTGGGATGGCCCCTCGGTGGAGTTTTTGGTACTTCGTGCATCCTGATAACCGATTGTTTCGGCCTGTTATAGACGAAAACACGTTTTGGAGCCGTTCCTTCGAACTTTCTTCATTTGGTGAGGCACCACTCACTTTGGCTATCCGCCTATCTGCATATTCGTGTATGTGGTGGACAGAGTGGAAATTGAGACGGCTTAAATTAATCTGCAAGTCTGCGGGAGCTCCTTGCATGAACTTACTATGTGGGAAGTTTTTCATTCCTTTCCGAGTCTGTACTCGACCTGTAAATTGTGTATCTTTCTGCTCCGTGAAGGAGTAGATTCTGGAAGCTTTTCCTACTCATCTTAAGAAAGACTGTTTTGGTGTTGACTACTGCTGTTTAATTTTGAACTTTTACCGACGTCGGTGCACATTAGTCAAAGGTAGGCGGAGAAGTGGGCGATGCGCCGGTAACCCAGACCGTAATAAACGGCGACGGACTGTCACTCTTGATAGTGTACTACGTGTTACACTGTTCCACTGTTGCGGCAGAGCCGAGGAGGACGCAGATCTCTCCTGTAATGCCATTCAGATGAGGTGTCGATCGTCTCGTGGGGTGGTCTGGATGGTGCGACCAGACCCATCTCGTCATGTTCTAGAGCCTTCTGTGAACCATTCTGCACACACCCGCTGCCGTGCCGACACACTTCATCCCACACGTGCAGCAATTTCCCGAATTGATCCCTCACGTACTCTCATGCCAATAATTCGCCCTCTTTTAAACTCACTCATTTGACGGTACGATTCTCGCATAAGTCTGCGAGGAATCCCGCACGTCTGCTCAAGTGACACTTACAACGAGAGCCACAGGCACATTTTAACCGTCGGTGGTGGTGCGCCGGGATATCGATGTGGACCTTGAACCTGAGGGCCAACATGTTTCAAATGTAAATCATTTCTTCAGAACATTCTAATGCACATGTCCTGTGTACATGAACTTCCTATTTCCAGTATGTCAACGTGTTCTGATTTTTATGAACAAGAGTGTATTTACAGCATTTCTCACCGGACTCGTAAGCTGCTGTCGCCTAGCGACAATCTGTCCATAAAGATATTCCAATTTTGGTATGGCTTTGCAATTAAATTCATTAATTAAAATTACTCATCGGATTTCGTTCAAACCACTTACTAAACCGTCTCAAGAGTAATAAAAAAAATTGTAAAATTTTCAGGAAAAATTGATCCAGCAGTTTTGGAGTCCATGCGAAACAATGACACAAACATAGTGTCACTTTTATATACTACTAGCAAATATACCCGTGCTTCGCTACGGTATTCTACATTGTATTCGAATATCGAAGTAAATACTGTTCATGCAGTAAATATGATTGTTTTAAATTTGCATGTCTCTTAGCGTTATCCGAAAAACCGTATGGGCAGGTCCCCATACTTCGTTTCCATTGTAAAGTGTTTGTTACGGATTTGTGATGATAACGGCAGGCTCACTTGCATACTGACATTCACAATCGAGTTGGGAAGTTAACATTATAATTGCAGGCCCCATTGCCTACTGCGCTGTCACAATCGGGGGAGTTCTCGTTACAATGGCAGGCACCTATCCTACTTCCAGACAGATTACAGTTGAGGAGTTTTTATTGTGAAGGCAGGCAACTTCCCTACTAACAGTCAAAATTGAGTTGTGCAATTATCATTATAATGACAGACCTCTTTTCCTACTGCCAGCCAGCTTACTTCCATCAAAATAGCAGGCCACTATGCCTAATGCCAGTCACATTTTAGATGAGTACATTTGTTTGTAATGGTGGGCACGCTTGCCTACAGCCAAACACAATCGAGTAGCGGAGTTTTAAACAAAACTGCATGCTCCCTTGCATTCTGCAAGTCAAATCGAGAAGTGAATTATTCATTACAATGGTAGGCCTTCCTTACTAATACCAGGTACACAGGAGTTGGAGAAGGATCCCATTCCTACTGCCAGTCAAAGTCGGTGTGGCGCGTACTAATTACAACAGCAGACACACCCTTTCTCGATCGTTACAAATCGATATCAATGAATATATATAGATCGACATACGAAAGTATATGCGTGTTTGCAATATTGCAGACTTTCATTTACAGATTAACTGCTGCTAAACGTATGTCATATCGACAAAGGATTGTACCATAAGACGCCGGATTTAGCGGCCTAAATGGCTACTCCTGTGATATCTCATCTATTCATGGGTCAGATTGATTTTTAAATGTTGAATAGGGTAAAATTTGTGTAAGAATATCTCACATTCCATTATTTTTCGGATAATTATGTGACAGCTACATATATAGCACTTGGCTCACATATGGCTACTGGGTGGGCCAATTTTCGTGTAGAGTTTGATGCTTCTGTCTTTCCTATAAATGATTGAAAGTATGTATTATGCATGTGAAAAGCCCAAATTTACTTAACATCAAGAAAGAGAAAATCAAACGTAAAAGGGATACAGGTACGACAAAAATTCATAAGAACAAGGTTGTAGATCACTCCAAATTGAACGGAGATTGAGCCATTCGTTATGTGATAAGACTTTCCGAAGGTCAGCTCCATCATTAAAATTGCCTCCATATTTCGATATTCTTCGGGGATAAAAGTGTAAAATGAAATCTTGGGAGTTTTCCGTCCGTTACAAGCTAAAACGTATAATTTTGGCAAATTTCAATTTTCTTGTTCGTCTGGCAGATTATGCCGCAATCTGGATTTTGAGCGAGGAGGACTTTCAGGAAACTAAACCAAAAAATACGCATATGATCATTATTATCCCTTAAACGGGTAGCTGTACGAAAATTTCGTCAAAATAGTCAATGTACAGGCACACAGTCTTTACGATTTTTTTTATATAGATAGATAAGGAATCTGCTCCAGATACAACACTTTACCGAGCTCGATAGCTGCAGTCGCTTAAGTGCGGCCAGTATCCAGTATTCGGGAGATAGTAGGTTCGAACCCCACTGTCGGCAGCCCTGAAAATGGTTTTCCGTGGTTTCCCATTTTCACACCAGGCAAATGCTGGGGCTGTACCTTAATTAAGGCCACGGCCGCTTCCTTCCCACTCCTAGCCCATTCCTGTCCCATCGTCGCCGTAAGACAAATCTGTGTCGGTGCGACGTAAAACAACTAGCAAAAAAAAAGATACAACACTTTTGGGCTATGTCCGCTGGAGTTGACCTGTAAAACCGACCGTTCATAATATCTCCCTTATTAATCCTCCTGTCGAAAAAATGCACATGAAAAAATATTTTAGAAATGGATTTCCATCAAGCTTGGTCGATTTCCAGTCAGGTTGGTCTTGTACTGTAGACTATATATTGTGGAAGAGTAAAAAAACCTTTCGGTTCCCCATAAACCGCCAGTCCATTCATGGAACATGAAATGTTATTGACCTTTAAACCCTACCTTTGGACAGGTGGATGCTAAATATAAAGTTTGGTTCAAATATCTTCAGTAGTTTTCAAGTTCTAAGAAATACGCTTTACACTCACCCGCTCTTGAGTTAAGTCCGGTGGGACTTGTATCGAAAAACGGTCCGTTAATGATATCCCCCTTATTAATCCTCGTATCGAAATGATTTACATGAGTAAAAGTTTAGAAATTCATTTCCATTAAGGCAGGTAGATTTCCATTAAGTTTGGTTGTGTATATTTTGTGGGAGTGCAACATCACGGTTTCGGTTTCGTATAAACCCCCAGTCAGTTCAGGGATTTAGAAACAATATTTGCCCTAAAACCTACCCAAGGCCAGATGGATTCTAAATATCAAGTTTGGTGGAAATATATCCAGTACTTTCCAAGTTATAGACAAACAGATAGACAGACAGACAGACACCAAAGCTAAAAATATGCAGATAGTCATTATTACACCTGAAACGGATAACTGTAGGAAATTTTGCCAAAACAGTCAATGTTCAGACACACTCTAGAAGTGCAGACCTTTATTTCGAGAGTTACTGCTTTGAAACTGTACGACATATCTACAAAAGGACTTCACCATCAGACGCCTCTTTCAGTGTTCTACATGGTTAGACCTATGGCATCTTCTCGTATCTCCTATATTTATGGGTTGGAGTGAGTTACAGTCATTGAATGAGGTGAAATTGTGTACAGTTTTCACATAATACTTTTTATTTTTGATACTCATGTGACAGCTAGAATCATACAATTTGGCTATCACATGGCCACTGGTTATGTCAATGTGCGTGCCGAATGTCATGATTCTATCTTTCCTATAAGTGTACCAAATGATAACATATACGTGTAAAAGTACAAAATTAACTTGAAATCGAGAAATACAGCTCTATTTAACGTATAAGTGATAGAAGAAATGTCAAAAAGTCATAGGACCAAAGTTTTAGATCTCTCCAAAATGAAACGCAATTGTGCTTTCTGATTTGTGATACGACTTACCGATTAGCCACCAATTATCCTGAAACGAAGGTCTGCACCGTCGTTAAAATTGCAACCATATTTCGATATTTTCCGGGGCCAAAACTTATACATTTGCTAGCTTAGAATAATTCCTCAAAGAAAAGAGTGTCCAGCTTTCGGGATTAGCACTCGCATACATACGGAGTAATTAAGGAAGAAAATAATACAGTTAAGAAAGTTGACAAAATGACGACAAATATATAAATACCAAGTGCATGCAGTGGAAAATCAAATGCCCCTCAATAAATTATGCTGGTATGACTTATGGATACAAGAAAGTGGTAACAGGGGAGAAATTTAGGCGCAGGGATTCTTAGGTAAACGTATAAGATGACTAATGGTGTTATTACTTAAGCTATTCGAGGACGGTTATAACCTCCAACGACATTTCGCCAATACCCTGCAGAATGGCCGATTGACGCCTCTCTTGCTTTCTATTCAAGGAACAACCCACGAATTTAAAGGAATGATGAGGAAAATAGCAAAACGTTACTTCCCTGCTGGCAAGCAGTCAGAAACGTTGCCATGGTAACCTGTAGGTTCGTTGTCGGTCTGTCGGTCACTCATTGCAGAGCATGATATCCGCAGAAAGTAGTAAATTTCTCCGTCATTTGAAGAGTAAGGTCAATTATGAACAATAACGAAAGTTGTTTGTAATGAAGAGACGTTTCACATAGGGTCCACGGAGTTTACAGAAAAAGGAGGAAAACCGTTCTGGTTTTCTCATAAGCCTCCATCTATTCAAAGATTTTAAAAATGATATGCGTTCGATCCTGGCTCAGTCCGGTGGTATTTGAAGGTGCTCAAATACGACAGCCTCGTGTCGGTAGATTTATGGCACGTAAAAGAACTCATGCGGGACTAAATTCCGGCACCTCGGCGTCTCCGAAAAGCGTAAAAATAGTTAGTGGGACGTAAAGCAAATAACATTATTATTATTATTATTATTATTATTATTAAAATAATATGCATATCGAAACCTTCCTCGGGATGAGTATACTCTAAATATGAAGTTTGGTTGAGATTTATCCAGTCGTTCCGCCGTGATGGTGGAACAAACGGACAAAGAGACACGAAAAATAAAAACCACCGATTCAGTCTTGAGTTGACCTAAAACGGATAAACATCTGAAAAATTTGCAAAACAAACGAAATTACAGACAACGGACCCTCTACAACTTTATGTATATAGACTAGCTGATGTACTCGTGCTTCGTTACGGGATTCTCAGAAAGACTGGCATTGTGGTTTTCCTAACTGAAGTCAACATAGGTATGTTGGAATGTAGCGATTAAAAGCAATGTTATCATATAAAATACTCGATCAAATGAAAAGCTGCACATTTTGTCACTGTTAACGAACAGTAGTGCCTGCTGTCATTTCTTGATGGATGCAGTACTTTTGCATCCATCTCTTGGCACAGGCCAGAGCAACGTGTAGCTTCCACTGAAGTCCCTGTCTCACCCATGGCTGTGACAATATGGAAGCTGCTGGGGTGTGGGTCGTGCTGAGTAATGGCATTCAGAGCACAACCAGTGCGTCTGAGTGTTATGAAAGGTGTTGCTCATAGGGTCAGTTGTGCTACAATAGCACTGCCTGGTCCAGTGAGGAAAGCAATGGCAAACTACCTCACTCCTCGTCTTGCCTAGTACGCCTCATTTAGGTACTGCCATTGGTTTTTGTGGTTTTCCTATAACTGCATAGCCTTTGGTGGTGCTATTTGGGGATCCAACCAGCCTCTGGGCTGATGACCTAACAGACACAGACAACGAACAGTACTACGGTGCCGAGCTAACAGTCCAAAGTTCCAGTGCTAGAATGACCACGCCGAAAACAGCCGTGAACACTCCTCTGCCATTATCCCGTTAAATGTGCGCACTGCTCATTCCAATCAGTGCCTCAGAGTAGGGATTGAATAGCTCGAATGCTATGATGAACCAGTGGGTTGCGTACCAGTAGTATCAGAAAATTTATGATCCAGAGGAATGGCATGCTAAAGAAGAAAATTATCTAACTCCACAGCTACTTTCCGCCAATATGCAGGCTGGCTGTTACACTCGTTACGACCGAGCGAGTTGGTGAGGGTGCGCAGCTGTGAGCTTGCATTCGGGAGATAGTGCATTTGAACCCCACTGTCGCCAGACCTGAAGATAGTATTCCGTGGTTTTCCATTTTCACATCAGGCAAATGCCGGGGCTGCACCTGAATTAATCCCAAGGCCGCTTCCTTGACCCTCCCAGCCCTTTCCTATCCCATCGTCGCCATAAGACCTGTGTCGGTGGGACGTAAAGCAAATTTAGAGAAATACTCGGTACGCAGCAGTAATCCTATCTATCAGAGATAAGTGGTAACAGAAGACACAAAGCACATCATAACAAACAATGGTCAATGTAATGTTATGGTTGATCAATTTTATGAGCTTTCTATATTGTAGCCCTTCACATTTAGTTTTCTTTCAACTCTGCGATATTAGGGCGTCTTATAAAATTATTCTCCGGCTTTACATGCAGATTTTCATTAAATTCTGTTTATATACTTTCTCGTGACTCGGCGCTGATATGGACTTAGTAACAAAAATCCAAATTCATGAATATCTCTGTGATCATATTCGGTACGGTAACAATGTATAAGACATAAATGATGGGAAATTTAATACTGTATAACTTTAGTTATGTAGTATTTATCGATACGACCACTAAAAATATTTGAGAATTAAACTGTTGGCCTTCCCCTAAACTATAATTTTACTCAGCGTGAATACATTTTTTTATGGCCTAGATTGTAGCGACTTATTCCCCGATTTTGCATACCGATCATGATGCATGTTCATACAGACAGACAGACAGACAGACAGACAGACAGACAGACAGACAGACAGACAGACAGACAGACAGACAGACAGACAGACAGACAGACAGACAGACAGACAGACAGACAGACAGACAGAAATTATAAAGTGCATTTCCTTGTTACTGTGGACACGACTGATACAGAAATACCATTCTTTTTAAATTCTGAGCAATGTACAGACAAAACTCTTATTATTTATATATATATATATTGAAACCTGTAAGACCCTTCGAAGGATAGCTACCTTAATTACCTATTAGCAATCGGCATGAGATCTTTGTCGCTTACAGGTTCTTCGTCACTTGCTTAGGTAAGAGGCGGGTTTCAGTAATTCAAAACTAATGTCTACAATGAATACACTCTAATTAAAAATGTAGGTTTATTGACTATTTGAAACGACGTCTGAAAACTTGCGACATTTCACAACAGCTGACCAACGAACTCAATCCTGTCCGTTTAGAGACAAACGAATAATAACAACGATGATGAGAGAAGCTGGTTTTGGAGGCCTTCACTCAATTGGCTGAGGGGATTCCTTACTAGAAACCACCGTCTTAATTTAAGAATGAAATAAAGAAAGTCTGGAGATCCCTAAGATCGGCTTCCATGTGATACTACATGTACCACCAAAATGATTCGTGATAATCCAGCCCCGTAACATGAGCTCTGGACTCTTGGTATAATTAAGACTGTCCAATCGGTATGTGACACACAGTGGTTGTACGGCATGGACCCTTAATTGAATCGATGTGACCTGCGACTATGTCATAGACCGACATCAAACATTGTGACTTACGTTAAAGTCATTGTGGATGATGAGCGCAAGAAAAATGATGCTATAATGGCAGATGTGCTTAATCTACGTCACTGAGGTTGATGACCCCATGGCCATCCAAATTTCTAGACTGAAGGCTGAACAAATTAAGTTAAAGTAGTTGATGACCGTCCGGCTCCATGGCTAAATGGTTAGCGTGCTGGCCTTTGCTCACAGGATTCCCGGGTTCGATTCCCGGCAGAGTCGGGAATTTTACGCTGGCACGGGGGCTGGGTGTATGTGTCTTCACCATTATTTAATCCTCATCACGATGCGCAGGTCGCCTACGGGAGTCAAATCGAAAGACCTGCAACTGGAGAGCCGAACATATCCCCGGACACTCCCGGCACTAAAAGCCATACGCCATTTCATTTCAGTTGATGACCAAGGTGTCCACGTTGGTAAATCCCCCAACACATCTGGTGCTCCACAAATCAAATTCAAAAATAATAACAACAAAAGGAACAAACGCTCACAACACTTGCGGCAGTAAAGGCCCCTGCTATCGGACATGTCCCCTTAATCGTTACGTTAATAAGTTGAATTTTCCCAGCAAATAAAACTAAGATTTCTAGAAAACATTTTTAAGTTAGTCATTTAGTTTTAAGTTAATTTACACGCAATGTAAAATAAAACAACCCATGTCAATCTCTTATATTGTCTACGGTTATCCCTTGGACTAATTCCGGTATATCCTTTCGATATGATTTCAGGCTGATGAGAATCAAGTGTCGTAATGCACCTCACCCAAACTCTATAGTGAATGGACTACTGCACCAACATGTGCTCCGCAGGCATGACCTCATACCACACGAACCTGCACTTGTGCCTTGGAAACCAACAACAACACATCATCCATCACGAACTCTATGGATTGGCCAGCTATCGTGACATTCAAATAAAATAATCGCAGGACCCTGGACAATCCTCAACAACCGAAGCAACATCACTATATATTCTCAAATTTTGACACCCCTGAAAATGGTTATTTACAACAAAACACAACATCGTATCATTTCCGTCGCACCTATAATGAATCTCAAGTTCAAACGATTCTCTTCTTAAGTAATGAAATCTATTTCCAAACATTTATCATAAATGACAAAATCTCAGTTACTCTTTCTGACAAATGAGCTGGCTCGCTCGCCGAAACAGATTGTTTACTACTTGGAAGGACGACCCCCTCTCGTGACCTCTATGAAAACAAACACGTTATCTCTTCGAACAGTATCAAAAATGAAACATCGCCTAGTTGACAACTCGCGCGAAGGACAACACAGAATATGAGAAAATATTTTATATAACGTCACTGGAAATGTTCGTAGCCACCACGGTTTCACGCGGGATCCTAACTATGGAATGACCCTGTTTCCATATCATTAAATTACGCAAATAAATCCTCGGGCTCCCTACAATGAAAAATCCCGACAACAAATATATCTTCAACACTACAGGATTTCAAACTCCTGAGCCACATTTCCTCCTACCTGTGCAAGACTTGAACCACTTGCTACCTCAAATTCTCTACACGACAATAATACGGAATATCTCTCTTACGCGATCCACTATGCTGTTACATAAAACGGTCTGTGACAAATTAACCATCTCTCCTCGCACATCTGAGTCAGACAACAAAATATTTCTAAACCGAAACTCACAATTTGACTTTCAAAAATTTCACTGTTATTTTCTCCTCATCAATTCTACACATATTTTAATAGGCCTTTGGAATAACACTTCCCTTCCACAAATCACACGCCATTTTCGCCTCGTACATTCCTCGACAAATTCTACAGCTCCGAACACATTACGGCGTGCATTCCGCAACAGCTGGTATTGCATCATAACTACACAATCGCTCTAAATGGTAAACCACGGATTACACTTGCGGAAATTGCATCTTTACACCGAACAGAATTTTGTGATAAATTAATATCTCAACTTGAGCAAACAACAAATATAGGACTAAACGTACGGGAATGATAGTCCGCTCTTCACATTACATTCGTATTACGACCATCAAGTCTGCTACTGTACAACATTTCACACGCTAGTTTCGCGGCTCTACCGATTATCCACGAAACATAAAATGACCTCACATCGTATACCTCTGACATTTCCACGAAATAAAAAGGGTAACAAAGTGCATCATAGATACACAAAAAATGGTGACATAATGAAATAAACAAATGCACTTTTCAAAGGGTAGCTTACATACCTGGAAGTCGTACGTGGCCTTGTATCGCCTCTCTCAATCTCTTATCTAGTCATCCCAACAGATAGTGGCTTTAAAAACATATTATTATTATTATTATTATTATTATCGGTCAGTACGCGAACGTGTGAGATAAACTGTACGAGTGTGTTCCGTATGAATTCGTGCCACTGCCAAGGACTAGTGTCGAGCCTAAAAGATGCTCTGTATCTTAAAACGTACGGTTTGCTAATACATATTTCGTACAACGGCTAAGTTAAGGGTAGCCTGTGTTTTGTTCGATCCTGTGCAATCGAGCACGCTAAGCGATGAATTGTGAACTCACATACTACATATCTTGCAGATATCGACAGAAACGAGACACAGAAGAAGATGGCAACACCAGAAGCTGAATCCAGGACCTATCTGCGTGTGAGACCTGTGATAATGATGGCTTAAAGGAGGCTGCCACAGCGGAGATGTGACCCGCTGGTTGCCGTGTAAGCTGCTGAAAGTTAAGTGCAATGATGTCTTATTATGCATAATTCTTGGTATTCGTAAGATGCTAGTGAGGAATAAGTTATTTTGATTAAATATAAATATCAGCCAGATTGGAATTTGCTTATTTGAATTTTGATTTAAGGTAAATATGGACAGGGTTGGAATGCATGCTTTGTTTTACCGTATATAATTAGCTAGATGGGATACAAGGGAACAGTAGGTTTATGGTGTATTTTTCTCTGTGTGTTGTGTTGTACAATGTATACTTATTCTTTGTGCTACGAATGATATGTTTTGCTAGCTGCGTTCATCAAATAACTTACAACCAATACGCTTACAGCGTTGATATAAATTTCATTTCAAGATTAGATAGTTTCAGCAAGAATGTTATATCTGCATGTGTATTTTCAGTATTTAGGAGTTAATATAGGGTCATTGAAATGGATTGGATGCTTGCTTGGGCAAAAGGCAAACAGGGATTCGAACCTATGGATGTGAATTGAAGGGCTCGTGCCGTTGCACGTTTGATAAAGATGATTTATGTATGAAAGGCCAGAGCGAGCCATGTAGGAGGATTGATATTTATTCTAATGCGAATGAAGCCTAAGCCGTGAATGATATGCTACGCCAGTGAGAATGTTGTGTATTTGAGAGAGATACTTGTCTCCCCGCTGTGTTCACAGGAAGCCCCGTAGAGGCCGATAAATGACGAGCTCCCGAGAGAATAATACAGTCAGCTGAAATACTGTTAGCCCTATGAAAGTGAAAGTATGTTTCCGTTGTAAGATCTGCCCCCAAATAGTAAACCAAGTCTAGTGTATCGATCCGTATTTGTCGTTTACAGCTGACAGGCAAGCACGTGGCATGCCGAGTGTGTGCTTTGTGACACGATCATATGCAGCTGAATGATACGGGAATGTTTCCCGTTGCCTACATTATTTTATTTTGTGATGTTATGTTATTGTTTTATTTTCAGGAGTGCTTATTTATGCTGTGTGTTGTAATATACCTTGTTGATTAATTTGGGGATACAGCCCACACGTTGTTCAGTGATTGTGGTTCTCCAGTTCTGACTGGATCTTTGCTGTGAGCCGTGACTCACAAGTAAATTCTGTGCATTTTGGATGGGATAGTAGCCAGCTTAGTACCAATGTATATTATATGATATTGTGATCGTATTTATAGATGTCAATATAGGGCAGTCAGTGTTTCACTAGCATATTCGTACATCATGACTTCATGTTTGGACGTTTCTTAAACGCGGTCGTTAGGCCACTTGATATCTCACTTAACCGATGCACTTACACACACTTACGAATTCGCAAACTTAGTGTCGAGTCTCCACGTATATATATTTTAACATTTTGTAATACACTGACTGACAGAGCAAATGCAACACCAAGAAGGAGTGGTTCGAAAGGGATGAAAGTTGGGGAAAAAACAGAGACGGCACGGATGAATAATTGATGTTAATTTCAAACCGATATGCAGGTTACACAATGCGCACGGCATCGACTCAGTAGGATGTAGGACCACCGCGAGCGGCGATGCACGCAGAAACACGTCGAGGTACAGAGTCAATAAGAGTGCGGATGGTGTCCTGAGGGATGGTTCTCCATTCTCTGTCAACCATTTGCCACAGTTGGTCGTCCGTACGAGGCTGGGGCAGAGTTTGCAAACGGCGTCCAATGAGATCCCACACGTGTTCGATTGGTGAGAGATCCGGAGAGTACGCTGGCCACGGAAGCATCTGTACACCTCGTAGAGCCTGTTGGGAGATGCGAGCAGTGTGTGGGCGGGCATTATCCTGCTGAAACAGAGCATTGGGCAGCCCCTGAAGGTACGGGAGTGCCACCGGCCGCAGCACATGCTGCACGTAGCGGTGGGCATTTAACGTGCCTTGAATACGCACTAGAGGTGACGTGGAATCATACGCAATAGCGCAATAGCGCCCCAAACCATGATGCCGCGTTGTCTAGCGGTAGGGCGCTCCACAGTTACTGCCGGGTTTGACCTTTCTCCACGCCGAAGTCACACTCGTCTGCGGTGACTATCACTGACAGAACAGAAGCGTGACTCATCGGAGAACACGACGTTCCGCCATTCCCTCATCCAAGTCGCTCTAGCCCGGCACCATGCCAGGCGTGCACGTCTATGCTGTGGAGTCAATGGTAGTCTTCTGAGCGGACGCCGGGAGTGCAGGCCTCCTTCAGCCAATCGACGGGAAATTGTTCTGGTCGATATTGGAACAGCCAGGGTGTCTTGCACATGCTGAAGAATGGCGGTTGACGTGGCGTGCGGGGCTGCCACCGCTTGGTGGCGGATGCGCCGATCCTCGCGTGCTGCCGTCACTCGGGCTGCGCCTGGACCCCTCGCACGTGCCACATGTCCCTGCGCCAACCATCTTCGCCACAGGCCCTGCACCGTGGACACTTCCCTATGGGTATCGGCTGCGATTTGACGAAGCGACCAACCTGCCCTTCTCAGCCCGATCACCATACCCCTCGTAAAGTCGTCTGTCTGCTGGAAATGCCTCCGTTGACGGCGGCCTGGCATTCTTAGCTATACACGTGTCCTGTGGCACACGACAACACGTTCTACAATGACTGTCGGCTGAGAAATCACGGTACGAAGTGGGCCATTCGCCAACGCCGTGTCCCATTTATCGTTCGCTACGTGCGCAGCACAGCGGCGCATTTCACATCATGAGCATACCTCAGTGACGTCAGTCTACCCTGCAATTGGCATAAAGTTCTGACCACTCCTTCTTGGTGTTGCATTTGCTCTGTCAGTCAGTGTATATTGAACCCATGACCTTTGTGCCCTTAGAATTTTAAGTATGAAAATTATTACAGGAGGCATCATGTCAGTTGTAATAGGAAGCTCGAAATTATATATATATCACGGGAGTGACACATGGCAAGGAGGTAGCTGCTTTCCGTCCCACGCTCTGAGATGCGACGTCATCCGCACGTGTCGAATAAGGAAGGATACAGAAGAAAGTTTATGTTGAATAAATATAATTAAATGAAAGAATTAGTGGTGAATGCAATATAATGAGGGTCCTGTATTTATCTATAAGACAATTGGTCTTTAGTAAGATGGATTTGAGACTGCTAAGCCATTTCTGGGGATTGTTTGAGATGGACGCGCGTGTATAGCTTACCCACGCTAAGTCGACAAAATATAGTGCTATGAAATGAGGTCATTTAACCAATTAATTTAATAAGTATAAATTTTAAAAGTTCAGGAACACTACTGCTAGCAATGTAGCAAATATGCGGTTACATAAAAAACTGGGAATATTTAAATGTTAACGTAACGATTAAGGGGACATATCCGAAGGTAATGGATTTTAATGCCACAAAGATTATGAGCGTTGATGTTATTGTTGCGTTATTTGACTTTGATTGATTGAGCAGTAAATGTGCTGGGGTTAGTAAAGTGGAAACTTTGGTCATCAACCGATGTAACTTAATTGTGTTTAGCCTTCAGCTTAGAAACTTGGATGGTCATGGGGTCATCAATCTCAGGGACTTAGATATGCCACTGTAGCAATATTTTTCTTGCGGTCATCATCCAGAATGACTTTAAAGTAACTTAGAAGTTTAGAGGTCGGTCCATGACATAGTCGCAGGTCACATCGATTCAATTAAGGGTCCATGCCATATAACCACAGTGTGGCACACACCGATTGGACTGCCTTAATTATACCCAGAGTCCAGAGTTCGTGTTACGAGGTCTGGACAACCAAGAATCATTTTGATGGTACATGTAGTCTCACATGGAAGGCAAATTTAAGGATTTCCAGACTTTCCTTTCTTTATTTAATTGAGACAATGGTTTCTAGTAAGGATGCCCATCAGGCAGTTAAGTCAAAGGCTCAAACCAGCGTTCGGCCCCTCTGTGTAAAAATGATTGTGGTGGAGTGGAAAAGATAGAGTCCGAATTATACATGGATTACAAATTATTAGTTTCTTCAGTAATATTTTCCAAAATAAAATACAAATATTTTATGAACAGACCTTTCATTTGAGTAGATAGATTAGAATTACTGAACTCTACCTTTACCTCAGCAAGTGACGAAGAACCCGAAATGACCCAAGAGATCTCATGAAAATTGCTGATAGGTAAGGAAGGTTGGTATCCTTCGTAGTGGACCAAAGGGTACAATATATTGGGTCGATGCCCAAATTTGTGTTCATTTATTTCAATTTCATTTTATTTGAGATTTATATGTCATTTTTGGAGCCGTTTTGAGGCTAATTTAATGTGTTTTGTTGATATTTTTCGGATAATAAATCCAGCTTACCTCATTCAACAAACCTCCATTATTCCTGTCAATTTACTTAGTTGTATGCGCGGATTTCGACTTAAAATTTACCGTATGGCAGCCAACCCACTCTCTACCCACATGAGCTTAGTCGGAATTTTAAGACAGGGAAAAGAGCGATCGTCCTAGGTGGTTTTTACACCTACGGTACGGTACAGTACCGTACGGTAATAGCTTCAAATGGATATCATAGTAATGTTCACACTTATTAATCTTGCGATAATATGAGCTTAAATTTTGAAATTTCCCTGTTGTACAGCTATCCTCGATCAGGAAGACTTTACTTTTCTTTACATATAAATGGTGATTTACCATTGAAATGAATTACGTAAAACATCTGAACTAATATATCTTAAAAATGAAACAGGAATAACAAATCGAAGGAAGTAAATAACTGAAGATTTTGTGACAGATGCTCGCGCACCGAAGATTAACCCTATCACCTCGCAGCAACTGGCGGGTATGTGATACTTTTCTTCAAAGTACTTAAAACGGGTTTTTTACCGATTAATATTTGAGCGGGAAATTAAGCGGGCGCCAACATCGAGATACTGGGCAGAGAGAGCACTGACACGTGCTGATTCAGAGCGGGAACACGAGGTGAACTCTTGTGACGGAGACTGTTATACACGAGTTCACATTTGCGTCTCCTTTATGGCCCGATGTCCTTCCTGGAGCGAAGGCAACGTTACAAGCACGGAAGTCGGTCGTGGAGGAATGGATTGAACGGGGATGAAGGCACTTGTTATTTGTCACAGGTTCTTTACGGACTGTTGAAAAGAGGGCACGTGCCAAATTTTCACTGATTTTTTCAAGGCTCTTTTCTCGAATGATGACTCGTATTGATTATGATCCCACCATGGGGATAGTCTATTTTGTTTTGTAGCACCACAGCATCAAGACGGTTATTTTAATCTTTATTTCGTCTTCTTCTTACAGCAACCCTCGTTTCTCTTCTCTGCGGCGCGGAGACAACGCAAATGCGGTTGGCGTTAGCATGGTGTGGGAAAATTCGGAGAAGCCTTATTGCAAAGGCATAGGCCTACAGATATGTGCAACATCCCGACTCGTTAAGGAGACCTAGACGTAAGGAGACCTATTTTACAGGTTCATATCCAAGAAACTATTTCCACCGAAGTAACATCAACAGGGATAGAAATGGCAACAAATAACAGTTAAATGTTCACACTTCTTCTACAACTTAGAAACTCATCTTATGTCAACTGTCGCTCTGTGTCAAACCCTTAACATCTTAATTTTAAAACAATAAGCAACACAATAGGAAGCTAAACATATCTTTATAAATAAGGAAACTGAGACTCTCAAGAATCACAAAGCCCAAGATGCTTCAAGAACAGACTCCAGTATCCTATACATCTCTACACTAGTGTCCAAAATTTAAGCATAATCACTAAACCAGGGCATACCGCCTGATAGGAATGTCAAACGGATTGCTGAATAAAGCTGACTCACACACCGTATATCAAAAACTTGTCCAAAAAACAGTGTCAGAAAGGTTCTGATAGCTAAGGTACACCTTTGACAACACCTAACAAAACTTGGCAATGTCTTCCACAACAAAATGTGCTGTTAATAGGATGTATGGTTACCCCAAACGGCCACACATGATTCGCAGCGACGTGGCATGCTTTCTATCAGATGGTCCAAGAGCTCTTGTGCCAGTCGATCCCATTCCTCCGAAAGGGTAATGTGAAGGTTTTGGAGGGTCCTTGGTGGAGGCTGACGTGATGCACTTCGCCTCCCCAATGCATCCTTGGCATGTTCTATAGGATTCAGATTCGCAGACCTCGCTGGTGAATCCAAGCGATGAATGTCTTCCCCAGCCAGAAATTCATCCACCAGAGCAGCGCGGTGCGGTTGGGCATTATCGTCCATTAAGGGGAAGTCTGGACCAACCGCACCTCTGAAGAGTCGAACATGTGGTCTCAGTACCTCATCCCTGTATCTCCAAGCGTTAACAGTGTTGCTCGGACCACCCATGAAGATATGGAGGTCCGTACGTCCATTCAACATGATGCCGCTCCACACCATACTGATTCCGTTCCACGATGTTCCTGTGGTTGTATCGGCTATCCGGTTCTCTCCAGAGTGATGTGCGACGGGAATCGTTCTGCAAACTGAAGCGGGATTCATCTGTGAAGAGCACATGCATCCATTCATTCATGGTCTAGTTTTGATGTTGACGGCTCCACAGTAAATGGGCCCGTCTCTGTGCTGGAGCGAGCGGGACGCACAACGCTGGACATCGGGCAAACAGCCCTGCTGTTCTGAGCCTCCGGTGCACAGTTTGCCGGGAAACGATAACCCATGAGACGGCTGCTAGCTCCGCCGCCAATTGTCTTGCAGGTTCACTCCGATTTCGTTGGGCGGACAAGGCCAGATATCGGTCCTGCCGAGGGGTGGTTACCCTTGGTCGACCTGGTACTGGCCTACGACTAACATCTCCTGTGTCTTTAAATCGTCTCCAAAGCCTGTAAATTACACTTTGTGGCACATTCAAGGATACGGCAACTTCGGTCTGTGTCTGGCCTGCTTTCAGGCGGCCGAGTATTCTACCCTGCAAAACGGGGTCCAAATGGTGTCGTTGTGCCATTATGTTGTCACGTTCACCATGAGGCTACACTCCGCACACTGTAACAGGGTAAACACGACTGGGGAATATGGGCCGCAGGTACTGGCTGTGTTTACCTTGCGGTTATGCCGCTAGTCAAAGCAGGGAACACTCCTTTCCTATACAGAGCGAACACGAACACGTAAGTTTGGTAGGTGCATATGTCGTGCGATTTGCGGTCTATTTCCTGTTGCCCTGCTTTCTCGTAACTTATGCTTAACTTTTGGACACTAGTGTACTTGATGGTGTTCAAGCTATGTATTGTGCTGTAGAGGTAATGTAAATGTTTAACTTATCTGTGATTGCCTTGTGTGTAAGAAAACATTTGAAGTATTTTGAGTGAATTTCTTCTTAATATCCATGCTATTGCTTTCCGTTATTTTTTGCATACACTCTGCATATGCAGCTCGTGTATCAAATTTTCATCTCCATTCGTCAACTACGGACTTCCGCGTCTTCGCTTCAGAGATACTGCGTACAGGAAGGGCACCGGACCAGTCAAACTATTCCACATTAATCAGGGGCAGATAATGTTGTCCTAAAAATATCATTGAAAATGATCAGTAAAAATACCTTAAATTTATGGGGAAATGCTATAAATAGCTAAGAAATGACTAAAATATTTAGAAAAAGATATATTTACCAATTATAGTTATGTTAATGTTACTCTTTAATTATTTATTTGCTAGTTTTGTGTTTAGTGAGCATTTACACTGCAGTTTGTAAATCTCGTGTTTAGAATGGTCTGTACTTCTTATTCTTCGTCTTCTTCATCCATTCCCTCTTCCAGATTCTCTCCGGGTAAGGTAGTGTACCAAAGCCCTCCACGTTACTCGATCTTTCCACCATTCTTCTTCTAGTACTTTATTGGAATCGACTCCTCTATTTGCAATACAGTCCACAGCAGAGCTCCTCTATCTCATTCCAGGTCGTCCCCTAGGTCTCTTTGCAGCCTCTTTATCCATGAATGTTCTTTTTGGTATTCTCTCTCCTAGCAACTGGTCCGTACTGACGACGTATAATATACAGCATGTTGTATAAAAATGTTAAAACATTTAAACAAATTCCATTCTGGTGACTGTGTAACAAAGTTTGTACAAGCCTATTCTGTTCACTGTTCAACTCTTGCTGGATGTAGCACTTGGGAAGATAATTTTGTACGCGGGAAGTTGTTATTTCGAATTATTTCGCGTTTCCATTGGTTACTGGCTTTGAGGTTGGGAGTGGCTTTAGGGGCGAGTGCGAGGCTGGTGTTGTTTGTAGCTGAGACACGTTAGGAAATACTTCATGCTATTTATCAGAGTTATTCCTGCACAAACATTGGACGACTACGCTCATGGTCTCAAGGGGATCCGGAAACCCCTATCTTGACTATGTGTTTGCCAAGTCTATGTTTGCTCTGAAAATGCTAAGAGTTGGGGACTGGAATTTTTATATGTTACAGGCACATGAGCTAGCCATAACACAGTTTTTAAAACTATATTATGTAAATGGCGGGACCAGGGTGAAATGCTGCACATACACGACCTAATAACCCAGTCTAATGCTGTTATTTTTAGACCTGAAGCCCCGAAATCCTTAATGGGCATTATTTTCCCTTTTTAATAACATTTTAGTACATAAATTTTTACGTAATTTCAATAAGAATAATATATGGCTTGACGCTTCTTATTAAGTTCTCCAAGTACAAGTCAACCCACACCCCTGTGGTTCAGTTTCCTCGCGAATCTGCGGTAAGGGCCGTGGTTTATCACCTCATGTGATTTACAAGTGTTCGTTACACTCTCTCAGACTGATTTCAGTGTAGCTTGGGTGAACTTGACTGCCTCCCCTCCACTCCACCAGTCTGCAGTTCCTCGGGCTCGCCGCCCGTCTATACATCTCGCCTCTCTCATCTTCGTCGGCACTGTCCTAACATCCTCACCTCCTTCTGCTGAAGCTACTCGGCGATACAAACGTCAAACGCCACTCCACCATCTACGGGGCCTCTCATATAAACTCAGACTGAACGTACGGGGTTTGTACTCTGCGCTACGGCAGCTGCCACAGCACGTGTATAACATCTTGCATTATAAAATATGCTGAAAGTGTCGTCCTTATATCTGGTAACCACGTTCTGGCTGACGTGAGTGAGTTCTGCCACTGTAATGTTTCTGATTTCCTTTGTAATGTTTTATTTCAGTTCCTTCAATGTGAGACGATTTGTTCGATACACTTTTTCTTTCATTTTCTTTCATTATACCCCACGAGTAAAAGTCAGACACTGTTAGATCTGAAAAACCAGGAGTGGTCACTCTGTCTGCAAACACTTCCCAGATTTTAAGAAGGGAATCTTCTGCTTATGAGCGAATACTGAATATGGTCGAAACCACCCGCGTGATTTTTCTTCTTCCGTTAACTGATAGTAGAACGGCGTCAAAATATCATCTTGGTACCTCTCTACTAACACTGAAAACGAAAACCTACAACCTGTTTCCCAGTCATTGACCGAGTCAGGGATGGAATGAATGAAGCCCCCCTCTTGCGGCGAGGATAGGAATTGTGCTGGCTGCCGAAGCCTATCGCACTCCTCTGGAGCAATGATTAATGACTGACAGATGAAATGAAATGTTACTGGAGAATGTTGCTGGAATGAAAGACGACAGGGAAAACCGGAGTACCCGGAGAAAAACTGTCCCGCCTCCGCTTTGTACGGCACAAATTTCAAATGGAATGGCCGGGATTTGAACCATAGCCGCCAGTAGTGAGAGGCCGACGCGCTGCCGCCTGAGCCACGGAGGCTTCACCTCTCTGCTACTGTCATCTCGAAAATAGTAGGCCCAACTATTCGTTTTGCACTAACAGCACAACAAGCACCAATCTTTCTATCATAATGAGGGACTTCATAAACATACACACATACATACATACATACATACATATATACATACATACATACATACATACATACATACATACATACATACATACATACATACATACATACATACATTATCATTATAGACTGTTAGACCTTTCAGCGTTCAGTCTGCAAGCCTCTGAGAATTTACTAAACGTCGCCACAATCCTCGATTTGCAACTAGTGTTGTGGCCTCATTTAGTACTATACCTCTTATCTTTAAATCGTTAGAAACAGAGTCTAACCATCGTCGTCTTGGTCTCCCTCTACTTCTCTTACCCTCCATAACAGAGTCCATTATTCTCCTAGGTAACCTATCCTCCTCCATTCGCCTCACATGACCCCACCACCGAAGCCGGTTTATGCGTACAGCTTCATCCATCGAGTTCATTCCTAAATTAGCCTTTATCTCCTCATTCCGAGTGCTCTCCTGCCATTGTTCCCACCTGGTTGTACCAGCAATCATTCTTGCTACTTTCATGTCTGTTACTTCTAATGAATAAGATATCCTGAGTCCATCCAGCTTTCGCTCCCATAAAGCAAAGTTGGTCTGAAAACAGACCGATGTAAAGATAGTTTCGTCTGGGAGCTGACTTCCTTCTTACAGAATACTGCTGATCGCAACTGCGAGCTCACTGCATTAGCTTTACTACACCTTGATTCAATCTCACTTACTATATTACCATCCTGGGAAAACACACAACCTAAATACTTGAAATTATCGACCTGTTCTAGCTTTGTATCACCAATCTGACATTCAGTTCTGTTGGATTTCTTACCTACTGACATCAATTTAGTCTTCGAGAGGCTAATTTTCATACCATACTCATTGCACCTATTTTCAAGTTCCAAGATGTTAGACTGCAGGCTTTCGGCACAGTCTGCCATTAAGACCAAGTCGTCAGCATAGGCCAGGCTGCTTACTACATTTCCACCCAACTGAATCCCTCCCTGCCATTTTATACCTTTCAGCATATGATCCATGTAAACTACAAACAGCAAAGGTGAAAGATTACAGCCTTGTCTAACTCCTGTAAGTACCCTGAACCAAGAACTCATTCCACCATCAATTCTCACTGAAGCCCAATTGTCAACATAAATGCCTTTGATTGATTTTAATAATTTGCCTTTAATTCCATAGTCCCCCAGTATAGCGAACATCTTTTCCCTCGGTAACCTGTCATATGCTTTCTCTAGATCTACGAAACATAAACACAACTGCCTATTCCTCTCGTAGCATTTTTCAATTACCTGGCGCATACTGAAAATCTGATCCTGACAGCCTCTCTGTGGTCTGAAACCACACTGGTTTTCATCCAACTTCCTCTCAACGACTGATCGCACCCTCCCTTCCAAGATGCCTGTGAATACTTTGCCTGGTATACTAATCAATGAGATACCTCGATAGTTATTGCAATCCTTCCTGTTGCCTTGCTTATAGATAGGTGCAATTACTGCTTTTGTCCAATCTGAAGGTACCTTACCAACACTCCACGCTAATTTTACTAGTCTATGAAGCCATTTCATCCCTGCCTTCCCACTATACTTCACCATTTCAGGTCTAATTTCATCTATTCCTGCTGCTTTATGACAATGGAGTTTATTTACTATCCTTTCCACTTCCTCAAGCATAATTTCACCAACATCATTTTCCTCCTCCCCATGAGCTTGACTGTTTGCAACACCACCATGATGATTTCCTTTTACATTGAGAAGATGTTCAAAATATTCCCTCCATCTCTCCAGTGATTCCCTGGGATCTGTTATGAGTTCACCTGAATTACTCAAAACACTGTTCATTTCCTTTTTCCCTCCCTTCCTAAGATTCTTTATTATTGTCCAGAAAGGTTTCCCTGCTGCTTGACTAGCCTTTCCAGGTTATTACCAAAATCTTCCCATGACTTCTTTTTGGATTCAACAACTATTTGTTTCGCTCTGTTTCTTTCATCTACGTACAAATCCCTGTCTGCCTCGGCCCTTGTTTGGAGCCATTTCTGATAAGCCTTCTTTTTACGTTTACAGGCTGCTCTCACTTCATCATTCCACCAAGATGCTCGCCTTTTACCATCTTTACACACAGTTGTTCCTAGGCATTCCCTTGTTGTTTCTACTACAGCATCCCTGTATGCCACCCATTCACTTTCTATATCCTGAACCTGCTTACTGTCTACTGTTCGAAACTTCCCACTAATCATATCCATGTACTTCTGTCTAATTTCCTCGTCCTGGAGATTTTCTACCCTTATTCGTTTGCAGACAGATTTCACTTTCTCTACCCTAGGCCTAGAGATACTTAGTTCACTACAGATCAAATAATGGTCTGTATCATCGAAAAATCCCCGAACAACTTGTACATTCCTAAAAGATTTCCTGAATTCAAAGTCTGTTAAGATATAGTCTATAATGGATCTGGTACCCCTAGCCTCCCATGTGTAGCGGTGAATAGCCTTATGCTTGAAGAATGTATTCGTAACAGCTAAACCCATACTAGCACAGAAGTCCAGCAAACGCTTCCCATTCCCATTAGCTTCCATATCTTTCCCACATTTACCAATCACCCTTTCGTATCCTTCAGTTCTATTCCCAACTCTCGCATTGAAATCGCCCATTAGCACTATTCTATCCTTGCTGTTGACCCTGACTACGATGTCACTCAATACTTCATAAAACTTGTCAACTTCATCCTCATCTGCACCCTCACATGGTGAATACACGGACACAATTCTTGTCCTAATTCCTCCCACTGACAAATCTACCCACATCATTCGCTCACTTACGTGCCTGACAGAAACTATGTTGCGTGCAATGGTATTCCTGATAAAGAGCCCTACCCCAGACTCTACCCTTCCCTTTCTAACACCCGTCAAGTACACTTTATAATCTCCTACCTCTTCCTCCTTATCTCCCCTTACCCGAATATCACTCCTAGCACATCCAGATGCATCCTCTTAGCTGACTCAGCCAGCTCTACCTTCTTTCTTCCATAAGCCCCATTAATATTGATAGCTCCCCATCGAATTCCATTTCGTTCGCCAAGTTGTTTCCAAGGAGTCCCTCGCCTGTCAAATGGGAGTGGGACTCCATTACTCCCATAGGTCCGAGGCTTGCTTAAAGTGTTCTGAGCTCGGTAAATTCATGAAGCAGGATGCTGCCCTACTTGCACATAGTCCAAGTGAGGATCTCTCCTCTAACGGGCTATGGACCACCGGTGAATTATGTAGTCCTAGCCGCCTGAGCACAAGGAGGGCCACGACTCAGAATATGTCCGAGATGCCCACTCCCATTCCATAACAACTGGTATCCCGACTCTCAGGACCACTTACTAGGCCACTCAGCCGTTGCCCATAGTTCACGAACTAGGACGTGACTAGAGTAACCCACAAACATGAACCAACACAATTAGGATATTCTGCTCACCAATAGCGAGAGTTATGACTGTTCACACGACCATTAAGATGAAACCAGAAATTTTACGTACGAAAATACGGCTTTGCAATGATAACTACTCGCCATGTTAACAGCTGAGATTCTGACTAGCGACTCATCCTTGCAACGTCAAGAATTATGATCTCGCCTCCCACACTGCAGCTGCCGCAGCGCAGAGTACGAACACCGTGGGTTTATATGAGAGACCCTGTAGTAGCATGTCATGAAGGAGCCATGTTATTCAAAATCTGAAGTTTTGTCAGACTGAGCCGTAGTCCAAACTTGTGGTTGATGAGGTGTTGATCGCAGCAAAGCAGCTTGTGTGTTGTTCCCGGCACATGCTATCCTGTCGAGTGCCTTTCGAGAGTGTAGCGCAGACAATACTTGTGTTTGTACTCCTTTCCACGCCCCGCATTAGCTATGGCAGTCAGTAGTGCTATTTGCTGGACGGTTCCGAGCAATTTGCAAGTTTCATAAAACACTTTGTACCGAAAATGAGATTTTGACAACACGAAAATAATTTTTCGCTCTATTATCACGTACAGTACTGTACATTACAATATCATGGCATCGTTTAAAATGGAAGATAAAATAAACCGTGGTAGGAGGGAACTGCCGGGTTCCTGTTGTCCCGCTGTGGACATCCTGCGTAACAAGAGCGATGTTCTGATGTCTCAACTACAAAGTTGGTCCGACTACCGAGCTCGATAGCTGCAGTCGCTTAAGTGCGGCCAGTATCCAGTATTCGGGAGATAGTAGGTTCGAACCCCACTGTCGGCAACCCTGAAGATGGTTTTCCGTGGTTTCCCATTTTCACACCAGGCAAATGCTGGGGCTGTACCTTATTTAAGGCCGCGGCCGCTTCCTTCCCACTCCTAGCCTTTTCCTGTCCAATCGTCGCCATAAGACCTATCTGTGTTGGTGCGACGTAAAGCAACTAGCAGTAGAAGTAGGTGGCCCGACTCGCTAGCTGAATGGTCAGCGCACTGGCCTTCGGTTCATTGGTTAATTCCAATGGCACGGGGGCTGGGTGTTTGTGATGTCCCCAACATCCCTGAAATTCACACACCTCACATAACACCATCCTCCGCCGCAATAGCACGCAGTTGCCTACACATGGCAGATGCCGCCCACCCTAATCGGAGGGTCTGCATTACAAAGGCTGCACTTGGCTAGAAACAGCCACACGAAATTGTTATTACTACCGAGTTTAATCACAATCGCAGCCGTTTAAAAGTACAGCAACAAAGAACTAGATTTAAGTATTTCGATATTTCTGCAACAGAATCACCATTACACTAAGTTCGGGACGTCTTCATGGATCATCGAGCCACGTTTATTTTCAATAAGTATGGTCCAACGTAAAAGCTCCCTTGTTATTATTAGCGAAGCCAAAATAATCTAGGACGTACTGACCATTATGACTGATGTTTTCGTGATGAGCAGTACATTCATTTTGTGTCACGTCTCTTTTGTGTACATCAAAAATACATTTGCAAAACAACTTTTTTTGTGCGCTGTTTTTCTTACGTTCCATTATGAAAGGGAAGCGAGATAGAACCGCCCATGGATTATCGCGCATGGCACAACGCAGGTTTTGTTGTGACGCCGTTGAATACATTCACTAGCAGAAGTTTGTTTATGTGGCAGCGCAGGTGGTCGGGAGGAACAGGTTTAAGCCCTCACAGAGCAAAGCTGCCCTGAATAGGCTGAGACAGAATTTATCACATGCATTTTCAATTATCTGAACGCATTCTTTTCTAAATGTTTATTACTCCTGATCTGGAGAAATCACACCAGGATGCTACGAAGATGCATAAAGCATAAGGTAGTGTTGAAAGGTCTCGCCTCCTATCTCAGTTCCAGACACGACTTACTTTCGATCATTTCGAATCCTGTAAGAAAAACTTACTTCCATTTCGTGGAGTATCCGAGGAGTTTAGATAATAATGTATTCGGCTACAGGAAGAACAACAGACTTGCGATACGATCCCGTGTACATTTCCCCGCGTCTTCTTTGTATGAACAAACGTTTTTAGTTGTAAGGACTGTTCCGGGGATACCGTGGTGGACAGAGGTGACAGAAGGTGCGGGCATGAATGGATCAAAATAGGACAAAATAGGACAATCAGAAAATTATTTGAAAACTTTAAAACTATACCGATATTTTCTTTCTCAGCTTATCTTTTGGTTTCTTTTCAGAAAATAAACTTTACAGTTGAGGTACAGAAGTTCATAAGACTGGGTAACAATTTTCGAAAATCGAATAACAACAACATTGATCTTGAAGCTCCCTCATTATACACTCTACATGAGCGCTGCGGCTCCTTTCAAAAAAACAGTTCAAGGAGACGGATCTCCCGAGTCCTTCTATACCACTAGGATACAAGATGTGTAAAATTACCCTATTCCAAGAGCACCTTTGCTCCACAAAATTACCTACGAGTCTAGGAGACTATTCTTCGAACATTACAAAATTACAGCCTTCCAAAGGCACCATTCAACATTTACATTAACACTTCTACATTCATTGAAAGAGAATCATGAAATGAAAATCCACAGTCTGTTTCCAGTCATTCGACCGGGTCAGGAATGGAAGAAATGAATGAAGCGCCATCTAGGGGCGAGGACGGGAATAGTGCCGGCTGCCGAAGCCTGTCGCACTCCTCTGGGGCAATGATTAATGAATGACAGATGAAATGAAATGATACTGGAGAGTGTTGCTGGAATGAAATATGGCAGGGAAAACCGGAGTACCCGGAGAAAAACCTGTCCCACCTCCGCTTCGTCCAGCACAAATCTCACATGGAGTGACCGGGATTTGAACTACGAAACCCAGCGCTGACAGGGCAGCGCGTTGCCGCCTGAGCCACGGGGGCTCTATAAAATTTACACTTCTAGATCTATCTCCAGAAATTTCCAGGCCTATCAAAGGCTCAACCTACGTCTTATAAATTCTTAGATGCTCAATAGTCTAACATATTTACGCCAAAAGGAATGAAATAAAATTTCACGGCGGTATTGAATATCCTTCCTACCGGGCCTTTATGAAAAACAATAGGTTAAAGTTACTGGCCCAAAATGTTGCGTGGAGGCGGACACTTGCGCTCCTTGAAAATCGAAATGAAAGTTTAAAACCCTATTTGGGCTTATGGCCCAAAGTTACAGAGGCTAAGCCTATACTACCGAGGTGACTAGATGAAGGAAATATTTAAGTTACAAAGATTACAAACTGAAAAAGTTTGCAAAATCATAGTCATCTCCAAATCAACTTGATAGGGGAAACAAAAGGGCAGGTCACTCTCTATTCCCTGATTACGTTTAAGTTCCTTTGACTTGTTTGAAATTTACATCTGGACTTGGAATTTACATTTCAGAAAATTAAGGTTACATAGCTAAAAGTCGGAAACCTTCCCCTCGAGCTACCTTTCAAAGACTAACACAGTAAAATCCGGACTGCCATTACCTTGAGCTGATGGACTGCTCGAATATGGACGAGGCACCCCGCCTCCTTTGTAAACACACACTGGACTGGAGCGATGTATAAGACCACCTGGTCAAAAATGTACCAGTCTTTATACCCGAGAGGAAGGTTCTAGAGAGCTCTGGGCTAAGGACCGACACACACCCAATTCTTATTGGGTAATTAAATAAATACAAGACAGATCTAACTGGCTGAAAAATAAATATACAACATTTTCTATTGGCCAACATCCAAAGTTGGCGGGAAGGGAAAAAAAATGTTGCAAACTTTAACACACCAAAAACAAAGAATAAACAATTCAGTTTAGTAAACCTTAAAATAATAAATTACTTTGCAATCTTAATAGTTCTCGTCACGCCAGAGGGCATAACATACGATTTTTGGTAGAGATATCTGTAGAGAAAAGTCCAAACTTCTTGTTAGTTGTTGCAACTTTAGGATGGCAGATAGCGTTCCTCCAGGCGCTTGATTTAAATGAATGAGGCGGGTGTAACCCTCGGTACAAGGACCATTAAAACCAAACAATGAAATAGACTTTTGTCCAGCGAAGGAAAACTTGCTGTTTACAACTGAGTTTGTGAGACAGTGAACTACGTTCTCCACTAGCTGCATCTATGACTGCAGTATCAAACGTCCAGAAAGTTTCCAATAGCACAGTGTTGCCAAGATTACCACGGTATTACCACCTTTCAATTAAAGATGATCTATTGTATATTACTTGTTCAGATGTCAGACTCGTTGGCTGAACGGTCTGCGTACTGGCCTTCGGTTCAGAGGGTCCCGGGTTCGATTCCCGGCCGGGTCGGGGATTTTAACCTTCATTGGTTAATTCCAATGGCTCAGGGGCTGGGTGTTTGTGCTGTCCCCAACATCCTTGCAACTCACTCACCACACATAACACTACGTAACACTACCCTCCGCAACAGTAACACGCAGTTACCTACACATGGCAGATGCCGCCCACCCTCATTGGAGGGTCTGCCTTACAAGGGCTGCACTCGGCTAGAAATAGCCATACGAAATTATTATTATATGCTTGTTCAGATTACTCGAAACCGGTATTCCCACAAGATGTGATTAAATATGCAGTAAGAGTTCTCTTAATATCAAAATATACACGAATAAAAATATACTTCAATTTTCTTAATTTAACACGAAACATGTTATTACTAAGATTTATTATCATATGCGTACATTTCTCAGCACTAAGATACTACTCTTAATCATAACAATTAGATTTCAACACTAGTAAAATTTATTCTTGAAGATACCTTACATCACAGCCTGCACAGTTACCTGTGCCTCTCACTGTTGTGTTTGCAAACGTTTTCTCTGTGTCATGTCATTCCCATGCCCTTGCCAGTTAACATTTGGTAAATGGTACAATAACGTTCCTTTGTGTGTCGCTCCACACATCGCTGATTAACTTATCAAATAACTCCGCATCAGTGTCAGCTCTGCCTTACGGGGTCCGTACACCCCAAAACATCAAGTAGCCTACTATTTTCAGACATAAGTCTTACACCTAGAATTTCTTGTTTCTCATCCTTTACTTTTTCGTACCTTACGAATTTTTCTTTCACGCGAATGAATACCCCTCCTTTCCTAAACTGTCTGTACGATAAACACTCCAATTCCGTGTGAAAATTCCCCCTTTCATAATGTCACTTCACAATTACTATTATAAAATCTAGAAAATATATACTGCACCCTTTAGGTCCATATTGAGGGATACCTACCTTCCTTACCTATCAGCAAAGTTCATGAGATCTGTTTCTTGGGTCGTTTCGGGTTCTTCGTCACTTGCTGAGGTAAAGGTAGGGTTCATTAATTCTAATCTATCTACTGGAATGAAAGGTCTGTTTAAAAGATTCCTATTTATTCAGGAAAATTCTGAAGCATGTCAATGGTATCATAGAAGTCAATTGTGTCCACTGGACACCACAATCATTTTTACATAAACGTCAGAACACTGGTGTGAGACTTTAACGTAACTGCCTGATGGGCATTCTTACTAGAAACCATTGTCTCAATTATTAATCATTTAAGAACGGAAAGTCTGGAAATCCTTGAATTCGGCTTCCATGTGAGACCACATGTACCATCATAGTGATTCGTTATGGTCCAGCCCTCGTAACACGAACTCTGGACTCTGAGTATAATTAAGGCCGTCCAATCGGTGTGTGCCACACAGTGGTTCTACGGCATGGAGCCTTAATTGAATCGATGTGACCTACGTCTATGTCATGGACCGACATCTAATCTTCTAAGTTACTCTAAAGTCATTGTGGATGATGACCGTAAGGAAATGATGCTACGATGGCATATGGTCCTAATCTAAGTCACTGAGGTTGATGACCCCCTGACCATCCAAGTTTCTAGGCTGAAGGCTAAACACAATTAAGTTACATCGGTTGATGACCAAAGTTCCACTTTACTATCTCCAGCACATTCACTGCTCAATCAATCAAAGTTCAATAATTACAACAATAGCAATGCTCACAAACTTTGTGGCAGTAAAAATCCATTTCCTTCGGATATGTCCCCTTAATCGTTACTTTACATGTTAATATTCCCCAGAAAACAAACTAAAATTTCCAGAATGCATCTCCAAGTTATTCGCTTGATTAAAGTTATTTCAAATGCGGTTTCACTGAATTTAATAATTAAATAAATTTAAATGATTTAACGAAATATTAACGAACAACAAATTTTATCTCCGCGGACTCTGGTTTCTTCACAAATTTCTACGCAGCTGTGATGTGAGTTCAATATTGCGATGTTTATCTGGCTGGAAAAGAATTTTACATAATTCATGTCCAGCTATATATATCCTGTCTCGTGATATCACGCATAAAAATCTAATCTAGTCCTAACCGTTATTAACACTTGGATATCCTAATAATCTACGTACAAACCAAACAACTCGCCATATAATTACGATGTCATATCTCGTCATTACCATTATGAATTTAGCACACCCCTCACAGACAAACCGATCATCACGACCATCGCTCTATATTTTGGACAACCCTGAAATTGGGTTACTCTGTTCCTTATACTCAAAGTTCGTGATTTCAAATGTTCATTACGTCCCCAATTACAGTATTTCACAATACTTATATCATTACCGGCTATGAATTTCAACTAAATCCAGCATTTTAACGTTTTCCCTGGCCGAGAATTACAGTACAATCTCAACTCCACTCTTTTCCCGTTACATCCCCGCTCAGCCGAGGCCTCTCACCCCCAGTTCGCTTGGCAGTTACATGAAACACCTGTTTGTTCCAGTTGACTGGCTTCTCAAAATGCTCACCTTTTAAACTCTGCCGACATAATTAAACAAATACGATATTCTAACCAACAAAATGCACAGATTATGCTTCAAGATGCCCACACTAATTATACGCGTCGCCAATTATTACCGCTATGGATTTCTATGAATTTCTTTCCATTCCCAACATATAAAATATTCCTCGGGCTATCATGTCCCGGCTTCAAATGACAGGACTCTAACCTGATTCGCACATCTCATCTCAACTCATATAAAACATTCCTCGGGCTTCCGTGTCCCGGCTTCAATGACAGGTCCAACCTGATTCACAAATCTCATATCAACAAACTAACCTCTGTTTCCCAGCTCCACAATTATCATCGACAAAGAACTGGAATAAAATCCTTACTAGAAATCCCGACGTCTAATATCGCACAATGCATTAATCATGAATAACTTCGCATAAATGATATCGTATTTAATAACTTGATTTTTACGAGAAATGACTGAAACATTCTACTAGATCTTTTATTGTCAGTCAGACACAGTTTAAAATGGGCATTAAATAAAAACGTTTCTCTCCGTGACCAAATTCATCACCCTAGGCTCTCACCCGACAGCGCGCTTCCGCTCAATTGAAAATGAGTGACCATGGATTATTATTATTAACGTCAAATTGCAGACAGAAGAATTTTACGTCGAATGAACATCTTAATTTGACATCACAAAATATAGGCAGTACACTCACACGGATGACGATCTACATTGGACGTGATATCACTTCGGAACCCTATTCAATAACTTTTTACAACATTATACGGCACTCGCAAGACTTCAAACTTTTATCCAAGTGGAAAATAAAACAAATGACTCTTTTAGTCGTACTCTCACATTTACAAAACTTAGTAGGGGTGACCACTGCGTCGTATATCCCCATTCAAATACAAGAAATCACGAGACAAGATATAAGAGGTAGTAAGATGGAAAGTCACCTACCTCATGTCGTCACGCCAGTATTCGTCTTAGGGCTCACCTGCGACCCTGGCATTTTATTTAGCCATTTTTACATTCATGGCTTCACAATTCATTGTTAATTTTCTTCAGGTTTCCTGGAATAAAGCATTTTAAAAAAAGAAAATACCCTTCACTTGTTTGTTGAGCGCACACGATGGACTATAATTATCTCCGCACAGGAATTACTTAATCACATTAGAATTTATTCAATACTTTGACCGTCCTATCTGGTACAATTATTTCACTCAAGAAAACTATCTCCTCACGGAGTCAAGACTTAGCCGCAATGGCTAAAATCTGCAGTTGAACTCAGTCTACTTTCGTTGGTTTGATTTCGCAGAGCAGCTCAACAATTTTTCGTCCGCTTTGTATCACAAATGCCGGAGAAGGAGACTTCGTCATGGCGTCCCTTCATATTTATAGCAGTTACCCCCTCTCTTCGGATCTCTCCCTTTGCCGCCAAGAAAATTTCTATAAATTTTCTGACTTACCTAAACTGCAATTTCAAGAGTTTTGAAAGTGACTACATGCTTGCTACATTTCTGGCGGTAGTGTTCACGGACATTTAACATTTTTACGGGCTCGATTTGTGAGATGATTGACCTCCTTTGATAGGCACTATATTTTTTGACTTGGCGTGGTCACGCCATATACACGCGCTTTGAAATGGTTCATAAAAATGACTTGAGATTCTTCCGCCGTCGACACGTGTGGTTGACGTCACGTACCCCAGAGCGTGGGACCGAAGGTAATCACCCCCTCGTCACGTGTCAAATCCATGCTATCAAGAATCCAACTTTTAGTTTAATTGTTACATTATGCATAATGTTCTTAGGGCACAAAGGTCATGGGTTCAATACAAAATTACAAAATTATCTTTATTTCTCTCGAATAAATCTAGCAATTTTATGTCATCCTTACTTGACTTCCTGCTTGCTGTGCTATTATCCAGCCCATTTCCCGATAACTCTTCTAAACAATCCCCCTAACGCATGTCCCTGCTTCCCTTCGAAAGCCGAAATCCCTGCCAAGAATCAAAGTCGCAGACATCCGCCCATAAATGAGACACGCTTGATGTCTGAACACAGGCAGTTACTATGCTGCTTGCCAATAAATTAACACTTCAGAAAGAAATGACGCTTGAGTCCAAATACGGTGAGCAAATTATAGGAGAGGACTGACCTCTGAAACTAACAACACAACTCTAACTGGGGGATGAAAGCGACTTGGCCTGCTCCTACTCTTGCTGCTCACTTCGTCTTCGGGTGAAAAATTTTCAACGCAGATATCAAATTCCGTCCTTAAATGAAAATACAGTCTATTTTGAAAAAAAAAAAACCTGACTAGGTGTGGATTAAATACTACGTACTGTAATGACAAAATAATATTTCTAAAAATAGCGTCGAATTTACGTATGGGAAAATAACATGACATACATTATGTGTAGCCTAGTCATGACCACCCATCTATACATTACACCACAGACTGCACAGTTGCTAGGTAACACTGTCTGACCATCAATCCATCTATACCTTACACCACAGACTGCACAGTTGCTAGGTAACACTGTCTGACCATCCATCCATACATCCATACCATACCATACATCACAGACTGCACAGTTGCTACGTAACCCTGTCTGACCATCCATCCATACCTTACACCACAGACTGCACAGTTGCTAGGTAACACTATCTGGCCATCCATCCATACCTTACATCACAGTCTGCTCGTTGTTAGGTATCATTGTCTGGCCATCCATCCGTACCTTACATCACAGCCTGCACGCTGCTAGGTAACATTGCCGGGCCATCCATCCATACCATACATCAATGCCTGCACGTTGCTAAGTAACATTGTCTGGCCGTCCATACATACCTTATAATACAGCCTGCACGTTGTTAGGTAACATTGTATGGCCATCCATCCATACCTTATAATACAGCCTGCACGTTGTTAGGTAACATTGTATGGCCATCCATCCATACCTTATATCACAGCCTGCATGATGCTAGGTAACATTGCCTGGCCGTCCATCCATACCTTACATCACAGCCCGCACAGTTACTAGGTTGTACTGTCTGGACATCCATCCATACATTTCGTCACAGACTCCACGGTTGCTAGTTAACACTGTCTGACCATCCATCCATGTATTACATCACAGGCTGCACGGTGGCTAGGTAACACTGTCTGACCCACCATCCATATATTACGTCACAGGCTGCACGGTTGCTAGGTTAACACTGTACCGAGCTCGATAGCTGCAGTCGCGTAATTGCGGCCAGTGTCCAGTATTCGGGAGATAGTAGGTTCGAACCTCACTATCGGCAGCTCTGAAAATGGTTTTCCGTGGTTTCCCATTTTCACATCAGGCAAATGCTGGGGCTGTACCTTAATTAAGGCCACGGCCGATTCCTTCCCACTCCTAGCCTTTTCCTGTCCCATCGTCGCCATAAGACCTATCTGAGTCGGTGCGACGTAAAGCAACCAGCAAAAAAAAAAAAAAAAAAAAAAAAAAACAGGTAACACTGTCTGACAATCCGTCCATATATTACATCACAGGCTGCACCGTAGCTAGGTAACACTGTCTGACCATCCATCCATATATTACATCACAGGCTGCACCGTAGCTAGGTAACACTGTCTGACCATCCATCCATATATTACATCACAGGCTGCACGGTTGCTAGGTAACACTGTCTGACAATCCAGCCATATATTACATCACAGGCTGCACGGTTGCTAGGTAACACTGTCTGACAATCCATCCTTAATGCGCTGTCCGGCTCCATGGCTAAATGGTTAGCGTGCTGCCCTTTGATCACAGGGGTCCCGGGTTCGATTCCCGGCAGGGTCGGGAATTTTAACCTTAATTGGTTAATTTCGCTGGCACGGGGGCTGGGTTTATGCGTCGTCTTCATCATCATTGCATCCTCATCACGACGCGCAGGTCACCTATGGGAGTCAAATCAAAAGACCTGCATTCGGCGAGCCGAACTTGTCCTCGGACACTCCCGGCAATAAAAGCTATACACCATTTCAGTATGTTCGGAGATAAAAGGCGACGTGAAAAATCTCTTTATATATATACTAAAAAGTATGAGGACGGGATTACGACTACATTAATTTGTGAATAAGGAAGCAGATAAAGGGCTAAAACGGATTCATTTACTGAAGACATAGATTTAATTCTCACTAAAATATAATAGACTGAGCAAATAAATGACAAAAATCGCCCCAAAAATGGACATCAAAATATGTGTCACGCAGATAAGCATAAAATATATCTGACGTGATAATATTGAATATCGAACAACTCGGGTGACGATCCGGAAAATAAAATACCAACTTTAATACATTGGAAAATCTTGGATTTCGCTACACTGAGATGGTGTGTCAACTTCGTTAAATTTTCTATGTCTCTGTCCAATAGACGCAATAATTAAATCGTTCGTATGCTGCCTCGGTAAGAAAACAAAACACTAGCACGTGATCCAGCTTTACATATAGACACTCCGATGTCATCGGATACAAAGATAAATTAAATATCTAGTTTGAGGCCATTTCCTAGAATAATCCGAACAAAAGGCACTGAATCTACGTACGGGCCGTCCCATATGCAAATTGACCGATACAGAAACCGTCATTCAACAATTAGCTTTCGAGCTTACCACACTAATCAACGCAGACTAACATAATGACACACACATAAAAAACAAGACAAAGAAAAATACGCAGACACCACGAACCTGTAATAAAACACATAAATATACACTTCTTGATAGAGCTTATCGGGATATCATTCCGATAAATGTGGGCGTAGGATATGCGTCTACAACAAGACACAATTGTAGTGGTCCATCTCTCTCACTCTCCACGAGGGTCCGTCGATCAGCTGTGACCTAGAAATGAATCACTGGTTGGCAAAAGAATGCAGGGTACTCGTGCACGGGATTTGGCCTTTAATGCTTGGCTGACAATTGACTACAGCCTATGCGCAGATTTGAGCCCGGTCTGGACACCATTAATTTAAGGGTATAGTGCCAGGTATAATCTGTCCTTCTTAGCGGCACTTTGATAATGGAACGCACACGTGGTTTCGCGATCTACGAACGCGACCCGAATGTTTAATTGCTAATCACTGAGTTTATATATATATATGTGTGTGTGTGTGTGTGTGTGTGTGTGTGTGTGTGTGTGTGTGTGTGTGTGTGTGTGTGTGTGTGTGTGTGTGTGTGTGTGTGTGTGTGTGATTTTACTCGGAAAAGTCGGGTACCGTTCTCACAGTTATTGTCTAGCAATATTTATTTTATGCGCCAACCCGCACCTTGGCGTCAGCAAAATTATAAAAGTCTAGATAGAGGTAACTATATTTCTTTAACACATACTCGTACTTACAGACGATTAAAACAGTTTACACTGCAGATGCAGTGTGCGGCTAAATTTACACAGTTACAAAGAAAGAAGCTCGATTCTAGCGTGCGGCTAAGTTCAAATATATAAACTGAAAAAGCGTCCAAGCGACTCACAAACGAACCAACAGCGACTCCGCGAATGCGGCTGAAAGAGATCGAATGAGCGAATGAGCGAATGAGCAAGGTTCCCCTTCTACTCGCTCTTTTAAAGTCTCACAGAAAACCGATTGCAAAGGGGACGCCCCCTCGTATAATAGCGCGTCTCTCTCAACGCCTACACAAGTTCAAACAGCTTTCCGTTAATATGCTATTCATTCTAAATAGAACACAAATAGTCAATATTTATATACCCAGGTAGTTAGTAATTCTCATCTTGATTTCTGAGTAGGTCAAAACTGTGGAATTATGGCGCAGTGACGGACTTCTCATCTCATATTCCAATGATCCCACTCGTGCGGAGACGAGGTTGGTCATCCTGGTTTCACTGTCTGGTAGTTCCCAATCTCGGTCGGTTCAACTTGAAATCGAGGACAAGGGAGTTTCGTACCTGCTCTCCCCCAACGGCTTCTTTCAAACTTGAAATAAACGTTTCTCCTATATCGATACCGGCTTGACTCTTAACATAGGCGCGGTTGACCGCTTCTTCCGGCCTTTGTCTGACTACCATGCAATAATGCTTTAATAAATAAAAAACAGTGTTATGCACAATCAAATTGAATTTAATTGGAGCACATGACGATATGGTTCAATACCTCACATCACAGCCTACATAGTTGCTAGGTAACACCATCGGACCATCCATCGATACTTCAGATCACAGCCCGCAGAGTTGCTAGATAACACTCTCCGACCACCCATCCATACCTTACATCACAGCCTCCACAGTTACTAGGCAACATTGTCTGGCCATCTATACATTACATCACAAGATGCACAGATGCTAGGTAACAACAGTCTGACCATCCATCGATACCTCAGGTCACAGCCTGCACAGTTGGAAGGTAACACTGTCTGACCATCCATCGATACCTCACATCACAGCCTGCACAGTTGCTAGGTGACACTCTCTGACCATCAATCCAAACCTCACATCACAGCCAGCACAGTTACTAGTTCATATTGTCAGGCCTTCCATCCATACATCACATTACAACTTGCACAGTTAATATGTAACATTGTCTGGCCATTGATCCATGCATTACATCACAGTCTGCACAGTTGCTATGTAGCATTGCCTGGCCATTTATCCATACCTTACATCACAGCCTGCAAGGTCACTGGGTAACAGTGTCTGGCCTTGCACCCATACCTAACATCAATGCCTGCACAGTTCCTTGGTAACACTGTCTGACCATCCATCCATACATTACATCACAACATGTACAATTACTAGGTAACATTACCTAGCCTTCCATACATACACACATCACAACTGCACGTTTGCTAGGTAACAGCGTCAGACAATCTATCCACCCATACATTACATGACAGCCTGAACAATTATTGTTAGGTAACATTGTCTTACCCTCAATCCATACATTGCATCACAACGTGTACAGTTACTAGGTAACATTGCCTGGCCACCAATCCATACCTTACATCACTGCCTGCACAATTACTAGGTAACATTGTCTGGCTATCCATTCATACTTCACACCAGATAATGTACGGTTGTTACGTAACATTGTCTGACGATTCATACAAACCTCACGTCACAGCCCGCACGGTATTATTATTATTATTATTATTATTATTATTATTATTATTATTATTATTATTATTATTATTATTATTATCATATATAAAATTCGCTGGGGCCATCAAGGACCACGTTAAGTCTTGTTGCATTTGACACTGAACTTGGCCTTCTTTAGAGCCCAAATTTCCCTCATTCTTTGTGAGTGGGCCTGCTTACGCTCCTCTGTCCAAGAGGCACCGTGTCTTCTCTTCGGTTGCTCGTCTCGGTTTAGCCCGTTCGTCAATATTTTCTTGCGGAAGAGATCTCTGTTAAGAGCGTCTTCAGCTGAGATATGTAGCATTTGCAGGTCTTCTTTGGTATTTCTAAACCAGGGAATTGTGGTTTTGGGGTTTGAATCAAAAAAGTGAAAGATTTCTTTAGTTAACTTTCTTCCGTCCATTCTTTTCAGATGACCGTAAAACCGTGCCCGTCTTTTTCTGATTGTGTTGGTAATTTTCTCTATTTTGCTGTAGACTTCCTTGTTGGATCTCTTTTGATGGATTCCATTTCTGTACTTTGATCCCAAGATTCATCTCACAATTTTGCGTTCTCTTTTCTCCAGTTCTTCAAGGAGTCCTTTGTTGGCATTTCGAGACAGGGTTTCGGCTGCATATAGAACTACTGTCTTCAGAACTGTTTCATAGTGACGTATCTTGGTGTTTTGGGAAAGGCATTTTTTGTTGTAGATTGTGCGGGATGCTTGGTAGGCTATTTCCAGTTTGCGTATTCGCTCCTGAAGTGCTTCTTTGTCCAGTCCATTTTTCATGATGATCTGACCCAGGTATTTGAATTTGTCTACTCGGGCGATGTCCCCGTATTTTGTATGGAGTTTTGGTGGAGCCTTTTTGATGTTAGTCATTACTTCTGTTTTCTCAAACGATATCTGCAAACCAGTTTGTTCGGCAATTTCCTTTAAAATTTCATCTTGAGCTCTAGCGGTTTCTATGTCGTTTGAGAGAACAGCAATATCATCGGCAAATACTAAGCAGTCTGTTGTGATCCCCTTGGATTTGGTTCCTATTCTCAATGGACTGTAGTCGGTTTCCTGTAATCTCACCCGCCAGGTTCTGATGATCTTTTCAAGAACACAGTTGAAGAGTATCGGGGATAGCCCATCACCTTGTCGGACTCCTGTTTTGATGTCAAAGGAATGCGAGAGACATCCGTGAAACTTCACCTTGGATTTTGTATCGGTCAGGGTGGCTCTAATTAATGCCAGCAGTTTCAGATCAACTCCAAATTCATTTAAGATGTTTAGCAGGACTTCCCGGTCAATGGAGTCGCACGCTTTCTTAAAGTCCACAAAGACAGACACATACTGCTTGGACCTTAGTGTACAATATCTGATAAGCGTTTTGAGATTTTGGATCTGTTCAGCTGTTGAGCGACCTTTTCTGAACCCTGAACCCTCCTTGGTATTCACCTATTTTATGTTCGACTTGTGCTTCCAAACTCTCCAGGATGGCAAGTGATAGAATTTTGTAAGTCACGGGTAGCAAAGATATTCCTCTGTAGTTGTTGATGTTCTTCATGCTGCCTTTTTTGTGTAATGGATGGATCAAAGCTATTTTCCAATCTTCGGGTAGGGTCTCCTTGTTCCAAATTTCTTCTATTTGCTTTTGCAAGATATCAAGTGATTCCTCTGGGGCATATTTCCATAGTTATTCTACTACTGAGTCTTCCCCCGGCGCTTTGTTATTTTTGAGATGGGCAATGTATCGCTTGATTTCATCTCTGTCGGGTGGTCTGGAACCTGAGTACCTGAATGCCAGAATGCTGCAATTTTCTTCATCTGATGTCGGCAGTGTGACGTCCGTTCGCTCAAAGCATAGAGATGGTGGTTTATAGCCAGTGAGTTTGCGTTTGAAGGCTCTGTAGTACTCTCTGCTTTCATTCTTCCTAAAGTTTTGTTCTATCTCAATGAGAGATTTTTCGTATTTACGTTTCTCAGTTCTGAACACCCTAGCTGCTTGGGCAAGTTGGGTTTTGTAGGTTTCCCAATCATTTTCTGATTTCGTAGAGTAGTACTGTTTCCATGCATTGAGTCTTTCTATGAGGACTGATTCGCAGGTATTATTCCACCAGGCATGCTTTTTGCTTCTCTTGATTTCTGCAACATCTTTGGCGGCCTCAACAAAGAGACTTTTGGCGTTGTTAAAGTCACAGTCATTTGGTCTAGCCTTCTCCTGGAACTCCTCGACCCTTTGCCGAAGTTTATCATTGTCGAAGCGTGTGATCTGTTTGGTTGTCTTCCTTGTGTTTGCGGGAATTGGTTTGAATTTGATAAGAGACATATAATGATCTGAGGCCACATTGATGCCTTTCTTTACCTTAACATTCATAATCTCAGGGCTGTTTCTCCTGGAGATTGCAACATGATCAATTAGGAACTCTCCGAGAGCTTGGACGGGAGAACGCCAAGTCATTTGCTTACTGGGTAGATGGCGAAAGTGAGTCGGCATGACCTGCAGGTTGTGATTTTCGCAAATGGACACCAGTCTTTTGCCGTTGGGATTGGTTCTTTTGTGAGCAGGGTAATTTCCTATAACTTTCTTGTACTTCTGTTCACGACCTAGTTGGGCATTGAAGTCACCCAAAAGGAGCTTGACATGGTGTTTGGGGATTTTGTTTAATTTTTCATCCAGTAGGTCCCAGAAATTATCAACTTCGTCTGGATCAGACTTGTTCTTATCGTTTGTAGGAGCATGTGCGTTAACTAGGGCGTAGGTTTTGTTCGCGCATTTAATTGTGAGTATAGACAATCTGTCATTCACAGGTTCGAAATTTGCAACCGATTTAAGGATCTTGGTTCTAACAGCAAACGCGGTTCCAAGCATCATAGCTCCACTGAGGATTCCTCTTTGCGCTTTGCTCTTGAAAAATCGGTAGCCTTTGGATTCAAAAAATCTCTTCATCTGGGTACCTTGTTTCCTGTAGGGCCATTATGGATATCTGATTTTCGTGAAGAGCTTTGGTGAGGGTTTTCAGCTTGCCAGTTTGTGTAAGTGAATTTATGTTGAAAGTTGCTAGAAAGGTTTTAGATTTTGGCCTGAGTTTTTGACTCTTCGGGGTACACCGAGACGCTCCGACTCGTCTCTTGCATGATGTCGAGTCTCCCCTAGAATCCGAACGAGACTCGTGCGCCGTGGCGTTCACGACGAGGGATTTATCCGAAGATTTACCCCCTGGGGTATGTTTCTTGAAATGTTGTGCCATCATGCTTTTTGACTTGACTTTGCTTTGGACGGGTACCCATCCTTTTATAACTAGGGTTGCTAGCCCTAGAGGTTGCCTCAAGATGTTTTCTGGCTTCTGGTCATTTACCAGTCTTCGCCGTAACCCTGGCAAGGGACCAGTTTTTTTTCACGGTGGTATTTTATTTCCCTACTACCCTCTGACTCTGCTGGCGGCAGAGCCAGCGAGCTTCCCCAATTCCAATGGGACGCGCCCGATGGATGTAACCGGTAAATCCCCACACGGGTATTATTATTATTATTATTATTATTATTATTATTATTATTATTGCTTATTGCTTATTGTTTTACGTCGCACCGACACAGATAGGTCTTATGGCGACGATGGGACAGGAAAGGCAAGGAATGGGAAGGAAGCGGCCGTGGCCTTAATTAAGGTACAGCCCCAGCATTTGCCTGGTGTGAAAATGGGAAACCACGGAAAACCATCTTCAGGGCTGCCGACAATGGGGTTCGAACCCACTATCTCGCGGATGCGAGCTCAATGCTGCGCACTCCTAACCGCACGGTGAATTCGCCCGCACGGTTTTTTAGGTACATGGTCTGGCATCCATTCATAGTATACATCACAGCCTGTACGGTTGTCAGGTAACACTATCCGACCATCCACCCATATATTACAGCACGGGCATTACGGTTGCTAGGTAACACTGTCTGACCAACCGAGCTCGATAGCTGCAGTCGCTTAAGTGCGGCCAGTATCCGGTATCCGGGAGATAGTGGAATCGAACCCCACTATCGGCAGCTCTGAAGATGGTTTTCCCTGGTTTCCCATTTTCACACCAGGCAAATACTGGGGCTGTACATTTTTTAAGGCCACGGCCGCTTCCTTCCCAGTCCTAGCCTTTTCCTGTCCCATCGTCCCCATAAGACCTATCTGTGTCAGTGCGACATAAAGCCAATAGAAAAAAAAAAACAACTGTCTGACCATCCATCGATACATTACATCACAGCCTGCATGGTTGCTAGGTAACATTGTCTGGCCACGCATCCATACCTTACATCAAACATTTTCTATTCATCCAGCCATACCTTACATCACAACCTGCACAGTTATACGTAACATTGTCTGGCCATCAATCCATACGTTACCTCGCATCCTGCACGGTCTCTAGGCAACAGTGTCTGACCATCCATCCATACCTTACGTCACAGACTGCACAATTGCTAGGTCACATTGTCGGACATCCATCCGTACCTTACATCACAGCCTGGACGGTTACTAAGCTCAAAGTTCCGTCACACAAATTTTCCGATGATGCCCATATATATGTCAAAAGAAGCTAACATTGAACTTAGGTTCAGTTTGTACTGCTCATCGAATCGGGAAATTTATTTTCAACAACACCTTTATGCGCCATGTTTCGAGTATTAACACCGATATTTTAGTCCCGCTCCATGGCTGAATGGTTAAAGCACTGGTCTTTGATCACATGGGTCCCGGGTTCGATTCCCGGGAGGGTAGGGAATTTTAACCATCATTGTTTAATTTCCACTGGCACGGGAGCTGGCTCTATGTTTCGTCACGATGCGGAGGTTGCCTACGGGTGTCAAATCGAAAGACCTGTACCTGGCGAGTCGAACATGTCCTCGGACACTCTCAGCGCTAAAAAGCCATACGTCATTTTATTTCAGAGATATTTGAATATTAATTTTTAGACCTTTCCCTAAATTACTATTTCACCCAGAGTGAATAAAGTTATTTATAGCCTAGATTACAGTGTATTCTTCATGACCTTAAATAATGACTTCCATTCAGCCTTTTCCTGTGATACCCGTACCGCGCCGACAGAGAAATATTAACATTCTCCAAATGCGACGATATTCGTAGACCATCTGCATCTTCGCGAAGGCGAGTTTTTGTGCCGTTCATTGTTCATACAGCCAGCCAGCCAGACAGCAAGCCACACAGACAGACAGACAGACAGACAGACAGACAGACAGACAGACAGACAGACAGACAGACAGACAGACAGACAGACAGACAGACAGACAGACAGACAGACAGACCAATGATGGAAATGTAAACTTTGCCTTTCCTTCTTATTCTCGGCATGACTGAAACACAAATATCAACCTTCTAAAAAAATTCTGATTGATGGATTGGCGAAGTGCAACAGCGTCGTGTGGCGCGGTCAATGACCAGAGATCACTCTTGTTACAGTGGCCAGTTCTTCTTGAGCTGCAAGTAACTGTTACTGTGACAGGAATGTCCAACCTTATAAGGCCTTGAAGAATGTTGATTGGTTGTCGTCCATCTGCAACATGATTATTTCGATAATCAGTGTAGCCATATTCACTCGTGTGTGCGCTGCGACCTCCAGACCAACGACCTCATCACTTACGTCGGTAGATTTATGAGCTAGTAAGATCACAAACGAATAAGATGAATGTTTGCAATTTAATTTAATTTCCGTATATTATCACTGTTAAAGATTTCATTGCGTTGTGATTGCTCATGCTGTACGATTTGCACTATTGTTGAGGATGTTGCATAGTTTGTGTTAGGAAAATGTAACATTTTAGTAGTCCCCCTTGGTCAATACACACATGTTAATTTAAAACAATTAATCAGACATGGTTCGGTCCTGTTGGCCATCTTCAGTCTTGAAAAAGGAATATACAGCGTATAGGAATACTGTACAGAAATACCACATTAAAAATCCATATGGAAGAACTGATCTTGAAGGATTTCAACTTATCATAACGTAAGAAGTACAAACATAACCAAAAGACATTAAAAGATATACTAAAATCACTTGTTGTTGAAGTCTTGCGTGGTTTCCCATTTTCACACCAGGCAAATGCTGGGGTCGTACCTTAATTAAGGCCACGGCCACTTCTTTCCCACTCCTAGCCCTTTCCTATCCCATCGTCGCCATAAGACCGGTGCGCCGTGAAGCAAATTGTAAAATAAATAAGTGAATAAATGAACAAAACGACATAAAATGTTAAATTCAGTCACGTTTTTGTTTATAATTATGTTCAAAATATTTTAAAAGTAGTGACAGTTTGTAGTTGAAAGTCTCAATCTGAGGTCAGTCTGTTACAAAGCGGATAAGAACACAATAAACTGTTGTAAATGGCACTCCTTTCTCGGTTCTTGCTGGGTCGTGGCTGCCTTTGGATCTAAAAGTTGAAGAATGAATGAGTCAGAGGGGACATCCCGCCAAACATGGGCAAGTGCTAATCCAATGCTCGCTGCAGCAGCAACCGCTGTTCAGCCCGACGAGGTGATGTTCTAAAAAATAGGTTTCGCAAAGTTCTTGTCAGTTCGTTGTGAGTAATATTTGTAGCGTAATTCACTCGCAACATTTCCTCTATGAAGGTTTCGGCGAGACGATGAACGCCACGTGCCTGGTGAAGCACTTGATCCAGAGGGCAGCCTGACGGCACGGCGCTTGTGGGAGTGATTGAGTCAGAGGGGACATCCCGCCAAACATGGGCAAGTGCTTACTCACTGCTCGCTACAGCAGGAACCGCTTCTCACAGCCCGACGAGGTGATTGCTTTCCTCACCGAGGTTGATATTTCGCTGTGAGATAGCTCCTCCTCCATTCTCGACCTCGAATCAGCCCTCAGACACATGTATAAATCTCTGACCCGCGAGTCCCGGGTAAGAGAAAGCTCTCTATGCCTATACTACGGGGTCTGTAACAATAATAATAATAATAATAATAATAATAATAATAATAATAATAATAATAATAATAATAATAATAATAATAATAACCTTCTTTTTCTACTACTTTTCTCACACCTGTGGTGTCGCGGGTGCGAACTGCCACGCACTTGTGGAAATGTCCCTGTTTTACGGGCGGATGCCCTTCCTGACGCCAACCCTACATGGATAGATGTAATCACCATTGCGTGTTTCTGTGGTGGTTGGTAGTACAGTGTGTAGGCTGTATATGATGAGAAAAGTATTGAGACAAACACGAACACCCAGTCCCCGAGCCAGAAGAATTAATCAGACGCTATGAAAATCCCCAGCAGTCTCTTAGATATTTCCCCTTCAATATAGAAAATACTTCATGATCTCTCCTGCTCGAATGGTTGTCTACAGTTGCTTTTCTGCCGACGCTGATGGGTAACCTGGTATTTGGACATTTTACTGAAGTTTGCCGAAATTCATCAATTTTTAATTACAAAACCTCGAATATTGTAATTGTGTTCGTATTTTTTGATAGATGTCGTGACAAATCAAATGACACCTATACGCTCTAATGAGGGAACAGTACGAAGTCGGACAGCGAATTTCGATTTGATTTTCGCATATTCGTGAAGTTCTTTTTAAGCTGAAACAGGTAGTGAAAGTATAATTTTTCGCTGGTCCTTTTTAAGGGGCCATTTGGGAGCTCAAATTTGGCGGTGCGCGCAATGAATTGTACAGTACATGCCGGCACACGTCAGCGCTCACAGCCAGCGGCTGTCTTGCCTCGCCTTCCCTCTCCACTCCTTCGGTTCTCCTCTCTCCACCACCACATACGGCTGCCTACAGTTGTGTACAGGGGATTGCGGGTGAAGACCGACGTTAGTTGGGACATTTTATTTACAAAGATGAATTAATTATGGAATAAATAAACAATAAAAATTGTTTAAAAATCACTACTTAACATACAAATAATACATAATCAAATATCATCTGCATCATCATGACATTCAAAGTGTTCAAGAAATGACTTTATTCTAACACAGTCTGGCATTGGTTCATTGTTCATGGCATAATAGTGAAAATCTAACACAAAGTGTGAATAACAAAACACAAGACAGCAATGTCTTGGTACAATAATTTCCAGCACACCTTTTATCAGTTACATCATGAAAATTCGTTTGTGAGACAGTATGAAATTGTGGTATATTGTTAGTAATGGAATAACCACCCGCTTTCCAAGCATAGTTCAGCATTGGTACAAAACAATCAGCTTGTAATTGGTTATGCTTTAGTATTTGACTAGTTATAATGAAAAGTCTGTTTTTGGGTTTTAATTTTTACTGGCCGTGTAAATTCCTTGCCCGGCGAATGTTTTCCATTCGACGGACTAAACATTTTAGTTGTCGGAAGAGTCCAAGATCACACGGCTGGCAAAGATACGTACCGTAGTTCCTTTCGGTATGTATTCAGTTTGTACATGTTTGTTCGTCAGGGATTCTAGTTGTGCAGTTTTGCCCTGGCCACTGAATGAATCTATGAGAAGAAGATTTCTTCCGTCTTCCTGTAATTGCGGATGGAAAACGTTTTGAAACCAGTCACGTACATGCCCTTTCCCCATTTTACTGGAAGATGAACAATCAATTACGACATATTTAAAGGCATCCATATAGGCTTTGATACTTTTTTGTACTCTAGGTCCAAACTTTGCACTAATTTCTTGGAAAACGATCAAAAACAAATGTCCCATTTCTCCAGCTTTAGAAATGTGATATTGTACTATGTGGGAGTGCGTAAAACTATTTCGGCAAACAAGCGTAGCAAGAACGTCTTTCACACCACGAAAATCATAACTTCTCTGTGTTGCCATTTCGTACTCAAATCGGGACTGGTCCGAATTCCAGATATTGGCATCCGGGATCTCTTTCTTTTCTTGCAATTCATTAATGAATGTTACAAACTTTTTAGCCACTTCGTGTCGTACTTCTTCGTCTGTTTTAAACGTTTTACTGACTAGTTTGGTTACTTTTCGGAACCGAATTTTCAAACGCCTTTTAAGGTTTGTCAAGTATGACTCGCTTTGGAGAGAATATTTGGGGCAATACAACTCTCTACCCTCACCAATCCAACGCTCAATGTCTGATTTTGTGACATATAAATAACGCATCCTTGCCTTGGTGAACTCTTCTTTCACATAAGCTCGAACCATCGCACATTTCCTAATTTCTCCATTGTGTTCAACGTGGTTGACGATTCCATAAATTTGTCTCCGAGTCTTCTTATACTTCCGTACGGCGTACATAGGTCCTCGTTCCTTTATTTTTTGATACATGTCCAACAATGATTCGGAATCATAATCTTCCACTGACTTACAGGGTTTTCCTCGGCCATCACAAGACTTGTTATCTTCATTAAACTCATCTCCGTGTTTGCGTCTTTTCGGTGTTGTTGTCCCCTCCTCAACGCCATCTTCCTCTTCTGAATCAACGTAAACGGCTTCTTCCTCCTGAATAAATTCGCATTTTCCCTCCAAAATTGAATCAAACGTTGTCTTTATTTGTATATACATGATTTGCTCTTCATCAGAAAGCTCTGCAGCTTCCTGAATATTAACACCGTAGGCATTAATAAGAGCTGCAATAATGTTGCAAGCGGCCATAACAAAGTAAAGAATCCAATGCGATATCCTGTATGTGGAATAGCTATCAGCCGTGGAGAACTTGACCGAATAGAATAGGACTCGCCGTCTCATATACAGAACTGTTGGCAGCCGTATGTGGTGGGGGACAGAGGAGAACCGAAGGAGTGGAGAGGGAAGGCGAGGCAGGGCAGCCGCTGCCCGTGAGCGCTGACGCGTGCCAGCATGTACTGTACAATTCAGGGCGCGCACCGCCAACTTTGAGCCCCCAAATGCCCCCTTAAAAACCAGCGAAAAATTAGACTTCCACTACCTGTTTCAGCTTTAAAGACCTTCACGAATATGTAAAAATCAAATCGAAATTCGCCGTCCGACTTCGTACCGTTTCCTCGTAAGTCAAAAACAAACCTTGTGATGGCGTCCTTACACTTGTAATACGTTCCGAGCTCTAATATTTTATCGACTTTTCGCTTGAGCGTCCGCCCCCCCCCCCCCCCCACACACACACTTCAGTTTGAAAGTTTCACGCCAGAACAATATTTAAAAATGAGATGTTGACAGCACGAACAGAGCGCTACTAAAGCGAGGCTCCGTGGCTCAAGAGGCAGTGCGTCGACCTCTCACCTGTCATTTCCGTGGTTCAAATCCCAGTCACTCCATGTGAGATTTGTACTGGACAAAGCGGAGGCGGGAGAGGTTTTTCTCCGGGTGCTCCAGTTGTCCCCGCCAACATTGATTCCAGGAACACTCTCCAATATCATTTCATCAGTCATTAATCATTTCCCCAGAAGAGTGCGCAGGCCTCGATAGCCGGGACAGTTCCTATCCTCGCCACTTGGAGGTTTCATTGATTCCATTTCTGACCCGGACGAACCACTGGAAGCAGACTGTGGATTTTTTTCATATGCATACTTCAAAACACCGTATTAGGTTTATAAGGAAACTAAAATCTTGGTAATTGTAGGATTCGTGTTCGGATTTCCTGATTTGATTTGTAACTACCTGGCTCATTTCTTGTTCCTCTTTCAACCCTCTAGTGAAGGTCCTTGGATTGCGCCGGATGTGCAGGAGGAGGCCAGCGACCAGCAATTGATTCTCGAGATAGAGCGTATTGTCACTTGCACAATTAGCAGCCTTCTTTAGGTGTAGCGTTACTAATTGCGAGATGCACATGGCAAGCGAACCGTGAGTCTTGGTCACTACAAGTAGCGGCGCTGTTTCAGGGACAAACGAACACGCAAGGTATGAGGCAAATAATAATAATAATAATAATAATAATAATAATAATAATAATAATAATAATAATAAGGAGAAGAAGAAGAAGAAACCGTTGAGATGAGAACAAGTAGCTCTTGTGTCAGCCATGGAAGTTTAACCTTCTGAAAACGAAAGCCAAAACCTCTCATCATCGTTGTCCGGCTCCATGGTTAAATGGTTAGCGTGCTGGCCTTTGGCCACAGGGGTCCCGGGTTCGATTCCCGGCAGGGTCGGAAATTTGAATCATAATTGGTAAATTTCGCTGGCACGCGGGCTGGGTGCATGTGTCATCTTCATCATAATTTCATTCTCATCTCGACGCGCAATCAAAAGACCTGCATATGGCGAGCCGAACTTACCATCAGACATTCCCATACGCCATTTCATTTCACTTCACTTCATTTCATCAAATTTCTACAGAAACATGAAGGTGCAGATATAACTTATGCAATACCGTGACTCCGACATCACAGATGACTTCTCCAAATTGAGCTAAACTCCCACATAATAATAGGAAGTTTTCAACAAGAAATACAGCAAAAATAAACAAGAATAAATCGTATATCTTTACGTTAGTAATGAAATGTTGTAGCCCGTTTTCATTTGATTAACAAGTCATGATAAAACAGTGAAGAAAAAAATCAAGTTTACACGAACATCCTGAGTCTAGTAATTTGTACCGTAGCATATTTTACACCATCTCCATGAGGAAAAAACGGAGAAGGAGGCTGTTACTTGCCTTGTCTGATCTTAAAACCATGTGTCACGTTAATATTAGAATGTAAAAACAGAAAAAAATATTTTATATAATGATCCAGGAAAGTCATAAATTGTTAAAGATATCAGAAATCCGTTTTCAGTTTCTGGAACGGGGCTTGTGCTCAATATCTGCCGACATGTTAAAATTAAATTCATGCGTGTTATTATTTCTTAAGTTCTAAGAACTGCGCTGCCTCTTCGTCTTCACAACTGTTTGCCCTCCATTTCGTTACACAAGTAGACTCAGCAGCGCAATCAATCAATCAATCAATCAATCAATGAACCACTAGTGATCTGCATTTAGGGCACTCGCCCAGGTGGCAGATTCCCTATCTGTTGTTTTCCTAGCCTTTTCTTAAATGATTGCAAAGAAATTGGAAATTTATTGAACATCTCCCTTGGTAAGTTATTCCAATCCCTAAGTCCCCTTCCTAAAAAGGAATATTTACCCCAATTTGTCCTCTTAAATTCCAGCTTTATCTTCATATTGTGATCTTTCCTACTTTTAAAGACACCACTCAAACTTATTCGTCTACTGATGTCATTCCACGCCATCTCTCCACTGACAGCTCGGAACCTACCACTTAGTCGAGCAGGTCGTCTCCTTTCTCCCAACTCTTCCCAGCCCAAACTTTGCAACATTTTTGTAACGCTACTCTTTTGTCGGAAATTACCCAGAACAAATCGAGCTGCTTTTCTACATTTACTACATGTGAGGTAATTTTCGAACACGTACTTTCGTATCTCATCATCGCCATAGGAGCTACTCGTGTCAGTGCGACGAAAAACAGATATTGTTAAAAATAAAAGGTGGGCTTTTAAAACTAAGCACTGTTACAAACTCACTCTTGCCATCCTGGTGGTGGAAGTGACGCAGTACTTCTCACTTTACGATCAGTGACAGTGATAAATAGACTAGACTGGGAACTAACGAGCGGATCTAATTAGCATTTAAAACATCAAGTGCTCCTTCTATGAAACTTGATTAACAAATCCTGACTTTAATTACGACTATAGCGTTCTTAATTGCTGAAACAAAACTGTGGGCCTGTAGAAAATACTAATAGTACTATTTAACATACATACATCATTATATACTGTTTCAGCGTTCAGTCTGCAACCTTCTGTGAATGTACTAAACGCCTCCACAATCCTCTATTTGTAACTACTGTAGTTCCGTGGGCTCCCTTAGCTCCATAACTCTTATCTTGAGTCTAACCGCCTGTACTTCTCTTACCCTCCATGACCGAGTCCATTATTATTATTATTATTATTATTATTATTATTATTATTATTATTCTACGTAATATCCTCCTCCATTCCCCTGACATGACCCCACCACCGAAGCCGGTTTAAGCGTACCGCTTCAATCAAATTCATTCCTAACTGATCATTCATTTCCTCATCGCGAGTACCCTCCTACCTGTTCCTGCAATTGAACAACAGGATGAGAATTTCAGTCTCTACAAACCTCCTTTCATAAAACGTCAAAATACCGCGTGTCCTTTATAATGGAAGCTAAAATATTATGTAGCACAAAAACCTGGGCACTGAGCGCAAAATGCGCTGTCAGACCGAAGCTTCTTGTGCATTGCTCGTATTCAGAAGCTTGGTAGGCCAAGACCCAATAGGGCTCTTTTGGTTTGGTTTGGTTTGGTTTGGTTTGGTTTGGTTTGGTTTGGTTTGGTTTGGTTTGGTTTGGTTTGGTTTGGTTTGGTTTGGTTTGGTTTGGTTTGGTTTGGTTTGGTTTGGTTTGGTTTGGTTTGGTTTGGTTTGGTTTGGTTTGGTTTGGTTTGGTTTGGTTTGGTTTGGTTTGGTTTGGTTTGGTTTGGTTTGGTTTGGTTTGGTTTGGTTTGGTTTGGTTTGGTTTGGTTTGGTTTGGTTTGGTTTGGTTCGGTTCGGTTCGGTTCGGTTCGGTTCGGTTCGGTTTGGTTTGGTTTGGTTTGGTTTGGTTTGGTTTGGTTTGGTTTGGTTTGGTTTGGTTTGGTTTGGTTTGGTTTGGTTTGGTTTGGTTTGGTTTGGTTTGGTTTGGTTTGGTTTGGTTTGGTTTGGTTTGGTTTGGTTTGGTTTGGTTTGGTTTGGTTTGGTTTGTTTTGTTTTGTTTTGTTTCGCATCTGTGTGACAATCTGATAAAATAACAGATGATAGCTTGTAGTTTTCGAAAGATCTAAAGATCTAGTGATGTTGAAGACTAGGTTGTTTAGGAAAGGCCCTTCTAATTCTAGGCTCAGTGAGTTACGAACGTAGCTTAACTTTCACTTATGGTTTATGACCACAAAATCAGTGAAGAAAGGCCATATCATAATTTTTTACAGACGTTCGTTGTGAATGTGTTGAAAGGTAGAGTGTATTTTGAGCAGTTTGTTGGTACGGTCCTGATTTGTGCACACAAGCAAGTTATTTACATTTTGTATAGAATGGACTTTGAATGTCATCTGCTCTTCAGTTAAGGATGATAATAACGCTGTTTTCACCTCCTCTAAGCGAAGTCTCCGTCTGAGACGCCTGTACCCATTCGCACTGTCTTGTACTTACAGACGATAGCTACTACTTCTCCCTCGCAACCCCCGGCCCAGGACGGTGAGGTCATATCGCGAGTGTTACCCCGTAGAACGTACACTACAATATTGTATTTTATTTTGATTTAAATAATATTCAGTTGAGGGTCCGCCATTCAAACAGTCGACGCCATTTATGCAAGAATCGATATCATCCGACTGACCAACATGACATAATAATAATAATAATAATAATAATAATAATAATAATAATAATAATAATAATAATAATAATAATAATAATAATAATAATAATAATTGTTACCGTGTAACAGAGAGGTGAAGGCACAAATTGGTCGATATAAGGCAATCAGAAGATTAATTTAAAACTTTAAAATTATAGCTATATTTTTTCTCTCCTATTTTTTTATTTCTTTTCAACGACAAACTTTATCATTCACGTACAAAGGTTCATAACATAGAGTAACAATTTTAGGAAATCAAATAACAATTAATTAACAACTTTGAGCTTGAAGCGCCAAGAGCGCTGCGGCTCCTTCCAAAAACAGTCAAGGAGACGGATCTCCCAATTCCCTTCACACCATAATCAGAGCATCGTATCTCTACAAGTTAATGTAGGAGACTACTCTCCGAGCCTTATGACATCACAGCCTTCCAAAGGCACCATTCAACAGAGCGTCTTTGCTCTGTGAATCTTAGGAATCTATTTCCAGAAATTTCCAGGCTTATCAAAGGCACAACCTATATTTTACAAATTTATCGAATAGCCATTGTACCGAGCCTTTGTGAAAAACGATAGGTTAAGGAAAATACCCCAAAAATCAAAATTGTGTGGAGGCGGACACTTGCGCGCCTGGAAATTTGCAATGAAAAGTTTAAGACCCTATTTGGGCTTATGGTCCGAAGTTACAGAGGTTAGTCCCATGCTACTGAGGTTACTAGATGAGAAAATATTTAAGTTACGAAGGTTTCAAATAGAAAATAGTTACAAAGTCATAGTCACCTCAAAATCAAGTTGATAGGGAACACGAAAGGGTAAAGCACTCTCTATTTCCTGATTACGTTTAAGTTCCTTTGGCTTCTTTGAGATTTACATTAGAAATTTGAAATTTACAAATATTAAATTTAGATTTTAGAAAATTGAAGTTACATTATTAAAGATTGGAAACCTTCCCCTCGAGCTAGCTGTCAAAACCTATCGCTTAGTTAAACCAGGACTGCCATTACCTTGAGCAGATGTACTACTCGACGATGGACGAGGCATCGCCGCCTCCCTTCGCCAACACACACACTAGACTGGAGCGATGAATAAGACCCCCTGGTCGAAAATGTGCCAGCTTTTATACCTGAGAGGAAGGCTCCAGAAAACTCTGAGCTAATTTTGATTGGTTAAAAAATAAATACACACAATATTCTATTGGCCAACATCTTAAGTTGGCGGGAAGAGCTAGAAGTGTTGTAAACTCTAACACACCAAAAAACAAAGAATAATCAACTCAGTGTAGTAAACCTTAAAATAAAAAATTACATTATAATTTTGATAGTTCCTCTTCACACCAGGGGGCATAAGTTTTTTAGTAGAGACATCTGAAGGGAAAATCCAGACTTCTTGAATTAGTCGTTACAACTTCGTATATCAGATGGCATTCTCCAAGGCGCTTCCTATGAATGAACGGAGCGGGTGTACCTTTCGGTATAGTAATAATAATAATAATAATAATAATAATAATAATAATAATAATAATAATAATAATAATAATAATAATAATAATATTTTAGGCTCAGCTACCGCGTGGAAGCATTTTATTTCGACGCCATCTGACTATCTGCTCGTCATTTTCGACGTTCCGTTTTACTCTAGTTCTACTAGATGGAGAGTAAACCGAGTCTCTTCTGGGCGTCTGATCCACTGACGCTACAAGTCACATTACAGTATCTTTAAGAACGCACGCATGAGGGCACAGTACAGGGTCACGTGCCAGTGCGTTTATTATTTCAGCAAAGTTCCCCAGTAAGTATTCGTTTCATACATAATAATGATCATCCGAAGGTATTTTTCCGTTTGGTGTCTGTGTTCATAAAGCTGTACTTATTTCAACCAGACTGTATGTATGGAGTCTACGCACTCAGCATTGTGTTACCATATGATTACCGGATAAAAAGGGTTTAAAAATCGGCAATTCTTGAATAGGTTTATCACAAAACGTACACAATAAAATGCTATATGTATATTTATCCCACGATAAAGGATAGATTTGCGATTTTCAGTGAGATACTCGTTGGGGATACGAAGGGAGAACAAAGTAGTCGGTTTGTTTGTTTCGAGTGTGTTGAGCAGCGGTCAGAAGCTGGCAAAACTTTGAACAATACACTCGGTTTGCGTTACTGCCACGTGCTTCCTGCTTTTGTCGATTCTCTTGTAACAATTGCGGATTTTGCAAATGGACATGATAACAACTGCTACATGTATGCTGGAAGTCTGGAACAACAACAACAACAACAACATAAACGAGGAACTGAATTAATGGCACATGAAACTACAGATATGTCAGAGGACCGGCAGATGCAGACATCTACGGAAAGGTTTGGGGAATTTTCAGCCTGATGGACAGATTTCCGCAGACCTATCAGGGAACAATGATTTCAAATTAACACCAAACAAAATCATTGCGGATGCATTTGAAGCCGCTGCTGTAATAAGAGGAATGAGAAATATTGTACAGCCAAAGTAAGAGAATGTTCACTGTTATGGACGTTCTTAATGGAAAAAGCTGGCAATGACGTTCTTCTCCACCCTGTCAGCATTTCCTGCTTTCTTTCCACGTTCAATTCTGGACATAATCTGCCGCTATTAGACCCGCACACTAAGTTGTATTTTTTAATGTTTTGTTGAACTTGAGTCAAAACACACTGTTAAAGACAGCAGACTGAGACGCAATTTGCAGTTCCTATTCTGGGTAGATTTATTTCAAGTTGATTTACTGTACAACTTGCAGTAAGAAACTTAGCCATTCAATGAAGAACTTTGTCGACGGACTGGATGCTGCCTATTCTGGGGGAAGATCCAAGTGCGAATAAGTGGACTCAAATAGAGTTCCTGGCACCAAACAGGTGTGTTATTACAGTAAGCATGAGGAACATCCCATCTCCATGTGAATAAGCTCTTGAACTCTGAAAATTTCGATGAATACTCGAGATACTTTCCAGAACACATGACTTATCCCAAACAAAACAGAAATTAAAGGTGTCACACAAATATGAAAGGCCAACATTTCTTCATGTGGGTGGAGCTTCCCCGAAACAATCAGGTTGAAGTGTTCGATGAAACTGCAAATCTTTTGAGGATGACCGTCAACCACAGCAAAGCCGAGCTATATTTTTCTTCATTGAAGTGGATCAAATGTTTCCATAGAACACAATGAACCAGGCCGTTCCCCTACGCTCTCTGTAGAAAATAAGTTTGTTTCCAGCACCACGGTTATCGTCTTGTTTGTCACTACGAAAAACAGTCCAGCCGACGTATCGCTAGAATCATATATTGGTTGAATACACTACGCAGTGGCGTATACTGAGGGCTACCAAGGCTATCGGTAAGCTCAAATCTCAAATGAAAACGATGGACATCTAAAGCACATTATAAAGTAAGCGTCTGACACATTGTTCCAATTACAAAACTTGAAAGTAACGAGAAGAAACGTTGCACATATTTCGGAGAGCAAGACATCGGAGTGTTATTACAGTCCGAGCGCTACGTCCCTCTCGGCTCGCCACACCTCGCGCGGCTTGCTGCTGTATGTCCGATAGGTGCGGGGACCGGGGGGATAGGTGTGCTAGGCTTCGCTCCGAGAGATCGCCACTGCTAGCGTTAGTCACCGCATATACTTCCTCACCTCATACTTCTGACTTAATTATTTCACTCCCGTTTACTTCTACATCCTTGTAGGAAGACACTGCAGAGCTGCTGTTACAAGTAATATAGTTTTCTTTTTATTGGTAGTTCTGCTAAAATGAAAACCGGGCGAGTTGACCGTGCGGTTAGGAGCGTGCAGCTGTGAGCTCGCATCCGGGAGATAATGGGTTCGAACCCCACTGTCGGCAGCCCTGAAGATGGTTTTCCGTGGTTTCCCATTTTCACACCAGGCAAATGCTGGGGCCGTACCTTAATTAAGGCCACGGCCGCGTCCTTACCATTCCTAGGCCTTTCCTGTCCCATCGTCGCCATAAGATCTATATGTGTCGGTGCGACGTAAAGCAAATAGCAAAAGCAAATAGCTAAAATGAAACGGGGTCTTTCAGGTTTAGTGTTATATTTTGTTGGTTTGAATAGAACCCGTGATCATGAGCCGGACACGACCACTGATCTCTCGAGGAAACTAATAAACCAGTCATCGATGGGTGTACCCGCTGGTAATGCTGTAAAACTGTATTTAATAATAATAATAATAATAATAATAATAATAATAATAATAATAATAATAATAATAATAATAGGGTCCCAGGAATCAACCTGGGAAGAGTCCTTGTGACTCTGGGCAAATGGTAGTGAAATGCGTCGTTGCCAAACTCCTGCAACAATAATATATTGGGTTCAACAAGAGAACCCAACTAGCCTCTTTCACTACAACTCCAGCACGTAACCTTCACGAGGTGCCCCCTGTTAAGCTGAGCAACCCAGTGGAAGGTTGGGTAACCAATCCCATCGGGAAGCTGGGTCAGTGAACCGATCAGTGCTGGGGGCTTCAAGGCTTACAACCTTGATAGTTAAACACCACGTTACCTTCGAGTAACCCCTCTAAACTTTTTCGTAACTCTGGAAACATGGATCAAACGACTATTTGGAAATCTGCCCCAGGTGGTAACAAATCCACCCCCACTCACAGTGGGGCAAGCAGGCCATCGGATTCTGGGGAGCCTGCATCTTCATGTAAGAGGAAGAAACACATCAACTATCTGGCAACAATAAACATTAATTCCCTCCTACAAACGGGAAAACTGAAACATACATTGGACGTCCTAACAAAACACAACATCCTTATAACGGCTTTACAGGAGACAAGATTTACGAACGAAGAACCTTTTGAGTCACAAGGCTTCAGGATTTACAAGGGACAGTCAGGTCAGAGAGTGATGAAGAATGTGCCTCACCTGGATACAGGCTTCATAGTCAACAACAAAATGATCAACTCTATTTTATCTCCTTCTCATCACCAAATGGGAGAACGTCCACTATAGCCTTCAGAAGTCTCAACAAAGCCTACACGATTATTAACTTCCATGAACCTACCAATGATACTAATAAGAGTGATATTGAAAGTGTTGAATACTTTTGGGAAGAACTGGAAGAGACAATCGATAAGATTCCAGAACGTCACGTGATCATCTTGATGGGAGACTTTAACGCCCAGATTGGTAAGGAGCGCAGGTTTAAGAACATAGTCGGAGAATACCCGGCCCAAAAGAGAACCAATTGTAATGGTGAGAGGCTGATCAATCTATGTAAAAATCACAACCTTGTTCTTAAATCTACAGCATTCAGATACCTCCCTCGAAAAGCCAAGCCCTGGAGATGTCCCAATCCCTTGCTAGGAGAGTACCAGTTAGATCACGTTGCCATCAGTAGAAGGAATAGCAAGGAAATAATGAACGTCAAGGTATTGAGAGGTGCCAATATTGATTCAGACCACTACCTATCTTTGGTCAAAGCAAATTTCATTCCATTCACGAAGTACAGAGGTAACAATTACACCAGGTCCAGAATCCCAAAATTTAATCCATCCCAGCTGAAAGAGAACAGCAACTTTACTATGGTACTAAGCAATAATCAGAATAAAACAGTTTGGCCTAAGCTACAGAAGGCACTGCTAGATGCAGCAACAGAAACCATCCTTGCAACCAGAAGGAGTAAACAACCATGGTGGACACCAACATGTGACAAGGCAATAGAGGAGAGAAGACAGGCATGGGTGAAATGGAACTGCAACAAAAACACGGAAAATCATACAGCCTTTCTAACAATAAGAAAGAACACGGCCAAAACCATCAGAAATGCTAAGAGGCAATATAACAACGACATCATAGATCAGGCAGAGAAAGACTTTCATAGGAACAACACCCGTAACTTATACAAAACTCTAAAATCTCAGACGCTTACTCAGCCTCAACACGTCACCTTCCAGGACCAGACTGAGAAATGGAAATGAACAAAGAAAATTTTACTACATCAAAATATCTTGATGACCTCCTCAATGCAGAAGAACACGAGGAAAAAATACAATTTCAACCCAAAAATTTTACTAAACCTGACTCCCTTCCTCCTGCCAAAGAAAAAATCAAACAGATCATCTCTGAACTAAAATCTAACAGAGCAGCAGGCGAATTGAAGAATTATGGAAACATGCAGATGAAGAGTCAATTGGCAGTATTCACAGGATCATAACTGACATCTGGACTACAGAAACACTACCAAGGGATTGGACTTCAGCTACTATCCACCCGCTGCACAAGAAAGGAGACAAGTTAGACCCTAACAACTATGCAGGGATCTCTATCCTATCAGTGACTTACAAAATCTTCTCCAAAGCATTGCTTAAAAAGTGCTTTAAAAATTAGACCCCTGCATAGAAGAGTATCAAGCTGGATTTAGGAAGTCAAAGTCATGCACAGGAGAAGAGGAGAAAAGAGAGTCTCAGAACTATCTTTACCTACAACAACCTCAGCGCCTCACCCTATGTAGCAATTTTCGTTGACTTCCAGAAGGCCTACGACTCGGTAGACAGACAGTCCCTCTTTGGGACGTTAACTGGACTGGGACTGAATAAGAAGACTTTGAATCTTGTGAAGGCTACTATTTGTCCAAAGTCAAATTCAGAGGGGCATTATCAAAAAGCTTCGAGTTCAAAACAGGTGTTAGATAAGGAGATGGTTTGTCCCCCATCCTGTTTAGCTATCTGCTAGAGAAGGTCATGCGGGAATGGACGAAAACACTAGCTGACAAGTCTGGACTAAATATCGGCTAAAAAAGTAGACAAGTTAACAGTCACTTGCTTAGCCTTGTAGATGACCTCATACTCTTAGATTGAAGTATGGAAGAGGCTACGTACCAGCTACCCTCCCTCGAACGCACAGCAGCTAAAATAGGGCTGAAGATCGCTGTCAACAAAACAGAATTTCTGACCAACATCAGAGAAGCACGCAACTTCATTTCATTGGGGGACAAAATAATACGAAAGGCAAACTCATTCAAATATCTTGGAGAATGGATAACCCCAAATATCAATGAGGGCCTTGCAATGAAGAGTAGATGCACTAAATTAGAAAGAGGTTATCGTATTTGTAAGAACAAATACAAGTCTAAATCCCTCTCCTTGAATCTTAGACACTACAACACCGTAGTAAGACCATCTGTACTGTATGCCTCAGAATGCCTAATCATGACCTGGAAAGGAGAACTCAGAAAACTAGAACTGAAAGAGCGAAAAGATCCTCAGAAGGATTATGGGTCCCATTAAAGAAGGAGATGGCTACAGAATCAGGCACAACAAGGAACTGTACAGTAAAATAGAGAGCATTACAACAGCTATGAGGAAGAGAAGACTAATCTTCTATGGTCACGTAGTCAGGATGGACAGCCAGAGACTCACTTCAAGAACCTCAACACTGTATCTAGAGGGAAAGCAACAAATGCCAAATGGACGAATTTAGTGCGGAAAGACCTACAATACCTAAACATTGATCACATTGACATTTACAACCGAGATAAATTCAGAAAGTTAGTCAAGACATCTGACTCTCTCCAGTCACTAACAACTAAATCACTGCGTCCAGGAGTAGGAGTGAAATGGGCTCAAGAAGGAAAAGACATCCATAGCGCTGGAATGAAGGAATACTGGGCTAAGAGGAAGAAAAGAGCTCACCAGAGTTAAGAACCACGTGGTCCATCGTAGGCCTAAACGAATAATAATAATAATAATAATAATAATATAATAATAATAAGGTTTTGCCTGTTCCCCTATCGGGCGCGTCCCAGGTGGCGGATCGGGGGGCTCGCCGGACTTGTCCGGAGGGCTTGAGGGAAATAAAATACCTCTCGCGGACCAAAAACAGGCACAGCCAGAAAACATCTTGAGGCAACCTCTGAGGCTCAATACCTTAGTTGTAACTATGAGATTGACAAAGATCAATCTCCCCATTATCTTCAACTTACTAGCATGATGGCAACGTCAGTTAATGATACTACTACCCCAGGCCCTAGTATTCATACTAGGTTTTCTCGGTCATCGGATTCTGGGGGACCGAGAACATCATGCGGGAATGTATCGGAGCTTCCCAAATCTCTTCGCCCAAAGGAAAAACATTTTATTGGCACTTTAAACATCAACACGCTTCGCAAAATTGGAAAGTTGAAGCACTTAACAGACACATTAGACCAACTCAACATCCAAATTCTGGCACTCCAAGAAACTAGGTACAGTGACGAAAATCATTTTGAATCAGGAAACTATAGAATTTATAAAGGTAAACCAGCTACCCTCCTCCCTAACAAAATATTACAATTTGGCACTGGTTTTGCAGTGAGAAAAAATATCACAAATTCGGTATTATACTTTGCATCTCCTTCTGAAAGAATTTCGCTAATGACAATCAAATCAGGAAACAAAGCTTATACACTAATCAATGCACATGCACCTACAAACAATTACAATCAAAAAGACCCACAGAAGGTAGATGACTTCTGGGAATTACTAGAAGAAACTACAGCCAAAGTTCCAAAACATCATGTCAAAATTCTGCTGGGGGACTTCAATGCACAAATTGGCAAAGAGAAGAAATTTAGGACCACTGTAGGACTTTACCCTGCTCACAAAAGAACCAATAAAAATGGAGAACGTTTAATTGGCTTCTGCGAGAATTTCGATCTAAAATTGATGTCAACCCATTTCCTGGCACTTCCACAAAAGAAAATGACATGGAGATCCCCGAACATGCATTTAGGAGAATTTCAACTAGACCATGTGGCTATTTCCAAGAAAAACCAAAAAGAAATTATGAACGTTAAAGTCAAAAAGGGAATTATTGACTCCGACCACCACCTATCTCTTGTTAAAGTAAAGTTTCAACCCAACAGGAAGAAAACCAAAACAATCAGAAACCCAAGAATCGACCCTGAATTTCTGAGACAGAACTCAGACAATTTCCTTGCGAATATCTCCAACGATGCTCCTTCAAACTGGCTAGAACTCAAGGACACACTCTTGAAAGCTTCACAAAACATCAGCAATCCCCCAAGGAAACGCAAACACAGGTGGTGGAATGACACCTGTGACAAGGCCATAGAAGTCAGAATTAGGTCCTGGCTAAACTGGAGTTTCCATAAAACTGATCAAAATCGTGATGAATTCTTCAAAACACAGAAACAAACCTCAAAAATCATCAGATCTGAAAAACGAAAATATGATCAAAACAGACTGGTAGAAATAGAAGATGATTTCAAGAAAAACAATACACGGAACTTCTACAGAACATTCAGAGAAGAATTATCCAATTACCAGGCACCTAGTCTCTGTTTCAAACGTACAGATGGGACTTTAGAAACAAGTAATAAGGGAAATTGTGAACTCCTAGCAAACCATTTCATGGACCTTTTAAACTGTGAATCTCCAAAGGAACAATTCACCTATGAAAAACCAACACCTAATCCAGATTCAGAACCCCCCACATTACAAGAAGTCAAACAAATAATCAGAGATTTAAAAGACAACAAAGCACCAGGAGAAGATGGAATAATCGCTGAAATGTTGAAAATTGGTGGTGACAAACTGGCCCAGAGTATTCAAAAAATCTTACAGGACATTTGGTTTTCTGAAGAAATTCCGGAGGATTGGAAATGTGCATTGATTCACCCACTTCACAAGAAAGGAGACAAATCAGATATTAATAACTACAGAGGAATTTCTCTCCTCTCACTCGTATATAAAATCTTCTCTAAAGCTCTACTTAATAGATTAGAGAAACAAACAGACCACCTGATCGGAGATTATCAGGCTGGATTCCGAAAAGGGAGATCCTGCGCAGAACAAATCCTAAACCTAAAAACCATACTACAGATTCGCAAAACCAAGCAAACAGTAATCACCTTTGTTGACTTCAAAAAAGCGTATGATTCCATAGATCGGCAGACCCTGTTCAACATACTAGAGGAATTTCAAGTCGACAGGAAAACGAGGGAATTGATTAAACAAACTCTGACCAACACAACATCAAAAGTTAAGTTCTTGGGAGAAATTTCTGAACCGTTCGAAATCAGAACTGGCGTCCGACAGGGAGATGGACTATCCCCACTACTATTCAATTTAGTTTTGGAAAAAGTGATTCGTGAATGGAGAAAAGAAACTAAAGGTATAAACATTGGCAGACTTCTTAAAGACAAAATTCACCTTGACTGCTTAGCTTTCGCAGATGACCTTGCGATCCTTTCGAACAACAGACAAGAAGCAATCCAATCCATAGAAAAATTGAATGAAATAGCCGCAAAAACCGGACTTCAAATTTCATTTGAAAAGACGCAGTTTATGGAAGGAACTAAATCAAGATTCGACAATCAACCATTAATCACCAATTGTGGAATAATTTCCCAAGTAGACAAATTCAAGTATCTAGGTGAAATTATTCAGCCAGCAGGGTTAAATCAGGAAGCTAACAAAGAAAGAACTGCTAAACTGCAAAGGGCTTACAAAATCACATGGAACAGATACAACAAAAGATGTATATCAAAAAATGCAAAATTACGACACTACAATACAGTCATCAAACCAGAGGCACTTTATGCATCTGAAACACTGATCATTGGCGGCAGGTCACAAATGAAAAGCATTGAGAAACAAGAGAGGAAAATTCTCAGAAAAATCCTAGGACCAAAGTTCGAAAATGGAATTTGGATGAAAAAGAAACCACACGAAATTTTTCAATTCACAGAAAAAATCACAGATACCATCAGAAAGAGACGACTAAAATTCTACGGACACCTACACAGAATGGATAACAACAGGCTGACAAAGAAAATTCTAAATCTAGCTCTAACCCTGAAAATCCGCAACAATTGGTTAGCAGAAATACATGAAGATCTACAAGAAATGGGTATCGAGGACGAAACCATTCAAGATAGAATGAAATTTAGAAGCTTAGTAAACAAACATAAATTTGCAGAGAAACCAACAAGAAAAAATACAGGCTGGACAGAAACACGCAGAAAGGAACACAGTGAAAAAATGAAGAGATATTGGGAAGAAAAGAAGAAGAAACATTGTGCAAAATAAGTTCAAACGCGCTCCACAGCTGGGCACAACGAATCAAAAAAAAAAAAAATAATAATAATAATAATAATAATAATAATAATAATGGTGCATGCACACTATATAGACTTGATGATGACCTAATGAGGACGAAATGAATGGCGCAGACATCATAAACATCCAGTCCCCAAGCCAGGAGAATTAACATTACGAAGGGATTGATTATGAGAATTGAATTGAAGCAGTTCCATCGGACCAAAGGCAAGCATTCTATCCATTTAGCCACAAACCCGGGCATTAATTTGCTAAACCTTATGCTACCATCTCCACTGATAGGTGTAGAGAACTCACAGTAGCAGAAGCCACGGCAGTAGCTTGTGAAGCAACCCTTGATAACACAGCGGGCTACTCCGCTAGCTATCGGCTGCAGCTCAAAACGCTTACGGCTTGACGTTCACTAAACCAACCATCGAAAAGGGGTAGCCGAAGTCTTCATCCCAGCATACGCCACTGACACTACCATTAAACTAGACGTTTCATACTCGCACTGATATGAGAGTCTATTTGTTCTAGCAATTCATGTAACTCCAAATTAGAATCATTATTTTCATCTTCGGCTCCGTTTATTTCTTCTGTAGATAAAATTTTCGGATGGCGGAAATCCTAACTCAAACTGAGGGTTAAAATAGCCGACCGAGCAAGAGGACGTGCGGTTAGGGTTGCGCAGCTGTGAGCTTGCATTCGGGAGATAGTGGGTTTGAACCCCACTGTCGGCAGCCCTGAAGATGGTTTTCTGTGGTTTCCCATTTTCACACCAGGGAAATGCTAGGGCTGTACCTTAATGAAGGCCACGGTCCCTACTTTCACAATCTCGCACCCTTCCGTCGCCAAAAACCTTCGATGTGTTAGTGCGACGTTAAACAAATAGCAAAAAGAAAAAGCCGAGGTGGACATATATAAGGCGGTGCCATGACCAGGTGTCAGCTCAGTAGTTTCGAATCATGAGGAAAGTCAGTTACGAGAAATGAGCAACAAACAAGAAGTAGCCAGACGGTAACTAATTAACACCACACACGAATTTCGTGAAAGATGAAGTTTAACCTCACGAAATTAATTGAAATGCAAGCTACGTGTCTGATGTTAAATTCATCAGAACTGGAATGCCATCCGGCAGCTAGCACAAAATTAGAACACAAAATCAAAAAAGGAATACCGGACATGGGAAGGACCTTGATGTGCAAAGTCATCAACACAAATTGCGCTGTAAGGACGTCTAAAGCGTATTAAGTTGGCGCTATCTTTGTTATGAATATTCATCTCTCTTTAGACAAAGGCCAGAGTAAAATGTACAGAAACTGCTGGTGTACGGGAGGCGCTTTCATAACAGTCAGTACTATGAGACTCCGTCTTCGGTCGAAGCTACATATTGTTCTGGCAACAGACCGCGGATACAAGTGTAATGTCCTGTTTCCGAAAGGATGTATGTGTATGTTCAGTCTTCAGCCCTAAAGCTGGCTGGATCCTCAACAGCTCCGCCGTCAGCTGTCATGGATGGCCTAGGCATCACTGAAGAGGCGTACTAGGGAAATGAGGAGTGAGGTAGTTTCCCGTTGCTTTCCTCACCGAACCAGAAGTTGCTATTACATATCAGCCTGCCAAGACCACTGAAATGCATGCACTAACTGACCCTATAAGCAACATTTTCACACCATTCATAGCAGGGACTGGCAGCAGAAGGAATGGCATTACTAGCATAGCTCATACCTGAGTCACTTTCATATTGTCAAAGGCAAGTATATGACAGAGACAGATCAATGAAAGTAACAAAATTACTCTAGCCCATACCAGAAGACATAGTGCACTGTAAACACTAGGTCCTGCCAGCAAAGGCAATCCGAAAGGATATAATAATAATAATAATAATAATAATAATAATAATAATAATAATAATAATAATAATAATAATACCAGGTTAGTTGGTCATGCGGTTAGGGGCGTGCAACTGTGAGCTTGCATCCGGGAGATAGTGGGTTCGTACCCCACTGTCGGCAGCCCTGAAGATGGTTTTCCGTGGTGTACCTTAATTAAGGCCACGGCCGCTTCCTTCCCACTCCTAGCCCTTTCCTATCCCATCTTCACTACAATACCTATCTGCGTCGGTGCGACGTAAAGCAACTAGCAAAAAAAGAATGATGATGATGATGAAGTACTGAATTCTTCAATCCTGAAATAGCGAGCATTTCGCCGCACAGTGGCAGTTGGACTATCACACGTAGGCTCCGCAGTTACAGTGCACTAGGGTTCCCTTCTAAGTTGTTAATGACATTATTGGTCTTCCGTTCCAATAACTATTTTTGAAGGGTTTCACAGACACGAAGCGACAAGAAACTTCTCTCGAGTACTTTATGTGTCATGTAATGTACAGACACGAGGCTGACGAATTTGAGGACCTTCAAACCACCGGACTGAGTGGGAATCCAACCACCAAATCGAGGTCAGAAAGAAAGCACTCAACATCTGGAATACTATTTGAAATATTTCCAATCTTCGGTGGAAAAGATCCAAAGGAAAGCAGCAGGATTTTTTGGGCGATTTGCGATAAAATAATAGTGGTACGAAAATTTGGGAGTAAAGAGACGAGCTGCAGGACTAAGCGGTATATTCCGACCTGTCAGCGGAGAGATCGCGTCATTAGTAGACGAATAGGTTTGAGTGATGCTTTTAAAAGTAAGAAAGATCACAATACGAAGATACAATTCAAGAAGAAAATACTAGGTGACAGCTCTAAGTGCAGGTCAATGTTATAGATAGATAGATAGATAAATAAATAGATAAATAGATAGATAGAAGATTTATTTATTTATTTATTTATTTATTTATTTATTTATTTATTTATTTATTTATTTATTTATTTATTTATTTTTCTATCCAGTTGAAAAAGAAATAGGGCATTGTGGCAGAGTTTGCTATAAAATCACATCCATCCAGCGATCTCGAATTTTTGAGTGTAAATTCCAATTTTTTTTTTTTTATTTTTTATTTTTTAATTCTTCCAAAGACGTTCACTTCACGCTACGTGCCAGCCCGCGGTACAGAGATGACGTGAAAGTTGCATAAACAACAGGAGGTTTTGTTTACTAAACTTGAGCGTGGAAGTGCGAACACTTCATGTTCACAAGAACTTGTTGGCGATTACGCTGGCAGTGGTTCCTTCAGTTGCTGTGGTTCTGGCCGGACACGAGGCTGAGGAAGCCCCACGCCGGCAGGTGTGCAACACAACGCAACCTTCCTCTCTTATTGCATTGTTAGCCGACTCAAAGAGCTATTTAGAAAGGACCGACCCTTCTTTTTTTTTTAAACGAGGGTAAAGGATGGCTCTCCGCAGGCACAAGCTGCAGATGTGGGAGGAAAGACCCTTTAAGAAAACGGTCTGAAGGGCTGAGGACATTTCTCCTGATTCATAGGCATAAGTGTCGCTACCAGACCCAGCAGCATATATGAAGACATTTTGAGCAAAATATGTGACACATAGAAATGGTGTAAAGGCCTATGGGTACACGCCACTCCCAGAATAGGGAGCCGAGGGATAGATTACAATGGCTTGAAAAACATTTCTTTACGTATGATAATATTAAAACATTTACTGAACTAAATATGAGCCTCCGCGGCTCAGGCGGCAGAGCGCCGGCCTCTCACCGCTGGGTTCCGTGGTTCAAATCCCGGTCACTCCATGTGAGATTTCTGATGGACTATTTTGGTTTTAGCTGCCGGTAGATAGGGGCTTCCTTCATTTCATTCCTGACCTGATCGAATGACTGGAAACACGTTGTGGATTTTCACCGAACTGAATAGAGTAGGCCTGCTGGCATATAATAATAATAATAATAATAATAATAATAAAATAGGATCCAACGTTCCCTCACAGAAGAATTAGAGAGAAAGGAGGCAAGCAGAGTGGGTCTCGGCCCATAAGTGACCACGACTGGTCTGTCATCCAACAGTTCTGCACTCCGAACGGCCAACCGAGCAGAGGAGGGGTGGTCACGGCACTACCGTGGATAGGGGTGGTTCCCACCGTTGACTGTCCTGAGAATGGTTTTCCGTGGTTTTCCATTCTCCTGCACTAAGCTCCAAGTATAGGCCACGGCCGCCAACTCTCTCACCTTCTCCGCACATCTCCCCCTCCGATACAAAACTCTTGGCATGAGAGACGGTGTTACCGTCTAGGAGGCCCGCCTCCCCCTTCAGGGGAGGAATGAATACATTTAGTTGTAGTAGTAAAAAGCAAACTGATTACAACAGTACAAACATTAATTCCTCTGCAGAAAAGGAAGAACCCTTGATAGAATGAGGAATGTGAACAAGCAATCCAACCTCGACAGGGGGCATACAGCAACTGGAACAGCAAAAATACAGAGAATAACTACAAAGTATTCCTGGAAGTGAGGAAAGAGACAGCTCATTGATCAGACAGACCAAAAGGAAATTTCAAAAGGATCAATTACTTGAAAACGAGAAAGACTTTGAAAGAAACAACACACGAAATTTCTATAAGAACTTCAAAACTAAGCTTACAGGATATCAACAACGAAGTCTCTGCTTCAAGAAAGAAACCTAACAATTGGCACTAAACAACCAAAAAACTGCGAGTAACTCGCCAGATATTTTAAAGTGAAAAATGTCCAGAGCCAACACAATGATTTTCTGCACAAGAACCTGAAAATACTAATCCAAATTCATTACCACCAGATGAAGAAGAAATCGTAAGACAGATCAAAAGACTTAAAAACAATGAAGTATCGGGTGAAGATGGAATCATAGGGGAAGTCCTCAAATCAGCAAGCTGAAACACCATAAAAGAAATCACAAAAATCATGCAAGACACTTGGCAAACAGAGCAAATCCCAGAAGACTGGAAAAATGTATTAATTCACCCGCTACACAAGAAGGAAGACAGAACAGATGTAAACAGTTACAGAGGAATATCACTAGTATCGGTTGCATACAAAATTCTACCCCAATATATTCTTGATAGAGTACAGCCACACCTAAAACCACAAATCAATCGGGAGATCGTGGGTTCGAACCCCACTGTCGGCAGCCCTGAAGATGGTTTTCCGTGGTTTCCCATTTTCACACCAGGCAAATGCCGGGGCTGTACCTTAATTAAGGCCACGGCCGCTTCCTTCCACTTCCTGGGCCTTTCCTATCCCATCGTCGCCATAAGACGTAATTGTGTCGGCGCGACGTAAAACAAATAGCAAAAAAAAAAAAAAAAAAACACAAATCAGATAATATCAGGCAGGATTCAGACCAGACCGATCCTAAGACATCAGAGAATTTGTGGCAAACATTTAGTCTACACATTTTTTTATTTCAAAAAAGCGTATTATTCAGTTGAACGTGAATCACTCTTCCAAATATAGAAAGAACAATGTTTAGACATGAAAACACTTGCAAACATAAAACAGACAGTGACGGACACGAAGTCCAAGGTTAAATTCATGGGGGAAACCTCATATCCCTTTGAAATCAAAATGGGAGTTGGCCGTGCGGTTAGGGGTGCGCATCTGTGAGCTTACATCTGAGAGATAAAGGGTTCGAACCATTCTGCCGGCAGGTCTGAAGATGGTTTTCCGTGGTTTCCCATTTTACACCAGGCAAATGCTGGGGCATTCACCTGGTTCCACACTTCATCTTTGGTGGTTGGCACTGGGTCGCAGGGCCCCGCCCGTCGTTTCACCATGTCCCACACATTTTCGCTTGGCGACAAGGCCGGTTATCGGACGGGCCAGGGCAACAGTCTGACATCTTGTGACAACAAGAACGCACGTGCTCGTGCAGCAACATGTGGTAGCACATTGTCCTGCTGATATATGGCGTGCCGGCTGAGTTGACCGTGCGGTTAGGGGTGCGCATCTGTTAGCCTGCATCCGGGAGATAGTGAGTTCGAACCCCACTGTCGGCAGCCCTGAAGATGGTTTTCCGTGCTTTTCTATTTTCACACCAGGCAAATGCTGGGGCTGTACCTTAATTAAGGCCACGGACGCTTCCTTCCTATTCCTAGGCCCTTCCTATCCCATCGCCGCCATAGGACCTATCTGTGTCGGTGCGACGTAAAGCAAATAGCAAAAAAAAAAAAGAAAGATATATGGCATCTGGGGTGTCGTGCAGAAAAGGTAGGGGTGGCAGGATGACATTCACGTAGGTCAAACTGGTCACAGTGCCCTGGACACGCACCAACTGTGATTCGTGGTTGTACCCATTAGCACCCCCACACCATTAGGCTTTGAGTTGGCGCTGTAGGTTTTGTGCGAATGCAGTCAATGTGATGCCTCTCCCCCTGTCTGCGGCGAAGCAAAATGCAGCCATCATTTTCAAACAAAAAACCTGGATTCGTCCGAAAACAGAAAACTTTAAAACACTAGAGATAGGAATTTCATAGTATAACATATAACAAAAAATAAAAGAATTAATTTTGAACAGGCAAGTAGACATTGAAAACACTGAGTCTTGTCCCCAGTGACGTCGTTCCAAACACCATTGCAGTTTAGAATGTTTATGCATATTAGTCAAAGGTAGGCGGAGAAGTGGACGACGCGCCGGTAACCCAGACCGAACGGCGACGGACTATCACTCCTGATAGTGTACGATGTGTTTCGCTGTTCCACTGTTGCGCCAGAGCCGAGGAGGACGCAGATCTATCCTGTAATGTCATTCGGGTGAGGTGTCGATCTTCTCTGGGGGTGGTCTGGATGGTGTGATCAGACGCATCTCGTCGTGTTCTACGGCCTTCTGTGATTCATTTTGTACACATCCGTTGCACTGCTGACACACTTCGTCCCACATGAGCAGCATTTTCCCGAATGTATGCATCACGTCCTCTCATGCCAGTAATGCGCCCTCTTTCAAAACTCACTCATTTGACGGTACGGTTCTTGCATACGACTTCGAGGCATCCTGCACGTCTGATAAAATCACACTGATCCATTACCTTCGGTTTATAGCGACAACGAGAGCCGCAGGCACATTTTACAGTCGGTGGTGGTTCGCCGTGATATCGATGTGGACCTTGAACCTGAGGGCCGACATGGTTCAATTGCTGATCATTTCTTCAGAACTTTCTATCTCTAGTCCTTCAAGGTGTTCTTCTTATGAACATGAGTGTATTAAAGAATGCATCCTGACAGACTTACCAAACAAATAGTCGAATGTTTATGCATCTTAGTCAAAGGTAGGCGGAGAAGTGGAGTAAAGTCAAAACAGACACAATGAAGTGGATTGGCGAAATCAAGACCGATTTGAAACAGGCGGGAATTACACCAGCAGGTGTCCAAAACAAGGTAATCTTCAGATCCAAAATTCACATATGGCAAGTTGACCAAAGACGACAAAGACACAAAGACGACAAAGACAAAGACGAAGACTGGAACAACCTGGTCTGAAGACAGAATGCAGGGCCATAGTAAAAGAATTAAATAGATATGGGCACTAGGGTTGGGCACTACGTCCCTGTTTCGGCACACTGTGCCGGTGCACAGTTATGTTCCGCTGTTCCAGAACACCGAGTGTCAATTGTTCCGAAACATTCTCAAGCGAGCCTGAGACACTGACTATGCACTGCCCTTCGCCTACTAGCTGAACTGTGCAGCGGGCGCACGGGACGCGGGACTGTAACTGCGCAGTGTAGAGAGAACTTCGAGAGGCAACATTACATGCTCCGCGCCAGTGGGAACTGGGAATGTGCCTGTACGGAACGTGCTGTGTGGTGTGTGCCAGTGTGTAGTTATGGCCATGGTCCAGTATAATGCTGCAGGGAACGTGAACGAACAGTCGGAACACTGAAATTCGCGCCCAATAATCGCGTTTAAAGGCTGCTTTTTGGTTAAGATTTTTCCGGTCAATATAAAATACACACAACACGGTTACAATGGCAGTGCAGGTGTTTAAAAGTAACCAATTCAAGAATATTTTCACCAGTTGAATGTATTGGCCTGTATTGTGAGTAATTAGTGAGTAATTAATATCTCGAAAATTTCCCTCAACACTTTCTCGGGGATTGACGTTAAAAATTAATTTGGACTTTAAGGAAACTTTTAAGCCCAAGAAAAATATGGGTCGTCGCTTTGAAATTAAAAATATAACTGGATGAAAACATTGATGTACTTTCGTGCTGTTATGCTCCCTGCACTTCGAATTCCTTCCCTCTCAACTTCCATTTACTTTCTTCAATATCTCGAAAATTTCCCTCAACACTTTCTCGGGGATTGATGTTAAAAATTAATTTGGACTTTAAGGAAACTTTTAAGCCCAATAAAAATATGGGTCATCGCTTTGGAATTAAAGATATAACTGGATGAAAAAATGTTGACACTCCAGCACAGGGCGGCACACAGCTGGTATCGACAAGCAGACACAGCCAAGGCCAACTAATCTATCTAGTGCGGCCTTGGCACAGCACGTTCGGTTCAGGCACATTCCAGCTGAAGCGGAGCATGTCCTGTTGTCTCTCGAAGTTCTCTCTAGGACGCAGTTACAATCCTGTGTCCGTTGTCAATGTTAAGAAGCATGATGACACAACCGTTCAAAAAAGTTACCCTAGGGGGTATGTCTTCGGATGAATCCCTCGTCCCGTGTCTCGGCATTCTGTACCGAAACACTCCGCCTCAAGCTCCTAATGTTGCGGAACAAGTGAATGTTCCGGTCTGCCCAACCCTAATGGGCACAAAGGAAGGCAAATACACGCCTCGAAGTATTTTGCGTAGTCCTAATGGGCTTATTCGCATATAATAATAATAGTAATAATAAACAAATTCAAATTAAGAAGCATGATGACACAACCGTTCAAAAAAGTTACCCTAGGGGGTATGTCTTCGGATGAATCCCTCGTCGTGAAAGCTGCGGCACACGAGTCTCATTTGGATTCTGAGGGACACTCACCATCATGCAAGAGACGATTCGGAGCGTCTCGGTGTATCTCGAACAGTCAAGAATTCAGAGCCACATTAAAAACCTTTCTATCAATATCCAACATATACTCCCTTACACAAACTGGCAAGCTGAAAACCCTCACCAAAGCCTTACACGAAAATCAGGTATCCATAATTACCCTTCAAGGAACACGGTACCCAGACGAAGAGACCTTTGAATCCGAAAGTTACCATATCTTCAAGAGCAAAGCTCAAAAAAGGACCCTCAACGGATCTGTAATGTTTGGAATCGCGTTTGCTGTGAGAAACAGACTCCTTAAATCGGTTGTAAACTTCGATTCAGTGAATGACAGATTATCCATTCGCCAACAAGACCTACACCCTAGTTAACGCCCATGCTCCCACAAATGACAAAAACAGCTCTGACCTAGACGAAGTGGATAACTTCCTGGACTTACTGGATGGAAAACTAGCCAAACTTCCCAAATACCATGTGATAATTCTTATGAGTGACTTCAACGCCCAACTATGTCGAAAACAAAAATACAAGAAAATTATCCTGCTCAGAAGAGAAGCAACCAAAACGGCAAGAGATTGGTCTCTATTTGCGAAAATCACAACCTGCAACTCATGTAAACCCACTTTCGCCATCTACCCAGAAAACAGGGACCCCCAAACAGATCGTACGCTTTGACTTCGACAACGTATCAAGCAGTTCCACGAAAAGTCTGTGGCTTTAACAACACCAAAAGGCGCCTGAATGAGGCCACTGAAGAAATAAAAAGAAACATGAAATATGCCTGGTAGAATGATACCTGTGAATGAATCCTCAAGGAAAGGATCGTTGCATGGAAACAACATTACTCGACGAAATCTGAAACACACTGGGGAAACCTACAAAATGCAACGGGCCCAAACGGGTAGAGTGATCGGAGCTGAGAAACGTAAGTACGAAAAGTCACTTATTGAAAACATAGACCATAATTTTAAGAAAATTGAAACCAGAGAGTACCACAGATCATTCGAAAGGAAACTCACTGGCTATAAGCCGACATCGCTATGCTTTAAGCGAAAGGACGTTAACTGGCGACTTCAAATGAAGAAAATTGTAACATTCTAGCAGACTACTAAACTGCGATAAAACCCGAATCCTCATCGAGACCAAGGAACCCATACTTTGGTGCCCAGATTCCAGAGCACCCGACAAAGATGAAATCAAGCGCCACATGGTCCGTTTCAAAAGCAAGAAAGTGGCTGGGGAAGACTCAGAAGTTGCAGAATTGTGGAAATACGCTCCTGAGGAATCAGTTCAAATCTTGCAAAAAACAAATACAAAAGATCTGGATTGAGGAAACCCTACCCGAAAATTCGAAAATGGCACTGATCCATCCACTGCACAAGAAAGGCAGCATAAAAAAATATCAACAACTACTGGTAAGCTACAAAATTCTCTCACTTGCCATCCTGGAGCGTTTAGAAGCCAATCCGAGCATCAAATAGATGAATATAGAGAGGGGTTCAGGAAAAGTCGCTCTACAGCCGAACAAATACATAACCTCAGAACGATCATCACGTCCAAACAGTACGTGTCAGTCTTGAAGCATACAACTCGACAGACAGCGACGTGCTGTTAAACATCCTTAATGAATTCGGGGTTGACCTGAAAGCCACCCTAACAGATACAAACTCCAAAATAAAGTGCCAAGGATGTGTCTCGGAGGTCAAAACAGGAGTCAGACAAGGCGATGGGCTCTACGATGCGTTTCAATTGCATTCTTCAGAAGATCATCCTGACCTGGCGAAATCGACTGTAGCCCACTGCGAATTGAAACCAAATCTAAGGGAATCATGGTAGGCTGTCCAGCTTTTGCCGATGACATCATCATTCTGTGAAACGGCGTAGTAAACGCCGAACAAACTGGCCTGCAAACAGTGGCGGTGGAGGGTGCGGCCACAGTACTTTCTCCCACAACTACTGACCAGTACCACCACACCCATTCAAGTCTTCCACGCGAAAAAAAACTAATTCACTGCTGCCAACCCTCACAAAATGCGGGATGCAAGCCAGAGGCTCAAAATGAATAAACATTACTGGTCTCGAATATTACATATAAATATAATTATGTATTATTTTTCTTCTTAAAATACAAATAATAGGGCAAATGATCATAAATTATAATTTAATTTTATTGTATTCAGCCATGGAGAGTTGGCTGGCGCATGCTCGCATAGGAGTTTGTGAGGACATCTTTACTGCTACACTGCTACGGACTCTGCGTACGTGAAAACCTCTACCCGCACTCTACCTGCCTCCCCCCCCCCCCTTATATCTCAACCCCCTTACGAACACTATATCCTCGGACGGAAGCTCACAAAGTGCACAAAGCTTTTCGAACCAAGGCCACTTCTGTAATAATTTTGCGACGAAGTAACTCAGCTACCTTACTTACGGTTCCTATTTTCCCGACACAGTTTCGTTTTTGAAGTGTTCTTCCTAGAAGAAAGTGTAGATTGCGAATTCAGCCCCGCGGTGTAGGGGTGGCGTGCCAGCCTCTCACCCAGAATTCCCAAATTCGATTCCCAGCCAGGTCAGGTATTTTTAGCTTGATCTGAGGGCTGGTTCGAGGTCCACTCAGCTATCCAGCGGCCCCAGTCTAGAAAGCTGAGAGGATTTGTCGTGCCGAGCACAAGGTATCTCGTAACCTGCAGGTCTTCGGGATGAGCAGCGGTCGCTTGATAGGCGCTGCTGTGCCAAGGGGTTTGGTTTGGTTTTATTTCTTTTTAACAACGTCTTCGTTAATATATTGAACCCATGACCTTTGTGCCCTAAGAACAATATGTATAAATTAACAATTAAACTAAAAGTTGGATTCTTGATAGCATGGATTTGACACGTGACGAGGGGGTGATTACCTTCGGTCCCACGCTCTGGGGTACGTGACGTCAGCCACACGTGTCAACGGCGGAAGAATCTCAAGTCATTTTTTTGAACTATTTCAAAGCGCGTGTACATGGCGTGATCCAAGCCAAGTCAAAAAAAATATAGTGCCTGTCAAAGGAGGTCAATCATCTCACAAATCGAACCCGTAAAAATTGTAAATGTCCATGAACACTACCGCCAGAAATGTAGCAAGCATGTAGTCACTTTCAAAACTCTTGAAATTACAGTTTAGTTAAGTCAGAAAATTTATAGAAATTTTCTTGGCGGCAAAGGGAGATATCCGAAGAGAGGGGGTAACTGCTATAAATATGAAGGGACGCCATGACGAAGTCTCCTTCTCCGGCATTTGTGATACAAAGCGGACGAAAGATTGTTGAGCTGCTCTGCGAAATCAAACCAACGAAAGTAGACTGAGTTCAACTGCAGATTTTAGCCATTGTGGCTAGGTCTTGTCTCCATGAGGAGATAGTTTTCTTGAGTGGAAATAATTGTACCAGATAGGACCGTCAAAGTACTGAATAAATTCTAATGTGATTAAGTAATTCGTGTGCGGAAATAATTATAGTCCATTGTGTGCGCTCAGCAAACAAGTGAAGGGTATTTTCTTTTTTTGAATGCTTTATTCCAGGAAACCTGAAGAAATATAAAAATGGTTTGTAAAGCCATGAATGTAAAAATGGCTAAATAAAATGCCAGGGTAGCAGGTGACCCCTATGACGAACAATGGTGTGACTACATGAGGTAGGTGACTTTCCATCTTACTACCTCTTATATCTTGTCTCATGATCTCTAAAAGTGTATTTGAATGGGGATATACGACGCAGTGGTCACCCCTACTAAGTTTTGTAAATGTGAGAATACGACTAAAAGAGTCATTTGTTTTATTTTCCACTTGGATAAATTTTTGAAGTCTTGCGAGTGCCGTATAATGTTGTAAAAAGTTATTGAATAGGGTTCCGAAGTGATATCACGTCCAATGTAGATCGTCATCCGTGTGAGTGTACTGCCTATATTTTGTGATGTCAAATTAAGAGGTTCATTCGACGTAAAATTTTTCTGTCTGCAATTTGACGTTAATAATAATAATCCATGGTTACTCATTTTCAATCGAGTGGAAGCGCGCTGTCGGGTGAGAACCTAGGGTGATGAATTTGGTCACGGAGAGAAACGTTTTTCTAGGCCCATTTTAAACTGTGTCTGACTGACAATAAAAGATCTCGTAGAATGTTTCAGTCATTTTCTCGTAAAAATCAAGTTATTAAATACGATATCCTTTATGCGAAGTTATTCGTGATTAATGCATTGTGCGATATTAGACGTCGAGATTTCTAGTAAGGATTTTATTCCAGTTCTTTGTCGATGATAATTGTGGAGCTGGGAAACAGAGGTTAGTTTTGTTGATATGAGATTTGTGAATCAGGTTGGACCTGTCATTGAAGCCGGGACATGGAAGCCCGAGGAATGTTTTATATGAGTTGAGATGAGATGTGCGAATCAGGTTAGAGTCCTGTCATTGAAGCCGGGACACGATAGCCCGAGGTATATTTTATAATGTTGGGATTGGAAAGAAATTCATAGAAATCCATAGCGGTATTAATTGGCGATGCGTATAATTAGTGTGGGCATCTTGAAGCATAATCTGTGCATTTTGTTGGTTAGAATATCGTACTTGTTTAATTTTGTCGGCAGAGTTTAAAGTGAGCATTTTGAGAAGCCAGTCGACTGGAATAAACCAGGTGTTTCATGTAACTGCCAAGTGAACTTGGGGACGAGAGGCCTCAGCTGTGATAACGGGACAGGCGTGGAATTGAGATTGTACTGTATTCTCGGCCGGGGAAAACGTTAAAATGCTGGATGTAGTTGAAATTCATAGCCGGTAATGATCTGAGTATTGTGAAATACTGTAAAATTTGTTTAATTGGGGACGTAATGAACATTTGAAATCACGAACGTTGAGTATAAGGAACAGAGTAACCAAATTCAGGGTTGTCCAAAATATAGAGCGATGGTCGTGATGATTGGTTTGTCTGTGAGGGGTGTGCAAAATTCATAAATGGTATGACGAGATATGACATCGTAATTATATGGCGAGTTGTTTGGTTTGTACGTAGATTCATAGGATATCCAAGCGTTAATAACGGTTAGGACTAGATTAGATTTTAAAGTGTGAAATCATGAGACAAGATATATAACTGGACATGAATTATGTAACAATTCTTTTCCAGCCAGATAAACATCACAATATTGAATTTACATCACAGCTGCGTAGGAATTTGTGAAGAAACCAGAGTCCGCGGAGATAAAACTTGTTGTTCGTTAACATTTCGTCAAATCATTTAAATTTATTTAATTATTAAATTCAGTGAAACCGCATTTGAAATAACTTTAATCAAGCGAATAACTTGGAGATGCATTCTGGAAATTTTAGTTTGTTTTTCTGGGGGAATATTAAAATATAAAGTAACGATTAAGGGGACAGATCCGAAGGAAATGGATTTTACTGCCACAAAGTTTGTGAGCATTGCTATTGTTGTAATTATTGAACTTTGATTGATTGAGCAGTGAATGTGCTGGGGATAGTAAAGTGGAAACTTTGGTCATCAACCGATGTAACTTAATTGTGTTTAGCCTTCAGCCTAGAAACTTGGATGGTCAGGGGGTCATCAACCTCAGTGACTTGGATTAGGGCCATATGCCATTGTAGCATCATTTCCTTGCGGTCATCATCCACAATGACTTTAAAGTAACTTAGAAGATTAGATGTCGGTCCATGACATAGACGCAGGTCACATCGATTCAATTAAGGGTCCATGCCGTAGAACCACTGTGTGGCACACACCAATTGGACTGCCTTAATTATACCCAGAGTCCAGAGTTCGTGTTACGAGGGCTGGACCATAACGAATCACTATGATGGTGCATGTGGTCTCACATGGAAGCCGAATTCAAGGATTTCCAGACTTTCCTTTCTTAAAAGATTAATAATTGAGACAATGGTTTCTAGTATGAATGCCCGTCAGGCAGTTACGTTAAAGTCTCACACCAGTGTTCTGACCTTTATGTAAAAATGATGGTGGTGTCCAGTGGACACAATTGACTATGATGCCGTTGACATATCAGATTGCTTCAGAATTTTCCTGAATAAATAGGAATATTTTAAATAGACCTTTCATTCCAGTAGATAGATTAGAACTACTGAACCCTACCTTTACCTCAGCAAGTGACGAAGAACCCGATACGACCCAAGAGACAGATCTCATGAACTTTGCTGATAGGTAAGAAAGGTAGGTATCCCTCTATATGGACCTAAAGGGTTCAATATTATGAATATCAGACATCGGAGTAAGTCGGTGATAGTACTCTGGAATTTTTCTTGTGGAGGATCAAGCCAGATATGTTCTACAATTCTGGTATCTTGTCTGTAAGATTTAATTCAATATCTTAATTAGTGGATTAGTGGATTAATTAGTTCATTCGTTCAGAATTTCGTTGGTTTTTTCATGTTCACCCGAACACATTGGTTTGTGAGGCTACTTTAATTATTGGCGATAGTTGCTATTCGAATACTTCGCATAAAACAGCACCATCAACACTGCACCATGGTTTGTCTACAGTACCAATATAAATGGTCCGTTATTGGACATTATAAATTTCCCAGCTAATTCCTGGTTGCCAGCGTTTCGCCCCCGTGCGCTAGGTTAGGCTGATCAGTTGGTACCTAGCACACCTACCAAGACGCTGGCTGACAGACGTTGACTGTAGTCAGATGATTCTCTCTCTTCTTGCCATTTGGAGATAAAACTGTCACCCTTTTGTTAGATATTTCCTCACTCTTTTGACTCATTTTCATTTTTCTACTATAATGTTGGCTCTTTTGAAAGTATTTCTCCTAATGTCATTCCTGATTGTTCTCTTGGATTCTTCTTCTTCTTTCCTGGCCGTATGTGTGCCCGCAATGGACACTCTCAAGTATCACTCAAAGTCGGCTCTTCTGATCCTTAGAGAGTACTCATTGCGGTTGGATGTCTTTGCCACTGGAATGCCTTTTCTATTCAAGGCCTTTTCGGCTGTACGCCACCATGTTGCTCTCTTCTCCTTGGCTCTCTTAACGGGATGATCTTCATCTAGACGTTGTACGTGTCCGTACCAATGCAACTGCCCCTCCTCCAATTTCTCATGGATAAAGGCCTACTAAATGATCGTCGTATATGCTCATTGTGCACTCGGTCCAAGACCGTCGCAGCATCCGCATTTTCGTTACATGCATTTGCCGATTACGCTTCTTTTGTCTTGTCCAACAAGCGGAGCCGTAAGTGAGGGCATGTCTAACAAGTCCTGTATATCTTGCCTTTGAGCTTTATAGGCATCCGCCTGTCAGCAAACGCCATTTGGTTCATCCAACGTTGATGCGATGCTTCACGTCGTCATCAATCGTCGTATCGGTGTTAATAACAGAGCTCAGGTACTTTAATTTATTCGCCATTGCCGGTGGGTCACCCGCTAAGAAAACTGTATTGAGTGGACCTTGAACTTCTGGCTTGGCAAAGTTACAGAACATTTACTCCGTCTTCTTGCGGCTTATTCTGAGTCCATTTGTCTCCAAAGCTTTTCTCCAAAATTCTAAGGCTGCATCGACCTCTTCACGTGTTTCACCAACTAAGACGATATCGTCTGCGTACAGAAGGGTCCATGCTAGTGGTGTCATCAGTTGTTCTGTGAGATACTTAATAAATAACTATATTGAATAAGATTTGGCTCAAAGCGGCAACAGGGAAACTCCAAGAGATACCAGAACAAGGCTTTACCTTTGTAGGGGGATGGATCAGCCTCACTTACTCATCCGGAACATTTTAGTGCCTCAGTGCAGTCCAAACGATTTCCTGAGGAACGCGGTCAAACGCTTTATCTAAATCAATGAAAACCATGTAGAGATTCTTGTGAATGTTTTTCCATTAATATTCAGAGAGTTTGGATCACATCACTAGTTGAGATTTCACTTGTGAAGCCACACTACCCTATGGTTGTTTAAAATTTTCGTGATGTGATTGGCAATGACACATTCCCAAATTTTTAGTGTGTGTGAGGTGAGTTTAATGCCTCTATAGCTCCCGCATTTTCTAACATCTCCCTTCTGTTTGAAGAGAGGCGTAAGGTAGCTTTGACAAAATTGTAATGGCATGGGTGCACCAACAAGTATCTTATCTTAGTAGGCCAATCAAGTACTTCAGTACCCAGAACCTTCCACAGCTCAGACGGAACGTCATCAGGTACTGTGTCTTAATTTTTGACACAACTGTCTGAAGTACAGGACATTGAGGAACCGCTATGTCCCTGGGGAATTCTTCACTGAGCAACTCAGAGAAATATTCCTGCCAACGGTTTTTGATCTCGGTTTCTTTTGTGAGAAGGTTGCCTGTTCTGTCCTTGATATATTTCGTAGCAATGATATCTCTGGAATGTTGGTCAACAATCTTACAGATTTGGCTCCAGGCTCCTGGATTCCCCACCGAGGCATGCTACTACTAACCATGTATTCAATAACTCAGCCTAATTACATGTAGGTGAACTTGATCCTGCGATTCTTTTTCCAGAATTCCTTGGTGACGTCACTGTAGAACTCCTCACGTGCTTTAAACTCAACAAGATGATCCTTCTCCATAAACATCATTCCTAATGTAGAGAGACGACTGTGACTTTGAGAATTGCGGACGAAAGATTTTAGTCGCTTTAGAGGATGATGTAACGGGAATAGTTGTAACCAATGTGCACAATTTATAAAGCTTAGAAAGACCATTGTGGAGACCACTGGTCGATAGGAACTTCTGGATTTGAGCCACAGTCTTATCTTTGCAGTGTTCAGAAGTGAACATTGCTCTCATTTCGGATTTCAGGACATATCAACGACAGAACTTTATCAAAATATTTTCCATAGACTTCGATCAATTTACTGAATTGCTTTTTAGGAAAATCGCTAGAATAATGAAAATTTCTTACAATCATTGTGTGGTGCCCAGAAAAATTGTGTGAAATATTTCAGCTTAGAACTCTGGCCTGTAAGGTTCAGTTATCTAAGGTCAAATATTGTGCGATTTTCTATCAAAGAATTATCGTTCTTAATAATGGATGCGCCGCGTGTCAGTACTTGTTCGACAACATTGTCACATAGCCATATTTTCAGACCCAACGGCGATATAGCCTGGTACTTGCATATATTTTCAAATTTATTTTATTATTATTTGCCGTGATTTAAGGAATATGGAAAATGCCGTTTTTATTTTACGAACTGACATACTGCATTTAATAACGTTCTTCACTCCAGCTTATGTGCCCTTCTGTTAGATTAGCCTCTAAATTGTGTTCAGTCGAACGGAATAGTTTTTTCTCCCCATTAACACTCTTAACAGTAGAATAATATTAATATTTGTGTTATTTTCTTATGTGTTTATGCAAGAAAGCCAATACTACTGTAAATTGATTAGACCTGTTCGCTCAGGTGAAGTGTTTGTTGGTTAGTCTTTACTGAACTTGGGCAGCTGCTAGATTCAGTATTGCCAAAGTTCTATTTTGTTTACAATTGGATTTACGACGCACCGACACACATAGGTCTTATGGCGACGATGGGACAGGAAAGGGCTAGGAGTGGGAAGGAACCAGCCGTTGCCTTGATTAAAGTACAGCCCCAGCATTTGCCTGTTGTGAAAATGGGAGACCACGGAAAACCATCTTCTGGGCTGCCGACAGTGGGGTTCGAACCCACTATCTCCCAGATGCAAGCTCACAGCTGCGCATCCCTAACCGTACGGCCAGCTCGCCCAGTACCAAAGGTCTACACGGGGGGGGGGGGGGTGATATTGAAGCATTAAATGGATGAATAGGATATACCTAATTAAAATGAGAGGACTCAGGTTCCTTTTCTGGTGTAGTTGCTGCGGTAGACGACAGAGGATTCATTGTGTTGTTGCAATATGAATATGCAACTTACGCAAGTCATTTTCACAGAAGTCATAATTATGTATTACAGGTCTTCCTGACACGTTTAAGAGCGTTTTTTTTTTAGCGTGAAGGAGTTCTGACGTGGAAACTGTTACGCATCTTTATTTTCACCACGCTCGGCTGACTGAAAGGACCTTATACTTCAGCATTAGAACAAGGTAGACGAATATTGGCAACTCTTTGAATGGATTAATAGCAACAGAACTAAATAAATAAAAACTCTACACAGCTTTGGGTTGACTATCATCGTAAAGCCCTGGAAAATGGATTAGCCATAGGGGATCCGTACCGAAGAGAGCTCATCTCACCAGAGGGCTAATCCGTGCTTGCCGCTCGATGTTACCTTGGACATTCCGACTTTCTCCGAAGCTGTTAACAGTTGTCAGAGGGTACAACGTGAATGGTGACGTGCGGTGACATGATGCGGAGGCTTTCAGAACTATGTCTGCACTGAATGCAATTTTAAGTTACGTCCTTACTTCTCCATTTGCTCTCTTTCTTTTTACAGCGCCAAACGTAGTCAAGCAACGGAAATAATGCAGTTGTGCGGAACTTCTCAGGGATGAAATTATTAATACTTGACTTGAAACAACCTAAAATCGTACTCCAGACAGTTCTTTGCGATATCATTATGCATGCAATGAATGTTTTTACATGCAAGAAAAATACTCCCTGTTTAGCTCACACCTTCTGGAGCATCCAGGCCTTCGAACAGACTCCTGGTTAGCTTTGACCACAATCAGTTTCGCAGGTTTCTTAGCCGCCTTGTATTTCAACTTGAGCTGCAACGCTTCTAGGCCGTTCCTGGACTTCCACCACTCTTTGAAAGCAACTTTCTTCCCCTTCAGTGCCTCCTGGACTTCCTCTTTCAACTACCACATCTTTTTGTTAATCCTCAGTCTCCATTTTTTTCGACTCCCAAATGTTGTCTGGCTGTCATTGTGGAGTGACGATTAAATTCTTGATGATTGGGGTTGTCTTCTATATCCTCCGTAATGTAGGCCTTGGTGTCATCAAGAAGTTTCAGTCTCTTGTAGCTATTTGGTCTTTTGTACAAATAAGTTTGGTACGAAGCGTGAAGGACGTCATAGCTCTATCTCACCGACAAGAAGCCTATGCTGTGATGCGAGAGATTCTCCTGATATGATTTTACAGTCAACGAATTGTTTTAGCAAGTCATAGCTGCAAAGTACACAATCAATCTGTATGCCAACAGTTCTGTCATGAGTTTGAGTCTTGTATGTTGTTCGTCCCTCTTCAAGAAACAACTACTGACTATTACCAGATTATATGCCGAAGACAGTTGAAGAATCATCTCTCCTTGGTCGTTTCTTTCTCCTAGTCTAAATTCTCCATGACATTTAGGAAAATCTTTGGCAGCCTGTCCAACATGGCCATTGAGGTCACCCAAAGCGATCGTCTGGTGGCAGCTGTTGCAGCATATGCTCATAGTTCTCCCAAAATTCCTGCTTGGAGGTCTTATCACATCCGGCTTGAGGCACATAAGCGGGGAATATCTTCAGGTAGACTTCATCATCCATCGCAAGTTTTATTACGATCAGGCGATCGCTTATCCTGTTGACTGATATCAATCTGGTTATTAGGTGTTGGGCCAGGATTACTCAGACTCCATTTCGCAAGTTATTCACACCATTATACAGGAGCTTGTATGCACGACCAATATTTCTAGATTTACTGCCTCTCCATGTTATCTCTTGCAGAGCTACGATGTCCAATCTGCGTCTCGCCATAACATCAGCTATCTCAGAAATCTTGCCAGTACCGAGCTCGATAGCTGCAGTCGCTTAATTGCGGCCAGTATCCAGTATTCGGGAGATAGTAGGTTCGAACCCCACTGTCGGCAGCCCTGAAAATGGTTTTCCGTGGTTTCTCATTTTCACACCAGGCAAATGCTGGGGCTGTACCTTAATTAAGGCCACGGCCGCTTCCTTCCCACTCCTAGCCCTTCCCTGTCCCATCGTCGCCATAAGACCTATCTGTGTCGGTGCGACCTAAAGCAACTAACAAAAAAAAAAAAATCTTGCCGGTAACTGTGCCGACATTCCATGTACAATTATCATTTTTGCTAATTCACCATCTTACCTCTTTTCGGAGAAGGTATCATAGGGGAACATATAAAACAATACGCTTTGCTGACAACATTGCTCTCATTGCAGTAAGTGAACAAGATCTAGAGATCTCTCTAAAGAAATTGAACGATCTTTTAAGTAGCATCAGTAACATTAAAATAAAAAATAAAAAGCGAAGATAATGTTGTGCACACGTGACGGAAATCAGACTGCAAATGTCTGCTTGGATGGAGAATAACTTACGCAAGTGAAACAGTTCAAGTACTTGGGAAGTCGCATCTCGTCGGATGGAAGATGTAAAAATGATGTCCGCTCTCGTATTGCTCAGGCCAATAAGCCTTCAATTAGAAGAGAAGTCTACTAACATCAAAGGCTACCTCACTTTCAGTCAGGGGACATTTTACTAAAAGCTTTGTTTGGAGCATTGCAACCTGGACTCTGTTGAAGAGGGACAAGGCAAGAATAAGAGCTTTTGAAATGCGGTGTTGGCGTCGAATCCTACGAATACCCTGGACAAGTATGGTAACAAATGATGAAGTTTTGAACAAAAACGCTCATTGTTACCAACTATTGAAAATCGACGGAACAGCTGGGTTGGTCATCTATTGCGTCATTCACCCTGGTGCATCTCACTGATCGAAGGAAAAGTGGAAGGGAGATTAAAAGAGGTCGATCAGGGACAGAATTTCTAGATGACATAAAGAGAAGGCGCCCCTACCAGATAATTAAACACCTAGCTCAAGAGCGGGAGTCATTGGGAGAAGAAACCTTCAGGTTGAGGAGATACAGAAGAAGAATCATCACTTACCTCACTTTGCGGGGAGGTAACCTACCCGTTATCCTTGGTCCAATACAGCGTACTCTCGTGATCAGTTGTAGTTTGTCAAGTGTTTTACAGCCGTTTGCCGCCTAACGCCAAACCAGATTGATCTCGCTGACTGAGACCTAGACACTGCCGCTGGCGAGTTCGTTAAATTCTACACATTAGATTTTGTTTCCTGTTTCTGTCCTTCCTTTCCTCTCATTCTTCATGTCTGCTAATTTGTTTTTCTGCTAGTCATGATTTTGCAGCCTCTACAGGAGTGTTATAACAGAAAGTCTGTTCTGAATTTCTACAGTGAACCTTTGTTTGTCTAGACTGCCAAGTTCTGCGGTTTGTACCAGTTTTTCCTGTATTTCAACTGCTACTGTCACCAGTGCCAAACTGAGCATATCAACACTGGGATATTGTCTTTCTAGAGACGTCCACATACATAATAACATCAATATCTCTTACGGCTGGAGGTCATAAGGCGACGAAATGAGGGACGGAAGTTACGTCACATTAGTCGTTACCGTAGGCCTTGGTCGCCAAAGATGCTGCGGCTACATGTTAAGTAGTGTTGCTATTCTCCTTGACATAACCTTGAGTTTCACTTATTGAAAGACATAGTCTATTCATGAGCATAAGCTTTTCGCAAAGGGAAACGTTCCTTTCTTTGCTTTTTATTCTTCGGAAATAGGAATTGGGAACGTTTAGTCTTTGTCCAAAGCAAACTGGAGAAATCTGTCTCCCCGACCATTGGTCGGTCCATATCAGTATTTACACATAACTGTTCCTCTGGCATTATCTTGCCCTTCGATGCAAAGTACTGACGGGGTTTGTTATTTCTTTATTGATGTTTTGGGGGAGGAGGTTTGACTGTGTCTGCCACGGTGGGTCACTCCGGCTTCCGTCCTTAAAGATGGTGAACAGAGGTCTTTGGTAGCCATGTCAGACACGGAGAACAGACGCTATCCCGAAGCAGCTGGCCCCCATAGCGAGTGAGGTTATTATACTCGGCGTTGAGTTTACCTACTCCATTACCTGGCCACGAGCTGTTGCGATACAATATGCTCAGCTGAGATCATGAGCGGGTGTGCGAGTTCTTCTCGCACATCTTCTTCGTTAATGGCGAGTCCCCAACAGGGCCCTTCCAAGGGACATCGATTCACTGAGTCGTCTTTCGAAACATATCCAAAGCCGCTAACCTTCATCCAAGAAAACGTTGTTGCAATAAGCATCCTGCTTGTCCGTAGAGTATTATGATATTCACGTACTCATTACCAACGGTGAAGCCATTAGTTAATAAATGGCTATGCCGGAAATCTTACCTTAAAGTTTCTTGTAAAGTAGTTCAAATCGTCGAGTTTTCTTGGTTGCAAAATGGTCAGCTACACGGTCCTTCAACAGTTGATCAATTCCTTCACAAGCTGTTTCTCGATAGAAATGGTACTAAGACTGTCATTGTTAATTGTGTTGTTTGTATCTTCTTGAGCGAACTCATAGTGCATTCAGAGGAACCCCTGGAGGTCACTGAGGACAGTATAATGTGAACGTTTTGAGGGGACAAATATTTTTCTATGTCGGAATATATGTTTGTCAGTTCAATGTTAAGTTTCTTAGAAAACAAATCCTATATTTTAATATCTCGCGCTGTAGACAAAGGTGCCATTGTTAACCCTCTACTGCACGAATTATTTTTCGTTTTCGTTTGGTGAAGAAAATTTCAAGCTTTAATGTTCAACGTACGTTCAGTGATGTGGATTGCCATAGTGGAATATATATACGATTTTTCACGATTTTACGCTAAGCTTTTAACATCCAAAGACCGAACATTACTACCTACTGGCTATGGGTACGTACTGCAAGGCGCAAGTACAGCTTGCACGACCGTAGGTCGGTAATGTCTTTAAGGTTGAGCCAGGGGTACTCCTGAAACCTGTGGTAATGTGATGGGAAGGGCCCACGTAAAATAAACGGTGGTTGGTACGCGTGGATGTTGACGGGGTGGAAGGAGTACCTTTGGTTGTAGGGCTGTTTTGTCTTATGTTATGTAAAAAAAACAAGGCATATGTGTTTAATTGACTGTACATTTGAAAGGGTGTAAAATATTGTGTACTTTTTGGTTCTGGCCACTCGTCACTACCAGTTCAGAGTAGCCCATTAGAGTGGATCTCGTTCATTTTGTTCTTGAATTGCTTTGTTAGGAAGAAGGAGAGGAGTGAAATAAATAGAAGTAGTGTATATTTATTTAATAATGAACTGTTCGTATACTTTGTGGTGAAAATTGTATCGAAATTCACATATTTATGTTGAACATGTCGTAACATGACTCCCTTAACATGGCATGTTCAAATGAGAAGAAATTTAAGTTTATAAATAATAATTAGTAGCCTGTAAGATATATTTTACACTGGTATCTGCCCGACTACAGAATAGAAACAAAGAAATTTGGTGGCCACTAGCAAACGTCTCTAGCGCATTATAATTAGAAATGATAACGAAGTTCGCAGCCTCCGTAGCTCAGGCGGCAGCGCGCCAGCCTCTCACCTCTGGGTTCCGTAGTTCAAATCCCGGTCACTTCATGTGAGATTTGTGCTGGACTAAGCGGATGCGGGACAGGTTTTTCTCCGGGCACTGCGGTTTTCCTTGTCATCTTTAATTCCAGCAACCCTCTCCACTATCATTTCATTTCATTTTTCAGTCATTAATCATTGCCCCAGAGGAGTGCAACAGGCTTCGGCAGCCGGCACAATTCCTATCCTCGCCGCTAGATTGGGGCTTCATTCATTCCATTCCTGACCAGGTCAAAATACTGAAAATAGGCTGTGGATTTTCAATGAAGTTCACATAATAACATCTTTTTATTATTATTCGTTTAAATATTGAGTTGCACAATCGCTAGCAAATATCAACATTGTATTGAACAACGCTAATGATGTATTAAGTGTATCGAAGTGTCGTTCGTTTTCACTACTTCTCGTTCCTTTCTCAGATGTGTTTCTGGTCTTATTCGATATCTTATTCAGTCTGGTTTCCTTTGTATAGGGTTTTGTCGACTTGTAAGTCTTACATTTGCACATGTTTATGAAGAAAGTCAATGTTCGTCACAAAACTTTCAGTGTTTTCTTTGTTTGCAGTCACATTTCAATTTTTCAGATATTGTGTGATAAATCTCGTGGACACAAATCAAATTACAGCTCACTCGCGTTAATCAGATGCCGTCATTCTACTTTATAACCACTGTATTATTATCGAGCGAGGTTGTTACACACCATCCACTTTTAGGACATCGTGGTGATATTCTATACTTGTTTTGAAAATGTAAAGGTTAAATAACGATGGAGTACAGCCTCTCTGGAGGAAAATGCCCCTCAAATATGAACCAGTGTGTGGTATATGATGTAGTTTTGGATGCACTGGATATGATTCGCCATTTGCACACCACAATTTCTCTTTGTATGTCATCCCTTCCAGCATCGTGAATTATTTGTTTCATAATAATAACTTTCGTCGACAAAACTTGACATGGAATCATCCCCATCTTCACTTTCAAGTCGTTTCAGAGCAGCTAGCTCGGCTTACCGGTACCTTTTCGATACATTCCAGCAGCAATGACGATCGCTAGGCAGTCGTCAACAGGTGGCATGTTCGTGTATGTACTAATATATTCCAAAGCAGTGAACAGTGAACTTTATCCAAAAATCAACATTGTAGTGTTTATTATGCTGCCGCTTACAAACTCAGGAATGTCAATATTCTTTGAACTTGAACAGGGAGGGTGCGATCCAGTTAGAACGGTCGTTAAACTATTAGAAGCACCTTGCGACCCATCTCTTAGTTCAAGCTCTACAGTTCCGTTCGTCTGCGACAGGTGCGTAGAAAGCAGGCGCTAATCACTGTAGCGCTAATGAGTTGGAAAGAATACTTTATCTGTGAGGAGACAAGACCAGTAACGCCAACGTCAAAATCTTTGCCTTTGAGGACGTTTACATCCTCATTTCGGTGTGGACAACACTTCAGCGAATAACGTTCCAAACGTACAGCATGAAGCTTCTCGACAGCTGTTGATCCGCACAATAGAAATGTACCTCTGGCAGAACTAGCACGGTTTCAAGAAGAAGTACAATTAGGCAACCATCCTCAATTAACACGAATGGTGATTGTGATAATTGTTTTAAGAGAAAGTACAACTGGACATCCATCTTTTATTAACACTGATCGTAATGGTGATGATTGTTTTTATCGGACAAGTTGGCCGTGCGGTAGAGACACGCAGCTATGAGCTTGCATCCAGGAGATAGTGGGTTCGAACCCCACTGTCGGCAGCCCTGAAGATGGTTTTCCGTGGTTTCCCATTTTCGCACCAGGCAAATGCTGGGGCTGTACCTTAAATAAGGCCACGGTCGCTTCCTTTCCATTCCTAAGTCTTTACTCTCCCATCGTCGCCATAAGACCTATCTGTATTGGTGCGACATACAACAAATAGCAGTGTATATATATATATATATATATATATATATGAATAAATGAGGGACCTCTAAGTACCTAGCTGGGTACCAGAGAACATGACACTCCCAAAACTCCCTGAGGGGTTATGTTGGAGTGGGGTGGGGGGTGAGAAAGGTACCCAGTCAGAAGCTGACACAAACAGCAAACACAACGGTAGAAAAGGCTTGAGTTGCTCCACCGAGGTAGAGTTGGGAAGCGCAATCGACCCTAAACCGACAGCGAAGAAAACGGCATGTGTTTGATCTTCTGGCCCCTCGTGTGTGATATGGCAGTAATGGAAGATACCTTCACAGCTCTGTTGCCAATGCACCTCATATGGAAGAGAACAACCAAGATAGATTTGTGATCCACCTAGCAGACAATGACGACTAGAGCTAAGGTAGATACTGCATTTTAATTTTTAATAGCTATTTTATATCCGAACTACACATTCCGACGTTTATTATTATTATTATTATTATTATTATTATTATTATTATTATTATTATTATCCCAGTCTGTAGTTCGTGATATTATTTTTACTTTCTTTACTGAAAGGGAGACGTTGATATTAGCAGTATAAAAGTAATGTTTTTAAAGGCCTACTTTGATATGAATTTAAGTTTATGACTTTGGGCGACCTGCTATTTGTAAGTTCTTTTTCGAGGTTATTCGCTAAATCTTTCTTTCTTTCTTTCTTTCTTTCTTTCTTTCATGGAACAAAATACTCTGCGATATTGGTGTATGCTGTGGTTCATGATCAGGCTTTGATATTTATATTATATTAAGAATAAATTAAATGCTAATAATGTCATAGTACGCATATCACACGCTCTCACTATATATTATTATTATTATTATTATTATTATTATTATTATTATTATTATTATTATTATTATTATTATTATTATTATTATTATTATTATTATTATTATTATTATTATTATTATTATTGTACCAGGAGGTACACCTCAATGCCGCGCATTCAAAATTAGCGCCTAAAGGAACTCCTCTATCAATCAAAAGTGATACTAATAACACAACAAGTTGGAGCTTTAATCAGAAGATGTCTCCACTGAAATATTAAGTATTTTTGTCATTTTGCAGTTTCCTAAACTCACTGAATTTCTCCTTGTTTTGTACTGATATACATCAAGAAGTTCGGACATTTTTCCACAGATGACACTACCAAGAAACTATGATCATGCACCCAGGTTTTGTATTCCTAGGTTTTCCGTAACTGATCTATGTTCATTTATTTTTGGGTTGGCAACCCTCCTTTTTTCTTTCCGCCAGTTTTGAATCTGGCCAATCAAAAATTTCTGTAAGTAACTTTTAACCTATCACAGGCTTCTTGTTCGATTCTGAGTGTAACTTTGAGAGGGTGTGGCTGGTTTAGTCTTGAATGATCTCGAACCTTCCCTGAGGGTTTATAAACTGCGGCTTTTCACGTTTCTTGGCCAATTGATCGTCGTCTTTCTGAGAGTGTGTGTGTTTAAGCAGGAGGCGGACAGCCTCTTTCGTCGGTAGCCGGAACATCTATAAGGTAATGGCCATATAACTTCATTCTTTCTTGCTACCTCCGCAGTTTAATCCGAGGGAAAGATCCGAATCCTTAGTTATGTAACAAACTATTCTAAAATGTAAATCTTTTTCCGGCTAATGTAAAAACTTCATAAAGCTTTAACCTTAAATCGGGGATAGAGAGCGAATTACTCTCTCGAGCTCCCCTTCATCTTGGTTTGAGGTGACTACGTTTTGTAATTTTTTTTCTTCTGTAAGGTGTTAAAGTAATTTCTATACAAGTCACCTCAGTAGTTTGGGAATAGCCCCTGTTTCATCGGCCTTGAGCCCTTTAGGTTTTTCAGCGTCCATTATCTTGAAGCGCGGTGTCCCTCCATTCCCCTTGTGTTTGGGCCAGTTATCTAAACTGTTCTTTTTTCATGAAGGCCCAGTAGGCTGGGTATTAAATACCCCTGTAAAAATAAGTTCCATTTTTAAATGGTTGTTTGAGAGACCTGAAATTGATGTAATGTTGCCTTGAGTAGGCAGTAAGGAACCAAGAGCCTGTTTGCTCTTTTTCAAAGTTTTTGTAAGATTAACGAGTGCTTCTGGAAGGCTAGAAATTGTGTTTTGGGAGCGAATGCTCTTGAATTAAGGGGATTTCTGCCCTTGGATTAATGATTCCTTAGTTTGAATTAAAGTTTTTGTAAATTGAATCCGGTATCTCTGACATTGTAAACTAGGGGCTTGAAGCCCAAAATTGTTAAGGTTCTAATCTTGGATTTTCCTAGTCTTGTTTCAAGTTGTCATTGTACCTGATGTTTCATTGTTATGAAAAATTGTTAAGTTTGAACTTCTAAAAGAAATATAACCTTCAGTTCAAGATTTAAATTAATTTTGATATTGTAGATAGACCCATTCACCCGGGCACCTTCTTTAACCTCTTTCTGCTCGACGGGTATCCCCGTAACAAGTGTTAGCAGAGCGTGGTTGAATGGGTCTAAATTAAAATTCTTTTTCGACGGCTAAACATATAATCCGCATCGAACTCTAAGAATTTTCTCAGTCGCTGGATTTTTTTTTCTAAATTTCTAAATTTTCTATCATCATGTCTGGCCCTCGTGAAGTCTTCCATCCTGGGTACTTGCGCAAGAAGGAATTAATTTATGAGTTGCTTATTAGGAATGTTCAATCTGGAGGCACGGTTTCGTGGATACCACCAAACTTAAAGAGTCATTAGAATTACCTATTTGTATCCCAACTTTGGGAGAGAAGGAAATTGATGAGGCTCTCTCCACTATCACTGACAATACCACTGAACTAGCATCGGTAGTAAGTTTTTTTGAAGTAAGTGATCAATCTCCTAATCAGTTTAAGAGAGTAAAGGCTAGACTGTTCCATTTTTATAACAGGGTTAACGATCTATTGTCTCTAAAATTAAAAGAAGATCATGCTAAGGAGGCTAGTAATCTTGTTGGACACCTTTCGAAAATGTCAAATAGAGTTAGTCAATTGTTAACTGGGGCAGCTGCTCCCCAAACCGACCAAGCCCCTGCGATCAACACTGTAAGTGAGGAGGATTCTTCCAAGGGTATGGAAAGTAGAAAATCTGTGGCAACTGAACAAACTTCTGCCCCATTAGAAGACGAGTCTGATCGTCGTACACCAATTCCACCGTTCTTTTTGAACAATGCTGTGTCTAAAGTCTCTCAACCATCTAGGCCGTCACCGATTACGTCACCCTGTTTTAGTAGTCTGCCCCATCCACTGTCTATGTTGCTTAGGGGAATTTCAAAATTTTTAGTTAACTCCACTAATGATGTCATTTCGTTTCTAAGATTCTTAGTTGAATTTCAGGATCACGCACTAGTGTATTCCCTCTCTCACTCACAAATTCTTCAAATCATGTATCCATATTCAGTAGGCGTACTCTAGGACAAAACAGTTAAGGCTATAGCCAGTGGCGGCGCGTGGATAAAGCGTCTGGGGATTCACTGCTGTCGGAAATAACGTGTTGAGATTTATTGTTACTTGATGTTTACGTAGATGTAAAGTAGTGACATTGCTTGATTAGAAACGCGACTTTTCTTTGAAGGGACACGGCTACAACTCCAAGAAGTTACCAAAATAATGAGGATGAAGGACAGAGAATATGATGTGCAATTACTTAAAGCTGATCCAGTTTCCTCTGATTTTGGAGACGTTGCTTGTGTACAAATAACTTCTTCAACAACGTGTTAGGCAGACTACTGTTGTTTATGTATTGACGTATTTGCTGCTTACTTTTATAAAACACGTATGGCTAATGAAAAGCTCCAGGGGCTCTCAACTAGGCGACCACGGGGCCCTTAGCATTGCTTCCACTTACTTGCACCAGGATCCTTACTTTCATCTACCCTATCCGACCTCTCTTGATCAAGTCTTGTTCTTTCCCGATCCCGACAGTATTAGAGCACTCGAGGCCCAGGGAGTGTTTCATTTTCACGCCCTTCACGGCCTTTCTCTTTCTTTGGCCGATACCTTAATTTTCGAAGTGTAGGATCCCTTCCATTTTTTTCTTTATGATTAGTGTTATATAGAGGATTAGCTGATTAACCCGTGCTACGCTGCGGAATTCTAGATTAGGTAGTGTTTTTTTTCTTTTTTTGCTTTACGTCGCACCGACACAGATAGGTCTTATGGCGACGATGGGATAGGAAAGGTCTAGGAAGTGGAAGGAAGCGGCCGTGGCCTTAATTAAGGTACAACCCCGGCATTTGCCTGGTGTGAAAATGGAAAACAACGGAAAACCATCTTCAGGGCTGCCGACAGTGGGGCTCGAACCCACTATCTCCCGATTACTGGATACTGGCCGCACTTAAGCGACTGCAGCTATCGAGCTCGGTGTTAGGTAGTGTACACGTTGTGAGTAGGATTCTATTAAATTGCATAGTTCTTAACATTACTCCAGAAACGCGACGGGAAGTCACCATACGTCTTTTCTCATGTGAAGACTGGTTTAGGGAATTTCTATGTTAATGGTAGGCCCTGTTGCCTACCATCAGTCACAATCAAGTTGTAGAATTTTCATTATAATGGCAGACCACTCACTCTACACATGCCTTTTTACAACACCAGAAAGAGTGGTTTTCCCAACTGAAATCAATACAGGTCATTATAATGACGTCAGTAGGAATGTTGCGATTAAATAAAAAACCACACATTTTCTCACTTTTAACGAACTGTACTACACTTCCACTCTGTTATTATTCTGTTAAGTTTGCACACTGAGCATTCCAATCAGCGCCTCAGAGTAGGAGTCGAATAGCTGGAATACTGTGATGAATCATTGTGTTACGTACCAGCAGTATAAGAAAACGTATGAACCAGAGGAATGGCATGCTAAAGAACAAAGTTATCCAACTCCCTAGCTACTTCCTGCCAATATTCAGACAGGCTGTCATACTCGGTACGCAGCAGTAGCCCCATCTATCGAAGATGAGTGGCAGCATAAACGACAAAGAATATCACAACAAACAATGGTCCATGTAATGTTATTGTTGATCGATTTTACGAGCTTTCGATATTGTAGGCCTTCAGATTTAGTTTCCTTCCAACTCTGAAATACTACTATTATCATAGTCGGTACGGTAAAACTGAATAAAACATAAATGATCGGAAATGGTATTCTCTATAACTCTCTACAACTTCTTTACGATCAAGAACATACAAAAAATTACATTTTAGGCGCCTTCCCCTGAACTACCATTTCGTCCAGGGTGAATAAAATTAGTTATAGCCTAGACTGTAGTTTCTTATTCCCCGACTCTACAGACCAATTTTCATTAAATTCTGTTTACCCATTATCTCGTGGGTCGGCGGTGATATGGACTTAGCAACAAAATTACGAATTAACGAATATCTCTGTTATCATATTCGATACGGCAAGAATGTATAAGACATAAATGATCGGAAATTTAATTCTATATAACTTTAGGTATGTAGTAATTATCGACAGGACCGCTAATAGCATACATATCTGAGAATTAACTTTTAGGCCTTCCCCTAAACTACTATTTCACTCAGCGTTAATAAAATTATTTAAGGCCTAGATTGTAGTGACTTATTCCCAGCCTTTACACACCGATTTTCATTAAATTCTCTTCAGCCGTTTTCTCATGATGCGTGTACATACATACAGACAGACAGACATTACGGAAAACGAAAAAGTGCATTTCCTCGTTACTGTGGACACGACCGATACAGAAATACAATTCTTTTTAAATTCTCAGCTATGTACAGACAAAACTCTTATTTTATATATAGATGGTTGCCTAGTTGTATTTCCTCTTAAAAACAATAATCGCCATCACCACTTACTAATGAAACGACTCATTAATTACACAAACACAGGCTACGAACGCCTATTAATTCTATACAAAACGTAGTTACCAAAATATTCTGGCTCATTGTGGTTAATTACATCAGAATTGCAAAATCGTCAAATTAAAACCCCTCAAAAACCTACCACATACTGCAAACTTTAACCGCGCGCTCTAACAGTGCTTCGCCTAATTTCGGAACTGCTTGATGTAACTCGTGACTATCGCTGGTCCAGTCGCCAGCGATTCCTGGGCTATGTTTTCCCTGCTCCTCACAGCCCCTCGCCTTGTGCACCCTCCTTACGTCTCACTGCCCCGCTACCGCTGTCCTGAAATTGAACCTCTTTGCTGGTTCCGAAGAGCAACAGAGTGTTGATGTCAAAAATACCGCTACGCGCGTGGATATACAGAGCTTATTAAAGGAATAGGCTGTAATAAACCAGTTTATATATTAATTTCTAGGGGGTTCACTGATCCACTGAACATATAGCACGCACCGCCACTGGCTATAGCTGATAAATCATCCATAGAAGACTTCCATGCTCACCTTTTTGGCAAACTTCATTCCGGCTAGGGCAATGTCCTCTCTAATACAGAACTTATATTTTAGGGTACAACGTCTGGACGAAAATCTGGCGGATTACATCCAAGATATCAAATTTTATACCCGAGTGTTCGCCCTGAAGCTGAGGTCTATATAGGCATGTGAGAAAACAGCAAGGAAAGGACTTAAAACTTTTGTGGAACGTGGTTGCCTTAAAATGTTCGTGGAACGTGAAGTGTGGTACTGGCCTACAAACTGTAGAGTGCTTAGGCACTTGGTATTTTGTCCCTTGTGGTGGTTCGGACACCGAACCAAGTGTCTAATATGTTGGTGAAAGCTATGGGGTACTGTATTACAGATTTTCCATATTTATGGTCTGGAACAACAAGCGTGTATTGCTCAAGTGAAAGTGTCCTTAAACCAAGTGTTAGAATCAGTGAACACAGAATTTTGAAGATACAGTATCTGTGTGATATAACAAGTGGCGATAGTGAGAATCTGCAAGTTGTGTTGATGCACGGGGAAGTGAAGGGTATTTATCAATATGTGTTGTGATTAGTGCTCATCGGGCTAACTACAAATGGTAGCTTGTACATTCTATTATATTTTGGTGTGTTGATGAGGTGTTCATACACTGATATTATCCAGAATATAGTTCGTTATTTTAGAATCAGTGGAGTTATTGATGAACCTAGGTGAAGTTCCTACCTATTTAGTCGTTTTCAGAAGGTTAGGCAAGGCCTGAAGCAGATGTATCCGTATCCAGCTTTATGAACACGATCTGGGAGAGAAAATTATCATGCTCTATTAAAATTCGAGGGATCCCTTCAGGTGAACTCTGGCGTACAAATCACGGGCATTTCGATTAATCATTTTATTAATTTATTTTATTTATTTTGTTACTCAAATAATAAGTTATACTGTAATACAAATGACGCCCAAGTGTGAGGCGAGTATTATGTTTTATTTTATTTTATTTTAGTCATATATGTATTTAATATCACAACATGTATAAATAATCGATGAAAAATATGACAACCTTGCTCTTGACAGCGCTCAGTTAGCTTCTGAACAACACGTGCCCCTTGTGTCCAGAGGAAAGAAACCAACTGACAACCCCCATTGGCACTAGGGCGGGCCACGTTTCGGGATCAGAAGCTGCTGCCTGGGGATACATTCGCCGTCCCAACTTTACTAACAAGTTGCCTGCTGTACTCTGCCGTCATCAAAGTGGCACTGTCTAGTAGAACTAGTTAATAACATATTTGTAATGAAATTAGATCCAAAGAGGTGAAATATAATGGGAAGGCTTCATAGAGTGGCTTTACGTCCCACCGACACAGATAGGTCTTATGGCGAAGATGGGATAGGAAAGGCCTAGGAGTTGGAAGGAAGCGGCCGTGGCCTTAATTAAGGTACAGCCCCAGCATTTGCCTGGTGTGAAAATGGGAAACCACGGAAAACCTCTTCAGGGCTGCCGACAGTGGGATTTGAACCCACTATTTCCCGCATGCAAGCTCACACCCGCGCGCTCCTAACCGCACGGCCAACTCGCCCGGTGAGGGTAATGTTAGCAAGGTACGTTCTGATTGGACGAAAACTGTATCAGACAAGGAGGTGACTGGCATTTTGTAGAGAAGAGTGCAATGAGCGGTGGAGAGAATAAAGAGATGTCAGAAGGGAAACGGTTTGCAGTTGCACCAATCCACGAGAAAATGCGCGAGAGACGTCTGCGATGGTTTGCACAAGTTTTACGAGCAGAAGTAGACCGAATTTCCAAGAGGGGCAGAAGACCAGAGCAACGTCGCCGTCCACCTCAGCATCTTTGTTCCCGTTCCTTCTCAGCTGTAGACACACAGTGGGGCAGGACGGTAGAAATGGTCTTTGATCCTACGGTTGCCACTTCGGCACTTCATCGAACCGTCGTCTGCTCTCGTGGAACATTCTCCTTCGCAGCAGGTGTGTTTGACGCCATGAACTCATTTTTCTTCTCTCTGAGGCGCAGGCCACGGTGCAGCTCAGCTATCACAGTGCACTGAACTGTGATTAAACGATGCCGAGCACTGCTTACCTGCCCATACGATGAGTAGTCTCTCAGATCATGAGCCGTGAGGTAGTTTCCCGTTGCTTTCTTCACCAAACCGACTGACATACAAGCGAGGCTGCACAGCCTCAGGGATGACAGCACTGTAATTGCCAGGTGTACAGCGTCGCCCAGTGTTTATGAGCCTCGACCTTACGTTGTGTGTTCCAGAAGATGGAAAATAAAGGAAGGCAACGATGCGATGGCTGTTCCCGCCATTTTGCTTCCTCCCTACGAATGTATTTATGAAAAAAAGAAAATGTTACGCAGTTATTTTAATAACTCAGGGCAAAAATGTCTCCTTTTTATCTATCTTTCATAACACATTATAAAGTACGGTATAATATCCCTTAATCACCAGAAATGATGCGTGTCTAAGAGTGGGTGTGTTCACTCCTTGTAGGTCCGTAAGACAAATACTGCTTTCTTAACGTGGAATGAGCTATAATTGGAAATACAGGATTGTGGAGGCGTTTAGTAAATCGACAGAGACTTGCAGACTGAACGCTCAAAGGTATAAGGAAGATGTAGGTATGGTAAAGACAGAGCTAGGTCTTGCTCATTATTTCAAAGATTCGGCCAAGTGCCTGATTGGAGTGGGCTGGCAAGGTTATCGCAGGTCTCAGCCAATGTCGTAGTCATGTCTGGATTGTGAAGAATGTTGCGCCACCTTGGCAAACATGAAAACATTGGCGACCTTGTCGAACTGTGACCTTGAGCGAGTCTGACCCATCAGCCTACCAGCACATCTCTTACATGAACGTTATGCCGTCACTAAACAAAATAAAAGTGTCTTTCTATCTACAAAAAAGAAAAGTCGTCATAGAATGCGAACTTTTTGTACAGTAGGAGGTGTAGTGGTTAATGTAATTAGCTGCCACCACCGGAGGCCTGGGTTCGATTCCTGGCACTGTCACGAAATTTGAAAAGTGGAACGAGAGCTGAAACGGGCTCCACTCAGCCTTGGGAGGTCAAACTGAGTAGAGGGGGTTTCGATTCCCACCTCAGCCATCCTCGAACTGGTTTCCGTGGTTTTCCCTCCTCGCATCCAGGCAAATGCCGGGATGGTTTTTAGGTTTAGTCCATGGCCACTTCCTTCCCTATTCCTTGTCTATCCTTTCTGATCTCCCCTCCCCCTCCCCCAAAGGTCCCTGTTCAGCATAGCATGTGAGGCCGCGTGAGCGAAGAACAGGTCCTCCTCGCCAGTTGTATCCCCGACCCAAAATCTCACGCTCCAGGACACTGCCCTTGAGACGGTCCCGTCCGCTGAGTCTGGATTAAGAAAGAAAGAAAGAAAGAAAGAAAGAAAGAAAGAAAGAAAGAAAGAAAGAAAGAAAGAAAAGGTCAACACTTTGTATTCTGCGTCTACTGTTGCCTACGACTTCCTTGATCAATTGGAGGTAATTCCTCTTCGAAATTTCTAATGAGGTCTCCCCTGCTCCAACAATGGGCTAGTATGTCCAATTGCATTAACGTCTGTGGAGGTGAGGCTTTGAGTAAATGTCGTGTTTGACAATTAATGAATCTTGAATACTGTAGCGCTACTCTGCGGAGTATGTTCACACACCCTCGCGTGACTACGTTCATAGAGTCAAGTTGTTCGCTTAGCTGACCTCATCTGGTATCAGCAGACAACACAAACTTCTCGCAGAATTCCAATGGTTTCTTGATATAGGAAGACATAAATTCGCCCTGCTACGCTTATCTGCGGTGTCTTCATCCAGTACTTGCGCGCTCATTACCTGTCTGTTAAATAGAGAAATCAGCTCATTCGTTTTTTAAATTAATATAGAAATATATTGAACGTCTCTCTTGGTAAATTATTCCAATCCCTAACTCCCGTTCCTATAAAAGAATATTTGCCCTAATTTATATTCTTGAATTCCAACTTTATCCTCATATTGTGATCTTTCCTACTTTTAAAGACACCACTCAAACTTATTCGTCTACTAATGTCATTCCAAGCCACCTCTCCACTGACAGATCGGAACATACCACTTAGTCGAGCAGCTCGTCTCCTTTTTCCCAAGTATTCTCAGCCCAAACTTAGCAACATTTTTGTAACGCTACCCTTTTGTCGGAATCACCCAGAACAAATCGAGCTGGGTTTTTTTTTTCAGTTCTCGAATCAAGTAATCCTGGTGAGGGTCCCATACACTGGAACCATACTCTAGCTAGGGGCTTACCAGATACTTATGTGTCCTCTGCTTTACATCCTAAATACCCTCATAACCATGTGGAGAGATCTGTACCCTTTATTCACAATCCAATTTATGCGATTACCCCAATGAAGATCTTTCCTTATGTTAACACCTAGGTACTTGCCATGATCCACATAAGGAACTTTCACCCCATCAGGGCAGTAGTTTAAACTGAGAGGACTTTTCCTATTTGTGAAACTCACAACCTGACTCTTAACCTCGTCTGTCATCATACCATTGCGTACTGTCCATCTCACAACATTATCGAGGCCATTTTGCAATTGCTCACAATCTTGTAACTTATTTATTATTCTATACAGAATAACAGGTAGCAGGTAGGGACCATTTTCGGAGGCAGTCGTACTCAGGGAGTAGCGCCCCTGGCTGTGTGAGTCCCAGAGCACACTGACCCGGTGTCTAACATCTGGTAAGGGTCCCAGCTCAGGGTTACGAGTGAAGACCTCAACGACTTCTACAGCGGAGAAGATGGACTTCGGTACGGTGGAGATGGCGGAAGAGGCAGCCCTGTATTCAGGTATTAATATGAGTACAACCTGCTGCCTTGTAGGTTGAGGTGACTGGACACCAAAGGCCAAAGAAAATCTCCGTCTGTGTTAGGCTCAGCAGGTCATCAGAGGGATTACTGAAGAAATTGCTTTCAAGAATAATACTAGCCTCGGATGTAGGAATTCATGACGACGACATCAGTTTGGTGCAAATGACGGTTTACAGCCCTATGTTACACCAGCTACCCAAACCAAACGAAGACAAAGTATCAGAGTGGGAACATTAAATATCCTGACATTGACAAACAAAACTGAAGAACTGGTCAACCTCATGGAAAGGAGGAAACTTCTGATCATGGGCCTGAATGAAACAAAGTGGAAGAAAACTGGGGAAATGAATATCAGATTGGGCTATAGTCTCTACTGGTCTGGAAATGAAGTAGAGTCTAATAATAATAATGTTATTTGTTTTACGTCCCACTAACTACTGTTTTACGGTCTTCGGAGACGCCGAGGTGCCGGAATTTAGTCCCGCAGGAGTTCTTTTACGTGCCAGTAAATCTACCGACACGAGGCTGACGTATTTGAGCACCTTCAAATACCACCGGACTGAGCCAGGATCGAACCTGCCAAGTTGGGGTCAGAAGGCCAGTGCCTTAACCGTCTGAGCCACTCAGCCTGGCGAAGTAGAGTCTAAGAATGGAGTAGGATTTTTAATACATAAAGACATAGATGCGTGTAGTGACATTGAGTTTGTTAGTGAAAGGATAACTAAGTTATCTGTGAACTTAGGAGGGAAAAAGTACAATATGATCAAGTCTATCCTCCACAGGTAGCGTGCTCAAAAGAGGAAAAGGCCAACTTCCTTAATAACTGGAAGAGCACACTGAGTATGGCGATCTAATTGTAATGGGTGATTTTAATTCACAAGTTGGCTCACAACGAACAAGATATTAATCCAAAATGGGCCCTCATGGAATGGGAAACAGAAATGAAGAGGGAGAATATATGCTAGATCTATGCATGAGTAACAACCTGTTAGTCAGTAACACTTGGTTCAAGAAAAGGGACTCCCACAAAATCACAAGATATAGCTGGGATGATAAAATAGGTGCAGTAATAGATTACCGGTATATTCTGATAGATCAAAATGTATGGAAAAATGTCAATGATGTCAAGGCCATTCCAAGTGAAGACCATAGACTGTTGGTTGCGGTTATTGCAGAGGAAAGACCCCCAAAAGTCTGTAAAAAAAAGAGTCCCAAAAGTAAAAACTTGGCGACTAACCGAGCCAAATGTAAAGGAAGAATTCAGGGAAGGTGTCCGCAGGTTGATGCCGAGAGAAGAACTGAAATTGGTGGATGAAGAATGGGATACTCTAAAGGAGGTTGTGGTTGGAACAGCAGATACAGTATGTGGACGACAGAGTCAAGTAAGAAAACCTTAAGAAACTGCCTGGTGGAATGATGATATTAAAAAGGCTGTCAATGACAGAAACCGTGCAAGAAGATCCTTATATCAAGCAAGAATACGGGTAAATCAACATGAAATAGATCAGACAACTAACCTTAAGATTTCGGCAGCGCAAATATCACTAGAGTGACATGGTTGGAAGTAGAGACAGCAATATCTAAGCTGAAAAACAACACATCAACTGGATCAGATAAATTAAGTGTTGAGATGATCAAAGCACTAGGAGAGCTTGGACAACAGTAGATGTACAGGGTACTAAGTAGAATCTGGAAAGAGAACGTGATATCCAATAACTGGAAGCAAAGAGTCATCATCCCATTGTTGAATAGAGGTCATAGAAAGAAATGTACCAACTACAGCGGTATAACTCTGCTGTCACATGGCCTCAAAATCTACGAATCCATCCTTGAGAGCAGGATTAGAAAATGTTGAACCTACACTTGAGGAGGAACAACATTGATTTAGACCGCATTTTTGCCACCAAAATGCTATTGGGAGAAAGGTAAAACACTTATAACTGTTTTCCTGGACATCGAGAAAGCATATGACCATGTACCACGCAGGCATATATGGGAATGTTTGAGACATAAGAAAGTGCTCAATGACATCATAGCACGAGTACAACGATTATATGATGAAACCAAGTGTTGTGTCCAGGTCCAGGATGGAAGGTCAGGTTGCTTCGAAACGAAGAGTGGAGTCCAACAAGGAGTTGTCTTTCGCCACTTCTCTTCATAATCATAATGGATGGAGTTTTAAAAGCGGTTAAAAGAAAGGATCCAACAACTAATGACGTGGTTTTTTCTGGTGATGTAATGGTATGGGGTGAGACAGAAGCGGAAGTACAAACTAGACTAGATCTCTGGCATGGAGCTTTTACAACCTTAAGTCTCAAAATCAGCAAAACGAAAACAGTTGGCTTGGCGATGAGTAGAAACTATCCAATTGTTCATCTAAGAATTGGAGATGAGGGGATGGATATTTTAGACAACGTCCAGTATTTAGGTAGTGTTCTGTCATCAGACAATACCATACATCAAGAGATTAGCAACAGAATACAGAAAGCTTCCATATTATATCACGCTGTACGTCAAATACTTTGGGATGAAACATTTCCGTTAGTTTCCAAGATCAGCTTGTACAAAATATATCTAGTACCTACATTGACGTGTATGGCCTGGAAGCAGCAACACTTACTGGACCAACAAAGAGTCGTCTTAAGGCAACAGAAATGAAGTTCCTCCGTTCTTGTCTATAGAAAACAAAAATGGATATCCGACAACAGCTTGGATTGGAAAGAAGCTTGCTGGAGATTGTAGAAGTGAAGATATTGCAATGGTATGGTCACATGAAAAGAATGAACCCCCACAGGACTCCTCAAACATACTTCGACCACAATGTTCCTGGGAAGAGATCAAGAGGAAGACCTCGTGATGTTTGGGAAAAACAGATAATGAAGGACCTTGAAATTAGAGATGTGAACTGGCATCGCATATTATATGAGCAGCATCTGTGGATGGATAGAACAAACTGGAGGAGGCTCGTACACAACCGCACCCGGCTTGCTGGAGCGAAGAAATGTTGATGGTGATGATGACAGAATAACATCATCCGCAGAAAACCTTATCTCTGATTCCACTTCTTTATCCATATCATTTGTTCGTTTGCTGGACTGGCAGGATTATTTATTTATTTATTTATTTATTTATTTATTTATTTATTTATTTATTTATTTATTTATTTATTTATTTATTTATTTATTTATTTATTTATTTATTTATTTATTAGCTTTCATTCCGCTCGTGAAGGGGTGCGGTAGGGGCTAAAATCGTGTCTCAGACGAAGCAGATTTGAGATGCGGAGTAGCGGCCGTAATGTGGGAGAATGAGAAACCGCGGAGAGCCTTCTCAGGACATCCGACCACCTCCTCCACCTCTCGAATAGAGAGGCGTACTCAAACGCACAGTTATGTATTTCAAAGGAATCAAAAGGTAGGTTAAGGAAAACATTAGTGGCTTCCCACGCTCAAACGATAGTCTTGTTGAAAAGCGCGCCATATGGATATTTCAAACGAGATGCGATGTGATTAGACTTGGAATGAGGCACGACGTATCCCTGCGATCGATTAATTTGCCGGTGAGTGTACTTAGATTGTTCTTTGTTTGCGGTGCTTCTTTTCTCTCTGTGCTCCGAGTTATTTTCTAGGTCAGTTTGTCATTTGAGAATTTTAGGTCTAAAGTTTGTGTTTGATTTCACCGATTTCCTTCATACAGTTGCTTTTCTGCTGTTTTCATAGAACTCGACAATTTGTTTTCTAAGCCTGTCAGGTTTCATTTTCACAGCCACTTTCTGGTCGTGGTTATATTGAGGGAACCATCCACTCGACGAAGAATACTTGCCTCCCGGAGTCGGAAGAGAACAAGCATTGACCGATACGAGTGCAATCAAAGCCAGACACAGCCTACGCAGTCCAGTGCTCTGACCTTCTCCGATTGATGCTGCTTACAATTCCTGCCTATGATTCTGTCCAGATGAATCAATTTATTCACAAAGTCAGACGACGTAATATCTCCCGAAAATATCGTTCGGCCAGACTGCTGCCAAGTGGTATGCCCGACCTTCACGTGCACTGTGGTTAGTCCCCATTCATGGTCCTCCCACACTGAAGTCACAATTAGAACACTGCTTGCACTTGTAACACACGGCTGCTCCGAAAGTGACTTCTTAAATCTCTAGCTACACTTTTCTCAGTATAGTTTTTGAACTGCGTAAACGTTACGACCCAGGTTTGCAAAATAGCTTTTTCTTTCCTAAAATATAAGTAGTATTTTGAGAGGAAGATATGTTCCTTTGTTTTTAATACAGTAGGATTCTCTTTGGACAAGAAGAATTATGAATCAGTAACATCTTCTTGTGGCGGAAACTTTGTTTTTATATGCGATTTGTTACTCTGATGAACTAAGGGATTACCGAGCTCGATAGCTGCAGTCGCTTAAGTGCGGCTAGTATCCAGTATTCGGGAGATAGTAGGTTCGAACCCCACTGTCGGCAGCCCTGAAAATGGTTTTCCGTGGTTTCCCATTTTCACACCAGGCAAGTGCTGGGGCTGTGCCTTAATTAAGGCCACGGCCGCTTCCTTCCTACTCCTAGCCCTTCCCTGTTCCATCGTCGCCATAAGACCTATCAGTGTCGGTGCGACGTAAAGCAACTAGCAAAAAAAAAAAAAAAGAACTAAGGGATACAGGTGTTAATCTGGTAATTTCTTGGCTACGGACCCTCAAAGTGGGCTTAAAAAATGCAATTATCTGGCAATCTTAGACTTACAAGGAAAGTACATATGGACATTTTTTGTGAGAAATGTAACTCTAAAACCTGTATGTTTCTGATATGACTAATAGTTTGTTTCTATCGGCTAAACCATACGCCAAAATTAGATAGAAAATGCAGCTGAAGTTTTTAAAGTCTAGTAGTGCGGGCCAGTTTAGAGTTCAGTTCAGGCTGAGTCTTCTTGTTAAGACGTCGTCTCCAAACGGAGGTAGACGATCCACACGGCCAGCTCTCATCTTGACGTTGCAGCCATGCCTTGTGAATTTGTTGGGATATATCTCAGGATATTTAATGCAGTGGTTTCCCGTTGCCTTCTGCATACTAATGCCGTTGACCAAACTGGTTCCTCCGTCTTTGGGAACAAATTCTTGTCCCCAGGACAATAGAGTGCCCTTACCCATACCCGCTCATCCACTCTCAAAGAGACTGTTGGCACTTGGTATAGGGAATCTCCTTATACCGGGAGATAATCGGTCCCTTCATTCGTTAGCCGCCTGCATATAAAATATCATTTTTATATGCAGTCGTTGTTCCCGCTCTAGCGCAGGGAGGTGAATGTCAGGATTTCACCGTCATTGAAACAAGGACCAAATTTCCTTGTTTCTCTGGTTCTTTAGAGAGGTAGGGCTGAGTAAAGGTGTTGAAATCACAATTTTTTTCGACTTCTTTTTTTAAACGGACTGCTCCCCTGAGAAGCTAGCGTGATTATATAGTCCTACAGTAATATTTCTAACAGTGAAATAATTATTGAAATCTGTTGAGTAGATCCTTCCATACACAAACAAACTGCCTCTCTTTGGTACACTGTAGATGATGATATTATTGTGTTGGTTGCCGGACATTTGCGGTCCCTGAGATATACTTGTGTCCACACACAGAAATCGTGTCGTCTCAGAACTCACGAGTCTCAAAACTCACGAGTATCAAAATTCACGAATTCCAAGAAGAGGATTAGTAAGAGTAGGTTTCTCTACCTGGGGCAGTCTCAAAACTCACGGGCAGGGCCAGTTCTTCTTTGAATGGATACATGCCCACCCTACTAGTGATGGGATAGTCGAATACTTTTAATAATCAAATAACTTCTATCCGGTTATTTAAATAATCGAATGAGTTTCAAATATAATTCAGTTATACCGCGTAGAATAATCGGATGTATCATGAATACATTTTTCTAATAATAATAATAATGTTATTTGCTTTACGTCCCACTGAGTACTATTTTAAGGTTTCGGAGACGCCGAGGTGCCGTAATTTAGTCCCGCGGGAGAATACATTTTTCTGTTTAAGTGTGTCGGGAGGATAATCGATTGAAACAAGCGAATATATAAACTCTTCCAGTCCATGAAGTCTAATGCTGAAGATGCTACAAACACCTAACAAAAGAAAGTTCAAATCAGGCCGTAAATCGAACCCGAGACCCCCTGGACCCCATGGACCAAAGGCCGGCATGTTAACCATGTATCCATGGAGCCGGACGACATAAAATTAAAGTAGGTATATTGCCTGCTGCTAGTTAAAAAAATTATCAATTGGTAGTAATGGGGCTTAGTTCCATTATGCGACGAGAAGACTGCATTTACTCAAATAATGTCAGCTGGACTACACCATCTCTCCGCAGTTTCATTTCACGACATTTTGGCGAATATCAACGAAAGCAATCTTTAGGATTAATAATTTTAGCAGTATTAACCTATGTAACATTCTCCATACCTCTAAATTACGATAAATCGGCAATGAAAATCAATATCTTTTCCATAGAGGAGTATGCATTTCTACCGCAAAAGCTTAGATCGCGAGCGCCACGTGTCGAGCTATGAAACTACTCCGATTACAGTGCTTGGAACCGATTGTCAAGGCCGGTAAGGAGATAGCTAGAGCAACGCATCAAGTCGGCCGTGAAACACTGTATTTTAAAAATAGCTTATTACGACATTTCGCACAAAACGACTTATTTTGATCACATAATGCCCAATGTTGATTTTTGTTTGTTAAATATTCGGGGTTGCTGACAACAATGTAGCGCTTATTATTGTAGACTGCAAAACAGTCCGTCTGTTAAATAGTCAAGACAAGCATCCCTGTGAAAGCGAAGCAAACGAAAAGTCACTCATAATATGGCGATTGGAAAATGGGGAAACAAATGCCAACATTGGGAAGGAATTGTGAATGATTTCTACAAATTTGATAGTCAGAGAGATAATAATTCTTTAAAAATTAAGCGTGCCAGAATATCTCAGCACAAAGATATTGAAGAACCTTTACTTATATGGTTTAAGCAGCAAAGAACAAATAATAAAACCGGGCGAGTTGGCCGTGCGGTTAGGGGCGCGCATCCAGGAGATAGAGGGTTCGAACTCCACTGTCGGCAGCCCTGAATATGGTTTTCTGTGGTTTCCCATTTTTATGGCAGGTAAATGCTGGAGCTGTATCTTAATTAAGGCCACGGCCACTTCCTTCCCACTCCTAAGCCTTTCCTGTCCCATCGTCGCCATAAGACCTCTGTGTCGGTGCTACGTAAAGCAAATTGTAAAAGTAAAGAAACAAATAATAAATCAATCACTACTGATCTGCCCAGGTGGCAGTCTCTGTTGCTTACCTAGTGTTTTCCTAATTAAATAATGTGCCGATCAATGGACCTATTCTTCAAGCGAAAGCTAAAGAAATTCCTGGCAGTCCCACTCCACAAATACTCTACTCTAATTGTTTTCTTTTTTTTTTCCTATTGATGATCATGATGCTTGTTGTTTAAAGGGGCCTAACATCTAGGTCATCGGCCCCTAATGGTACGAAATGTAACGACAATTTAAAAGTTCAAAATCATCCACTGACCAGAATAAAAAATGTGAGGAAGAATGAATGGATGGATATGAACTTAAAACAATCAGTGGATCCGACCCAGAAACTACCATAAACAACAGTATTACTGACCAAGGGACTGCTTCTAAAGCACAATGCTGCTGAATCGAGAGTGCTTGTTGCCTAAAGAGTTTCATATTCCAGGTCAACGGCCCCTTATAATGGTACTTATCGCTAGTAAAGTAGAACCATGGTATTTGTCATGTTGCGGTGCTAATCAAAAGTGTTCCACACATTATGGTACTACTCACAAGTATTGCACGTCGTTCAGGTAACGCAGACCTATGGTGTTCCACATAATGGCGCCACTCGTAGACAACGCAAACCCATGGTGTTCCTCACTTAAGTGTACTAATCACGGGCCCCGGTATTCCCGTGGTGTTCCTCATACAGTGGGTACTAATCACAGGCAAGGCAGACCCACGGTACGGCTCATATAGTGGGTACTAATCACACGCATCGCCCAGACCCATGGAGTTTCTCACAATGTTACTAATCACGGGGACTGAAAACCCACAGTGAACCACTCTCTGCTGGTACTAATCACAAACCTATGGTGTACCTGACATAGTGGGACTACTCTCAAGTAAAGGCTACCCATGGAGTTCTCTGCGTGATGGCACTAATCACAAGTAGTTTCATGGTTATAATACAATAATCCTTTGTCGCCCCTTTTAGTCGTCTCTTACGACACGCCGGTGACACCGTAGGTGTATTCTTCGTCTGCGTCCCCCATCCACAGGGGGTAGACAGAGAGAAAGAAAAGAAGGGATCCATCACTTCGAAAAACGAAGTAACGGACGAAGAAAGGCAAGGGCCACGAAGGGCGTAAAAATGAAAGACTCCCTAAGCCTCGAATGCTCTAATACCATCGGGATCCGAAAAGAACAAGAGTTGACCAAGGGAGATCGGACAGGATAGATGAAAGTGAGGAGCCTGGCACAAGTAAGTGGAAGCAATGCCAGGACTCAGCTAAGGGCCCCATGATCGCCAAACCACACTCCCGAGTTGAGAGCCCCTGGGGCCCCTTTTAGTCGCCTCTTATGATAGGCAGGGGATAATGTGGATGTATTCTTCGTCTGTGTCCCCCACCCACAGGGTTTATTTTTCTATTTGCTTTACGTCGCACCGACACAGATAGGTCTTATGGGATAGGAAAGGTCTGGGACTGGGAAGGAAGAGGCCGTGGCCTTAATTAAGGCCTGGTGTGAAAATGGGAAATCAAGGAAAACCATCTTCAGGGCTGCCGACAGTAGGGTTCAAACCCACTATTTCCCGGATATGCGCCCCTAACCGCATGGCCAACTCGCCCGGTACAATACTGTAAAATAATTCAGTACTTATTTCAGTTACGTTTCTTGAAATTTTAACTTAAATTAACCATGCAAGTGTGCAGCGCTAAACATATAGATGGCATTTTTAGCAACAAAACAAAAAACTGGTTTGAGCGGCTATGGCGAGCCTTTCGGAGTCGACAGGATATTGTTTATAAATAGCAGAATTGTATGTTTCCACAAATATGACATGACTTGTTCTTCTCCAGGTCACGATTCTATGTTCACTTTTCCTATACTTTCTGTACATATAACCACTGTAATGTGCACAGTGATGGCTGAAGGTATCAGTCTCTAACGTGTGCGAGAGAAAAATGTTGTTTTCGAAGCCAGCGAGCAGGAGTCCAGGCAGGTTAGCCAGGATACCGCGAGATTAAGTTAATGAGGCCCATTCCGTGCTGGAGTGACTGCAAATCTTCCGTGACTGCTGGGAACATTCTGTGAGACGCCACAAGCGTATCTAAGTGACCGCAAATATCTGGCCACCAAGAGAGAGTGAGAAAATATATTGTACATAACAATGTAACATGGCAGTATAGTACCAAGTTTTCTATGGAGATGGAGACAAAAGTGTTTAAGTCACGCACACCCCTTCTTCCTATCATTATTAATATTGTTACGGAAATGTTGTGGTTTACAGAGGTGATTTTTTTTTCTAGTTGCTTTACGTCGCACTGACACAGATAGGTCTTATGGCGACGATGGGACAGGGAAGGCCTAGGAGTGGGAAGGAAGCGGCCGTGGCCTTAATTTGCCTGGTGTGAAAATGGGAAACCACGGAAAACCATCTTCAGGGCTGCCGACAGTGGGGTTCGAACCTACTATCTCCCGAATACTGGATAATGGCCGCACTTAAGCGCCTGCAGCTATGGAGCTCGGTTTACAGGGGTGAAAGAAGGCGCGGGAATAAATGGGTGGATATACGAAAATCGAGATATTGATGTAAAACTTTAAAATTGGCAGTTTTATTTCCTTTCTTAATCTTTCTTTTTTTTAAACATTATATATACTTAACCAAGCAAATAACAATCAGGTACAATAACACTTTTGGAGAGGTCTAGAATAATCAGATAACACAAATTTAACAATATGAGCTTGAAGCTCATGTTACTTGAGCACTACTGCTCCATTCAATCAACAGTCAAGGAGACGGATCTCCCAATTTCTACATCAGTGGAAGAACTTCTTTGCTCTACAAATTTACATTTTAGTAGACTATTCTCGGAACAAGTTCCATGTCTATCCAGGCTCAACATACATTTAACAAAATTGAACAGTATTCACAGTCTTAACTGCTCAACAGTCTAATTGCTTTACAATTAAATTAATTAAGTAAATTATTGTATAGGCCTATATATATTTATTGATATTGGCCTACTGTGGTGAGCGAGTGTTTCAATTTAATATTTTAATTTCTCCTAAAACATACATTGCTAATCTAAATTAATCTAAGGACTAAAACTATTCATGATACACAAGTGTTGTACTCTAATTATAGTAATTAATGTATTTTTTCTCTCTGTGTGAGTTCCCTTCTGGCTGACCTTAAGAGAACATTCTCCTCGTGAAACATGTCCACGTTTGGCTTTTTGTTATTCAAATAATAAACTGACAGAATTCTAAGACAAGGGGCCTAGAAGAAACAAAAGAGTTTCAAGAATGAATATTACGGAAGTCGTGAGCCTTTGCAACATTAACAAAGCCAAAATGTACAGGCAAACTTAAAGAGAAAACTGGTAGGAAGAACGCGAGAAATAACACACCGAATTCATGAAGATATTTTAATAAGGCGAAAGCCATGTAACAAGGTCTAACAACGCCTTCTTCGAATAGGCAAATGTAATAATAATAACAGCCTCACGTGTAGCCTGTGCGCCATCTAATAACTGTTTCTTGCACTATATTAACCGTTGCCTACGCTATAATACAAGGCCTTGAAATGCACTAATGAAAACGGGTGCCATCTTAGTTCACCATTCAGCCACTAGGATCGCGCTGTTGCCCCCTTGTGTTCGCATTGCCGTGTATGTCTGTAAGTAAATTATATCCTAAATAAAGAGAGCTGAATGTTGTAAGTGTCTACAGATTTAAAACCTTCCTACTCAGGGGCTTCTTATCGAGTTTCAAAACTTCTCACTTCTCCTTGAGTGGCTCGAAGCAATGTTGTCTTATAGAGGTCTCAGAAATTTTTGGAGTAGAAAAAGAGGTAGTTTGTCGTCTTTACACTCTCTACACTTAATTTCACTGATGAACCTGGCTTTCAGAAAAAACGTACACATTTTTAGTAACTGTCGTCGGGGTAAATACTGCACAGCAGAGGTAACAAATTCCGTCATGCGCTGCAGAAGAGCCACAAACGATGATTTCGGGTATCTGAGGGCTCCTCGATCTTGAAAGCGAATAAGACACAATGTAACAGCCTTCACAGTCTGTTTGTTCTTCTGCCACACGCACTAAGTATCCTGCTACCATAGCTAGAGAAATACCAGGTATTGTAGCTGTTGAATCTGAAACAAATTAATCATATTTATGTACTAGCGAACACTTAAATAAAAAAGTATTGTTCACACAGATCTGATGTAATTTACCTTGCAAGGGTTTTGTAATGATAGACATTACGTGTTCAGGAAGCTGCGGAATTTGCACATCATTGCGACTTTTATTCCTTCTATATCTTTCATCCATCTGGCACATTCTTGGTTGTAGTAAACTGGTTCATACATTGCAGATCTTATTTTCATCCCTCAGCTCAACATTGCCATGTTTTGATGCCGCAATAATTCCTGTATGGAGCGTTGTTTCGATTGCGTTAAGGCATGACCTTGCGTCCATTGTGTCATTGTATCCCGCTTTGCGTCGTAGGTGGCTAAAGAAAAGCTCGATATCATCGCTTGTTAGATTCCTCGTCAAGAAATAATGAAAATTTATACTTATGAGGTATTTTACGCAGGCCACAGTAGATTGGGTAGTCAAGACCAACGCCTGATACGTTTCCCTCGTGAATCTTTTCTCTTTCTCCGGATGCATTTGAATGTTCTTGATATATGACAGGAAATCATTTATTAACCAACTGAGGCGTTCATCTTCAATGCTGAAAAATGCCAGTTTGTTCTCATTCCTGGAATATGTCTCATACGAGGTGTTGCAGACATCATGGGCATCGAACCACTTCATAAAATGCTCCATGAAAGAAATTGTTTCTTTTAAACTGTTCCTGTCTTTAATGCTCTCGGGACAAACCACCTCCATACTCTTCAAACCAGCGATTGTTTCAGGGGAAAATACAATTTTGGCTCTTGCTACATTCATTTTCTCCAAATTTGTAGGGTAAACTACTTTTCTGGTTAGTTTCCTCACCGGCTTCATAATTGAAGATTTCTGGAGTTTGAAAAGACCTCTCAAATGATCGCCGGTCACGATAGCATTGTTTACAAAAAAAGTCTCGTGACAAATGTTGGGATCGCACATTTTTTATGACGTGACTGGGATCGAAACTTAGGAACAGAGGCCTAGTTTTATCAGCTGGATGTCGTATCTCATACGCAATGCTTTCTCCATAATGTTGCGAACATCGAAACATTTACCTGAGAATTGTCGGTCACAATTCTGATCACTCCGAAACCACACTCTTCAACAGCATTTAACGCATCCAAGGTTAATTTTGCAAGTTGTGAGCCCGTAACGGATGAAGTGAAATAGAAAGACACCGGTAATCTGTAATATGTAGAGAGTCACTTGAACAAAATGCAGAGTAGTTTATTGGCTAACCTATCTTCGATTCCAAGAGCGCCAATGTCAATGTCATTCAGTCCAATAAACATATCTAATTTTCTGTCATACATAAGTTTCGGCTTCATGGACATTTCATCTATTATAAGGGAACCAACCTTTTCGTTATCGTTCACTAACGACAGTTTTTCTGCCAGTAATCGGGCTTTAGTTAGCGAAGTTATGCCCGTTTCCCCTTTTGAGTATCCAACATACGATTTCAACGTTTTTGGATGAGGAAGATGCAAAATATCGAGTGTTCTGAGAAGCCGATAACCAGTTGGCGACCTTGAAGATAATAGCACACAAATTTTAACTGTAGTCTCCTGGTATTTACATTTCTTTTTTCCAAAGCTCTGAAGTTGTTCTAACAAAAAGTTTGCTTTCATATTACCTCCCTCAGCTTCCTTCTGAATTTTAGAAACTCGACTTGCAAGATTTCCGGGATCCTTCTTTACCTTACTAAGTTCTGCTTCCAAATCACGAATTTTTACGCGCAACTTCTTAATAATTGTCATGTGCTTTCTATTTCTTCTGATCTCCTTCCTTAATTTCCTAGTCATGTATTTTGGTACTGTTGATTTTAGGACGGGAGAAAACTGTGTACCTACTGTTGTGGTGCCTACATTTATCAGGTCAGATTCTCCAGTATTATCAGGCACAGGAGACTCCGATTGTTCCACACATTTTCTCTTATTTCTTATATACTCATTTTCACTGTCCGTTTTTTCAAGCTGTCTTTTCTTAGGAGTTTTCCTACATTTTAAAGTGACTTGTTTGTGTTTAGGGAACTCTGTAAAAACTGAAGGGACTTTATTTAGGCAGGAGTGTCTTTTTAGATGTACTTATACTAAAGTCTTCTTCTCTGAAGTGTTTACTGCACACCCTCGATTTTTCTGTAGGAACCCAAAGAGATCCCGGTTTGTCTCCTCTGCGAGATATAGCCACAAGCCACCGTTCTTTTAAAGCACTATTCACTGGAAACTTGTGAAATGAAATTCCACTACCTTTAATTTGTCGCGAATGACAATAAGGAACACCGCAATAAACCATGATTGAACCTGCGAGTGCTTATTATCACAAGAATACACACATTCATAACCAACTCAATACACACGTTTAAAGGCGCGAACCTGGTAAACAGGGGGCAAGGTAGCGATCCTAGCGGCCCGCCAATGAACTGCAGTGTGACCACTTCTATAGCGTTTTACGGGCTCTATTTCCAGGCCTTGTATTATAGCGTAGGCAACGATATTAACCCTATATTTACTTGATAAATTTCGTTTTAGGGGTTGGTATACCTTTTTCCTACATTATTAAGATGATATTAACTGTCCTCAATCTGTTCATGGCTGGCAACATGTAGAGACTCCTGCGATCGTCGCAACTCCTCTGTTGATTGATATTGCATAGACATTTAAATGCTAGGGGTTTTCTACTAAATTATGTAGTGCCATAGGGCAAGTTCCTTTTCGCTGTGGGGCACTCAGGGACTCGAATAGGATGTTCGAGTGTGTTCCCGTCTATCTTTTCTCTCACTGCGACTAGCTACCTCCTAGTCCCGTGAACAAATTGTGCAGGTTAGTCTTTGTGGTGGTGAACCCACAACATTTTGCTTTTTGGCCTAATTTAAAGCATTCGTTCTTTGAGCCTGCTGTAGTTTTCCTGTCTACAGTGAGATTAGCTTCTAGTAGGACTATGTATGTTCTAAAACAAACAACCGTCAGTAAATTTTGTGCTGAGTCAGCAACCAAGATCATTGACCCACGGCAAGATCACTGACCACTAGCATACATACACAAAGTCCCCGCCGGATTTTGCAAAAGAGAGCAAGCCTAATCTCAAAGTCGCCATCTTGGAGGGGCCTAACCTCACCTTTACGTTCAGATGGCATTCCCGACGCCAACAGTCGCCATCTTGGAGGGCCTAACTTCACTCATACGGCCAAATACCCTTCCCGACGCTATCTTGAGTTGTAGGGCAATGGGGATTCTCGCGACGCCATCTTGAGTAGTAGGGCAATGGGGATTCGCTTAAGAGAGCAAGCCTAACCTAATGGAGAGGCTTAACCTCACTTTTACGGCCAGATGCCCTTCCCGCCACAATTTTAATATTAGGACAGCGGGGATTTGCAGATTTTACCGAAGCAATCTTGAGTAGTAGAACAATGAGGATTCCAGTAAGAGGGCACGCCAAATCTCATGGAGGGACCTAACTGCGCAGAACCTAGTTTTACGGTCAGATGCCCTTCACGGCACAGTTTTAGAGAAGCCTAACTACACCATTGCATCTTGGGTCCAGTTTTACGGTCAGATGCCATTTCCGTTGCCATTTCGATCCTCCTACCAGAGGGGGGGGACATATGGCCTGACCTAGTTTTATGACCAGATGCCCTTCTCGACACCATCTCGGAGGGGTCTAACTACACAGGACATATTTACGTACAGATGCCCTACCCATCGCCATTTTGGAGGGACCTAACTAGACCGCCGCCATCTTGGGCCCAGTCTTACGGTCAAGTGCTATTCTCGTCGTCATATCGACCCTCCCTCCAGAGGGGACCCATATGGCCTAACCTAGTTTTATGGCCAGGTGCCTTTCCCGACGCCATCTTGGAGGGGACTAACTACATAGGGCCCAGTTTTACGGTCAGATGCCCTTCCCGACGCCATTTCGGAGGGCTTAACTACACAGTCGCCATCTTGCACCCAGTTTTACAGTCGGATGTAATTCCCGTCACCATTTTGGAGGAGCATAACAACACCATCGCCATCTTGGCTCAGTTTTACGGTCAGATGCCCTACCCATCGCCATTTTGGAAGGGGCCTAAGTACATAGTCACCATCTTGGGCTCAGTTTTACGGTCAGATAACCTTCCCTCCTCACAGACAACATTTTGGAGGGATCTAACTACACAGTCGCCATCTAGGGCCCAGTTCTACGGACAGACGCCCTTCCCGTCGCCGTTTTTGGAGGGCCTAACTGCACAGTCGCCATCTTGGGCCCAGCTTTACGGACATATTCTCTTCCGTCATTACATACGCCATTTTAGAGGGACTAACTAGACAGTCGCCATCTTGACCCCAGTTTTACGGTCAAATGTCCTTCTCTTCTCCTCCTCCTTCTCATCTGGCCTAGCCACCCCCCATGGTGTAGTGACAGAGCTGTGACGTAATAAGCGCGGACGTTTCCGTTTTAACATGCAGCGAATATTTCGACATGGTTATGTATGTTTAGACTTGTTCGTTATCAAGGTTACTGTCTAGTAAACTCAAGCTTTATAGGTGGTATAAGTGTGAGTTATTTCTTTAGTCTCCGAGATACAGTGATAGAGAGTAGAGCGCTTTACTCCATCATGAAAAGAACATTGGCTTTAAAGTAAACGGCAACAACTTTGTGTTCAAGGAGGTGGCTGTGTTGGATTGCATTGGTTGTGGGCGCCAAACCTCGTTAGTTTAGTATTTAATCCACCTTTCCCTCACTATTTGCAAACAGATGAAGACAAAAGCAGACACAATAGATAGAAAAAATTTAGGTCTGCACTGGGAAGAAAAAGGAATACATTATCGCTCCCTATCTATGACAATGAACGCTCATTTGTCAAGAGCAGATCTTGTTTCTTTAAGGGTTGTGAAAAGAAGGAATGGTTGCGTGAGTATCTACCATCAACGTGTGAAATTATCGCCATGCATGAATTAGGATGTCCATCATTTAAATTCTTCACAAGGAGCATCGTGAAGAAACAATGAAAGTCTTTACGACATGTGTGCATGATATTGGTTGTGTTGCAGTGCCTGCCGGGAAATGAACAACATACGTAAATTACAGTGTCGAAATGACGTCAGTGTGGAAGAAACATTTGTAGAGTAAAGACATCATGTCATTTCTATCTGATACTAAGTGTAACGCAGTTGAAAAGGTAATAGTAAAGTTTTATGCTTGAAAAAGGAAACTTAACACTTTTATAAGAAGAGTTGAATGCAATACCAAAGAATTTTTTGGTGAATGTAGTTGCAAATGCTGTAAAGAATATCTGGGATAAGGTGCCTCGTGAGTGGACTCAAGATCCTGTTTTATCAGAGCTTCAAACGTGTAGTTTACATCATGAACAAGTGAGTATAGCTAGGAGATATTCAGTGAGACAGTGCCGTACATGTCACTCATTAAACTGTATCACGGACCTAAAACTAACGACCTGCCTTCGTTTATAAACACTTACCATGGCTGCGAAAAAAGTAAGCAAGTTGCCGCAGAAAAAGGTGAAGAAACGTGCTGGGAGAAAGGTGAGGAAGAATGCTGCACATTGACTCATCAATAAGGTGACTGATCTTCTTCCTTTTGAGCTTCATCTCCCTAGTTACCAGTACTGCGGCCCTGGAACACGACTTGACGTCCGCTTGGCACGTGGTGATCCTGGTAATAATATATTAGATGCCGCCTGCAAAGAGCATGACATTGCTTATCGTCAAAATAATCCTGAACTAAGACGTGTAGCTGATGAAAATCTGCTTCGTAAAGCTATGCAGTGTGTGTCGTCACCTAATGATTCAGTTCCTGAGAAGATAGCAGCACTTGTCGTTGCCGGTGCAATGAAAGGAAAACTGTTACTAGGTGGTGGCGAAGACAGTAGAAATAATCTAAGAAAGGACAGAACAAATTTACTGGAAGAATAAAAATATATATTCTAAAATAAAATATGAATTGTGCAACATTGTAACGGTTCAAATCCCGTTACAAGGTGATATCTGTATTTTTATAATGATTATTGTTATTATTATTATTATTATTATATCTATACTATTATTATTATTACTGTTGTATACAAGAACAGGTATACAGGAACACAACTATATTTTATTGCTTCAGATAGTCTTAACAACATATATACATACATTCAAATAAAACTTTCCTCGAAGCAGTATGAAAATTACAACAGTTAACGTTGCTTGTAGACTGAAGTTCAAAAAGAATGTACACTTTATATACATATATACATGAATCTATCTTGATGCGAAAGTCCATTGAAAATCTAGAGTTCTTGATAGTTGAAAACTATCTGCTCTATACCGTCACAAGTGTAATCAGTAGCGAAAGCTTGCACTAATAGAATATTAGTTGTTTCTGTAACTTGTCAGGAACTGATATTGAAATGCATAATTAGTAGAATACTAATTGATGTGATTGAGCCTAGGTGGGACTGAGGGAATACTGTCATCGGACTCGACGTGGCTGCGGGAAACGGGAGCTGAGGCAGTAACCCGAGGTGAAACCTCAAACACTCAGAATCAGTCCACCTATTCGAGACACCTTTTTTGCTAGGGACTTTACGTCGCACCGACACAGATAGGTCTTATGGCGACGATGGGATAGGAAAGGCCTAGGAGTTGGAAGGAAGCGGCCGTGGCCTTAATTAAGGTACAGCCCCAGCATTTGCCTGGTGTGAAAATGGGAAACCACGGAAAACCATCTTCAGGGCTGCCGATAGTGGGATTCGAACCTACTATCTCCCGGATGCAAGCTCACAGCCGCGCGCCTCTACGCGCACGGCCAACTCGCCCGAGACACCTTTTTAAGAGGGATAGCCTCCGTGTTCGACATTCGGCGTAAGCTGGTGCTGGGCACTGGCAAGTCCTCGCCTGTGGATGGAAGGCAACGCCTTTATATAGCTGGCTGATGTAACAGGCAAGCGCAGTGCAGACGTCTCGTAGAGTCGAGAACAATCCAGACTGTTGCGTGCGCGGAGCAGGCGGCGCAGAGCGAGGAGCGCGAAGGACACACGACACCCTCCCCTCCTAATTACGACGGTACGGCGCGAAGCGGCGGCAGCGATGCTGGGCAGGAGAGTCGGCCGTCTCTGTCGTGTTGTCTAGAGCCGGGACTGGGCGAAGTGGAGAAGAATCTTCCTGAAAGGAACCCATATGAATTAAGTGATCTAGAGCTCGTTCAGCAATAGACTTGGCAGGTTTAACAATACAATCAATAGTAGGATATGGACGATATCGGAGGCGTATCTGGTCCTGGTGGCGGCAGATGCGTTTCTCAGCAGTCTGAATCTCGTAGAGACAATGACCTAAGGTGCGGCAGATGACACCAGGTAGCCAGAGCGGATTGGACTTGAAGGTGCGAATGTAGACCTTGTCGTTGACATTAAACTTCGTTGGAGAGTGCTTCGGCTGGGCAGGAAGAGGCTGCAACAGAGAAAGTAAAGTTCTGTGAGGGCGTCCATGGAGCTTTTGAGCGGGAGTTACATTGTCAGCGCCGGGCAGAGTTCTATAATTTCCTAGGAGCTGTTGTAACAAGGCTTGCTCTTTACTTAAACCTGAAGATATGGCTTACTTCATACTTTTCTTAAAAGTTTGCACAAAACGTTCAGCTTCACCATTAGATTGAGGGTGAAAAGGCGGTGCTAGGATGTGCCGAATACCATTATATGTACAGAAGTTCTGGAAAGCAGTAGCAGTAAATTGCGGTCCACTGTCGGAAATTAGCAGTTGAGGTAAGCCTTCAGTTGTAAATATCTTCTGAAGTGCACGAATGGTAGCTTCTGTAGTAGTAGTAGAATGCATGTCAACTACGTAGGGAAAGTTAGATAGAGAATCTATCACGATGAGCCACATGGAGTTGAGAAAAGTTCCAGCGAAGTCGATGTGTACTCGTTCCCATGGAGAAGTAGAAGGAGGCCATGAAGCGAGGTCAGAGGGCGGGGCGTTCTGATGAATTTGACATTGTTCACAATGGCGGATGAGCTTCTCTATGGCGGTGTCAATACCAGGCCAATAGCAGTGTTGACGTGCAAGTTGCTTAGTGCGGGATATTCCCCAATGACTTTGATGTAACAAGTCGAGAACTCGTTGTCGTGGACTCAGTGGAATAACTAGTCGGCAAAGGGAGCCTGTCTCTAAGAGTACAACTCCGGCACGATTCGTGAGACGATGCTGAAGACGATGATAAGGCGCTAGGCTGGAAGGGAGTTTGTTCTGAAGAGGCCAACCGTTGCGTATGTAAGTTCGTACCGTAGCAAGCGTATTGTCCTTATCCGTTGCTTTAGCGATGCAGGTAGCGTCAATGGGGAAAGCTGGATACAGTGTCTTCGAGTTCGATGTCCAACTGGAGACATTCTGATTCCTGGGAATCGAAGGTGGTGTCAGGACCCACTGGTAAGCGAGAGAGGGCATCAGCATTACAATGCTGGGATGTGGCACGATAGGCGATCTGATAGGAATAATCAGAAAGGAATATGGACCATCTTTGAAGTTTACGGAGCGAATGCTCAGGGATCTTATTACCAGGATGGAATAAGTGTACAAGAGGCTTGTGATCAGTAATGATCAGGAAATGGTTGCCATAGAGATATTCGTTGAAACGGCGAATACCAAAGATGATAGCTAAAGCTTCTTTTTCAATCTGAGAGTAACGACGTTGATGCTCGTTGAGTGTCTTTGAAACGAAAGCTATAGGACGTTCTTGTCCGTGACGATCCTTCTGAGAGAGAACGGCGCCGATTCCATAATCTGAGGCGCCCGTGGCGAGCTGAAAGTGAGTGAGTTTGACAGATTGAACAAGGGCTTTGTTGATAGCTTGCCAGGCATGTTGGCATTGCGGAGACCACTGAAATTTAACACCTTTCTTGCGTAAGGCGTTCAACGGAGCCGCAACTGAAGCGAAGCCTGGAATGAACTTGTTATAATAGTTCGCTTTACCTATGAAAGATTGGAGCTGCTTGATGTTCTGTGGTGCAGGCATGTTGAGAATCGCAGAGACATTCCGCTCACTAGGTCGAATGCCGTTCTTATCGAGGATATGACCTAAGTAGTGTACTTGAGGTGGAAAGAAAGTGCATTTATCTACGCGCGGAGACCATTTTCTTTCAATTTAGTGAGAAGTAAGCGCAGATTATGGAAATGTTCTTGATGATCTTTGCCAGTCACCAGAATGTCATCAAGGTAATGCGCACAACCAGGAATGGAGGCGGTGAGCTGCGCTAAATAGCGCTGGAAAATAGCAGCTGATGAAGAGATGCCGAAAGGGAGACGCTACAGCTGGAGCAGTCCAAGAGGAGTATTCAGCGTGAGAAATTGCTTGGATTCGGCGTTTAAAAGTAGCTGTAGATAGGCTTCTTTTAGATCCACTTTAGAGAAAAATTGACCACCTGCTAAACGGCGAAATAATTCTTCCGGACGGGGAATTGGAAAGACGTCGGTTTCAATCTGTGAGTTGACCGTAGAGCGAAAATCACCACAAAGGCGTACCTTGCCATTGGGTTTCTTAATGACGACCAAAGGAGTAGCCCATTGACTGGAAGTAACAGGGACCACTATACCGGCTTCTATCCATCTGTTTAACTCGTCATTAACTTGGTCTTGAAGTGCAAGGGGAACAGGACGGGCTTTGAAAAAGCGAGGCTTGGCTCCTGATTTCAGCTGTATGTGAGCAGTGTAGTCCTTGGCGGTAACTAGTATAGAGTCGAAGACTTCAGGAAATTGCTCCAGGAGATCCGTAACATCAGAGGTAGGTTTCAAGGTAGAGAATACATTGACGTTGTCATGAATTTGGAAGCCGAATAAATTGAAGAGATCCATGCCAAGAATATTAGAAGCTGTATAGTTGTTGACTACTAGTAAGGTAATGACTTTCTGAATACCCTTATCGCTGGCTGCAAGAATGATCTGGCCCTTAATATCAATCTTCCTCTTGTTAAACGTAACAAGCTGCATGTCAGCCGGAGAGCACGAAGGTGAGCCTAAGTCATGATACTTAGCCAGGTTGATGATAGAGACAGGTGAGCCAGTATCTAACTGAAATTCAATAGAGCGATCAGAGAAAGAGAGTGGAACTAGTATCTTGCTGGAATTCTTGGTAGGCAGAATGAGATTGATCTGATCTATTTCCATGTCCTGTCGGGGTTGAGTATTAGGCTTTCGTGTCGAAGAAGTCTTGGCAGGGCGGAGTGAACTGTTACAGACTGTCTTGATGTGCTCGATTTTATGACAACGATCACAAGTGGCTTTGAAGAAACGGCAGTCACGGCAGTCGTGATGTTTGAAATATCCTCTGCAGGAAGGCAGGAGGTGAGACGTCTTCTGAGCAGCACGCTTTCTTGGAGAAGAGCGAGAGGGAACCTGGCGAGAACGCTTGGCAGAAAGCGATTTGCTGGGGCGGTTCGAAGGAGCAGACGACTGGCGGTCAGGCTGCGAGACTTGAGCGACCTCATGTTTATTAGCAATTTCCGCGGCATTCTTGGTAGTGAGTTCATATACATTAGCTATACGCTGTACTTCTTCTAAAGAAGGGTTACTCTTCTTAACAGCGTCAAAACGAACTTTGTCCTGGGGAGTATGGAGAATGACCATGTCCCGAATGAGAGAATCTGTATAGGGCGTACCACAACCGTCCTTGGAACAGATAAACTGGCAGGGCTTGGCGAGACCACGTAGTTCCGCGATCCACTCGACATGAGTCTGGTGCGGTTGCTTCCTGCTGTGAAAAAACTTGTAGCGAGCGGCTACGATGTGCGGGTCTCTAGTATAATGCCCATTGATACTAGGTAATAGCTGGACGGAAGGCACTTCGAAAATTTGCTCCTCAGGGCTTAATTTTTGCAGTAATTCACACGTCGAATTTCTAACTGAACTGAGAAATAGAGCACGTTGTCGCTGTTCGTCCGTGATTGAATGGCAGATGAAGTGTTGCTGAAGGCGGGCGTAATAGGCTGACCATTTTTCGTGAGCCGGGTCAAAAGCAGAAAATGTTGGGACTACTGTGGGCTGTGCAGAAGCAGAGAGAGCTTGTATAGCTGTAAGCAATGCTGTTTGTTGTTGTTGCATGAATTGCTCTTGTTGCTGTTATAAAGCTTGCAATATAGCAGCGAATTGCTCCGTCGTAGCCATGGTGTGCAGTGCGAGAGAGAAAATAACTTATGAAGCAGCGTGTACTGAGACTGGCTGACAACCTGACCTTCACGCGAGCAGCTGGGAGTGAGAGAGAGAGCTTGGCGTGTGCCGAACAGGTGTTGGAAGAGGGCGAGCCGTGAAAAGGAAGCGGACTGTCCGTAGTTCGACGGAGTCGTAGAGAGGTAGAATTATGCTGGATAAATGCGAACTGTTGGCAGAGTGCTGTTGGTCCCGATGTGCTGGTTATAGTACTGATGACGTTGTTTACTTCTTTGCCGAATTTGTGTGGTAAGTGAGGTACGTAGTACTGTGTGTACCTTGTCGCCAATTTTAATGTAATTTGCGAAATCTGCGTGTTAGTTTTGCTCGCCGCCAACTTAAATGTAATTGGCGAGGTCTGCGCGTTAGTTTACCTCGTCGCCAATTTTAGTTGTGTTGTATACAACAACAGGTATACAGGAACACAACTATATTTTATTGCTTCAGATAGTCTTAACAACATATATACATACATTCAAATAAAACTTTCCTCGAAGCAGTATGAAAATTACAACAGTTAACGTTGCTTGTAGACTGAAGTTCAAAAAGAATGTACACTTTATATACATATATACATGAATCTATCTTGATGCGAAAGTCCATTGAAAATCTAGAGTTCTTGATAGTTGAAAACTATCTGCTCTATACCGTCACAAGTGTAATCAGTAGCGAAAGCTTGCACTAATAGAATATTAGTTGTTTCTGTAACTTGTCAGGAACTGACATTGAAATGCATAATTAGTAGAATACTAATTGATGTGATTGAGCCTAGGTGGGACTGAGGGAATACTGTCATCGGGCTCGACGTGGCTGCGGGAAACGGGAGCGGAGGCAGTAACCCGAGGTGAAACCTCAAACACTCAGAATCAGTCCACCTATTCGAGACACCTTTTTAAGAGGGATAGCCTCCGTGTTCGACATTCGGCGTAATCTGGTGCTGGGCACTGGCAAGTCCTCGCCTGTGGATGGAAGGCAGCGCCTTTATATAGCTGGCTGATGTAACAGGCAAGCGCAGTGCAGACGTCTCGTAGAGTCGAGAACAATCCAGGCTGTTGCGTGCGCGGAGCAGGCGGCGCAGAGCGAGGAGCGCGAAGGACACACGACAATTACTATTATTGTAACTATTATTATTGTTCAATTCGCTTATGCAATGATGATCGCTTGCGTGATTGTATTTGAATGTATGTACACTACCGCTCATTAATTTCAATACACCCAATAATTGATATCTCGTTCTCTGTAGATAAGGTCTAATACCGTGGGTACGGTTAAGGAAGCAAAGGAATAGTACAACAGTTGTACACATGGCATGATTTTTGTTTGTGGTCATCGAGATACAATAGTACCCAACAACCAATGTTGTGTAGATAAACGTTGTGTACATATCGGATATGTTTGTTTACCTATTCGCCGACGGACGCCGCATTTGGTGCATCTGTGTTGTTCCCTGTAGTGATGTGATATCTGCAGCGAACGGCAAACATTGCTACGATACATAACATGTGGTTCCTGCATGTCAGTTCCTTCGTGACAATTGAAGTGTGCACATCGCTAGTATGGCTCCACGAGTGGATATATCCATAGAAAAACGTGCTGCAATTGTAGCAATTAGCCAAGCAGGTTTATCTATTCACCAAATTGCGAAACAGTGTAGTGCGCCTATAGGAGAGTGCAATACACCCTACACACCCTTCACCGCCAGAAGACAACAGGTAGCAATAAGGACATACCACGACCAGGACGACCTCGTAAAACAACTAAAAGTGATGATAAATATATCAGAATTACCAGTAAGAGAAATAGATTCCAAACAGCGCCCCAAATTCGTGCAGAATTAGTAGAAATGAATACGACAAAAATATATGTTGCAACAGTAAAAAGGAGACTGACTGAAGTCGGCTTGAAAGGATGTGTCATAGCAAGAAAACCCCTTCTAAGGCCCATAAATAAACAGAAGAGACTTGAATGGGCTAGAAAACATCGTAATTGGACATCGGAAAAGTGGACGAAGGTGTTATTCATCGATTAATCGAAGTTCGAGATTTTTGGAACCAGAAGGAGAATATTTGTTCCCCTATTTGTAGGGGAAAGGGTACCCCAGCAGTGTGTTCTATCTACAGTTAAACACGGCGGAGGTTCTATTATGGTTTAGGGATGTTTTGCCGGAAATAGAGTTGGCGACATTATGAAAATAGAAGGATGTATGGATGAGAAGCAGTACCACCGCATATATCAGTATCATGCAGTACCTAGTGGATTGCGCTTAATAGGGAAAGGGTTCATCTTACAACAGGATAATGACCCAAAACATCGGTCAGAATACTGTACGAACTACATTGCATCAAAGGAAAACAAAAACTACTGAAAGATATGGTATAGCCGTCCCAAAGGCCCGATTGCAATCCCATTGAAATGGTCTGGGATGAAGTGGACAGACGTATCAGGGAAGCTAATATATCCAGCAAGGAACATCTCTGGAATATTGTTAAGGATGTGTGGAATCATATAGATTCACGATACCTAGAAAAACTGATTGACCGCATGCCTCGAGTTTGTGAGGCAGTCATTAAATCCAAAGGAGGAGACTTTGATGAAAGTAAAATATAATGTTTGTGATGGTATTATATATGTGTAAGTTAATATAATTATATTTTGTGAGAAATAACGTTTGATTTGTGTTTTAAATCTGAAATACCAGGGTGTATTGAAATTAATGAGCGGTAGTGTATATATACGTGTGTGTAGATTAACACTAAAACATGTACAGTAAGAGTTGCTGTGTATCAGATGTGGACGTAGTGTATGCAATAACTTGTGACATTGTAATATTGCGAAATACTGATGGAGTAACTGCCGAGTCATCGCTTTGTCATCATGCGTATTTAGCGATGAGCTCACTTTGTGGAGATACCTACTGAGTGCCCCAGGCAATTTCACCATTGTCATGTAACGGAGCAGGGTGGGAGTATATCATAGTTATTTCCGGATATTGCGTAGGTGTGTCAACTAATGTCTATATAAGGTGGCTGTATATTGTAGCGTCAGTCATTAGTCAAACGGAAGGTGAACAGTGAAGACGTCAATTGGATAAGTGAACAAAGAGGGGGAATCGAAAGAATGGAGAGGCCACAGTTGGTCGGTCAGTGAAGTTGGAAGGATAGGCTTGCCACGAAGTCATAGAAGGATAGGCTTGCCATGAAGTCATATAGGACAGACTTGCCAAGAAGTCATCTGGATGGAGAAGAAGCAGTCACATGGATACTTAGTTGTCAGTGAAACGAAAAGGATACATCACCAAATTAGGCTTGATATATCTACAGCAAATACCAATTCAAAGGAATACGTCGTAATTACACTCAAAGTGTTGAAGGTAAGTCAAGTGAACCAGTGAGGGATAAATTTCTGTGTTAATACATATAAATATACAGCCACCTTATATAGACATTAGTTAACACACCTACGCAATATCCCACCCTGCTCCAAATGTTACGTACAATGGTGAAATTGCCTGGGGCACTCAGTAAATGCTATTTTATATATTTCAAAAGTTAGTAACGAAGTCAGGAACAACTTCAACATATTGCAGGTGTTGTTAAATGTCCGGCCAAGAATTCAAATTTAATGCCTAGTTTCTTTCAGTTGCAATGTCATAATTTCATATTCTCATCTGTTTTATCGCAACAGTTCTTACTATTTTTATTTAAATTATTTCAAGAATATATTTTGTTCTATCAAATAAAGTTATCGTTTCATTTCAAGAGTAGAATTACATAACCTCAAACTTTATGAGGAAACAAAACGACAATCTCCATTTCCCAGAACCTATATGGTATGTTGTCGAAAGTAAGCTATTTACCCCACACCATAGAGATATTCAATATTCTCATTCTATTATTGCTGCACTAAGTTGTAGCTGGCACCCATCAAATAACGTATGTGTAAGTAATCAGGCAAGAACAAAGTGTGGGTACAAAGTCCGATGATTGTGTATTTTATTTAATGAACATTAATTTTCATATTTTTCAATTTAAATGCTATTTTATATATTTCAAAAGTTAGTAACGGAGTCAGGAACAACTTCAACATATTGCAGGTGTTGTTTATTTTTTAGTATTAATCCTACCCTACAGCATCTCCTAAATTAACTAGTAGTAATGCTGTTGACTTGCAAGTTTAATCTTGTCTTATGATTTAGAAGAAAGGAGAGGTAGAGTTTCAAGAATAAAGAAACACAAGATTTAAAGTACATCCTCTTTATTAATCCATGAATTGAAATTATTAACCAAGCCATTTGACATACAGTTTATTTCCACAACGACGAATAACACGTTCGATTAAATAGTGATTAGGATATTTTGTTTTCTGCAGTTCTTCGATGTAAAATCCTCCTTCAGTAGGCTGTCCTCTGAAATCGCGAATTAAATATGTGACTAGATTAATAAGCTTAACACTACTGATTTGAAAAAATTCATTGCTCCTATTAGGGGTGTATCCTTTTGCGAAAGGTAAACTTGTGTTTGCTGATGCGAACGAAATCACCTTTTTAAAGCGATGGCGGCGCGGATCAATCGTTTTGATTACACGATGAATAGCATCTAAGAGTGGTGTATTCTTTGCAACAAGACGTGGCCTTGTCCCGATTGTTCGATGAGATATATCGTTGTAGGTAGACACGAGTCTAGGTAGCAGTTCAGTCCAATGATATGAATCTTGAGCTGCAAATTCTCACCACATCATTATTTGAGTGTACGATTAAAGCGTTCTACAACACTTGCCTTGAGATTGCTGTACATAGAGTAGTGACGAATGCCAAGTAACTTGAGGTAAGAAGAAAAATCCTTGTTTTAAAACTCTTTACCTTGATCGGTTTGAAGAAGCCTTAGGCAGCGTTTCGATTGTTCAACAATAAGTTTAAATGCGTCATTGCCTTGAGCTGCTGTCTTAGAACGCACAAGTTGTGCAAAAGCAAACGTAGAGTACACATCGATGACAGTAAGTAGATACTTAAACCCTCATTGCTAGAGGCATACGGAATCATTTCTACTAAGTCTGCTCGCCAGAGATCATCTTTTTCGCGTGTAATAACGCGTCTGCGACAGTAGGTGCGATGTGCTGGTTTATGTAACTCGTGTGCGATGCTTATCTTTACAGACGAGGTCTTATATTGACGAGCCATTACTGAATAACACCCGCATGTCATAATTTTCTATTTCTAGAATTTCTGATTCGTGACCTGTGTTACTATCTTGCGAAGCTCTTAGAAGTTGTAATCGTTCAACGAGTAAGTTAAGGTCATTCCAATACCTAACCTCTACATACGGCAACAAAGGCTTGTAGATAACATTAGGACCACGTGCAGCTGGTTTATGTGACGAAAACAGCCTAAAAATAAACTTTCGATACTTGTGAATCTTATTTGCATTTACAGCTTCTGTCCTCTTGTAATTACGTCGTATTGCATCAGTAGCAAAATATATTGCTTTATATTTTTTAAGATCATCTTGTAAAATTATATCCTTGTCAGGTATTCGGTGAGAAAAGAAGTTCTAAGAGACCTTTAGTAGGTTTATAGGTAACGCCTTTTACGATGAGTCTCTTGCTATTAATTTTAACGTTTGCATTACCTATCCAGAAACAGTCGTCTTCATAGCGAATGCCGTAGGTTGTGTCAGTTTTTCCTGTGAAGAATTTTTCTATATAAGGATCAAATAGAGATCCATAGGTATTTTGAATAAAACTCTTAAACTGATCACGATACTCTGGCGTGATCATTACCTAGACAAAGACAGTAGCTCTTGTGTTGATGTAGTAGGTGTTTCAGCAAAAACATCTGTAATTAAAAACTTAACACTTTTAGATGGTGAAGTATAGTTAAGTTCTTCTTCCTCATCCTCTTCCTCATCCCTATCCCGCTTCTCCTCTTCCTCATCCCGCTACTCTTCGTCTTTATGCATTTCTTGTTCATGCTTCTCTACTATATGACGACTGCATAGAAACAAAACTTGTAGTAGCCTGGGGCAATGAAGTAAAATTAAAAATTTCGTTCAGTGATGAACCTAGTTGCGTTTTCAAAAATAAATCAGTGTCTGCTTGAATATATTTAAGCTCTTTATGTCTTCGTCGAATATTGTTTCGAGCACGGATTATATGTTTGTAATCTCTTTGCTGGATGTTGTCATGATTGTGGTTTTTGATCAAGTGGTGATTGTAACTCTGTGTTAAGGCATATAAAATGATCAAAACCCATGCGATATGGTCCATAATGAACATCACTTTCTTTATCATTAACTGAAAGCCGTAACGATGTGATGACCAACATGTAGCACACATACGTTTAAAGTCATTGAAAGTCATATATCAGTGTTAACATGATCATCATACACATGTAGCATGTCCCGATCATCTAGTCGAATAACACAATAATATCTGCGTTATCGCGTATCACCTGCTCAGAATAGGTTTGACGTGAATAGAAGAAATCTATATATTTATGTCGCCCCATACTAAAGTATGCACGAATATCGTTTTGCTGTTCTGTTGCGACATCTTCAAATATCATAAGACAATTGGGAAGCACATCATCCGGTGATGGTACTTACCGATGTGAATTAAATTGAAAATATTTCAATCCATCTTTAACCAGATCGTGCATTACAATTTTTAGAATATTATATAGCGGTTGATAGTGTGACTTGGCAAAACTGTAAATATTCTCGAAGCGTATGCCATTCAAGAGGTAATGAGTGTGAGTAAAAGATGTGTCTTTCCACATCCTGATGGGCCAGCTAAAATATGTCGAAAAATAAAAGAAAACAACTTTCCATGACGTCTTTTTGTAGTTGTACTAGAACTAGGTAAGAGATGTGGCACTATGTCACTAACAGGTGGTGTGTCTTCTTGCTTTATAATCTTCATGGTAACTGAATAATAAAGTAGGCAATAGTTATATATATATCAAACAACAACAGGTAATTGTCAGTTCATAATTTTCTCTTCAGAAGTAAAGTCGTGTACAGAATGGTGAAACAACGATATCCAAATGATATGAAGAAGAAAACTAAAACTGTTGGATGTAAATATGTTGTAACGGTTGCACAAAAAGCTATTTGTGAGGAATACAAACCACGTGTAGCTATTACTAAGGACTATGCGCAGCAAGAGCGAGAATTTCACCAAAGTGCAGAGCAATGTTTTGTAAACGTGCACGAATTATTCCTGTACCAAAACGAGGAGGATTTCTTCCTGCGCTGTTTGCAGGTCTAGCAGCTTTAGGGTCTTTGCTGGGTGGTGCTGGAGCAGTAGCAAGAACTGTTAAGGCTGTTGAAGAAGCGAAGCAACAGTTGAAAGAGAGTGAACTTCATAACAAGACAATGGAAGCAATTGTATTACGAGGCAAAGGCGTACACATGAAGCTAGCGCCATACAAAAGGGCTTGTCATCTACATATCTCCAAAAAACATCTACTGAATGCACTGCCACATCGAGCTCTAACCCACGAAGTTTTTTTACATTTGCTAAATAACTAGGAATTCATTATTTTCGAGGTGTGTATATGCGCGATCAACTACCAGCATGCCCACGTGAACGTGGGAGTGCTGTGTATAACTTAGAAAACAGTCGTGGATCTGGAACTCATTACGTTGCCTACGTAAAACGTAAATCTAAAGTATGGTATTTCGATAGCTATTGAGACTTACCTCCTCCATTCGAGCTCATACGTTATTTCGGAAACAGTGCAGACACTGTTTACAATAAAAACCGTGTGCAAAAATTCAATATACGCAAGTGCAGGCGATTATGTCTTATGTTCTTTTATCAAACCCACACCGTAGACAAAGGGCATTAGTGTGCACGTGATGACTAACGGTGAAAGAACGTTCGCTGTACGCGGAGAAATCCTGAAGCAACTGTCTACTTTAATCCACCGATCGAAATCGTTCACCAGCTACATAGTCTTGGACTTGTGTCGTTTGAAAGCTACAATAAAATCTATAATGTGCCTGATGGCGTAAATAAGTTCTATTACTATGAGTATGTGCTAAGGCTACCATCAGGCAGTTATTCAGTAGACGATATTCATGACTACATTAAAAGTACGTGAATTGAACAGTTTAGAGAAGAGAGTGTTAGTAATCATAATTACATGTTCTCAATTACTGAGGGCAACATCAAACATAAATGTGTTATTGAGTCATCATTTAAGATTGACTTCAAATCACAACTTGATTCGATCGGACCATGCTTGGATTTTCACCTAGGGAATTCTTACCGGACGTACGTTACGAGTCTGATCAACCTACAACACTCTTTGATGATCATCTTGTAAACCAGGGGCGGGTACAGTATGTATGTATGTGTGCTAGGGGTCCATGACTTTGCCAGGGGTCAATGACCTCGGGTGCTGACTCAGCACAAAAATGCTGACGGTTGTTTGTTTTAGAACATACATAGCCGTACTACTTTAGCTCTTTTTCTTGGGTGGAAATCCCAATTAGAATTCATATGTGCTGGTCTAGTTCCGTAGTCAGTTTTTCGAACTATGTCACATCCCTAATACTTCGTGAAATAGGGCTTGTGTACACCACCTTTTGGGACAAATTAACATTCTTGTTCTTAGCAACCGATCCCATTTCTTCAGACTCATTCTCGAACATTATTGAACTTACATTGTTATGGTTGCTTGCGCACCGTTTATTTATTCAATTATTGTTATGTCCTTGAAATAGTTATTAACTTTTTGCATTTCTCAACTACCGTAAATTGGGGCGAATAGGGACAAAAACTGAGAAAATTAAATTGAATTAAGCAGCTCGCCTGAGTTTTGGTCTATGGTGATGGTACCAGTTCACTTAAGATGGATAATCTGTTGTTTACAATATGTTTTGGCGCCAACATTTAATATTTCATTTCTTGTGTCGGCGGACATGCTAATGGGGTGTTAATTTTCTTAGAAATTCCATACTGTGTAAAATGTTGTCTGATATCAGCTTGTGGCTAGACTGATGTGTTACTGCAATACTATTCTCATTTGGGTGCGTTTTTTTTTAGTATTTTCACATAATAGTTGTTAAGGTACCTTTATTTCGAAATCAGCTGTTTTTTTTGTTGGAGGCATATTTTTTCCATTAAATTGGGGTGAATGGGGACAGGATAAAAAATGTATAAAATAAACACGTTTATCTGAAAAACTGAGTGTGAGTCTAGGTGATTTTGAGGAAGCTAATGAAGATGATCCAGAACAACAAGAATCTGTTCAAAATGAAGTAGACTCGAGTGATGAAGAAGGACAAGATGGTGAAGTGGAGAGAGCAAAAAATGATGAGAAGGCAAGTAAAGAAATAAACGATCTGAAGGAAGGAGACTGGGTCAAGGTCCAATTTTCTTATGATAAGGGTGTGAAGATATTCATTGGAATGCTTCTACAAGAACTTGAAAAGGAAAAGGACAAATACATTGTAACTTTTCTTCGCCACTCAACCAAATGTTCAGATGTCTTCGTGTTCCTTGATGTGCGTGATGAATACGAATTCTCAAAAACTGATGAACTTGCTGTTTTAAAGCCACCAACTGTGCGAAGAGAACATTACATCTTCAAGCCAAACCTACTTTCAAAGCGGTTTTATTTGGAAAATCTTTTTTTTTTTAATTTTAGGTCAGCCGTCCTTTTAGAATTTGTAATTTGTGTCTTTGTGCCATTAAAATGATAGCAAAGGGTTTAAAATTAATATTTGTGTTTTTAATTTTGTAATAAATGTTAAGAACTTGTTTTTAAAGAGGTAAATGATGTTCCAATTCACCCCTCTGTGTGGCTGAATAGGGATTACAATAAAATTAAAAACCTGTCGCTTTTCACCCCGACCTTGGGTTGAATAGGGACATGAATATATGTAAATATATATGTTCACGAGAACGGAGAAGCAGATTTATGTTATATGTTATGAACAATCTACGGGACATTACAAAATATAAAAATATAACTTTCAGTACTAAGTTATTTATTGCTAAAATATATAGGAAAAACTGAAGAAGTTTACCCCAGTTTACGGTACAACAAAGAAGAAGGTGAAATAAGTTAACGAAATTGTGGCTACTTGTTCTTGTCCAGTCCTGAGGACCCACCGTTTTCTTGCTCTGGTATAACAATAATAAATTATTATTATTATTATTATTATTATTATTATTATTATTATTTTATGGTGTCAAGTAGACATTTGGATTTTACGCCAGCCAGTTTCGACGTTCCGTTTTATTCTAGGCTTACTAGATGGCGGAGTACACTGGTTCTCTTTTGGCTGAGTTTTAATTAATTTTGTCGGGTATACATCTCGACATCCAACAGAGGTGGGTGCTGTCCCGTCCTCATCCATAGCTCACAATGCATCGATTTCCGGTGCAACTCGAGATTGAACCTCAACGGCTCACATGTCGTCCTTTCCTTCTTTTCAGTCTAGACTCGGCGTGGGCCCACCGTTACTCGGTCTGTGTTCAGCATTGTGTAGTTCATTCTCATCTTCATAAATTATATCACCTTCTTCTTGAATCCCAACTGTGTGCGGTCGGCACTGAGCCAGTTTTACTTCTGGATGCTCCTGGTGGTGGTTGATAGTGTGATTTGTTGTACCTAGGGAAGCCGTCCCTCCCGCAACGGAACCAAGGAACCGCTGAATCTATGGTCATTGTACTACGAAGGATTCTTATAAAACTATACACCGTTTATTGACATCGCTTCTAACGACGTATAGGATATAACGATTCCCTCTAAATCCTATATAAACACTGTGTTCAAAAATTGCGTAGTACGACGTCGTTTATCGAAACATATTGTATAAAACGACGTGGATGTGTCGGCAATAACGTCCGATATTGAAGTGTTGACAACAACGTAAAGCTTATCACTGTATTTTTAAAATCAGACTGACTAGTAAATAGTCAAGTCAAGCATCGTTGTGAAGATGTCGTTAAGAAAAGGAAAGTGTTTCATATTGAAGAAAAGTCACACATAATAATTATGGCGATTATAAAATGGGGAAATAAATGTGAACAACGGGAAGCAATTGCGTGTATCACACTGAATGAGTTCTAAAATTTGGAAGGACAGAGAGAAAATGCACTCCCTCTAAAGATCAAGCGGGTCAAATCACCTGAGCACAAAGATATTCTACAATCTTTATTTAGATGGCTTAAGTAGCAAAAAAGAAATAAATAATGTACTCTTCAAGCGAAAGTCAATACAATTTGTTTTAGTCCCACTCTACTAAAAGTGTTCTGTAAATAGACTACCTATTTCAGTTACGTTTTTGAAGTTTTAACTTAATTCTGTTAATTAACCATGTGAGGGTGCAGTTTAAATCTTAGGCATATGACAAATATACCGGTTTGTGCGACCATCGCCTATAACGTCCCTTCCGGGTCACCTGGCTGTATTTATTTAAAGTGAGTCTCATCATAATATACTGATATCAATCGGATTAACAAAAAGAAAATACCTATACGAAATGAAATTATGTCATGAATAAATGACACGGCTTCCACGGCCGCAGATCTACAAATCTCGGGAATAGAACCAAGGCCGTGTGCGTTTGCAGTTTCCCGACATTCGAGTCCTCCTCTCAAGACGCGAGCACAACTTCCTCGGTTTAAATTTACAGAAGAAATGAAGAAAGCTATAAATGAAGTAGTTTTAAAACAACAGCCGGTTTTGTATTTTAGCATAAATTTCGCTCTTTCATGTCGTTTTAAAACTGATTTACAGGCTGTGAAAGTAGGAGCGCAGGGGATGTTTATCGTCTTCGCCTGCATCACCATAGAGACACTGGCACTCACATTTCCATCGTTTTTCACTTCACCTATTGCTTATAGAACAAAGTGGTTTGTAAATTATATTCTGAACATATTTTTTTTATTAGCAATTCTCTTGTAAAATAGATATTTAAGTTTTGTGTTCCAGTCCCCCTCCTACTGAATTTACTTAAGATCCTCCTCGTCCTTACCGTAAACCAAGTTGAATAAAAAAATCCACCAATCCAATATCCCGTGATGCAGGAACAGACAAAAATTAAACTCAGTCCTGTCCAACTATCACGTTGATGTTCAGAAAGTACCGCTACGCAATCTGCAACATTCCTTCAACTCAAAGAATCTCTACTTACATCAAATGGAATTGAAGTAAAAGTCTGGTTAGGGTCTGGACATTGCAGACACCATTCAAGAAGACCCAGACAGCATTACTGTTCATACACCGACAACTGCTGTAAACCTTACAAACTTATGGAGGAGATTCCATTATTTAATAAATGAAATATGACTAAGAGTGTGCCTGACACACTACAAGTTCGTACTGTAGAGCTAAGAATTAGTTCGAACGTTAGAGAGTTTCTCGTCTTCGCCAACGTATCACTGATGTTCAGATAATTACTCTCTTTCATCTTCCAACTCTCACGGACACTCGATATTTGCTTTTCACAACAAACAATTCATATAATACCGATATTGCTGGAGACTAAGGGAAGGTAACCAAGGCCTGAAGGAGCTCCATAAGAAGCCACTCTTTCTAGCGAAGACAACGCGGTAATAAGAAACTCTCTCAGGGTTGTATTTTGGAGAGTGACCCGTCACTGCCTCCTTCAAGTAAGCCTGGAGAAAATTTCGCTGAAAGCTCTACTCCAGATGGTAAAGAATTCACCACGGTTTTCGGCGACGTCAGCGGACCACGGATTCTAGGGAAATTTGTGAATGTGCAAGGCAGTGAACAAGTTGACTCTGATCATCGAGAACAACTCGGAAACGGAGAAGTTGCTGTCTAACTGCACCTCAGTTTTGATCCCCGTTCTTCACAAAACAAGAGATCTTAAGGACGGGAACAACGACCGAGGAATCTCTCTGCTCCCAGTAAGGTACAAGGGCGTGTCCAAGTGGACAGTCTACAGTACTAACCTACTCCAAGATGTTCACTTTAGGAAGGCGTACTGGTCCGTGGAGAGACAACCCCTTCTCGAAGAACTAGGACTAGACAATAAAACATGAGCTGCCGGATATTCTTCACTCCTCTTCAACTGCGTCCTTGAAATGTTCCAAGGGAATGACGGAAGAAATTGGTCAACTTGGATCTCCAGTGTGGGCTGACAGTAGATTGTGTCCGCTTTGCAGTGATAGCGGCAATCAGAGTCTATTGTCTCCGAAGACAAAGCTGGACGACTAAGTGTTACTGGAGAAAGGAGGCTAACAAACATATGTCACTAGAAGAGGGTGAAGTGAGTACCTCGGCGCCAGCTTGTCAGAGTTGTGCTGGAACTGGCCTATGGACATGCCGTCGAGTGTCTGTCATAGAAGGCTTTGCGAGAGAAGATGCTAGGCCCGGTTGTGGAAGGTGGCTGTGCCAGGACTGTCTGTGAGGCACGTCCTCAACAAGGTCCGTGCTTTGAACAAGCGTGGTCCGAAGTAGCTCTATGCGGACGAAAAGGAGTAGAAGAAGTGATGAGCTCTTCATGATCCGCATCTTTCAAACTTTGCACCACTGTTCATTTGTACGGAAAGAGCTATATCTTGTGCTCCGCCTGTCTCTTTATGTGACTCAAAAGTCGAAGATCGACATTGCGCCAAGTCTCTGTCGAAGGACGACTTTACAAAAATACGTTCCTCAATTGAAAGAAGCTCAATTAAAAAGAAAGTCAATACTACAACGGCTGTCGTTCACCAACTGAATATTGAACTAAAACGTACAAAGACTGAAGAAGTCGCACACCAAATATAAGACCTCAGAAAACGTTTAATTTGATTGGAACCTGCACGAAGTACGAGGATCTGAAGAAGCAGCTCAAGTCACGGCGAGGCTTAAAATTTTGTAATTGTATCTTGTTAAGTTTTCGAGAAAATGAACATGTCTGAAATAAGAATGTTTGAAATGCCGCCCTGATTTTTATTATGGAAATGGGCGAGTAAGGTGAGAAACAGAGAAGAGTCAGGTTGCAGATAAGATCTAAGAAAAGGACACCTGAGCTACCAGAGCGCGTCAGTCCGCCGCCCTCGATTAGAGAACATGAGGGTGGGAAACTGGACCTGCCCGCCAGGTCCGCCTCTACCTACAACCTCGTCGGGTTTATTCTCAACTACTCCTGCCTAACCTCCTGCCATTGTTCCCAGTTCAGTAGCAGATCTCTACGATCCGCTTGAAACGATCTGTCAGTTCCCGTCGCATTACTTTCAGCTCTCTGCTATTGAGAGCACGGTGAGAATTGTGTTTAACACGAGCAGTGTCGAGGTTTCTTTGTTCGTCCGTCTGTTCTTTGATCCTTGATCGATTTTTTTTCGACAAACAGTCGGAAGACAACAAGAGTTGACCAAGTGAAGTCGGACACGAAAGAAGATTGTGAGCAGTAAGTTCTACAAAACTGCCAATTCTGTCACTTCCATGTCACGCAGTTTTCTTTCTACTATTAACTGTGATAACCCCTCTAAAGGGACAGCCCTGCTGACCTGGCCGTTCACCTGGAAGCACGTGAGTTCGATTCCAGGTGATAAAAGAGACTCCCAATCCTGGAGAGGCAGACGGCCCCGCCTACATGAGAACTACTGAGAAGCTGCCTGAAGGTGAGATAGCGGCCCCGGTCTTCAAGGACCGAGACGATTCGACGCACTGACCACGTGACACCTCGTAATATGCAAGCCTTTGGGCTGTCACTTGGTAGGCCTGGTCCATCAGGACTCCAGCACCATGAGATGATAATAATAATAATAATAATAATAATAATAATAATAATAATAATAATAATAATAATAATAATTAGCGGGTGGATGTAGTCCGCCTCTGTAGTGTAGTGATTGGTGTGATTGACTGCCACCCCCGGGGGCAAGGGTTCGATTCCCGGCTCTGCCACGAAATTTGAAAAGTGGTTCGAGCACAGGAAACGGGGTTCACTCAGCCTCGGGAGGTCAGCTGAGTATAGGGGGTTCGATTCCCACCTCAGCCATCCTCGAAGTGGTTTTCCGTGATTTACCACTTATTCTCCAGGCTACGGCCGCTTCGTTCCCTCTTCCTTGTCTATCCCTTCCAATCTTCCCATCCCCCCACAAGGCCCCTGTTCAACATATCAGACGAGGCCACCTGGGCGATGTACTGGTCCTCCTCCCCACTTCCATCCCCGACTCAAAGTCTCAGACTGCAAGACACTGCCCTTGAAGTGATAGAAGTGGGATCCGTCACTGATTCCATGGAAAAAACATACCCTGAACGGTAAACGGACTAGAAAGAAGAAAAGGGAGTGGTTGTTGTGTATTCCCCCCCCCCCCTCTCTTCCCTTTGCATTAGGACGTTGTACAGAAGTTCATTCTGCGATAAAAACAAACGATAATAATACGTTTATATTTTACAGTACATTATTTTGCATTTTTTGGGTGATTTTGGATGATCACTCATTATTTTAACTACGTAAAAAGTTTTAGGTCAATGTTCAGATCATTTGAAAATGTTTTAAATGTATACATGTATAATAAAAGTCCACAAATGACAACATAGACGAATTGTACATTTTTCTTAGATATAATTAAATTTGCTAAATACCTTTCACGACCAATCACACTGCCAGGAGTTGGTGACTGAGAAAGGATAAGGAAAGGATTTTTGACCTGTCAGTCTTGTATTTCTTAACGTGTCTCAAGCACAAGGAGTGCACCAGCCTTCGCTCGCGTCCCTACAGCCAGTCATTCACCCCCGCGAGCCAAGACCAAAGGAAAACGAGAAAGAATTGGAAACGACAGACATACAGATTTAGACTGACAATGAGCAGCAGGACTCTGAAGCCGGAAGCGTGCGACCGCCGCCATCTTACGTAACTACACTACCCCGATGCATTAAATGTAAAATAGTAGCCGAAACGGGAATACTGAACAGGAGATAATTAAAACAATTAAAAGCCCATCGAAATAATAACAATAACATTGATTAATTGGACATATTAGGTCCTTTATCTCACTGTTGAAAAAAAAAGTAAGACTGGTATATAAATTTATCAATGCTTAAAAATAACCAACCTGTTTTAGACCGATCTTTGGTCAAATCTATTTCAACTCTCTTACAGCATGATTCACACACATGTTAAACTTTGTTTGTTTGTCCAATCCAGTAACACACAACTGAGCTGTGACTTCATTTGGTATGTTCTCGTTCATGACTAAGCTTAAACCACGTTTCTCTACGGCGTCGGGTATGAGGTGAGATGAATCTACCGTGACGAGTTTCTATGACCGGATGCCCTTCCTGACGTCCTCATCAGAGGAGTTGATGAAATGAATCACTTGATATATGATACTAGGAAGGGAAAGGGTGAAACCCGGTGCCGGCACATAGCCTATTCCTGTCGAATAACACAAATGGGTCTGCTCAAAGCTTAACGTCTCCATCCGACGGACAGCGTCATATGCCCTCACTCCATATGAGTATTTCGGAGAGGTTTCGAATTTAGTCCAGGCTTTGTTCACGCAATCTAGAGATATGCCACCATCTCTCCTACCCTGCCGGCCAACATTCTGATGGTGAACATTTTTTCGACCAACGGTGTCATACCGTTTAGATATCAACGCCTTAACGATCATGCCCACCAGGCGGGCACTCCCACGTGTTTTCAGGTACAGTGATGAAATTACACTAGGTTTAGGTCTAAAGTATGTGAGCTTCAAATTGAAAAAAGAATGTTATATACAACTGAGCTGTGACTTCATTTGGTATGTTCCCTTTCATGACTGAGCTTAAACCATTACATGTGTTCTCTCCGAAATACATCTCAGTAAGTTTGCACACATGGACATCTTTCGTAGGAACATATAGATAACCTCTATTCTGAAAAGAAATGCACGGATAAGGATTTCCTAATAATAATGTTTTATGTTATTTATTTGACATCCCTCGTATTACTTTTACGGTTTTCAGAGACGCCGAGGTGCCGGAATTAGGTTTTACGTGTCAGTAAATGTACGGACACGAGGCTGATATATTTGAATACCGGTACCTTTAAACTACCACGGGACTGAGCGAGGATCGAAATTGCGAAGGAGTCAGAAGGCCAGCGCCTCAACTGTCTGAGCTACTCAGCCCGGCTAAGGATTTTCTTCTTGCCGGGAGAGTTGGCCGTGTGGTTAGAGGGGCGCAGCTGTGAGGTTGCATCCGGGAGATAGTGGGTTCGAATCCCACTGTCGACAGCCCTGAAGATTGTTTTCCGTGGTTTTCCATTTTCACACCAGGCAAATGCCGGGACTGTACCTTAATTAAGGCCACGGTCGCTTCCTTCCAACTCCAAGGCCTTTCCTATCCCATCGTCACCATAAGACCTATCTGTGTCGGTGCAACGTAAAGCCACTAGCAAAAAAAAATATTTTTGAACAACAGCTTCCTTACAAGTATGACATTGCTTTACCACAAATCCTGAGATATATTCGATCTTATTCTGTAATAATAAACCTAACACACTAATTCGATTGATGCAAGCGTAGCAATCCTTCCACTCTAACTTTAACAGTAATTTTGACATCATTATATCTTTAAAGATTAGAAGAGACCGAGACCGCTGTTATTCAATTGCTAACACCAGCGAAACAAAATTTTAACTTGTAACCAAATTTTGTAGTAACATTATTATTATTATTAAGCAATCTATTTCCACTCCGTTTTTCTTTGTCTCAATCCTTAAGGGTTTATAAAGGTTTCATTCTTTTAACGTCTTTCGCCACTCCTGTTTCCCTTCTCAAGTACGCAGTTGAACAAAAGAGGTGACAGCCCATCTCCCTGTCGTACGCCTGTCTTCATCAAAAAAGGGTTCAGAGAGATATCCTTGGAATTTTACTTTGGATTTGGTATTAGCTAGCGTCGCCATTATTATCGCCAGCAGTTTCTCATTGACTCCGATTTCTGGACGTATGTTAAGTAACACATCATCACGATCGATGGAGTCGTATGCTTTCCTGAAGTCTACAAATGTCGATACATAGGTTCGACCTCTCAGCATATGGCACCTTATTATGGTTTTTACCTGCTTGGTATTCCCCGAGTTTGTGTTCTACTTGCTGTTCTAGTCGTTCAAAGATGGATAGTGACAGGATCTTGTAGGCTACTGACAGAAGAGAAATAGCACGGTAATTGATATTTTCTTTCTTGTGTACAGGATGGATCAAAGCTAGCTTCCAATCCTCTAGTAGTTATTCTTCTTCCCATATATCTACAACGGTTTGGTGTAGGATGTCAATTAGTTCTTCCGGGGCATGTTTATTATTATTATTAGTAGTAACCAAAATCTCCTACTGACAAGCGTTCTGTCGTTTGAAACCACACTGCTTTTCGTCCAACTTGTTCTCAGCCACCCTCCCTTCCAAAATACCAGGGAAACCTTGCCTGGTATGATCAGCGAAATGCCTCGATAGTTGTTGCAACCCTTGCGTGCAATTACTGCTTTCGTCCAATCAGAAGTTACCTTACAAACATTCTATACTGACATTATTACTATGTGACGCCATTCTATCCCTTTCTTTGCGCTATATTTCACTATTTCGGTCTAATTTCAGGTATCCCTGCTGCTTTATGACAGTGTAGTTTATTTTTCACCCTTTCGACTTTCTCGAGCGTAATTTCAGTGCCATCATTGTTCTCTTTCCAATGAACACAGTAGTGCACAACTTACACAGAAAGATTTCCTCTTACATTAAGAAGTTGTTGAAAATATTATTTCCACTGTCCAGTGCTTCATTGGGATCTACCATGAGCTCATCTAATTTACCCAAAACACTATTCATTTCTAATATTATTTTACTATTGTCTACAAACGTTTCCCTGCCGCTTGACCAAGCCTTTCCAGGTTATTACCAAAATCTTGCCATGTCTTCTTCTCGGATTCTGCAATGTTTCTTTCATCTACGTAAATTCGCTATCTGCATCAAATCTTGTTTGGAGGACTAGACTTAACCCATTGGAACGTTAATAAATGCAGACCCTGCACTTGTGTGAAAATATAAAATGAACTAACTTTATATTGGTAATAAATCAAAGTACGTCATCGAAAAGAGGCGTAATTCCTCAGCACAGTTCATCCCATCCAGCATGGATATCTTCGTAAACTATTCTTGTAGATATAATCATATTCGTCATGAAATTGTTTTTTCGGTGACCTGACAGCCACTTGAAACATCCAGGCTGCAACAGAGATCGAAGTCGTCACTGGTTGCAGTCCTTGATACTCACCAACTTCTGGTCCGTAGCAGCGAACAGTAAGTATGCGCCAGTCCACGAATAACGAAGAGACGGTTACACGCGGCCCATACACAACCAGTTATGTCGCGTCTCCGGTCTTCGACTTCCCTCTACGCTGAGGAGGTCCCATCAACAGGAATTTATCCGTGACAAGAATTTTGAACTACAGCTATTAACTGCATAGCTTAAACATGAACATTGTAGCTCTACTACAGCTGAGTTGCTCAATGAAACGGGGCTGAATTATCGACATCACAGACGGTCCCGGGTTCGATTCGCCGTGACTATCTCGAGCGGTGGGTGCTTACATCCCTCCATATAGGATGGCCATCCGACCGCAAGACAGGACCAAGTCCGCCACCCCAAGACTGTGGGAAGGCTTGTCGTAAAACCATAGGCAGTATTGTAGTTAATTACCGAAAATCACGTGCCGTACACGAATACATCAGGGTAGTGTCAACTGTTTAATTCCTGTTCAGTGTCATGCCTACGTAACATCGACCTGTGATCCCTCAAACGCAAACCCAGCGAACACAGTGATACCCCATTAGCGAGTGCAGTGACTGAGAAACCCTGTCACTATCAATAAACGAAAGTGTGAAGCAGATGACACACCGGGCGAGGTGGCCGTGCGGTTAGGGTCGCGCAGCTGTGAGCTTGCATTCGGGATATAGTGAATTCGGGCCCCACTATCGGCAGCCCTGAAGATGGTATTCCGCAGTTTCCCATTTTCATACCAGGCAAATGCTGGGGCTGTACCTTAAATAAGCTCACGACCAATTCCTTCCCACTCATCGCCCTTTCCTATCCCATCGTCGCCATAAGATCTATCTCTGTCGTGCGACGTAAAGCAAGTTGTAAAAAAAAAAAAAAAAATGTCTTCCGCACAAGATGATGAGCAAACTTCGTAAAACTGTATGTGAAACTTGCTCGTAGGTCTTAATTAGCAATATTTGACATGTTAACAGTTTGATTCATTGCAGTGGGGGGGGGGGCGTGTTATAGTTTGATGATAGAACGCAATGAAGGTAGTGCGCGCATGCGACACTTGTCATTAAAAGAACACTGATACAAGTGAATTATGTTGATATTCAGACTGCAAAACTTTACAGAACAAGGATAATACGACCAAGGTCAACAGTTTTAGAGCGAATGGTATGTTCAGTTTATAATCTAAAATCCAATTTTTGAGGTTTCTTACAAAATATACTCAACAGATTCGCCGAATGTTTATTTCGTTTATTGTATGTTTCTGTTTAGTTTCTTCTTGTAAAATTTCCATTGGGGGATTCTAACCCCTTCCCCCAGTAACCCCCTCTCCCTTGGCTACTTCCCTGGAGAAATTAAAGTAGCTGGGTAGCATTTTAACAGTCGGACGAAGAAATTACCTGCCGAATCAGCCCACCAGCAGAATCTTAGCCGGCGCTTTTCCCGTCCCATGACCAGCAGTTACACACAAAACCGGCTGTTCAAGGATGTTCTCTGTATGCTTCTGATACTTGGTGTCCCTAAGATACTACCCACCAGAAATGTTTCAGAACAATCATGCGCATCAAATGAAATACTGTCCGACTCGTTGGCTGAATGGTCAGCGTACTGGCCTTCGGTTCAGAGGGTCCCGGGTTCGATTCCCGGCCGGGTCGGGGATTTTAACCTTCATTGGTTAATTCCTGTGGCCCGTGGGCTGGGTGTTTGTTCTGTCCCCAACATCCCTGCAACTCACACACCACACATAACACTGTCCTCCACCACAATAACACGCAGTTACCTACACATGGCAGATGCCGCCCACCCTCGTCGGAGGGTCTGCCTTACAAGGGCTACACTCGGCTAGAAATAGCCACACGAAATTATTATTATTATTAATGAAATACTGATGGACTTCGAAGGGCAAACTTATTAGATACTGAAACAGTGGTCACAAAAATGTCAAATACGGTGGACGGAACATGTTATCCGGATGCAAGACCAGCAGCTGCTTAAAACTATATTGTACGGTGGATTACAGGACGGGAGAAGAAAGCTTGGCGGACAGAAACTTCGGTTCAAAGATGTCCTGAAGCGTTGTGTTGATCTCGAGTGTGGTCGTTTCAAATGATGTCGCATAGTTCATACATAAGCAAACTGGAGCTTTCGGAAAGAAGCGCATACACATACAAATGGGATTAAATAAAGAATATCCAGGGGCCAATGTTCTAGATGTGAAGTCTCTTTGAACAATAATCAACATCATGAAGATCAGGCGGAAGCGGCAGATCATTACAGATACTCGAAAAGTATTCGTACACATCACATTATGCGAGAACGGTACGTACATGTGCGTAGATTTAAGGGCACATATAAAGAGATAATGTAAATAATACACGGATTGCATGGTTTGGAATATTAGTTATTTATTACCATCAATAATTGCTTACAATTTGAAGGTACGTCTGAAACAATAAAAACCGCATTCCCTTTAAAGAATTGTACACGGAAAAAGTATACATACACCATATCCAGTCCGAGACGTTTGTTCACTTTTCAATACTTGGTCGGGTTCCCCTTTGCCTGCAGTCGTCATGGAATGGAAGCAACTAAGTTCACGGTAGCCGATGACGCAATGTTGTTCCATTTTCCATTATGGCAGTTTGGAGATCATTCCTGTTGAAGATTACCCTGGATCGTAATTTTCTGTCCAATATCTGCCATGCTTGCTCTATCGGATTAATGTTGGGGGACTGACGAGGTGTAGGAAGGTGTTTTGGCACATCTTTGTATCATGGGCGGTGTGTTTTGGATCATGCATGAACATGAAATTATGTTCCAAACCAAGTTTCCTAGCACTGGGTACAAGATATGTTTTGAGAATATTTATGTAGCATGGTTCCATCTATAAAACAAAAATTTCCAACACCGGCAGCACTCATGACCCCTCCCCAGACAAGAACGGAGCCCCCACCATGTTTGACTGTAGGAGTGGCATTTCTGTGTTCGGTTTTCGCCACGCTACTTCTCCCAACAGAACCAAATACCTTACATTTACTTTCATCGGTGAAAATCACACGCTTCCAAAATTCGTCCGTCTTATCCACATGTTTTAAAGTGAATTCTAGGCGTTTCTTGCGGTTCCTTGCACTAACAAAAATAATTTTCCTAGACATTCGACCATTATACCCTGCTGTTTTCAAGGTATTTCGCGCAGTATCCGCTTCTCAAATTCGGCAGCAATCTGAGGGACACTAGTCCGAGAGCTTGGCCATCATTTGGAAAGATAGGTTACAGCTACTGAATTACACGTTTTTCTTGCTCTGTTTTTATTCTGCCCGAGTTGGTAACGGAACCAGCGAGTTAGGAATTATGGGAATGACGTCATGTCGGCCGATGGTCGTGCTCGTAGCTGGCCGGCTAATGGTCGATAGCGCGTGAAAACTTTCGTTGTGTTATAAAAGTAAACATACCTTTTTGGGCAGGCTGGGTGGGTCCCTGGCATTGGCAATGGACACATCTCTCTTCTAAAAGGATTTTAGGGTACAGTTCATATATATTTCTTCGCGAAGTTGTGTGTTATATACTGGAGTGCTTACACTAGGGCCTGGGCCTGTTCCGTACACTTTTAGTCACACAATACCTGTCAATGATGGACTGCTATTTATTTATTTATTTTTTTTTTTTTTTTGCTAGGGGCTTTACGTCGCACCGACACAGATAGGTCTGATGGCGACGATGGGATAGGAAAGGCCTAGGAGTTGGAAGGAAGCGGCCGTGAAAATGGGAAACCACGGAAAACCATCTTCAGGGCTGCGGATAGTGGGATTCGAACCTACTATCTCCCGGATGCAAGCTCACAGCCGCGCGCCTCTACGCGCACGGCCAACTCGCCCGGTAATGATGGATTGAACTGTAGACCAAGTTCGATTAATTATTCGTGAAATGTCAGACAGGAACTCCATTTCATTGTGAAGCTTGATAATTATTTTCCTTTCCTCTTGTGTCCTTTCGTGCCCTTTTCGTCCCATTGCGCTTGTTTGGACCTTGTGTCAACTGCAGGCGTACACAAGGATTGTACATGGACTGCAGTACACGTGTGCCACTGCAATGCAGTGACTGCATGTACACAGGCGTGGAAAGGGCCCTGCATGTGACTACAAGGAACTGCTTCTTGGTGTACGAATACTTTTACGACGTGCGTAATGTCAGACTCAACCTGTACAATCAACGATCTAGACCTCTTGACGCAATGAAATGGGGTCAAAGGACGTTCAGACACTACGTCTCATTCTATATTCATCCATACAGTCCCCGTGCATACCAATATATTACCCACAGACGCCACGAATGTATAAATAGTCAGCATTTTCACATGTATGAATACTTTTTCGAGTTTCTGTATACACCTACAGTGCCAACAATATTCTTCAGTCATACTCACTTCAAAACAAAACTGGGTTCAGGGAGCACAAATGAACACCCATTCCCACGAATATTTCTCATTCCATCACTCCTTGTCATTATTAATCATCATATTCACACTGTTTCACTCTCATGTTAACATTGCTATGAATTCAAAGCAGAATCTTAAACTAATTCTATCTCTTAATCTGTTTACCCTCCAGTGTAGGTTTTTCCCTCGGACTCAGCGAGGGATCCCACCTCTACCGCCTCAAGGGCAGTGCCCTGGAGCGTGAGACATTGGGTCGGGGGATACAACTGGGAAGGATGACCAGTACCTCGCCCAGGCGGCCTCACCTGCTATGCTGAACAGGGGCCTTGGTAGGGGATGGAAAGATTGGAAGGGATAGACAAGGAAGCGGCCGTGGCCTTCAGTTAGTTACCATCCCGGTAATTTGCCTGGAGGAGAAGTGGGAAACCACGGAAAACCATTTCCAGGATGGCGGAGGTGGGAATCGAACCCGTTCGTGGCAGAGCCGGGAATCGAACCCGGGCCTCCAGGGGTGGCAGCACTACACCACAGAGGCGGACATCTTAAACTAATCAATCACTGAAAATGTTTGAAATCGAGTATATTTTCCAAATAGTAGCCTATTGCGATCGAGATTTGAACTGTATCTTAGGAACAACTCAACAATATCGTGATCATTCAACAAAAACTGGACACAGGGGTCCTGGGTTCGATTTTCGGCAGGGTCGGAAATTTTAACCATAATTGGTTAATTTCACTGGCACGGGGGCTGGGTGTATGTGTCGTCCTCATCATCATTTCATCCTCATCAAGACGCGCAGGTCGCCCAGGAGCGTCAAATCAAAATACCTGCACCTGGCGAGCCGAACTTGTCCTCTGACACTCCCGGCACTAAAAGCCATACGCTATTTCATTTCATTTACCTCCCGTACATGTTCTGTCCTTGCTCGAAGCAGTTACACGCCGTTCAGTTTAATGGAGTGTTGCTTATCGGCGCGATAAAGGCAAATTCCGTGCCGCTGTTCCCTTCATGAAGATAATAATTTACATATCGCTTGCGTGCGTGAACGAAGAAATTATATTAGGAGCGCGGCAAGCTCGCAGTTTTCGCAAAATTTATTTATTTATTTATTTATTTATTTATTTATTTATTTATTTATTTATTTATACGACTCCTTGGCTGTTTGCTTCATAAGGCAACGAGTTTGAATTCTAGCCGGGCTGCGTAGCTCAGGCACTGTGTGTACAGGAAGAAAACTGGGCTTTGCCCACATCTGTGCCAACCACAGAATATTTAGCACAAGTTTTGAGATAAACCGCGCGACATTGGGGTAAGGAGAATCTCACTGTAATCGCACATTTCGCACAAAGATAAACATGTTTTGTGATTTTCCTGCCAGCTTTGCAACAGAACGTGAATGAGGCCACAATTTTAACAGACCGCGTCCATACCAAGTATTCCAATTCTTCTATCAGATTATCCTCCAGTTCCCATCAGTACAAACAAATCACAGAGACAAACGCCTGATCGAGGCTTAGCAAAGCTCGGTTTCTTTTTTCTTAAGTATCCTGATATGGGCCTCCTTCTCTCTCAGGCCCTGTCGTAAGAGGCGACTAAAAGGGGCCCCAAGTGCTCTTAACTTGGGAGCGTGGGTTGGCGACCATGGGTCCCTTAGCTGAGTCCTTGCATTGTTTCCACTTAATTGTGCCAGGCTCCTCCGACCTGCTTGTTGTTTTACGACCCCGAGGGTATAAGGTTCGCGAGGCCACGCCCTTCGTGGACCTTTTCTTTCTTTGGGCGATACATTCGTTGTTTTGAAGTGTCGGACCCCTTGCATCCCACGCAGTAGAAAAGGGGACGACCCGAAAATAAAACTCCCCAAGAGAAACCATACACTTGCGGTGTTCCTCGTACTGCTCGTATTAGCCTAAGCTTCAAACAAACATTTCTCATTTCCGCCCAAAATTAAAATACGCAATATCCCCAGCCATGACAATGCATACAATAAACGCGAAGAAAAAGAATTTGCTTTAAGAGATAAACGTTAATTTGGCCCTGAACTTCAAGCAGATCCTCGTCAGAAGTCACATAGCCGTATATTGAAATTAGGAAATGTTAACGTTGGCAGTGTTTCAATCTGACCTTGAGGAAAAGCAGGAAGGAATCGTAACACGAATATTAGGCAAAATATGACAATGCTCGAATATATTATGTATAGACTGTCGATTCGAGGCTGTCCTGCAAACAGCCCTTTAGTTAATGTAAGTAAACTCAAAACTATTATTCTCGAACAGGAGATTCATTCTGATGCTTTACGAGTTAGACGTGAAAATGAAAGATTAAGAGCTCGTCGTATTGTTATTTTGCTGTCCACTTTCACTGGCAGTCTCCGAAATATCTTGCAGTGGCAATTGTGAGTGTGTTAAATCGCTTCATTACTTTCACTTGCAACCCATCACGGCCTGAAATTACTGATACCCTTCACGAACAAAAATCTGATGTTGTTCGTTTTTTTTTTAAATGCAAAAGTAAAGGAACTCCTACGTTTAATTAAACAGAAACAACATTTTGGTGAGGTACAAAGTGTTCAAGTTTAAAAACTTAATGTTTATTCCGTATTGAACCGAGAATCTAATGGAAACGAGAGAGGTCCACCTATTCAATACCATACAATGTTATAAGAAAAATTATAACATTTTATTATACTCGGTACCGGTTTCGATGCTGGTGTGCATCATCATCAGCCAAAAATAAGAAAAATATACATAAACAAGTTACAAACACGCGGCTAAGGGTGTTGTCGAATTTGTCCGATGGTTATAGGAATTTGGAGATCAACCAATTAGTGGGGGTCGAACTGGTCCGACGCTAAAATATGAAAGAGATGTTATCGTCCGCTCATATGTTATACCAACTGTTCCAATGAAATGACATGTAGCGGCCTTTCGGACTTGTCAAACCTTTAGATTAGATTAGCCACTCTGTTGCCTTGTCACCATTTGAATATTTAAATCCCTCCAAAACGACTTAAAGCTTAACGTGGAAAAGAATGGACGCGTCTACTAGAATTGCACTGCTCTGAGACTATCTGGGAACTGACAGTTGTTGAGGGTTTGGGGTTTAGTTTAATAATTAATAACCCATTCGGGAATTCCTGCTTCTAACTGCCAACCACCCGTCGGACCAGTTCAACTGCGACCTGTACTTATGGAAAACATCTTAGGAATGTTTTGACTGTCGTACCAGTTCGGTACTACCCATTTAAATATAAGAAACCCAAGGAATTTCAGAAGATTTTAAAAGTGTCTCGTGATCACAATACCAAAGAAACCTAGAACTCTAAAATGTGAAGAACCTCACATCATGAGTATATTGTCGCAAGTGCAATGCAAGTGAAGCACATTTAGCTGAAGACAAGTTTGGATTTAAACGAAACAGAGGTACATGGAAGCTATCTTAAGTTACGACAGCACCGAGCTCGATAGCTGCAGTCGCCTAAGTGCGGCCAGTATCCAGTATTCGGGAGATAGTAGGTTCGAACCCCACTGTCGGCAGCCCTGAAGATGGTTTTCCGTGGTTTCCCATTTTCACACCAGGCAAATGCTGGGGCTGTACCTTAATTAAGGCCACGGCCGCTTTCTTCCCAGTCCTAGCCCTTTCCTCTCCCATCGTCGGTGCGACGTAAAGCAAATAGCAAAAAAAAAAAAAAAAAAAAAGTTAGGACAGCTTATAGAAAAAATGCTGGACATAAGAAAATAATTATTTTATGTAGATTAAGAAAGGGCCTGGAATATATTAATGAAGATTATGACTAATGTTGGTCTAGACTTCAGAGACAGATGAATAGAGCCATTATAAACCTAAATGGTGAAACACAAGAAAAGAGTACGACAGGGTTGTAATTTGTTACCAGTGTTGTTTAACTTGTATATTGAGAAAGGCATCAAGCAACGGAAAGCGGGTATGCAAGGGAGTGGAAACATAACTACAAGATTTGTGGATAACAACCGCCATTGAGGAGAACGAAAAACTACAAAAATGAACACGATCTTGCGAGCGAACTATAAGATGAAGAAGACCGAAGCCAACATATTGCAGTCGACATTATGATTAATGACTTTCCACTGAGACTTTTACCTACTTAGGTAGTAAAATGACTTCAGATGGTGAAAGTTCAGCCGATATAAAGGGAAGAGGTGCCCTAACAAGGAAATGCTGCTGCTTGCATCAAGGAATCTAAATGTGGAGACCAGAAAGAGATTTGCTAAGTCTATATATTGTATGGCTCAGAAAAATCGACTATTGATGCATGCGATTATAGATCTTTGATATGTGGTGGTAGAGGAGGATAGAAAATATATCGTGGACAGGAAAGGTCACAAATGAAGATATTCTTAGAATAATAGCTCCACTACCAACAGTAAGGAAAATAAGAGATCAATCGCATGGCCATATCCACCGATAATGCAATGCAAGAAGTGATTCAAGACAACAGAGGAAGAGAAAGACCTAGACCGCAATACTCAGCTGGGCGCCCGGTTATCCACCTTAACTCCGAATTATATTATTTTATTATTATTGATATTTGTTTTACGTCGCACCGACACAGATAGGTCTTATGGGGACGATGGGAGAGGAAAGACCTGGGAGTGGGAAGGAAGCGGCCGTGGCCTTAATTAAGGTACAGCCCCAGCATTTGTCTGGTGTGAAAATGGGAAACCACGGAAAACCTTCTTCAGGGCTGCTGACAGTGGGGTTTGAGCCCAGTATCTCCCGGATGCAAGCTCACAGCTCCATATTATATTAGAGATGTTTCTAAAAGCACCTTTTAAAATATAATTGTGAAAATTATAATACACGTACAGTACAAAAATATTTGAGGCTGTAGGCCCTTTTATTGTATCTAGTTAAAATTCAAAAACTGCAATGAGCCTAAATAACTTATTCCTTACGACGCAAATTGAAAATGACGTGCATTTCAAACTCGGGTATCGCGAGTGACTGTGACGCTCATTGCCCGCACAGATCAGCAGGCTCAAGCCAACCAATCTTCACCGCATGGTTTCACCTGGACGAGGAGCACACCAGTTCACTACGTGTGGGTAAAATTTAAAAAAGCACCTTAGATTTGAAAAAAGTAAGACGTCTGAGTAGCAGGTGCCACAATCTCCCGAATAGCAACACTGTTTGATTTCAAATGTTCTTTCAATTGAGACAGTTTTTACAGAGCCAGTATCTCGTGGGAATTGTATACAATGAGGAAAGTCTACAGACGCGAACATAGTTTATCAATTGTCTCTTAGAGACGTTAATTGCATGGTATTTCTTTTCCAGCATTCAGCTTGCCAACTATTACTGACAAGAAGCAAACTCCAACTTTGATTTGGCCGACATGATGCTCATAGCAAACCACAAACAATTTCCAATTACAGTATTAATGAAATTATTGACGTGCTCCAACAAAACAACCAAATGTCAATGCGATTTCTATCGTTGGCCCCGGGGACCGTGCAAATAATCTCGCGAATACAGACAACTGGTATATTCAAAATGTAAGAAAACTTTGCTACGGCATAAAAATACAATAAATATTCTCCTGGATATGTGGTCATATGGGAATCAGATGAGCGCATCAACTAGCTAATGGTGAAGATCCAGAATGTTATATTGCTGTGCAGCTTACCGATGTAATTGAGAACATTTATAAAAAAATATCATGGAAAAAATGCACGAAGTAAAAGGAATCATCAGTATAAAATATTAATCTACAGTATGATAAACCTGACCACGTACATTAAATATCATAGAAAGCAACGTTTACGATGCCCAAAAATATCAGTGGAATTTAATACTTATTTGTCTCTTAACTAGAACATAATCATGGATTTATAGTAAATCAAGAGAAAAATTTGGCGACTCCTAGTACAGAAATATATACACACTATCCTCGGAACTTTTAGCAGTGACACTTCGTTTCACAAGGTAAGTGGCACGGTTCAGGTAGTACTGCCAACTCAATGGAAATGAAATCTGAATTGAATCGATAGTATAATCGAAATAAATGTTATAATAGCACTAGAGGACCCGTTATAAATATGTCAGATAACTCGTCTTGATATGCCTGACTATCCTTTTAAGTGCTTTTATGAAGATTTACGAAGAAGCGCGTTATGGTTTGCCGCAGTTCGTACACGTCACCTAGCCGTCTGTTTGGTAAAAATCTATCCTGCAGTTCTTCATGTGAATTTAGTATTGTGTCGTATTTTTAATCGGCACTCCTTCTATACAGCACGGTTGTTTTGTGACCTCATAGGCGTTTTTTGCCAAACAGATAACTTTTTTAAGATACATAGGCATCTCTTTATTTAGAGTAGTTAGGTTATCCTTCGATAGGTCTTCCCAGATAATGATGGAGTCTGTTTGTGCATAGACTTTTTTCTCTTAGTAGCATGAAAGTTATTAGTAACGCGCTGCCATCTGTTGAATATATTTAGAAGCTAGGAAAGGTTAGAGAAGCAAAGAGTATCTAGCAAGGAATAGTATTCCTCCGTGATCGGAGGAAGTGTATACTCTCTGGTTTGAGAGGTAGTAATCAGACATGGCTGCATGCAATGGCATTACTAAGGATGAAAATCACATATATCATTCATGAAAGTGTTAGTCGCTTAGCAACCTGCTAAGTATAGAATGTATTGCGGGTTAGGGTAAGCCTTCGCCTGCAATAATGATCATTTAATGATTTTATTTTATTATTACTCAAAGTTGGCTACACTTAGAGACCTATCAATGTCTTATGATTCACCGGCAGGTAATTCCGGAGAGAATGAAACAATAATGAAGCAAATGGGTCCAGTAGAACGGACGGATTTGCCAAAGCTGTTTTTAGTAAACTCTTTTAATATATACTGTAGACATATGATTAACATTATATATGAATACAATTATGTTCGTTTGTTCAGAACTGTGTGAGTGATATTTACCCATGACTGTACGTGATCACAATGTAATCTGTCACAGAGTTAACGTTCGCACAGTTCGTCTATTTTGTGGAAAGTCTTTATTTTGCAGATCTTGTGGTGAAAGCCGTGGACGGAGAAACGTGTTACCACATGACTTAATTCATAATTTGCTTTCATCCATTCCCGGTTGGTCATCGCATCGGTGGAATAAATAAAAAGAAACGTTCCCGTTTGTGAAAAGCTGATGATCATGAACATCGAGAAAGCAACTCTACGTCAAAGGAACTTGTAGGCACAGCATATATGGCGGTAACGACTAATGTCACGTCGCGTTACGTTACACATGACCCCCAGCCATAAGAAATATTTATGTCAAAACATTTATATACTGATGCTTAATATAAAAGTGGTTCAATTAGGATTCATGTTATATCAGTAGCGTGGACACGAACAGGTGCTGTTTTGCTCCCCAACGGTCGAACAGCGCACAGTACATTCAAAATTCCTCTACATTTAAATAGCAGTTCAGTGTCTGAATTAAAATTACATTTAAAATCAGCTGGCGATATTCGATCAGAACGGCTCATAATATAGGATGAACCCCCCAGTGGTATAAAATATAGTTATTCATTAGTTTGTGCGATTTGTCTTCTAAAAGATATTATGGGTAACGACATGCCTTTCTTGTGGAAGATTTCAGAGAGGTTTTGCTTGCTTTGCCAAACGCTTCTCGCCAAACGATTATTCATAATTATATTAAATACTCTCCTCTCTGGTCCATCTTAAAAATACGCCGCTAACATAAAAACATCTGGACCAAACCACAAGAAATGGGATTTGCTGATTTTTGCAAGAAATTCGTAACGGCGACTACCCCTCTATGGATGGCGAGAGATGAAATGTTATTGAATTACCAGGCAAAATTTTAGCAGATGATATCGTGACTGAAATACTGAAATATATGGCAGCTTAGGTAAGGTTAGGTTATGTAGCAGAATTCTTCAGTTCCTTGGAATTAAATGGCTTGCCTCCAAATATTCTTACTCCTACAGCTGGAGCCATAGCTTTACTCCTTAGAAATCTGAATGTTTCGCAAGGGCTCCTAAACGGAACCAGATTAATTGTAAGAAATATGTAGCCTATGACAATTGTTTAGATTCCGAAAGTGGCGATAAAGCTGGGCGGAGTGCTCGAATCCCCCAAGCCATTTTCTTTTAAGAGGTGTCAATTTCTGATTCCTTGGCATTTTGTCACGGTCAATAAAGTTCAAGGGGAAACACTGGAACGTGTAGGTCACTTTTTACGTCAGCCACTTTTCAGTCATGGCTAAGGTTGAGTGCGATCTTTTGACGCCCTTAAAGTAGCAATGGTGCCAAAAAGTATTGTACAAAGAATGTCGCACATAAAGAAATATTGACCGCCATGTTTGGACGTGTTTTAGCTAGTTCTATGGCTCTTTCACATCGCTGATACACATAAAGGATGGACAGCAATATCGACCTTAAGGAGACATTTCATAAGGGTTGGGTTTCATAAAACTTAGTAATAAGGCGCTGTCGGGTCATCTCGCTGTATTTCCCAGGACTGAAGGGTAGGAGAGGTGGTTGTATGGAATTTCTAATTACTCCATGGCGCGCCAGAAGCCATACCTCTCCGCAGTACATTTTAATGAATCGATTCATTTGATTCCGTTCACGTTACTGAATTGAAACAGTGAGCCGATTCACGGCTCATTAGTCATCGATCCTATTGCATCTGTGTAGTGTGCACTGATAAGTCAGCAGCAACATTCAATGCTTGCTGCTGCCATCTGGTCTTCATTCTATGAACTGCTTTCCTATGCGTCATCTAACTTTCAGATTCAGTGCTATACTTGCTTCTTATACCAATCAATCACTACTGATCTGCATTTAGGGCAGTCGCCCAGGTGGTAGATTCCCTATATGTTGTTTTCCTAGCCTTTTCTTAAATGATACAGCATATACAGCCCCACTGATAAATATTACAGCACAAAACTTACGTAGTTAATAATAATAATAATAATAACAATAATAATAGTAATTATTATATTCATAATTGCACTTAAATACTCTCCTCTTTAGTCCGCCTTCAAAATACGCCGCTAACATGAAAACATGCGGACCAAACCACAAGAAATGGGATTTGGTGATTTTTGCAGAAAGTTATTATTATTATTATTATTATTATTATTATTATTATTATTATTATTACCGTGGTTTGGTGGATCAGCAGAGGTGAAAGAAGGTGCCGGGATGAATGGGTCTAACTACAATGCCGAGATATGACTTAAAATTTCATTAAAGGTTATATTTTCGAATATGACAAAACTTAACAATTTTCACATAGAATTTCAAAATTTAAAAAATAATAACAAATCAACAAATAACCGACAATCAGGTACAAGACCAGGAAAAGCCAAGATTCAGAACAATTCTGGGCCTTACGCCCCTCGCTTTACAATTTCCTTCAGCTTCTAGCTCGAATATACCAAGCACAATAATTTCAAGGGCAGAACACCCCTTCATACATGGAGCACTAGCTCCGTGAATTACAAGGTCAAGCCTCCTATAGGCACTTTTACAATACTAGAAAAGAGCAGACCCGCTCTCAGTTTCCCAAGCCTAGTCAAGGCAACATCAAAAATGTCTTACACTTTCTAGCCTTCCATGGCCCAGCTTACAAATTAAAAACAGGGGAATCTCGTACCCAACCTACAGGGCCTTCGAGTAAAAGAAATAACCGTTAAATAAATGGCCCAAACAAAAGGAAGCAGGCGGATACTTGCACTCCTCTATGTAGCTTCTTAAAACCTAAGAGGCACAAGGCCGATGAAACAGGGGCTAATCCCAACCTATGGAGATGACTCGTATAAGAATTATTTAATACATTAAGGAAGAGAAGAAAATCAGTTACCAAAACGTACTCGCCTCAAACCAAAATGAATGGGAGCTCGAGAGGGTAAATCACTCTCTATCCCCGAATTACAGTTACAGATTTAAGTAAGATTTTACATAAGCCTGCAGAAAATTACATATTTAGGAAATGAGGTTACATTGTAAAAGGTTTTGGACCTTTACCGCGGGTTAAACTGCTGAGCTAGCAAGAAATAAAGATGTTAAATGGCCATTACCTTATTGAAGACCTGCTCCCGGATGAAAGAGGCGCTTCCCGCCTCCTGCTTTATGTCCACGCACTTCGTTAGATGTTGATCGAGTGGCCAAGAGACGTGAAAATCCGCAGTTTATAAACCCTCGGGGAAAGTTCGAGACCTTTCATGAATAATAAAGCCACACCCTCTCACTTTTATTGGTTAGTTTAAAGTTACACACCAAAATGAAGAAAAAGCCAGTGATTGGTTAGAAATTAATTACAGAAATTCTGGATTGGCTAAATTCAAAACTGGCTGAAAGAAAGATAAATATTGCCAACCCACAACTGAATGAACGAAATTTAGTAAAGAACAAACTTATGAATACAAAATTTCTTCAAATAAAGTTCCTTCACTTCGCACCAGGGTGCATGATCATAGTTTTTCGGCAGTGACATCTATGAGAGAATGTCCAAACTTCTTGATAAATAGTGAACAAAAACTAGTCGAAATTCACACAGTGCAGTGGCGTATCCTGGAATCTCCACTGAGGCATGCAACTAGTAACCATGCAGTTAACACAATGTATTAAGTAAATTTCAATTCTACTCACCCTAATTACATTCAAGTGAACTCATGCCAAACAGTTTTACTGTAAGTTCCTGGATTGAACGTGCGTACACAATTCTTGTTTTCTATTTTTAAATTTACGAGAGTCCGCCTCTGTGGTGTAGTGGTTAGTGTGATTAGCTGCCACCCCCGGAGGTCCGGGTTCGATTCCCGGCTCTGCCACGACATTTGAAAAGTGGTACGAGGGCTGGAACGGGGTTCACTCAGCCTCGGGAGGTCAACTGAGTAGAGGTGGGTTCGATTCCCACCTCAGCCATTCTGAAGTGGGTTTCCGTGGTTTCCCACTTCTCCAGGCAAATGCCGGGATGGTACCTAACTTCAGGCCACGGCCGCTTCCTTCCCTCTTCCTTGTCTATCCCTTCCAATATTCCCATCCACCGCAAGGCCCCTGTTCAGCATAGCAGGTGAGGCCGCCTGGGCGAGGTACTGGTCATCCTCCCCAGTTTTGTCCCCGACGCAGAGTCTGAAGCTCCAGGACACTGCCCTTGAGGCGATACAGGTGGGATCCCTCGCTGAGTCCGAAAAGCCGAGGGAGAAGCCAACCCTGGAGGGTAAGCAGATTAAGAAGAAGAAGGAGAAGAAGAATTTTGTTTTGCTATGGGCTTTACGTCGCACCGACACAGATAGGTCTTATGGCGACGATGAGATAGGAAAGGCCTAGGAGTTGGAAGGAAGCGGCCGTGGCCTTAATTAAGGTACAGCCCCAGCATTTGCCTGGTGTGAAAATGGGAAACCACGGAAAACCATCTTCAGGGCTGCCGATAGTGGGATTCGAACCTACTATCTCCCGGATGTAAGCTCACAGCCGCGCGCCTCTAGACGCACGGCCAACTCGCCCGGTAAAGAATAAATATACGAGGGAAGGTAGAGGTCTCCCGGCTTGAACTATTTGAATCTTTTCATCAAACGAACGGCCAGTAAACTGATTTACAATTATATCCGTTTTAGACTCATCCATCGTTAATACCACAATAAGCGCAAAATATAATGAAAGACCGAAAACGACGAATAGCACAGGAACAGCACACACAGAATGAACTCACTAATCAGCAAAACACACAATGAATTAACTCACTAGTTAGCCACAACTGAAGCACTGGAGGAAAGTCACCTCAGTGGCATTGGTCAGTTTCGTCACGTTGGGTTCTCGCTGGGGGATAATCTGTGGGTCTCGTTCGCTGTAAACATGTCGACTTTCTCCAAGGTGCTAACAGATGGCAGAGGGTAGCACGGGTATGGGGTGACAAATTCTGACCAAGTTTCAATTGCAGCGACATCATTCGGAGGGTTTCAGAACTACGTCTGCCACCGAATGCAATTTTAAGATTTAATGCCTTGCAGCCTTAACTCCGCCATGCTGTCTCTTTCTTCCTAGAGAGGAGTAGACGGCGAGACTACACCAGCACCCCACGTAGTCAAGCAACGGAACTAGTACAGTTGTGCGGACCTTTTGAACTTCTGAGAGATGAAATCGTTAATATTTGACTTAAAACAACCTAAAATCGTACATCAGACAGTTCTTTGTGTTATCATAACGCATGCAGTGAATGCCTTGCATTCAAGGAGAATACGCCCCTGACACAGTGACATCTTCAGAGGAAAAATTTAAGTTGGTCCAGTTTCAAGTTCACTGTTTATCCTGTAGAGGAGTATTTTAAGGCGGAAGATTTAAACGTGCGGCGTAGAGGTGCAATTATTATTATTATTATTATTATTATTATTATTATTATTATTATTATTATTATTATTATTATTATTATTATTGTTATTATTATTATTATTATTATTTTATTTTTTTTTTATTGACATAATTTAAATTTTATACGCTACCTAATGGTTTTCCACAGTTCTGTGAAAGTCACAACTCTTATATAATTAGATGTAAAAATAGCTGTGTCCGCAATAAGTAGCCCACATATAAAATATAAATCAAATAAGTTGCTTTACGTCGCATCGACACAGATAGGTCTTATGGCGACGAAGAGATAGGAAAGGACTAGAAGTGGGAAGGAAGCGGCCGTGGCCTTAATTGAGGTACAGCACCAGCATGTACCTGGTGTGAAAATGAGAAACCACGGAAAACCATCTTAAAGGCTGCCGATGGTTGGATTCAAACCCACCATCCTCCGAATGCAAGCTCATAGTTTCGGCCAACTAGCTCGGCTATCTTTGAAAATGTATTTTTCTACCAGCAGAGGTTTTTTTTGCTAGGGGCTTTACGTCGCACCGGCACAGATATGTCTTATGGCGACGATGGGATAGGAAAGGCCTAGGAGTTGGAAGGAAGCGGCCGTGGCCTTAATTAAGGTACAGCCCCAGCATTTGCCTGGTGTGAAAATGGGAAAGCACGGAAAACCATTTTCAGGGCTGCCGATAGTGGAATTCGAACCTACTATCTCTCGGATGCAAGCTCACAGCCGCGCGCCTCTACACGCACGGCCAACTCGCCCGGTAGAGGTTGTTTTAAATCGTCATATTTTGTATAGGCTACACGAGATGTATAGTAGCACACTGGTTTTCTGATTATACATATTTTTATTTAAGCTATTGAGTCAGTCGGCTCACTTACTCACTGTCCACGTACACAGTTGATCACGTGATTCGATTACTGAAGCATCGTGCAATGATGCGACATACGAACTGAGAAAACACCGAGCGGTTCCTCCGAATATAAAACAGACAATTTCGAGTGGTCATGAGCATGACTCATAGTCATAGGGTAGGCTAGATAATAATGTTATTGACTTTACGTCCCACTAACAACTTTTATGGTTTTTGGACACGCCGAGGTACCGAATTTAGTCCCGCAGGAGTACTTTTACGTGCCAGTAAATCTACCGACACGAGGCTGAGCACCTTCAAATACCATCGCCAACCTGCCAATTTGGGTTCAGAAAGCCAGCGACTAAACCGTCTGAGCCACTTAGCCAGAGCTGAGTTTAATTATTGTCGAACGTCAACTAGTTATAAAATACTGATTGATTAAACTAATACGGTACATAGAATAACCTAATAGCCTAGGTACTTAGCCAACGGCCGTAGCCGTGTTGAAACACCGGATCCCGTGAGATCTCCGAAGTTAAGCAACATTGGGCGTGGTCTGGAGTTGGATGGGCTGCCACGCGCTGTTGGTTGGGGTAAGGGAATGGAGGAGCGGAAAGGAACTGGCCACCCTACCGCACGTAAACTTCAGCTCAGGCATACCTCTGCGGAGGTTCGGACCTGCCTTCGGGCAGAATAACCCTTACCTTACTAGATACTTACAAGCTAGGTACTTTGGAATTATGTTTTGGCTACCTTTCTAACACTGCAAATAAATCCATCTATTGTTTAAAACTCCCTATAAGAAGAGGACAGTGAAGCAAGTGGATATTATTTTCAAATGAGCTGAGCTTGACAGTCTATTATAGCGTACGATCCTTTCAGTGTACCGTGTGTGTGTTGTGTCTCACTGATCCGTGACTGCGTACGATTCTTTCGGTGTGCCATGGCTCATTGTACATCTCGCTGCAGAGGAAGCTCGGCTCCCCGTCAGTGTCCAGTGTGCCAATAAGGAGCCGTTTGTGTCTTGTGTCTCACCGAGCCGTGATTGCGCACGAGTCTTTCAGTGTGCCATGCTCGGCTCCCTCCCAATGTCCAGTGAGCTGTGAGTGCGCCACTCAGCACTGTCCGCTGCGAGCCAGCTGAATCGTGTGCCGTGAGCTCGCCGTTCCTGTGAACCGATTCACTCGGACACTTGAATGAATCGATACACTGCTTCGAATCATACACTCAGTAGCCAACACTACTCCGCAGGTTTCGCGGCATTTCACCGCTGTCGATGTGGTCATTCGTCCGTCAGATGAAGACGATAAACCTTGAGCAGACCACTTGGTATTATTTGACAGCAGTAGGCTATGTGCCGTCACCGGCTTTCACTCCCTCCCTACCTCAACATCATCTCATACCCAGACGCGCAGACCACTCATGGGCGTCAAATAGAAAGACGAGCTTAACATATCGTCGGACACTTCCCGCCATACGATTAATAAATACAAACTCCAGAACCACTTAACAGATTTGTTATGTGGTTTTCACTGTTGCTTAAAAGATCTGCAGAAAATAATAATAATAATAATAATAATAATAATAATAATAATAATAATAATAATAATAATAATAATAATAATAATAATAATAATGTTACTGGTTTTACCCTCAACTAACTACTTTTACAGTGGTTAGAGTCACGCAGCTGTGAGCTTGCATTCGGGAGATAGTGGATTCGAACTGTCGGCAGCCCTGAAGATGGTTTTCCGTCGTTTCCCATTTCCATGCCATGCAAATTCTGAGTCTGTACCTTAATTAAGGACACGGTCGCTTCCCACTCCTAGCCCTTTCCTATCCCATCATCGCCCTGAAGCTCAGCTTGTAGAATTCCAGCAAGATATAGCAGATATCTTGGATTCAAGAGGTCAAATGGACTGTATCGCGATTGACCTATCTAAGGTAAGGCATCTAGGGTAGAACATGGGAGGCTACTGGCAAAAGTGAGTGTAAATGGACTAGATGAAAGAGTGACTGAATGGGTTGCTATATTTCTAGAAAATAGATCTCAGAAAATTAGAGTAGGCGAAGCTTTATCTGACCCTATAATAATTAAGAGGGGAATTCCTCAAAGCAGTATTATTGGACCTTTAAACCTTTAAACTTTTCTTATATATATAAATGATATGAGTAAAGAAGTGGAATCCGAGATAAGTAATAAATAAGTTCGAAGATTGTGAGCGACTACAAAATGACCTCGATAATGTTGTGAGATGGACAGTAGGCAATGGTTTGATGATAAATGTTTTTTTAATGATATTTGTTCGTGGCGTCGAACTCTGTAGATCTTTCGCCACTACTTTCACCATATGATAGGAACCTGCGTGTAAGTGGAATTGCGGAAGTGTAGAGTGTTGAATGCGAGGAAAGGAACGTTAAGTACGACACAAACACCCAGTCCCCAAGCCAGGGACATTAATAATTAACAAATTAAAAACATCTGACCCGGAATTGACCCCGGGGCCGCCGGGTGACAGGCGGACGCGTTGCCCCTACACCCCTAGGCCGGACATAAATTGGGTTAAAAGTCAGGTTGTGAGTCTCACAAATAGGAAAAGTCCTCTCAGTTTTAATCACTGCGTTGATGGGGTGAAAGTTCCTTTTGGGGATCGTTGTAAATACCTAGGTGTTAAAATAAGGAAAGATCTCACTTGAAGTAATCACATAAATGGGATTGTAAATAAAGGGTATAGATCTCTGCACATGGGTATGAGGGTATTTAGGGTAATTAGGGGTTGTAGTAAGGATGTAAAGGAGAGAGCATATAAGTCTCCGGTAAGACCTCAAATACAGTATGCTTCCAGTGTATGAGACCCTCATCAGGATGACTTGATCCAAGAACTGGAAAAAAATCCAAAGAAAAGCAGCTCGATTTGTTCTGGATGTTTTCTGACAAAAGAGTAACGTTACAAAAATGTTGCAAAGTTTGGGCAGTTTTTTTTTTTTTTTTTTTTTTTTGCTAGTTGCTTTACGTCGCACCGACATACACAGGTCTTATGGCGACGATGGGATAGGAAAGGGCTAGGAGTGGGAAGGAAGCGGCCGTGGCCTTAATTAAGGTACAGCCCCAGCATTTGCCTGGTGTGAAAATGGAAAGCCACGGAAAACCATCTTCAGGGCTGCCGACAGTTGGGCTCGAACCCACTATCTCGTGGATGCAAGCTCACAACTGTGCTCTCCTAACCGCACGGCCAAATCGCCCGGTGGCGTGGGATGACGTTAGTAGAGGGATAAGTTTGAGTGGTGTCTTTAAAAGTAGGAAAGATCACAATATGAAGTTAGAATTCAAGAGGACAAACTGGGGCAAATATTCGTTTATATAAAGGGGAGTTAGGGATTGGAATAACTTACCAAGGGAGATGTTCAATAAATTTCCATTTCTTTGAAATCATGTAAGAAAAGGCTATGAAAACAACAGATATGGGATCTGCCACCTGGGCGACTGCCCTAAATGCAGATCAGTAGTGACTGATTATTGTGTCGTAGGGACGTAAAGCAAAATTGTAAAAAGGAATACGGTTTTCGAAGAGGCAAAGGTGCTGAAATTTTGTCCCGCAGGAGTTTTTTTAACGTACGAGTAAATCTACCGACACGAGGCCGACGTGTTTGAACACCTTCCAATACCAGCGGACTGAGCCAGGATCGATCCCGCGAACTTGAACTCAGAAGGCCAGCGCTCTACCAGCTGAGCTTTTGCCGAGATATAATTGAGGGGTGAAGCTTGTTAATATAGAAGACGTCTGTTTAAGAAAGGTGAACAGCAACACCACGCGCCCATCTTCTAGGCAGCGGAACGGCACCCAAAATAACAGTAGAGTCTTCACCCATGTGAACCATGGGATTTCGTTTTGCCTCTGTACTCACTATTACGTGTTTCATTGTTGGGACAAACACAAACACCCAGTCCCCGAATCAGAGAAATTAACTATACACTAATAAAATCCCCGAGCCGACCTAGAATCGAACCAGGGGCCCTCGGAATCCAACGCCTCGAGCTAACGAGGCGGACACCATTCGAACTTCTACATTTTTCGAAATGCAATAATTCGTCATTGGGTGACAAACGCGGGAAAAAACAGCAGCTTATGTTTAAAATTAGTCAGCGGTGAAAATAGTGGTACAAAGTTGGTCGAGCCGAGGTTCTCCTGAACTCTCATGTTCTACTTCTTTGTGTGTCACAGTGGTAGAACCAATCAACCTGCCGTTCTATCAATTTCAGTGGGATAGGTACATCTGGCGGTAAACTGTGAGAACTGCATAGGGTTACCGTGCGTCCTATTTTCTAATAGTACAAGAAACATCCAGATGAAATTTCCTCGAAAGAAAATACAAAGGCTGAAATGAGGGATCGCATATATTTTCATGATCCTGTCCGTAGCGTGAGTGAATCGTTTGCACCTCTGGCGTCTGTTCAGTAAATGGATGGAACCGACGTGGTGCATCACCGTCATCTGACGGACTGACTCGTTCTCCTAGGGACTGTACAGTGTCATTTCGACGCCATAACAAAGAACTGTCTATCAAAAACAGGGCCGAAATATTGTTGTCTCGAATGTGTTTTGTACCTTTTATTATTATTTGCAAGTATTTGTAAATTATTGTCACTCCATTACGAATTAAAGGCAATCAGGTCTACGTACATACTGTATTTATCTTTGTTTTTGTTTTTTTCACAATTTGCTTTACGTCGCACCGACACAGATAGGTCTTATGGCGACGATGGGATAGGAAAGGCCTAGGAGTGGGAAGGAAGCGGCCGTGGCCTTAATTAAGGTACAGCCCCAGCATCTGCCTGGTGTGAAAATGGGAAACCACGGAAAACCATCTTCAGGGCTGCCGACAGTGGGGTTCCAACCCACTATCTCCCGGATACTGGATAATGGCTGCACTTAAGCGACTGCAGCTATCAAGCTCGGTTTTGTTAAATTTACATCCTTTCTTTCGCGCACTTTGCACATATCCTTTTAGCACGTATTAGGTTAACAATATCCGTCCCTGCTGATTATAACGTCTGAATTACTTTTCGTCAGACTTCATCGTTCCTGCGGGCTCCCTTTGCTCGGGGACTGGGTGTTTGAGGTGTGCCAACATTCCTACAACTCGCACAACACTGAGGCGGAGAGCAGAGTCAAGCGCTCACTTGTATCAGAACCAGCTGCTCTTATTCCTTCAATTGATACCGGAATTGTTTTAGGGATGAAATGGTCACGGCTTTTAGTGCCGGCAGTGTCCGAGGACAAGTTCAGCTCGCCAGATGCACGTCTTTTGATCGGACCCGCGTCGAGGTGAAGACCCACTGAAGAAGACACATACACCCAGCCCCTGCGCTATTAACCAATGATGGTTAAAATTCCCGATCCTGCCGGGAATCGAATCCGAGACCCCTGTGACCAAAGGCCAGCGCGCTGACCATTTAGCCGTTGGAACCGGACAGTGAGTAGGTAAAGACTGAAACACTGTCATTATGTTGTGTATATTTGTATGTATGTATGTATGTTCAGTCCGTCAGCGCTAACGCTGGTTGGATCCTCAACAGCTCCGCCGTCAGCTGTCATAGATGGCCTAGGCATCACTGAAGAGGCGTACTAGGGAAACGAGGAGTGAGGTAGTTTCCCGTTGCTTTCCTCGCCGAGCCAGAGTTGCTATTACATATCAGTCTGCCAAGCCCACTGAAATGCATACACCAACCGACCCTATGAGTAACATTTTCACACCATTCATAGCAGGGACTGGCTGCATAAGCATCGCTCATACCTCAGTTACTTTCATATGGTCAAAGCCAAGGATAAGACAGAGACAGATCTATGAAAGTAACAAAATTGCTCTAGCCTATACCAGAAGACATAGTGCACTGCAAACACTAGGTTCTGCCAGCAAAGGCATTGTGTATATTTAGGAATTATTAAAGCCTCGTGTAATTTATGCAGAATACACTACACAAAAAGAACAACAGCTATTATTATTATTATTATTATTATTATTATTATTATTATTATTATTATTATTATTATTATTATTATTATTAACAACCCTTAACGCCAGGAATTTAAATCACCTGCACGTTCTTGCTGCACGAGCTTCAGCAGCGGTGTTGTTAACATTTAAAACTACTCTAATTTACAGAAATGTGTATATTTCCGTTGTTCCTGGCTAAACAAAGGTGAAAAAAAAAAAAAACATTTTAAGCGTAGAAGAGCAATAAATCTGACGGCTTCCTAAAATGAAAACAAATATATTTCAGAATAAAATTCGCCCGGCGTTTATTGGGTCACACAACAATTTCTACTACTGGTACTGGTATCTGCGTTTTCAGCAAATATCAGATTTTGAACGAATTTTCCAGTAACAACTCGTCCATAACACTGATGAACAATGAAATACTCCTTTAATTAAAACCAAGTTATCTTCATGTATTCACATGCGCTGATAACGAATATCACAACAGTTTTCCTGTATCACCTTAACTGTTAGCAATATAGCCACATGTATGGTTTCATGTCGCCGCACGCGGCTTAGCGGTTGGTTTGTGGTAAATGGACAAGAACGTTTTAGCGACCTTGTGTGTTTATAAAATTGACACTTAATATTTCGCGAAGGGAACATCTGGCACTAGATTAATTTCCTCTATCTCCGTTAAAATGTGTTCTTTTGTGGGTTAGTCAAGTCTTAACTTCCGATAACTTCGCGAGTAGCCTTACTTCATATTTGTGTGTGTTTGTGAAATTGTGAATGTAATAATCTGTATAGTTTGGAATCGACAGGAAAACCTCTGAAAGTAGAAGGCATACAGGGAATTCATCTTGGGCGCAAGGGACAAAACTTGGAAATTAAAATAATGTCTGGCTTTTGCTGATGATCTTTCTCTCTTAGCTCAAAACAGAGAGGATGCCCAAAGGATGCTGGAGCTTCTTCGTTACATTGCGAAGAAAACAGGTCTCCAAGTCTCCTATGAAAAGACGAAGTACATGGAGTACCGATATCAGGGAGAGAAAGGCATAGAAGTGAAGTGCGGAAAGATTAGAAGAGTAGAAAAGTTTAAGTATTTGGGAGAACTGATCCAACCCAATGGACTAGACAAGGAGGCAAACTATTGGAACTGAACTACAGACTGACACAGAACAGGTACAATAAACGGGCAATATCCTACAAAGCCAAAATTAAACACTACAACGTTGTTGTAAAACCAGAAGGCTGTACTCTTCAGAACGCCTTAACTTAAATAAAAAAGGGGAACCGAAAGAAATCGAGAAGGAAAGGAAAATTCTGAGAAAAATTCTTGGACCTCAGAAAACGATGGATGGGACATGGAGGAAAAGGATAAATGAGGATCTCTACAAGTATTCCGAAAAGATCATGGACACAATGCGAAAACGAAGACTGGAATTTTACGGACATCTCGTCAGAATGAATGACAACCGCCTGACTAAAAGGATATTTAAATATATAATTGGAAATGGGTGGAGGTGGTTAAGAAGGACGTCGAAGAAATTAAAATAACACCAGAATTGATCCTCAACAGAAAAAAGTTCAGAACTCGAGTAGATGACCACAAATTCCATGAAGAGCAGCGGAAGAACAGGCCCAACTTTGTAATATCTGAGGAGCAGAGAAAAATAAGGAGTGAACGAACGAAGAAGTTCTGGGAAGAGAAAAGAAGAAGACTGGCCAGAAAGCATTAAGTTTCACGCGGTCCACAGTTGGCCAAATTCGGAAGCAAGAAGTAGTGTGTAAAGTGTAGTGAAGTTTCAAGTTGTATTTTAACAAAACGATAACAGCATTCAACATAAAGAAACACGACATAACTCAAAAAGTAAATTCCGAGAAGGAAACCATAATTTAATTTCATCGACTGTAAATGTTAAAAACATTTAAGCTCTTTAGGATTTTTCATCATCATCATCATCATCTGTTTACCCTCCAGGTTCGGCTTTTCCCTCGGACTCGGCGAAGGATCCCACCTCTACCGCCTCAAGGGCAGTGTCCTGGATAGGATTTTTCAATCATGAAATTACCAGCGTTTCGCCCCAGTGTAGCAATTAATGTGTTCGCCATGTCACGCAAATGTCTGAATAACCCAATTTTTTTTTTTGGTTTGTGGGGAATTTACTCCGAAGTCAGAGAGAAATACTATCACTCCTACAGTAAAAAAAGCATATGCGTTTTATTTTGGAAGTAAAGTAGACAAGGGAAAAAGCTAGGCAGCAGGTAAAAACTTTTCACGAATTTTACGTGGTTCGCCTAATGCCACTCACAAATCAATGCCCTTCGGAAACCCTGTAATATAGACAGAACAGAAAGATCATACTACGAATTGTTACTTCTGTTTAACAAACATAGTGCGATATAGTTCTAAATCTAAACATTCTATATTTTATCCTGATGTTTCTTCAGCCAAGGGGTTCTCCAGATTATGAACCTGGTCCCTCATATTCAAACACCGATCGAAATTGTCCTGATCGAGATATACCTCACTTTATTTTCCCAATCCGAACTAAATGATCTAGTCAGAGACCTCAGCCTTTCTGAAGTTCTAGCGGAATTATTATTTTCTCGTCTCCAAGGGTGGAATTTATTACAAGATGTTAAGGTGTCACGTAGGAAACGCCAACAATCGCTGATACATTGTATTTTCTCTTACAAGGGGGCATTCCCTACTCCTCACCACCGATTTCGATCAAATTTATAGAACATGCAGGGCTTGGCTAGAAATGAAAGTACCCGAAGTGGGAACTCCTGATGGCCAAGCGTATAGAAAATAAAAATGTTGACGCGGCTCTCGCACCGTATAAGCCACGTACGTTAGGGCGCACGCCGAGCAGTTGTTGGCGTAACGGTAAGAGCTCGGACTGGTAATTCGATGGTCGTGGGTTCGACGCCCCGTGTGGAGACTGTTTTTTCTGTCAACTTTTATGTTATTCATTTTCCAATTACGCAAAGAGGTGAATAATTAATGTTATTTACTTATTTATACGCAAAAGGCATAGAAAAGGTAAAAAATTGGGATTTCATTGTCACTGTCTACCTGCGCCAAGAATCTATTGTTTGTGTACAGCCGCCAGGAGCAACCTTCACTTGTCAGGTGAAAACGAATCTTTCAGCGAAATGACTATTCACACGTATGGCACATTCCCCAAGGAGGGGAGATAGCCAATAAAGGAGAAAAAAGAAGAATTTCTGTTTGAACACGTCGGGAAAGTTCGCAGCTCCAGATTTTCTACAATTGTGCGCTTATTAAAAAAATTACGTCCGATATGCCTTTTGCATATAACTTAAATAAGTAAAATAAATTAAAATAAATGAATAATACAAAGTTGAGAAAAATATTCTCCACACGGGGAATCGAACCCTCGACCACTGAATTATTAAGAACTTGCCAGCAACTGCTCGGCGTACGCACTAACGTTAAGTGGCTTATACGGTGCGATAGCCGCGTCAACATTTATATTTTTATTTTTATTTTCTATACGCTTGGCCATCTGGAGTTCCCACTTTGGGTACTTTCATTTCTAGCCAAGCCCTGCATGTTCTATAAATTTGAGCAAAATCGGTGGTGACGAGTAGAGAATGTCTCCTTGTTAGTAATGAGTTAACTTACTGCAAGCTTTCTGCAAGAACAACCCAAACTATTTTTAATTTCATCTAAGAATAGTTTAAAAGTAGTATTGTTGCATAATGGCAATGTATACCTCTTATTACCCCTTGAGTATTCTTTCACCATGAAGGAAACATATGAAAATATGGAAAATATATTAAAAATGATAAATTATAAAAAATATGGTTGGCACATACGCGGAGACCTCAAAATTATTGGTATACTGTTAGGCATACCGTCTGAGTTTTACCAAATGTTGTTGGCTTTCTTTGCGAATGGGTCAGCCGGGCAAAAGATAAACAGTACAACATTGAGGATTGGCCCATATGAAAAACTTAACTCCTGGAGAGAAGAGTGTTAAGAATCACCGTCGACTTGAGAAAGACAAGGGTTTGTTACCACCGTTGTATATAAAGTTAGGCCTGATGAAAAATTTTGTTAAGTCTTCGGATAAACACGATGAGGGTTTCGGGTACTTGAGAAAAATTTTCCTAAACTCAGTGATAGTAAGTTAAAAGAAGGCATATTTATTGGAGCGCAAATTCGTGAGATCATTCATGATGAAAACTTTGTGGAATTGCTAACAGTAGAAGAGAAATGCGCTTGGTTAATTTTCAGACAAGTATGCTGTAATTTTCTTGGGTATGTGAAAGCTGACAAGTGAAGTGTTATCAGCGCATGTGATGGAATATCTCCATGAAAATTCACCTTTTACATTCACATTTGTACTCCCTCCCCCAACTTTTTTTTGCTATTTTTTTACGTCGCACCGACACAGATATGTCTTATGGCGACGATGGGATAGGAAAGGCCTAGGACGTGGAAGGAAGCAGCCGTGGCCTTAATTAAGGTACAGCCCCGGCATTTGCCTGGTGTGAAAATGGGAAACCACGGAAAACCATTTTCAGGGCTGCCGACAGTGGGGCTCGAACCCACTATCTCCCGATTACTGGATACTGGCCGCACTTAAGCGACTGCAGCTATCGAATTCGGTCCTCCCCCAACTTGGGCGGGGTTGGTCACGAATACGGCGAGATAAATCACCGTGATATTTCTGTCATGGAGAAACGATATGCAGGAAAATCGATTCAGAACCTGTTAGCAAAACCTAAAGGAAGAAATTCCTGGTGTCACTTAAAAACAAACGACTTCAAGCAAGATATTTCGAAAATGTTTTTTTTTTCTTTTTTGCGTGGAATTTCTTCATTGAGCAGTCAAAATAGGTCATATATAACTTTTTTTTTACATTTCGTTGTAATTCTCTTCAATATTGAAATCTTATTTCATGAGCAAACAAACAAAATAACTTCAAATTTCGATGCAGGCTATTATTACAAAGGGAATTAAATTGTTACTAAAACAAAAAAAATGAAAATCCAGGAAAAACGATAGGTGATACAGCATTTGTACTTTCAAATTTGTATTCAGCGGGGTCGAATTATAAATAATCACCCATTTTCGTTTGAATTTGTTTATCAGTGTAATTAGCTGACTGAGTGCTCCCCGCTCCAATATGTCTTCACTAGGCTATTATTACTCTTCCAAGAGGCGGACCCTCCTATGTACAGGACAATAGCAGTTCGACTTTATAACCTGTACTTCAGAAAGCTAAACATAAACCAACGGTCGTATTTCCAAGTCCTTGAAACTCTCCACAAATAGTTCAAACAAATCGTTCCTTATCTGTACCTGGACATTCTTGGAAGTCCGTGAGGGGAAAATCCCGACACTCGGGCTAAATTTAACGGCATGATGAGCAAACATTCCTGAACTGCCTTCTCATCCAACCTTAAATATAGCAAACCATAATTAATAATAATAATAATAATAATAATAATAATAATAATAATAATAATAATAATAATAAATAATACCTATAATACCTATTTTACACCAGGCAAAATTTAATTCAGGCCACGGTCGCTTCCTTCCCACTCGTAGCCCTTTCCTATCCTATCGTCGCCATAATACCTATCTGTTTCGGTGAAACGTAAAGCAAATAGTAGAAAAAAAAATCTAATAATAATAGTGCAGCCTTTCAGTCGTTCAGTGCGTGCTGAAACGGCAGTCCATATAAATTCCTGGCTGTTGATGGCGCTGGACTTGCTGAAAAATCATAGAGATTCAGAAGATAGGAAAACAATACGAAGATGTGACCCCGGTCTAGGAGAAGGGCTGAAAGGATTTCTCGCTCTGAGCACACGTCACTAGGACCGAGCAGCGATCGCTTGGGAGACCCACGCCCGTCACAAGTATACACCGTGGGGTTTATAAATAAATTCGAGGTCTAGAACCATTAAATATAGAAATTTGCTCAAAGAATTGGGATATCGTCAAAATGAATAGTGAAAAGCTGTACAGTTTAAGTGAAGCGTACAGTTTATAGCAAATAATTACAGTTATTAACTCTGATGTAGGAAGATCACATTTTTTGAATACCAACCTAATTCTTATTGCTTGTACCGCACTAGCTTATTTTTGTCTATTCCAGCATCCTAGGATCTCCGTGAAACTTTAGTTCAAATATAATAATAATAATAATAATAATAATAATAATAATAATAATAATAATAATAATAATAATAATGTTGTTTGCTTTACGTTCCACTAACTACTTTTACGGTCTTCGGAGACGCCGAGGTGCCGGAATTTAGTCCCGCAGGAGTTATTTTACGTGCCAGTAAATCTACCGACACGAGGCTGACGTATTTTGGCATCTTGAAATACCACCGGACTGAGCCAGGATCGAACCTGCCAAGTAGGGGTCGGAAGGCCAGCGCCTCAACCGTCTGAGTCACTCAGCCCGGCCAGTTCAAGTATAAGGCTGACTGAGAGTTCAAGATAATTCTGCAGAGGGGGCCTAAAACTCTCTTACGGTTGGTTTTAGCCGAAAATTGCTAACGACTAATTTGAGTTCGGATACCGGTACATGAAAAATATCAGAGGCGACTGCTAGGGGACTCAAGTACCATAAGCATGAGATCACAGAGATGAGAAGAGAAGATGAGTGGCTGTCGTCCGATAACTAACACTATGGATATCATACGGGCTTTGTACATGGTTGTTATGCCGGAAGGAAGAGACGAAACTGCACAGGCTAGAGAAAACCGCTGACCGAGAGATGTTGTCCATGAACGTGCTTCAGTACCTTAGCGACATGCACAAGAAGTTGAACCATGCATTCAGGGGATCTAAATTAGCTCAAGCAAATCTCACAAGCATTTGTTCGTAAACTTCAACATCGTCATTATTATTATTGTTGTTGCCATTGATGCTTTTCACGGCCCGTACTTATAGACATGATGTGTAGTGTCTATTATTATTATTATTATTCATCTAAAAGTATCGGGGTGCTGGACCGATTGGGGAGGGGGAAGAGATAGCAGCACAGCTCTGCTGGTTTTCACAACATTGCAACAGAATTTCTGGGTGATGAGGAAGTACAAGTACGGGACATCACCCTGTCAGGCGGAACTGGCACGTGGTAGGGACAACAGAGCGCACTTCCTAACAAATTCACTAACTTAATAATAATTTAGCATGGGAAAATATAACGTCCGCCTCTGTGGTGTAGTGGTTAGCGTGATTAGCTGCCACCCCCGGAGGTCCGGGTTCGATTCCCGGCTCTGCCACGAAATTTGAAAAGTGGTACGAGGGCTGGAACGGGGTCCACTCAGCCTCGGGAGGTCAACTGAGTAGAGGTGGGTTCGATTCCCACCTCAGCCATCCTGGAAGTGGTTTTCCGTGGTTTCCCACTTCTCCTCCAGGCGAATGCCGGGATGGTACCTAACTTAAGGCCACGGCCGCTTCCTTCCCTCTTCCTTGCCTATCCCATCCGATCTTCCCATCCCTCCACAAGGCCCCTGTTCAGCATAGCAGGTGAGGCCGCCTGGGCGAGGTACCGGTCATTCTCACCAGTTGTATCCCCCGACCAAGAGTCTGAAGCTCCAGGACACTGCCCTTGAGGCGGTAGAGGTGGGATCCCTCGCTGAGTCCGAGGGAAAAACCGAACCTGGAGGGTAACAGATGATGATGATGATGAAAATATAACACATCGATCACCGCCTGGCGGCCAAGTCTTTGCTGTCCGAAACCTTGGTTAGCCGGTTTGACTCCCGTTGGTGGGAAATAATTTCACCATCAGAATGTTGGCCGATAGGGTGGGGAAAATGATAGTACACAATTTTATTCCTAATCAGTAGACTCATCCGTCACATAGAGCATGGCAAAAGCCTTGAGCAGAGTTCTTGATATTATTCGAGAGGAATAGGCTATGTGTCAGCACCGGGTTTCACCCTCTCCCTAGGTGCAGCACGCGAGCCGAACACTACTGTCAGGCCTCAGTCTAGAGGAATTATCCAGAAGCGGTTAAAATCACCAGTCCTGCCGGGAATTGAACCCAGGGGCATCTGGACCGCTGACCATTGACTAGTGTAACATACGTCTTCATTCCAAGATCGTTATGCCGCTGTACCTCCACAATCCTAGTCTAATTATGCCTTATTATTTATTCACAACTAGCTGATGTAGCTGTGCTTCGCTGTAGCTCGGCATTGATATGGATTTACGAAATTCATGAATATCTCTGTTATCGTAGCCGGTATGGTAAAAATGTATAAGACATAAATGATCGGAAACTAAATTTTATAACTTTAGTTAAGTAGTACGGTATTTATCGATAGGAGCATTAATAACATAAATTATTCAAAATTAAATTTTATGCCTTCCCCTAAACTACCATTTCATTCAGCGTAAATAAAATTATTTATGGCCTAGATTATAGTGACTTATTTCCGAACTTTACATACCGATTTTCATTCAATTCTCTTCAGCCGTTTTCTCATGATGCGCGTACATATATCTGTATGTATGTTTAGTCATCAGCCCGAAGGCTGGTTGGATCCTCAACAGTTCCGCCATGAACTGTCATAGATGGCCTAGGCATCACTGAAGAGGCGTACTAGGGAAATGAGGAGTGAGGTAATTTCCCGTTGCTTTCCTCACCGAGCCAGACGTTGCTATTACATATCAGTCTGCCAAGCCCACTGAAATGCATGCACCAACCGACCCTATGAGCAATATTTTCACACCATTCATAGCAGGGACTGGCTGCGTAAGGAATGGCATTACTAGCATCGCTCATACCTCAGTCACTTTCATTTTGTCAAAGCCAAGGATAAGACAGAGACAGATCAATGAAAGTAACAAAATTGCTCTAGCCCATACCAGAAGACTTAGTGCACTGTAAACACTAGGTCCCGCCAGCAAAGGCATTACATATATCTATATATATAAAACTAGCAAGATACCCGTGCTTCGCTACGGTAGTATACTGAAATTTATAATTGAATGCTTATCGTTTTATATACAACCGGCCGATATTCGTGATCTGACTCGTTTACTGAGAGATTACGGCAACGTTCCTCCCATTTTTCAATCTTTCTTTCCAGCAATCGATTTCGTATTTCCCGGGCTAGGTCCAGGTATTCCACCCGGTCAGTTGGGTTCCTAAATCTCAGCCATGCTTTCCTATAAGCATTTTTAATGTGGATCAAATCCTTGAGGAGATCCGGCGTGGTGTCCTCTTAGGTGCCTTGGCGGTATTAAACCGGCGGCCGGACTGCAATCGTAGTCATTACCCGTCCAGGACCCGTTTCCAGCACGGTCCGCACATGTTGATGACGTCCAGGATATTATTATTATTATTATTATTATTATTATTATTATGGTGGTTGAAATTAATTGAATTTAGGTATTATTATTATTATTATTATTATTATTATTATTGTTATTATTATTATTATTATTATTATTATTATTATTATTATTATTATTATTATTATTATTATTATTATTATTATTATTATTGGTGTTCTGGACCCCACAGCAATATGCAAGACCGCTACTCGGCGGTAAAATACATCTGCTGCCATTGTCATTGCTAACAATGTGACCAGCACCATTGTTGCGCGTAGGCAAGTTGTAACGTTCCAGACGTTACAGTGTAATTATGTTAATTTTATTATGTGTAATTAATTCAGGAATTTAACGTCATGATATTTATTTGGTATGTAATTGTATTATAATTCATGTTTAATCATTTGCTCACTATCATTTCATTACTTTGTAACTACGACTTATAAACGAGGGCTGAATATTCTCATATTCACTTAGATTCTTGCGACAGTCGGTTAAAATTAACTTGCAGTAGATTTCAGTTATCTTGCCACATCACCGAGGAGGAAGGAAGGACAAATTTAGACATCAAGTTCTGAGAAAAGCGAGCACGTGTTCACGCGTCCTAACGTAAGCTACCGTATTTCGACCAGAATTATTCGAACTGATCAACGCCTATATTTTCAAAGGAGCGTCATGTTGCCATGGATACTGAGTGAAAGGACGAATAGAAGAACAGTTGATATCATGGATATGGCCCGTCAACTCTAATTTCTAGAGTGGGGAGAGAAGTGTCATCTGATTGGACCACGTGTAGCGATCTGTAATTAGCGCGAGAGGTTATAAAAGAGCGTGTTGGAGCTCGTGGCTTCACTTATTCTGATTCTTATTCGCTCTCTACATTATTCTACGAGTTATTCTACAGCTTCTACTTGATTTTCTACTTGATTCTTCGTCTCGATACTTAGAAATTCTGAATGAGGGGTGTGTAGCCACTCTTATCAGGAAGTACGTACAGCACGGCTATAAGACCGGTTTGAACCAGTCTAAGTCAATAGATAGTTTTAATCTAGATAGAAATGAAACTTCAGAGAACATTTTCAGTAAAGTTGGAAGGATTCTTAATTGAGTATCCTCTCCATATAACCCAAGGTGGTTCTTCTAACTATGACTTAGGGCTTATCTCCAATATATGGGATAGAGCATAATAGGGAGTGTTAGTTTTGAAGTCATCTTCCAATTAGTGGTGGGTGCAATTGGCAAGGCAGGAATGGTACTGAGCTGCAGATGAAGAGATCTCAAAGACGAACGGTGATGTTCCCGCTACAAGGAGGGAAGCTTTCCAAGGACCAGCAGAACAAGACGACATGGTGAGCAAGCGAGTTAAAGATATTGCAAGTTTTCGCGAAGTAGAGTCATTCAATTTTTTATTAAATTCATTTTCTATTTTAAATTCAGTTCTCGTTAAACCGTCGTCATTTATATTAAATATAATAAATAGTATTTTTCTAGTTTACTTTAATCAATTTGCCTTAATTAGCCTTTTAATTTCTAATTCTCCTGCTTAATGATTAGTGTACTATCACCTCACCCCTGTGATAAGAGTCTGTCCAAGCTTGATTATAAATTTTATCTTTAAGTCCTCAACTTAAAGATTGGCGCCCTTTACTTGCTTGGTTGCATTTCTCATTTGATGATTGTTCTCCGAGAGGGGAAGTCACATAAATGCCGCTCCAACGTGTGGCGAGAAAATCATTAAGTACGGAGCAGTTAATGACAGTAACGATATCAGAATTCGTATTATGGGCAAAATTTGAATATCCACGTTTCATTAAGAGTGTTTGATTGTGGGAAGGGTCATGGCTGATCAGACGAAAGAGGAGAGGATGTTGCGTAGTGGACGGGCGATAAAAGGCAATAATGTATTGAGTTCAGAGGAAGAGTTGTGTAGTCTTGTAGAGGAAATTGAAGATAGAAGTGTAAGTAGTATGGAGAGTGAAGGCAAACAGAAAGAAGTCAGTATGGAGTCAGATGATAGTAGGATGGGGGGCGAAGCGGAAGTAAACACTAACAATGAAAGTAATAATAATGATCAGTTAATGGGAATGATGCAGTTAATGTTAAGTAAGATAGAGGACACTAAATCTGAGCTTAAAAGTGAATTGGAACAAATTAAAACAGATGTAGAACAAAATAACACTAAAATTGAGAGTATTAAATATGAACTTAAAGAACAGTTAGAGCAAACTAAAGCTGAATTAAGTAGGGAGATGAGGGAAAATAAGGAGGAAGCGAATCGGAGAATGGACGAACACAGTAGGCAGTTACGCGATCTGGTGTTAAAAAATGAACATTTTAATAAGCGATTAGAGGACCAGGAAAGTGAATATGTACGGCAAGGGAAAAAGGTAGAAGAAAAGTTTGCGGAACAGAGAAGTGAATTCCTGGAATTAATGGGGAAGGAAAACAACTCTACTAGGGAGGAAGTAATGAGGCAGGTCACTAGTATTGATAAGAGAGTTGAGACTCAAAGAGGGGAAATACGGGTATTTAAAGACCACGTCCAACAAGAGATTGACACGGTAAAGCTTAGAATAGAAGATGAGACCCGGGCAAGTGAAGAAAGGTTTGCGATAGCTGAAGAGAATAAGATTGAAATTAGGACATTGAAAGAGAAGCAGGTTAACTTGGAGAGAGAAATTGATAGGAGAGACAGAGATGTAGAATGCCGGATGGAGAAAGCAGAAAATCAGTTAAAACAGGTGGCAAAGGATAAACAGGTTTTCACGGGAAGGCAATGTCTAGGAAATAGCTACATTAGGGAAATTGAACTACCTAAATTTAATGGGAAACAAACAAACCCGCTAGATTTCCTTAAGATGATAGAGAAACGGTTTGAAAAGCGTCTAGAGGAAGGGTCTATGGACTGGGAAGACGTAATGGAAAATATTGACCATGCTTTTGTAGGAGAAACTCGGTCTTGGTTCATGGTATATAGGCAGACGATGACGAACCTGAAAGAATTCAGAAATAAATTTAGAGAGAAATTCTGGAATGAAGCGATACAAGCTAGGGAGAGAGAAAGGGTGGTATTTGGGAGGTACAAACAGCATGAAGGAGTTACTATGACCGAGTACTTCCTGGCACATGTCATGATTTGTCAGAACTTAGATGGTATAACCGAAGGGTCTGATGTAGTAAGACTACTTTTAAGACATTTTCCGGACAGGGTGAGAGAAGCAGCCTGCATGCAAAAAGTTGGAACTATTCAGGAGATGGAGAACCTACTAGGCAGTTTTGATGCTTTAGGTAACCTTAGAAGTAGAACGGAGAATATTCAGAACTTTTGTCATCACAACGGAATGAGACATAACGGTAGTACACAGAATTACGAAGCTCGCAATCAGTTCAGACCTCAGCAGAACAGCAGGAGAGGAGCATCTGAATATAGGACAGGAAATTCCCAACGGAGGCCAGAGCAATGTACTAATGAGTCCAACGTCAATACACAAAGGGAACCTTTAAACTAACGAGAGGCTGTAATGTTAGGTCAGAATTCCAGCCTCGTACGAAAGTAGCGAAGTGTCTTGCCATGAAAGTGTTACCATATGACCTAGATGTTAGAGACGATTTGTTGTATGAACCCGAGCAGAATAATGAAGAGTCAAGTAATAAAGTAGTCAATCCCGTGGTTAAATTGAAAGTTTGGGGGGCGTGGGTTAAAGTTTTGATTGATTCTGGTAGCCAAATATCATGTATTAGTTCTCAGTGGTATGAGTCATTAGTGAAACAGGGTATTCAGTTGGAGGAAATGCCTGTTAAGTCTACTTTCATCATTACGGCTGTTGGAAAGAGGTCTAAGCAAATTTGTAAACAAGTAGCTGTCCCGATCTGTATTAATAATTTTATTAGCGTTCAGATATGTTTGGTAATTCCGCATTTGATATTTGATCTTATCTTGGGATCTGACTGGTTAACGTTAAAATTGGCTCAGTTAAATTACAATGATCTAGTGCTAAATTTGAGGTGGAATAATGAGGATATTAAGGTCAAGTTTGAGGAGGAAATTCAGAGGAAAACGGAAGTTAGTACAGTGTGGAGAATGAAAGAGGTTTCTAAAGTAAATGAAGAGGCTAGTGAGGGCCTGAAGTTGTGTCAGTTGTGGATTCATGAGGATAAAATATGTGGCTTGAAAGAAGCCGTAAGTAGAAATGAGTTGAATGAAGTCCAGAAGGACAAGTTATTTGAAGTGTTATGTGAACACGTGGAGATTTTCTCCGAGAAACCTGGTGTTACCCATCTGTATGAACATTCTTTTTCTGTGCTGGATAAGACTCCATTCAGCGGACCGCGATATCCGATACCACACAAATATGCAAAAGCCGTAGAGGATCAAATTCAAGCTATGTTAGCAGACGATGTGATTGAATTATCAAACAGTCAATATGTTCATCCCTTAATTGTCGTGCCTAAGTGTGATAGATCAATACGTTTGTGTATTGAATACGAGAGCGTAGTGAGAGTGTTAGGTTTGCCTGAGGAACCCCCTCGTAATGCTGAATTTTACGTCCGACTGGCACGGGAGAACCTGATTAAATCTGGAGATAAACGTAAAAGGCAACAGAAACGTAAGGTACTGGATAACTTTGAGGTAGGTGATATGGTTTTGGTGAGAGTTCCCATGTTGTCAAATAGTGAGGATAAGGTAACAAAGAAATTTTTTCTTTTATATCAAGGCCCGTATAAAGTACATAGAAAACTAGGACCCTGTGCTTACAAGTTAGCGGATGGCGAGAGCGTAATGAATGGTTCATACAACATTAGTAGTTTAAGGAGATACCTGTCGTGTGAGGTGGCTGAACCGGATTGTGAGATATAGGTCAGTAACTCGGGGAAGTTGCTACTTGTTATGTCAGACTACGAGCGGTATGTGTTTACGTCTCAATTGTGGTGGTATTTCCTAGTTGTGTTTGTAAACAAGGGAGATGTTTTGTATGTGGCGGTTGATTTACGCTCGTTCATTAACGATAGATCATCTGTTTTCCGTATGTGAGGCCATGAAATTTTATATATTTGTTTTCTGAGATGTTACAGAAGGCTAATTAAAGCTGACGACGGCAAATAATTAATTTTCCCGTATGTGCATTTCTAACTTGCAATAATTTTACCGTGAGCTTAAATCACGTGTGTATTTGTGTGAAGTGTCTTACATCATGCTTCAAGATAAGGCTGAAACATTCGAAAGAGTGATAAAAGTGTAAATTGTTTGTATCATATGTTTTCCATTTTTTTAATGTAAAAGATTGGAAGAGAACGTGTTACTGCTATCTAGCACAGAATGTCGGAAAGATGGGGAGTCAAAGGACAGATAGACACTCGGCAGAGTTTGTAATCTGAATTGTATATATTATGTTATATTCTCTAGAATAATCTTGTTTTTTTTTTTACAAAAGTGAAAAGTTGCTCATGATGGGCAGAACTTAGCATCTAAACCTCAAGATGAACTGAAATAACAGACAGTCGCAATGGGAAGCAGTCTAAGAGAGATATGGAAAGAGTGAGATGTAATTAAGTGTATGAAAATACTGTCGCTCGTTATGGGCAGGTAATAGAGGTATTTCAAGTCAATGTGGGAGTAAGTGTGTGAGTTCTCAACTCATGTAATATTTGTTAAGAACTCATGGGGGCGTATGTAACGTTCCAGACGTTACAGTGTAATTATGTTAATTTTATTATGTGTAATTAATTCAGGAATTTAACGTCATGATATTTATTTGGTATGTAATTGTATTATAATTCATGTTTAATCATTTGCTCACTATCATTTCATTACTTTGTAACTACGACTTATAAACGAGGGCTGAATATTCTCATATTCACTTAGATTCTTGCGACAGTCGGTTAAAATTAACTTGCAGTAGATTTCAGTTATCTTGCCACATCACCGAGGAGGAAGGAAGGACAAATTTAGACATCAAGTTCTGAGAAAAGCGAGCACGTGTTCACGCGTCCTAACGTAAGCTACCGTATTTCGACCAGAATTATTCGAACTGATCAACGCCTATATTTTCAAAGGAGCGTCATGTTGCCATGGATACTGAGTGAAAGGACGAATAGAAGAACAGTTGATATCATGGATATGGCCCGTCAACTCTAATTTCTAGAGTGGGGAGAGAAGTGTCATCTGATTGGACCACGTGTAGCGATCTGTAATTAGCGCGAGAGGTTATAAAAGAGCGTGTTGGAGCTCGTGGCTTCACTTATTCTGATTCTTATTCGCTCTCTACATTATTCTACGAATTATTCTACAGCTTCTACTTGATTTTCTACTTGATTCTTCGTCTCGATACTTAGAAATTCTGAATGAGGGGTGTATAGCCACTCTTATCAGGAAGTACGTACAGCACGGCTATAAGACCGGTTTGAACCAGTCTAAGTCAATAGATAGTTTTAATCTAGATAGAAATGAAACTTCAGAGAACATTTTCAGTAAAGTTGGAAGGATTCTTAATTGAGTATCCTCTCCATATAACCCAAGGTGGTTCTTCTAACTATGACTTAGGGCTTATCTCCAATATATGGGATAGAGCATAATAGGGAGTGTTAGTTTTGAAGTCATCTTCCAATTAGTGGTGGGTGCAATTGGCAAGGCAGGAATGGTACTGAGCTGCAGATGAAGAGATCTCAAAGACGAACGGTGATGTTCCCGCTACAAGGAGGGAAGCTTTCCAAGGACCAGCAGAACAAGACGACATGGTGAGCAAGCGAGTTAAAGATATTGCAAGTTTTCGCGAAGTAGAGTCATTCAATTTTTTATTAAATTCATTTTCTATTTTAAATTCAGTTCTCGTTAAACCGTCGTCATTTATATTAAATATAATAAATAGTATTTTTCTAGTTTACTTTAATCAATTTGCCTTAATTAGCCTTTTAATTTCTAATTCTCCTGCTTAATGATTAGTGTACTATCACCTCACCCCTGTGATAAGAGTCTGTCCAAGCTTGATTATAAATTTTATCTTTAAGTCCTCAACTTAAAGATTGGCGCCCTTTACTTGCTTGGTTGCATTTCTCATTTGATGATTGTTCTCCGAGAGGGGAAGTCACAAAGTGTGCGGAATTTCTGGCGATACGAATGACATACCTCCGTGTATTATTGACCTTATTATAGAGGTGAACAATTTGACGGCCAATCTCATTCCTATCGTTTATTTCAAATGTGTTTAAATTTTTATTTATATGCCAGGAGAATCTACTCTAATCTAAGAACGTTCTCCGAAGGAAAATATGGCTGTTGAAAAAGAACCCAGGAAAGATTAAAAATGATCGGTTTATGATCAGAATAAGTACATCGCAAGTCTACAGCCTGTTTCCTATCATTCGACAGGATCAGGGATGGAATGAATAAAGCCCCATCTAGCGGCGACAATAGGAATTGTGCTGGCTGTCGAAGCTCCCCTCTGGGGCAATGATCGATGAGTGACAAATGAAATGAAATATTGGACAGTGTTGCTGGAATGAATGATGACAGGGAAAGCCGGAGTATCCGGAGAAAAACCTGTCCCGCCTCCATTTTGTCCAGCACGAATGTCACATGGAGTGACCGGGATTTGAAACACGGAACCCAGCTGTGAGAGGCCGGCGCGCTGCCGACTGAGCAACGGAGGCTCCTTATAAGTACATTACGAACAGTAAAATCAATTGGTCTCACCTCCTTTTACACCCCACCGCCGTTAAGTTTATTTTCCCCCACCCTCCAAAAAATTAAAAGAAGGCGTGTTTCTTTATGTTTAAAGGAGATTGCAAATACAATGTTCACGTTTATTACCTTCAGTTTTGAGATATAAGTATCCCCTTAAAAATAATTCACGTTTTTAACTTCCTTCCACACCCCCCCCCCCCTCCCTCACAAAGTGATATTAAACCAAAAAATACTTGTTCCTTTAATAGTAAAGGATCTTCTAAATACCAATTATCACCACTCTAACCTCTTCAGTTTTTGATTTATGTGTCCTCATGAAAGGAATTCAACTCCTTTTCACTCCCGCCCCCCCCCCCCCTAATATTGTTTCCCCCCCAAAACGCATTTTCTTTGTTTTTAAAGGAGATCAAAATACCAATTTTCACGTCTGTAACAACTTTAGTTTTATTAGATGTATGTATTCTCATACAATTAAGTCAATTAATTTTTTCTATCCTTTAACACTCCAAATCCCCTTCATTGGATTTTCCGAGAATACGTGTTTGTTTACTTTTAAAGCAGATTCCAAAAATAAAATTTCACGTGTGTAACATCTTCATTTTTGAGAGATCAGTAGCCTGATTAAAAGAATTCAACACCATTTTCAGTCACTTTTACCCACCCCCACCCCCCACTACCCAAGTTGTATTTCCGAAAACTAAAAATACACTTTTCTTTATTTTTAATAGGATAAGAAAATGACCATTTTTCACTTCTGTACATGTTAAGTTTTTTGAGATATACTGTAGAAATTCTCATTTTAAAATTTCACCCCATTTTAGTTCCCCTTAAGTGGAGTTTCCAAAGACAAATCACCAATGTTTCTTTACACTTACATGAGATTCCAAATACCCACCATTTACGTCTGTAACATTTTACGCTTCTCAGATATTCTGTAGTTATAGTCTTTCAAAAAATTCACCCCAATTTACCACTCCTGTTTAACCGCCATTAATTGAATTTTCCAAAAGCAAAAATATACGTGTTTCTATATTTTTAGAGGAGATCCTATTTACAAATTTTCAGTTCTGTAATATCTTCAGTTTCTGGTATATATGTATCCTCATTAAAGGCATTCAACCCATTATTCACCCTTTTACACCCCTCCTATTGGGATTTAGAGAAAACAAAGAAATACGTCTTCCTTTATTTTTAAGGGAGATTCTAAACACCAATTTTTACATCTGTAAACGTTTAAAGTTTTAAGATGTAGACACACTCATTTTAAAAATTCACCCCCCTTTTCACCCCCATTATTTGGATTTTCCAAAAACGAAAAAATACCCGTTTCTTTATTTTTAAAGTAGATCCCAAATACCAATTTTCAGGTCTGTAATATCTTCAGGTTCTGAAATTAAGTAGCCTCATTAAAGGCATTCAACCTATTTTTCACCCTTTTTCACCCTTCCTATTAGGATTTTCCGAAAACAAAAAAGTACGTGTTTCTTTATTTTTAAAGGAGATTTCTAAATACCAAATTTTACATCTATAAACTTTAAATGTTTTGATTTATAGATACACTCATTTTAAACATTCACCCCCCTTTTCACCCCCATTATTTGGATTTTCCAAACACAAAGAAATACGTGTTTCTTTATTTTTAAAAGAGATCAAAGATACCAATTTTCAGGTCTGTAATATCTTCAGTTTCTGAGATATAAGTATCCTCATTAAAGGCATTCAATCCATTTTCACCCCTTTTCACCCCTCCTATTGGGATTTTCCGAAAACAAAAAAATACGTGTTTCTTTATTTTTAATGAAGATTCTAAATACCTATTTTTACATCTGTAAACTTTAAACGTTTTGAGATATAGATGCACTGTTTTTAAAAATTCACCCCCCTTTTCACCCTCCCATTAATTGGATTTTTCAAAATTAAAAAAATACGTGTTTCTTTATTTTTAAAAGAGATCAAAAGTACCAATTTTCAGGTCTGTAATTTCTTCAGTTTCTGAGATATAAGTACCGGTATTCTGATTAAAGGCATCCAACCCCCTTTTTTACCGTTTTTCTCCCCTTCTATTGGGATTTTCTGAAAACAAAAAAATACGTATTTCCTTATTTTTAAAGGAGATTCTAAATACCAATTTTTACATCTGTAAACTTTCAAAGTTTTGAGATATAGATACACTCATTTTAAAATTCCAACCCCCTTTCCACCCCCTTAGCGAAGGAATATCCAAAAATCCTTTCTTAGCGAGCACCTACATCTTAATATGAATCTATGCCCAAAATTTCATTTCTTTATGTCCAGTAGTTTTGGCTCGGCGATGATGAATCAGTCAGTCAGTCAGGACAAGCTATTTTATATATATAGATAACAGTTTTGTCTGTACACTGCTCAGAATTTAAAAAGGATGGAATTTATGTATCGGTCGTGTCCATTGTAACAAGGAAATACACTTTTTAAATTTCCGTAATTTCTGTCTGTCTGTCTGTCTGTCTGTCTGTCTGTCTGTATGTACACGCATCACGAGAAAACGGCTAAAGAGAATTTAACGAAAATTGGTATGTAAAGTTCGGAAATAAGTCGCTACAATCTAGGCCATAAATAATTTTATTTACGCTGAATGAAATGGTAGTTTAGGGGAAGGCCTAAAATTAAGGTCTCAAATATTTATGTTATTAGTGGTCCTATCGACAAATACTACATAAATTAAGTTATATAGTATTAAATTTCCGATCATTTATGTCTTACACATTTTAACGTACCGGTTGTGGTAAATGAGATACCGTATTCATGAAGTTTTTTATTTATTTTATTTTTATTTTTTGTTGCTAAGTCCACATCAGTTACGTCTCACGAGAAAATGGGTAAACAGAATTCAATGAAAATCGGTATGTAAAATCGGAAAATAATGAACTACAGTCTAAGCTATAAATAATTCTGTACCGAGCTCGATAGCTGCAGTCGCTTAAGTGCGGCCAGTATCCAGTAATCGGGAGACAGTGGGTTCGAACCCCACTGTCGGCAGCCCTGAAGATGGTTTTCCGTGGTTTCCCATTTTCACACCAGGCAAATGGTGGGCCTGTACCTTAATTAAGGCCACGACCGCTTCCTTACCATTCCTAGGCCTTTCCTATCCCATCGTCGCCATAAGACATATCTGTGTCGGTGCGACTTAATGCAAATAGGAAAAAAAGTACTAATAATTTTGTAAGACACCCTAATATCACAGAGTCGAAGGAAAACTAAATGTGAAAGCCTACAATACAGAAAGCTCATAAGTCATAACATTGATCAACAATAACATTACATTGACTATTACTTGTTGTGATGTGCTTTGTGTCTTCTGTTCCCACTCATCTCCGATAGATGCGATTGCTGCTGTATACTGAGGCTTTTTTTATTTGCTTTACATCGCACCGACACAGATAGCTCTTGTGGCGACGATGGGATAGGAAAGGGCTACGAGTGAGAAGGAAGCTGCCCTGACCTTAATTACGGTACAACCCCCAGCATTTGCCTGGTGTGAAAATAGGAGACCACGGAAAATCATCTTCATACATGTTGACAGTGGGGTTCGAATCCACTACCTTCCAGATGCAAGCTCACAGCTGCGCACCCCTAACCGCAAGGTCAACTCGCCCGGTCGTACCGAGTATAACAGCCTGCCTGAATATTGGCGGTAAGTAGCTGCCATTCCTCTGGTTCATAAATTTTGCTGATACTACAGGTAACGTAACAAACTGGTTCAGTATAGCATTCGATCTATTCAATCCCTACTCTGAGGCACTGATTGGAATGAGCAGTGTGCATATTTAAGGGAATAATGGCAGAAGAGTGTTCACGGCTGTCTGCGGCCTGGGCATTCCAGTACTGGAACTGTGGACTGTTAGTTTGGTACCGTAGTACTGTTCGTTAAAAGTGAGAAAATGTGCGATTTTTCATTTGATCGAGTATTTTATATGATGACATTGCTTTTGATCGCTACATTGCTACTGACGTTTTTGTAATGGCCTAAGTTGACTTCATTTAGGAAAACCACAAAGACAGTCTTTCTGAGGATCCCATAGCGAAGCACGGGTACATCAGCTAGTATATATAAGAGGTTTAACTGTACATTGCTCAGAATTTAAAAAGGGTGGTATTCCTGTATCGGTCGTGTCCACAGTAACAAGGAATTGCATTTTTTAAATTTTCCGTGATGTCTGTCTGTCTGTCTGTCTGTCTGTCTGTCTGTCTGTCTGTCTGTCTGTCTGTCTGTCTGTCTGTCTGTCTGTCTGTCTGTCTGTCTGTCTGTCTGTCTGTCTGTCTGTCTGTACGTGTGCATGTGTGTATGTATGTATGTATGTATGTATGTATGTATGTATGTATGTATGTACACGCATCACTAGAAAACGGCTAAAGAGAATTTAATGAAAATCGCTATCCAAAGTCGGAAAATAAGTCGCTACAATCTAGGCTATAAATGATTTTATTCACGCTGAGAGAAATGGTAGTTTAGGGGAAGGCCTAAAAATTAATTTTCAAATATTTGCGTTATTAGTGGTTCTATCTTAATGAAAATCGGTATGCAAAGTTGGGGAATAAGTCGCTACAATAGAACCCCTTCTACTCAGTTGATCTCCTGAGGCTGAGTGGACCCCGTTACAGCCGGGAATCGAACCCGGGCCACCGGGGTGGCGCTAATCACGCTAACCACTACACCACAGAGGCGGACTACAGGGAGTTACTAATGTTAATTGCTAAGAAAGATGATATTTCGGCACCACTTAGAAACATCTACAGTTTTCTCAGGACTTTCATCTGATATACAAAATTATATTATTGAAGCCACAGCTACTTTTATGACCAGCGAAATTAAAGACGAGGTTAAGAACGCAAACTTTATTTCCGTTATTATGGATTAAAGTACAGACGTTTCTAACAGAGCACAACTCTCGACTGTATTTAGATATGTTAGTCCGGAAGACGAAATTCAAGAAATGTTTGAGATTCAGTGATGTAAGCGGTGACCGTTTTGCTATTTCTGTCTCTAAACATCTCTATGGAAAGTTACAAGAATTTCAGTGTGGTGAAAAGTTAGTAGCAGAGACATCTGATGGTGCAACAGTGACTCGTGGTGCATAGATCTGGAGTGGTTATGTGGTTGTGCAAAAATGAATAAACTGTACTGTTGGCCATGTATTCTATTTTCCTAAAAAAAAAAAAAAAAAAAAAAAAAAAAAAAAAAAAAAAAAAAAATGCTTGGAATAAAGACGGCGTGGACGATTTAGCCTGGATAGATATACTCTCATAAGGTGCGTGGTAGCACTTTTCAAAACGTCACGCGTCGCCACTGATATATTGTCATTAAAACATTACGTTTTACAATTCTACTCAGAAATGATCATCAATAAAACCAATAGGATATTTTCATTAAACGATACTTTTTTTTTTACTTACGTTACATTTTACGCTGGGCACACAAAACGATGTGAAAAATGAAAATCCACAGCCTGTTTTCAGTCATTTGACCGGGTCAAGAATGGAATGAATGAAGCCCCCATCTAGCGACTGCCGAAGCAGTGATTAATGACTGACAGATTGGAGTGTCTTGCTGGAATGAAATATGACAGGGAAAACCGGAATACCCGGAAAATATCTGTCCCGCCTCCGCTTTGTCCAGCAAAAACCTCACATGAAGTGACCGGGATTTAAACCACGGAACTCAGCGGTGAGAGGTCGGCCCGCTGCCGCCTGACCCACGGAGGCTCACCATGGCCAGAGCCGTAGAAAACTCTTCTATATATTTTTAAACGGTCTTCGTCTTTTAGGACTTCCGGCCATAAGCTGATAAATTCGCCATATTCAATCCTCTCAGAGGATCTAACCAGTCCCTTGTAGCTCCAGCTCCTCCTTAGTAAGTTCCACTAAAATGTCTTCAAAGAGCGGCAGTCACTAAGGGTACGAACATACCGAAGATGCATCGCAGCTCGCGGTCGCAGTTTACATCGCGGTCGATGCCTCGATGTCACCTGCTGGTAACACAAACACACAGTTTTAAATGGAACAGTTCATGTCAAAGATGCTCGCTTCCATTCACCATCGCGATTTACCAGGAGGTCTAGCGCGATGACAAGAAAGTTTGTGTTCTCATCGCTGTAGAACGGGAGGCATCGATGTAGCTTGCTCCTGATTGGCTTGTCCGGATTGAGATCACGTGATATATCTCCCCGTTCTACTGTGCCCTTGATCCAGGTGTTCACAGAGCCCGCGTGTGTATTCGTTTGCTAGTTATTGTACTTCACAGTATCAATTTTTGATTCCACATTGTTGTATATGTATTGGAACGTCTCAAAGGACATTCTCATGTATGAATGGAATCTGTCCGCGTGGTGTTTCAGTTCTTCAAATACCGGGCGAGTTGGTCGTGCGCATAGAGGTGCGCGGCTGTGAGCTTGTATCCGGGAGATAGTAGGTTCGAATCCCACTATCGGCAGCCCTGAAAATGGTTTTCCGTCGTTTCCCATTTTCACACCAGGCAAATGCTGGGGCTGTACCTTAATTAAGGCCACGGCCGCTTCCTTCCAACTCCTAGGCCTTTCCTATCCCATCGTCGCCATAAGACCTTTCTGTGTCGGTGCGACGTAAAGCCCATAGCAAAAAAAGTTCTTCAAATAAGTTGTGATATTCCCCCAGCGCCTGCCTTCTTTTATTACAGGATGATCATTCCACTGGCGGGTTTACTGATTAAATAATAATGTTATTTGCTTTACGTCCCACTAACTACTTTTTAAAGTCTTTGAAGACGCCGAGGTGCCGGAATTTAGTCCTGCGTGAGTTCTTTAACGTGCCAGTAAATCTACCGACACGGGGCTGTCGTATTTGAGCACCTTCAAATACCACTGGACTGATCCAGGATCGAACCTGCCAAGTTAGGGTTAGAAGGCCAGCGCCTTAACCGTCTGAGCCACTCAGCCCGGCGGTTTACTGGTTTGAAAGTAGCCACCACCGTGTGCTTATGCACAATGAATCACTATCTCCACTGTCACTTGAATACATACTCTATACTTGTAAAAGCTCAGTAGTAGAGGATACATTATCTTTAACTTGAACGCGGAGATCTAAACATTACGTCCACTCACTGTAAACACATCTCAGAACACTGAAAGGTAAAGCTCCCCGGTCTGTTCACCCTCCATCGACCACGACGTAAACCGCGACCGCGACCGCGAGCTGCGATGCATCTTCGGTATGTTCGTACCCTAAGTGTGATTGCTGCCTGGGAGACTGATTACCTCGGATCGAGTAGGGGTAATTCAGTCGCCTTGATAAAGAATACTACAATGTGTAACTAGATTAAGTCCGCCTCTGTGGTGTAGTGGTTAGCGTGATTAGCTGCCACCCCCGGAGGCCCGGGTTCGATTCCCGGCTCTGCCACGAAATTTGGAAAGTGGTACGAGAACTGGAACGGTCCGGGGTCCACTCAGCCTCGGGAGGTCATCTGAGTACAGGTGGATTCGATTCACACCTCAGCCATCGTGGAAGTGGTTTTCCGTGGTTTCCCACTTCTCCTCCAGGCAAATGCCGGGATGGTATCTAACTTAAGGCCTCGGCCGCTTCCTTCCCTCTTCCTTGTCTATCCCTTTCAATCTTCTCATCCTCCCGCAAGGTCCCTGTTCAGCATAGCAGGTGAGGCCGCCTGGGCGAGGTACCGGTCATACTCCCCAGTTGTATCCCCCGTCACCGAGTCTGAAGCTCCATGACACTGCGGTAGAGGTGGGATCCCTCGCTGAGTCCGAGGGAAAAGCCAATCCTGAAGAAGAAGAAGAAGAAGAATAAGTAACTGGATTAAAGCCACTATATATTATATTTATTTAATAAAGCCGAGGTTTCCACCAAATTACATTGCCCACATTTATTTCTTTATGTTAATACATTGAGCCACGAAGACCTACGTTCAACCCGGAAGAAGAAAAAATAAATCAGAGAGAAGCTTTGCCGGACTAAAAAAAATCGTTTCATAATCGAACACGTCACAGCAATCTGATCACTTGAGACTGATGTGTTGACACGTCTGTAGTCGCCTTTCCTGACCTCATTTCAACAGCAAAGAGATAAACATGAAAAATACCAAAGTAATGTTAGTTGACCGGGCCAACAGTGACACAGCAAACAGTGAAAAGGAGATAAAAAGGCGCGTTGTCCTAGGTCGAACACCACTAAGAACCAGGCAATATCAAAAGCTATGAAGATGCGCTTAGTGGAATTACTAGTGTTCTCTTACGGCTGTGAGACCTGGACCGTGAAAGCTAATGACGGAAATCGTGATGTGATGTTGGCGGAGAAAGACGATCTTCCCGTGTAAATGAGAGTTACCACCATTTCCTTGGCCACATTTTCAGAGGTATTTGAAAAAAATAACACGAGGAGGAACATCGAGTAGTTCAAACGAGCAAGGTCGCTCTGAATGAAGACTAAACTTATTTAATTCATTCTTCTTTCTTTCTTAATCTGTTTACCCTGCAGGGTTGGCTTTTCCCTCGGACTCAGTGAGGGATCCCACCTCTACCGCCTCAAGGGCAGTGTTCTGGAGCTTCAGACTCTGGGTCGGAGGGATACAACTGGGGAGTATGACCGGTACCTCGCCCAGGCGGCCTCACCTGCTATGCTGAACAGCGGCCTTGCGGGGGGGATGGAAGGATCGGAAGGGACAGACAAGGAAGAGGGAAGGAAGCGGCCGAGGCCTTAAGTTAGGTACCATCCCAGCATTTGCCTGGAGGAGAAGTGGGAAACCACGGAAAACCACTTCCAGGATGGCTGAGGTGGGAATCGAACCCACCTGTACTCAGTTGACCTCCCGAGGTTGAGTGGACCCCGGACCGTTCCAGCGTTCGTACCACTTTTCAAATTTCGTAGCAGAGCCGGGAATCGAACCCGGGCCTCCGGGGGTGGCAGCTAATCACACTAACCACTACACCACAGGGGCGGACATGTGATTTCTTTTTCATCCAAATTCCATTTTCGTACTTTGGTCCTAAGATTTTCCTGAGGATTTTTCTTATTTTTCGATCATCTGCCACCAATGATAAAGTTTCAGATGCATACAGTGCTTCTGTTTTGAGATCCACAACGGTTGAACTCGCCATAACCTTCATGGTGAAACAAACATTAATTTAGCTGATGTTTTAAACATTAAGATTACTATTATTGTACAATCTGCTTTACGTCGGATCGACACAGATAGGTCTTATGGCAACGATGGGATAGCAGTGTGAAGGAAGCGTTCATGGCCTTAATTAATTTGCCCGCTGTGAAAATGGGAAACCACGGAACACCATTTTCAGCGCTGCCGACCCGCTGTAGCTACATGACCCACACCGCACAGCCAGTTGCTAACCCCTGCTTCTGTAGAGAAACATGATGGGAGAATGGACAGGCTGCGCCTGCTCATTACTATTAGATACAGCATTGATTCAGGTCTCGAGGCCATTCTTTCGGTGTTCGGTTCGACTCTTCGTGGTGTTTCCTTTTCACAACCCTATATTTAGAAATTCTGCCTTGTAACCCGCAAATTACATGTTTCAAAGTCATTGTGTGTGTTTCTTATTATGTTTTTATTACTATATTGTTTCCTCACAAATTGACACCAAAATTGCTCTGATCAGATGGACCATTATTTATTTGTTATCAAATAATGTTATCTAATTGTTCGCCAAGTAGCTTACTATACAGTCCGAGCATTTTCGATCCGTTAGGAGCTAACTCGCCTATAGATCATTCCATTTTGTACACTACATTTGATGTCTTGTTGCCTAGTGGATGCACAAACAGGTTTTCCGCTTGTCCGACACGGGAGAAAGCAACTTGTGAAAGAGGAATCCTACAAATTAACTCGGCAATTGTGGAACTATTGACCCTGAGCCTTTTTGATAGTCATACTATAAGCTAATCTCACTGGAAATTGTAATCGTTTGAAACAAAATGACAAATCATTTGAGATCAATGGAATTCTTGGTATGAAAACCAATTTTCCTTTTTCTTTGCCGGTTAGGATTACTGCCTCAATGATATTGTTAGGGAGCTGTTTTGAGTAAGTATCTGCTTTATATTCAAGAATTACAGAAAAAAATCCCAGATGTACTCAAACAGCAAACTGTTATGGTTCTGAGATCACCATACTCCTGCGAGATGAATCAAAGATGGAATGTAAAACCAAGGAGTACACATCACAGCCTTCTCGAATACATTCTCACTCTGATCCTTCCAGTGCATTCTCACTTATTTAAATACATTCAATGACGAAGTCAGCTAATTTCAAGTCCCGCATAACAGCTACAGACACGCAACTACAATACTGCACGTGGGGAGTTTCGAGGCTACTACCATATTATATAAACACCAGTAGTCTGCCATGGGTAGTTGTGGCTGCAAGGTGAAATATTCGAACACACACGACAGTCGGCCGCTTTCAACCTACACCACCACAGCTACTGACACAAAACCACTATAGTGTACGATGGGAGTCTCGAGGCTACTACCACACACAAACACCAATGGTCTGCGATGGATATTCGTGGCTGCAAGGTGAAATATACGAACACACGCGTCTATTTTTCTATATATAGTCGGCCAATTTCAACCCCCACTTCTACCATACCACCACAGCTACCGACCACTATAACGCACGATGGGAAACTCGAGGCTACTACCACACACAACCTCCAGTGATCTGCGGTGGGTAGTTTTGGCTGCTAGGTGAAATATACGGACACACGCGTCCATTTTTATATATAGATAAAGTACGGAGTTTTTCTATGTGACACCGTTTATCCGTATTGCTGAGAATATCAAAATGAGCCCTCTCTCAAATCCCTGTCCCCTCGAGTTCCTAGAAGCATAATTTTCAGCTTGAAATGAAATACTGAGTTTCAACAATATATGTGGCGCAGTTTTGCCAAGATGATGTTCGATATGGCACCTTCTTGTCATAAGAGCAATACTGAACATGGAATGACCTGTAGCAACACAGACGGCTGACGGTTCGCTACTTCGTATCATTCCGTGCAGCGGTGAGTACGGTACCCAGGCAGAGTAGTTCAAAATTCAGTTGATAAGAGTGTGTGCTGACTCAGAAAGTGCACATGAGAGTCATTGTTTTCACGACACTTGTTGACACATACTCATTCCATACATAATTGGGATGACACAATAGTGTACGAAGTAGAGCGTGAGGATCCCTCCACGTGTCTTGGCGGGTCTTCGATCCAAATAAAGGCGACGCTATCGACACAAGACTGCAACAAGAAGAATTCCTAAGCATGTCGCTCGTTATCATTTACTATAGTATGCGGCTGCTCGACTGAATGGTCAGCGCAGTGCTATTCGGTTCAGAGGGCCCCGGGTTCGATTCTCGGCCAGTTCGGAGATTTTAACCTTAAATGGTTGATTCCCTTGGCTCGTGAACTGGGTGCAACATCACTGCAACTCAGACACCACACATGGCAGATGTCGCCCACCCTCATCAGAGGGTCTGCACTCGGGTATGAATAGCCACACGAAATTTGTTATTGTTGATCAGTTGTAGGAGTTTTCGATATTGTAGGCATTCACATTTAATCTTCCTCCGACTCTGGGATATTACTGGAGAGCATCTAGTTTCTTCTTTCATGACTCCCTGTTCTTCAAGCGATCGTTCCTCTACGATCGTCTACGGGCCGATAGCCACGAGTTTTTACACCTTAATATAATAATGAAAGAAACCATCGTCACCTAATACGATTAAACAATATTTCCATGTTAACGATGCTCGGCGTTGATGTGGACTAAGCAACAAAAATCTAAATTCATCAATTACATTATCATAGTCGATATGGTAAAAATGTATACAACACAAATGATTGGAACTTGTATTCTCTATAACGTTTGTTATGTAATACGTTTCGATAGGAAAAATAACATGGGTACCGGTATTTAAAAAAAGTACATTTTAGACGCCTTCCCACAAACGACAGTTTCATCCAACATGAATAAAACTTATTTATAGCCTAGATTGTACTACCTCAATCCTCGACTTTACTTACCGATTTTCATTACATTCTGTTCACCCATTTTTCTCGCGATACCCGTACACGGAAACATACAGACAAGACATAAAAACTGAAAATTGCATTTCCTCGTTACTATGGACACAAACGATACAGAAATATAATTATTTTTAAATTCTGAGCAATATACAGACAAAACTATTTTTTATTTACAATTTTGCTTTATGTCGCACCGACACAGGTCTTATGGTGACGATAGAATAGGAAAGGGATAGGTGTTCGAATGAAGCATCCATGCCTTAATGAAGGTACAGCCATTTGCCATTTGTCTGGTGTGAAAGTGGAAAACCACGGAAAACCATCTTCAGGGCTGGCGACAGTGAGGTTCAAACCCACTATCTCCCGGATGCGCGCCCCTAACCGCTCGGTACAAACATGTAGATAACCTGGTATTCATACCAGAAGGAAGAGTAGCGATAAAGTGATAGCCGCATATCCACCCCACGAGTATTCAGCACAGTCTTGAGGGGTCATACAGCTTGTGGAGCCTGTAGTCGGTGGATAATATTTGTTCTTCTGCAAGACACTTTGTCTTTGCTGGCAGGACCTAGTGTTTACAGTGCACTATGTCTTCTGGTATGGGCTAGAGCAGTTTTGTTACTTTCATTGATCTGTCTCTGTCTTATCCTTGGCTTTGACGATATGAAAGTGACTGGGCTATGAGCGATGCTAGTAATGCCATTCCTTATGCAGCCAGTCCCTGCTATGAATGGTGTGAAAACGTTGCTCACAGGGTTGGTCGGTGCATGCATTTCAGTGGGCTTGGCAGACTGATATGTACTAGCAACTTCTGGCTCGGTGAGGAAAGCAACGGGAAACTACCTCACTCCTCATTTCCCTAGTACGCCTCTTCAGTGATGCCTAGGCCATCTATGACAGCTGATGGCAGAGCTGATGAGGATCCAACCAGCCTTAGGGTTGAAGACTAAACATACATACTGTAAGACATTAACATAAACACCGAATAATTAAGTAACAATTACACCAATTCTTCCAGTGTAACAGAGCATTTTGTTAATTTTGTCAAGGAGCCCAAATATTACAGTTCCGGTGCTGGATTCTCATTCTATCTTTTCTACCAACTTAATGACGTGCACTCATGGTACTGTGACGAACATCAGGATCCCTGCTCGCTCTGTGGACCGCCCGCGCCCTTCATTCTTCTAAGAGTCGGGTATCTTCCTTCTTCTAAATTATCTTATTGCCCCCCTTGCTCTTTGCTGATGACATAGCAATCCTTTCCAATAATAGGCATGAAGCAATTCATTCCATTGAAAAACTACATGAAATTGCCATCAAAACGGGACTTACAATTTCGTATGAAAAAAAGTCAGTACATGGAAGGAGCCTCACGATACTTACAAGGGGGCATTCCCTACTCGTCACCACCGATTTCGCTCAAATTTATAGAACATGCAGGGCTTGGCTAGAAAGGAGAGTACCGGTACCCGAATTTGGAACTCCAGATGGCAAAGCGTTTAGAAAATAAAAATAAAAATAAAAATAAAAATAAAAATAAAAATAAAAATAAAAATAAAAATAAAAATAAAAATAAAAATAAAAATAAAAATAAAAATAAAAATAAAAATAAAATGTTGACGCGGCTCTCGCACCGTATAAGCCACTTACGTTAATACGCACGCCGAGCAGTTGTTGGCGTGGCGTAGCGGTAAGAGCTGGGACTAGTAATTCAATGGTCGTGGGTTCGACACCCCGTGTGGAGACATTTTTTCTATGGAGACGTTGAAACAACGTTGTGGTTGTAAAAACGCGGCGTTTATGACTTGTGCTAGATGCAGAAATAATTATTGTTTCTCCTCTTTCTACGATAAATATTATCCCGACACATGTAAAGCATCGAATGCCTTTTGAGCATAAATAAATGAAACAAATTATTCACCTCTTTGCTTAATTGGAAAATGAATAATATAAAAGTTGAGAGGAAAAAAAGGAAAAAAGTCTACACACGAGGAGTCGAACCCACGACCACTGAATTACTAGGCCCAGCTCTTACCGCTACGCCAACAACTGCTCGGCGTGCGTGATAACTTAAGTGGCTTATACGGTGCGAGAGCCGCGTCAACATTTTTATGTTTATTTTTATTTTCTATACGCTTGGCCATCTAAAGTTCCCACTTTTGGGTACTTTCCTTTCTAGCCAAGCCCTGCATGTTCTATAAATTTGAGCGAATTCGGCGGTGACGAGTAGGGAACGCCCCCTTGTTAGATGGACAACCTATGATAACTAAATTCAGCAAAATTGTTCAAGTGAACCAATTTAAATATTTGGGAGAAATTATTCAGCCCTCTGGTTTAAACCGCGAAGCAAATAAAGAAAGAATCTCCAAATTACAGAAAGCATACAGGATCACTTGGAACAGGTATAATAAAAAATCAATATCTCGGAATGCAAAACTTAGACACTATAATACAGTGATTAGACCTGAAGCATTATATGCCTCAGAAACCTTAATCATTGGTGGCGGATCTTTAACCAAAGATACTGAGAAACAAGAAAGGAAAATTATACGAAAATTTTTTGGCCCAGTTTGTATAGATGGAATATGGAGGAAAAAAATCATCTCAGGAGATATATTGTCATTCTGAAAAAATTTCTCACACTTTTCAGAAAAGACGATTGAAATTCTATGGACACATTATCAGAATGAACACTTAACAGGCTAACTAAAATAATTCTCAACCTGGCTCTTTCGTCTAAAACCAAGAACAGAGGGCTTCGTGAAATTGAAACAGATCTCCAGGAAATCAACATCTCAGAAGACATTGTACAGGACAGATGTAAATTCAGAACCAAAATCGACAATCACCACTTTGAAGACAAACCCAACACCAGAGCCACTATAACTTGGACAGAAGAACGAAGGAAGAAGCTCAGCGAGAGGATGAAGAGATTTTTTTGGGGAAAGAAGGCCAACACATCAGCTACGCAAGTTCAACCGTGCTCCTGAGTAGGGCATAACGATGTAAATAATAATAATAATAATAATAATAATAATAATAATAATAATAATAATAATAATAATAATAATAATAATATCACACTAAATAACTAAACGGCATAAAATTGGTTTTACTTCGCCTAAAGAAACCTCTGCATCACGATATGCTCCTACGCCGCTGTATTTGTTCAGCCGGTCCGAGGTCTGCACACCTGTATCAACCTTCAAAAGTTTCATTGCGTTCTTCTTCCTCGTTAATTACTTCACGACTGTGTTGAGAACGTGTTCTGATATTGTTTCACGTTTAATGCAAAACAGAGAACAGCAATAAAATATCTACGAAACAAACCGCAATTATTTCGTGTCTTGTTACGCATTCGATATTTTAACCACTGTTTGCAGTACTTAATGCACTATTGTTTAATAGTTTAATTGTTTAATACACTATTGCTGGCTTACCAAGGTGACTGCCTGCAGCTCTCACGGTGAAAGCTCCCTACTAGCTGTTCTCCACCGGGTTCCTGGCTCTCATATCAATATTTCATCAGTTGACTTCATGAGGGTGTGAAACCCTTAGCCCAGGATCAAAATCCATGGACTAGATGGAAGTCGAAGTCGGGGCCTGTGGGTAGAAAGCCCACTACACGACGGGTCCTTAACATCCTGGCTTTATGTCAACCGAACACTACTATTTAATGCGTGGAATCAATTGCGTTCAATAGGAATTTGAAACATTAAGGAACCTCACATTCCAACAATATCGCTCGATACACTTAACTCTCATTTCACTGGTAAACAAATTAAAGAAACTCGACCCCAATCCGGAATCCCGTCACACGAAGATTATGTGAATATTGAACCAACATTATTATTACGAACTGTCAGTATAAACGAAGTAAAACGAGTCTTAAATTCCATTAAATCTCAAGGGAAAGGAATAGATCATATTCCAATAGGCTTCATAAAAAATGTCATCGGCGCAGTATTACCGATCATTATTTGAGGTTTCAGTGGAAATTATATTATGGATTATGTTCCTCTGGTTTGTTTGCATTGGCTAATATTACGTATGAACGACTTGGCAGTCGAAGAATACTGCTAAGAAACCACGTACAGTACTCACACAAGAAACTGTAAGTAACATTGGTAACGCTCTGGAAAGGTCTCGTACAAAATCACTTCGACAACTTGCTCAGGAAATGGAAATGTCCTATGGTTTTGTTCGAACTGGTACAAAGTTACTGAAGTTAAGGTAAGGTAAGGGTTATTCTGCCCGAAGGCAGGTCCGAACCTCCGCAGAGGTGTTCCTGAGCCGGAGTTTACGTGCGGTAGGGTGGCCAGTTCCTTTCCGCTCCTCCATTCCCTTACCCCCCACCAACAGCGCGTGGCAACCCATCCAACTCCTGACCACGCCCAATGTTGTTTAACTTCGGAGATCTCACGGGATCCGGTGTTTCACGGCTGTTGGCACTGAAGTTAAAGCCGTATAAAACTACTGCAGTGCAAGAACTTAAACCAGGTGACCCTGTATTACGAATGCTGAGGGAGGAAGCTAAAAGAAAAGAAGCTATGATCAAAGGGAGAAGCATGAGTCTGAAGGATTTGTGAGGAAAGAAAGCTAAATCTTACAAACAAGATTATAATTAAGTATATTTGAATTGTAAGTGAAATGAGATTGAAAGGAACGCAGTGAAGTATGGATGGTAATCATTGGATCGGTAAGACGTGGAGGTAAAATTTAATGTGGTGTGTGGCGTGGAAATATTTGAATGGGAAGATACGGTTGTATAAAAGTTTTAAGTTTAAGTGAGATCGGAGTGGTGGTTGCCAAGAGTGATTACGATTAAGAGATAGATTTGGAGGTATGTAAAGAATGATGTTAATTAATGAAAGGCGATAAGGTTTAAGTTGGAAGGTTAGTGGAGTATGTTTGGTAAATATTCGAACGGTAAGGTGTGATGGTACAATTTGAATGGGGAGTATGGTTGAATTGTAAGTTATATAGTTTGAAAATAGTGAATGGTAAGATGCGGAAGTTAAATAATGACGAGCGGTGACATGAAAGTAGAATAAGTATAAAGTTGAAACATGAGAAGTATGAGGTGCACAACTCAGCAGGTGACACGATGTTATGACTGAATAAGCAAGCTTGGTATGAAGTATGGAATTTGTTAACGGTTTGTGAGCCCAGTCAGGTGAGGAGGGAAGGTCATTTTCCGTTCTGTGCCCTTTTACCGTATTTTTAAATACATTTTATCCTATTTTGTTAGTTTATTTGCCTATTTTTAAAATTTAATGACAACTTTGATTAGTGCCTGGATCCTTCTGAAATAGTTGGAAGGTTCTAGTATTATTATCCTGATTATTGTTTGCCATGGCTATCGGATCTCCGAAAAGGAGTTGACCGTGGGCCATTTGACTGTTATACTGATTTTTTATGCAAATTTATTTTTATTTTATTTTTGTTTATTTGATTGTTTACTTGTGCAGTAAGTGGTATTTGATTGTGTATTTAGGTAGAGCATGAGTGAAAAAGCTTGTTTAGGTTTGAATATTGTATTTTCTCCACTAACAGATCAATTAGGTCATGTACTGTATGATCTAGAGGAAATATAAATAAATAAATAAATAAATAAATAAATAAATAAATAAATAAATAAATAAATAAATAAATAAATAAATAAATAAATATTGTCCTTCGCGGCCTGTTCCATACGCGCCCATAAATCCTCCAGCGTTAACGCCATAACTATATTAATTATGGAAATACCAGTCCTTCTGGAAGGACGTGCTTATGTAACTCACGGTTCCTTATCCCCCAAAAGAAAGTTCACTAATCCCTGCAGCCTCTTTTTACTTACGTTACACATAAACATCAAAATCGGTCTAAAATTCAGCCGTTTTGGAGCTCCGCTAAGGATCCTCCTTTTATGTTTCAGTAATGTACAGAATAAAATCCTTAAAACAAACACCCCTAAATTTTGAAAATTTGCCTTAATTAGCCCTTAAATTTAAATTAATAAACTCGCCAAGTCTCTTCCTAACAATGGGCTCGAATATTACTGTATAATGCACAGAATATGCCGAGTATTACTAACACTACTCTTGACTTGAGGCTACTATGTTCCGAACAATGGTTCATACAGCCACGAAGCGCTAATATTAATGTAATAATTGCCATTTCCTATTAATTGAGACTGAGGCTATCTCATTTCGCCCGATAACTAACATTTAGCAACGTCTTTTGGCTCTTGAGATCCGCTTCCCAAAGAGGGACCTCTGGCTATGTCCGTGGTAATGATTTCTGGAGGATAATCACACTCACTACCTTATAAGTGGGAAACCACTTCACTATTCCCGCCAAGCCGATAGCATGCACTTGATAATTGGCATTGCCTTATAACAACAAATAAAATCGAACAGATCATTACCACAACAGCCGGTTCCATCTGTTTAAAATCCTCATTCACTTCTAACCTCACACAAACTACGTAGCGTCCAACGTGTATATCGATCCCAGCCTTCATAATGCCGTTCTCATAAAGACAGATGATCTCCACCATCCCCTAAGTTGCGTACCAAATTATGGTGTCAAACTCGGGCTTCTGAAACCAATAAAACAGAGCCTAACACTATTGGGCGCCAAATTATGTACCTTAGTGCGTCCGCAAACAAAATGAATCACCAAAAATGAAGTGGGACATCGTGTAATAAGCCACATTTTACCATATTTCCTGTCCTCTCTTAACCTGGCTAGTTCAGCGGAATCGCCCGTGGAACATCCGTAATTTTGGTCACCAAGAAGCACAAAATAAGTTCTCTTAAAGATGTAAGTAGGACAGGAATTGCATCTGTGAGTGAATGAGAACTAAAATTTACATGAAAATATTTAATATGCTAAAACATAAAGATGGATAAGATAAAATAAATTCCCTTAAATAACTCGATAAAATTTCTATTACAATTAGTGTTGTTAGCCATCAAGTGTCAACAAGTCAGAAATCATTAATCTTATAATCCGTGGGACGTAACATAAACACTACACTGCATATTTGAACAGACTCAACTATCTGCGTCGTACTCAAACGTCCTAGTACATGAGATAAGCAACAGAAAAATTCGTATATGTAAGAAAACTAAGATTAAAATTATTCCCATTTCATTTGGGACACATAACCCACAATAATGCTTAGTTTAGGATTTTCTGATACCCCTAAAAGACACTGAAGCTAATATGAGCCCAATATCATGATCAAAGACGAGGATTGAACCTCTCAACCCCTACAATGCATAAGTGCTTCGGCTCTAACAATGTACAATAAAATGACAAACACGAATATTGAGACACAACAAAACAACAACAATAAACAAATCACAAAGATTCCACTGGATCGGAAATAAACACACAAATAGACACTGGTCTTGAGGAATTGGTGATGTAATCGCATCTCTGGGTCATCTTCTGGAGCGACGTTCATTGACCTTACCTTACCTTTACGCTGTTTCGAACAATAACATATATGTCTGCAGATACACATAGCTACACGGCGAAGCGTTTTTCACATCTATTTATCGTCACATGGCTAATAGGTCCCCTCTCTCCGCCTGGCAGTCCAAGGCAGCTCTCAGCTGAGCCAAATCGCATACCTTCACTAGGGGCAGGTTGCTGGCGCATACTGGCCTCTCGATAACACATCATAGCATATCTCTCTGGTCCGGAGTCATTTTCCTCAGATTCATAATTCAGAGGCCTACATACTTGACTTTGCTTCAGGCCATCCAGAAAGTCCAGAATATACTCCATAAATCTCTTTTCTTCATGCAACGGACCCCTGTTCATGTCACGTGTATATCCATGTGTTAGCTTGCCGGAATTATTTCGAAAACCATTTCTAGTGCCACGTTGGTATTTATTCTGCAAATCTGAAAAACTCATGCTCATTAACATAATATGCAGTTGCTATACATTATGTCACCTGGCACTCCAGTAAGAGTCTCCCCATTCGATACTTATAAGGCATCTCCGTCTTTTAACTTCCAATGATCCTAGCTCATAAAGACAGATGATCTCCATCCCCTAAGTTGCGTACCAAATTATAGTGTCGAACTCAGGCTTCTAAGACCAATAAAACAAAGCCTACCACTATTGGGCGCCAAATTATGTACCATATAGGGTCCGCAAACAAAATAAATCACCAAAAATGAAGGGGACATCACGTAATACGCCACATTTTACCATATTTCCTATCCTCTTTTAACCTGGCTAGTTCAGCCAGTTCATAAATTAGTCCCCAATAAGAAGAACACTACATTACTATAGAACAAACCTAATTTAATCCTAACACCCTCGTAACCATACACAAATGATTCAAAACAAATAACACAGAGAACACATGCATTAGTCCTAAAAGATATCTAAATGATCGCCATTAAGGCATAATGAACGTTTATTTACGAAGAGAAATATGCGAAGCTGAACTGTCCCTCTCTCATGCTAATAGAAAAATCCGTTCAAACTTATTTGTTACATTGCGACCCCACGGCTCCTCCATGCTGGATTGCGGTATGGATTTAGCCCAACATTTCACTAGCGTCGTCTTGGGCTGCTGATCCTCGGTTCAGTTCCATGGTATGGTCCATCGTGCTGCCGTCTGCTTGAGCGTTGGTTTGTGGGTAGGTCTCGTGCTTAATCAGCTCTTGTCGTAGATTCCGTACCGCCAATAACTGAAACTTTACGCAATTAAGATGTCTGTTTGCACATTCCCGTCACTCCTAGTTCTGCATATCGTGGGTTAGGACTGAAGACACTATAGAACATGTCTCCCATCCGGGCTTATAGTTCATCCCGTAGAGCTCCTAATTGTAAGTAGAAGGTATTTGTTAAAAATTGTAGCAGGCAACTACACACAGATTTCTGGATCAAAGTTTATTAAAATATTACTTCATAGCTCCGTGTAATTGCTACTTCTCCAGGCTACGAATGATAAAGACTGACCGACACTATATATTCTAACCCTGGCTTTGTGTAATTGCTACAAGCTCACGCCGCACTCTGTCTCATCGTCTGTCTTCTAAAGAATGTCATCTCCTCTCAACGCTCCTTTATATATTGTTACGTGCCGGCCGCGTATTAGCCCCTTTCGGTACTTCCAGGAAGGGGCTTATGACTCAGACGACCTGGAATCTCCCAGCCGGCCTGTGGAGTGGGGCCAGCCTTTCCCTGTATTGTTCTCGGCGGCCGGCTTTCCTGCGAGTTCCTTGGAGATTCAACGGGAATGTTCTGCCTGTAGTGACATCGTGAAATTTCTGGATCAAATCACGCGAGCTATAAAAAGAAAGGCTAATAGCGGACAGGGATTCAGAGTTGGACTCCATGTGGGAGTCAGTGTGAGACTCAGTGAGTTGGGGTTCGGTGGCTTGGCTGAGGGCTGCCGCCAGTGTCCCACCGAGGTCTGAACGAGGGGCTGTTGTTGTGGTGTCGGAGAGACCAGTTAGTGTGTAACTGGAGGCAACAGAGCGAAGGACTGTACTGTGTGATTCTGTGGACTGAGCATCACCGTGAGCCAAGGAGGAAACGCGCTCTCGTGAGTGCGAGGATAAATGGACCTGTGTTCGCAGTCGTGAGTTTCGTCCTGCTGTTGCATACTGTTGAACTGGACTTGGGTGAAAGTAAGGATTAGTGTCCCAAGTAAAGGAACGGGCTGGACCCCTGCTGCGCCATAAGGTAGAGAGATTTGTAAATAGACTGGTAATTAGTAGTGTGGCCATTCATAACTGGTTAGAATTGCTTGTGTTTAAATATGTGTATATATATGTGTGTGTATTTATAAGGCCATCCTGAAATAAATTGGAGTAATGAAACAGATGGGGTTTTATTCGTAACAATGTCCGGCTCCATGGCGAAATAGTTAGCGTGCTGGCCTTTGGTCACAGGGGTCCCGGGCTCGATTCCCGGCAGGGTCGGGAATTTTAACCATCATTTGTTAATTTCGCCGGCACGGGGGCTGGATGTATGCATCGTCTTCATCATCATTTCATCCTCATCACGACGGCAGGTCGCCTACGAGAGTCAAATCAAAATACCTGCATTGGTGAGCCGAACATGTCCTCGGACACTCCCGGCACTAAAAAGCCATTTCATTTCATTCGTAACAATATGTTATTGACAGAGACGCCACACACGGGGAAACCCTATGATACAAACGCTTCTCCTTTGTGCCAACGAAAGCTTGGTTCCCACGCTCATCCCGCTCAAATCTTACTAAGAAAGGCAATTATACTTAGCACATATGATCAGCTCGGAGCACAAAGTAAATTACTTTTTTTTTAAACTGTTATTTTAACTTTGTCGAAATTTGTTCACAGGAGTAATTAACGAAATTTTCATACCTTGCCAGGCCCGCTTCATGCCACATTTCTTCTTATAAGTGTGGTATCGGTGAATTCCCAAACAGTATTCGAGTCGTTCTATTCTTTTCCCTGGGTTCTTCACTCTCTCACACATCTTGCCACGCCCGGTCTAGTTTGCCTTGCTCCCCTTCGAGCTCCAAGACTAGTTTTCGCGTCTTTTCAGTTTCGACTCCCGGTACAGAGTTCTTGTTGCGTTAAATAATATCACTATCATTATGAAACGATATGGTTCACTACTTTGGTATCCATTTCATGTTGGGTCAATTCATATGCCATTTAATTTCACTGGCTTACGTTCTGAACTGTTTCACCAAGGTATTTAAATTCTGCGACTAATTCACTACAGTCTTTGTTTCCATTCTTGTATACTACTAAAATGTTTTCATTCCTCCCCTGAAGGGGGGGAGCGGGCCTATCAGACGGTGACGCCGTCCCTCAGGCCAGGAGATTTGTATCGGAGAAGGAGATGTGTGGAAAAGGTGAGAGGGTTGGCGGCCGTGGCCTATACTAGGAACTGTCCCTTAGTGCAGGAGAATGGAAAACCACGGAAAACAATTCTCAGGACAGCCGGCTGTGGAGACCAGCCCCTCTCCGTCTCTCGAATACAGAGGAGTAGGGGGCCACCGCTTCTCTGCTCGGTTGGCCGGTCGGAGTGCAGAGCTGTCGGACCACGAATCAGCCGTGGCGGGCTGAGACCCACTCTGCATCTACAGATATCATTTTGTATTATTTTTATTATAATGATATGCGGTCTCCGCTGTTTGTTTTCACGAGTTATACGCCTCTTGCACTGCTGTAATGTCACAACATAACATTGCTAGATCATCTGAAAATGCTAAGCAATGCATCTCAAATTTTTCTCTCCCTCATACGATTGGTTGATTAATTTTGAGGGTTAATTTTCGTTTGCGCCATTCTTCTATTACTTTGTATTCATTCATGGATACCGCCGTCTGAGAGCCACGTTTACACAATACACATGTCCCTTTCATTGCACTCTCTTTCGCTTGTCTTCTCGCTCTTCTGCTTAGTCAGTGTCCCTCTTTCCTAAATGTACCTGTCATTCTGCAAGAAAAGTGGCTAACACAGGTGTACACGGACCTGGCAGAAATTATTATTATTATTATTATTATTATTATTATTATTATTATTATTATTATTATTATTATTATTATCTTTTCCGGCTTCGGTTCTCAGTTCTTTCAAATTTTTCCCTATTCCTTTTTCGTTTATGTCGTTAAAACCATGAAGAGAAGCAATCACTGCTACCGTATCAACTGCTCGATTACACCGCTGCTGCTCTCGCCCAGGTGGCAGATCTGCTATCTGTTGTTTACCTTATCATTTCTTAAATGATTTTAAAGAGATAGGAAATTTATCGATCACCTCCCTTAGTAAATTATTGCAATCCCCAATTCTACTTCCTCTAAGCGAACAGTTGCCCCAATTTGTCCACTTCACTTCCAACGTATGATCTTTCTCACTTTTAAAAACTCCACTCAAACTTATTCGTCTACTAATGACGTCATCTCTTCACTAACAGTTCGGAACAAAGCACGTAGTCGAGCAGTTCGTCTCCTTACTCGGAAGTCTTCCCACCCCAACGTTTGCAACATTTTCGTTATGTCACTTGTTTGTCGGAATGCTTATCTTGGCGTCTTTTCTAGTTTCGTAAAATGGGGTGGTGCTCTAGTTCTAGACGAACTGGTAAGTTCTCATTACCAGCACAAGTGTCTCATGTGTGCTGCCCTCAACCTAAAGACGTCAGTCAAATGACATCTGTTCCCGACAAGCACCTCAGTTGCAGAATGGTTACGTTATGATATTTTTACTCCCATACAAACATCTTAAATACTACGCTTCATTTTTATGTCCATAATTAACACCGTTTTGACACTATATAATAATAATTTTGCTATTTTATCGGATGAATCCGATAATGCGTGTTTATAACGAGATTCTGGGAGAAACCCGAAAGTAAATATCCTAGCATAACTTATCGAACAATTTGTGCTTTTTCTGCCTCAGGTGCATGTTCGTTTTCCAGAAAGACAAAAGTAAACTTTTCTATCAACAACCTCCTTTCTCAAAGATGTTATTTGATATGTACCAACGCTGCCGACAAAATAAAAATATCTAACCCTATTTTTTGTGGAGAACATGATTGAAATTTGAGCTGACAGCTACATTTTTCTGGACGAGATTACGTCAAGAAGGAGAGGAAAAACGTAAGGATGTGAGGCTGGAATTCCATTCAACAGAGCCACGACATGGCGGTGCATGGCTATTACTGCAAGATGAAAGGGCAGCACCAACCAGAGCCACAAAGTACCTGTCTTTTCTGTAGGACATAGGCCCACCATGTTCTCAAATGACGGACAAGAGATAAATCAGTTTCCCATTCGAGGCTGCCAACGATTAAAACTGTAATACTGTAGTTGCACAGTTTGTGCGCACTTCACTAATAATAATAATAATAATAATAATAATAATAATAACAACACTCTTTTGCAGGAAATTTTACAGTGGTGAAATCATATACTTTTAGTTCAGCACTCTCTTTATCTTCATCCTTTATTTTCATTCGCCTTGATACTCCTCTGTATAACGGTTAGGTAAGGTCAAGTACTACTTGGAAATCGTACACTTTAGATTTGTTGGGTAATCATTCGTAATTAAATTGTTTTGTATAGGACGACTGTTTAGAGCTAGTGTATTGAACTATCTTTACAAATTAAGACTGTAATAAAACTTGATTGTTATAAATACTTAGCATACTTTTAAAAACTCACAATAGTGAATGGATTCCCAAATTAGTAGATCGATTCCGTTCTATATGCAAAATAAGTTAGTCGTCAGATTGTGAAGTGAATAATAGGCGAAAATATCAACAAAATATAAATTTATTTGTGGATCATCAAAGTTGCTATCTAACTGCAGTGGATGGAAATTATTTTTAAATTCCCAATTTTTGATTGGATTCACCCTATGGTTCTTGAATCAAGTGAAGATACCATGTCCACCATCTAATCGAGTCTTCTACACTGAAAAGTATTTGAGGGTGCTCAAATACGTCAGCCTCGTGTCGGTAGATTTACTGGCACGTAAAAGAACTCCCGCGGGACTAAATTTCGGCACCTCGGCGTCTCCGAAAACCGTAAAAGTAGTTAGTGGGACGTAAAGCCAATAACATTATTTCTTATTAGAAAACCACCCCCTACTTTCTAACACTATATACGGTTAGCAACACTGAAACATCAGAGGAACAGAGTTGGAAGCCCCCTCTTGTTCCTGTCACAGAAGGCTCCTTCCTCTCTCTTGCTGTGAATGTGAAACCACTGACGCCACTTAACTAGATTTCCCGAAAGAAGAGCGGAGAACAGCAGATGACGACGGGAGGTCGACTCTCGCGATAGACCAGTCCCGTGACAAGTAAGTTGGAGTGCCTTTTGTCGATAATACACCTGTATTTGCGCGCCGTTCACACCATTTGATGGCCTTGGCCCCGTTTTTCGCGCGACCACGTCGGAATCGGTACGATTAATGCAGACGGATGTTTATTAGTGAGGTGCTAAATACAAGGCCATTATTCTCCAAGATGATGTGAGACGTCAATAAATTGGCCAATGGCTTTATTTACGGAAGTGTAACGCGTCCCATTGGACGATGAGAGAAAAGGAGCTCACTTTCATGGTTTTTCATGTCATTAAAGTGGTTTTCGTTTGTGCAATCAGATTCAAATAGTTATTTCATTCTCCCCACTAGGGGAGCAGGCCATCAGTTCAACAAAGGGACTGCAATCAGATGCAGCTAGTGTGATATGAACACTCAAGTGTTGCTGGTCGGGGGTCGGTGCGGCGGGGAGAGAAAAGAAAGAAAATGAGCCACGAGGAGAAGACGAGAAAGGGCAAGAGAAGGAGAGAATGGTGGGTTATTAACACCAGGGAAAATTCGGCATTATGCTTGGAATTTGAGGGCCCATCACTTACGATCGCAAGATTGAAAGCCATGCAAAACGACAAGGTGACCGATCACAACTCACATCTTAAAATAATAATAATAATAATAATAATAATAATAATAATAATAATAATAATAATAATAATAATAATAATAATAATAATAATAATAATAATAATAATGTTATTTGCTTTACGTCCCACTAACTACTCTTTTACGTTTTTTGGAGACGCCAAGGTGCCGGAATTTAGTCCCGTGGGAGTTCTTTAAGTGCCAGTAAATCTACCGACACGAGGCTGACGTATTTGAGCACCTTCAAATACCACCGGACTGAGCCAGGATCGAACCTGCCAAGTTGGGGTCAGAAGGCCAGCGCCTCAACAGTCTGAGCCACTCAGCCCGGCCATCTTAAATTGTGCCGACACCTATGGCAGGGTGATTTCACTTCAAAGAACTTCTCCCACCCTCACCCGGATTTGAACCCGGAATATTGAACAGGCCAGTATTGGCGATGATCTCAACGGACATTTCCACGGTAATATGAAAAGACTGTAAAGACAGATCGTATTTTAAATGTACCTTTTTGTTGCCGAAATGTACCAATCGTCCGGAGAGGTATATATATCTTACGATATTTGAACCAGGTGAGCGAGGTTTATTGTGATGGTAGTAACTCCAGCCGCAACATATGGCGAGCTATTTTAATGGGACTTGTAGGTGCACATTAACGAGGTTACAAAATCTCATCATACGCGTGTACGGTATTGAGAGGTGTAGTAAAGATGTAAAAGAGAAGGCGTATGAGTCATGTATGGGCTAATCAGAGCAACACGATTGTTCTGCGTACTTTACGACAAAATAAGAATATGGGGCTTGGCAGTAAGGAGACGAGCTGCTCGACTAAGCGGTGTGTTCCGAGCTATCAGTGGAGAGATGGCGTGAATGACAGAAGTACGGTAGATGGAGATTTTAAAAGCAGACAGAGGAGGGAGCGACAGTGTTGTAAATGAAGAAGATGGGTCAAATATTAGTTGTGTTCGATACATTTCCAACTTACTTGAAAATAGTACGTAAACACAGCTCACTGGTGGACCACTTCAAGTATTTAGGATTTGTCAGTGGTAGTATAGTAAACGAAACTGAATCAAGCTCACAGTTGAGATCAACAGAAACTATACCTACTGTACTACCATCGCGTTGATGCGGGGTAACCGGGCGAGTTGGCCGTGCGCTTAGAGTCGCGCAGTGTGAGCTTGCGTCCGGGAGATAATGGGTTCGAACCCCACTGTCGGCAGGCCTGAAGATGGCTTTCCGTGGTTTCCCATTTTCACACCTGGGGCTGTACCTTAATGAAGGCCACGGCCGCTTCCTTCCCATCCCTAGGCCTTTCCTATCCCATCGTCGCCATAAGACCTATCTGAGTCGGTGCGACGTAAAGCAAATAGCCATATATATATATATATATGTATGCGGGGTAATCATGACTCCTGCGCATGCGTCAACGCCTGGCAGTAAACATGTGATCCTGGTGTGATATTTCAAAGCAGTACGGTAATTGTTTAACATTTACTGTAATTACTGCATAATGAACATGCACAGTAGTGCCCCTCCCCCCTCCTTCCACTTTGTGGACAAAATATTGCATTTTTATTCATTTTAGCCGACTGAAACAAGGAATTATTTTAAAAAGCAATTTGTACAAGCCCTGAAGACTTATCAACAAATTTCTTTTATTATTAACAAAATGATTAGCGGAAATACACACTAAATGTCGTTCTTCACGGCTAATAGATTTGTGTAGCTCCACAGCAAGCGGTGAACACTTTGTATGAGCCGTGAGGAAGGGTAGCAGCCACGGTCATGGACTGAGGTATAATTCACCCGCTTGCCGCGCGCATTCGTCAGTCTCTTTAGTTAGTCTCTTTTCTTAGTGTGCAGTCAAATACTGAATGATCACGCTGTATTTCTATGCAATTGTAACACGCGTGTAATATTATTCCTTTGGTGAACGTTTTATTGTACAGTATTGAATCAAAATCTCAAAAAAAAAAAAACGACTATACCGCACTTAAGCTGGTAAACTGTCAGTCTTTACCTCTCACTCGAAATTCGCTCAAAGAGCATCAACAACTTACCATTTTTACTTTTTTCTTTTCTTTCAGTTTTGATGTTTACTCCCCCCGCCCCCCTCTCCGCACAAACCCGGGTACATTTTGTTGTCTGTACATATTTTTGCTCCCGACTTCCAATCCCCAATCGCCGCTACTAAATATGCATCTGTTTCTGTCTATCACGACTGATGTTTGTAGCTAAGAGTGTAGTATCTGTTACAAGCTGCCGCGACTTCTCGTCAGACGCAGATAGTACGTCGTTGTTCGGGAGTGAAAGCTGAGTGGACTCAGGATAGGTTATTCATATGTCGGAAGTAACAGACATAAAAACGGCGAGAATGATCACTGGTGGGAACAATGACAGGAATGAGGACAAAGGTTAAGTTAGGAATGAACACGTGTTGGGGTCATGTGAGGCGAATGATGGACAATAATGAACTCGGCCATGGAAGAGAGACCACAACGATGACAGAGGTTTGCAGACTGGATGCAGAAAGGCATGTGTATACAGTTCAATAACCAATACTTCATTTCCTAGTGCGCCGAATGAAAAATGTTAATTTCCCGTGAAATTCGTTCCGGTGAACGCAACATTAAATTTTATTTTAAAGCCGTTCGTGGTCGTTAGCTTCATTCTTCGAAATGTGAGACTTAACCATTTTCTCTTCTGGTTAGATTTAGGAAGGGACAGCTCTTTCCCCTAAAACTATAATCACTTCACTTCTATGATCTGTTTCCATCGACTGCTTGCCACGACGTATCTAATTCTGTTTTCACAGCTAAACAAGAACATTTCAATATTTGAAATATTATTGCTTCCCCTTCAAAGGAAGAATGCAATGAACCTCTTACGATGACGACGATTTTTAAAATGAAAATGTTTCTTTCGGCGAAGAGACTGTGCCTATAATCTTCGCCATGTTTACGCGGTTAGCGGCGGGAGTTCAACTACGAATCTCTGGGCACGGGCTGTTGAATCTACGCGGATATAACCGATGTAACTAGCGTAGCGTATTGAGTCTGCCGTGTTCTGAGCTGTTTCTTCTTCCACAGCAATACGAAGAAAGAGCACGTTTAGAAGGCTGACATTGGTACCAAGAACAATGCAGTGATAACCACCACATTTCAACAGTTTAGTGAAAAACACCGTCTATCAGTGAAGTGAATCTCTACCATTCTAGTGTACCTCCATCTATAACCACGGACAGAACCCTTCCAGGCAACTTTGGAGAGAAACATGTCACAAATTTTGATCGTAGGTATTTTCATGGTAGAGACCGATATAGATAAGGTATGATTCTGTATGCTTGATTCCTTCTCAATAAGATACGTATCTCATTCAGTCAGATGTAAGATTGTAGTCTAACATTGTTGCAAGTCACATAGCAACATTATGATTCTCGACGGTCATGAAATATGCCTATTAAAAATTAATTTTCGAATTGTAATTTCGGCTTATATAAATTGTCCTGACGAAGTGTCACAAATCTAACCGAACATGGGTCGAACCTACAACCTTACGCAAACAAGCAGTCTTGGGGGACCGCGCACAGTTCAGTTGGGTGAAACCGTCATCCCCTCAGGGAATAGAAAACAGACTGAGATCGTGTGCATAGGGTAGTTGGTTTCGTGTTCGCCAAAACTTGAATAAATCAAGAGTGACACCCTAGGAGGATATTACTTCAGCCCGGCTGTCATCTTATTTGTAATCTTACATTAAGTGGAAATTAGTGAAATCTTACTTGGAGAGCATCTCAGGGGAGAGATGTGTTCACTGCGATGTCCAGGAATCCACTATCCCGCCCGAAGAAGTACATTTACTTTTATAACCGAATGAAGATTGTTACACGCCCTGGCAATCCTATTGGCCAATGTGAAGTGGCACGTGATCTCTTCCCCGTCAATAATGTTAATCATAATCCGTTACCAACCCCGACCAATGGTCTTGTCCAGGTCCTATCCTAACCCTCCGCACGGCAAGAACCAGTGCAGACCAATCGTGTTTCCACATGAAACTAACGGCCTAGGACCGCTTCGCATTTGACATCCTTCCCGAGAAGGCCGCCACTGTATAAACAAAGGCGGGTGTGAAAGGCAAACGGCAGTCGTTGCGCGGGTGTGAAAATCTTGACAGCCGGGGTGAATTAATAATCCTAGGAGAACGGTAAAAAGATGTGAAGAGCGGACCTTCTTCCACACCAATCTATGCCACGCTATCAAGTACACTATCTCGATGATTTCTTTAACCTCCCCTGTGGAACTGCATGTCCCAGGACCTAAACCTGGTCCCTTTACATTTACGTGTCAAAAGTAGAGAAATGTTAACGAAAACGAAACTTACCTAAGATAAGTCAATCTGGTGTCGAATATATGATCAAAATGAAATACAAAAACCGACTCTCAAACGCTCACCGGTTTTATCTTTTATATAATAACCACAGTCCTGGGTTTTGCGCCTGGTAGGCAATTTATAAATTTGGAAACAATGTTGAGATTAATTGTATGCCGCGATCGTGAGGATACGTTTTGTCTATGTAACTTGGTATTTGTAGGGACGTATATAGTGGGGAGTTTGTCACTGTTCTGAACCACTCATATAGGCTTCGCAGCTGTACATTAGGACAGGCCTAATGCAGGCCTCTTTTTGAGCCGAACAGTCTTTGCAAGGAGCACAAGGAGCACTTTTGCTTTCGCGATAGCGTACAGCAACTTCTCGTCTCTGAGTTACCATGCTAGTCAGGGATGGGGCGTCCAGTCTTCTTCTAGTGAAAATCGTGGCAATCCTTTCGATATACAGACCTATTATACGTTCGACTCCCTGGTTCAATGGTCGGCGATGCTATGTTTCAAAGTGTTTCAAATATCCCGGACAGAAACGAGGACCGTGACGGAGCGCGCGCTCACCATCGAGCGGAGACTTGCGCCGCTGGTATGGACGAACTTCTATTGAAATCTTCCGAACCACTATTTCATAATCAACTGGATCGCCACCCTTAGACGCCGTCCTAAGAACTTGGATTATTGTAAGGTGTTTCAGTTTTAGGTTACTTCCTTTGTCCTTGTGGCAGCTAAGTGGTGCTGTAGATATAACGTACACCAATCAGCCTAGCGACCCCGAAAAATGTGGATTCGACAATAACATAGGTCGTTTTCGATTATGTCATCTTCCCCACCCCATCCCTTGCCCTCACAGTATGTTTTCCAGATAGTAAGTAATTTGTGTGCTAAGTGTGCAATCTCGATCATTTTGGACATTTACTTTTCCACCCCTTCTCCTTCCCCATGCCGGCAGGGGCTGATCTTCGACTTAAAGGAGGTCCGGAGTATCACTATTCACCTCAATGACCTCAAAAACTATGGATTCGACACTAACATAGGTCGTGTTTTCGTCAGAGTTCTAGCGGTGTATCACCCCGCAGATGTTGGCTATTCCGTCATCCCTGTTTACACACAGCCGTTTGAGGGAATTACTGGTTCTTGTTCAAGTGAATCAGCTATTTCTAGATGAACACACAGGTCGCTGGAGCCAACCTGTACTCTTACAGAGCTGGGAATAGAAGTCGGCACATCCAGACCTTGCCTGAGATCAAGAAGCACTTTTATTATTCAGTCCTTTACGAAATGAATGCATCACCGTGTAGGATCAAGGAAGGCGACCCACGCTCTGTGACCTACTAACTAATCACATTTTGTCACACTAATATTCTTCACAAAACCCTGTTGCTTAAATTTGACCAATTTCCGGCCCAGTCAAGTGTACTGTAATTATTGCTTGTTAGGGAACAGGAAGCACCTGTTACTGATAACATTGTTTGGGTCCGGCCTCTCTGATTGTATCAGGCACTTTCTTTAAATGCTGATGAAGTAGGCCTACACATTCTAAATTGCTAAGGATCGTGGTGTAGTTCAGCATCCACTGAATGGACTAGTACAGTAAGTGCTCCTCAGAGTGGGAATACCAGTTCCTATGGAATGGAGGTGGGTATATTCTGAGCCATAGCCCCTCCTTGTGCTCAGGCGGCTAGGACTAGACAATCCACTTGTGGTCCCCAACCGTCCCATTAGAGGACTATGTGGAAGTAAGGGCAACATCCTGCTTCACAGAATTTACCGAGCTCAGAACATTTTAAGAAAGTCTTGGGCCTATGGGAGTAACGAAGTCCCACTCCCATTTGACAGGGAGCAACTCCTTGAAAACAACTTGGCGAACGAAATGGAATTCGATGGTAAACTATTAATATTAATGGGGCTTATGGCAGAAAGAAAGTAGAACTGGCTGAGTCAGCAAAGAGGATGCATCTGGATGTGTTGGGAGTTAATGGTATCTGGGTAAGGGGATATACACTAAAGACGAAGAGAGAGGAGATTACAAAGTGTTCTTAACAGGTGTTAAAAAGGAAAGGACAGGGCATAAAGTAAGACTGTTCATTAGAAATACTAGCCTATTGCACGCAATATAGTTTCCGTTAGACACGTAAATGAGAGAATGCTGTGGGTAGATTAGACTGTTGTAGGAATTCGGATAAGAAGTGCCTCAGTGTATTCACCACGTGAAGGTCCAGATGAGGATGAAGTTGACAAGTTTTACGGAGCACTGACTGATTTCAGCAAGCTTACGATAGTACTAATGGGCACTCTCAGTAAGACTGTCGGAAATAGAACTAAAGGATATGAGATGATGATGATGCTTGTTGTTTAAAGGGGCCTATCATCGAGGTCATCGACCCCTAATGGTACGAAATGAAATGACAACAAAAAGTTCAAAAACATCCACTGACCAAAATAAACAAATGTCATGAAGAATGAATGGATGGACATGAATTTAAAAAAACCAGTGGATCCGACTCAAAAAGGTCATAAATAATAGTATTACTGACCAAGGGACCACTTATAAAGACAATCCTGAATCGAGGATGCTTGATGACTAAAGGGGTCCAAAATCCAGGTCGAGGTCCCTCAGAATGGTACTTATCGCTAGTAAAGTAGAACCATGGTATTTGTCATGTTGGGGTACTAATCAAAAGTAGCGAAGACTCACGGTGTTCCACACATGATGGTACTACTCACAAGCAATTTACGTCGTACAGGTAACGCAGACCTATGGTGTTTCTCACACCATGGCGCCACTCATAGCCAACGCAAACCGATGAGGTTCCTGACCTAGGTGTACTAACCACAGGGACTCGTACTATCCCGTGGTGTTCCTCACATAGTGGGTACTAAGCACAGGCAACGCCCAGACCCGCGGTGTTGCTCACATGGGTACGACTCACAGGTACTGTAAATCCACAGGGGAAGCACTCTGCTGCTACTAATCAGGCAAACCTATTTCATACCTAATATAGTGGTACTACTCGCAAGTAAAGGCGACCCATGGTGTTCCCCGCCTGATGGTACTAATCAAAAATAATTTCATGGTTCTAAGACAAACATCCCTTGGTCGCCCCTTTTAGTCGCCTCTCACGACAGGCAGGGGATACCGTGGGTGTATTTTTCGTCTGCGTCCCCCACCCACATGGGGTAGAGAGAGAGAAAAAAGAAGAAGGGATCCGTCACTTCGAAAGATGAAGTAACGGACGAAGAAAGGCAAGGGCCACGAAGGCCGTGAAAATGAAAGACTCCCTAGGCCTCGAATGCTCTAATACCGTCGGGGTCGGAAACGAACAAGAGTTGACCAAGGGAGGTCGGACAGGATAGACGAAAACGAGGAGCCTGGCACAAGTAAGTGGAAGCACTGCCAAGACTCAGCTAAGGGCCCCGTGGTCGCCAATCCACACTCCAAGGTTGAGAGCCCCTTGGGCCCCTTTTAGTCGCTTCTTACGACAGGCAGGGGATACCGCAGGTGTATTCTACATGTGCGCAGGGGGTAAGGATATGTGACATCTGTACTAGTATAGGATTAACAGTTAAAAATACATTCTCAAGCATTAGGCTGTTCACCGTTACACATGGGAGGGTAGGAGCACCATATCCATAATAGACTATATCATAACCCTCTTGTTGTCAGGAATGATCGGGTATTCCAGTAAATTTCCGATGATACAGAAGAATACCGGACAATTCGTTACCACCGGACATTACGTGCCATTTGACCGGCTGACTACCTGCCAAGTGTCAGCTAATGACATTAAAATATTTAATGTAGAATAATTCGTACCACTTGAAAGAATGGGACGTACACTGACTGAGCAAATGTCATGGGATAGCGGAGCACTGATGCGCAGGTGTGTTGTCTTCGCACCACACGCCCCCTGTGCCAGCGGCAGTTGTATAGGATACCTTGTGAGCAGTGGCTGTGCATGTGACAGCTGTAACATGGAACGTCGTCGTGAGCTGACACCGTTCGAACAGGGTATGGTGATCGGTGCCCGACGGATGGGAAGTGCGATTTCGGAAGTGGTGCGGGAAATCGGCTTCACACGATCAACCGTGTCCAGGGTGTATCGTGAATGGTTGAATGCGGGTGTCACCGTCCACAACAGACTAACGACCGGCCGTCCAGCCACCTTCGATGACCGTGACTGCCGACATCTGAGACGGATTGTCAGTCGTGATAGACGGGCAACCGTGCAACAAATCACGGCTCAATGCAACACAGGCCTTGCTAGACACGTCTCCCAGTGGACAATCCGTAGGAACATGGGTTCTATGGGGTATGGGAGCCGGCGCCGCACACGGGTGCCACTGTTAACCCAACGTCATTGGGCACAACGACGCGCATTTGTCGCCAATCACCAGGCATGGACACTGGAACAATGGCGTAACGTGATATGGTCGGACGAACCACGATTTCAACTGCACCATGCTGATGGGAGGCACCGTGTATGGCGCAGACCACATGAAGCGATGGATCCCGCCTGCCTCGAAGGTGTGGTCCAAGGCGCTGGTGTCTCTGTTATGGTCTGGGGTACATTTTCCTGGTATGGAATGGGCCCCCTAGTTGTTCTGGAAGAGACTTTGAATGGTGCGCGTTATGTTGAGCTGCTCGGAGACCATATCCACCCATTTTTGGCCTTCCAGCGGCCAGACGGTTCTGCTGTGTTTCAAGATGATAACGCAGCGCCACATCGCTCCCACGTCGCCCGGGATGGTTCCAGGAACATGGAGCGGAGGTCCAACGACTGCCATGGCCACACAGGAGCCCCGATATGAACCCTATCGAGCATATCTGGGATGTCCTGGAACGCAGACTCCGTGCCATGGATACTGCACCCACGAACAGACCAGCATTGGCGGCCGCTCTGCAAACGATTTGGTGTCAGCTGCGTCCAGAGGACTACCAGGGACTTGTCGACTCACTTCCACGGCGTCTCACTGCAGTTCGCAGGGCCAGAGGAGGCCTCACACGCTATTAGGTGACTATCCCATGACATTTGCTAAGTCAGTGTATTTCGGGTGCTTTGTGGCCTCAAATATGCGTTTATAGATTTTTAAGTTAGTAAATGTCCTATACACCATAGCAGTACAAAGAGTGCGTACTGTTGAAGAGGTTCCGGAGACGGACATAAATACTGCTATATTGGGTTGAGTGTTAGCGACATCCTTTGGTGTAACTTGCAATCTCTTGGTAGAATCAAATCTCACGAAAACGACTTAAGACACTATTGTTAAATTTCGTATGGCAATAGTGTTGGTAATTTAGAAGGTCTATATCGAATGAACAGTTAAATTGTTGAGAAATAATGATAAAGCATCTGGACGTGGTGCTAAGAAACGTTAACTTAGCTGCTGAACATGGATAAAACTGACTTTTAAACCCCTGTATACCACGTATTTTGCTCAATTAATCTTGGTAAAAAATTCAAGACAACACCATCAAAAATGGTAAGTTTTCAGATTCCAGTCGGACTTTATCCAGGCTTATAAGTAATTTATCATAATTTTTGTGTGTTTTAGATCGGCTGTGGTTAAGTTGTAATTATTTCTGTTCTTTCTATTTCGATGGAGCAAACTGCACTTCGCTCTGGCCTGTGCGAAGTACTGCGTCCATCTTCGTGATTCTGTCAAGCCATTCGTCATATTTGACGCATTTCTTCTTTGTCTTTGAACTTCCAATGCTCCGTTCGTACTTTTTAAAGGTGCAGTTGGCCTTCTCCCCCTCTCTTTTTCAAGACATCACCACGTCTGTATTTCTAGGTTCTCCATCCAATTCTCAACAAAGTAACCAAAAACAGACCTGGCTGACTCTGTGAGAAATTCCAGCAGGCCTATTATGTATTATATTAATCATCTGACCTGGAATTACGGGAATACCCTTGGCAGATAGTTAATGACCTAACTGGTACGAAATATCCGGGTACCGCTAAGACGACTACCTGATCTGTACTGAACTACGTAAGTACCTTTAGGCCTGGGAGAGTCAACGTGAAATCTGTCTGCATCCGGATTACGGTAGAAACTCTCCACGACGAGGATATCAGGCAAAACTACATGTTTATAAGTAAAAACTTCCAAACAATGGGCAGTAAGCAGGTTCAGGATATAGAAAGAGAATGGGTGACTGTCGTAGAAACAGCAAGAGACTGCCTAGGAACAACTGTGTGTAAAGATGGGGAAAAGGAAAACATACTGCTGGAACGATGAACTGGGAGCAACTTGTAAACGTAAGAGGAAGGCATATCAAAAATGGCTCCAAACAAAGACTGATATAGACAGGGAATTTGTACGTAGAAGAAAGAAACAGAACGAAACAAATAGTTTTTGAATCCAAGAAGAAGCCGTAGGAAGATTTCAGTAATAACCTGGAAAGGCTTGGACAACCGGCAGGGAAACCTTTCTGGACAGCAATATAATTTTTAAACGGAGGGAAAGGGAGGGTGCGATCAGTGGTAGGGAGGAATTTGGATGAAAACCAGCGTAGTTTCAGATCACAGAGGACCATATTTTCAGTATGCGCCAGGTAATTGCAAAATACTACGGGAGGAATAGACAGTTATATTTATGTTTCGTAGACCTAGAGAAGGCATACGACACTTTATCGAGGAAAATGATGTTCACCGTACGGAGGACTATGGGATTAAGGGTAGATTATTTAAATCAATCAAAGGCATTTATGTTGACAACTGGGCGGCAGTGAGAATTGATGGTAGAATGAGTTGCTAGTTCGAAGTACCTGCAGGGGTTTCACCTTTTTTGTGCACAGTTTACAAGGATCGTCTAGCCTACTGAAAGTCGGTGGGAGGGAAATGTAGTAAGGAGTCTAACGACTTGGACTTCGCTGAGTGCTGCGATTGCTTCCACTTACTTTTGCGAGGGTCTTTCCTACCCGACTGCCCTTGGACAATTCTTATTCTTTTCCGACCCCCAAGACATTAGGTATCGAGGCCTAGGGAAACTTTAATTTTCACGCCCTTCGTGGCCGTTGTCTTTCTTTGGCCGATACCTTAATGTTTGGAAGTGTCGCTCCCCTTCCATTCTTTCCCCTCTGACTAGTGTTCAGGATGGTTGCCCAGTTGTACTTCCACCACCACCACTGATAGGCTACCTAGGACTCGGTCATAGAAAACAACGATGGTTAGGCTCAGGTATGGAACGGAAAGAAGCCTCAGAGGATTTACCGGTGTTTAGCAAATTCACAGGAGCTTGCAGAGTGAATGTTGAAAGTCTTGATAAGTAAAGATGTACGTATGAAGCTAGTCGCTTTCCCTTCATGATACAAGACTAAGATGCACTGGTGCTCATGTTATTCACGTGTAGGCCTACCAGAAAGTGACTTTGAAATAATTTATTCACGAAATAGTTATCACGCGTTATGTAACCCATTTTAATAGTACAGGTCGTGAAGGCCCTGAGAAAGGTAGAGTGATTAGGTCTACCCCCAGGAATTAACCTGGTACTGCAGGGCCATTACACTTCCTGACGGGGGATTGAACCCACATATTTCCTGATGAACGGAGCACGCCATGGCAGCTCCTAGTATTAACAAACACATATATTACAATAAAAATGCTCTTACGGCACATTCTGGATCAGTAAACAGAGACCGAGCAAGCTGGCCGTGCGGTTAGGGGCGCGTAACTTCCAATCGGGAGATACTGGGTTCGAACCCAACTGTCGGCAGCCCAGAGGATTTTCACACCAGGCAAACTAAGGTCACAGCCGCTTTCTTCTCACTCCTATCGCATCGTCACCATCAGACCTATCTGTACCGGTGCGACGTAAAGAACTGGTAAAAAATAAAAAGACAACATAAAATTACAACACGAATGTGTCAGACTTGGTCTAAATGGGTTATCAATGTACCCCGCATGACGCGTGTCGGGACATTTCACCTCGAGACAGGTGCGCTTGAGCAGGCGCCATGCATTGAGAGAAACTCATTCCCGGAATTCTCCTGTTACAACAGAGCTCATTCTTGCACAGGAAGGCGAGAAAGTTCCGCTGTGAGACTGATGACAAAAACAGTACATTTTCCACAACAAAGAAGTGGATCAGTGCTAACAAAAAGAGCGGGACACTCCATGTCCAAAGATTTAAATGATCTCTGGTAACACGTTTGGTGTCTCCCGAACAAAATACATTATCACTCAGCAATAGACCACCCAAAAAGAGATCCCATGTTCCTGCCATCTGGTTGAGTAAAGTAGAACATGGAAATTGACACGCAGGCAGTATAAAAAAGTATCAAAACCAAAAGGCTGCACACGGCAGGAGAGGCCATACCACTACTGTCTCTGTAGATCGGGTACATGATCGATAGCACAGAAAGAACAACGCAAATAAATAACAAAATTCAGAACAACTATCAAAATTAGGAACAAAAGGAAGCATTGAAATGCAAACAACAAGCCACACGGCACCATCAGTCGGTATGATTACGTTCGAAGGTGGTGGTGGTTATTGTTTTAAGAGGAGAACAACTGAACAACCATCCTCTATTAACACTAATGGTGGTGGTCGTTATTGTTTTAAGACGAAGTACAACTGAACAACCATCCTCTATTAACACTAGTGGTGGTGGTGATTATAGTTTTAAGAGGAAGTACAACTGAATAACCATCCATTATTAACACTAGTGGTGGTGGTGATTATTGTTTTAAGAGGAAGTACAACTGAACAACAATCCTCTATTAACACTAGTGGTGGTGGTGATTATTGTTTTAAGAGGAAGTAGGGGAGAAGGGGGCACATTTGAACAAATGTTGAGAATTTTTTTTTCTTACTACCCAAATTATTTTATTAATCGAAATCACAACATTCTTGAAAGAGTAACATATTCTACATAGTTTCAAATTGAATGAACCACAAAATTAAGGCTCTGATGCACCCTATTAATAGAAAACGATAAGGATGTAACATGTTCATAACTACCCCACCCCTGGGGTACCTTTGAACTACACATGGGGCACTTATGAACATACATAAATCGGTACAAAATACATCAATTATGTAAGATTTATGTTGTTTGAAGGACACTTTTCACTTGATTACATAACTTTGTCCTTGCAAAAGTTGAAGTTCACACCGAAAGTTTTCAATGCTGCACTGCGTGCAGTTCCACCGGAAGTATATGGCGGTGGAAGTTTGACAACAATATCATCTCTTTCAACTTCACTGATATCATCTATTTCCGGAAATAGAAATTTCCATGTCTCCCCGTACCTGCGCATGAATTTTATGTTATATGTAAGACTGTCGGATATTTCGATTACTTGACCTACAAACAACACCTTGTTTTTCTTTGTAGCGTATCGAATTAACAGAAAGTCACCTGTTAATATTTTTTCATTGTCTCCCATCTCAGGAGACCCCACGATTTCTTCAAATGTCTCAAAATCTGATTCATCGTGAACTGAAATATCCTCATCACTTTCACTGGACGATGAAAAAGTCAGTTGTTTCTTAGGTTTCTTCTGACTTCCTCGAAATTTGCTTTGATTGTTAGCCTCCCTGTCATATTTGTTCTTTAGAGCAGCCCTCGCTACAGTTTTCTCCTCAATGCAGTCTTTAACTGGGGTAGCTGTTAAAATGCGGGATTTGGCTTTCTTTCTTTGTCTTTTTTCGCAACTAGGTCCAGCTTTCGGAAAGGGTCGAACATCTTCTGGTGAAAGGTTCTCCATTTGTGATCTTTCAGTTTCCTCGCAAGGTTTTCCAGTAGGCCTAGGTGTTCCAGGCCTGGTAGCAGAAGGGACAGAGTTCTCTGAAACAGTGACTTCCTCACTGGTAACGCATGATGGCTCGAAATCGTCATCACTGAAAGGAAGCCTAGAAAAAGGCCATATTCCTGTCTTAGAAAAAGCAGCAGTTATGTTCTTCACAGTGAAGGAAGCTTGAAAAGCAACATTCGTTAATGCTGCTAAGTCATGAATTGTAATTGTTTTACCAGGATTAGCAGTCATCCAGTCGTGCTGTGCGATTCGTAGCTTTCCTTTGAATGGCCCCATGACTCCTACATCTAGTGGCTGCAGCCGGTGTGTGCAGTGCGGGGGGAAAGTGACCAAAATGATACCATGCTCTCGGGCATACAGAATAGAATCTAGAGTGCAATGGGACTCGTGATTATCCATTAACAAAATGATAGGGTCTTCCTTCGAACACCTAGTCATTTTCTTGACATGCTCCAGTACCATTAAAAACAAAGGTCCTGTCATCCAGCTACTTCTAGGACTATTGACTAGGCCCAGGCTTCCAGGTGGTGCACCAAACATCAGTGAGTCAGCAAGTCTCGCCCTTGGAAAGACGAAAACAGGTGGTAAACTATTACCAACAGCATTGATTATCATACAAACTGTTATCATTGTTCCACGCTCTCCAGAAACTACTTGCCCAACCTGCTTTACCCCCACCTGTGCAACAACATTTGGAGACTGTACAACTGTAGATACCCCCGTTTCATCGAGATTCAAGATTCTGTCCGCACTGATCGGCACCAATTTAAGTGCTTGCTCATAATTGTCATAAAATTCCATTACATTTGGTTTGTTGAACGCACTGGCTCTGGCGAGACTTGTATTTTCAGGCTTACGAAGAGCAAGTTTCTTATGTCGCTTCATAAATCCCTGTACCCAGTCAATTCCTGCAATGTTGTTTTCATCCCAGGTAGTTGGATATTTACAGCCTGATTTCTTACCATAATCGTACGCGAACTGACGGATTTGCATGTAAGTCATTCCGTAACTAATTTTAGAGCACTTAACAATGTAATCTTGTAGCATTAGCTCTTGATTTTCACTGAACACTTGCCGACTTGTATACCGCGAAGGAAACACACGAGATTTGTTTAGGTCATTCTTCTCCTTTTTAACTCTGTAGTACAATGCAGTGTGAGTCATTCCATATTTTGAAGCAGCCTCCCTCAACGAAAGACTTCTCTCCATGACAGCTCTTACAGCCTCCCTTATAACTTCCTCCGGGACATCCGGTTTGTTTCTCTTCTTAATGTACGTACGAACCATAGTTTTCCTCAGTTCTAAAAGAAATTCAAACTAATCAGTAGGAGTTTTTTGTTATATTTTGCTTCATAAACATGTGTACTTACAGTGGGGCACATTTGAACAGTGTTCGAATGTGCCCCCAAAGGCAGTGTTCAAATCTACCCCGCATGCAGCCATTAACCATAACCTTAAATTCTGCTGAACAGCAAGACCTTGCAACAGCTTTGTTCTACTGGCATGCTACACAACCCATTAATATGTAGTACTGCAGAAACAAACTTACCTTTTATGGAACAACACAGTCACAAACACCTTACAAAGTTCACTTGGCAAATTTGCTTTCAATGCAGCGTAATACTTGTTCATTCACCCACACCAAACACAACAAATGAATGGCGGGAAAACAAATGTCAGCTGAAGAGCAGGGGTACCACTCTCAAATAATGAAATTAGATATTAGGACTTTCAATTGTTTGGCGGATTATTCAAATTGTTCAAATGTGCCCCATGTTCAAATGTGCCCCCCTCTCCCCTACAACTGAACAACCATCCATTATTAACACTAATGGTGGTGGTGATTATTGTTTTAAGAGGCAGTACAACTGAATAACCATCCTCTATTAACACTAATGGTGGTGGTCGTTATTGTTTTAAGACGAAGTACAACTGAACAACCATCCTCTATTAACACTAGTGGTGTGGTGATTATTGTTTTAAGAGGAAGTACAACTGAACAACCATCCTCTATTAACACTTGTGGTGGTGGTGATTATTGTTTTAAGAGGAGTACAACTGAACAACCATCCTCTATTAACACTAATGGTGGTGGTGGTTATTGTTTTAAGAGGAAGTACAACTGAATAACCATCCTCTATTAACACTAATGGTGGTGGTGGTTATTGTTTTAAGAGGAAGTACAACTGAATAACCATCCTCTATTAACACTAATGGTGGTGGTGGTTATTGTTTTAAGAGGAAGTACAACTGAACAACCATCCTCTATTAACACTAATGGTGGTGGTGGTTATTGTTTTAAGAGGAAGTACAACTGAACAACCATCCTCTATTAACACTAGTGGTGGTGGTGATTATTGTTTTAAGAGGAAGTACAACTGAACAACTATCCTCTATTAAAACTAATGGTGGTGGTGGTTATTGTTTTAAGAGGAAGTACAACTGAATAACCATCCTCTATTAACATTGATGGTGGTGGTGATTATGTTTTAAGAGGAGTACAACTGAACAATCATCCTCTATTAACACTAGTAGTGGTGGTGATTATTGTTTTAAGAGGAAGTACAACTGAACAACCATCCTCTATTAACACTAATGGTGGTGGTGGTTATTGTTTTAAGAGGAAGTACAACTGAATACCCATCCTCTATTAACATTAATGGTGGTGGTGATTATAGTTTTAAGAGGAAGTACAACTGAATAACCATCCTCTATTAACACTAATGGTGGTAGTGGTTATTATTTTAACAGGAAGTACAACTGAACAACCATCCTCTATTAACATTGATGGTGGTGGTGGTTATTATTTTAAGAGGAAGTACAACTGAACAACCATCCTCTATTAACATTGATGGTGGTGGCCGTTATTATTTTAAGAGGAAGTACAACTGAACAACCATCCTCTATTAACACTGATGGGGGTGGTGATTATATATTTAAGAGGAAGTACAACTGAACAACCATCCTCTATTAACACTAATGGTGGTGGTGGTTATTGTTTTAAGAGGAAGTACAACTGAATAACCATCCTCTATTAACACTAATGGTGGAGGTGATTATTATTTTAAGAGGAGTACAACTGAATAGCCATCCTCTATTATACTAATGGTGGTGGTGATTATTATTTTAAGAGGAGTACAACTGAATAGCCATCCTCTATTATACTAATGGTGGTGGTGATTATTATTTTAAGAGGAGTACAACTGAATAGCCATCCTCTATTAACATTGATGGTGGTGGTGATTATTGTTTTAAGAGGAGTGCAACTGAACAACCATCCCCTATTAACACTAGTGGTGGTGGTGATTAAAGTTTTAAGTGGAAGTACAACTGAATAACCATCCTCTATTAAAACTAATAGTGGTGGTGATTATTATTTTAAGAGGAAGTACAACTGAATAACCATCCTCTATTAACACTAATGGTTTTGGTGGTTATTGTTTTAAGAGGAAGTACAACTGAATAACCATCCTCTATTAACACTAATGGTGGTGGTGATTATTATTTTAAGAGGAGTACAACTGAATAACCATCCTCCATTAACATTGATGGTGGTAGTGATTATTGTTTTAAGAGGAAGTACAACTGAATAACCATCCTATATTAACACTAATGGTGGTGGTGATTATTATTTTAAGAGGAGTACAACTGAATAACCATCCTCTATTAACACTAATGGTGGTGGTGATTATTATTTTAAGAGGAGTACAACTGAATAACCATCCTCCATTAACATTGATGGTGGTAGTGATTATTGTTTTAAGAGGAAGTACAACTGAATAACCATCCTCATTAACACTAATGGTGGTGGTGATTATTATTTTAAGAGGAGTACAACTGAATAAGCATCCTCTATTAACACTAATGGTGGTGGTGATTATTATTTTAAGAGGAGTACAACTGAATAACCATCCTCTATTAACACTAATGGTGGTGGTGATTATTATTTTAAGAGGAGTACAACTGAATAACCATCCTCTATTAACACTAATGGTGGTGGTGATTATTGTTTTAAGAGGAAGTACAAATGAATAACCATCCTCTATTAACACTGATGGTGGTGGTGATTATTGTTTTAAGAGGAAGTACAACTGAAGAACCATCCTCTATCAACACTAATGGTGGTGGTGGTTATTGCTTTAAGAGGAAGTACAACTGAACAACCATCCTCTATTAACACTAATGGTGGAGGTGATTATTGTTTTAAGAGGAGTACAACTGAACAACCATCCTCTATTAACACTGATGGTGGTGGTGATTATAGTTTCAGAGAAAGTACAACTGAATAACCATCCTCTATTAACATTGATGGTGGTGGTGATTATTGTTTTAAGAGGAGTACAACTGAACAACCATCCTCTATTAACACTAGTGGTGGTGGTGATTATTATTTTAAGAGGAAGTACAACTGAACAACCATCCTCTATTAACATTCATGGTGGTGGTGGTTATTATTTTAAGAGGAAGTACAACTGAACAACCATCCTCTATTAACACTAATGGTGGTGGTGATTACTGTTTTAAGAGGAGTACAACTGAATAACCATCCTCTATTAACACTAATGGTGGTGGTGATTATTGTTTTAAGAGGAAGTACAACCGAACAACCATCCTCTATTAACACTAATGGTGGTGGTGATTATTGTTTTAAGAGGAAGTACAACCGAACAACCATCCTCTATTAACACTTATGGTGGTGGTGGTTATTACTCTAAGAGGAGTACAACTGAATAACCATCCTCTATTAACACTGATGGTGGTGATGATTATTGCTTTAAGAGGAAGTACAACTGAATAACCATCCACCATTAACACTAATGGTGGTGGTGATTATTGCTTTAAGAGGAAGTACAACTGAATAACTATCCTCTATTAACACTGATGGTGGTGGTGATTATTGCTTTAAGAGGAAGTACAACTGAATAACCATCCACCATTAACACTAATGGTGGTGGTGATTAATGCTTTAAGAGGAAGCACAACTGAACAACCATCCTCTATTAACACTAGATATCGTGATTATTGTTTTAAGAGGAAGTACAACTGAACAAGCATCCACTATTAACACTAGTGGTGGTGGTGATTATTGTTTTAAGAGGAAGTACAACCGAACAACCATCCTCTATTAACACTAATGGTGGTGGTGATTATTGTCTTAAGAGGAAGTACAACTGAATAACCATTCGTTATTTCCACTGATGGTGGTGGTGATTATTGTTTTAAGAGGAAGTACAACTGAATAACCATCCTCTATTAACACTAATGGTGATGATGGTTATTATTTTAATGGGAGTACAACTGAACAACCATCCTCTATTAACATTGATGGTGGTGGTGGTTATTATTTTAAGAGGAGTGCAACTGAACAACCATCCACTATTAACACCAGTGGTGGCGGTGATTATAGTTTTAAGAGGAAGTACAACTGAATAACCATCCTCTATTAACACTAATGGTGGTGGTGATTATAGTTTTAAGAGGAAGTACAACTGAATAACCATCCTCTATTAACACTAATGGTGGAGGTGGTTATTATTTTAAGAGGAGTACAACTGAACAACCATCCTCTATTAACATTGATGGTGGTGGTCGTTATTATTTTAAGAGGAAGTACAACTGAATAACCATCCTCTATTAACACTGATGGTGGTGGTGTTTATTATTTTAAGAGGAAGTACAACTGAATAACCATCCTCTATTTACACTAATGGTGGTGGTGTTTATTATTTTAAGAGGAAGTATAACTGAACAACCATCCTCTATTAACACTGATGGTGGTGGTGATTATGGTTTAAAGAGGAAGTACAACTGATAACCATCCTCTATTAACACTAATGGTGGTGGTGACTATTGTTCTAAGAGGAGTACAACTGAACAACTATCCACCATTAACACTAATGGTGGTGGTGATTATTGTTTTAAGTGGAGTACAACTGAACAACTATCCATAATTAACACTAATGGTGGTGGTGATTATTGCTTTAAGAGGAGTACAACTGAACAACTAACCACCATTAACAATAATGGTGGTGGTGATTATTGTTTTAAGTGGAAGTACAACTGAATAACCATCCACTATTAACAGTAATGGTGGTGCTGATTATTGTTTTAAGAGGAAGTACAACTTAACAACCATCGTCTATTAACACTAATGGTGGTGGTGATTATTGTTTTAAGAGGAAGTACAACTGAATAACCATGCTCTATTAACACTAATGGTGGTGGTGCTTATTGTTTTAAGAGGAAGTACAACTGAATAACCATCCTCTATTAACACTGATGGTGGTGATGATTATTGCTTTAAGAGGAAGTACAACTGAATAACTATCCACGATTAACACTAATGGTGGTGGTGATTTATGTTTTAAGAGGAAGTACAACTTAACAACCATCGTCTATTAACACTAATGGTGGTGGTGATTATAGTTTTAAGAGGAAGTACAACTAAATAACCATCCTCTATTAACACTAATGGTGGTGGCGATTACAGTTTTAAGAGGGAGTACAACTGAATAACCATCCTCTATTAACACTAATGGTGGTGGTGGTAATTATTTTAGGAGGAGTACAACTGAACAACCATCCTCTATTAACATTGATGGTGGTGATGGTTATTATTTTAAGAGGAAGTACAACTGAACAACCATCCTCTATTAACATTGATGGTGGTGGTGGTTATTATTTTAAGAGGAAGTACAACTGAACAACCATCCTCTATTAAAATTGATGGTGGTGATCGTTATTATCTTAAGAGGAAGTACAACTGAACAACCATCCTCTATTAACACTGATGGGGGTGGTGATTATATATTTAAGAGGAAGTACAACTGAATAAGCATCCTCTATTACACTAATGGTGGTGGTGATTATTATTTTAAGAGGAGTACAACTGAACAACCATCCTCTATTAACACTAATGGTGGTGGACGTTATTGTTTTAAGAGGAGTACAGCTGAACAACCATCCTCTATAAACACTAGTGTTGGTGGTGATTATTATTTTAAAGGAGTACAACTGAATAACCATCCTCTATTATACTAATGGTGGTGGTGATTATTATTTTAAGAGGAGTACAACTGAATAGCCATCCTCGATTAACATTGATGGTGGTGGTGATTATTGTTTTAAGAGGAGTACAACTGAACAACCATCCACTATTAACACTAATGGTGGCGGTGATTATAGTTTTAAGAGGAAGTACAACTGAACAAGCATCCACTATTAACACTAGTGGTGGTGGTGATTATTGTTTTAAGAGGAAGTACAACTGAATAACCATCCTCTATTAAAACTAATGGTGGTGGTGGTTATTGTTTTAAGAGGAAGTACAACTGAATAACCATCCTCTATTAAAACTAATGGTGGTGGTGGTTATTGTTTTAAGAGGAAGTACAACTGAATAACCATCCTCTATTAAAACTAATGGTGGTGGTGGTTATTGTTTTAAGAGGAAGTACAACTGAATAACCATCCTCTATTAACACTAATGGTTTTGGTGGTTATTGTTTTAAGACGAAGTACAACTGAATAACCATCCTCTATTAACATTGATGGTGGTGGTGGTTATTGTTTTAAGAGGAAGTACAACTGAATAACCATTCTCTATTAACACTAATGGTGGTGGTGGTTATTGTTTTAAGAGGAAGTACGACTGAACAACCATCCTCTATTAACACTAATGGTGGTGGTGGTTATTGTTTTAAGAGGAAGTACAACTGGACAACCATCCTCTATTAACACTAGGTGTGGTGATTATTGTTTTAAGAGGAAGTACAACTAGACAACCATCATCTATCAACACTAGTGGAGGTGGTGATTATTATTTTAAGAGGAGTATAACTGAATAACCATCCTCTATTAACACTAGTGGAGGTGGTGATTATGATTTTAAGAGGAGTATAACTGAATAACCATCCTCTATTAACACTAGTGGTGGTGGTGGTTATAGTTTTAAGAGGAAGTACAACTGAACAAGCATCCTCTATTAACACTAGTGGTGGTGATTATTGTTTTAAGAGGAAGTACAACTGAACAAGCATCCTCTATTAACACTAATGGTGGTGGTGGTAATTATTATTTTAAGAGGAAGTACAACTGAATAACCATCCTCTATTAACACTAGTTATGGTGGTGATTATTGTTTTAAGAGGAAGTACAAATGAATAACCATCCTCTATTACACTGATGGTGGTGGTGATTATTGTTTTAAGAGGAAGTACAACTGAAGAACCATCCTCTATTAACACTAATGGTGGTGGTGGTTATTGTTTTAAGAGGAAGTACAACTGAATAACCATCCTCTATTAACACTAGTTATGGTGGTGATTATTGTTTTAAGAGGAAGTACAAATGAATAACCATCCTCTATTACACTGATGGTGGTGGTGATTATTGTTTTAAGAGGAAGTACAACTGAAGAACCATCCTCTATTAACACTAATGGTGGTGGTGGTTATTGTTTTAAGAGGAAGTACAACTGAATAACCATCCTCTATTAACATTGATGGTGGTGGTGATTATTATTTTAAGAGGAGTACAACTGAATAACCATCCTCTATAAACACTAATGGTGGTGGTGATTATTATTTTAAGAGGAGTACAACTGAATAACCATCCTCTATTAACATTGATGGTGGTGGTGATTATTTTTTTAAGAGGAGTACAACTGAACAACCATCCATTATTAACACTAATGGTGGCGGTGATTATAGTTTTAAGAGGAAGTACAACTGAACAAGCATCCACTATTAACACTAGTGGTGGTGGTGATTATTGTTTTAAGAGGAAGTACAACTGAATAACCATCCTCCATTAACACTGATGGTGGTGGTGATTATTGTTTTAAGAAGAAGTACAACTGAATAACCATCCTCTAATAACACTAGGTGTGGTGATTATAGTTTTAAGAGGAAGTACAACTGAATAACCATCCTCTATTAACACTAATGGTGGTGGTGGTTATTATTTTAAGAGGAAGTACAACTGAACAACCATCCTCTATTAACATTGATGGTGGTGGTTATTATTATTTTAAGAGGAAGTACAACTGAATAACCATCCTCTATTAACATTGATGGTGGTGGTGGTTATTATTTTAAGAGGAAGTACAACTGAATAACCATCCTCTATTAACACTAATGGTGGAGGTGGTTATTATTTTAAGAGGAGTACAACTGAATAGCCATCCTCTATTAACACTGATGGTGGTGGTGATTACTGTTTTAAGAGGAAGTACAACTGAATAACCATCCTCTATTAACACAAATGGTGGTGGTGATTATAGTTTTAAGAGGAAGTACAACTGAATAGCCATCCTCTATTAACACTGATGGTGGTGGCGATTATTTTTTTAAGAGGGAGTGCAACTGAATAACCATCCTCTATTAACACTGATGGTGGTGGTGATTATTATTTTAAGAGGAGTACAACTGAACAACCATCCTCTATTAAGACTGATGGTGGTGGTGATTACTGTTTTAAGAGGAAGTACAACTGAATAACCATCCTCTATTAACACTAATGGTGGTGGTGATTATTGTTTTAAGAGGAAGTACAACTGAACAACCATCCTCTATTTACACTGATGGTGGTGGTGGTTATTATTTTAAGAGGAGTACAACTGAACAACCATCCTCTATTAACACTGATGGTGGTGGTGATTACTGTTTTAAGAGGAAGTACAACTGAATAACCATCCTCTATTAACACAAATGGTGGTGGTGATTATAGTTTTAAGAGGAAGTACAACTGAACAACCATCCTCTATTAACACTGATGGTGGTGGCGATTATTGTTTTAAGAGGAAGTACAACTGAACAACCATCCTCTATTAACACTGATGGTGATGGTGATTATAGTTTTAAGAGGAAGTACAACTGAATAACCATCCTCTATTAACGCTAATGGTGGTGGTGATTATAGTTTTAAGAGGAAGTACAATTGAACAACCATCCTCTATTAACACTGATGGTGGTGGCGATTATTATTTTAATAGGAGCACAACTGAATAACCATCCTCTATTAACACTAATGGTGGTGGTGATTATAGTTTTAAGAGGAAGTACAACTGAACAAGCATCCACTATTAACACTAGTGGTGGTGGTCGTTATTATTTTAAGAGGAAGTACAACTGAACAACCATCCTCTATTAACATTGATGGTGGTGGTGATTATAGTTTTAAGAGGAAGTACAACTGAATAACCATCCTCTATTAACACTAATGGTGGTGGTGATTATTGTTTTAAGACGAAGTACAACTGAACAAGCATCCACTATTAACACTAGTGGTGGTGGTCGTTATTATTTTAAGAGGAAGTACAACTGAACAACCATCCTCTATTAACATTGATGGTGGTGGTGGTTATTATTTTAAGAGGAAGTACAACTGAACAAGCATCCACTATTAACACTAGTGGTGGTGGTGATTATTGTTTTAAGAGGAAGTACAACTGAATAACCATCCTCTATTAACACTGATGGTGGTGGTGATTATTGTTTTAAGAGGAAGTACAACTGAACCACCATCCTCTATTAACATTGATGGTGGTGGTCGTTATTATTTTAAGAGGAAGTACAACTGAACAACCATCCTCTATTAACATTGATGGTGGTGGTGGTTATTATTTTAAGAGGAAGTACAACTGAACAAGCATCCACTATTAACACTAGTGGTGGTGGTGATTATTGTTTTAAGAGGAAGTACAACTGAATAACCATCCTCTATTAACACTGATGGTGGTGGTGATTATTGTTTTAAGAGGAAGTACAACTGAATAACCATCCTCTATTAACACTGATGGTGGTGGTGATTATTGTTTTAAGAGGAAGTACAACTGAATAACCATCCTCTATTAACACTAATGGTGGTGGTGGTTATTATTTTAATAGGAGCACAACTGAACAACCAACCTCTATTAACACTAATGGTGGTGGTGATTATTATTTTAAGTGGAAGTACAACTGAACAACCATCCTCTATTAACATTGATGGTGGTGGTGATTATTGTTTTAAGAGGAAGTACATCTGAATAACCATCCTGTATTAACACTAATGGTGATGGGGATTATTGTTTTAAGAGGAAGTACAACTGAACAAGCATCCACTATTAACACTAGTGGTGGTGGTGATTATTGTTTTAAGAGGAAGTACAACTGAATACCCATCCTCTATTAACACTAGTGGTGGTGGTGATTATTGTTTTATGAGGAAGTACAACTGAATACCCATCCTCTATTAACATTAATGGTGGTGGTGATTATAGTTTTAAGAGGAAGTACAACTGAATAACCATCCTCTATTAACACTGATGGTGGTGGTGATTATTGTTTTAAGAGGAAGTACATCTGAATAACCATCCTGTATTAACACTAATGGTGATGGGGATTATTGTTTTAAGAGGAAGTACAACTGAATAACCATCCTCTATTAACACTAGGTGTGGCGATTATTGTTTTAAGAGGAACTACAACTGAATAACCATTCTCTATTAACACTGATGGTGATGGTGATTATTGTTTTAAGAGGAAGTGCAACTGGACTACCATCCACTATTAACACTAGTGGTGGTGGTGATTATTGTTTTAAGAGGAAGTACAATTGAATAACCATCCTCTATTAACACTGATGGTGGTGGTGATTATTGTTTTAAGAGGAAGTGGAACTGGACTACCATCCACTATTAACACTAGTGGTGGTGGTGATTTTTGTTTTAAGAGGAACTACAACTGCATAACCATCCTCTATTAACACTGATGGTGGTGGTGATTATAGTTTTAAGAGGAAGTACAACCGAATAACCATCCTCTATTAACACTGATGGTGTTGGTGATTATTGTTTTAAGAGGAAGTGCAACTGGACTACCATCCACTATTAACACTAGTGGTGGTGGTGATTATTGTTTTAAGAGGAAGTACAACTGAATAACCATCCTCTATTAACACAGTTGGTGGTGGAGATTATTGTTTTAAGAGGATGTACAACTGAATAACCATCCTCTATTAACACTGATGGTGATGGTGATTATTGTTTTAAGAGGAAGTGCAACTGGACTACCATCCACTATTAACACTAGTGGTGGTGGTGATTATTGTTTTAAGAGGAAGTACAATTGAATAACCATCCTCTATTAACACTGATGGTGGTGGTGATTATTGTTTTAAGAGGAAGTGCAACTGGACTACCATCCACTATTAACACTAGTGGTGGTGGTGATTTTTGTTTTAAGAGGAACTACAACTGCATAACCATCCTCTATTAACACTGATGGTGGTGGTGATTATAGTTTTAAGAGGAAGTACAACTGAATAACCATCCTCTATTAACACTGATGGTGTTGGTGATTATTGTTTTAAGAGGAAGTGCAACTGGACTACCATCCACTATTAACACTAGTGGTGGTGGTGATTATTGTTTTAAGAGGAAGTACAACTGAATAACCATCCTCTATTAACACAGTTGGTGGTGGTGATTATTGTTTTAAGAGGATGTACAACTGAATAACCATCCTCTATTAACACTGATGGTGGTGGTGATTATTATTTTAAGAGGCAGTACAACTGAATAACCATCCTCTATTAACATTGATGGTGGTGGTGATTATTTTTTTAAGAGGAGTACAACTGAACAACCATCCATTATTAACACTAATGGTGGCGGTGATTATAGTTTTAAGAGGAAGTACAACTGAACAAGCATCCACTATTAACACTAGTGGTGGTGGTGATTATTGTTTTAAGAGGAAGTACAACTGAATAACCATCCTCCATTAACACTGATGGTGGTGGTGATTATTGTTTTAAGAAGAAGTACAACTGAATAACCATCCTCTAATAACACTAGGTGTGGTGATTATAGTTTTAAGAGGAAGTACAACTGAATAACCATCCTCTATTAACACTAATGGTGGTGGTGGTTATTATTTTAAGAGGAAGTACAACTGAACAACCATCCTCTATTAACATTGATGGTGGTGGTTATTATTATTTTAAGAGGAAGTACAACTGAATAACCATCCTCTATTAACATTGATGGTGGTGGTGGTTATTATTTTAAGAGGAAGTACAACTGAATAACCATCCTCTATTAACACTAATGGTGGAGGTGGTTATTATTTTAAGAGGAGTACAACTGAATAGCCATCCTCTATTAACACTGATGGTGGTGGTGATTACTGTTTTAAGAGGAAGTACAACTGAATAACCATCCTCTATTAACACAAATGGTGGTGGTGATTATAGTTTTAAGAGGAAGTACAACTGAATAGCCATCCTCTATTAACACTGATGGTGGTGGCGATTATTTTTTTAAGAGGGAGTGCAACTGAATAACCATCCTCTATTAACACTGATGGTGGTGGTGATTATTATTTTAAGAGGAGTACAACTGAACAACCATCCTCTATTAAGACTGATGGTGGTGGTGATTACTGTTTTAAGAGGAAGTACAACTGAATAACCATCCTCTATTAACACTAATGGTGGTGGTGATTATTGTTTTAAGAGGAAGTACAACTGAACAACCATCCTCTATTTACACTGATGGTGGTGGTGGTTATTATTTTAAGAGGAGTACAACTGAACAACCATCCTCTATTAACACTGATGGTGGTGGTGATTACTGTTTTAAGAGGAAGTACAACTGAATAACCATCCTCTATTAACACAAATGGTGGTGGTGATTATAGTTTTAAGAGGAAGTACAACTGAACAACCATCCTCTATTAACACTGATGGTGGTGGCGATTATTGTTTTAAGAGGAAGTACAACTGAACAACCATCCTCTATTAACACTGATGGTGATGGTGATTATAGTTTTAAGAGGAAGTACAACTGAATAACCATCCTCTATTAACGCTAATGGTGGTGGTGATTATAGTTTTAAGAGGAAGTACAATTGAACAACCATCCTCTATTAACACTGATGGTGGTGGCGATTATTATTTTAATAGGAGCACAACTGAATAACCATCCTCTATTAACACTAATGGTGGTGGTGATTATAGTTTTAAGAGGAAGTACAACTGAACAAGCATCCACTATTAACACTAGTGGTGGTGGTCGTTATTATTTTAAGAGGAAGTACAACTGAACAACCATCCTCTATTAACATTGATGGTGGTGGTGATTATAGTTTTAAGAGGAAGTACAACTGAATAACCATCCTCTATTAACACTAATGGTGGTGGTGATTATTGTTTTAAGACGAAGTACAACTGAACAAGCATCCACTATTAACACTAGTGGTGGTGGTCGTTATTATTTTAAGAGGAAGTACAACTGAACAACCATCCTCTATTAACATTGATGGTGGTGGTGGTTATTATTTTAAGAGGAAGTACAACTGAACAAGCATCCACTATTAACACTAGTGGTGGTGGTGATTATTGTTTTAAGAGGAAGTACAACTGAATAACCATCCTCTATTAACACTGATGGTGGTGGTGATTATTGTTTTAAGAGGAAGTACAACTGAACCACCATCCTCTATTAACATTGATGGTGGTGGTCGTTATTATTTTAAGAGGAAGTACAACTGAACAACCATCCTCTATTAACATTGATGGTGGTGGTGGTTATTATTTTAAGAGGAAGTACAACTGAACAAGCATCCACTATTAACACTAGTGGTGGTGGTGATTATTGTTTTAAGAGGAAGTACAACTGAATAACCATCCTCTATTAACACTGATGGTGGTGGTGATTATTGTTTTAAGAGGAAGTACAACTGAATAACCATCCTCTATTAACACTGATGGTGGTGGTGATTATTGTTTTAAGAGGAAGTACAACTGAATAACCATCCTCTATTAACACTAATGGTGGTGGTGGTTATTATTTTAATAGGAGCACAACTGAACAACCAACCTCTATTAACACTAATGGTGGTGGTGATTATTATTTTAAGTGGAAGTACAACTGAACAACCATCCTCTATTAACATTGATGGTGGTGGTGATTATTGTTTTAAGAGGAAGTACATCTGAATAACCATCCTGTATTAACACTAATGGTGATGGGGATTATTGTTTTAAGAGGAAGTACAACTGAACAAGCATCCACTATTAACACTAGTGGTGGTGGTGATTATTGTTTTAAGAGGAAGTACAACTGAATACCCATCCTCTATTAACACTAGTGGTGGTGGTGATTATTGTTTTATGAGGAAGTACAACTGAATACCCATCCTCTATTAACATTAATGGTGGTGGTGATTATAGTTTTAAGAGGAAGTACAACTGAATAACCATCCTCTATTAACACTGATGGTGGTGGTGATTATTGTTTTAAGAGGAAGTACATCTGAATAACCATCCTGTATTAACACTAATGGTGATGGGGATTATTGTTTTAAGAGGAAGTACAACTGAATAACCATCCTCTATTAACACTAGGTGTGGCGATTATTGTTTTAAGAGGAACTACAACTGAATAACCATTCTCTATTAACACTGATGGTGATGGTGATTATTGTTTTAAGAGGAAGTGCAACTGGACTACCATCCACTATTAACACTAGTGGTGGTGGTGATTATTGTTTTAAGAGGAAGTACAATTGAATAACCATCCTCTATTAACACTGATGGTGGTGGTGATTATTGTTTTAAGAGGAAGTGGAACTGGACTACCATCCACTATTAACACTAGTGGTGGTGGTGATTTTTGTTTTAAGAGGAACTACAACTGCATAACCATCCTCTATTAACACTGATGGTGGTGGTGATTATAGTTTTAAGAGGAAGTACAACCGAATAACCATCCTCTATTAACACTGATGGTGTTGGTGATTATTGTTTTAAGAGGAAGTGCAACTGGACTACCATCCACTATTAACACTAGTGGTGGTGGTGATTATTGTTTTAAGAGGAAGTACAACTGAATAACCATCCTCTATTAACACAGTTGGTGGTGGAGATTATTGTTTTAAGAGGATGTACAACTGAATAACCATCCTCTATTAACACTGATGGTGATGGTGATTATTGTTTTAAGAGGAAGTGCAACTGGACTACCATCCACTATTAACACTAGTGGTGGTGGTGATTATTGTTTTAAGAGGAAGTACAATTGAATAACCATCCTCTATTAACACTGATGGTGGTGGTGATTATTGTTTTAAGAGGAAGTGCAACTGGACTACCATCCACTATTAACACTAGTGGTGGTGGTGATTTTTGTTTTAAGAGGAACTACAACTGCATAACCATCCTCTATTAACACTGATGGTGGTGGTGATTATAGTTTTAAGAGGAAGTACAACTGAATAACCATCCTCTATTAACACTGATGGTGTTGGTGATTATTGTTTTAAGAGGAAGTGCAACTGGACTACCATCCACTATTAACACTAGTGGTGGTGGTGATTATTGTTTTAAGAGGAAGTACAACTGAATAACCATCCTCTATTAACACAGTTGGTGGTGGTGATTATTGTTTTAAGAGGATGTACAACTGAATAACCATCCTCTATTAACACTGATGGTGGTGGTGATTATTATTTTAAGAGGCAGTACAACTGAATAACCATCCTCTATTAACACTAATTGTTGTGGTGATTATTATTTTAAGAGGAAGTACAACTGAATAACCATCCTCTATTAACACTAATTGTGGTGGTGATTATTGTTTTAACAGGAAGTGCAACTGGACTACCATCCACTATTAACGCTAGTGGTGGTGGTGATTATAGTTTTAAGAGGAAGTGCAACTGAATAACCATCCTCTATTAACACTAATGGTGGTGGTGATTATTATTTTAAGAGGAAGTATAACTGAACAACCATCCTCTATTAACACTGATGGTGGTGGTGATTATAGTTTTAAGAGGAAGTACAACTGAAAAATTATCCTCTATTAACACTAGGTATTGTGATTATTGTTTTAAGAGGAAGTACAACTGAATAACCATCCTCTATTAACACTAATGGTGGTGGAGGTTACTGTTTTAAGAGGAGTACAACTGAAAAACCATCCTCTATTAACACTAATGGTGGTGGTGATTATTGTTTTAAGGGGAAGTACAACTGAACAACCATCCTCTATTAGCATTGATGGTGGTCATTATTGTTTTAAGAGGAGTAAAACTGAACAAGCATCCACTATTAACACCAATGGATGTGGTGATTATTATTTTAGGAGGGAGTACAACTGAACAACCATCCTCCATTAATACTGATGGTGGTGGTGATTATTGTTTTAAGAGGAAATACAACTGAACAAGCATCCACTATTAACACTGATGGTGGTGGTGATTATTGTTTTAAGAGGAAGTACAACTGAATAACCATCCTCTATTAACACTGATGGTGGTGGTGATTATTGTTTTAAGAGGAAGTACAACTGAATAAACATCCTCTATGAACACTAATGGTGGTGGCGATTATTTTTTTAAGAGGAAGTACAATTAACAAGCATCCTCTATTAACACCAATGGTGGTGGTGATTATGGTTTTAAGAGGAATTGCAACTGAATAACCATCCTCTATTAACACTGATGGTGGTGGTGATTATTGTTTTAAGAGGAAGTATAACTGAACAACCATCCTCTATTAACACTAATGGTGGAGGTGATTATTGTTTTAAGAGGAAGTACGACTGAACAACCATCCTCTATTAACATTGATGGTGGTGGTGATAATTGTTTTAAGAGGAAGTACAACCATCCTCTATTAACACCAATGGTGGTGGTTATTGTTGTTTTAAGAGGAAGTGTCGTGTCGCTGACATGGCGTAGCCCACCCCAGCACACGATTGGGCGAACGGTCGAACCTAGGGTTGAACCGCGACCTCTCATTACGAAAAATAATGGAAGATAAGAAGTCATAAAGATAAGGAAAAGGAAACTTAATCCAGATGTCTATAACAATGCCGTATTGAAATACCAAAGCGAGGATTTTTTTATTTTTTATTTTTTTGCTACGGGCTTTACGTCGCACCGACACACACAGGTCTTATGGCGACGATGGGATAGGAACGCCTAGGAGTTGGAAGTAAGCGGCCGTGACCTTAGTTAAGGTACAGCCCCAGCTTTTGCCTGGTGTGAAAATGGAAAACCACGGAAAACCATCTTCAGGGCTGCCGATAGTGGGATTCGAACCTACTATCTCCCGGATGCAAGCTCATAGCCGCGCGCATCTACGCGCACGGCCAACTCGCCCGGTAAAGCGAGGATTTAAAGTGACAGAGTAATGTAATTATGTAGGGAATACATTTAATACATACATACATACATACATACATACATACATACATACATACATACATACATACATACATACATACATACATATATGAGGAACCTGAAACTAGCTAGGCATAATTAAATATTCTCTGCTATTTGCTTTACGTCGCGCCGACACAGGTAAGTCTTATGGCGACGACGGGACAGGAAAGGCCTAGGCATTGGAAGAAATTGGCCGTGGCCTTAATTAAGGTACAGCCCCAACATTTGCCTGGTGTGAAAATGGAAAACCACGGAAAACCATGTTCAGGGCTGCTGGCATTGGGGTTCGAACCCACTATCTCCCGGGTGTGAGCTCACAACTGCACGGCCAACTCGCTCGGTAGTGAAATATTAGAGTACACACAGGATGTTTGTAACCCTCTTATCATGGTATGTACACATTCAAAGAGCTGTAAGGGGAAGTACAACTGGACAACCATCCTCTATTGTTTTAAGCTTGTGTACACCTCTACGACCATCCTCTATTAACACCAGTAGCGGTGGTGATTATTGTTTTGAGAAGAATACACACTCCTAGTGTTATGTATTTAGAGTATATTTCAGTTGGGATGTTAGAAACATGTATGTAGCACGAAATTTCGGTAAGCCACTCACATGTTAGGCTAAAGGAGACTATGGAATTCGTCTTCATGAACATTCCTTTTCTATCGGCTGGGATTTGATGCCCTGATGTTGATTCCGAAGCCCTTTCTTTCACGCCCACGGTATTGTTGGTTTGGGCACTAGGCGTATCAGTTTACCATCACGGCATATATCGCCGTCGTCGCTGCATTTCTCTTAAGCGTGGGTGAGCCGAGGTTCAGCTTTCGTTTCGGACGAGGTGAACAATTCGCTTGGCGTTGGACAGTCTGGAGACATGGTAAGACCGATTGTGTATCACACGAGGTCCCCTGGAAGTTTCGTTGCTGTGGTGATACACAGTCAGTGACGTTCGTGCACTCACCAGACTTTAAAAGTTGGTTGTGTCTTGTCCTCCAAACTGTTAAATCCCTCAACCTTGTAGGACTGGACTTTTTTTTACTTCAAACGTAATAGATTTCTAGCTTGGAATTATCCTTGTGACAACAGAGAAGCACATAAACTCGTCGTCTTAACGTGAATTCGGTTTGGTTAGGACGGAGAACAGTCTAGTATTAGCATAGCGGCTGCGAACCAGCTCCCGGGAATTCACTTTCACAAAAAATCAACAACTCTTAAAGTATACCAATTATGTGCAGAAAATGTCTACAACATATTTACGAACTTCCTTTCCGGCGCGTTTGCTAAGTCCAGGGGCAGGTTGGATCCTCAGAACAGTGACCACTTTTACGAGTACACTCAGCACCACCGATATTGTGACAACCATAAATAGCGACAATAGTAGGGCAAGGCATTTAATGAGCAAAAAGTAGCTAGAGAAAGCAAAATAAAAATGGATTTTTGACCTAAGAATGGTTAAAAATGACACCAAATTTGAAGGAAATTAGGAATAAATTATTTAAATCACTCTTTATTAATATCTTAAGAAACAATGAGCTGATTGAGACAGAATTTTAATGGACTTTTATTTTTGTTTCCAACGAAATAAATACCACTTTGACACCCCTGGTGAAAAAACGAAATATCAGAACGGGCATATTTTCCAAATCATCCCCTAGCAAATACGTATCATTTAATTAACAAAGAATATTAAAAAAAACAAATTCAGTGAGTGTTTACAATAAATAGAAATAAACAATGAAAACTTTGCGTAAGTTCTCAACTGAAAACGATTGCCTATTCTCTGCAAGTAACGATTTGTACATGGATAAGCTTCTCTCTACCTCCTCTGAAATAATTGGTGCACACTGAAAACAAGCAATGTCTCCCGGATTCAATTCAATTCACAGTCGGCAAGAGACAGATTTTCACCCAACAATGCTTTGCCAATAGAACAACTTCTTATACCCGCTGTTCTTTTGCAAAACCTTATTCAACTTCAGGGATGCAACTTCGCCTTCAATTCGCACCATTCACAACCTTATACACAAATTTGCAGCTGCTCCACTAGTTTTTTCTATAGCACTTATTGCGTTAGGAAGGGATCCGAAATTTGTTTTTATGTGGGAAAGTTCATGGTGTGGGTTACTGTAGTCATGTCCTAGTTCGTGAACCATGGGCAACGGCTGAGTGGCCTAGTAAGTTGTCTTGAGATTCGGGATACCAGTTGCTATGGAATGGGAGTGGGCATCTCGGACATATTCTGAGTCATGGCCCTCCTTGTGCTGAGGCGGCCAGGACTATACAATTTACCGGTGGTCCATAACCCGTTAGAGGAGATATCCTCACTTGGACTACGTGTAAGTAGGGTAGCATCCTTCTTCATGAATTTACCGAGCTCAGAACATTTTAAGCAAGCCTTGGACCTATAAAAGTAACGGACAGGCGATGGACTCCTTGGAAACAACTTGGCGAACGAAATGGAATTCGATGGGGAGCTATCAATATTAATGGGGCTTATGGAAGAAAGTAGAACTGGCTGAGTCAGCAAAGAGGATGCATCTGAATGTACTAGGAGTAAGTGATATTCGAATAAGGGGAGATAACGAGGAAGAGATAGGAGATTATAAAGTGTACTTGACGGGTGTTAAAAAGGGAAGGGCAGAGTATCGGGTAGGACTATTCATCAGGAATACTATTGCATGCAACATAGTTTTTGTTAGGCACATAAATAAGCGAATGGTGTGGGTAGATTCGGCAGTTGGAGGAATTAGGACGCGAGTTGTATCACTGCATTCACAATGTGAGGGCGCATTCGAGAATGAAGTTGACAAGTTTAACGAAGCATTGAGTGACATCGTAATTATGGTGAACAGCAAGGATAGGATAGTGCTGATGGGCGATTTCAATGCGAGAGTTCGAAATAGAACTCAAGGATATACAAGGGTGATTGGTAAATGTGGGGAAGATGTGGAAGCTTATAGGAATGGGAAGCGATTGCTGGACTTCTGTGCTTGTACGGGTTTAACAGTTACGAATACATTCTTCAAGCATAAGGCTAGTTCCGCTACGCATGGGAGGGTAGGGGTACCAGATCCATAATAGACTATGTAGTATATAAACCGACTTCGAATTCAAGAAATCTGTTAGGAATAATACAGAATCATCAGTGTTCTGCCATATGGCAAGTCTTCATATGGCAGCTCTTCACGCAATCCTGTCTCTTGCCACCCTCTTTGGTTCCTCATACTTGTATTCTTTCCCGATACTGCCCAGCATCTGATATCTTCTCCGCCCTCTTTGTCTTTTTCCATTTACCGTTCTTTCTATAGCGTCTACAAGTAAGCAATCTCTCCTCATCCAAGGACCAATCCAACTGTGCTTCTCTTCTTGATTACTTTTAATATATTTCTCTCTTCCCCAACTCTTCTCAAGACTTCTGCGTTCTTTACGTTTTCTATCCATTGTACACTTTCCATTATCTTTCAAATCCAAATATCAAATGCTTCCAGTCTTCTTTCGTCCTCTTTCCTCGATGTCCATGTCTCAGCTCCATACAACGCACTTCACGAATCGCTTCCTCAAGTCTCTATCCATGCCCGCACAAAAATGTCTACTCTTCTTATTAAATGCTTCCTTCGCAATCGCAATACGAGTTTTCACCTCTCGACTGCACCTCATGTCCTCTGTTATTACACTTCCCAAGTATTTGAAGGCATCCATCTGTTCTATTATTTCCTGCCCTAACTTTATGGTTGTCTTCACTTTTCATGTGCTTATCACCCTACATTTCCAGGACAAGGAAATTAGACAGAAGTACATGGATAGATCAGTGAGAAGTTATGAACAGTGGACAGTAAGCAGGTTCAGGATATAGAAAGAGAATGAGTGGCATACAGGGATTCTGTTGTAGAAACAGCAAGGGAATGCCTAAGAACAACTATGTGTACAGATGGCAACAAGCGAACATCTTCGTGGAATGAAGTGAGAGTAGCTTGTAAACGTAAAAAGAAGGCTTTTCAGAAATGACTCCAAACAAGGGCTGATGCAGACAGGGAATTGTGCGTAGATGAAAGAAACAGAGCGAAACAAATAGTTGTTGAATCCAAAAAGAAGTCGTGGGAAGATTTTCGTAATAACCTGTAAAGGCTAGGTCAAACAGCAGCAGGGAAACCTTTCTGGACAGTAATAAGGAATCTTAGGAAGGGAGGGAATAAGGAAATGAACAGTGTTTTGAGTAATTCAGGTGAACTCATAACAGATCCCAGGGAATCACTGGACAGGTGGAGGGAAGTTTTGAAAATCTTCTGAACGTAGAAGGAAATCTTCATTTATGGTGTCGCGAACAACCAAGCTCATGGGGAGGAGGAAAATGAGGTTGGTGAAATTACGCTTGAGAAGTGGAAAGGATGGTAAATAAACTCCATTTTCATAAAGCAGCAGGAATAGATTAAATTAGACCTAACATGGTGAAGTACAGTATAGTGGGAAGGCAGGGATGAAACGGCTTCATAGATTAGTTAGAATAGCATGGAGTGTTGGTAAGGTACCTTCAGATTGGACAAAAGCAGTAATTGCGCCTATCTACAAGCAAGGTAACAGGAAGGATTGCAACAGCTGTCTAGGTATCTCATTGATTAGTGTACCAGGCAATGTATACATTGGCATCTTGGAAGGGAGTGTGCGATCAGTGGTTGAGAGGAAGTTGGATGAAAACCAGTGTGGTTTCAGGTCACAGAGGGGTTGTCAGAATCAGATTTTCGGTATGCGCCAGGTAATCGAAAAATGCTACGAGGGGAATAGACAGTTGTGTTTATGTTTCGTAGTTTCAGAGAAAGCATATAACAGGGTATTGAGGGAATAGATGTTCACCATACTGGGGCTCTATATGATTAAGTGTAGATTATTAAAATCAGTCAAAGGAATTTATGTTGACAATTGGGCTTCAGTGAGACTTGATGGTAGAATGGTAGAATGAGTTCTTAGTTCTTAGTTCAGGGTACTTACAGGGGTTAGACACCTTTGTTTTCGTAGTTTACATGGATCATCTGCTGAAAGGTATTAAGTGGCAGGGGGGGGGGGGGTGATTCAGGTAGGTGGAAATGTAGTAAGCAGTCTGACCTATGCTGACGACTTGGTCTTAATGGCAGATTGTGCCGAAAGTCTGCAGTCTAATATCTTGGAACTTGAAAATAGGTGCAACGAGTATGGTATGAAAATGAGCCTTTCGAAGACTAAATTGATGTCAGTAGGTAAGAAATTTAACGGAATTTGATATCAGATTGGTGATACAAAGCTTGAACGGGTAGATAATTTCAAGTATTTAAGATGTGTGTTCTCCCAGGATGGAAATATAGTAAGGGAGATTGAATCAAGGTGGAGTAAAGCTAACCCAGTGAACTCGCAGTTGCGATCTACAGTATTCTGTAAGAAGGAAGTCACTCTAAATTGTCTTAAGTGATGTTATTTTTCGCTGGATAGGCATTTTTTTAAATGTGATCCCTTTCCTTGTTTGGTTGAAATCCAAAGACCTTCGGTGTGGAGTGAACGTTCATTTTCAGTTGCAAGAGCCTAAAATCCCAGCAATGTACCCCCTGAAGTATCCCTGAAAATTTGTTGGAAAGTGCAGTACTGTGTACCAGCCAGTACCAGCAACAATGAAGAACTGAAACCACTCCTTCACCAATGTGAATGAAAGTATGTTTTGGTATTCATTGTATGATTGTTTGCAGAACATTTCCAGGCTTGTGGGTGGCATGGAGTTCATTTTTATAGACAAAGCACTCACATTTGTGAGGTTTTATTTTCCTCCAAATTTTACGTTTAAATTCTAAAAAATCAAAGCTCGAAATTGCACGCAAACGAAACGGAAGTCGTAAAGTAGGTAACGGTTCGACATGCCTATGACACCATCATCGTTATGTCGTAAGTCAGAGAGTTATGATCCTCAACGTACAACCCAAGTGGAAACTTTGAACCCTTGATACAGATCTTGAACTTGTATTCAATGAGTCATTGTGTGAAACAGAGTTGGATCACCAGATAAAATCTCTGGTCCTTTAACAATATTTGTGGAATGTAACTCATTCAACAGTGATGAAGCAGATAGCAGCATTCCACAGTCTTTAGTCATCTTTCAGTGCATTCATTGTTGCATTATTATTATTATTATTATTATTATTATTATTATTATTATTATTATTATTATTATTATTATTTAAAATGTCCTTTTTACAAACAGCTTTACGTCGTACAGACACAGGGTCTCATGGCGACGATGGGATAGAAACGGCCTAGGAGTGGGAAGGAAGTGGCCGTGGCCTTAATTAAGGTACAGCCTGGTGTGAAAATGGGAAACCACGGAAAACCATCTTCAGGGCTGCAGACAGTGGCGTTCGAACCCACAATCTCCCGAATGCAAGCTCACAGCTGTGCGCCCCCTAACCGCGCGGCTATTCGCTCGGTAGTAAAACCTCCATTAACAGAAATGGGACGGAAGCACGGTTTCGAGTGATAATAATAATAATAATAATAATAATAATAATAATAATAATAATGAGGATTTTTTGCGTCAAAACGTATATAATAGTCAAACAGCATTTGTGTGTTCCTCTAGCGGGTCGGGTATGAAGTGAGATGAATCTTCGTGGCGAGTTTTTACGACCGGGTGCCCTTCCTGACGTCAACCTCATCCGACGAGTTAAGGAGATGCACGACGTGATATATGACAGTAGGAAGGGAGAGGGAGAAACGTGATGTCGGCACGTAGTCTACTCCTGACGAATGGCACCAAGAGGTCTGTTCGAGGTTTAACGTCCCCATCCGACCATCAACATCGTCACATGCCCTTACCTCATATGAGCACTGCAAAGAGGTCGTTTAGCACCATCTCCCCTACCCTACAGTGTCAGACCGTACAGCCACCAGGCGGGCTAAAACTTTCTTCAGCTCGCTCATTCTGTTTCCACTTCCTGAAACCACGTGATTCTGGAGATGAAAATCTCGACCCACAATCGATCGGGATTCGAACCTTCAGTAAGCTAGCACCTTACTCACTCAACTAATCACGGCCCCACTCATGTAGCATTTAACATTGAAAAAATAACTGTATTTCAATTATAACACTACAGAACCAACGTGGCTAACGGATCTTAGGTTCGAGGCCCGGCTGACTCATACCTGACGTAAATTGTAATTTACATGTTTTTAATTCTAAAGTTTCAAATCACCACTGCACTGGATACTAAAATACCTACAAATAAGAACTGGTGAATGTAGATGAAAGAAACAAAGCAAAACAAATCACTTGACCATCTCTGGACTGTGATAAAGGCAGCACAAAGGAAATCAAAATATATTCCGAATTCAATCACTGCACAGGTAGAAGAATATTTTGTAAATCTTCTCAGCATAAAAAGAAATCTTTCTGTTGAATCTCAAACAAAAGAGTTCATGGGGAAGAATATAACGATGTCAGTGAAATCACTCTCGATGAAGTGGGAAGGGTGGGAAATATGACGTTGCAATTAAGTAGCACGAATATTGGAATGGGATGAAAATTAGCACTCCCAAATCGAAAGTTGTACAAATAGAGGAATTCCATGAAAGCTGGAGTAAATCAAGAACAGACACTAGGATATGAATCAGCGAGATAAATGACTTTAAACTGGCAGGAATCTCACAAGAGGAATGTTACGGATCACAGAGGTGAAAGAAGGTGCGGGCATTAATGGATGAATAGAAGAGCCAGAAGAGAATTTATAACTTAAAATTCGGGCTAGGTTTCTTCCTTATATCTTTTTGGTTTCTTTTAAAAAGTTAGACTTTACAAATTCAGGTACAAACATTTAGCTCATAAGCTAGGGTGACAATTTTTAAAAATCAGAACAATGAAATAGTAAAGAATTAACAACCTTGAGCTTGAAGCTCCCTAATACAAATTTTACATGAGCGCTGCTGCTCCTTTCACACAAACCGTCAATGAGATAAATCTCCCAATTTTTACATCAGAAGGAAGAGCATCTTTGCTCTACAAATTTACACTTTCCAGGCCTATCAAAGGCACAACCTACATTTAACAAAATAAAACAGTATTCACTGACTCAACTGCTCAGAGTCTAATTGCCTTACAATGAAATGCATGAAACAGAGTTTAACAGGTGTATATAATAAACTCGTGTCCTCATCCCGAGGTGGTGCAGCTCTTTTCAGGCACACCCCCATTGGAGGTGAGCTGCATGTACCATTTCAACCACATACCAGCCCTCCTGCCATTCTTAAATTTCTGGCAGTACCGGGAATCGAACCCGAGCCCCCGAGGACGGCAGCTATTAACACTAACCGTTACGCTACGGAGGCAGACTTTAACAGGGGTAACAAGTACCCATTCTACATGACCTTGGGTAAAAACAAAAGGTTCAAGTTACTGGCCGAAAACCAAGGTGCTAAGGTGGCGAACATTTGCACTCCTTGAAATTTACAATGAGATACCTAAAACCCTATTTGGGCTTGTGGCCTGACGCTACAGAGGCTAAAATCAGAACAATCAAATAATAACCAATTAACAACCTTGAGCTTGAAGTTCCCTAATACAAATTTTACATGAGCGCTGCGGCTCCTTTCAACAAACCGCCAATGAGACAAATCTTCCAATGTTTACATCAGAAGGAAGAGCATCTTTGCTCAACAAATTTACACTTTCCAGGCCTATCAAAGGAGGTGACTAGATGGAGAAAACATATTTAAGCTACAGAAATTACAAGATGGATTTAAAGGTTACAAAATCATAGTCACCTCAATATCAAGTTGAGAGGGAATTCAGAGGGTTCCTCACTCTCTATTTCCTGATTTAAGTTCTTTCGACTTGTTTGAAATTTACATTTAAAGACTGAAATTTACTTTTGATGAATTAAAGTTACATTACCAAAGATTTGAAACCTTCCCCTCGAGCTAGCTTTGAAAAACTATCACATGTCAAACAGGATCTGCCATTACCTTGAGCTGGTGGAACCCTCCAAGATGGACGAGGCGACCCCCGCCTCCGCTGCGTACACGCTCTAGACTGGAACGATCACTATGACAACCTGGTGCGAAATTTGCCATCTTTTATAGCCGAGGGGAAAGTTCCAGGAAACTCTGCGCAAGTCCCTGACACACCTCCAATTCTTATTGGATAATCGAATAAATATCAAAATTTTATCATTGGTGAATAAATAAATGTACAAAACTGTTGATTAGTCAATAAGTTGGCGAGAAGAGATAGAAGTGTTGATAACTTTTGAACATCAAAAACAAACACTAAACAATTCAGTCTAGGAAACCTTAACATACAAAATTACTCTTAAATTTTAATAGTTCGTCTTCACCCCAGAGAGCACAATCTAAGTTGACAGTAGAGACAATAGTCGAAAAATGTCCAAACTTCCTGTACTAGTAGTTTCAAAAGTTTATGTTGCAGATGGCCTTATCCAAGACGCTTAATTTAAATGCGCGGGGCAGGTATACCTCCGATACAAGGAACTTAAAACAAAAAGAGAAAACAAACCCACTTGTTTCAATATGAGAAAAAAAAGCAAGGAAGGAACCCCTCAAATACTCGTACTTTTTGTAGTCATAAATAGCCTTATTGAAATTAATAATAATAATAATAATAATAATAATAGTAATAATAATATAAATAATAATAAACACAGAAATCAGAGCCAAGAAGACTCTGCAGATAAGAGTGCATATACAGCGCCGAGCCCTGGCCCTGCTCGAGATAAAGGACACAAGTTCCTGAGGAGGATATTAGGGCCCAGGAAGAGTTCTCGTTCTATTTGAGGTTCAACACACCATAGTGCAGGAGGTCTGACTTCTTATGGACAAAAATCTCACTTGCGCTTCAGCTGACAGAGGTGTGCATAACACCAGATGAAATTCGCCAGAGACCACATATTAGAAAGAAAGTTTCGGGTTTGAGAGAAAATCTTAAAAGACCTAGTAAACGGCGGAAGAACGATAGGGGACTACTGTCGGAAATATAAAGAAAAGGGTGAAAGCTTTACATTTGCAAACTTACACCAATCGCTTTTTTCCTTTTACACCCAGTCCTTCATAGACATTCTTTAACATATTATACTACAGCATCCCATTCTCTTTCTATATCCTGAAATTGCTTACTGCCACAGTCTTCATGATGGATAAGCCGCACTGTAGCGAGCGCGGGAAAGAAGTGGCAATTTAGCACTGAGTTAGTTGACTTACGTGTGAATTCTTCGCTGTCTTATTCAAATTTTCATCGTTTGTCGCATTTTTACGCAGATATATATGAGATGAGGCGTCATCGACTGCATTATTAAGTAAAAAATCCTTAATTAGTGAAGAAAACTTAGTGTGATCCTTCTTGGCCATCAAAATCAAATGAGTGTTGGTGAACGTCCATTGCCCAGAGTAATCGTCCAGAATGTTCCAATTCCTTTTGTACCACAAGTGAAGAACCTTGGCGATTTCATGGACGAACGCATGACTTGGTCTGGACATATCTTACATATCTGCCAAAAGGTTTTCTCTGCTTTTCATTCTTTACATAAATAAAATTTATATTTCCAATAAAACTTAAACAGAAATTAATCGAAGCTCTTGTAATGCCAAATTTCGACTATTGTGATGTTGTTTTCAATTATGTTAGGCCAGTGTTGTCCCTAAGGCTACAACGCGCTCTAAATGCATGTGTGAGGTACGAGGTTTGTCCGGAAAATACGTATAAATCCGTCGGGGTGACGTATGACGTATCGTGGAGGCGCCGCCAGGTGGCACTGCTGTTGTCGCCAATCTTCTCAACGCTCAGTTCGAGTCGGAGAGCTCTGCGTGTCAGTGGCAGTGTGCGGCTGCTTGTTGAAAGTTACCCGTTTTCACCTGCCGTCGGTATGGAGCTCTCTCATTGAGGAACAGCGCATCAACATCAAGTCTCAGAGCTCGTGTGGCCCGAGTTCGACCGGATTTGGCACAAGGGGGCAGGTGGATCCTTCATCACAACAATGCGCCCGCTCACACGTCGCTCGTTGTGCGTGAGTTTTTGGCCCGAAGCTCAATCACCGTGACAGACCACCCGCCTTATTCACACGATTTAGCCCCTTGTGACTTCTTCCTGTTCCCGAAATGCAAAATGGTGCTTCGGGGGCGGCACTTGGGTGATGTGGAAGCCATCAAGGGAGAAACGACACGGCAACTGAACAGCATCACAACTGAAGACTTTCAACAATTTTATCAACAGTGGAAACGGCGTTGGCAGAAGTGCATCTTGTCTCAGGGAGAGTACTTTGAAGGAGACCCTATTGTAATGCCTGAATAATTGTCAAATAAAGTTATTATTCAACTTTTATACGTATTTTCCGGACAAACCTCGTATATATGCAATCTAAGAAAATATGATCACTTATCATCTCTCCTAGAACTAGAGTGGTAGCGACTACATGTTCGTAGTAATCATCCTACACCGAGTCCTGACTACATCTTTCCCATATTACCTTTCTTCGCGTTTCCATTATTTCTGAAATGTGCATAACAGGGATACAAGGGCTCAAGCATCAAACCTGCTCGTCATTCCTCACCATCGAACTGCCACATATAATAAATCATTTTCTGTGTTTGCCACCCGAGAAGAGAATCGTTTACCGGATGACTTCAGAGGAATACCGACCACACGGTCATTTAAAAGAGCGTTAAGCGGTACAGCAGGATATACAGTAAATGAACTGTCCATTTCTAGCCTTTACTGCTGATCGTGCTAGTACACTATTATCACCAACTATTATTATTATTATTATTATTATTATTATTATTATTATTATTATTATTATTATTATTATTATTGTTGTTTTTCCGGGGTTTTCGTGGAATGCAGAGGTGAAAGAAGGTGCGGGCTGGAATGGGTCTATCTACGGAGAATATAAGTGTCCCTAAATGCCGAAAAATAATAGGTTGACTACTTCAAAATAAAGATTATATTTCTTTTCTGAAAATTAAATGTTAACAATAATATTTCAGGTACGGATAGTCAGGTACAAAATAGCAGTTTAGATTCAAACTCAAAATTGTATGGAGGCTTACACTTGCGCTGCTTGAAAACCAAGTTTTAAAACCTTACTTGGGCTTTTGGCTCGACGATGCAGAGGATCCCAAACTACTGAGGTGACTAGAAGGACCAGTTAATTTAAGATTTACAGTAGAAAAACAGTACAAAATCGTAGTCACCTCAAGGTTAACTGAAGGGGAATTCGAGAGGGTAAAGCACTCTCTGTCCCCGATTTACAGTTTAAGTCTCTAGGACTTACATGAAGTTTTACAAGAGAAGGAAGAAAATATACATTTTTAGAAAATTGACGGTTACATAGTTAAAGGTTGGAACGTTCCCCTCGGGTCAGTTTGCGGGGATAACTACTTAGATGGAAAAACTGTTGGCCATTACCTTAGCTGATGTTCTGCCTGCCGAAGAATGAGGCTCCCGCCTCCTGCCTTAACACACGCACTCAGTAATTCGACGATCTATAATACAAGCTAACTTGAAAAAGCAGCAGCTTTCATACCCGAGAGGAGGGTTCGAGAAGGCTCTGGACTAAATCCGGACACACCATCTCATTTTATTTGCCGATAAAACAGGTACAAGAAACGTTTGATTGGCTGAAAAATAAATACATGAAATTCCTGATTGGCCAGGCTCCACGGCTGGCGGGATGAGAAGGAACTGTTGCAAACCATGAAGTATCAAAATTAGTGAAAGTCAATTCAGTTGAGAATACCTCTAAACACAAAACTTCTTTAGAATTTTAGTTTTTTCACTTTGCAACAGAGTGCACGACCTCAATTCTTGGATGGAGATATCTATGGAGAAAAGTGCGAACTTGTAGTGATACAAAAAACAAAACAAAGAAGTCCAGTCAGTTTAGGAAACTTTAAAATAACATATTCCTCTGCTATTTAGTAGTGACATCTTCTGATCAATGTCCTAACTTCATGCACTAGCTGTTTCAAGATTTGTTCGATAGATAGTGTACCTTAAGGCGCGTTTTTAAATGCACGGGGATGAGGTGTAGGCCTACCTCCCGGTATATTATTATTATTGTTGTTGTTATTGTTGTTATTGTAAGTATGTATACCTCACTGGGGTGAAATCTTATTTCTGTTATAAAATATTTATATTCCGTTTAACTGTGCTATACTTAGTATTAATTACAGTAGTGTTAACTTTGATTCTATGTACAGTAATTGGTTTAGTGTAAGAGAAGACCTATGCTCTTCAGGACCTGCTCACCTGATGAGCTAAACTGAGCACTGTCCCTGCATTGCAGGAGGCCATATCCCTTAGGGGATTCACACGGCTAATTTATTTATTTGTTTATTTATTTAAGAGAAGACCTAACAGCCTTAGCTACGGCAATAGAGACATTTATCTATCTATCTATCTATCTATTCATGGATTCATCTGTAGAGAAGATCGCTCTGCGTGTTTTTTTTTCAATTTTGAAGTTTATTTGTGTAATGTTATATCAGTAGTGTAAAATTATTGAGTTAGTACATTCAGTGTTTTATTACCAACCACGATGTGTATATACACTAGTGTCCAAAAGTTAAGCATAATCACTAAACGAGGGCATACCGCCTGATAGGAATATCAGACGGATTGCTGAACAAATGGAAGCTGAATCACGCACCATTTGTCACACAACTTGTCCAAACAAAAAAAAAAAAGTGTCAGAAAGGTACATATAAGGTACACCTTTGACAACAACTAACGAAAATTGGCAATGTCTTCCACAACAAAATATGCTGTTAATAGGGTGTATGGTTACCCCTAACGGCCACACATGCTTCGCAGCGACGTGGCATGCTCTCTATCAGATGGTCCAAGAGCTCTTGTGGCAGTCGATCCCATTTCTAACAAAGGGCAATGCGAAGGTCTTTGAGGGTCCTTGGTGGAGGCTGACGGGATGCAATTCGCCTCCCCAATGCATCCCAGGCATGTTATATACGATTCAGATCCCCAGATCTCGCTGGCCAGTCCATGCGATGAATGTCTTCCCCAGCCAGAAATTCATCCACCAGAGCAGCACGGTGCAGTCGGGCATTATCGTCCATTAAGAGGAAGTCTGGACCAACCGTACCTCTGAAGAGTCGAACATGTGGTCTCAGTACCTCATCCCTGTATCTCCGAGCGTTAACAGTGTTCCTCGGACCACCCATGAAGATGTGCAGGTCCGTACGTCCATTCAACATGATGCCGCTCCACACCATGACACCACCACCACCACACTGGTCCCGTTCCACGATGTTCCTGTGGTTGTATCGGCTACCCGGTTCTCTCCAGATTAATGTGCGACGGGAATCGTTCTGCAAACTGAAGCCGGATTCATCTGTGAAGAGCACATGCCTCCATTCATTCATGGTCCAGTTTCGATGTTGACGGCTCCACAGTAAACGGGCACGTCTCTGTGCTGTAGTGAGCGGTACGCACACCGCTCGACGTCGGGCAAACAGCTATGCTGTTCTGAGCCTCCGGTACACAGTTTGCCGAGAAACGGCAACCCCTGAGACGGCTGCTAGCTCCGCCGACAATTGTCTTGCAGGTGCACTCCGATTTCGTCGGTCGGTTAAGGCCAGGTATCGGTCCTGCTGTGGGGTGGTTACCCTTGGTCGTCCTAGTACTGGCCTACGACTAACATCTCTTGTGTCTCGAAATCGTCTCCAAAGCCTGGAAATGACACTTTGTGGCACATCAAGGATACGGCGACTTCGGTCTGTGTCTGGCCTGCTTCCAGGCGGCCGAGTATTCTATCCTGCAAAACGGGGTCCAAATGGCGTCGTGCCATTATGTTGTCACGTTCACCACGAGGCTGCACTCCACACACTATAGCAGGGCAAACACGACTGAGGGAATATGGGGCGCAGGCACTGGGTGTGTTTACCTTACGGTTACGCCGCTAGTCAAAGCAGGGAACACTCCTTTCCTATACAGAGCGAACACGTAAGGTTGGTAGGTGCATATGTCGTGTGATTTGCGGTCTGTTTCCTGTTGCCCTGCTTACTCGTAACTTATGCTTAACTTTTGGACACTAGTGTAATTGAAGTTTATCAGTGAGAGAAATGATGCCTAAGAATTGCTGTGTGCCTGGCTGCAAAGCCAATTATAAACAAGGAGAGTACACTCCAGTATTTGTGTTTCCCTCTGATGAAGAAAGAGTTAGGCTATGGAAGAAGATTATTCCTAGGTAGAATTTAACAGTTAATCACCACACAGTTGTATCAACCACTTTCCTGAGGGAAATAAGAGTGTCTCGTCCAGATGGTGAGTTGAAATGCCGTATTATGTCATAAACATGGGTAACATTAAATATATTTGTATGTAATCGGACTTACGCCTTATTTGAATTCAGTGTATTTGAAAATTCAAGTCCAATTTATGCATTTTCGAAATGTTTTTTGGAATAAGACTGCTGAGATTTTACCTAACAAACTTCATATCGTAGGCAATGGTACAGGGTTATTTCATGTTTTCTATCAGTGTGTATTAGTTGACTAGAAAATGGATAGAAATCAAAGTGTCGCCTGTATTCACGGAGACGAACGGATATACGCGTTACGGGGAGGGATATGTATTGTATTTAACAAATATTTATAAATAGTTTTTGGTTTCATAAGGTGTTAACAGCTTCTTAAGTAATTTAAACGAGTGTGTTACGGTATTTAAACGGAGGGGATGCACATCGCCTTCAAGTCCCACCCAGAGTGTGGCTGCCGTACGGCCTGTGCATCAGTGTCACTGCCTGCCTATTCTTTCAAACTTTTCACTAACATTTTGCATGTAATTTATTCTAACACTTCGTCCTGCAGATTTTCTACCCTCATTCGTCGGCAGACAGACTTAACATCCTCTATTCCAGGCCTAGTTATACTTATCTCAGTATAGATCAGATAGTGGTGCGTATCATCGAAAAATCCCCGAAATACCCGAACAACCCTAATACGAGGGCTGATCAACAAAGACTGAGACTCATTTCTTCCTGTAGCTTCCGTGACAGTTTCCTATCTGTAACATAAATATTTGAAAAGAGCGGGTTTTAATGTATAATGTCCGTAGGGGGCAACACTCTCGTATCGGTAGATTGGTAGTAATGCTCTATTTTGTAGACGCTACGTGCATTTCGCATACCAGACAATGGAGGTGACGCGTGAGGAGCAGTACAGCACAATCAAATTCTTTTTTTCGTTTAAACCATACAGCCACTGAAACTTACGAAAATCTGAAGCATCATTATAATCCTGAAGGTAAACAGTGTGGAAATCGCCAAAAAAAGACTAAAGTTGTTCCATCTGCAGGGAAAGTGATGGTGATCACATTTTTTGACTGTAATGGAATATATATATTTCATATGGAACAAATGACCTACATTATTGAACACAGATATGTACGTAATAAATTAAAAGTGAATATCAAGACTCTTCAGCCAGGAAAGGTTTTCATCGGACTTTATAGTATACATTTTCTTTATGAGCGACTCTAATGACGGTGGCATACCTGATCGAGATACTTGTCAGAAATTAACTGAGCAGTTTGCAGAAAGAACCGGAACAGACGAAGCCTGTGCCCAGTTTTACCTGCAGGATAGGAAATGGGATTTAGAGCGTTCTGTGAATGCTTTCTTTGAAAGTACATCGCGTGGTGGCATAAGTGCTCTTCATGAGGGGATGAGCCTGAACTTGTTATTAAAGTTATGGGTATGGGTCAGCCTACTTATGAATCTCCATCAAAATTTAGTCTGATATCGTGGAACACAGATGGTCTTGATGAAATTAACCTCAAGAGAAGAAGAAAGGCAGTGTGCCAAATTATTTTTCAGGAGAAACCTGACATTGTATTTCTTCAGGAAGTAATTCCAGAAATATTCTCTTATATATCAGATAAACTGCCTGAATATATGTGCTTTGCAGGCAATGTTGAAGTTTACTTTTCTACCTTGATGCTCGAAGATACACAGTTTATTATGATTTTCATAAGATCATTTAGTTCCTATCATCACTGATGCAGAGAAATTTATTTTGTGCTGAGGTTCACATTGGCCCTCTTAAGTTGCAACTCATGATCAGTCATCTTGAAAGCGGTATGGAACACACAAAATAACGTCTAAATCAATTGCAAACTGCATTCAAGATTATTCAGAAAATGCCTGAAAACCAAACTGTAATAGAATGATTTACCAGCATACAGTTCCCCCACACACTAATACACAACTACACGTCAGTATCGGCTGCACTGAGGAAACACATTGCAAAGAAACGACCAGAGCTTTCTCGGACTGGGTGGCGACTTCATCATGACAATGCACGGCCTCACGTCGCAATTCAAGTCATGCAGTTTTTGGCTCGATTCAACATTACCTGTGTACCGTACCCACCTTATAGCCCTGATCTTGCACCCTGAGATTTGTTTTTATTCCCATCACTAAAGGCAAAGCTGAGGGGCTTTCGATTTGAGAACTCTGAAGCAATGCTCAAGAAAAGTGAGGCGATTCTCAAGGACATGACAAAGAATGGTCTTCAGCATGTGTTCAAGGACTGGCAGAGACGCTATAAAAAGTGCATTGAAGTAGGAGGGGACTACTTTGAAAAAGATAATGTAAACATTGAAATGGAATAATAAACATCCGTGAAAAAAATCAGTCTCAGCCTTTTTTGATCAGCCTTCGTAGATTATCTGCATCCAAAGTCAGTTATGATATAGTGAATTATGGATCTGATGTCTCTTCCCTCGAGCCTCAACTGATAATCCCATACTAGCACAGAAGTCCAATAAACGCTTCCCATTCACATCAGCTTCCATATCTACACCACATTGACCCATCACATTCTCAAATCCTTCAGTGCTATTTCCAACTCTCGCTCATTAGCACTATTCTAACCTTGCTGTTGATCCTGATACGATATCTCTCAGTGCTTCATAAGACTTGTGAACTTCATCCTCTCATGGTGATGGTCAATACGCTGATACAATACTCGCTAAATCTGTCTACGTTATTCGCGTTTTACGTGCCTAACAGAAACTCCGTTCCTGACGAACAGTCCCACTCAACACTCACCCGTTAACTCTTAAGACCATCTTAGCATCCCGTCTCTCCTGGTTATCTCCATTTATCCGAACACCATTAACTCCTAACACATCAAGACGCATCCTCGTTCCTGACTCAGACAATTCTACTTTCTTCTATACCGGGCAAGTTGGCCGTGTGGTTAGGGGCGCGCAGCTGTGAGCTTGCATCCGGGAGATAGTGGGTTCGAACCCCACTGTCGGCAGCCCTGAAGATGGTTTCCCGTGGTTTCCCATTTTCACACCAGGCAAATGCTGGGGCTGTACCTCAATTAAGGCCACGGCCGATTCTTTCTCATTCCCAGACCCCTCCTATCCCATCGTCGCCATAAGACGTATCTGTGTCGGTGCGACGTAAAGCAAATAGCAATAAAAAACTTTCTTCTGTTCCATAAGCCCCATTAATACTGATAGTTCCCCATCGAAATCTATAAAGTTTTTTCTATTAATTAGGATGCTACCATCGTTGCACATAGTTCCGGTGAGGATCGTTCGTCTAACGGGTTAGGGAGCACGGTGTATTGTACAGTCCTAGCCGCCTGAACACAAGGAGGGCCATGGCTCAGAATTTGTCCGAGATGCCCACTGTGATTCCATAACCACAGGACAACCCATAACTAGTAAAATAATGAGTGAAGTGATTTACCGCTATTTTCCCCCACTGAGTAGCTAAGACGGTAGAGCGAACTGCTCGGTTCACAGTACTTTGATATTTCAAGGCACTTAAATACGCCAGTCCCGTGTCTGTGCGCGAAAGAAGACCAGATACCGGTACCTCAGCATCTCTACCATCGGATCAAGCCTGGAATGACACGTCTCACAGGTGTGAGGCACATCATAGTCGCATTAAGTAATAGATTAGTTAGGGCTCGACTTCATTCCACAAAATATATAAAGTTGAACTCTTCATCTTAAGATCTGTAGCCAGTCTCCTATGAGTTGTACAGGAGTGACAATTGATCAACTTCATCTTCATGAAACCAGATTTAACCAAATCTTAACCTATAAAATGAATGAAGATTTTGAGGTAATAACACAAGATTCTTTTTTTTTTAAGCAAGAATTTCGTGCTCCAAAGACATATGTACAAAATTACATGGACCTCTTTGAGTTCTACAATGAAAATGAATTGAAAAGAAGGTTTCGTTTCATAGAAAGAACAGCATTTTAGAAGAGGAACCAGTTCCAACATAACGAAACCTTCGAGAACTGCAACTTCTTCCATGTCTGAGATTTTATGCCACAGGAAGTATTCAGCGGATAAATGTAATATAATTGTTTGTGTTTAATTCCGAGCAATGTACAGAAAAAAATTCTTATTTTATACATTTTTACTAAAAACTGATTACTTAAATTGAGAAAAGGCCATCCAAAAGTCATATTTATTAGTTCGTCCCTTTTTACATATTAGGCTTAATTTACAACTTACGTTTATAAAGTTATGAATGTAAAAATCCCTGCACAAAAATCTATTTGTTTAACACTTTTACAAAATTCTGAATTTTGCCAAGTTAATATATAATGTAACGGTTCAAATCCTGTTACAAGATATCTGTATTATTATTATTATTATTATTATTATTATTATTATTATTATTAATAATAATAATAATAATAATAATAATATGCCGGTATTGTTGTTATTTTATCTGTATGATTACTATTATTGTATTGTTATTATTGTTCAATTCAATTCTGCAATGCTTGTCGCTTGCGTGATTGTAGTCAAATTGTTACGTATTGTGACCGTTCACCATCATGCCGTGGACATGTTAAGAGGTCAGGCTAATTATATATGCCGTTTTCCGCAACATCCTGTGACATATAATGCAGTAGTTAGCATTCTGTATGTCGAACCGGGGTATGATTCGCGATACGCCAGCCCGAAGGGAGCAGTTTTCTGCGCTGTAACAAGAGAAGGATAGCGCAGTATTGCTAAACCTTGAAACCGCCCTCGCTTTCCGAGCGAGCGAGAAGGGAAGATAACGCTACGCACGGAGATGGAGGTTATTGGAGACTGGGCCGAATTAAGGTGTGTTAACCTTTGAAAAATAAATGCCCACTATAAATTCAACACCGCATTCATTAGTACCACTTCACCATAATTTACGAAAAAGAGGAAGAAGAAGAATACTTCTATATGAAATAAATGTTCTAAATGTATAAATCAGGTCCCATTCGAACCAATGTATTTTATGCTGGCTGTCAATGCATATAAATACAATACTTCAATAATGGATCAGTAATGACGCCTATCATACAGTAGTACGCAGATGAAAGGTGACTACTGTAATCTGACAACATGTGGGAAAAAATGGGAGATATTGCATGATGAAACATGACGCGTGATTTTCCAAAAGGACGTTTTGGAAATTATGAATGACCTACTGATCGCTTTGGTTTCACATATGTTCAGTAGAAAGTAGAGGTCATAAGCTATAATTCGATTGTTATCACGTCGTTCAAAGACTCCGATTACCGGACCGTCATTTTCAACAGGGACATAAATTCATTTCCCCCCTGACCATTTGTCCGGAGGTTATAAGTATAGCCAGGACCCACATACTGTATCTCATTCTCATCCGTGTAGCTGCAGTGGTAACACGTTACCTTGTTGTCGTCTGTGTAGTTGCAGCTCAACATATTAGAAGTGGACCTGGATATCAGTGACTTGGATATCAGTGTACCAAGTGTTGTGCCATTGAAGAAACACATCAATGTGATGTAAATATTTTTACGGAATAAGCCGTGTGGTACAAGTTAATGTACACTGACTGACAGAGCAAATGCAACACCAAGAAGGAGTGGTCAGAACTTTATGCCAATTGCAGGGTAGACTGACGTCACTGAGGTATGCTCATGATGTGAAATGCGCCGCTGTGCTGCGCACGTAGCGAACGATAAATGGGACACGGCGTTGGCGAATGGCCCACTTCGTACCGTGATTTCTCAGCGACAGTCATTGTAGAACGTGTTGTCGTGTGCCACAGGACACGTGTATAGCTAAGAATGCCAGGCCGCCGTCAACGGAGGCATTTCCAGCAGACAGACGACTTTACGAGGGGTATGGTGATCGGGCTGAGAAGGGCAGGTTGGTCGCTTCGTCAAATCGCAGCCGATACCCATAGGGATGTGTCCACGGTGCAGCGCCTGTGGCGAAGATGGTTGGCGCGGGGACATGTGGCACGTGCGAGGGGTCCAGGCGCAGCCCGAGTGACGTCAGCACGCGAGGATCGGCGCATCCGCCGCCAAGCGGTGGCAGCCCCGCACGCCACGTCAACCGCCATTCTTCAGCATGTGCAAGACACCCTGGCTGTTCCAATATCGACCAGAACAATTTCCCGTCGATTGGTTGAAGGAGGCCTGCACTCCCGGCGTCCGCTCAGAAGACTACCATTGACTCCACAGCATAGACGTGCACGCCTGGCATGGTGCCGGGCTAGAGCGACTTGGATGAGGGAATGGCGGAACGTCGTGTTCTCCGATGAGTCACGCTTCTGTTCTGTCAGTGATAGTCACCGCAGACGAGTGTGGCGTCGGCGTGGAGAAACATCAAATCCGGCAGTAACTGTGGAGCGCCCTACCGCTAGACAACGCGGCATCATGGTTTGGGGCGCTATTGCGTATGATTCCACGTCACCTCTAGTGCGTATTCAAGGCACGTTAAATGCCCACCGCTACGTGCAGCATGTGCTGCGGCCGGTGGCACTCCCGTACCTTCAGGGGCTGCCCAATGCTCTGTTTCAGCAGGATAATGCCCGCCCACACACTGCTCGCATCTCCCAACAGGCTCTACGAGGTGTACAGATGCTTCCGTGGCCAGCGTACTCTCCGGATCTCTCACCAATCGAACACGTGTGGGATCTCATTGGACGCCGTTTGCAAACTCTGCCCCAGCCTCGTACGGACGACCAACTGTGGCAAATGGTTGACAGAGAATGGAGAACCAACCCTCAGGACACCATCCGCACTCTTATTGACTCTGTACCTCGACGTGTTTCTGCGTGCATCGCCGCTCGCGGTGGTCCTACATCCTACTGAGTCGATGCCGTGCGCATTGTGTAACCTGCATATCGGTTTGAAATAAACATCAATTATTCATCCGTGCCGTCTCTGTTTCTTCCCCAACTTTCATCCCTTTCGAACCACTCCTCCTTGGTGTTTCATTGTCACTGTCAGTCAGTGTACATAACTGCCGAATAGAAGCCTTGATTTGGCATTTTAACATCACAATCGTTGAAGATAGTCAGTTATGACTTATGGTGCAATCACCAACGGAGGGCAAACGCTTCAGGTTATTTGACGTGGTGAGACAGTTAATTAATATACAAGGGTTAATTATCACCGCTCCTGAGCATTTAAGAACGAGTGACATTTAGCAACAATTAAATAACTGTTCTTGACTAAATTAATATTCGCATCCTCCAGGGACATTCGTTGTGATAGTCTGTGTGACGGTCAGGGAATGAACAGTGATTTTTACAAACTTATCACTACTTGCGTTAATCTATTTCATTTTAAGAGTGGATCTTGTTACAAGTAGGCTCCCTTTTTGAAAGAGTATAAAACAGTATTTCATAACTCATTCTCCATTTTTCTGCATGTTCGTGAGTGGTCGTCGAACCCAAGACTCGGAGCCTACAAGAGTCACGCCTGAGTGCCTGCGATCAGCTTTACAGGGAACGTCCAGAAATTCAACTGAGAAGACAACAGTTCGAGTCATGGATCGTCGTATGAAGAGGAATCGAGGACTACCAGGAACAAGAATATTCATCATGTTCGTGTAAAGATCTAAGATGTACCCTAGATGACAGCAAGCCTTACTCACCATGTGTTAAGTACATGCTTTTATATACCTTAAACACGAGAGATGCATGCCAGTAATAATTTTATTTTGTAAATATTATAATGTCATAATTAAACATTAAAGGTGTAGGGAACATTATGCGCGTATGACTGGGAAAGATTTATTATTATTAGTTAGGATCATCAAGTGATTTTTAAGATAATCATTGATATTTAACAAAATTCATTTGCATGAATTATTATATAGACTCCAAAGTTCTTAGAGTATATGAACTATCTTTGGGAAGAACGGCAAGTTAGCTAGACTTATATTTCTTCGTCTGGTAAAGATCTTCAGAGTAGTTTGGATATAAATTATACGTTTGTGATTCAGGTATTTGTAATCCCAGATAATATTAGATAATCATTGGAGTTGATCCAAACCGAGGTATAATTAATTTATAATTATATATGAAAATGAGAAGAATTAAATAGCCTGAAATAATGGAGTCTTCTCTGTGAATTAAATGAACGGATTGAGATACGATGGCATGATATGAGAGGGCGAAGTAGTAACATGTTATGTTGTTGGAGTGGTAAGGAATAATAAATAAATATAGCTGTTGTGAGATATTGAATTGGGCTGAATATATAGCCAAATAACGAGTAATAAGAAATAATGGCTTTCAAGTGAGTGCATACTTGACAATAAGCCGAGATGATATGTAAGGAAAATGAAAGAAAGAGTGAAGGACGATTTATGGTGTCCGCAGCCTAGGGCTAGTTACGCAGCTGTTATAGTGATTGACAAGTTTATGGCCGGTCGACTGTAGGCCGAGCGAACCTTTGCAGATTCTAGCAAAGCGATGTTAACGGTCCAAGCTCTTTTCATTCACCAGAGTAGTCTCAATCCCATTCTAATTATATGTTGCGAGTAACACGGATAATTTCCTGATTTTGTGAAAGATAGATCCCTTCTCACGCTTAGGCATTAATTTAGCCTCTGATTGGAGTTCAAAAATTTTTACCTTGGGAGCCGAAGCCTGTTGGTTCGTATGATGCTGGAGCGAAGATTTAACCAGATATTATGGCTTGGTTAAGCCATATCTTCAAGATGTGTTGTGTAAATATATTTGATATTTTTATATGTATGTTTCTGTGTGTTTTATTATTTCCCAAAGTGTTCTATGGTGATGGGTTCGATTCCAGCTTGGGCTCATTTTTTTGAATATATAATTAGTTAGGTAAACCCAGGATACGCACATATATGTTCAACGTGTATGTTCATCGTAAGAGTTCAATGTAAATATACATTGGTCGTGGTCAAATGGATCACATGTTCGACACTCGGCAATGCAATCTCGTGTGTATAACAGATGTGCTTATATTGTGTTATAATTTTTTTCTTTCTCTATCCAAATCATGACCAGTAAATAAAGGGTACCTGGTTCTTACCCAGGAGGCTCGAGTTCGATCCCCGGTACCGGAACCATATTTAATATCCATTTGTGACGAGAGTTTAATAAATAAAGGATTCCATTCAATATCCATTTTTTATAAATAAATAAACTCATATATCAGTGTATATTGATCGAGTGAATTGATGTACTCCTAGAACTAATTATGCCAGGACAATTTCAAGAAAAGAAGGCATATAATGTATATAATTGTGTCAGTTTAATTGTTTTCTTTTGCTCATATGTTGAGTTAGAACATTATTTGTGTGGTTCACATCAGTATAAATAAAAATGTTTAGAATACATACTTGAACGGAGATTCTTCTCATTTAACAAATATTAGCATATTCCTCTCATATTATAGAATCCTACTTTCATTTATCGAACATTCCATTACCCGTGTTGCTCTCCGAATTCAGCCGGTGATGCTATGAAAGTAGGGAGAATGAGACTTCAAGCCTGGTAAGTGACTTCTGGCGGTTCTCATCCAAATGTTCCATCTGTACATCTGTTTGTAAAACCAAATTAAGTAATATTGCCCTAATTATACCCTGGGTAGGCCTCAATTTGTTGCCCAACTAATGGGACCAATTTCATTTTTTTCGCCCGATCTGCTCAGGGCTGGTTCATACTTAGTTTTGGTGCGACGACATATGCCCTAACGGTTACAGTATATACGTGTGTGTAGTTTAACACTAAAAACATGTACAGTAAGAGTCGCTGTATATCAGATGTAGATGTAGTGTGTGTAATAACTTGTGACATTGTAACATTGCGAAATACTGCTGGAGTTATTGCCGAGTCATTGCTACGTCATCGTGCGTATTTAGCGGTGAGCTCACTTTCTGGGACTTACCTAGGGTGCCGCCGGCGGTTTCACCATTGCATGTAACATTTGCCGCGAGGTGGGAGTAGATCATAGTTATTTCTGGAGATTGCGTAGGTGTGTCAACCAATATCTATATAAGGTGGCTGTATATTTGTAGCGTCAGTCATTATTCAACTGGAAGCAGAGGCCACAGTTAGTCGGAGAGTGAAAGAGATGGAGAGGCCTCAGTCGGTCATTAAGTCAACGGGTGTCTACGGGAAGGAGAGGACTCAGTGAGTCATTAGTCATTGGTCATTGAGAGAGTGAGGCCACAGTTGGTCGGTCACTTAGTTGAAGATACGGACGGGAAGGCTTACCACGAAGTCATAGAAGGATAGACCTTCCAAGAAGTCATCACATGGATACTTAGTCGTCAGTGAAACAAAAAGGATGCATCACCAAATTAGGCTTGATACATCTACAGCAAATACCAATTCAAAGGAATACGTCGTAATTACACTCAAAGCATTGAAGGTACAGTCAAGTGAACCAGTGAGGGATAATTTTCGTGTATAACTGTTTACTGTCCGGTCAAGAAGAATTCAAATTCATGCCTAGTTTCTTTCAGTTGCAATGTCATAATTTTATATTCTCATCTGTTCTAATCGGAGCAGTTCTCACTATTTTTATTGAAATTATTTCAAGAATATATTTTGTTCTATCAAATTAATTTATCGTTTTATTTAAACAGTGAAATTTCTTAACCTCAAATTTAATAGGGAAAGCGAACACCAATCTCCTTTTCCCAGAACTTATATGGTATGTTGTCACAGGTAAGCTTATTACCCCACACCCTAGAGATATTCAAGAATCTCATTCTCTTAGTGCTGCACTGAGTTGTAGCTGGAGCCCTTCAAATAACGTATGTGTAAGTAATCAGGTAAGAACCAAGTGTGAGTACAAGCTCCAACGATTGAGTATTTTATTCAATGAATATTAATTTTCATAATTTTCAATATAAATTCAGTAAACGAGTTAGGAACACTACAGTATATATATTTATATTTTGCATTGAAAAGTAAAATAGAGGCCACTTTACGCATTTTGACTGATTTATATTATTAATATCACTTCATTCTTCAAGTCAGTCTGGTACGAAGTAATTTAAAAGAAACATCTAGATGACGATTTTGTAAAATGTTGCCGTATGTTAGCAATTTATTGATACCTTTAATTCGAAATTTAAGTATAAATACGAGGATTCCGGCAAAAGTCATGGCAACTTTTTTTATCTTGTAGATATGTGAACGGATCACAAACGTATATATGTGTCGTGTAGATGTTCTGCGTGCATAGTGTGTATGCAGAAAAACAGACGGCTCTGTGATAGCTGGTAGTAGCGCAGCGAGGGCTGTGACATCAGTCAGTTGGTGAGTGTCGTGCGAGATGGACGTAACCCGTGTTGAGCAGCGCGCTTACATCAAAATAGCCGTTTTCCGAGGGAGAAATGCGATGGAATGTCACAGTGAATTAGTGGAAGCCCTTGGGAATAATGCCCTACCATACCGTACAGTAGCACGGTGGGTAGGAAAGTTTCAGCAAGGACGTGTGTCAACCAGTGATGAACAACGTTCGGGACGACCTGTCAGTGTGCGGACCGACGTGGCACGTGCCGTCATCGAGCAGCTCTTGGATGAAGACAGACGATAGACGCTACTGGAGTTAGAGAGGGCAAGTGGCATGGAGAAACTCACCGTCCACAGGATATTGCGTAATGAGTCCCAACTGCCCAAACTCGCATCGCGGTGGGCACCGCATGCACTGACAGAAGTTCAAAGGTGGGTGCGCTATGCAATATGCTTCGACCACCTTGCACGCTGGCAACAGGACGGTGATCGATTCTTGTCACGAATAATCGCCATTGATGAATTTTGGGCTAGGGCATACGAACCAGAACTGAAACGTCAGTCCGGGGAGTGGCGACATGCTGGATCACCAAGGAGGCAGAAGGTCCGACAAAATCCTTTCCCAGTCAAACTGATGGTGATCATCGCGTATGACGTCAGGAGTGTCATTGTTTGCCACTTTGTTCCACATGGCAGAAATTTGACCGCACAGTACATACTACAGGGACTTCCTGGTGCGACAGGTACGACGTGGCGTTCGGAAGAAACGTCCGGATCTCGTGGACAGTGGAATAATTCTGTACGACAAAGCAAAACCACACAAAGCAGAGTGTGTATGGCAGCTACTGCGACGTTGGGGATGGGAAGAATTGAAGCACCCACCGTACTCTCCCAACATTTCGCCCTGTGACTTTGATGTCATTCGAAATATTAAGGAACCACTACGTGGTAAGCGGTTTGCAACACGAGAGGACATTGCTAATGCTGTGCGCCAAATGGTGACCCGATTCACACATGGTGCGGCAAATGCTGAGACAGATGGTATTCAGCGCCTCCCGCATCGTTGGCAGCGTGTGGTGTCAATAGCAGGGGACTACTTCGAGGGTCTTTAGGCCCAGGTTTGTCCTGTCAACTTTATGTGTACGGTATTGTCATTCTTTTACACCGGGAAGGACATATTGCCCTCTATACTACCGAAAAAATTAGTGTGTTACGATATTTCAGTGCTATTCATTGTCCACACATGTAGTTAACACCTTGTCCTTTCGTCTGTATATGTCACATTTCCCAACCGGACTGGTACCTTCAAGAAAAAAATAGTTGCCATGACTTTTGTCCCAACCCTCGTATATTCACTAATATGCACCTTTTCGACAGGAAGAAAAAATTATACTTGTGCTCCTATAGAAAAAATTCTATAAGAAAGGGCTTATATTTCAAATTGTATTCACAAATAAATAATATTATTTTAAAAATGTAACCATCAAATAACGCCTACTTTCAGTATGTTAGTACATTGCGGCATTAAACTCTTTAAAACATATTCATCCCACACTCCAATAAACTACGCTTAGCTCAGATCTATACAAATATGTGGTATAACGGCAGACTGTGAATTGTTCATACGTAACGGGTAATCTCAGAAACTACTGGACCGATTTTGAAATTTCTTTCACCGTTTGAAAGATACCATCATTCCGGGAAAGCGGTGGTGGTGGTTATTGTTTTAAGAAGAAGTACAACTAGGCAACCATCCTTTATAGAACACTAATCAGAAAGAATAATGGAAGAGATCCGACATTCCGAAAAAAGAAGGTACCGGCCAAAGAATGACAAGGCCCACGAAGGGTGTGCAAATGAAAAACTCCCTAGCCCTCGGAAATCAAACAACGTCGGGGTTGGAAAAGAACAAGAGATGACCAACGGAGGTCGGATAGGATAAGTGAAGCTAAGGGTCCCGTGGTTGTCAAACCCACGCTCCAAAGTTCAGAGCTCTTGGGGCCCCTTTTAGTCGCCTCTTACGACAGGCAGGGGATACCGTTGATGTTATTCTACTGCCCCACCCACAGGGGTCATACCGGGTAATAGAGACTATCATCCCGGATTATCAAAGGTTTCCCGTGAGAACCGTCATTGAAAGAAAAAATGGCGGCAATAATATATCTGAAAGTTTGTATGTTTATTTGTGTAATTTTTCACGTAAAACGGTAATGGAGTGATGGAGCTCAAATTTGGCAACATTTGGTCAAAACATAGGCTACTTATTATCACGCTCTCTTTTAAGTGGGCGATGTAGCGAAAGAACATGTGAAGCACGTCAGAGGAAGGCGTACGCCTGGGACCCTTAAAAATGATATAAAATACCTTGGACGGTAGGATGACCTCAGTGAACTCAGAGGCACAGCGGGACCTTGTACCTTGAACTAAATAGCATTCGAGCTTCGTATCAAAGTTGTGCTTTTGAAATAAAATGAGCGATAAGTTTTTCGAAAATGTAAAACTTGAATTCGGTAAATGTTTTCCAAATCTGGTATGACCTAATTTATTTAGTTGATAAATTTCGTGAAGTGCTCTCTCCGATAAGTGGTAGGCCTCAGCAGCGCCACTTAGTTGGTTACAACCTACACTCCGCTAGTGTGCAGGGATTTTAAGTTGCTCATGGCTGAGATATGAGTCGCAGACACCACTAGTACGACACGATGACGATCAAAACTAATAATATAAATTCTGTTATATTTGGCAACACAATACACGATTCTCGACTAGGACACGTCAGTGTTGTGCCGGATACTTGACAGCCGCGAGTTTTCCAAGCAACTCATCCGTCACACACGGCGTCTCAACCTTAAAAAGAAAAACAGCATTAGAAGTATGTGGGGGATTCTGCGGCCTCCTCTTCCTCAGGCCCTCCGCAGAGGCCTCCTCCTCCCGCGGGAAATTTGATTTTTGGCGGGAGAATTTAATTTTGGCGCGAGATTTGAATTTGTAAACAAAGCCACGTGCTTTTTGACAGCTGTCATCCTCCATCTTTAAACAACAACGCATCGCTAACCTCAGTGCTGCTATCTTGACGGGCCTAAACCTCAGTGCTGCCATCTTTACGGCACTAACCTCACTAGCGCGAGATTTGAATTGGTAAAAGAAAGCCACGTGCTTTTATGACAGCCACGTGCTTTTTTGACAGCTGCCATCCGCCATCTTGCATCGCTAACCTCAGTGCTGCTATCTTGACGGCACTAAACCTTATAGTCACGTGGGGTAGGCAATTTCTACGTGCTTTTTTGACAGCTGTCAACCGCCATCTTGCATCGCTAACATTAGTGCTGCCCTCTTTACGGCACTGCGGGTAATTTGAAAAATTCACGTGCTTTTTTGACAGCTGTCATCCGCCATCTTGCATCGCAAACCTCAGTGCTGCCCTCTTTACGGCACTACCTTTGAAATGTGGTGGCGGCAATTTCTACGTGCTCTTGTTTGTAAACAAAGCCACATGCTTTTTTGACAGCTGACAGCAGCCATCTTTAATCAAGAAAGCATCGTGCTGCCATCTTTATGGCACGAAACCGCATTCTTTGACATGTGGTGGCGGGCAATTTCCACATGTTTTCTCTGACAGCTGTTATCCGCCATCTTTAATCAAGTGAGCACCGTGCTGCTATCTTTACGGCACTGCGGGCAATTTGAAAAATTCTACATGCTTTTTGACAGCAGCCATCTTTAATCAACAGAACACCGTGCTGCTATCTTTAGCAACATACCTTTGAAATGTAGTGGCGGTAATTTGAAATTCTATGTGCTTTTTGACAAGCTGCCATCTTTAATCAACAGAGCACCGTACTGCTATCTTTATCGTAGTCCGACTCGTTGGCTGAATGGTCAGCGTTCTGGCCTTCGGTTCAGAGGGTCCCGGGTTCGATTCCCGGCCGGGTCGGGGATTTTAACCTTAATTGGTTAATTCCAATGGCCCGGGGGTTGGGTGTTTGTGCTGTACCCAACATCCCTGCAACTCACACACCACACACAACACTATCCTCCACCACAATAACACGCAGTTACCTACAAATGGCAGATGCCACCCACCCTCATCGGAGGGTCTGCCTTACAAGGGGCTGCACTCGGCTAGAAATAGCCACACGAAATTATTATTATCTTTATCGTAGTAGTGGGCAAGTTAAAAATATTCCATGTGCAGCTGCGACCATCTTTAATCAACAAAGGATCGTGCTGCTATCTTTAGCTACATACCTTTAATATGTGATGGCGGCAATTTGAAATTCTATCCAGCTGCCATCTTTAATCAACAGAGCACCGTGCTGCTATCTTTAGCTACATAGCTTTGAAATGTGGTGGGAGGTAATTTGAAAAATCCCGTTGGCTATCATCATTAAACAGTAAAACTTTAGTGCATACGCGAACCTAACCTCTCATCTACTATCTTGAAGGAGAATATCCTTAGTTTACGACAAGATGCCCTTCCCGATGCTAATTAGCGCTTAGAGGATACTACACAAGATGGCGGCGGATGTTATAGCCTCCTCTACCTCCTCCTCCTCCTCTGTCAAGGCATAGCTTTATCGAGCATGCATCGCCAAGGCATGAGTGTGCAGCGATAACAACATTGTGCATGTTTAGACTTGCGGATTACAAATGAAACATAACAAGACTAAAATCGAACACTGTACTCGTTCTTGTTAACTTCAACATGTGATTAGGACATTGATTGATGTGTTGAGAACACTAAATAAGTAATCAGACTAGAATCGAACACTGTACTCTTTGTTTTTAACTTCAACATGTATTTGAACATTGATTGGTGTGTTCAGATCACTAAATAAGTGATCAAGACTAGAATCGAACACTGTACAACATGTGTTTAGAACATGTCAGGGGATACCTTTGTTCTAAGAAGATCAGATTGAAACATAACAAAACTAGAATCGAACACTGTACTCGATGTCGTTAACTTCAACATGTGATTAGAACATTGTTTGATGTGTTCAGATCACTAAATAAGTGATCAAGACTAGAATCGAACACTTTACTCGATACATGTGTTTAGAACAAGTCAGGGGATACCTTTGTTCTAAGAAGATCAGATTAAAACATAACAAGACTAGAATCGAACACTGTATTCGATGTCGTTAACTTCAACATGTGATCAGAACATTGTTTGGTGTGTTTAGAACACTACATAAGTGATCAAGACTAGAATCGAACACTGTACTCGATACAACATGTGTTTAGAACACGTTAGGGGATACCTTTGCTCTAAGAAGATCAGACTGAAACATAACAAGACTAGAATCGAACACTGTACTCGATGTCGTTAACTTCAACATGTAATTAGAACATTGTTTGATGTGTTCAGAGCAAAAGTACAACTTCAATGATCTGCCTAGTGTAAAAATAAAAAACTATGGAAACACACTGTGCGCATATCGCGTAGCTAACCCACTCAGTGAACGATAGAGCAAAAGTACAACTTCAATGATTTGCCTAGTGCGAAAATAAAAAACTACAGAAGAAACCATACTGCGTAGCTAACTCACTCGGTTACACATACCGCACTGCTAAGACGCTCAGTGATTGCAAATACACGGGTTATCGACTAGAACACTGATATATGTCATGCGAAAATCAAAAGAGCACACTGCGTAGCCAACTCGCTCGGTCACTCGCTTAGTAATTGCAAATACATTGCAACACGACTAGAACACTGATATACGCATACACGTTATTCTTTTTCGAAACACACCGACAAGAATTTTGCGAGATACTACACCTGACATACTTACATGTTAAAAAAAGGGAGGATGAAAAATAATAAATCATAAATTTTTTGTATGCATGTTGTCTCCTCCAAGTTGTAAGACCAAATGGGAGCAGTACTGTGAGTTTCTGCTACGGCTTGCTTAAACGTGAACGGAAGTGGCATGTTATCTCAGCAAAAATACGCATGACCTTGTTCCTGGATGCACGCAAGTCAGACACTTACAGAAATAAAATGATGAATACCGCGATTCAGTTCCTGGAAACTTATTACCTTTTGCCGTCAGGAAGGGCATCCGGTCAGGTCCTTATGTTTCTTGTAATTACACGTTGTCAGGAAGACTGACGATCGCGCAGGAAAGGGCTAGGAGCGGCTAGCCACCCCCTAGCATTTGCTATTTTTAGAACTGCTGACAGTAGGGATTCGAACCCGCTATCTTTATATCTTATTCATAAGTTAGAAGTAACAGACATGATAGAAGTAGCGAGAATGATTGCTGGTACAAGATGTTGATGGTGATTTATCTGTCGGATGGGGACGTTAAGCCTTGTGCAGGCTCCTTCGACAGGAGTAGCCTATGTGCCGGCACCGGGTTTTACTAGGACATCCGGTTATAAAACCCGCTACGACAGATTCAGTTACTGATATTTTGTTTTTCAATGAAACTGTGAGAATCAATGAAGAAGATAGATTTGAAGTGCAGTTACCTTGGAAAGAAGGACACGCTGAGCTGCTGGATAATAAAGCTTTGGCAGAGAGTAGGCTTAAAGGTGTAACAAAACAACTCCTCTCTAGTGGGCAACTGGAGAATTATCATGCAGTATTCCAGGACTGGTTACAGTCAGGCATTATCGAGACAGTTCCTGAATGTAAGGATAGGGGGGATTTATTACCGCATCGGGCTGCAATTAAGCCTAGTAGCCAGACTACAAAAACCCGACCGGTTTTTGATGCTTCAGCTAAGGATCGTAATGGGAATTCGTTGAATGATTGCCTAGAAAAGCGACCAAATTTAATTGAGCTGATTCCGAAGTTATTAATTCAGTTCAGGAAACATGCCTTTGGTATCAGTGCTGACATTAAGATGGCATTTCTGCAGATTAGCCTATCGCCCAGTGATAGGGATTTCTTAAAGTTCCTATGGTGGAGAAATGTTGATGCTCAGGAAATGATATGTTTCAGACACCGTCGTGTAGTGTTTGGAGTTTCTTCAAGTCCCTTTCTGTTAGCAGCTACCATCACTCATCATCTGAATCATGCTCCAAAAGTACTCAAAAAGACGGCTGATATTCTGAAGCAAGCGTTTTATACAGATAACTGTATAACCAGCCTCGAATCTGAGGAATCTGTTAGTAAGTTCGTGAAGGAAGTCACTCAGCTGATGACCTCTGGAATATTTGAGCTTATAGACTAGGTCACGGCACCAAAATTAGATCAATCTTTCGGGGAGAATAAAAATGTCGTTTCTGTTCTCGGTGTAGCTTGGGACACTGAAAATGGCACGTTACTTATTGATGTCAGTGGACTTATTTTGCCAGGGGAGCCTATTACGAAGAGAGTCCTTCTTTCGATAGCGCAAAGAATATTTGATCGGTGGGATATACTTATCCAACAACGCTCATTCCAAAATTGATCCTTCAACGATCTTGGAAACAGAAATGTGGGTGGGATGTTGCATTACCCGAAGAAATAACTCGGCAATTCTTAGCCTGGTTAAACATCTGCATCGTCTGAATAATTGCCGTATTCCTAGGAGGCTCACGGAAGAACCTTACGAGGACTGCGAAAGGACTCTTCATGTATTAGTGACACGAGTAAGGTGTCATTTGCGGCTTGTGTCTTTCTTCGAGCAGATTTTGGCGGAAGAATTTCAGTTCGCCTTATAGAATGTAAAGTAAGAGTAGATCCACTAAAACAATTGACCATCCTGAGGCTAGAACTTTTGGTAGCTGTTATAGCTACCCGTCTTGGATGTCATATTAAAGAGGCACTGGGTCTCTCAGCCTGCAAGACCTATTACTGGAGCGACTCGACAGTCGTACTGTCGTGGATTAAAGGGAAGGCACGCGAGTGAAACACATTTGTTGGCAATCGCGTCAAAGAAATTCAACAGCACAGCCATCCCACTGACTGGCATCATGTCTCAGGATGTTTGAACCCTGCAGATGTTCTTTCAAGGGGCTATAAAATGCAAAACTGTTGGAAGAAGGCCAATGGTGGTAGGGGCCAGAATGACTGAAACGAGAGCAAAGAAAATGGCCTAGTTCAGATGAATAAGCTCCAGCTCAAGAAGTGCTGAAAGAAGGAAGACAGTGGTAGTTAGCACATTTTGTGGAGAAACAACTTTTACATCGTCACTGATATATTTTTCACAGCACTCAAAGATAGTTAGGATGATTGGCTGGATGCTGGTTGCTGTCGCAACGATTGCAAAAAATACGGAGAAATGACGTGTGAAGAGACCCAGGCGGCAGAGAAGAAAGTGTTGAATGTATTCAGGATGAAAGTTCAGACCCTAATGATAAAAAGTGATTAAGGAAATGCAAACTTTTACCGATGATGAAGGGCTCATGAGAGTTAGGACAAAACTTACCATAGGGGACGAATGTGATGACTTCAAATGTCCAATATTATTGTCGGGTAAGAATCTAAATTGTAAAGAGAATGGTTCGTCAGAAACATCACCATTTAAAGCATGCTGGGCTTCAGACGTTGTTGCAAACCTACGGGAAAAGTACTGGATAACAGGCATCAGGGGACTAGCTAGGAAAGTAACCTATGAGTGTGTTACATGCAAAAGGTTTCGAGGGAGGGCTATAGAACCTCGTTTTGCTCCCTTACCCCAAAACCGCATAAAGTGCGCCGCTGTTTTCCAGATAACAGGAATTGGCTTTGCGGGGCCATTGTATCTAACTACAGGTGAAAAGGTCTGGGTGGTCCTATTTACATGAGCCATTTTTAGAGCCGTGCATCTGGAACTTACAAAAATCCCTCAGCAGATTTATTCCTCCTGACTCTCAGAAGATCTATAGCACGGAGGGGAAGAATCGACACCGTGTACACGGATAATGGCACTAACTTCGTCGGCACGTATAATGCTTTGAAAACTGTGGACTGAAAGAAGATAATATCTTTCTCATCAGTACACGAAATTAAATGGAACTTCAATCCTCCCACTGCTGCCTGGTGGGGAGGATGGTGGGAGAGGTTAGTAAGAACCCTGTAAGAGCTTCTGAGAATAAATCTGGGAAGAGCGACACTCACCTATGACGAACTTGAAACTCTGCTGTGTGACTGTGAAGCGATCATGAACTCTCGACCTCTCACATACACTGAAGATGAGTTTGAAAACCTGAAGCCTCTGACACCTGCTAACCCTGGAAGTGAAGTGCCAGACCTAGACAACATTGACAACAGGAATCTAAACAGGAGGTTAAGGTATCTGCAGTCATTACGAGTACGCCTGCGTCAAAGGTTTCGTAATGAATACCTGGCTCTGCTGATTCACAGAGGAGAGAGACGACAAGAGCAGCTGAAAGTAGGAGATGTGATGCTAATCGAAAAAGATATGAAGAGGACCCACTGGCCACTTGGAGTCGTCTTGGAAGTCTATCTAGGACAGGATGGGTACATGTGTAAGGAAAGCTGGGGAGTCATATTCTTTCTTTTAATGTTTACATTTAGTTTGATACCTTAGAATATTTCCTGGTAGATTTTGACATCAACTCGGATGTCTGATGTCTTGATAACATCAACACAGGAAGCACACTTCAGAATTCTGGGGGCCTGATGTACAAAATAACAAGCTAGATTGTAAACCAAATATCTTTTAACAGTAGCAAGGGCACTGATGGGTGGATTTTCTCCGTGTACTGAAAGACTTCATACTGAAGTAGAAACGACACTTCATGTAGTGAAAGATCAGTTTTGGTACAGTCTCCATGGCATGTTGTTCATTACACCCCAAGCCTGAAGGTTGAATTGTAATGTTCACCATGTTCTCCATGCAATCATAAAACAAGTCACCCCAGAAACCAGAGGGAGATGAGAGGTGAGCACTTATTGTCCCTTCTGCCTGAAGCAAGACATTAAATAATGCCTCTGAAGGATGGCACAAATAGTTTTGTCCCAGTTGAGAGCCATTAGTTCTGCAAGTTTGTAAAGAGGCAAAGGAATTAGTTGTTTCTACTGATGTCTTAATAACATCAACACAGGAAGCACGCTTCAGAATTCTGGGGGCCTGATGTACAATATACCAGCTAAATTGTAAACCAAATATCTTTTAACACTAGCAAGGGCACTGATGGGTGGATTTTCTCCCTGTACTGAAAGACTTTCACAACCACTTTCAAAAAAAAATTTTTCCTCTAAACTTCCCAACACTGATGCTTTTATGTCCGTATTTTCCTTCTCAGTCTTCTTTGGTTGACATATGATGTTAAGGAGGGTTCTGTCTTTAGTTCACAATTCCCTCCCTTTGATACGATATTTTTAACTGGAAAATAAATGGAGTGCAACATGTGTAAGTGCAAGAAATCAACTGTCGAAGGATGGTCATCACAGGTCAGTGATCGCATGATGCCAAAATGTCTCTCTACTGGATCTTGATTAAATTTGCCTGTCAATACATAGTTTAAACCTTGACTCCACAAATAAACAGCAATTTCCAGTGTGCTCTGAATAGTAACTCTCAATGATTCTAATGTTCTGTTGGAAGCAAAAGTATTATCTAAATTATTTAGAATTACAGACATGTCTAGTAAAATTTGATGGTGTTTCGAACCTTAACCCAAAGCAAATGATGGTGTGGTGGAATTTAAAGCATCAGTCATATAATTCAACTGCATGCCTTTACACCAGCGAGTTCTGATGAATTGTCGGTATTATACACCAGTTCATGTCCCCCGTGTCTATATTTGTATTAATATGTTTGCCAAAAGCTCTTCAGGAGTACCATTTTTACTAGCAAAGACAGCAAGTGGTTGAACCCAACCGTGTAAAAGAGGTACAAACATTAAAACAAGGGCATGGTCAGCCAACACATTACACTGGTCTTCAGGTGTTACATTACCAAAGTCCACAAATCCATCTATGAGCAAAGGACCCATTAAACTGTACATCTTCTCTTAGTTTCACCTCGTCAAAAATAACAATCCCTGTCTTTTTATTCTCATCCCTTTCTTCAATGAAGTACTATTTAATGGCATCAAGAGCATTTTATTTACACCATTCGAGCATTTAAACCCTTTAACAACTTCCTTAAGTGCACCTCAGATGGAAGGGGCAGCAAACCATGTTTCAGACAGTGAGTATAACCCTTGGGTGACTTTATATGCAGCAAAAAAGAACTATCTAAAAGAAACTCACTTTTACAACTCATACCTATGGGATTCTTTTTCTGACACCTTTGCAACATAGTGTACCGTACCCAGGGGTAAGAACCCTCTATGACGATGCCTCCATTTCCTGATTAAACATCCGACTAACTCAGGTTGGGTAGAGCTGTGGGTAAGTTGTCGTGGTTAAGTCTAAATGTCGAAGTTTATAACTTATGTCTAAGTATTATGACATTAATAATGGAGGTTTATCTCGAATGAGAAACACTGAAGTGGGACATGACGATATGAACCACGAAAAATACTAGTGGTATTTCCCTACACTATATTTACAATAATCAAATCAAACTAAAATAATCCAAGTATTTACATTGGATCAGGTGGGAGGAAAACTTACACACTACACTGACTCGACGTGAAACGCGGTTCACCAAAAGATCTAGTAAGAACTAGATTAACCATAACCATCCACTAAGCACTCGGGCTGTTCCCCATTAATCAACAAGACAACAAACCAAAACACAATGAAATCACATAATTACACACTCCTGTAAGAGGAAACAATATAATTCAATAAACACATGGAAAGCAACGGGCAACCATCGCCCTTCGTTAATTTCATATTTCCTGCTTGGCAATGAGCTGAAAATGATGTTAAAACACGAGACTACTCCTGGAAATTGGTCACTGTTTTGACAAGATTCTGTCAGAGAAATTGCACATCACTTCACAACTACAGTATAACCTTGGCTGATAAACTGACCTGCCTAGCGAGCTCATACTTCAACAACTGCTCGGAGATTCACATACAAAAACGTACATATTGCCAGCATGCTACTATATCTCAACACACATGTAATATTCACTGGTCTGACATTTACTTCACGGCAATTCTAATTCTCAATAACATTCCAGAATACAATCACAGGCCTATTCTCGCTTCCCACAATTCTTTTAACATTTCCAGGCATGCACTCTGCCCGCATCATCAACTCATATATTTCTTTCAGCGTGCAGTAAATTCTCATGTATCTCCTGTAATTTCATCAGCTTTTCATTTCAAATCAGGGTTCAATACCCTTTCCAATCATTGTTCAAAACAGTTTCCAACCCACATTAAAAGAACATATTATAATCAACGATGCACGTACAGCTCCCCACGTCCCACAGCACCTGTAATGCATGCAGGAAGCGTCCTATCTATCACTAATCTCTCAAAATAAATAAATAAAAAAATTAGTCTCGACGATGAGAGTGTGTAACTCGGAATGTTGATGATTTTGGCAATCTAATCCAAACATTTCCCTCAATACCCCATCTAGCTAAGTATAAAGTAAAAGAAATAAAGAGAATACATGCAATCCCAACCTGTCCATATTTACAGCATCACAAATAAAAAATGAACACATGCCATCAGGCGAAAATTACACGAAAGAAAATCCCTAATCTAAGCCTCACTAGTATTAATCGTAATTCATAAAACATGCCATTTAAACCAAAAGCATGCGTCTTATCTTGGCAACTCCCAGGACATCTGTAACGGGCTACATCCCCCTACTATGGGGATCTACTCCATGGACGACATAGTTTCAATACATGGATCCACTCTTCTTTCTTCTATAGGCGATGTCATCTTCTTGTAGTTAGTTCCTGTAGGCTACACATCTGGCGAGCCGAACATGTCCTCGGACCTCCCGGCACTAAAAGTCTTGCGCTAAAAAGTAAAATTTGGAAACGTTCAAGGTAATCATAAGAAGTGGTACCATTTATTCAGATACTTTGAAGTTTCGTAAGATAGTGTTACAGAATCAAACCACATTCCAGTATATACAGCATGGAAGATAACTGATGCACCAAATTAACACAGCAAATCTTGGAGAGAGGATCACAATGCCGTAATTATCAGGTCTCATGCTTGCACCGTTACGCTAAGACGTGGGAGAAAGGAGACGAGCTGCTCCAATAAACGGTATGTACCAGCTGTCGGTGGAGAAATGGCATGGAATGACATTGGTAGACGAATACGTTTGAGTGGTGCTTTTAAAAGTATGAAAGATCACAATATAAAGATGAAGTTGGAATTCAAGAGGACAAATTGAGGCAAATATTCGTTTATAAGAAATTGAGTATGACTTTGCTGGCGAGATGTAGTGTTTACGGTGCACTATATTTTCTGGTACGGGCTAGAATAAATGTGTTACTTTCATTGACGTGTCTCAGTCTCATTATTGGCTTTGACATAATGAAAGTGACCGAGGTATGAACGATGCTAGTAATGCCATTCCTTATGCAGCCAATCTCTGTTATGAATGATGTGAAAATATCGCTCGTAGGGTCGATTATTGCATGCATTTCAGTGGGCTTGGCGGACTGCTATGTAATAGCAACTTCTGGCCCGGTGAGGAAAGCAACGGGAAAAGACCTCACTTCTAATTTCCTAGCATGCCTCTTCAGTGACGCCTAGGCTATCTATGACGGCTGAGTTGAGGATTGGAATAGTTTACCAAGGAAAATGTTAGATTAATTTCCAAATTCTCTCAAATAATTTAAGAACAGACTAGGTAAACATCCGATAGGCAATCTAAATACAGATCAGTATGACTGACTGATTGACAGATTGGTCACATGCGGCACGATATCAGCGGCACGGTCGCTTCTGGCACGTACCCTCCAGACAACGTGAAGACCGCGAATGGATGCATGGCGTTCTTTGTTTACATCAGTTTCGGTTCTCTCGATGACGGTAAGTTGACATAGACAGTCAGAGGAGCATAATGCTGTGTTTTATTAGTGGTTTATTAGTGGTTTGTAATTTAAGCCATAATCTTCTTCACTATATGTGCATGGTGTTATTATTATTATTATTATTATTATTATTATTATTATTATTATTATTATTATTATTATTACTATTAAGATTATTTGTTTCATTGTGTTTGTAATTATGTAAATGTATACTCTTCTAGTGGTTAAGTGTAAGAGAGGGCCTTGAGCCCTAACTTCGCCACCAATAAAGGCATTATCTATCTATCAACATCCGGGCAGATTTCACTCATGGTGCTTTCAACGCATCACTTTATTGTCTGACAGTTTTTGTTTTAATTGCGAAACTTGTGAATCTTTCTCACTAATTATTCACACGAAAAATGTGCATAACATATTCACCTTTTAATGTGTGGCCGGAATAGCTGAAATATGTTGAAATCGTTTTTCAAGATATCTCTTTACCTCTTCTCTGGGGCCGATGACCTTCGATGTTAGGCCCCTTAAAACAACAACAATCATCATCATCATCATCATCATCATACCTCTTCTATTTCAAGCTGCGGTACCTCCTGAACAGTAATTTGCTTTGTCTTATTGCTCAAAACGTTAACAAAATCCTCAGCACTCTGTACCTTCTTTCCAGATTTCACAGCGACCCACGCCATTCGTTTTACTTGGCCTCTAGTTGCATCTACTGCCCCTTTTCCATGGTATGATTCGAAAAAGTTCCATTGAATTTTAAATCCAACCACGGCAGAAAGTAATGTCAATTGCTCAGGGTATATTTTTGCTTAAACTGGCTCGCAGCTTCATCAGAAAACAATTTTACTACTTCGAATTCAGGACAATCTCCAATACAATGGATGTTCTTAGGAAAACATCGAGTGCATATTTGTCATGCCGTATAATCTGACACGAGAACAAATAGCTTCTTCTGAACTTCGTTGTTACCCTCTCCTCTAAGCAACTGACTGGACTGTGAGGAGGTGTGCAAAATCAGTCACGGTGCCGTAGCGGGAAACTGATTCACTGTAGAAGAAAATGTTCAAATATGATTTTGTTGATGTCTTTGAGGTGGCGGAGGATCCCGAAAGAACTTTTTTTCCCATGGATTATTGCGCTGTGTAGACGACTTTTGCTACGTTTTTCGTGACTGACTGACTGTCAGTAGAGCTGTTCGTTTTTTCATCACAATTTCCGTGTAAAGTGAAGGTCCAAAATGGGACATGTGTTCTCAAAACGTGCAGCCAACTTGAGTAATTTATTTTGAGTTTTTAACATTAAGTTGTTCTTTGCGAGATACCGTACGTTAACATTTTAGTCACTGTCCCTAAACAAGTTTTAATTTTATTTAAAAACATTAAATAAAATTCTGTACCGGTAACTTGAAAATTGGTATGATGGCGTAACTCGAAAAGTAATCAAGATATCTGGAAAAGTCACTAAGTCAGAGAGACTCGTTTTTGGCTGTTACAGGAAACTCAACTATTTTTATCACATTACCGTTCATTTTATGGCAACATATTTCTTACTATTGAATTTAGGATAAAACTGCCGGATTCGATTCCTATTCATTCTACCATGCTGTAACTACAGTGATATTCTTACCAAGTTTCGATACAGTACGTTCAATTAAAGCCATTTTCTTGTTCTTCTTCTTCTTGCACAGCCTGCTGGACGTGCCATGTTTTATGGCCAGATGTCTGTGAACAAATACACAGTCCCTGAGCGAACGTGTTAAGTTTAGTCATCAGAGTCCGGTGGCTGCTTGGATCTTCAAATAGCGGGAGAGAGAGGTGAGTTAGTTTGCCATTGGTTTCCCCGTTCGGCCAGAACCGGCCCTATGAGTAGCACAAGTCGCGACTTCGTTTGCTCTGCCAAGACCATAAAGATATGGCAACAGGTGGTAACTAGGAATTAACCTGGTACTCATTATACTACTCTATCTCTCTCCGGTCCCATGGAAAAAAGTCCGTTTCACCATTCGAATTTCTGCAACGACACGCAGATTTCTTCACTCCGTGGGACACAGGAAATATATTCGACTTGTGGCCTCTTCCTAGCAGTGCCAAAACTGTAGAACATTCATTTCCCGTCAAGGCCGCTGTCTGCACGTGGCGGCCATTCCATGACGTCAGCGGGCCAGTAGTATCAGGGTCACAGTGGCTTACTGCCTAGCCTAACGCTTTCCTTATTATAGCCACAGGGAAAATGTAGCAAGCTTTGTTCGAACCCTGCAAGAGGCGCACTTATGTGTTCGTAAATTGTGCTCGTAGTTTAACGTGGTCCCGACAAGGTTCAGTCAAGTAAATGTGTTCCAGCCCCTGAGGACGCCCCCACTCACAGGTCGATGACCAGTAGGAAAATGAAATCTCCTTGATACCATCAGTTTTAGAAGAGAACAAGAGAGGAACGTCAAGGAATATTCAAGAGTTTCTTCGATTCGGGTCTGTTTCCAGCATCAGCATGATTCTCTTCGATCCGCTCCATCACCCTTTTGAAAATTTGACGTCTAACGTGGTATTTTTACTACGATTTAAAGCACGACCTCAATAAAAGCGGGATTTCTTTGTAAATGCCTACATATTATTTTTAGGAAACTTTCCCTTCTTTCTTTCTTTCTTTCTTTCTTTCTTTCTTTCTTTCTTTCTTTCTTTCTTTTCCTTCCTTCCTTTCTTTCTTAATCTGTTTACACTCCAGGGTTGGTTTCTCCCTCGGACTCGGCGAGGGATCGCAATTCTACCGCCTCAAGGGTAGTGTCCTGGAGCGTGAGACTTTGGGTCATGGGATACAACTGGGGAGAAGGACCAGTACCGCACTCAGGCTGCCTCACCTTCTATATTGAACAGTGTTCTTCGAAGTTCAACATTATGTTTCATGTAGGCCTACTTTGTTTGGCTTCATAGAACTTTAATGGAAAATATAGTTTTTATCATTTTAAGTCAATATTTCAATAACAATAACTAAATATATATGTGCATATTAGTACATATAAATCCGTTCCATGATCTCGTCCCGCAAGTGAAGGTTACGCAACGTGGATTACCGACTCATTTCCGGTCTCAAATACTCTCCCTGACCGTCTTTCTCAGAATAAAAACAATAACAGCTGCTGAACCGAAGACGTCATATTGTAGCAGAGGAAGAAAGATTCTCTATAATCCCTACGAAAATCGAAGGCCAGTAGCAAAATGAACAGTGGGATTGCAAAGATCAAAAGGATTTCCACAAGAAAACAATTTTTAAAACTACCGTTTCAAGTAAATGTATAGTGTGTGATACGGATCGGGAATGAGGCGGCACTGACCACAGCTGAGGAGCTAATCAAGATGACATGGCCTATGAACAGGAACTGTCCCAGCAAGTGAAAATGGGAGACCAAGGAAAATCATTCTCAGGACAGCACTCCTCTCGGTAAAATACGACTTAACCAAGTGTTTGCAAAAGAATATTCATGAAAGATAAACGCTTACTGTTTGTTCTTTATGGTTTATATGGATCATCTACTGAAAGTTATAAATTTGCAGGAAAGGGATTCGGTTGAGTAGAAAAGAAGAGGCAGTTATTGGCAGAGTGTACTGTCCAGCTCCTTGGCTGATTGGTCAGCTCAGAGGGCCCCCGGTCGGGAACTGGGTGTTTTTGCTGCATTTCATGCATCACACGCAACACCCTTACCAGCCGCACAAAATTATTATGATTTGTCCAGCAGGACTTTAAATGACTGAGCTCATTTTCCAGGGCTCAAACGGGACTACAAATTAACTTGAGCACAGAATATTCAAGGAAATAAAGAACGACTCAGTCATTTCCAGTCGTGCTCCTCAGCTATGGCCAAAAATGTAATGAAGAATTTTCCCCATTGTGGAAGGACACTGAAAATGAGAGTAGTGTCCAGTCTGGTACTGAGCCGACAAGTGGACTATCTATTCTTTTCAAGTGTGGTGCTAGCGAAGAAGGTTGCGCTGACCAGGTCACATCATCATCAATATATTGTTTTTGTTTTCTTGTTTTACAACTTGTTTTAAGTCACAACTACACAGATCTTATGGCAATGATGGGAGAGGAGAGGCCTAGGAGTGGGGAGGACGCGGCCGTGGCTTTAATTAAGATACAGTCCCAGCAGTTGCCTGGTGTGAAAATGGGAAGCCACGGAAAAACATATTCAGGGCTGCCGACAATAGGGCTCGAACCTACTATCTTCCGTATGCAAGCTTCCACCTGAGCGCCCCTAACCACGCGGCCAACTCGCCCGGTATCAATATGTAAACAAAGCGTTTCACAATTCTTGGGACACACAACGTGGGAAAAACATTGTCTACATATACGAGGGTCGAGTCATAAGTCATAGCAACTTTCTTTTCTCGCGAATAGGAGACAACACGGAAAATCTAAGATCTGCATTTGGAAATATAGGGCATGTACTTATGCATAGGTAGTGCCTGAAGACGAATTCTGACCTCAGGAGATTCTCGTAGGAAAGTGACAGAACACAGTCCATTGGTAAACATTGTTTTATTATGGTACAGACAGCAAATACGCAAGATTACGTACAAAGGACAGGTCTCCACTGGTTACAGACCTTCGAAATAATCACCCAAGGTTTCCACTGTGCGTTGCCAGCGGTGGGGCAGGCGCTGAATACCATTCGCTGCATGTGTAACACCTCTCTCCAAAATGCTGTTACGATGTCCTCTTTGTTAGCAAATCGTTGTCCACGTAATAGCTTCTTGATTTTGGGGATTAGATCATAGTCACATGGGCTCAGATCAGACGAATAAGGAGGGTGTGGAAGAACCTCCCATCCCCACCGTTGTAAGCGACGCTGAACGATGACTGCTGTGTGAGCTGTCGCGTTATCGTGTAGGATTATGGCGTTGTCCAAAAGATCGGGACGTTTTGCTCGCACTGCACGGCGCAATTGGTACAACAAAACGGAATTTTAATAAACTGCATTTATAGTGTGCACCTCACGCACTGAATGATACACAAGAACACCTTGAACATCGTATGCCATTTTGTGACGCTCTCACTCACACACTGAACCTGGGGGCATGCTTAGACTCACACTGTTGTTTACATACACTATCTAGTGATATCATAAGCAAGTGCATACTGTACGTTTCCAAATGCATATCTTAGATTTTCCGTGTTGTCTCCTGTTCGCGAGAAAAAAAATAGCTGCCATGACTTATGACTCGACCTACGTATAAAATACCGGTATGAGTTTTGTCTGTGTGTTGTTCAAAATGAAAAAAGAATGGTATTTCTATATCGATGGTATCCACAGTAAGAAGAAAATGGACTTTTTAAAATTTCCGTCATCTCTGTATGTATGTATGTATGTATGTATGTATGTATGTATGTATGTATGTATTATGTATGTATGTATGTATGTATGCATGTATGTATGTATTGTACCAGGAAATGATTATGGGGCCAGAGCATGGAAAGGATCTCAGGTAGTGTTCGGTTACTTATTGGAGCAGGTACAGAGATGGATAGTTTCGCAGGGCGAATAATAGATGGTAAAATCTTTTTGAAAAAATATTTAAAATATTCAGTTGAATCTTCAAAATTAAATTTTTAACCAATATTTCAAAAAATGCAAAAATAAAATATCGGTGCTGTTGTTTTCTGAGACAACCACTTGATAAAAATGTCGAAAATTAATATCACTTTCTTAGAGATTATAAACACCCTACAGTTCATCTAAGATTTCTTAAATGGATTTAAATACCAAAATAACACTTTGCAGAATTTCATTAAGTCCATCACTTGTGATGCAAACCTATGGTTATTCTAATATTTTAAAACATAATATTAACACACACTTCCATTAATAATATGATAGTTCAAATAAAAGTTTCAAACACTTGCTGTATACTCCTATAGTTCAGCTAAGTTGATTTTATAAGAAAATAAAATGAAATAGTGCACTTGCAAATCTTAGAGTTCATCTACGTGAAATCATTTCAAGTTATAAAAGATTTTGAAGAGGAATTTACAGTTCAGAAGAAAGACAAGAAGTCTTCTTAAATTATTAAGAATAGCAAGCTGAAATTCACACGAAGCACTTTTCTGTTGTTCGATAGAGCACTGTGATTAGCTGAGTGCTTTGTTAAAAGTCAGTTAGTGTCTAAGTGGAATTACTCACTTAAAATATAACATCACCTAGAATCTGCTTATAAGGGTTGGTGAAGTACTGTCCTGCGGCTTGGTGACTGGAACTTTCTGCAGCGTGCAGCCAAGACTCGAACTCAGCACCAGCAGCGTGACAAGTCCGTTCAATGAAAAATGAAATGGCGTATGGCTTTTAGTGCCGGCAGTGTCCGAGGACATGTTCGGCTCACCAGGTGCAGGTCTTTCGACTTGACTCCCGTAGGCGACCTGCGCGTCGCGTTCAATGTAGACACCGCGTTATTATCCCTCGTCGACGTCCCTCGATGGGTACCATCATCGATGAAACCACGTTAATCCCACGCTGGAAATGACGTTCGACGCAGCAGAATCTAACAACACTTTGCCAAGATTTCCGATGTTCTTTTACAGATAATGCCGGAACACGGAAAGTTCAACTGGCACAAAAGAATAGACTATAGAGCTCTCAATTATCATTAAGCTTGGTATTATACACTGACACAAGTCTCAATGCACAGTTCGTATTCTCACTTTTGTTTTAGGGTGTTGAATACGTGACTTAGAATATCACAGTCTATGCTACAGTATGACTCGTTAGTCAAGTTAATGAAGTAATAACCTACAGTCGTTTTCAAAACGGAAAACACAGTTTTTCACACACACAGTTTATAGAATAAGGATTGAACACTGTCACAGTTCATAATAGTCACTGATTATGTCCTAGGTTCGACCGTAGAATAATCACAGTCTATGAAACACTTGAAAAAATGTCATTAATAACAGTCCCTACAACCGTCTCTGGAATAATAATGTTCATAGATTAAGAAGATTTTATGACTGAATTTGCATAACACGAGTCCGTACGACCTAATATTGCCATAAAAAGTTCTTAACATTCAGTTAGTTTCTCGTGGTAGTATTCGAAAGTTAGATAAAATACACAAAAAAGTCACTTTTAGCCTTGTTATTTATTGAACGTTTCGTAGAATAGTATCTCACACAGTTCACAATTGTACTAGTATAGGAGAAATGCGTCTCAGAATCATTTAAATGGTCATAAATTAGAAGTTTAATTTATCACACGTAATGTCGTAGAATAATGTCACTGTCAATGACAAAATTCAAAATTACGAGTAAATGACCAAGTCCACAATGCCGTCAACTGGTAAATGAAATACTTGAATCTCCAATTACACTAAAATTCACAATTTCTATTGTAATTTCACTCGGTTAACACACTCCAAAATATTATACAATGACGATTTAGTCGGAGAAAATTTTATAACATTTAATTCGTCACGGCGCGGTAGAAACTTTACTTGCGACATCTTCGCACAATTCCAAAGGCTCGAGTGTGACTTCTAAGACTTCGCGGATCGCGACGGAGCATACTGTCGTTCTGTCATAATCGTAGAGCTTAAGGTACACACACACTGGCTACAACCTCGGTTCGTTGACTTATTTATATCCGGCTGCGAGCAGCGCTATGAGTCAAATGATGAAGGGGTGATAACACTTCCCAAACTTCTACTTGTTATATCTTGGAAACCACTGGACGGATTAATCTCAAATTTGCAGGGTTGTACTTTCAAAATATGGGCTACAATTTAGTGTTGGTCTCATATTTATTGATACCGTCGTTGAGAATCTTAAGAATGGTTTCTAGAGAATTCTAAGGGGAGGTAAGCTACAGGCAGTGCTGACGTCACTTGACCTTGCTCCACTCATGCGTTCTCCCTCACGCAGCGCAGTGAGAACGAGAACATTCTCTCGCACAGCCGTTCGTGCACCGTAACTTAGCCGTTCGGTCATGAATAAAGATTCATAACTCGTATGTGCCAGGGCCTATGCCTTCCTTGTACAGTATGTATGTATGTATGTATGTATGTATGTATGTATGTATGAAAGTATGTATGAAAGTATGTATGTATGTATGTATGTATGTATGTATGTATGTATGTATGTATGTATGTATGTATGTATGTATGTATGTATGTATGTATGTATGTATGTATGTATGTATGTATGTATTGTAACCGTTCATAAGTAATTCTGATTAATGGTTCGAACAGGTCTTGTGGGTGTGCCTCGACTTTTTTTTCAACAGAGATCCATGATATCCACTCCCGAGTGTGCATGTTCATTTGAGTACCGCTTACGGCTCATAGCGTTCATCATCAAGTTTTTGTCGACGCCATGAGAATTTGCATCTTATGAGTATTTGAGGCTATACTAATCCTTAGTCTACAAATGACAATACCGAAAATTTATTTTATTTGGAAGGATGTTCCGATTTAATCATATCAATTCTATGATGAAATATAATTAACAATAACAATTGAAGCGTGACAACATGATTGAATGAACAAAATTGAATGTGATAATTAACGCAGTTAAAATAAATATTAATATTCTTTTGTTGGTTGTTGTATCTTTCGCTTGTAAAGCGCTACAATACCTTATAATCAGATGGATATGTTGGCAATCAATCTAACATTAAATTAACAGATCAAATAATTCGTTAATTTCAACATGAAAATTGCTGAAGGCTTAACTATTTAATTCACAGTGTGATTATTTACATTATTCATTTATGTCCACCGAAAATAAAATAAAGAAAAGACTCGTTCGTTCACATCTATTCATTTGTTGATAAAAAAAACCTTGTCCTCCGATATTCTATTAAAGTAATGTCGAAATCGTCGCGTAAATCAGCGATACCCTAATTAACAACTTGAGTGTTCATCAACCGTGGAACCTTAGAATGAAATAATCATGGCCATTCAAAACAAGATTCGTAGTTGGTCTCTAATAAATAATAGCCAAAACTGTAGAGTAGGGACAGCATAATTATAGAATCCTCAAATCGCTGCACCTAAATAAAACAAATCGAGATTTAGGATTATCATGACTCCACTGCACTTGGATCAGCTTGTAGATTCTCCTTCAAAGACCTGAAATTCTAATATTATCTACAGGACATGTGTACTATAACAACAACTACTTAATAGGAAATGCTAAGTTGTACATTACACAATATGACTCTAATTTCATTCCCAATCATAATATGTTTCGCATCTCTCATTAATATCACTTGGTGTCGAAGATCTTCGTACCGCAATTATATATTCAACTATGTAACATTCGTTTCATCATCGTATCTCGGGTTAATACTACTGATGACAATTCGCATATCCAATATGCTAGTATTATCTTTGAACATACAATTATCAACCTTCAAGTGCTTGTCTATATCTTAATATCATTTCAGTATATTAGCATGATGAGCGCTTATTTCAATTCCTTCACCATTAGAGTAAACCTACCTAACTTCGTGATATTAAGGATTGTAAGTAACATATCAGGACAAATACTCGATCTCGGAATTTTATATTTTACATGCTGAGTACCTATACATTATTCTACAAACACATGAAAAAGAACGTTCAAAAAATGCAAAACGTTTGGAGTTATAACATGTAATAAGCGAAGTGGGCATGCTACCTAATTTCGTGATAGCATACCTAATTCCGTGACACAGTATACCTAACTTCGTGATAATGTACTTAACTCCGTGATAACTTTTCGCAGCACTGTTACAGTTCACTTCACGCACTTTTCACTCATTTTCAGTATCGGTATCGTTGTCACTGACATATTCACAAATACTACACATAAATACAATAGCATCAGATGAATCAATGGACTGACAACATTCATGGATCCATCGCAAACAGAAGCAAAACTGAATCCAAGGACTTTTATTTTTCCCATCACTGTACCTGTCGTTACAGGTGCTGTTCTCGTTTGACTTCTGTTTTTCCGTAGATACCGGTTTCACTCTAGTGATATGTGCAGTGGATTTTCCGGCTTGATCAGAAACAGGTGAAGTTCGATGTGTGTTGGCAGCTCTGACCTGATCTCGAACGTGTGGCTGGTATCCGGTTGAATAGTTACAACGATAATCTTATTCTTGGATGCAATTTCCAGTACCTCTGGTGTCACGTGACGGACATGGGAATTCATTATCAGTACCACAGGTCTTTCTGCACCAAGACCTCGAACAAATATCTTGAACCACTTTAAGAAAAGTTCACCGTTAATCCATTCACTCTGTGACAGGGCTACTGAGGCGTTAGGAAGGCACTATTCGTAAATGAATCTGACATTCTCACTCCTTTAAAAATGATTAGAAGTGGACCGAATTCACCTGCAGCATTTCTAGATTGCACAATTTTTCCTTCACTGAATGGGACCTTTGTCATTGTTTGCATACTGTGTTTTGGCTATAGCATACGCAACATGTCTTATTCGGTTAACGTTCAGACCACATTTCCTGCATTTTTACTATGAAATTAACTAACTTAATCTCCAGTTCACTTGTAAGGGCAAACGGTCTACCCACTTTTTCAATAGTCATATTTTCTTTTAGAGTACTCCACGGAACGGTGAAATGTTTAGCAGCCTTTTATATAAACCATTTTTCCTCCAAAACCTTATGAAGCGCTTCCCGAAGGTAAACTGATGAATAGGCTTGTCTTCTTTGGTCACAAGACCCGTTTTTTTTAGTTTGTTGCTGTTTTCCTTCTTCACACATTTGCTTAACGCTGGAGCCATTATGTCTGAAATGGATACAAAACGTAAGAGTCGTAGTCATTTTCCTAAGCAATTATTTTATTAATAACGCGCTTAAATCCAACTCTGACTACTGATCTTATAAGTGTGTTACTTAGAGAATATAAGTGCATATACTTGTCTGAATAATTACTTGGCCAACTTACCTTAACAACGTTTTACTACAGGAACAGACCAACAAGTAGCGTGTTTCCATCCACACAACATACAATCAACTGCCTGTCCTTCACCCAGTGGCAATTCCCGCTCAAAATATTTTCCCCGTGTAAAGGCACTCCTGCTATGTATTGAGGACTGGTGGAACTCAGTGTAAAACGCCTACCTTACTTCAGGATCAATAATATGTCGCGTATCACGAAATAAAGTATGTCACGAAACAAGGTAGGTTTACCCTAACATCTTTAGGATTCTTTGAAGACTACATTACATTGCTCGTAATGCTTATTTCCCAACAAATATATACCATAACCATTGCACATACTATCGATTCTATTATCTCGACGACCCTATCATTCAGTATATCCCATCATCTCAGATACGCTCCTAAAAACATACGAAATTCACCATTATATCAATGCGATTTAATAAAGTATTTCTCTTATGAAGAATTATCCGCATAACCTGAAATATTATTTTATAAGAAAATCTCAGATCTCGAATTATAACGATTGCTTGATGATTACTCCAATAAGAATTATCCACGTAACGATTGGTATGTAAAATTCATTACGAAGACGGTACTTCAGAAAATATAGTAGATATATTCCTAGTCAAATTCTTATACAATAACTCATAGATGAATAGCACATGAAGAGGATAACTACCTTTCCACAGATATCATGAATTGCTTAGCGATGATCTTATGATGTCGCTCAAGTTATATTTTATAAACACGTCACATTAAAAAAATATGTGAAAGAAAATCTACACTAATGTAATGTACACACTTAATAGAATAAAGGAAAGTGACAGGTTTTGGGTACTCATCGTGCTTGACGGACTCTTGAAGACATAGCTCCTTCGTCTGGTCGTTGGAACATCATGGTTTTATTTATTTCGGCATACTTCCAGGCCCGCCGGGGTTCCAACCCAGTTTAGGCCTGCATGACCACACTGGTTAATTTTTCACTGCCTTCGTTATATACAGGCCGTACTGTAGAAAGCGCGCCAAGCACATCAGGTGATCAATTGAGGCGACCTAAGCGAATGTTACAAACTGTACTTGTGAATGTAATTCGTAAGGATTGGAAGAATTCTTTGGATAATTGCAACTGTTTAAAGACATAACTTTATATTTAAGTATATTGTACGTTTGTTCTTTAAATTTATCACATCAATATTTACGTATACAGCCGTTATTAAGATAATGCGACCTCATCGTTTAGGTTAGGTATGGTATCCTCACGTGGTGAGCAATATAAATTCAAGGGGTGTAATACCTATCGTGGAATTTATTGTATAACACGTTGTGGAAATATAATGTGTTGCGAATTTAAATACAGTGTGTGAAAGTTTGCAGTTGCCACAATGCTTAGAACTTATACGTATCACGGTGAAGATACAACTATACAAGTAAATATTCACTAATATTTTCATTTTCTTCCTTAGAGGGCAGGTTACCCTTATGAAAAACGAATATCCCAAACGAAAATGTACCTGTTATGAAGAATAAATGAGTATGTTTCACTCATTTTCCCAAACTGATGATGAGTTCTGCTTTTGACTTTCTTGTTACACAGATTTACAGCAGGATGTTTTATTGTTTATGGCCGGCCCCGTGGTGAAGGAGTAGCGTGCGTGCCTCTTACCCGGAGGCCCCGGGTTCGATTTCCGCCCAGGTCAGGGATTTTTACCTGGACCTGAGGGCTGGTTCGAGGTCCACTCAGCTTAGGTGATTAGAATTGAGGAGCTATCTGACGGTGAGATAGCGGCCCCGGTCTAGAAAGCCAAGAATAACGGCCGAGGAGATTCGTCGTGCTGACCACACTACAACTCGTAATCAGCAGGCCTTCGGGCTGAGCAGCGGTCACTTGGTAGACCAAGGCCCTTCAAGGGCTGTAGTGCCATGGGGTTTGGTTTTTGGTTTTATTGTTTATAAAGAACAAGCATAAAAGTGGACCGTAACCAATCGAACCTACATATGGTTATTTCTTGGGATAGTAATGTTGAGTACGCGCTGCCTTTTCTCCCCTAAGTTGATGCGACTAAAAAACAAAACCCAGTCTAAAAATGTAGAACTAAATGTAGTTTATAAAACCTAACCTTCTGCTAAATTATTTTAGCATTTGTATGCATACATTTTAAAATTTTAAAATTAAACTATTGCCGGTAGATAATTATTAAGATGCATTGTTTCCAGCATCTAAATGTTAAGTACTTAATAAAGATAGTAATAATTAAGGAATTATTCCTCGACAATTTCTGTGAATGTGGGAAGTAACTAACAGATCTTTATGGTCAGTGCCTTAATATTTAGGAAAACGTGGCATATTCCTAAACAAAAAATGATACAAATGTTTGTGTGGAAGAAAGGGTCTCAGGAAATTCTTCCAAGGATAGTGCTAGAAGTGTCAAGAAAAAAAACAAGAAATCTACTGTATTTATGGCCGTCGAAAGTTATGGCGGTAAAGTCTATTATTATTATTATTATTATTATTATTATTATTATTATTATTATTATTATTATACATTTGTTGTCTCCATATTTGTATTAATGCATAATAATTATTTGTTGGGTGCATTGACGAGTAAAACACTCAAGTTTTGACCGCGTAGATCCCACTTCAAACCTATCCTAAAATTACATAGACCTGACTTACGACTTATGATGCGATTACAAGTGTTAATAATCTCACCTGTTATATTAATATAACATCTGTAAATATTCGGCACAGACGTATCAAGTCTTTGCATTGCACGGGTCGGACGGAAAAAACCAGTTCGCCTCTTTGCGTGACGTCATCGGAGCTACAGTACGGCCTATATATATCGAAGGCAGTGATATTTTACAACAGCAATTCTCCATATAGCCAGGCATCGTGCATGACACCTGAAACATGTACAATATAATTAGTATAATATTAAACACCAAAATAAATATGTTAGCGTTTTTAAACGACACTCGCCTTATTATTTCAGTATTAAACGCTGTACTTCGTGTCTTTATTATTTACTTCTCGAATTACCATACAATAATTATTTAATTTTACACAATATGTGACTAATTTCTTTCTTAACGTGTATGTGTGTATTACTCGATGCTCAATCACTCTTTTTATTCTTAATAACATTGTTTTAAAACAAAACCCTATAATAACTATAATATGTTGGCATGCATTTTTGTAATTAATAACAAATCATCGCCATATAACCTCCTTCTACATGTTTTTCACGTTTGAGGATCATTCTCTTTGACACAAGTCACTCTCAGAATCGGGAACTCTGGTAAAGGAACACGCTTAACAATTCCACGTCGTCTTCTTCAACCAAGACCGACTCCAATCCTCAGACCGTAATATAAGAAAAACATGGCGGCCGAAGTAGCCGAATTGCTGGTATTGGCTAACACGAAAATATCACGTGCATTTTATATAAACGGCCGTAATTTAATATGATAAATGTAACATCGTAAGGAAAATCACTTTTACACGTATGAAATCGCTTCGCCAACAAGTACGCACCACATATAATCAACTAGAATCACATATATTCTACTAGAAAAGAGACCAACAAGCTGATTATTTAGACATTTCAATTCGTCAAATAACGTTTTCTCTTAGATTTCACTTCGCTGGATAGATGAAAATATGTGATAAAACTGTTAAAATGATATTTCTAGCATCATTTTGAATATTTCAAAATAAATTAAGGTGCAAAATTCCTCGATTTATTCGCTCTCATGAGAACTGTGAAACACAAACATAACTTGTTGCCTTAGTTTTGAAGTGGTAGATAATTTCTTAAATTCACCACCCAATGAATGGGAAGTACACCCGAAATCATAATGTTATTCGTTTTACGTCCTACTAACTACATTTTTTACGGGTTTCGGAAACGTCGAAATGCCGAAATTTAGTCCTGCAATAGTTCCTTTACGTGCCAGTAAATCTACCGACACGAGGCTGACGTATTTGAGCACCATCAAATACCACCGGACTGAGTCAGGATCGAATCCAGCAACTTGGGATCAGAAGGCCAGCGCCTTAACCGTCTGAGTCACTCAGATCATTGCTAGTTTTTTGATAATTGCTTTACGTCGCACCGACACAGATAGGTCTTATGGCGACGATGGGACAGGAAAGGTCTAGGAGTGGGAAGGAAGCGGCCGTGGCCTTAATTAAGGTACAACCCCAGCATTTGCCTGGTGTGAAAATGGGAAACCAAGGAAAGCCATGTTAAGGGCTGCCGACAGTGGGGTTCGAACCTACTATCTCACGAATACTGGACACTGGCGCACTTAAGCGACTGCAGCTTTCGAGCTCGGTGTCACTCAGATCAAGTACACCCGAAATGATTATGTTAACATGATGTTAATATAATGTTGACATATGGCATAACAGCACTTCACGCAAGGATAGTAACCTTAGTAATGAAACGTTCAGACACTAAATATATAGCCTAATAGGTTTTTACCCATTAAATAACATGAGTGCAAAAACTCTATTGACTAAACATTGATATTTAACCACATGCACGAGCTTCAGTTCGGCACAGTCAACTTAATAACTGATAGCCACAGCATGAATCGGAAGGTGTTGGTAGTGTAAAACCCTACGTTACAAACCCAGTTAATCCCTCTAAGTCACTATTTCTTTTGTGTAACAGTATCCAGATTGCTCCATCCGTCACACTTATAAGTTTTGTTATACTCCAAGTACCAGCCAAACATTTCCGCAGGCAAAGCACAGATTATTGTAAAATACACTTGCATCTAAATCACTAGACACTTTGAAGCACATAGACACTGACGGAATAACACAATATCAAGTATATTCTATCTAAGTTAATATTTTTCGAGGAACACGAATAGTTTGGAAGTAGAGGACTAGATTTCCTAACCTCAGACTTATTCTCAAAATTATGTATGCACGCTACGGTTTTGCCATGGACTTCAAAATAATCACGATGTATATTCCTAATCGATTTCTCTTCTAATGTTCTATTTCGTAGGAAACTTAAGAATTGTTGTATGAGAGGCATTGCCATAGTTAGACTAAAAACTGGTCCACCTAGTGCACTCATGTTTTTTAAAGAGTAAAAATACGATCAAAACAAGCACATTCTCACATTACTGCGTATAATTACAGATCCTATGTACCCACCGACTCATATAAATACACTCGCACACTTATATTCTACAAAGAAACTAACATTTATCGTCAAATTTAATAAAATTACACCGACTACATACGATAACAACAAACCAAAACAAACCCACATTTCCAACAATTTCGGCTACTCGATTCGCCATCTTTGAACGATCGAGAGTAGCATTAAGGTCTGAGGATTGGAGTCGGTCTTGCTTCAACTACGTTCCAATCGATTGCTTCATAAGCGAATTCTCGAACACTCGTAGATGTTTATAATAGTTAGATAATGCTTAACCAGTGCAGATGAAGTTGAACTTGGCATGTATCATTTAATCCATTCCATAGCCTCCGTAGGCCTAGTATACACTGTTATTGGAACTAAACGTCACACATAACGTTCGTTCCAACACACGAGTTTCTGACGGCAAATATAGTAGAGACAATACGCGACACTTCCGGATTTAGCCTTGTTAAAATGGGAGACAATTCGGAAGTGGCGTCTAGTGGCATGACTTGAAAAATCGCGCTAAATTCAAATATCAATGGAAATGTATATACGGAAATGGATAAATAAATTATGCCTAGAAAGAAAGTGTTGCTAAAGTATTAACTTCAAAGTTGCTAAAGCAATTGTGGATACATGAACAGGTTATTATTTGAAGACTGAAATTAGACATATAATAATCAAGATGTGAAATGGACTGCTGTGAAAGGGCTTGATCTTTCATTTATGCATTACTTTTTTAGCTTTAGCATACCTGCCTGAACTTTCATGGCTATATTTGTCTTTTTACTCATTTAAAAGCATTGTACATCACATTAGGACACTTGTCAATAAAAATATCGGCACATGCCTTACACACATGATTCAATGAATTTACATTTAAAAGCTGAACAATTTTCCTTTTAACTTGAAGTCTACTAACAGAAAGAAAATCTATAATTTTAGCCGCAAAAACATTCAAAATTTCCCTATAAGCAATACTTGCCATTACATTACGGTAAAGCAAATTTGCATCATCATCACATTTCTTAAATCACCCATATTTTCTTCAGTGCTTGACAACGCATTACAGCATTCAAAATGGGGTAACTTGGAACACAACCAGCCATACACATATGCATATGCATTTTCCTGAATCATATCAAAACCCATAGATCACACCTATAACAACACATCGGTAATGAATAAAATAAGCTTATTATATTTTAAGCCAGTTAAAATATGGGTCGCGCAGATCAGAAGTTTAGGAAGTAGGCCTTCTATAAAAATATCTTTGTAACTGGAAGAATATATATGCAAACACAGTATTTACTTACATTTTCTTGTCACGAGGGAAACGGAAGAAAGACCGCGAATTCTTCTGCACTTCATAGTTATTGCAGCCAAACGCAGCACATATATTTCCACTCATATTGACAGGAGATATAAAGGAATGACACACGCTACTATTTATTTATGTCAACTTAATGCGCATAAATAACCCCAAAACTTCACAAACAAATACACGTGCTCTTATGACAGAACCAGTAACTCTCAGGTCATGCTGCTAGACAGAGCTCTAATCGCTCTCCCTCAGTATCTCGCAGAGTGTCGCGTATTGTCTCTATTGTATTTGCTGACGGTCACGGGCGGATTCATGCTTCGCCATGTGCGCATGCTCCGGTTTGGGATTGGTCAGCGGCTGGTCCCGAACTTGTTCGTGTTGGAACACTTCCTGGATAGCAATCTGACGTGTAAACAAAGAGTTTGGCGCGTATTTAATATTACCTTGCCCTGTTTAGTTGTTTGTAGATTCGTGCGGAAAAGGAAAGGGTAAATTACTGAAATACAAAGTACTGATGAAATTCAATACATATAGAACACGGTACAAGTATTTTAAAAATTAATAAAGTATGAAATACACACACATGGTTTACATTCGTTTTAATTGGTTACGGAGGGATATCTGCCTCCAAGCCCTAGGCCTGTATTTCACTGTTAAGGAACTATGATTCAAGTAACTTGGATCAAAGAAATGTTATAGTCTTTGATAAAAAACTTGGATGAAACATAAATGTTTATACATATCTAAATATTTGCGATTAAGAAAATACAGCGAGATAGCGAATGATATTAAAGGAGATTATGGTTGAGGATGTAAGGAAGAAAATAAATGTTTTCAGTTCCCAATACTCGGCAGAAAATACTGTGTAAGGTAACTGCTGATATTGTCACATTTTGATAGGCATAGTATGTCTCAAATACAAACGTAAAAATAAATTTACAAGCTGCTTTACGTCGCACCGACACAGATAGGTCTTATGGCGACGAAGTTCGTTTTGTACATGCGGATGAAACCTGAACTGTTTGACACTATCTTACGATTTGATTCCCCTTTCCTAATAAAAGGAAGTGTAAGGTCTCTTTTACCGACATCTATGCGCATAGCTATCACACTCCGATGAGATGTTTGGATGATATCGTTTTCGTAAACCAGTAGTCTGTTATACTGTTAAGAAATATACAGGGACACTATTTTATGTATGACAGGGATTGTCTCTCGTCCGGTCGCCAGCGCTGCGAGCTTGTTTTGTCGGTACAGCGTCTTTGCAATTCTTTTTCTTTTTATCATACATATGCACGAAGATTATTTTGAAAGAGAATTACAAGTGTTTCGTCGAAAGAAGTTGTTATATCGCGCACAAAATACAATGTTTACGCCTGCTCTGATTGGCTGGTTCTTAAACCTAACGTAAAATTAACCGCAAGAGCTTGGAGTTTGCAATCCCTTAATTTTACTGACTCGCAGTTAAGTCTACGTCGGCGCATTGTGAACGGTTCCATTAGATAAAATGGCCGCCAAGTTCTAAGTTAACGTTAATTTTAAGTTTACGTTACGTTACGTTACGTTACGTTTGCATTGTGAATGGGGCTTAAGAGATATTAAAGGCCGGGAAATACAGCACACTGGATACGGCCTCGAGATATTTCCGACTACCGCCACTAGAGTTCTCTTTACTGAGCTGTATCGCCCGCTAATTACTACAGGTTCGAATACGAAAAACGATAACAATTCATTAAAACTAGTAATTTCAGAAGACACTAAACAGATAGAAGATAAAAAAATAGATCAAGAGCAATTGTATCACTTGCTTTCTACAACGTATTTCTCATACTATGCTAAAACGAAAAAATAATTCACTATAACTTTGTGATAAATTAAGACAAATATATCAGCAGCATTAATGTTCACTACATGCAAAGTGATGGGAGATTTCCCTCATAGCCAGCATAGACCACTAATACTCGAATTTGGTGTCACAATTCCCATTATACGTTCAACGCCACGTCCCCGATGGAAATTCCAGAAAGCCGATTGGTCTGCATTCTCTGTAGAACTAGATAAATGCATTCGTTGGGTTCCCTCAAAGCATCAAAGTTATCAACGTCTTGTTGGCGCAGTTATATCTACTGCTAAGAAATGTATGCCCAGGGGCTATCGGAAAGAATATGTTCATGGTTGGAATGCCGACAATGAGGAATTATTTAACAATTTCCAACAAAACAGGGATGCAGAACGTGCTAACAAACTTCTGACTAGCTTGGATGATTGCCGAAGACAAAAATGGGTTGAAACTGTCGAAAACTTAGATTTTACTAATTCTAGCAGAAAGGCCTTGGGCCTTCTTAGAAGGCTAGGAGAAGATGCACCAGTAGTGAAGGGTCAATCTCAGGTTACACCTGACCAAATAACGTCCCATATTGTAACAACTTCACGAGTTCCAGCTGATAAGAAGCATACAAATTATGTTAGATGCCAGCTTCGTGCTCTGAAATCATCAACACCTCGCATATCTAGCTATTCACGTCCCTTTACAGCCCTTGGTGTTCAAGAGGCCCTCAAAGAACTAAAATCTGGTAAGGCACCTGGATTCGATGGAATTCATCCAGAATTCCTCATACATATGGGAGACAATCCAAAGAGATGGATGGCACAGTTCTACACGGACATTCTCCAGACTGGACAAATCCCACCTGACTTCAAGAAAGCTAAAATTATTTCCATTTTGAAGCCTGGAAAACCTGAAAATAGACCTGAAAATTACATTAGCTGTTGCTACAAACTCTTTGAAAGACTTATCTACAACAGAATTGGATCAACCATTTTAGAACTCATTCCTGTGGATCAGGCAGGCTTCAGACCTAACCGAAACTGCTGCGATCAAATCCTTTCATTAACATCTTACATTGAGGCCGGATACCAGCGAGAACTTAAAACATCTGCTGTCTTTGTGGATCTCACTGCCGCATTTGATAGCGTATGGAAGGAAGGACTGATTTATAAATTACTCAGAGCTATACCCTGCAGAACGACTGCACAGCTTATCAACAACATGATCAGCGACAGGAAATTCCAGGTCTGTTTAGGTGAAAAGAAAATCTCAGTGAGAAAACTGCACAATAGTTTGCCCCAAGGATCAGTTTTATCGCCACTACTGTTTAATCTGTAGATCTCTGATCTTCCAGAAATAATATCCAGAAAGTTCTGCTATGCTGGTCACTTGATGCTGGCCACACAACACAAAATGTTTGAGAAAACGGAAGACATTTTGACTCAGGACTTCTCCACATTGGCAGAATATTTCAGGAAATGGAGACTCAGACCCAGTATAGCCAAGACGGAGGTTTCTTGCTTCGTAGAAGGTGCAGGGATTCTCTCTAAAAGTGGAACTTTATACCATCTCCAGAATGTGACTGTGGACCCCTCGCCAGACCATTCCCCACATTGTAAGCGAGTGTCAACTTCGGGCTTATCCAGGTAGATTGGAAGACTTCCTAATCACTAACAGCGGAAGCACTATAGTGCTACAGTGGATTGAAAAGTTGGACATTCAGATATAACAGATAACACTAATGCCTGAAGTGAATCAATGTTTTTAGTTATTGTGTATATATGTCCGACTCGTTGGCTGAATGGTCAGCGTACTGGCCTTCGGTTCAGAGGGTCCCGGGTCGGTGATTTTAACCTTCATTGGTTAATTCCAATGGCCCGGGGGCTGGGTGTCTGTGCTGTCCCCAACATCCCTGCAACTCACACACCACACATAAAACTATCCTCCACCACAATAACACGCAGTTACCTACCCATGGCAGATGCCGCCCACCCTCATCGGAGGGTCTGCCTTACAAGGGCTGCACTCGGCTGGTAATAGCCACACGAAATTATTATTATTATTATTATTGTGTATATATGCTATATTATGTACATAATTTCCTTGCCATACGCTAATAATAATAATAATAATAATAATAATAATAATAATAATAATAATAATAATTTCATTTCATAGAAATATCGGTATTGTACATAGGCCTATTGTGTGATATACCGGTACATAAGATTAGTTTAGCTGATTGTAGAAAGCTATCATAATTTCAGCACTTCGCGGTTCAGGGGTTTCGTTCTGAAATTCTTGAAGTCTGATCGAAAATATCCTTGGCGTGATTGTCCAGAATCAGTTTTAGAGACATTTTTAGTAGAGGACTATCACTGGTAGCCGATGATAGTCCTTGTAGGCAGGTTTCACAGTGTGTATACTCCTCATTGAACCTTAACAAATAGCCAGCTATCATTGCCAGGGAGACGCGCTCCTAAATTACCATTTTTGCCATTCTTTCCAATATGGTTTACTTTTTGGGGAAGTTCAGATACCTTAAACTTGTTTTTTTCTTATTTCATTGCCCGTACCATATTTCTCAATTTAAAGATGGTTTTTCTTAACCTGATATTTAATTTTCTCATCAGTATATATTTCTATTTATCACAGCAAATAGCCTTTCTTTGACGCAGAAACGAGACTTGTACTCCTGTTTCCTTTGCGGCTAACGTAGAACAGTTATTTGGTGAAGATATGACATGTTCATCGATATCTGAATCGGAAATGTTACTAAATATTGATGGCAATACGTCATTTTGGGAGCTGGATCCTTTCTGCGTTTGACACTTTCCTGTTTATGAACAGGATACACATTAAAAACGGAAGGAAATTTGTTGGGAAGAACCCGTGCGATTGATGTGCTTACTGTGAAATCTGGTGTATTAAAATGCAAGCTACACACTCGGGAATAATTGTTAGGTACCAAAAGAGATACTACTTTACGACCTTGCTTGCCTGCATATCTCTCTTAAACCGCACTCCGAAGGAAAACTATGGTACGTCATATTATCTTGCATTTTAATGGTATCCGAGGTAGGCTACATAGATATAGCCTACATAACAGTGCACCATCTTCTCACCATTGACGGGCTGAGTGGCTCAGAAGTTTGAGGCGCTGGCCTTCCGACCCCAACTTGGCAGGTTCGATTCTGGATCAGTCCGGTGCTATTTGAAGGTTCTCAAATACATCAGCCTCTTGTCGGTAGATATTCTGGCACGTTAAACAACTCCTGTGGGATTAAATAATATTATTACTATTATTATTACCATTACTACTTTTTTTGCTAACTGCTTCACGCTGCGCCGACACAGATAGGTCTTATGGCGACGATGGGACAGGAAAGGCCTAGGAATGGGAAGGAAGCGGCTGCGGCCTTAATTAAGGTACAGCCTGGTTTGCCTGGTGTGAAAATGGGAAACCACGGAAAACCATCTTCAGGGTTGCCGACAGTGGGGTTCGAACCCACTATCTCCCGGATGCGAGCTCACGGCTGCACACTCCTAACCGCACGGCCAACTCGCCCGGTCATTATTATTATTATTATGATTATTATTATTATTATTATTATTATTGTTGTTGTTGTTGTTGCTGCTGCTGCTGTACCGGGAGGTACATCTCAACTCCGCTCATTCAAAAGAAGCGCCTTAATGTACTATATCTATCCAACAAACGTGAAACTGCTATTGCATAAAGTTGGGACATTAATCAGAAGACGTCACTAATGAATAATTGAGAAGTTTACCATTTCTAAGTTTCCTAAACTGATTGGATTTATTTTGTTTTGTTTCGCTGTACATCAAGAAGTTTGGACAATTCTCCATAGATGCCATTACAAAAACGGAGGTCATGCACTCTGGTGCAAGGTAAAAGAAGTTGTTATTGAAAGAAATGTCGTGTTTATCGGTTTTCTCAAGTACATTAACTTTCATTTATTTTTTGTATATATTTCGAAGTTTGCAACACTTCTTTCTCATTCCGCCAGTTTTGAATGTGGCCAATAAGAATTTTCTATAATTATTGTTTAGCCTATCACAGGCTTCTTGTTGCTTTTTGGGTGTATCTTTTGAATTCGCCAATAAAATTGAGAGGGTGTGTCCGGATTAGTCCAGAATCCTCTCGAACAATCCCCTCGGGTATATAAGCTGAGGCTTTCCTGGCTACCTTGTCTGATTGATCGTCGTCCTTCTGAGTGTGTGTGTTAAGACAGAAGGCGGGGCAGGCCGAACCACAGCCACGTAATGGCCACCAATATTCTATCTTTCTAGCTGTCTCCGCAAACGTATCCGAGGGGAAGGTTCGAATTTCTAACTATGTAACCAACCTTTTCTAAAATGTAAATTTTCGTTCGGCTAATGTAAAATTCCATAAAGTCTTTAACTGTAAATCGGGGATAGAGAGTGTGTTACCCTCTCGAGTGCCTCTTCAACTTGGTTTGACGTGACTACGATTTCGTAACTGTTTTTCTTTCCTGTAATGTATTACATTAACCTACATTCGAGTCATCTCAGTAGCTTGGGATTAGCCCATGTATCACTGGGCTGAGAGCCCCGCTAGGATTTTATTATTCATTATCTAGGAGTGCAAGTATACGTCTCCATTCATTTTGTGTTCGGGCCATTAATTTAACCTGTTATTCTTTTTCCACGAAGGCCCAGTAGGTCGGGTACTAGATACCCCTGTGCATTAACTTTTGTTAATTGTTAATTGCGCCTAGAGAGGCCAGAGATTGTAAGGTTTTGTAATGTTGCCTTAAGCGGGCTGTTAGAACTTGGTTAAAGTCGGAGAGCATGTAGCTCTTGTCTGAAATTCCTGTAATATTGAGGGGTGCCTTTGGAAGGCCGTAAATTGTTACTGTTGGAGCCAAGTGTTCGTGAAGACTGTGTATTGGGAGACATCTCTCCTTATCTGAAACTTGTAAATTTGGAGCCTGAAGCTCGATACTAGTAAATCTCGGGCTTGAAGCCCAAAATTGTTAAATTCCCTTTTCTGGGGTTCTCTATTTTACTATCCAAAGTTGTCATTGTTATTTCACTAAGTGAAAGATTGTTGTTTTTTTGAAAAGAAATATAACCTTTTTAAGTTTTAATTCAATTTTTGATATCGTAGTTAGACCCATTCAACACCAGCATCTTCGTTCAACTCTTTCTGCTCCACGGATAACCCCGGTAAAATTAGTAGTAGTAGGAGTAGTAGTAGTAGTAGTATTGTTCCGGGGTTTTCGTGGATCACAGAGGTGAAAGAAGGTGCGGGCTGGAATGGGTCTATGTACGGTAGTCAAAGATGAATTTTAAAACTTTAAAATCCAGACTATATTTCTTATCAGATCGTAAATTTTAACAAATAATTTCCTAGGCAAGAAAAACAAGATTTCCGTACAGAGGTAGTTTTGTACAAAATAGAAATTTAAAAAACCCAGAACGGTTAGTTACAAATGAGCTCCCTATTTACAGAAGTCCCTTCATCACTAATGTAGCGTTCAGACAGATAGTCCAGGAGACGTATCTCCCAATTTCTTTTACATCATATTTAAAATACAATTATCAAGAACGGTTACAAGTTACGGCCTTCCAAAGGCACCACTCAATCTTTACACAAATGGATTTTACATTTGAAGGAAATAGCCTCAATGCTCTACAATTCAACCAAGGAGACTGCGCTCTCAAACCCTTTCAGCCTATTCAAGGCGACCTTAAGTTTTACATTGGTGATTAGAGAGTCTTTGCTCATTAAAATTCACAATTTTCAGGTCTCTCTAGGCACAACCTACAATTTACAATACCATATCAATTACCTTTAAAGTTTACATAGGGGTATCGAGTACCTATACTACCGGGCCTTCGTGAAAAAGAACAGGTTAAATTACTGGCCCAAACACAAAAATGTATGGAGGCGTACACTTGCACTCCTCGAAATCAGAAATTAAAACCCTACTTGGGCTTATGGCCCGATGATGCAGAGGCTAACCCCAAGCTACTGAGGTGACTAGATGGATAAGTTAATTTACAATTTACAAGAGAAAGGCAGTTACAAAATCGTAGTCACCTCAAATTTAACAGAAGGGGAATTCGAGAGGGTAACGCACTCTCTATCCCCGGTTTACAGTTAAAGTCCTTAGGACTTACATGAAATTTTACGTGAGAAGGAAGAAAGTTTAGATTTTAGGTAATGGACTGTTACATAGTTAAAGATTGGAACCTTCCCCTCGAGTTCAGCTTGCGGAGATAACTAATGAGATAGAAAACTGGAGGCCATTACCTTTGCTAATGTTCTGCCTGCCGATATATGAGGCCCTCACGTCTCCGCTCTAGCACACACACTCAATAGTACGACGATCAATAAGACAAGTTAACTCGAAAAGGTGTCAGCTTTTATATCCGAGAGGAAGGTTCGAGTAGGCTCTGGACTAAAACCGGACACGCCCTCTCATTTTATTGGCGGATAAAATAGGTACAAGAAGCTTTGTTTGGCTGAAAAATAAATACACAAAATTTATAATTGGCCAGACTCCATTGCTGGCGGGATGAGTAAGAAGTGCTGCAAACCTTGAAGTATCAAACACAAAGAAAGTTCATTCAGTTCAGAAAACCTATAAACACAACATTTATTTAAATTCCTAGTTATTCCATTTCGCACCAGAGTGCATGATCTCAGTTTTTGAATCGAGACATCTCTAGGGAAAAGTCCAAACTTCTTGAAATACTTGTTGCAAACACCAAAAAACCAAAAGGAATTCAGGCAGTTTATGAAACTTTAAAATAACATATTACTCTATCATTTTAGTAGTGACATCTATCGTCGCCATGAGATCTATCTGTGTCGATGCGAAGTAAAGCAGCTTGCAAAAAAAATAAAATAAGTAGTGACATCTTTTGATCAACGTCCCAACTTCTTGCATTAGCTGTTTCAAGTTTTATATGATGGAGAGCGTTTCTCAAGGCGCTTCATTTAAATGCGCGGGGTTGAGGTGTACCTCCCGGTACTATTATTATTATTATTATTATTATTATTATTATTATTATTATTATTATTATTATTATTATTATTATTATTATTATTATTATTATCACGTTCACATACCTCACTGACAGAAACAATACACACAATAAATTGCACAAGAGCAACACAGCATCACAATTACTCAGCACATCTCAGTCAAGTCCGCCAAAAACAGAACAGGACAGAACAGAAACCTGACATCTAGCGGCCAAACCGTGAACACGGTCGGGCCATCTCTTCAACGATATATGAGTAGCCAAGACCGACTACAATAATATCAGACCTTAAAGTTACTATCGATTAGGAGGAAAATGGCGACTTCGTGGGCGAGCGTTTGAGACATGTGGTTGGTTCATATCTATGTTTACATTCTGTTAAAGAGTGTTATTTTGATCGAGTTATTGAAGTATAAAGTATATGTTTGGTAAAATAGTAATCTATAACGGTTTATCAGTATGGTGTTTTGTTAGAAATTTATATGATGGAATTTTTTATCTATAATAGTGTTTATATTGTCGTGCTGTAACATAGCACAAAATGGGTCGTTCCTGCTGCGTTCGTGGTTGTAGATCTAATTATACCGTTGCTGAAGCTTTTAAATTCCCTGAAGATAGATCTCTACAGGAGAAATGGATAAGGAATATTCACCGGGAAAATTTGGAAGTCAAAGACCAAACTATCGTACTAGGCTATGTGTGTAACCAAAATTTGTGGTTAGGGAAGATCTCTTTCCAACCGATAACAGTGAGCTATTCGTTTTAGTTTTCTCATTCAATCGGAGTAATTTCATGTAAGTTGACGATAAGTATTAGTTTCTATGTAGAATATAAGTGTGTGAGTGTATTTATATGGGTCACTGGTCACTAGGATCTGGAATTATATGCAGTCATGTGAGAATATATTAGTTTTGATCGTGTTGTGAACCGGATTTAAATCGAACTATGGCAGTGCCTCTCATGCATCTATTCTTAAGTTCTCTAAGGAATAAAACATTAAGAGAGAAGTGGGTTAGGAACATACATCGTGAATATTTCTACAAAACAGTAGTATGCATATGTCATCTGAGAGTAAGTCTGCGATTAGGGAAGGCTATTTTTCCTAATTCTAAATGGTTGACCTATTCGTATTCCTCAAAAAACAATTCATTTAGATATTGATAATTGAAATGGTGATGTTCCTTCAGTGTCTATGTGCTTCAAAGTGTCGTGTGATTTAGATGCAATTGTATTTTGAAAGAATCTGTGCTTGCCTGCGGGAACATTTGGCTAGATCTTGGTGTATGACAAAACTTATAGTGTGATAGATGGAACAATCTGAACACTGTTACACAGAAGAAATAGTGACTTGCAGGGATGGTGATGGTGGTGATTATTGTTTTAAGAGGAAATACAACTAGGCAACCATCCTCTATATAACATTAATCACAGAGATAGAATGGAAGGAGTCCGACACTTCGAAAAATGAAGGTATCGGCCGAAGGAAGACAAGGGCCACGAAGGGCATGAAAATGAAAGACTCCCTAGGTATCCATACGTAATACCATCGGGGTCAGAAAAGAACAAGTGTTGACCAAGGGATGCCGGATATGATAGATGAAAGTGAGGAGCTTGCACAAGTAAGTGGTTTTAAATATACATTACGATCTCAATTAAACAAATTCACAGTATCTGATAACCTACACGTTACTCCCGGATGAAAATTTCAACTAGTTCACGCAATTAATGATCTCCGTTGCAAGAAATGCAATCTCATTTTCAACACGTAACACATTACACAACTCCCGTTATTCGAACTGCCCCCTCTCGATCAGCTGGCGGCATTGGAAAACACACGACCCTCCTTGCTGTCAGCTTTAATATGAAACACATGTCTTTCGTCATGCTTGACTGGCCTCTAAGAATGAAATCTTCGATTTCGCAAATAGAATTAAAATACGACATTCCTGACCAAACAGATATGCACATAGATTTTACTTTTAAATGTCCTTCAATAATTGTACACGTCGCAAATTAATACCTGCGTGGATTCTCTCGCAGTTTTTCCGTCCCAAACATCATACAAATTCTTCCTCGGGCTCACGCAAAAGTCCCGGCACCATCTACAGGCTTCCAATCACCTGATTCGCAAATCCTATCTCTCATAAGGCAAATCTAATATCTTGTCTCAAACTCGACGACTCTCACTGACAAAAAACAGGAATAAAAATCCTTCGAATCCACGACGCATAATTATGCACCAATAATTTAATAATGAACAACTTCGCATAAAATGATGTCGTATTTTACAAAAACTGGATTTTCACAAAAAATGACTGACAAACTTTACTGTTAATTATTGTCAGTCAGACACAGTTTAAACGGACATAGAATAGCGTTACACTTCGTGAAAGATATTCACCGATCTGCATTACTCAAAACTACAGCGCGCTTCCACCCGATTGAAAATGGGTAACCACGGATTTCTTGCACCAATTCCATCAAAATTCAAACAGAAAATTTGTACGTCAAGGAAAACATCTTAATTTGACATCACAAATATATAGGCAATAAATTCACGGAAATGACGATCCACTTTGGACGTGATATCACTTCGAAACCCTCATTAATAACTTTTTACAATATGTTACACGGCACTCGCAATACTTTAAAAATTATCCAAGCAGAAAATAAAACAAATGACCGTTCGTTATATTTCTGACATTCACGAAAACATATGGGTGACCCAATTGCGTCATAAATACCCATTACAAATACATATAAGTGTGACATCATAAAACAAGATATAGTACGCGGTAAGATGATATTTTCACCTACCTTAATTGTACGTCAGCTTTTATTTATTCATTGTTACACTTCTGGTTTTAGATATTGTTAGAGTCATATTTCCTGAAAAATAAAGCATAAAAAAAGAAATGCCCTTCACTTGTTGTTTCGTTGATCGAACTCGACTGATTGTATTTGTTGCCCGCACACGAATTACTTCTCTTTACCACACAATATTATAAATTTTACAAAAACTACTTCGTCTTTTATCAGATTACTTCTGCTATGAACAACTATCTCCACATGGAGTGAAGACCCAGCCACATCGGCAGAATCTAGGTTTGTAGTACTTAGTCTACTTTTTGACGATCGATTTACTGAACCGTTCAACCTTCTCTCTCACGCTGCAATGATACAAATGCAGGGGTTTCAATATGACGTCCCTTCTTATTTTATAGGACCTATCCCCTCTCTCCAGGCATTTCTCCCTTGCCGCCAAGAAATTTGCATACTTTTTCCGACTTAACGGAACTGTATTTAAAAGAGTTTTGCTGTAACCACGTACTTGCTACCTTGCTAGCGGCAGTGTTCATGAACATTTAAAATTTATTCTTACCTAACTGGTTAAATGATCTCATTTGATAGGCACTATTTTCTGTCTACTTGGCGTGGTTAAAATAGACACGCGCGTCTCTTCTGAAATAATCCACAGAAATGGCTTATCAGTCTCAAATCCGTCTTACTAAAGACCAATTGTCTTATAGATAAATACAGGACCCTCATTATACTGCGTTCACTACTAATTCTTTTATTTAAATATAATTATTCAACGTAAACTTTCTTCTGTATCCATCCTTTTACGACACGTGCGGATGACGTCGCATCATAGCGTGGGAAGGAAGGTAGCCACCCCCTTGCCACGTGTCGCCTCTGAGATATATAAAAAATTCGAGCTTCTTATTACAATTGACATGGGGCCTCCTGTAATAATTTTAATACTTAGAATTCTTAGGGCACAAAGGTCATGGGTTCAATACATACATACATACATACATACATACATACATACATACATACATACATACATACATACATACATACATACATACATACATACATACATACATACATACATACATACATACATACATACATACATACTATAACCTATCAATGAATTCCGGATCGAAGATAAAGGAACCATTGAAGGTTATGACAGTAAAGGACTTGACGGAAATCATGTGAAAGCATACGTACAGTCGGTTTACGTCCAGACACATGGATAACTCGAAATAACTCGCTCAACTGAGTGATAAGTTTAATGGAAACGGAATATATAGGAACTCATAAGCTCAGAACCCCGTCGTATCTAAGTAATGTACGTCCAGAAATGTGACGTCGAAGTACAAACAATTAATGTTAAATGAAAATGTTATATTCGACGGGAGAGTAAAATGATTCTTACTAGGTTCGTTCCAATACGAGTCCCTGAACGTCCAACGCATGTGCAGTTGAGAGAAAGCGTTCCAACACACACCAAACCAATCCCGGACTGATGCACGTACTCAAATTCGGCGTTCCAACACACCTCAAACTGCAATTACTGACCGCCAGAACTCGTCCTCGGCCTGTGGCGTTGCCTACGAGATATACAAGGCCGGGACATAGCTACTCCAAGACCGACTACAATATATCAGACCGTAATATCAAAACCAAGATGGTGGACGTCGTGGGCGCAGTAGCTGCCAACTGATGAAGGTTAGGGTAGCACGCAATAACTTAATTTCGACGATAAACCAACTCACAATTTTCGGAGATGTCGGAATTTCGTCCCAAAGAAGTTCTTTTACCTGCCAGTAAATTTACCGACACGAAGCTGACGTATTTGAGCACCTTCAAATACTACCGGACTGAGCCGGTATCAAACCCGCCAAGTTGGGGTCAGAAGGCCAGAGCTTCAACCGCCTGAGCCACTCAGCCCGGCGTCACATTAAATTACTTGTGTTGATACCACTGAAAGAGCTATATAATATCTGGTTCAATCCGTCAGAAATTAAGAAAAGATCGCGTACATATTTTGCAAACGGTGGTAGGTATTTTAACATGATAAATGTAACATCATAAGGAAAATCACTGTTGCACCTATGAAAACACTTCGTGAGCAAGTACTCATCACATATGATCAACTAGAATCACGCATATTCTTCTAGAATAGATGGACAGCCCCACAGCAAAAGAGAACTACAAGCTGATTATTTCGAAATGTCACTTAGTCAAATAACGTTTTCTCTTAGATTACACTTCGCTGGATAGATGGAAATACATTATAAAACTGTTAAAATGATATTTATAACATCATTTTGAATGTTCAAAAATAATTTAAGGTGCGAAATTCCTCGATTTATTCACTCTCATAAGAACTATGAAACATACCGTGTTGTCTTAGTTTCGAAGTGGTGGACAATTTCTAATGTTCAGCACTCGATGAAAATGAAGTACACCCGAAGTGATTATGCCAGCTCAATGAACAGCCCCGGTGATGTTAAGCCTTCCTTACTGGAAACTCTTATATCATATGTTGACTTATGATCAGTGGCGGCGCGTGACTTTCATCACTGGAGGTTCAAAAGAAGAAAAAATTGCCTCCCCCCCCCCCCCCCAACCTCTCCTCTCCCCATCTTCCGCCAGCTTCTCTTCCATCGTGGGCCGTAACCTCCTAAACTAAGATGACATAAGTTCTAGAAATGTGATCAAATACGAGAGGAGCAGAAAATACGGTAGGCCTACATGTCGAGTTTTACCACATGCAAAATAAGAAATAACTGCTTCATTGAAGTCCGCAGAGTCTCGAACAAAGTTCCTTTCATTTGACAACATAGCAAGAGCAATAAGTCTATCCTCGGTCATTGTGCTGCGCTAGAAAGTCATGGGAATAGTAACAACAATATTTAAAAGTTTTCATTGGTATTACCTTGCCGCTATTCTTTGCCTCAATGATTTTTGAGTTAAGTTTCTCTTCAAAGGTAATTATTCCAAAGAAGGCAAATTAATAGGTGTTTAGTAAGTAATGATATATTTGGGACAAGATATTAATTGGAATTTGACAGTTTAATGTGACTTTTGGTAGTAACGATGCTTTTCAACACTAGAGGTAGTTACGTGCACTATTCTCTTTTTCCTAGTCAAATTCCCGTAAGGCCAACAGATGGCAGGTACATACCCCAACCCCAACAACACGACTAGCTAGTCTTGAGACAGTGGCCCATTGCGCATGCGTAAAGAACAGAGATCCGTTTCTGCGATATCCTGGTCTTTTAATGCTGGCTTTCGTCCCCCCGCACCTCGCCACTCCCTTCGCCTATGTACGGACGAAGAGATCGCCTTTGCAAGGGGGTTCATTCCAGACAAGTATCCAGCCGCAGACCTTGCGCAGCTCACATGAATTGAAAGCCAGTACGAGGGACTTAGCAAGAGCTTCGAGATTGACAAGGGAGTTATGAAAATTACGTAGTTGAGTACAATTTGTTATAAACCGGAGGTTCATTGCTCCATTGCGCTATACCAGAAACCGCCACTGCTTATGATATAGTAGCACTTCAACCATGGTGGTAAACTTAGCAATGAAGAGTTCAGACACGAAATATATAATAGGATTTTCCCCATTGAAGAACATGAGTAAAACAACTCTATTGACTCTAAACAACGATGTCTTTAACCTACATGGACGAGCTACAATTTGGTGTAGACTGCTTGATAACAGATATCCACAGCATGAATCGGAAGGTTTTGGTACAACAAAACCCCTGAGTTATAAACAAAGCTAATCCCTGCAAATCCCCCCTATGGGTGGGGGCGGTAGAATAACACCCACGGTATCCCCTGCCTGTCGCAAGAGGCGATTAAAAGGGGCCCCAGGGGCTCTGAACTCTGGAGCGACCACGGGGCCCTCAGCTGAGTCCTGGCATTGCTTCCTGTTACTTCTGCCAAGCTCCTCACTTTCATCTATGTTATTCGACCTCCCATGGTCAACACTTGTTCATTTCCGACCCCAACGGTATTAGTGCATTCGAGGCCTAGGGAGTCTTTCATGTTCACGCCCTTCGTGGCCCTTGTCTTTCTTTGGCCGATACCTTCATTTTTCGAAGTGTCGGATCCCTTCCGCCTTTCCTCTCTGTGTCTAGTTCTACTTCCTCTTAAAAGAATAATCACCACCACCACCACCACCACCACCACCACCACCAGTGTTACATCGATTTATTTATTTATTTATTTATTTATTTATTTATTTATTTATTTATTTATTTATTTATTTATTTATTTATTTATTTATTTATTTATTTATTTATTTGCTTGAGGCCCTCCAACCGCAATTTGAAAGACGCCATGGACTAACCAGGACGTGCGTAGAGCGCTGTTTCGTGTTAGTATTATAAGGTTCTGGGAAGGGCACGAACCCCTCTCCGACATGTATTAATTCACACCAAGTAGAATGAGGTTATGTTGATTGTAAAGTGTATCAAAAACATTAATTATTTAAACGTAAATCTATTGGAAGAGTAGTACATTTACATATTCTGTACGCCTTAACCAGCTACCCTAATTTCATCAAACTATTCTACGAATGTACTCTACTTGTTTCAAATTTGCTCGAGCGCTTCCACTTCGAGTATAGCTCATTCTGCCGTGTGCTCTGTAAATGTTTTAAAATGTCGAATATGTTTGGATGCGGGGAGAGCAGGGGCACAACGCCCATCTGTAAGGTAATCAGCAAAGGCGATCAACTCTGAGTTTTCTGGTTGGATTTCTATGTGGCCATGAAAACTTCCATTTTGACTCTACTATATATACGTCTATCTTGTCCAATGCGGATTGCACTTCTGCTGAGAATTTGAGAAGATTCGGTAACACTTTCAAACGAGTTCCGACAATATTATTTCTTATATCTGTGGCTTGGTTCTAAAAAGGCCAATGTTATTTTATATCGAAATTGAGATATTAACTGATGCAAGCGCGTTTTATCCCGGCTTGCAATATGTTAAAAGGGCCAATGTCTCTGTTAAGTACTAAACGAACAGTTAACGTTTAATTAAATAAGCCCTTGCCAATAATGTTAGATTACCAATAAAGATTAGAGACCTGGCAATTTTTAAAGAATACGATATAAAAAATTAGCGTTTAATAAGGTGACTTCCACAAAGAAAGTACAAAGTTATTTAAAGTTAGTTGTTGAAAACAATAATTGGAAAACTTCAAATGTTCATAGCTCAAAAACAGGTTTTTTTGATATTGGCCTTTTTAGAACCAAGCCACAGTTTATGTCGTTCAAAATGCTTAAACTCCCTTTTTGTTCCTTGATGTCTTGCTTAATCAGCTTGTTGAGTCTCTCGTTGATGTTGTCCAAAGGCTTTCTTTTTTACAGAGTTGCCGACTGGCTATCTACTGAAAACCTGTAACAAAACAATGTTTCTATACACTTTAACAATCAAAATAACTTCACAGGTATTAATTGGTTGGTAGGCCTATAACATTTTCGCTTACATTTTCGCTTTTGTAATATTAAGTAACAATATGATTAAGTAATGTTGATATTTGATATACATGTTTTTTTTTTAATCACCGTCAACAGTACAGAAAGAGGAGTAAGGAAAATCGCGCGTGCGTACATTCACGCCAGATTTTTCACATCTTGTCTGTAAAACAACATTCCATCAATAGGGCTCTGCGTCTCCATACGTGCTCGCCCGTGGTCTTTAAATATTTACTATTTTTAAACTGAAAATTATTCAAAATGTCACAATAGTTAACCTTGCCACTTTCAACGAACTGTAACTTAAGATGAAAGTGAATATTAACATGTTCGCTCGCCTCGCAGAATTCCTCATACTCGAGGAGCGAACAAGCAGTTACGTACCTGCTCCCCAGATTCTTGTGTTTATTTAGAGACTAGTCGTGTGTTTTGAAACTCTCTACAAATTTTACTTCCTGTCCTTAGGCCCGTTGACTTTATATACGACATACGCCCTACGTCCTCTTGAGCGAGTAGAATTGTATGGGCAGACCTTATTTGTAATAATATCATACGCGAGATCTCGTAGCCTATAATAATGTTTTTGTTTTTACGCCCCACAAACTAGTTTTGACGGTTTTCGGAGACGCCGAGCTGCCGGAATTCAGTCCCGCAGGAGTTCTTTTACGTGTCGGTAAATCTACAGAACGAGGCTGACGTATTTGAGCACCCTCAAATACCTCCGGACTGAGCCAGGATCGAAACTGTCGAGTTGGGGTCAGGAGGTCAGCGCCTCAACCGTCTGAGCCACTCAGCCCACCTCTTTAACTCGGTGATGTTACGGGATAGTGTTAAACACGTGAAGTGAGTTTCCTGTCGGAAGAGAGCAGGTGATGACTTCCAGCGAAGGAAGGCAGGTGGCACGTGCTGAAGATACACATCGGGCTAGGGAATTCAAAACAAGAAAATAACAACAGAGCGACCTGTTGAACGCAGGGTTGTACAATGTCATACCCAACTAACGAAGTGCGTAGAATATAATCATACACGCTGACCATGTTCCGAGTTGCCGATATCTTCCAGGCGATATACAGTATACAAAACAGGAACCGAAATGCATAATGACTTTTAAGTTCAGACCGATCAACAGACATTTAAGCAAGTTCTTCCAATGAAACAGGCTCAGAGCAGTATCGTGTTTTTGTTTTGCACATGTTATGACCACGCTCCGTGACTAGTTACGTCACTGTACGCGTGTTTCCCCCATACGGAGAGAGTGAAATTGATGCCGGCATGTAGCCTTCTCCAGTCGAATAACGCCAAGGATCTGCTCAAGTCTTAACGTCCCCATCCGACGTAAAAATCACCATTAACAGCGTCGTATGTCCTCACTCCATATGAGTACTGCGGAACGGGGCAACATTCAGATAGTGATTATTTCTTTTTCTACCAACGGGACTGGAGCCAGCTAACCAGGATGTCAGAAGATTTTGGCCGCGCACCATCGTTAGTATAACCTTTCTTTCTCTTTTTACTTCCCTACAGCAACGGATAATGCTAAAATTCCCGCGACAATCGTCAAACGCAACAGACCTTACTCGCCATCGAGATTTTAGTTTGTTGTGTGGGAATGTGTCAAATATAGGCAAGCGGTGCGTTCAATATTCTATCACGAAATCTCAACCATCCCAATATGCTACGTTAAATTACAAAAATCGTTGGCATTGTTGACCTCGCACAGTACGAGAGGGCACCTGTCACCGCGGTTAGCCCTTATAAGATGCCCTTGTTCGATTACCGTAAGAATGCACACACACAGTTCCGGCAAGGGTTCCCTTTTGAATCTCTTTGTGTGTAGGTATAGTTGAAATAATGGAAAACTGGTCCTCAAGAGTGAGACCAATGTATTATGCTGCCAGCTGATAACACTACTACCTCAAGTAATAACAATGTCGATAACTTCACGTCGCAGAAACTACTCCTACAGGTGCCTGAATTTTGTCGCGCGGTAGTTTTTTACATAGCGATACAATTATCGACATCGTATTTGAGCACTTAAATTCCCCCGAATTAATCCGGGATCGAAAGTCATCCTCTATTAACACTAATGATGGTGGAGATGGACAACCGTCCTCTATTAACACTAATGGTGGTGGAGATGGACAACCGTCCTCTATTAACACTAATGGTGGTGGTAATTATTATTTTAAGGGGAAGTACGACTGGACAACCATTCTGTATTAACACTGATTGTGATGGTGATTATTGTTCTAATACGAGGTACAACTGAACAACCATCCTCTATTAACACTAATGGTGGTGGACATGATTGTTTCAAGAGGAAGTACATGGACAACTGTCCTCTATTAACATAATAATAATAATAATAATAATAATAATAATAATAATAATAATAATAATAATAATAATAATAATTACCGGGCGAGTTGGCCGTGCGCGTAGAGGCACGCGGCTATGAGCTTGCATCCGGGAGATAGTAGGTTCGAATCCCACTATCGGCAGCCCTGAAGATAGTTTTCCGTGGTTTCCCATTTTCACATCAGGCAAATGCTGGGGCTGTACCTTAATTAAGGCCACGGCCGCTTCCTTCCAACTCCTTGGCCTTTCCTACCCCATCGTCGCCATAAGACCTATCTGTGTCGGTGCGACGTAAAGCCCCTAGCAAATAATAATAATAATAATAATAATAATAATAATAATAATAATAATAATAATAATAATGTTATTTGTTTTACGAGCCACTAACTACTTTTTCGGTCTTCGGAGACGCCGAGGTGCCGGAATTTAGTCCCACGGGAGTTCTTTTACGTGCCAGTAAATCTACCGACACGAGGCTGACGTATTTGAGCACCTTCAAATACCACCGGACTGAGCCAGGATCGAACCTGCCACATTGGGGGCCGAAGGCCAGCGCCTTAACCGTCTGAGCCACTCAGCCCGGCACCCCCCTCCTCTATTAACAATAATGGTGGTGGTGATTATTTTTTAAGAGGAAGTACAACTGGACAACCGTCTTCTATTAACACTTATGGTGGTGGTGATTGTTGTTTTAAAATCAACAACTATCCTCTATTTAGACTAATGGTGGTGGTAGTTATTGTTTTAAGTGGAAATACAACTGACAACCATTCTGTATTAACACTAATGGTGGTGGTGATTGTTGTTTTAATTGAAGTACAACTGCACAACCATCCTCTATTAACACTGATGGTGGTGGTGATTATTATTTTAAGAGGGAGTACAACTGAACAACCATCCTCTATTAACACTGATGGTGGTGGTGATTACTGTTTTAAGACGAAGTACAACTGAACAATCATCCTCTATTAACACTGATGGTGGTGGTGATTACTGTTTTAAGACGAAGTACAACTGAACAATCATCCTCTATTAACACTGATGGTGGTGGTGATTACTGTTTTAAGACGAAGTACAACTGCACAACCATCCTCTATTAACACTGATGGTGGTGGTGATTATTATTTTAAGAGGGAGTACAATTGAACAACCATCCTGTAAAATTAAAAAAAACATACGAACGAGAATAATTAAGGATAAGGATAAGATGGATAAGAGGCCTGCGTAATCCTGGAATAATGAATATAATTACTATTAGGTTCAATAGAATATCAAATGTAGTAATGCATACATTGTTGTGTTGTCGTGTCATTACGTTCTACTCATAATTAAGCCGTTAAATAAGGCATGATGTTAATGGTGACACAAAAGTATGCATTCAATAGAAAGGGAAGATACATGTTGTCCTAGACAATATAGTAGTCTATTGTTAACGTCTAGGACAAAATATATTATACCGGTATGTAGTGTAGTGATAGTCTAATGGTTATAACGGGGAAATATAATGCATATGTCAAACGTTAATGAATTGCAATAAAAGAGTGCTCTCTCCCTCAAGATGGCGGCAAGTGCTCTTGCTACACCCTGTTTAAATTGCAAGTTAATTAGCTGAAAGTGCTTATCCGTGTGAACGACGTTATATATTTAAGTGCCTTCTTCTTTAAAAAGTAACCGCTATGTCTATGAAGGAAGTAAGGAGGAAGATATCGGCTTTCGAAGATTCCATGAAAGACTTTCAAGCTCGCCTAGACTCAGCAGTCAGTGCCGCCAACCCACCGAACGTGCTTCAAGCGCTTGGCGGCGAGTTCCAGGCATTCAAGAAACAGGCCAAAGAAAAGGGGAGTTGAAGACTCCGGAAGATCGGCTTCAGAAACAAGACGACGTATTGGACGAGGCCGAACAGTACAGTCGCCGGAAATGCCTTTTATTGCATGGTGTCCCGGAACAGCCGTCCGAGGACGTTTACATCAAAATGCTAGAGAGCTGGGGCTGTACCTTAATTAAGGCCACGGCGGCTTTCTTCTCAGCCCTAGCCCTTTCCTGTCCCATCGTTGTCGTAAGACGTCGTGTCGGTGCGACGTAAAGCCAATAGTAAAAAAAAAATGCTAAAGACACTAAAAAGTAAACTCTCAGTAGAACTTTCAATTCTTGATGTGGATCACTGCCACAGAATGGGTCGCCGAAATCGAACGTCTACTGAAGTGGTCTCACAGGGAAATCGACCGATCATTATTAAGTTCCTTCGGTACCATGATCATGATCGAGTTTGGCGCGCGAAACGAGCTTTGAAGGGTAGTGGACTCATGCTGAGTCCCTCACAAGTGTGAGAAAGAACATCGTTAATCAGGCAAGGGATTTGTGGGGACTGTAGAAATGCTGGACTCAAGATGGACGCATTTGTGTTTTAAGAGAAGATGGAAGCAAAACTCAAATATGCACTATGGGACAGTTAAAAAACATTGGAGGGAGTAGGATGAGCACGCGAATTTAGAGAACGAAATTATGGGTGTTAGTTTATATCTGTGTGTGTAGTGTGTGCTTGTGAAAGTTTGTGGATCTACTCACCAGGTTGCTCGAGTAAGCTCCATTACATTTGACTTAATTTTTTCTCCTACTGCATAGTTTCATATGTTTCCTGACCAGTACAGCGGTAATATCATTGACCTGCATTCATCTCCACAGCCCTCACCCTCCACTTCACCTTCGCCCCTACCACCTTCAACAGGACTTGTGTTGCAAGAGCAGTTCAGTAGCCACCCGCGGTCGTTACATTGTTGCCACCTAAATGGCTAGTCATTATTAGCTCATATGAAAGAGGTACAGGCTATTTTTGAAGTGAACAATGCACATATTATTGGAATCAGTGAAAGCTGGATGCCTAAATACCCCCCGTCATCGGCAGCTAACCTTGACGGATACTCAGTATTATGCCATGACCGTATTAACAAAATAGATGGTGGGCTTCTACTTCATTATAGAAATGACCTAAAGTGTAAGATAATTTCCACTTCTGACCCAAGACTTACACTGCGACCGGAATTTATGTTTGTAGAATTAGACTGCCATAAAAGGATATTAATAGGGATTGTATACAAGCCGCCTAAAATAAGACAGACTGATGATTTTGAAGAGACATTAGCAAATCTTATCTCAGCATACGATGACATTATAATCATGGGTGACTTTAACACTGACCTTTTAAAGCAGACCAGTGACGCGAACAATCTACTGAATTTATTTCTCGTTACAAACATGACAATTTTACCCTTCAACGCTATTAATCACGTTCATTACTCTGACCGCACAAGTCACACCTTAATTGATCCTCTGGTGACAAATCAACCTCAAAAAGTAATTAAGCACGGACAGATCTCTGCTCCTGGCATCTCTTCACATGACCTATTGTGCATGTGTTATTCTACACGAATACCCAAGTACAAACCACGCCACATTACAATACGGGACTTACGACATATGGGCCGGAATAAACTACGCCACGATGCATACAACTTGCCTTGGGTTAGTATACGTAATTTTCAGAACATTAACTCTAAAGAAAACAAATTCAATTCACTGGTACTGGAAATATTTGACAAGCACGCACCAAGAAACAGGTAAGAATCACCCGCCATTCTTCCGCGTGGCTAACAACGAGATAAGATCTGTTATGGCCAGTCGTGACAAACTGTACAGACAATACAGACAGACGCATAGCACAGATGATTTCGAGCGGTACAAGATTCTGAGGAACAGAACCAAGCAGTTAATTAGGAATTCGAATGAAGTTGAAGCTGTGATATACTCTATTGCATCTAATGCCACAGGTAATGATGATTAGGGAGCGGATTTTTATGTGCTAAAAATGTGAAAAATATTTATTTTTTATGTGCTGAAAAACTTTAAAATATGTGATAATGAAATTATTTTCCTTTAAATATCACATAACTACTCGCGCTCAAGAAGTAAATAAGTATAATGTTTTGTATTAGAATATGGTGCTATGGAAACGTGCCGTATGGTATATTAATTTTTGATACGCCACAGTAGATATTATGAATGGTTATTTTTTAAAGGTAATGTTTTGTTTAAATATGGCAAAAGCAACCTATCATCTTTGAAAAAATAGTACCAGTTCGTACTCGCCCATCACACGCTGGAATATTAGTTGCTAGAAGTAGTCTCAGAATTGCAGTGAACAACAAAGGTCATCTCCAAATTGTCCATCACGAATGCATGCCGATTATGTCTAAAGAACGCCTTATACTGTGAAAACGATCGCTCCACATCACAGGAAGTCAGACGAGCATAGTTAAAGAGAGGAATGTCACCAACAATAACGTCATCAATTTCGCCAGCATGAGCACCCTCTAATACATTAGAAATTTGGCACATTGTTTGAAATCCTCTGTTTTTCCTGAACAAATTTTGATATTTGACCTTTAACAGTCCCTGTACCTGCGAAGCCGGGAGTGAATCTAATTTATTTTCAACAGCGCCCACTTCCTTCACTGTTTCGGACAACAGGTTAGTGGATTTTTTAAGTATGTCTATAGTTTTACACAAGAGGCTTAGATTGGCAGATATAAACGCCAAATCATTTTTCAAAGAGCTGTCTTTTAGTATATCTTGAAGAATCTCAATTGACGACGCGTCGTTTTTACCTAGCACGTTCACAACGGATGCAAAACTTTCGAAATTGTCTGCGTAGTATACCACAGCGCTAAGCCAGGTACCCCACCGCGTAACAATAGGCAGAGGAGGAAGCGCAAGATCCGGGTTTTTCTCTTTAAAGAGATCGATTCTTGAGGGTGCTTTTACGAAGACTCTTTTGCTATTACACACTAATTTATCCACTTGAGGATGCTGAGCCCGCACAGTTTCACATAACCTGTCTAGAGCATGAACAACGCAAGTTACGTGTATCATTTTCGAAAAGCTCACAGAAAGGCCTTCGGCTGCCTTTTTCATGTAAACTGCACTGTCAGTAAGGAAAAGCAATACATGGTCGTATTTTATACCTTTTGGTCGAAGTAAGTGCATGACTTCATTGAATAACCTAGCTACAGTGACATGGTTTGCAACAAGCATTTCTTTACACGCTAGCAAATAAGAATGTTCGCAAGCAGTTTTGTAATTCTTCAACACACCAACTACAACATTTCCTACTTTTCTGCCACTTGAATCAGTGGTTTCGTCAATGCTCACCCATAGTTTTTCGCTATCACATACTGCCCGAATTCTCTGTAAAGTTTCTTCGTAACATTTTGGGAGATAGTTTTTCCTTAATGTGGATTCATATGGAGGCTCAAAATTAATGTACTTTGTTAGGAAATCTTTCAGTCCCGGATTATTTATTTTACGAAGAGGAATGTCGGCGCAAACAAATGCTCTGCACACATCTAAATAATACTGGGATTATTTAGATGGGTCTGCATTTGAAGTAGCTCGTTCAGCTATTAGTAATTGTCGCGAACGCACACGTGAAGCAGCCGCAGTATGCTTATTTCCAGACAAATGCTGGATTACTTGAGAACGTTGATCTGCACGTACTGTTTTACCACACGGTTGGAAAAATAATACTTTTCCATCGGTAGTGAAAATGCTTTTAAATTCCACTACATATTGTTAATTTACTTACAAGGGAATTACATACCCCCTCCGCGGCCAGGTACTGCTTGAAATAACACTAGTAGTTAAACTCCATAATCCTTCTTCCCCCACTATTTTTTTCCGATTTGCACCCTGCTGTGAACATTAGAGACAATCTCCCTCATCGCAAGTTTAAAGTGGCTCGTCGCGAACATTTGCTGAGTAGATCCCGCTGACTTGCTGGATATTGTTGAGTGAATGAAGGAATGAATGAGATAAATGAATGGCGTACTGTAGTTACGTAATTTAAGTGTACTTTATTTTGTGTATTTTAAAATTAAGGATTCTATTATTATTATTATTATTATTATTATTATTGCTATTAATATTATTTGTTTCATTTGTGTTTGTAATTATGTAAATGTATACTCTTTCAGTGGTTTAGTGTAAGAGAGGGCCTTGAGCCCTAACTTCGCCACCAATAATCTATCCAGTTTCAGGCGATCCGGAATTAGGGGATAGGAGTACTCTATTCTTTTAAAAAAAAATTAAAAGAATAACCATCTTCTATTAACAATGATGGAGGTGGTGATTATTGCTTTGAAATGAAGTACAAGTGAACAACCATCCTCTATTAACACTAGTGGTGGTGGTAATTATTGTTTTGAAATGAAGTACAAGTGAACAACCATCCTCTATTAACACTAGTGGTGGTGTTAATTATTGTTTTGAAATGAAGTACAAGTGAACAACCATCCTCTATTGTACGGGAGCAGTGGGGCTCACAATCCACCTCGTCAGCATTTTTCTGCTGCGTCAGCACCCGAGGTCATTGATCCCGGCCAAGGTCATTGACCCAGTGACGTCATGACCACGTGAGCGTGAAGTCATGACCACGTGCTTTTGTTTGTAAACAAAGCCACGTGCTTTTTTGACAGCGGCCATCTTTAAACAACAGACGATCGCTAACCTCAGTGTTGCCATCTTTAGGGTACTAAACCTTATGCGAGCCACCTTAGGCACGTGGACGCGCGAAATTTGAAATTCCACGTGCTCTTGTTTGTAAACAAAGCCACGTGCTTTATTACAGCTGCCATCTTTAAACAAGAGAGCATCATGCTCCCATCAAAACGGTGCTAAATTCTCATGGGTGCCACCTTAGGCACGTAGTGGCGGGCAATTTGAAAAATTCCTCGTGCTCTTGTTTGTAAACAATGCCACGTGCTTTTTGACAGCGCCCATCTTTAAACCAGATTGCATCATGCTGCCATCATGACGGGGCTAAATCCTCATGGGTGCCACCTTAGGCATGTAATGGTGGGCAATTTGAAAAATTCCACGTGCTTTTTGACAGCTATCATCTTTAAACAACAGAGCACAGTGCTGCCATCTTTACAGCACTAAACCTCATGGTTGCTACCTCAGGCATGTAGTAGCGGGCAATTTTAAAAATTCCACGTGATTTTTGACATCTGTCAGCCGCTATTTTTAACTACATGCACATGGTTTACTGCTATCTTGACGGAAGAAAACGTTTCTTTTGTTATTTGCTTTACGTCGCACCGACACAGATAGGTCTTATGGCGACGATGGGAGAGGAGAGGCCTAGGAATGGGAAGGAAGCGGCCGTGGCCTTAATTAAGGTACAGCCCCAGCATTTGCCTGGTATGAAAACGGGGAAACCACGGAAAACCATCTTCAGGGATGCCGACAGTGGGATTCGAACCCACTATCTCCCGGATACGAGCTCACAGCTCCGTGCCCTTAACCGCACGGCCAACTCGCCCGGTGAAGTAAATTTTATAGCGCGGGACTTAGCCACGCCGTAAGCAACCTGCCCTTCCTACGATCATAGTTATAAAGTAAGCTGCCCGTTCTCAATATACTTACCGAGCTGCCCTTCTCAACATACTATTATCTTAGTTTTTTAAACCAAGATGCTGTTAGAGATGCCAGCCATGGGCGATTGCATAAGATGGCGGCTATACATGAGCTATTATGAGACGGCCTAGGGGGCGATGCGCAAGATGGCCGCTATACCTAGGCTCTTATGGAGAAAGCTAGCTTAGAGGCTACTGCACAAGATGGCGGCTATACACAGGCTTCGCGATTGCACAAGATGGCGGCTATACATGAGCTCTTATGAGACGGCCTAGGGGGCGATTGCGCAAGTTGGCGGCTATACACAGGCTCCTATGGAGAAAGCTAGCTTAGAGGCTACTGCACAAGAAGGCGGCTATACACAGGCTTCACGATTGCACAAGATGGCTGCTATACATGAGCTCTTATGAGACGGCCTACGGGGCGATTGCGCAAGATGGCGGCCTCCTCCTCCTCCTCCTCTGTCAAGGCATAGCTTTATATCTCTACCGAACAAGTTTAAAGATGCATTGCGAAGGCAAGAGTGTGCACGTGCTAATATTCTGTTTTTAACCTGCAGCGATGACGTCATCATCGTTGTGCATGTTTAGACTTGTTAGTTTTCTCAAACTTCTATAGATAGAATGAGTAGGTGTAAGGAGGCAAAGGAATGCAATAAGTACAACATTTTGAATGCAATGAAATATATATTTACAATGTACTACATCAGTGTTCGTTTTGCTGCTGACAAGGTTGGTATGCTTCTTAACAGCTTTCTGCGAAGATGTAGCATACTTCCGAAATTGTAATGCCTCCTGCAACATTGAAATTAAACAAACATTTAGAAATATGTTATGCTACGTATGCTATGCTTTACAAAGAAGATAATGCAGTTCTTACCTTGTTGTTATTATTTATGTAGTTTGTTCCTTTTCTGAATCATCATCATTATGTTGATGACAAAGGGATATCCTTATTTATAGTCTGGTAACAAAATTCTTTCGCAGATGGTAAGTAACATCACTCATATGAATAATAAGACAATAGGCTGCTGTGTTAGCAGGAACGTTTTCAGATGTTTCAAATTCTAAATGAATATCAACACGAGATTCTTTTATAGATTCTTCATGATAAGAGCGGTCTATAACTACAATTTTAAATTCTTGAGGCGAAAATAGCGGACGATCTTCTTTCTGATAACACGATTATTGGAATTTACAAAGCATGTCATAGATCATTCCAAATTTATTTTTCTCAAAGTTAATGTCTATGTTTTCGTAGGGGTACGTAATTCCGTTGAGATTTAGTCTAACATGCCTTAATTTATAGTGATCAACAGTGAGCTATCTTTTTCGTGATTGAACTTACGATTGGTTTGAAATCCAAAAATAATCGGCGGATAGAAATAGACGGTTGTTTCAGGTCCTTCTCCACGTACAGCAAACGTTCTTTCACCGTTAGTCATCACGTGCACACTAATGCACTTTGTCTACTGTCTGGGTTTGATGTAAGAACATAAGACATAATCGTCCGCACATGCGTGTATTAAATTTTTGAGCAGGGTTTTTATTGTAAACAATGTCTGCACTGCTTCCGAAATAACGTATGAGCTCAAAGGGAGGAGGTAAGTCTCCATAGCTATCGAAATACCATACTTCAGATTTAAGTTTTACATAAGCAACGTAATGAGTTCCAGGTCCGCGACTGTTGTCTAAGTTAATTACGGCATTTACACGTTCACGTGGGCACCCTGGTAGTTGATCACGCATATAGACACCTCAAAAATAAGGAATTCCTAGTTGTTTAGCAAATGTAAAAGCTTCTTCATGCGTCAGAGTTCGATGTGGCAGTGCATTCAGTAAACGTTTTTTGGAGAAATGTAGATGCCAAGCCCTTTTTTGTGTACGCCTTTGCCTCGTAATGCTATTGCCTCCATCGTCTTGTTATGACGTTCACTCTCTTTCAACTGTTGTTTCGCTTCTCCTACAGCCTTAACGGTTCTTGCTACAGCACTAGCACCACCCAGCAATGACCCTAAAGCTGCTAGACCAGCAAACAGCGCAGGAAGAAATCCTCCTCGTTTTGGTACAGGAATAATTCGTGCACGTTTACACAGCACTGATCTGCACTTTGGAGAAATTCTCGCTCTTGCTGCGCGTAGTGCCCTGGTAATAACTACACGCGCATTGTATTCCCCTCGAATACGGTATCTTTTTGTGCAGCCTTTATAACATCTTTCTATCAGACAGTTTTGCTTTTTCTTCTTCATGTCTTTTGGATATCGTTGTTTCACCATTCTGTACACGACATTACTCGTCAAGAGCAAATGATAAACTAACCGTTACCTTTTGTTTCGTTCAATGTATAAATTACTATTGCCTACTTTATGATTCAGTTATCATGAAGATTATAAAGCAGCAAGACACACTACCTGTTAGTGACATTGTGCCACATCTCTTAACTAGTTCTAGTACAACTACAAAAAAACGTCATGGAACGTAGTTTCCTTTTACTGTTCGATGTATTATATCTGGCCCATCGGGATGCAGGAAAACAAATCTTTTACTTACACCCATTACTTATTTAAATGGTATACGCTTCGAGAATATTAACGTTTTCACAAAGTAACTCTATCAACCGCGATATACTATTCTACAAACTGTAATACACGATCTGGTTAAAGATGGAATAAAATATTTTGAATTTAATTCACACGAGCAATTACCATCACCAGACGATGTGCTTCCTAATTATCTTATGATCTTTGACGATGTCGCAACAGAACAGCAAAACGTTATTAGTGCATTGTTTAGTATGGGACGACATAAATATGTTGATTGTATCTATTTATGCCAAACCTATTCTCGTGTGCCTAAGCAGTTGATACGCGACAACGCAAATGTTTTTGTGCTTTTTCGGCAAGATGAGCGCAACATGCGCCATGTGTATAACGATCATGTTAACACTGATATGACATTCAATGACTTTAAACGTATGTGTGCTACATGTTGGTCACCACATCGTTACAGCCTTTTAGTTATTGATAAAGAAAATGATGTTCAGCATGGACGATATCGCACAGGTTTCGATCATTTTATATGCATTAACATAGAATTACAGTGACTACTTGTTCGAAAACCATCACCATGTTAACATTTAGCAAGGAGATTACAAAACATATAATCCATGCACGAAATAATATTCGACGGAAATTTACAGAGCTTAAACGTATTCAAGCAGACACGGATTTATTTTTAAAAACACAACTAAGTACACCACTCAAATAATTTTTTAATTCTACTTCATTGCCGGAGTCTACTTCAAGTTTTGCTTCTATGCAAACGTAATATGATAAAGAGAAGCATGAAGAAGAAGAGAAGCATAAACAAGAGAAGCAAGATGAGAAAGAGAAGCAAGATATAGATCAAGAAGAGGATATAGAAGAAGATCTTAACGATATTTCACCATCTAAGAGTGTTGAGGTTTTAACTACAGATGTTATTGCTGAAACACCCACTACATCCACGCAAGATCTACCACCTTTGTCTGAGGTTATGATCACGCCAGTGTATCGTAATCAGTTTAGAACTTTTATTCAATAAACCTATGGATGCACCTTATATACAAAACTTTTTACAGGACAAACTGACACCACCTACGGTATTCGCTACGAAGATGACTGTTTCTGGATAGGAAATTCAAATGTTAAGATTAATAGCAACAAACTTATTGTGAAAGGTGTTATCTATAAATCTACGAAAGGACTATTAGAACTTCTTTACTAACGAATACCTGACAAGGATATAATTTAAAAGATGATCTTAAAAAATATAAAGCAATGCTTTTTGCTACTGACGCAATACGACGTAATTACAAGAGAACAGAAGCTGTAAATGCAAATAAGGGTTACAAGTATTGTGAGTTTATTTCTAATCTGTTTTCGACTGCACGTGGTCTTGATGTTATCTACAGGCCTTTGTTGCCGTGTGAAGACATAAGATAATGGAATGACCCAAACTTACTCGTTGAACGATTACAACATATAAGAGCATCGCAAGATGCTGGCAACACAGGTCACGAATCAGAAATTCTAAAAATAGAGAGAGAATTACAACATACCGGTATTATTTTGTAATGGCTCGTCAAGAGAAGATCTCACCTGTAAAGGTAAACATCGCACATGAGTTACATAAACCAGCACGTCGCACCTACTGTCGCAGACGCGTTATTACACGAGGAAAAGATTATATCTGGCAAGCAGACTTAGTAGAAATGATTCCATATGCCTCTAGTAATAAGGGGTATAAGTATCTACTTACTGTTATCGATGTGTTCTCGAAGTTTGCTTTTGTACAACCTGTGCGTTCTAAGACAGCAGCTCAAGTCAAAGAAGCATTCAAACATATTGTTGAAGAATAGAAACACCGCCCAAGGCTTCTTCAAACTGATCAAGGTAAAGAGTTTTACTACAAGGATTTTTCTTCTTACCTCAAGTTACTTGGCATTCAACACTACTCTACGTTCAGCAATCTCAAGACAAGTGTTGTAGAACGCTTTAATCGTACACTCAAAACAATGATGTGACGAGAATGTGCAGCACAAGGTTTATATCGTTGGATTGATCTGCTACCTAGACTTGCATCTATCTACAACGATACACCTCATCGCACTATCGGAACAAAGCCACGTCTTGTCACTAGGAATACACCTCGCCTAGATGCTTGCATCTTGTAATTAAAACAGCTGATCCACACCGCTGTCGCTTTAAAGAAGGTGATTTTGTTCGCATCAACAAACACAAGTCTGTCTTTACAAAAGGATACACTCCCAACTGGAGCACGGACATTTTTCAAATCAGGAGTGTTAAGCTTACTAATCCAGTTACGTATTTACTTCGCGATCTCAGAGGACAGCCTATTGAAGGAGGATTCTACATTGAAAAACTGCAGAAAACAAAATATCCCGATCGCTATTTAGTTAAACGTATTACTCGACGTCGTGGGAATAAACTGCGTATTAAATGGCTTGGTTTTCATAACAGCTTTAATTCATGGATTAATAGAGAGGGTGTACTTTAAATCGTGTGTGTGTGTTTTTAATTCTCTATCCTCTACCTCTCCTTCGTTCTAAGTTAACATTATTACTAGGACATGCTGTAGGATTAATATTAAACAACACCTGTAATATGTTTTGACATTTAATATTTGTTTTAGAGAACGTATTCCTGGCATCGTATCTGACAACCATAGTTAGGATATAGGGTAGGGGTCCTACAAACCAATTTAACAAAGCACACTATCTGCTGCTTCAGGAAACATTTACCGAAGCCGGAAGGCCCCACGTCGATCTATACAATTTTTAGGAGTAAGGTGTCCCAGTTATAAATTGCTATTAACTGAACCGTAAATTGTGCATTACAATACCAAATGACGGCTCATTTTATCATCTATGTTAAACAAACAAAACAAAACAAAACGTGTATGTACCGCACTGCTGAGACGCCGCGTTAATCTGAGAGGAGCTTACAAACCATCGTTTTGAACTGAACCATCTTCGGTTATCCTGGAATTTCTTACCCGGAATTCTCACTCGTCACACGTCTTTAAAGGCAATCGTAAGCAGTTATTAAAGACATCACCATCTGCAATGATCGCACGGAGAAGTAGGTGCGGCAGTTATCCATTCAAATCCTGATTTGGAATTTGTAAAGCTTATAAAAGACGTGAAAATGCAAAGACGTACACTTTGATTGTCACTTTGTCCCAAATGTCTTCATTCACTTCTTATGGCGTAGAAAGGTCAGTTTCTGTGCTCAAGAATGTGCCAACAGATAAACGAATGGGCTTGAATCAAGACAATTTGAAAAAAATAGTTGTACAATGTTTCAGAAGGAATTTATTTTCATAGTACATATTTTCCAGTTTATTGTGTATGTTTAGTCATATGACAATGCGTGAATGTTTGCATATTTCGAGATTTGATAGTGCATGGAAATCCGGGCTCTGCTGATGACCATCATCCGTGACGATCCAATAAAAATCATTTTCGTTACCATAGCGCTTGTGGTTAAAATGTCCGTATATTTCCGCAGATATCTACATCATTATTTCTTTTACAATAATTTTGCTTTACGTCGCACCGACACAGATAGGTCTTATGGCGACGATGGGATTGGAAAGGGCTAGGTCCCTTTAATATTATGGTCGCCACTGTAATATAGAGTCGACCGTGCGAGTTGGCCGTGTGGTTAGGAGCGCGCAGCTGTGAGCTTGCATCCGGGAGATAGTGGGTTCGAACCCTACTGTCGGCAGCCCTGAAGATGGTTTTCCGTGGTTTCCCATTTTCACACCAGACAAGTGCTGGGGCTGTACCTTAATTAAGGCCACGGCTGCTTCCTTCCCATTCCTTGGCCTTTCCTATCACATCGTCGCTATGAGACCTGCCTGTGTCGGTGCGACGTAACTCAAGTAGCAAATATATGTATATAGTGGCACGCACAATTCTTCAACTATCCAAAACTTAGGTTCAGCCGTTTCCCGCCATGTCACTATCAACAAATGAGTCTATTTTCGACTTTAATATCCGAGATAACTACAAGTGTACACCATTATTATTAACAATAATGAGAGACCAGTGCGCTTCGCACTTGAGCAAATAAACAGCTGGCCCCGCCTGCTGACGCAATAAGCACTGTCGCACTCACAAGGCCGTGTATCGAATTTACGACGAAAAGTAGAGAAAAAGAAATGCCAACAGAGATATCTCCCAGACCAGCTGGCCAGTATAACGGCACTGTCCAACCGGTCGAGAAACCTTCACTTCCTTGACTCACGAGGGATGTACACTCAACGCTAGCCACTTTACTGGCTTGTAGACATCTCTGACACCCAATTTCTACATCGACGCAGGCACATAAACAACAAATAGCCCAGGAAATTGTTTCTAGAAGCCGTTAAGAGCATAACTCATCGTTAAGTGGAGTGAGATGTAGTTAGTAGAAGTGCTGTTCGTGGGCGATAGGATAGAAATTGCAGTGATTCGTATCCACATAGTGTTCCCTACCCATTTTCTTTGTCGCTGACAAGAACAACTTGTAAACACAGTCCTGATTTGGAATGCACTATCAACATTAATGGGGAACAGTTATCGCAATTCCCTTATTTCGTTACATCTCTCTGTATAGCGCGACGCCCATTAATAGCTTTTCATTAATTTCTTTTCATTTTTATTATTACCTACTTGCGTTTAATTACACACATGTTAGTTATTGCTATATTAAGCATAACGTCTTTCATTCCCATGAATGAAGGTAACGGACAGAAAACGAGGAGTACTATATTTCAATACAAGTATCTCGATTTATCTGTAGGGTGGCCAGGGCCTCCGCCTGTAAAACTGTTGGGTAATGTCAGATAACGTAGTTGGAAGAAATCAAAGTGTCTACCATTTTTGTGCATTTGCATAACTTGCCATCGCACGATGCTAGTGGAATAAGAATATCTGACGGTAGTGCTGACCATAGTTACAGTAGCCGCAATATATAATTTCACGTAGAATCCGAATCACACCAACTCGTATAAAGGCTTTCTCCTTGAGTTACAGTTTGAAGTTTACAAGAAACGGAAACCGTGCGACGTCTAACGAGAAAGCGTGTGCATGCAGGGTAAGGAGTGCGGAGTGTAAGCATGACTGCTGCGCATGCTCTAATCTCAAGTCTCAAGGCCTGACAATAAACATCGGTTCCGTCCGCGGTGATTCCTGTGAATTAAGGTGCTACTGTGAAGTTTCAAATTGGTAATGCAATTGCGCTTAAGCTACACATTTACTGTAAGAACTGCACAATGAACACTCGTCTTTCAGAAAGCACGCACTGTTTATCTGTTACTCATGCCGTACCTACAAGCAGCCGTGACTTCTTGTGAGTCTTCTCGGCAGCCTCCTCCCAAAGATCAAAGGCCATGACGCGGGATCATACCAGTTCTTCCCCATGACGTGCTTTGTCTCAGACCTCACGTTTTCGATTGGGCTGAGATCCGTAAAGAAGCCAGTCTATAAGAGTGATTTTGCCCCGTTCTGCGAACTACTTCTGGACTATATTTCTCTTATATAGGGCTAAGCTGACAATTATACGATAGTTGTACTGTTTCACTCAAATACGCAAAATTTGGCCGTCACAGAAGATGGTTATTTAAGATGAGTAGTGCAATACCTAAAAGCAATTTACTACGAAATTGACAAGCTTTATGGGTCCAGCTCGGGATTCGAACACGAATGTGCGTAACAGCAGGCGAGAATCTTATTCATGAAAGCACGCGTGGGCCTAAGCGATTGTAGGTCGCTGGTGCGGAGTGTATCCCACTACTCAAACGTACTAACCCAGATATTCACGAGAGTTTATGAAAGGGTAGTGATCGAATATCGAGCGTGCCACAGGTATCATTCAAACACTACCAACAGAGTAGAGGCGGGTCTGCTATGGGGTTCCTGTCAGGACAGCTACAGTATGACGAAAAAGAACATTCAGCAGACGCATCCGTAGTGGATTGTGGCGTGTTTCAGCACCAGCAGTGAACGCATTACGTCACAATGCTGAGGAATTAAAGCACAATACTGGGATTCCTGGCTCCGTGACGACTGTATTCTACTGCGTAGTAGATGCGCGACCGTCAAGCCGACGAACATCAGCTCTACTGTCTAGCAATTGCCGAGAAAATTATCGATCGCGATTAGGAAAATGTTATTTCATCGACCAACGAAGCCCCGGTACGAGTATACGAGCCCCATTACGTCAAGTAGACTTCCTGTACTGGTCGTGTGTTTTACCACTGTGGGAGTGGATGTCTTTCAACAGGACCAATCTCTCGTATCCACATAAGCAATGTTCGCCGAGCAAGACAGGACGACTGCAGTGTTATAGACCTGCCTCCGTGCGTTCAGAATCTCAGCCCAATCGAAAACGTGAGGGCTGAGACAAAGCGCGTCTTGAAGGAGAACTAGCCTTACCCCGCCCCAAGATGGCCTTTGGGATCTAGTCTTCGATGCTTGGGAGAACGTTGTCGACAGCGATTGCTCGTCTCGTAGCTTCCGTTCCTCACTCACTTCAAGCGGTAATCTAAGCTTAAGGCCTTTATACGACTTACTGGACGAGCTCTCGGAATGATTCGGATTCCACGTAAAACTCCTCGTTTCCTGTCTGTTGCCTTCAATCAAAGACGAGGCCATTCACGTTATGCTTAATGTAGCGAGAATTAATGTATTTTGTGCATTAAACCATAAAATTATTTATGTAATTAAACGCCAATAGGTAATGATAAAAATGAAAAGAAACTATGTCCTTTCGCTCTCTGCTTACTTTGGATAATGGACTTACTGTTATACCGAGAAATTAAACGAAATAAGGGAATTACGATAAGTGTTCCCGTTAATATTATTAGTGCATTACAAAACACGACTGTGTTTACAAGTTCCGCTTGTTAGCGATAAAGGAAATGGGTAGCGAACAATGTGTGGATACAAATCACCTAAGTACATCCCACTCCACTTAACAATGAGTTATGTTCTTAACGGTTTCTAGAAACACTTTCCTGCGCTATTTGTTGTTAAGGCAACGATCTCAGAGATACTGTACGATGACTGGTGGATACCGACCCTCGCGTACAGGTCCAGCTGGCGGCTTTCCTAGTACAAACTTCTATGTTTGAGATAAACGAGATGATTTCAAAACTGACAGTAATGTGCGACTGAAACAAGACATATGCAGGGTGCTTGAAAGAGAAACTAACAGTCCCCAATTTCAGAACTTTTTAATTTGTCCCGCAAATACGCTTTTAGCTAATTAGAAATTTATTGTTATCTTGATGTTGTGATATTTGGAACATCACACCATGTACTAAATTATCGAACTATATAATTAATTGGAAAGATGTATATATTTAATTAGTGTTTGGTCATTTTTAATTATTATGTTTGTAGTCATCCATTTCACATCATTTCATTTCTTTGTATCTCGACTATAACGATTTCTGAACGAACGACGTCTTGAGTAAGGTATTACAATATCAGTCGTATTAATAGCTTGCAGTAAATTTCCAGTAGCCGAGGTCAGGTGACCGGACTCACCATGCTAATTTCAGCCCATTACCAGGAAAAAGACGTCATCAAGCTTGCAAGAGTCCTTACCCCTTCCATACTCTGAAGAGACAGTTAAAGACTGGTTAACGCCTACTTTTCGAAGTTCGCTATATGACGCGTTGAGAGCGCACGAAAGTCCAACCTATGTGAATGGACGTTATCGAACAAGATGATAGATGTACAACGATGGATAGGAGAAGGGATAGTACAACAGATCTTACTGGACCATGTGATGTGGTACAATGAGGGAGATTTTGGAGCCTATATATATCAACGACAAGAGCTGGTGAGGTCTATTCTATTCTATTCTATTCTGTTCATCATTACATCGGATGAGGGCTGTACGTCTTGACATCGAAGAAGGTCTTAACTCCTGAAGATCTTAAATTAGTTCACTTCGCATCTGATTAGAGCACTACTCAAAATTACTCTCATTGAGACTTGATTATTTCAATGACGAGACTAAAAAGTCAACGAGAGACCGGTTTTAACTGGTATAGGGCAGGAGAAGTTTTGTTATATATTTAGTTACGCTACAATTCTGTAATACGGAAGAATACAAGTGTATTCTCTCCATGAACGTAACCCAAGGTGGTTTTGCTATTAAAATTAGGACTTATTACAACTTTATGTAAGAAGTACTGTAGGAAGTGTCTAAGTCAGGAAAGTCATTGTTCAATTAGTGGGCTATGCACGAATCAGAAATAGGACTGGTACCTACAACGAGAGATGACGACGCCAGCACGAGAGGTCCATCAAACATCAGCTGCTACATAGATCGTGCCCAGATAACAGAGTCTACAAATGGTGAGCTAATGGCATACATTTCTGCAAGTCTCCGCGCAACAGTACAGTTTATTAAATTTTATTTAATTCCATTTTTCTTTTTCTTCCGTAATTTCAAAGTTCGTATATGCGCCATCACGTTTATCTTCCTAATAAATAGTTATTTAATTGGTTATTGCGGAAATTTTTATTAACGATCCCTAATTTCCAAATTAGTGTGTATTTAATGGTTAGTATTCCGTCACCCCACTTCTGGGAGTATTTAGAGTCTCATTATCTATTATTATTATTATTATTACTATTATTATTATTATTATTATTATTATTATTAATTATCAACTATCGGCTTCAAGCCATAAGTTTGAAGGCTCGCATCCATGGAATATTGCTTATGGAGAAGTATGTGAGCAAGTATGTATTTGTATTAAATTTAAGGTGACCCGGTACGTCACATATTGTCGCACATCTGTGAGGAAGAGTGCGTACGTTGCAATGTCTCTCTTTCTTACGAAGTTATTCGCCACCCCTGCCGCGATCTGAAAGTTGCCCGGTGGGGTAGGAGAGGTGGTGGTATACAATTTCTAATCACTAGATTGCCTGCCAAAGGCATTAACTCCCGTAATGAGGTGCGACGTCAGAAAGGGCATCCGGTCGCAAAGACTCGCTATCGAGATTGACCTCACTTCATGCCCAACATCGTAGAGAAACTGGAACAAGAGTTCGACATACACATTCAATGGTAAAGACATTTTGGCTTGAGCGAGAAGTAACAAAAATTGCAGATTTAAAAAGAACTAATAACATACATTATGTGATTGTGATTTTTTAAATTAGTAGTCGTACAAATAGAACACTTTTTGTAGTCTAATAACAATAATGTTATTTGACTTTACGTCCCACTAACTACTTTTACGGTTTTCCGATACGCCGAGGTACCAGAATTTAGTTCCGCAGGAGTCATTTTACCTGCCAGTAAACCTACCGACACGAGGCTGGCGTATTTGAGCACCTTCAAATACCACCGGACTGAGCCTGCCAAGTTGGGGTCAGAAGGTCAGCGCCTAAACCGCGCCTAATCCATCTGAGCCACTCAGTCCGGCATTTTATGTAGTCTATAGCCGCGCACTGGTGTGAGTACAGTCCCTTGGTGTGATGAGTGAGAGTGTACCAATCGTCAATTCCCACACTTTTACATTCTGTTCCTGCTACTTCAGTTTCTCCCGTATATGCAGACAAGTCTGGAGGGAGGAGAAGAAGAGAGTCTGCCCGGCCTGGAACCATCTGACGGTGAGATATGAGGCCGGTCTAGAAATCCAACAATAACAGCTGAGAGAATTCGTCGTGCTGACCAAATGACATCTCGTAATCTGCAGGTCTTCGGGCTAAGCAGCGGTCGTTTGGTAGGCTGTTGCACCATGGGGTCGATCTAATTCAATTTTATATTTAGAATATGTCAAAGAGAATATTTTTATTATATCTAATCCCATGTCTTGCAAATCATAAACAGAGTACTGTACATTGTATGCCCACCCTTCAAGCCCGTTTCTTGATACGGGATGGGACGAAATTATATGGCATGAGACGAACACCAACCTCAGTTGTGGAGGTGATGAACATGAAATGAATGTTGGTGAATGAAATTCGGAAAGGAGGTAGTTAGAATCGGCGGTGGCCTACGAATAGGAACTATCTCGGCATTTGCTTGAGAACGAAAATGGGAAAACACAAAAAACCATTGAAAGGACTGGCCACGGTGAGGTTCAAACCGACTCGCCTCCCGAAAGCAGAGCGTCGCTCTAGACATTCTTTAAAAACGTTTTAGGTACTGAGGTTTTGAACTGTTTCACTGCATACCTTCCAGATCGTAAGCGGCAACGTGTTTTCGCTCACAGAGGCGGCTCAGGAAGCCAGGAGCTCCACAGGATTCTGACCTTGGTAATCTCCTGTTTACCCACTATATAAATGTCTCCTCTGTAATAATAAAATATAATAGATTTTACATTTATACGGATGACCTTCAATTTTACTGCCAAGATAATATCAAAGATATATCGAACCTTCAACAACTCAGTGTGTACGCCAGTGAAAACCCTCTCCTTCTCAACCCTAATAAAAATCAATTATTACAATCGGTTATGAGAAATAATTAAATGCCGTGTACAAAAATCACAGTTCCTTCGGTGACATTACATGTGACCGCAGTCCCGAGGCACCTAATGGAGGTTGTGTCTTGATTGCGAACAAGGCAAAAACCGTCCAGATTCCGAAAAACTAAATATACCCTGTCCAGATTGCGAACAAGAGATTAGTGTTGACGTGAGCTGCATAAAACACATACAATTTTCAAAACAGTATCTTATGTAATTTTTGTTCCAGTAGTATTAATATTAACTGGTACATTGGGATGTCTTAGATAACCTAACCATATTTTTAAAAATATGTTTCTTATTGAAAATGTTTAATAATTTAGTTTAAGGTAATCTTACCATTTAGAAGATTATCCTTTTTTTATTGTATAACACAACTAGAGGGGCAGTTGTTTACGTTGGATTGGTGAGAGTTGTATTATTATTATTATTATTATTATTATTATTATTATTATTATTATTATTATTATTATTTTCTTTTTTGCTAGTGGCTTTACGTCACACCGACACAGATAGGTATTATGGCGACGATGGGATAGGAAAGGCCCAGGAGTTGCAAGGAAGTGGCCGTGGCCTTAATTAAGGTACCTCCAGCATTTGCCTGGTGTTAAAATGGGAAACAACGGAAAACCATCTTCAGGGCTGCCGACAGTGGGATTCGAACCCACTATCTGCCGGATGCAAGCTCACTGCCGCGCGCTCCTCACCGCACGGCTAACTCCCCCGGTATTATTATTATGCCAATGAAAGAAGTGAATGGTTGCATCGACAAGGCATTAGCCTTTAGATTATTATTATTATTATTATTATTATTATTATTATTATTATTATTATTATTATTATTATTATTATTATTATTATTATTATTATTGCATGGAGCTGCTATCGTCGTCAACACAAAACGAGCAACTCAGTGGAAGGGTGGAACCACAAAATTAATAGCCAGCTTGGGAAACCGCAGCCAAGAGTTAGGGAGCTTATCAAGAATTTAAAGTCTGAAGCGGAGCACTTCAACCTAAAAATAATGAGAATGGAACTCCACACGGAAGTGGTTAAAAGGAAGAAGAAGTACGTGGCGCTAGATGAAAGAATCGCGAAAATCACAAAACGCTACGAGGAAAACAGCGAAATAAAACAGTTTTTGAAAACAATGCAATATGTACTGAATCTGGAGTAGTGCTGAAGCTGTTGAGGAAAGTCGTAAATGTAGATTTGTAAATACTGACTGTAAATATATAATTTATTTTAGGTGACGGGATTGTTATATGTTAGGTTGATTTAGAATGACAAGGCCTGACAGTCGATTTCTTTATTGCCACAGCTGGTTTGTGAATAAATTCAAATCTCCCTGGTAATAATTAAAGAGGCTTTCTGAAGAACTTCACAAGACTGTATGTGCCTCTAGTGATGCATACTGCTGCCACAATCCACCTACACTCATGCTCAGAAATTAAGGATAATGCTGATACATGGTGAAATAACGCTATGGTGGGCGGTTTGCGGTTTTAAATCACCTCGTGGTATGACCATGTGGTGCATTTTACCTGCGGTCGTCACACGGTGGCGCTGGCAGCAGTCCAAATTCGCAGAGGTGTATTGGTGCATGTCAGAATACGGTGCAGCGAGTAAGTGTGCAGATGTTTTCAGACGTGCTAATGGTAACTGTGTGGTGAGAATGGCTCAACGAACACATATTGATGATGTTATGAGGGGTAAAATAATAGGGCGACTGGAGGCTGGTCAAACACAGCACGGGCCCTCCGTGTTCCACAAAGTATGATCTCAAGATTATGGCAACGATTCCAGCAGACAAGAAACGTGTCCAGGCGCTACAGTACGGGACGTCCGCAGTGTACAACACCACAAGAAGACCGATCTCTTACCATCAGTGCCCGCAGACGGCCACGGAGTACTTCAGGTAGCCTTGCTCGGGACCTTGCCACAGCCACTGGAACACTTGTCTCCAGACACACAGTCTACAGACGACTGAACAGACATGGTTTATTCGCCCGGAGACCTGCAAGGTGCATTCCACTGACCCCTGTTCACAGGGGAGCCCGTAAAGCCTGGTGTCAAGAGCACAGTGCATGGTCATTGGAACTGTGGTCCCCGGTTATGTTCACGGACGAGTCCAGGTATAGTCTGAACAGTGATTCTCGCCGGGTTCTCATCTGGCGTGAAGCAGGAACCAGATACCAACCCCGTAATGTCCTTGAAAGGGACCTGTATGGAGGTAGTGGTTTGATGATGCATGTCTTTGACAGAGGAACTGTAACAGGTCAGGTGTATCTGGACGTCATTTTGCACCAGTATGTCCGCCCTTTCAAGGGTGCAGTGGGTCCCACACTTCCTCCTGATGGATGATAACGCACGGTCCCACCGAGCTGCCGTTGTGGAGGAGTACCGTGAAACAGAAGATATCCGCGAATGGAGTGGCCTGCCTGTTCACCAGACATAAACCCCATCGAGCTCGTCTGGGATGCTCTCGGTCGACGTATAGCTGACGTCTTCAAACCCCTAGGACACTTCAGGAGCTCAAACAGGCACTGGTGCAAGAATAGGAGGCTATACCCCAGCAGCTGCTCGACCACCTGATCCAGAGTATGCCAACCCGTTGTGCGGCCTGTGTACGTGTGCATGGTGATCATATCCCATACTGATGTCGGGGTACATGCGCAGGAAACAGCGGCGTTTTGTAGCACACGTGTTTTGGGACGGTTTTCTCAACTTATCACCAATACCGTGGACTTACAGATATGTTTCGTTTGTGTTCACTATGTGCCTATGCTATTAGCGCCAGTTTTGTGTAATGCCACGTTGTGTGGCACCACAATATGCAATTATCCTTAATTTATTAGCATGAGTGTAGATAAGCAGCGTGCCTGGCCGCAAACTCGACTCATTAATGTGTGTCAAACCCAAATCATCCCCTTCAGGTATCCACTTGTTCGCAATCAGGACGACACCCCTAATGGATGACACTCAGTGCGTACGCCAGTGAAAACCCTCTCCTTCTCAACCCTAACAAAAATCAATTATTACAATCGGTTATCAGAAATAATTAAATGCCGTGTACAAAAATCGCACTGTTCCTGTAACCGCAGTCCCGAGGCACCTAATGGATGACACAAACCTGCGGGGAGCCATGAACTCGAGCTGTGCTACTCGCTTGAGATCTTCTCGTCCACTGAACTATGAGTTTGAACGTACGTTAAGTGTTCTTTGGATGCGTATTCGGCCGAGTTAATTGTCTGACGTAACGGCGCTTACTTTGTGATCGTCATGCATAAAATACACCTCTGCTGGGGAGAAGAGCTGAGAGTGGTGTACACTATATTTTACCCAAAAGACAACTGTTTGATGAATTTTTACATAGATAGACTGACCTAGAAAAGGACACTTGAAATTTGAAACATTTCAATACGTATTAAACAAAATCCAAGATCAGTTGAAGAAGTACAAAATCAGTTGAAGTAGTACAGTAACTTCTAAGAAACTATTGCTGCAAGCAATCTGAGGGATTTTTCTCCTACATACTTCCTTCTCCATTTTAATGTTCCTTTAACGATTCCTAACCAGGGAAAAAATAAATACATATATTGATATGACCACAAGGATCCTGAATTGTTAGACGATAGGTCTTATGGCGACGATGGGATAGCAAAAGGCTAGGAGTGGGAAGGAAGCGGCCGTGGCCTTAATTAAGGTACAGCCTAGAATGAAAGTGGGAAAACACGGAAAAACATCTTCAGGGCTGCCGATACTATCTTCCGAACGCAAGCTGATAGCTACGTGACCCAAATCGCGCGGCCAACTCGCTCGGGATTCGTACAGTCTCTTCTCTTAGGAACCAACTAACTTCCGTGGTCTGTGAACTGTTACTGTTGGATCAATAATACATGTGATGTTTCTCTTCCTGTTAATCGCGACACGCACTTCAGATCTCCCAAACTGTTTGAGAAGTTCTGCAGTGCTACTCCTGACCCTGTGGTGCGAAGTACACAAGGGAGGATTTCTATCTCGCTGCAGTGACGTCAACGGTTTTCTTCGCTTCTGCCAGGAACATTTCGGACAGTTATCATATTATTATTATTATTATTATTATTATTATTATTATTATTATTATTATTATTATTATTATTATTATTATTATTATTATTATTATTATCGTTGTTGTTCTTTGAGTCATCAGTCCATAGACTGGTTTGATGTAGCTCTCCATGCCATGCTATCCTGTGCTAACCTTTTCATTTCTACGTAACTATAGCATCTTACATCTGCCCTAATCTGCTTGTCATATTCATACCTTGGTCTACCCCTACCGTTTTTACCGGCTACACTTCCTTCAAAAACCAACTGAATAAGTCCTGGGTGTCTTAAGATGTTCCTATCATTCTATCTCTTCTTCTCTTCAAATTTAGCCAGATCGATCTCGTCTCACCAATTCGATTCAGTATCTCTTCATTCGTGATTCGATCTATCCATCTCGACTTCAGCATTTTTCTCTAATACCACATTCCAAAAGCTTCTATTCTCTTTCTTTCTGAGCTAGTTATCGTCCATGTTTCACTTACATACAATGCCACGCTCCAGATGAAAGTCTTCAGAAACGTGTTTCTAATTCCTATATGTTTGAAGTCAGCAATTTTATTTTCTTAAGAAAGCTCTTCCTTGCTTGTGCTAGTCTGCATTTTATGTCCTCCTTACTTCTACCATCGTTAGACATTTTACTACCCAAATAATAATATTCATCTACTTCCTTTAAGACCATTGCCTAATCTAATATTACCTTCATCACCTGCCTTGGTTCGACTGCACTGCATTACTTTTGTTTTGGACTTATTTATTTTCACCTTGCACTCCTTACCAAAGACCTCTTTCATACCATTCAGCAATTTCTCGAGATCTTCTGCAGTATCAAATAAAATAACAATATCATCAGCAAATCTCAAGGTTTTTATTTCCTCTCCATAAATTGAGATTCCCTTTCCAAATTCCCCTTTGATTTCCTTTACTGCATGTTCTATTTAAACATTGAAAAGGAAGGGGGACAAACTGCAGCCTTGCCTCATTCCTTTCTGGATTGCTGCTTCTTTTTCAAAGCCCTCGATTCTTATCACTGCAGACTGATTTTTGTACATATTGTAGATAATTCTTCGTTCTCGGTATCTGATCCCAATCACCACGAGAATCTTAAATAGCTTGGTCCAATCAACATTATCGAATGCCTTTTCTAGATCTACGAACGCCATGTATGTGCGCTTGCCCTTCTTAATTCGATCCTCTTAAGATCAGACGTAAATTCAGGATTGCTTCACGTGTTCCTACATTCCTTCTGAAGCCAAATTGATCTTCTCCCAACTCAGCTTCAACTTGTCTTTCCATTCTTCTGTAAATAATAATAATAATAATAATAATAATAATAATCTCTAGTGGCATGTAATGCCTTCATTAAGTACCGCAGAGTGCTGTTAGGACTTATGGGTAGTGTTTACAAGTACCAGCAGCAAAATAAAGTGTTAGTACTTTATCAAGATAATCAAACTCTCTCAGGCTTTTCAACCGTTTTTTTTAATGGTTCCCTTCCAGATCTTTTTCTCGATATAAAAGCCAAGGGCAGACATTAATACATGTGGAAGTACGTATCTTCCCTAGTGCACCGTCGCTGCACAAAGGAGGCTTTAAGTGGTGTCTCAAGGCGCACTAGCCGCCGGCGTCTTGTATCCAACTGACACACTGCGACGAAACAATCGGAAAGATATAAAGAGATTGAATGTATTACTATTATTGTTGTTGTTGTTGTTGTTGTTACCGTGCTTTAGTGGATCACAGAGGTGAAAGAAGGTGCGGGCATAAATGGGTGGATATACTAAAGTCGAAGGATTAATTTAAAACTTTAAAATTGGCAGTTTTATTTCCTTTCTTAACCTCTTTCTTTTTTTTCTTTTCTCAGATGTTAAATTTTAACAAAATAATTTGCTAAGCGAAGAACAAAACCTCAGGTACAACAATGAGCTCGAGAAGTAATTTTATGAATTCCTAGAACAATTAAACAACATTAATTAATACGAGCTTGAAGCTCCTACCTTGCCAACGTGACGAGAGCAACCACTGCTCCATTCAGTAATATCTCTAGGAGATAAGAGTATCCAAAATATGCTATCTTACAAGAGCACCTTTGCTTCACAAAATTATCTAGGAGGCTATTCTCCAAACATTATATAATTCCAGCCTTCCAAAGGCACTATTCAAGCTTTACATTAATAGAAAGAGCAGCTTTGCTCTATCAATTTACATTTTCCTTACCTATCAAAGGCACAACCTACATTTAACAAAATTAAACAGCATTCACTGTCTTAACTGCTCAACCGTCCGATATCTTTGACATGAAAATAAAGAAATAGAGTTTAACAGGGGTAACAAGTACCCATTCTACAAGGCCTTTGGTAAAAACAAAAGGTTACATTTACCGGCCCAGAAACCAAAATGGTGAGGAGGCGAACACTTGGGCTTAACATTTACATTAGATGCATAAAACCCTATTTGGGCTTATGGCCCGACGTTACAGAGACTAAGCCTAAACTACGGAGGTGCCTAGATGGAGAAAAATAATTAAATTACAGAAGATTACAAGATAGAAAAGATTACAAAATCAAAGTCACCTCAAAATCAAGTTGAGAGGGAACACGAGAGGGTACCTCACTCCCTATTCCCTGATTTCGGTTAAGTTCTTTCGGCTTGTTTGAAATTTACATTTAGAGTTTGAAATTTACATTTTAGGAAATGAAGTTACATTACTAAAGATTTGAAACCTTCCCCTCGAGCAAGCTTTGAAAGACTATCAGATTTTAAAATGGATCTGCCATTACCTTGAGCTAGTGGACTTCCCGAAGATGGATGAGGCGGCCCCCGCCTCCGTTACAAACACACTCTAGACTGGAGCGATCACTAAGACAACCTGGTCCGAAAATGTGCCAGCTTTTATAGTCGAGAGGAGAGTTCCAGAAAACTCTGGGCTAAGGCCCTGACACACTCCCAGTTCTCACTGGATAATCAAATAAATACCAGAAAGTTTTGATTGGCAGAAAAATAAAAGTACAAAATTTTTCATTGGCCAACATCTAAAGTTGGAGGGAAGAGATAGTAGTGTTGTAAACTTTAACACACAATTCAGTTTAGGGAACCTTAATATACAAAATGTATCTAGTATTTTAATAGTTCATCTTTACACCAGAGGGCACAACATAGTTAATAGTACCGACGTCTGTTGAGAAAAGTTCGAACTTCTTGTACTATTGTTGCAAGGTTTATAATGCAGATGGCATTCTTCAATGCGCTTAATTTAAATGCGCGGGGCGGATATACCTCCGGTACAATTATTATTATTATTATTATTATTATTATTATTATTATTATTATTATTATTATTATGTTTAGGATTTGCTGATGATCTTGCTCTATTGTCCAACAATATTCAGGAAACTCGACACCAAATTAAATCTCTACGGGAAATAGCACAAAAAACAGGTCTTACAATATTCTTTGAAAAATATGAGATCATGTTTACACATCCCCCACTGATAAATAATATATCATAGGCAAGGAATACAATTTGTTGATAAATTTAAGTATTTAAGATTATAAATTATGATTTCTCCTAATCAGAAACCACCTTGGTATAACAGAATAAATAAATTAAACAAAGCAAATTATATTACCGAGACTACATACAATTAAAAAACTTATCGATAGCGGCAAAATTAAGACATTATAAAACAGTCACACAGCCAGAAATAACTTATGCTAGTGAAACCATTTTTAAAACTACTAATACAACTGAAACAGACAAAATACTTAAGACAGAAAGAGGAATAATTACATGCACATATAAACAGTATCAAGTTAATGGACAATTGAGAATAACATCAAATAGGAGAGTTTATAAGGAAATCGAACCAATATTGAAAACGATTAGGAAAAAACGTATACCATTCTTTGGACATCTTTTCAGAACACCTGACACCAGAATTAGCAGAACAACAATTGAAAAATTATGGAATAGCAAGACCAAGATTAAATGGATCACGGAAATTAAGAAGGGTGTTAAGTTAGTGTGTTAAAGATCTACAGTCGCCTCCGTGGCTCAGACGGCAGCACGTCGGCCTCCCACCGCTGGGTTCCGTGGTTCAAATCCCGGTAATTCCATGTGAGATCTGTGCTGGACAAAGCGGAGTCGGGACAGGTTTTTCTCCGGGTACTCCGGTTTTCCCTGTCATCTTTCATTCCAGCAACACTCTCCACTAGCATTTCATTTCATCTGTCAATCATTATTCATTACCCCAGAGGAGTGCGACAGGCTTCGGCAGCCGGCACAATTCCAATTCTCGCCGCTAGATGGGGGCTTCATTCATTCCATCCCTGACCCGGTCGAATGACTGGAAACAGACTATAGATTTTCATTATTATTATTATTATTATTATTATTATTATTATTTCCTTATACATAAACAGTGTAACTCAACATACAAAATACGGATTATAATATCAAGTATCTCGTAGACTACAAATGATTGTTGTGGCAAAAACAATTGACTTTATGGCATGTGTCCAACAAAATGGCTTGTCTACGTTCTTGCAATCAGATGCTTCATACCGATTCTTCGAGTACTGTTACTAGTGCTTTCGGGACGGTAAGAACACCATATCTACTTCATCTCCTCTGTGTACTTCCTCCTCCTGTGTGGTTTGAATGCTGTAGTTCAGTGGAACAGCAGAACCATTGCTTCACCGAATAAATCAGTGTATAACTAGCCTGACCGCCTGACACTCAATCCACAAAAAGTGACAGAACTGAACCCATAATTCTACGATGTAAAATAATTCCAGATTTCAATTACAAATAATATTTTTTGAGAGTAGCCATGCTGTATTGTAAGAGTCTCGCTCTCCCGTGGGAACCGAACTCACCGTGACAAGCGAGCCACCATCTCGTGAAATGCCGGGATACTTCAGTTGACATCGAGCACTGAATAATTTATCAATTTCGGAAAATTCTTCATAACGAGAGACTTCGGCGACATGGTAAATATAGGAATAAAGAATCTAAATTATTAATAAACCTTACGTGAAGATAGTATCCCCAGCGTAAATTTAAATGTAGTTAAGCCTGGAGGAAAGTTGGCGTCATACTCGCGGATTTGTGACACGTGTCGAGGTCATTTCTGAAGAAAGACCTCAAAATTACATGTCAGAAATAAATTCATTACGCCCGTTGCAAGTATGGGAAAAATACACTGACTGACAGAGCAAATGCAACACCAAGAAGGAGTGGTTCGAAAGGGATGAAAGTTGGGGAAAAAACAGAGACGGCACGGACGAATAATTGATGTTTATTTCAAACCGATATGCAGGTTACACAATGCGCACGGCATCGACTCAGTAGGATGTAGGACCACCGCGAGCGGCGATGCACGCAGAAACACGTCGAGGTACAGAGTCAATAAGAGTGCGGATAGTGTCCTGAGGGATGGTTCTCCATTCTCAGTCAACCATTTGCCACAGTTGGTCGTCCGTACGAGGCTGGGGCAGAGTTTGCAAACGGCGTCCAATGAGATCCCACACGTGTTCGATTGGTGAGAGATCCGGAGAGTACGCTGGCCACGGAAGCATCTGTACACCTCGTAGAGCCTGTTGGGAGATGCGAGCAGTGTGTGAGCGGGCATTATCCTGCTGAAACAGAGCATTGGGCAGCCCCTGAAAGTACGGGAGTGCCACCGGCCGCAGCACATGCTGCACGTAGCGGTGGGCATTTAACGTGCCTTGAATACGCACTAGAGGTGACGTGGAATCATACGCAATAGCGCCCCAAACCATGATGCCGCGTTGTCTAGCGGTAGGGCGCTCCACAGTTACTGCCGGATTTGACCTTTCTCCACGCCGACGCCACACTCGTCTGCGGTGACTATCACTGACAGAACAGAAGCGTGACTCATCGGAGAACACGACGTTCCGCCATTCCCTCATCCAAGTCGCTCTAGCCCGGCACCATGCCAGGCGTGCACGTCTATGCTGTGGAGTCAATGGTAGTCTTCTGAGCGGACGCCGGGAGTGCAGGCCTCCTTCAACCAATCGACGGGAAATTGTTCTGGTCGATATTGGAACAGCCAGGGTGTCTTGCACATGCTGAAGAATGGCGGTTGACGTGGCGTGCGGGGCTGCCACCGCTTGGCGGCGGATGCGCCGATCCTCGCGTGCTGACGTCACTCGGGCTGCGCCTGGACCCCTCGCACGTGCCACATGTCCCCGCGCCAACCATCTTCGCCACAGGCGCTGCACCGTGGACACATCCCTATGGGTATCGGCTGCGATTTGACGAAGCGACCAACCTGCCCTTCTCAGCCCGATCACCATACCCCTCGTAAAGTCGTCTGTCTGCTGGAAATGCCTCCGTTGACGGCGGCCTGGCATTCTTAGCTATACACGTGTCCTGTGGCACACGACAACACGTTCTACAATGACTGTCGGCTGATAAATCACGGTACGAAGTGGGCCATTCGCCAACGCTGTGTCCCATATATCGTTCGATACGTGCGCAGCACAGCGGCGCATTTCACATCATGAGCATACCTCAGTGACGTCAGTCTACCCTGCAATTGGCATAAAGTTCTGACCACTACTTCTTGGTGTTGCATTTGCTCTGTCAGTCAGTGTATAAAATTAACACCATAACGAATTATAATTTTGCCTGAAATTGGTCCAGTGGATGTGGAATTAGCAGATTACATCACCAAGCTTCATGGTGAGTGTGGCGTCCTCTCAGAGGGTATAAAAGAAATCTCCTCCATCTACTTTTACTCATTCTATCTGAAGGTCTGGATGGTGAAACCCACGTCGCTCGTCTGTAAGAAAGTGCGGGGTTTAGTTCTCAAAATAACTTGTTATATATTCGTGTCAACGGTTCAAGTAGAGTATTAAATGGAAGGTGATAGAAATTTTCCTGAGCTTCCGCCGACTAAAACTATGAAGGCATAGATATCTGTTTAAATACTGTGCCCTACAGGACTCTATGGTTCCGGCCAGGCGAAAGCCGGTCTCGAACCCAGAGTACAGTAGTGAAAGAACTCTCACAAACGCGAGCTTGTGCACATAGTCTTACCTGAACACACATCCTTGCTCGGCCGGACAATAGCGCACTTCTCAGGGATAACATTGGTGAACAATGGGCAACATTAAGATAAAACACTAGGATATGTGACTAATCAGGTAAGAATTAGCTAAATTAAAAAAATATTTAACAGAAAACATCGCTGCATTCAAAGTTTTACAATCAGGGATTTATTACATAAACAAAAACTATTTACAAATGTAAGAGCTTTCAAATGCTTGGGTAAAGATAATGTTGAGCCGATGACAACCAGTTCACTGCCTTCACGACACAGCTGTGCTGTAACAAGCATGTTACAATTGTGTAAGTAATGAAATCTAGAAAAACGGATATCTGCTGAAATACACATCTAACAGTAATTCCCATAAAATTTACTATGCCTCGTACCATCGAACCCCGGTGCAAACAAATACAAACACATAATGTACAGTGTACTGACTCGGTCTCGAACCCTGGTCCCATGAAGAGTAAGGCGTATAATATTCATATACAAACAATATAAAAAGAACACAACCAACATGTCCAAGGGGTCAATATCAAACGGGCCAGTGTTATAATTAACGTAGAACAAACAAAACAAAAAATCTTCCCGCGTTCAAAACATCAAGTTCGTCTTCTCCCCCCTACACACTCGACAAGCTGCAGACAGCAATATAACCCAGTTTCAAGACTGTGACGTCAGACACAACAACCCTCATCATTCGAACACTTGACAAGCGGCAGTCCCCATAATTTACGAGCTCAGCTGGCTGCAGGCTAAGAAATCTCGCCTTTCAAAACACCTCACGTAATCTGGCTGCTAAAAGCACTCTTTTAAATACACCTGGGCTATCCGCCCTCATCTCAATATCACCAGCAATATAACAAATCTTATTTCCGCCTCCCATGGGCTCAACCTTGATAATACAAAGACACAAATCATTAAGCTATAGTCACATGGCCCTAATAAGGCATCTCACATACATCCAATACACTCTCAAACTGTGCTGGGCTTTCTCATATCAATTCATACAGTCAGCTACATGCATAATGCTCACATCTCTCAAACATTCGGACTCGCTCGCCCTGTCAGTGAAGCTAGGTGAATTACGGGTTGAATCCTGGTCTCAACTATACAGCCTACGTCTGCAGTGACAAGTGCCTAAACGCGACACAATAAATAGTGCCTGCCTGTTAGATTAACCTACCATGACCAAGGGAGTTCGACCTGACCCATGAAGATAACACGTACGCTAATATAATACTATCGAAATGAAATATAAACACACCAACAAGGAATCTACAAACTATCATCTATCCTAATGTACGGGGTTCGAGCTTGAGGCCTAGCTCTTTATTACCAAGAATTTTCCTACCATAACTAACCTGTTGGCTGACGGCCCCCCTATTCCTATCTAAATTTAAATGACATGCTTGAAACAGAATTGGAAAGCTCTGACCTTATGTGATTGATGACATGACGGAGCGGCCCTCCCTGTGGACCACTGAATTTACCACATCATGACAAACTGCGACGCTTGCAGCAGATACTGGTGAACACTTGGAGACATTCTATCTTGCGTGAGTCCTTCGTACAGCTCCGTAGATGGTTGGAAGATGTCCCCTTCGACGTCGCGCTGATCAGGTACACCCAACGTTCCTGATCGATTCCCATTGTCGTGTCGGCTTCAGCTCCGGTTGTGGCTTCCTCGCACTGATGATGTAAAAGCTCGTTCTGTTTGATGCAGGGGTAACTGAAAACAAATTCATTGATTACAGACTGTCCAGACTCGATGCCTGTTTCCATTACTATCGTGCCTCACACGTTACATTGACCAAGTCTTGTTCTGAATTTTAAACCTGGTACACTATAGCTTCTTCACCACTCTTAGTAACACTGTTATTCCATCCTTTCACTCGGACAACATGTAGTTCTGGAAGAACTACCCTGAGCCTATATTTATTCTAGCATTACGTCAGTTACAACTTGACCTCACAGAAACATGAAGCTACTAGTTCATCAGTCTATTACAGGCAGTACCTCATCTCACCATAGCATATCAACACAGGTAATATCAAGACTTTAGCTGAATATGCAAGTTAATTACTTACTTCCTCGCAGATTCAGTAGTACTAGTTGTAGGTGCAGCTCGAAGATAAAATGTTGTTCTCAGTACCGACACGCAGCATGACGACTTCGTTCAAGCAGCCTTACGGTCAAAGAATGAGGCTGATGTGCCAGGCGGCCTTGCTTTTATAATCAGGGTAGCGTAACCACGCCGCTTGATCGCGTGCAGGATACGCGCGCCCGCGACTCGAAGTTTTCCCGCACAACGCACGTCAAGTACCCTACTTAACGAATGCATTTATGATTGCAGCCCTAATGCATATCAAAATTAAGCAGAAATTATGCAGGTTGCAATTCTTGTATCAAATCCAATGCAACTCTTCCGTAACCAAAGATATTAATTTAATTCTTTCTTCCCTCCGAAGGTAAGTTTTGCCGGGATCCGGGAAGCGTCCCCAATCTTCATTAAGAGGCTTGGCTTGGGACATAACTCCCTTTAATGAGGTTCTGGAGATTTTCATAATGACGCTCTAGCTCTCTTCACACAAGAACGCTTCTTCTGGAATCTTTTATGAAATATACTATAAGACAATGACTTCGTGGGTGGTCTCATGTAATCCCAATATCAATACTAAAATCTATACTATTGGTCCATGAACAGAACGGTTCAATACGTAGCTGATTTTCTCTCTGTATCACATTGAGTGTGTTTGATATTGTCAGAAGGGAGTCTGGAGGCTAGCCAGTGAGGTCTGATTTTTGTTATCTATTGAAACACCTGGCCATTATTAGGGTGATCGAGCTCGATAGCTGCAGTCGCTTAAGTGCGGCCAGTATCCAGTATTCGGGAGATAGTAGGTTCGAACCCCACTATCGATAGCCCTGAAAATGGTTTTCCGTGGTTTCCCATTTTCACACCAGCAAATTACCTTAATTAAGGCCACGGCCGCTTCCTTCCCACTCCTAGCCCTTTCCTGTCCCATCGTCGCCATAAGACCTATCTGTGTCGGTGCGACGTAAAGCAACTAACAAAAAAAAAAGTATTAGGGTGAACTAAAGCAGGGTCCACCGAGCTCGATAGCTGCAGTCGCTTAAGTGCGGCCAGTGTCCAGTATTCGGGAGATAGTAGGTTCGAAGCCCACTGTCGGCAGCCCAGAAATGGTTTTCCGTGGTTTCCCATTTTCACACCAGGCAAATGCTGGGGATGTACCTTAATTAAGGCCAAGGCTGCTTCCTTCCCACTCCCAGCTCTTCCCTGTCCCATCGTCGCCATAAAACCTATCTGTGTCGGTGCGACATAAAACAAATAGCAACAAAAAAGCAGGGTCCTGGGAAAACTGTCGCAGACGCCAGTAGAGAAGGAAGTTCGTCGCATGTTAAAACGCGAAGAAAGTGTGTCATTTGCGGTGTTAACCGACAGCGAGTGTAAAATCTGTGTATTTTAAGTTATATACGAAGATATATATATATATCTACACGAAGATGATATATACTGTAGCCATGAACGGCTAAACACGAGGACAGCTGGCTAAATGTGGCCAGAATCTCCAGGATGACTACTGTTACAGGTCTGTGTCTATATTTGTATTAATGTTGTAAAATAGAATTTGTTTGTCCCAATAAAATTGTCAGTGCGTGTGTCGAATTTATATCTAATAATAATCAGGCGAATGTGTTATATTTCTGGTCGTCGTGTGAACCTTTTCAGGGCAGTAAAATTCACGTCGAGAAACTGTAAAAATGCTAAGAACACATTATTTGAGATATTGTTCAAACTGAGTAAAGTTAGGAAGGTGATAACGACAATGTAGTCTTGGTGAATGCAATAATTTCGAATATCGTATGAGTTCAGAAAATTTTTGTCGAAATAATAAATAATAATAATAATAATAATAATAATAATAATAATAATAATAATAATATTTACAGCAGGGTATTTTTTTTCTAAACTCCATTGTCATAAGGCAGCAGGAATAGATGAAATTAGACCTGAAATGGTGAAGTATAGTGGGAAGGCAGGGATGAAATGGCTTCATAGAGTAGTAAAATTAGCATGGAGTGTTGGTAAGGTACCTTCAGATTGGGCAAAAGCAGTAATCGCACCTATCTATAAGCAAGGGAACAGGAAGGATTGCAACAACTATCGGGGTATCTCACTGATTAGTATACCAGGCAAAGTATTCACTGGCATCCTAGAAGGGAGGGTGCGATCAGTCGTTGAGAGTAAGCTGGATGAAAACCAGTGTGGTTTCAGACCACAGAGAGGCTGTCAGGATCAGATTTTCAGTATGCGCCAGGTAATTGAAAAATGCTACGAGAGGAATAGGCTGTTGTGTTTATGTTTCGTAGATCTAGAGAAAGCATATGACAGGGTACCGAGGGAAAACATGTTCGCCATACTGGGGGACTATGGAATTAAAGGCAAATTATTAAAATCAATCAAAGGCATTTATGTTGACAATTGGGCTTCGGTGAGAATTGATGGTAGAATGAGTTCCTGGTTCAGGGTACTTACAGGGGTTAGACAAGGCTGTAATCTTTCACCTTTGCTGTTCGTAGTTTACATGGATCATCTGCTGAAAGGTATAAAATGGCAGGGAGGGATTCAGTTAAGTGGAAATGTAGTAAGCAGTCTGGCCTATGCTGACGACTTGGTCTTAATGGCAGATTGTGCCGAAAGCCTACAGTCTAATATCGTGGAACTTGAAAATAGGTGCAATGAGTATGGTATGAAAATTAGCCTCTCGAAGACTAAACTGATGTCAGTAGGTAAGAAATTCAACAGAATTGAATGTCAGATTGGTGATACAAAGCTAGAACAGGTCGATAATTTCAAGTATTTAGGTTGTGTGTTTTCCCAGGATGGTAATATAGTAAGTGAGATTGAATCAAGGTGTCGTAAAGCTAATGCAGTGAGCTCGCAGCTGCGATCAACAGTATTCTGTAAGAAGGAAGTCAGCTCCCAGACGAAACTATCTTTACATCGGTCTGTTTTCAGACCAACTTTGCTTTACGGGAGCGAAAGCTGGGTGGACTCAGGATATCTTATTCATAAGTTAGAAGTAACAGACATGAAAGTAGCAAGAATGATTGCTGGTACAAACAGGTGGGAACAATGGCAGGAGGGTACTGGGAATGAGGAGATAAAGGCTAATTTAGGAATGAACTCGATGGATGAAGCTGTACGCATAAACCGGCTTCGGTGGTGATGATTACTGCTTTGGCGATATTCACGGAATGTTAGACGTGTGCTGAAATTCATTATTATTTTTCCAAACCTCATTGCGTATGTCGAGATCGTGTTTGAGTTGTGGATTGTTGGCCACGCGTTATTTTCAATTTCACGTTTTATTGACAAGACAGGGACTTAGTTGCGTTTTCAAACTTGCGTTAATTCTGTGGAAAGATTCGTTTCATTGTGTGTTATAGCTTCGACTAGGTTTCCAGCTAAATATCAAAGAGTGTGTTTGAAGTTACGATTTCGCCTGACATTCTAGAGGATGCGTAGACAACCATCGCAAAAATCCACACTATAATTCTAGGGTGAGGTCCAAAATCGCCTACCATCTCACTATTCCAAACATTCATATCTATAAACTATCCAGTGAAGCGAAATTCAATGAATCTACACAGCCAAACTATCACTTAAATAAAGTTATATTCATTCGTGGGAAGTCAATTTTTGTGACACCGTGTATGTCGGTGATATAGGAAATCATTATATTGTTATATTGTTTTCCAACAAAACTTTAAAGATATGCTAAACGAGAATTGGACGTCGATAACTAATAAAGTTAGAAACACTTAAATGCGGCAGCATACTAAGTCTCTGAACTTCATCCAAAAAGTATAGCACATTAATGTCTTTGCTTTATCAAAAATATGGTACTTTGCTGAAATCCTACCTGGAACAAAACAAGTAACATAGCGTATAGAACTGTGTATAGGCCACTATCTTTGGAGGGGTTCTCTGTTGCGGGTGACACGTGATCAGCTGTACTTGTCGATTACACATAGGGGACTCAACCTAATCTGTGTAGACCTAAAATGTAAGGCTCTACTGGGAAGAACGATACTTAAATCACTATCAGTGTTGCAAACTCGAACAGAACTGACATTTCTTCAACCTCCGGAGCCTGATGTAAGAGGTGGTCTACATAGGCATATGCATCCTGCTTTCCGAACCATCGGTCGTGTCCTTGACAGTCTCCCGCAGGACCGGAAAGAAAGAAAAGAATTTCACTCGACAAAGAATTTCTACACGTACCTGCTGAAATGATTATAGAGACCAGTACCGATCGAACAAAAATCCCCTCAAAGAAAATGTAAAATGGTGTGGTCAAATGTTAACAATAAACAAGTACCCACTTAGTGGAGATCATCATTCTACTCGGTAATAAATGACATCGTTACAACAGCAACAAAGCGCTTTCGTCACAACTTATCTGAAGATAATAAGTGTGGACATTGCGGCGAGCTCGATACCACAGTGCACCGAGTTACATGTTGTCGAGAAGCGCGACCTGTCTTGACATGGACGGTCAATACAGTGCGGAAAATACAAGGAGGTCTGTCTTCTATATCGAATGAGCAGTTAATGATTGGAGAATTACAACTGGCGGAAAATCAGAAGTGAATGCTGTATCTTGGTTGGTAGCGGCGGCAATGCATTGGAATTTGACATCATACGATAAGAGTGGATGGACGTTGGTGGACTTTATCAGATCAATCAATACTGCTTGTTGGTAAAAAAAAAAAAAACAACGCAGTATAGAGGGATTTGCGAAACATTTATTTCATTTTTAAAAGTTTTTTTATTTTATTTTATTTTATTTTATTTTATTTTATTTTATTTTATTTTATTTTATGTAATGGGACTTGACAACAGTGAGATGACTTTGTATTTTTTTTTTCAAATAGTGTTATTCTAATGTTTGTATTTCTTTAATTATAAAGTGCAGTATAGTGTTTATATTAGTCTCAACACTCTTATACACTCATACAGGTGTGCTTATGGTTTTCAGCTCACTACATTTTTTTAAACTGTCATGTTGGTTTTTCTTTTTAATTTATTAATTTGAAATGTGATTTGTACTTTGTAATTTTGAAAAGAGTCCGCCTCTGTGGTGTAGTGGTTAGTGTGATTAGCTGCCACCCCCGGAGGCCCGGGTTCGATTCCCGGCTCTGCCACGAAATTTGAAAAGTGGTACGAGGGCTGGAACGGGGTCCACTCAGCCTCGGGAGGTCAACTGAGTAGAGGTGGGTTCGATTCCCACCTCAGCCATCCTGGAAGTGGTTTTCCGTGGTTTCCCACTTCTCCTCCAGGCAAATGCCGGGATGGTACCTAACTTAAGGCCACGGCCGCTTCCTTCCCTCTTCCTTGTCTATCCCTTCCAATCTTCCCATCCCCCACCAAGGCCCCTGTTCTGTATAGCAGGCGAGGCCGCCTGGGCGAGGTACTGATCATTCTCCCCAGTTGTATCCCCCGATCTAATGTCTGAAGCTCCAGGACACTGCCCTTGAGGCGGTAGAGGTGGAATCCCTCGCTAAGTCCGAGGGAAAAGCCAACCCTGGACAATAAACAGATTAAGAAAGAAAGAAAATTTTGAAAAGGTGAATAAAAAAGTTGGAGTGAAAAAAATTACTACAAACATGTTTAGACATGGAAAGAACTCGACAGTAACCAGTCCATGCTCCGCTGACTCAACCTTTCTCTCTGATCGCTGCTAAATGAACGCTTGGAATTCCCAATTTCGAAATAGTTTCCAAGTTGAAGGTGCACATATCAAAAACATGAACTCGTGGTTACTGCTATAGTTGGATCCGGCGTTGGGTCCGAAGCGGAGAAGTACACGAAGAGTGCAGCAAAATGCGAGAAATACGTGTTTAAAAGCCATTTCAGTTCAAAAAATGGCACAAAAGGGTAAAACATAGATTTCATACACAACTTTGTAACACATTGCTTATTTCCCGTTCACATTCAGTACAACTCGCAGCAAAGATTTGTTTTACAATATATTAGCCAGATTTTCGGAAGTGAGATCTTGATAGTATTTATATCGAGACGAATGTCTTTCTAGTTCACTGGAAACAACAGGATAAAACTTCATTTCAGCAATTTCATGCGGTTCAAGAATGAGTTGTGCTAGTCACACGCACACCTGCTTCTTGTGAAATCTGGTAAACAACGTAGAGTTCAAGCTTTCTTATCGCGCCTGTGCATTTGTTTCAGGCATCAACAAACAGAATAGGCACAGAATGATGGACACAATAAAAGCTCTAAAGAGAGGAACAGAAGAAGCAAACAGAACACAATATAACGTACACCACAATATGTAAACATTCCTAGACATAGTCAGACTTGAGTTCACACCTCCCTGCGCCAGAAGCTTGCAAATTTACTTGCCATGTATACCACAGTTGGCACTAGCGAGTGGGTTGGCCGTGCAGCTGTTAGCTTGCAGCCCTCAAGATGTTCCGTAGTTTCCTGTTTTTACAGCAAGCAAATTAAGGCCACGGTCACGACCTAACCCTAGTTGGCGGGACGTAAAGAAGACTACTGTAAGAAGGAACGAAATAACTGCGCGAATTACCAAGCATTCGGGAGACGGGTGAGTTCGAACCCCACCATGGATTCCTGTCGTTTTCTATCGTTATTTGTAGCAAATGCCGGGACATATCTACCTTGGCGATAGGAAGGACGCACCTTTGGGATAAGGGGTACCAACGAGGCAGACATCAAGAACAGTGCCTGTACATATTCGAGTCTGCTCAAAGTTGGTCTTTTTCTCAGGTACAAATTGTTCCTTCTTTTGCTAGTTACTGTGTATGCATCACTTTGAATTCTTTTAAAAACTTCATGTCGGCTCTTCACTCGAAAGCTGACTGGATCCTCAACAATTGTCATTAGAGCCTAGGTGTCACTGAACGGGAGTACTAGGAGGTAGTTTACAGTTGCTTTCCTCGGTGGACAAGAATGTGCTGTTACACCGAAATGCGCCTACCAACCGACCCAATGAGCCTCATCACAGGGACCGGCTGTACCTCGGTCGCTTTTATATTGTCAAAGCCAAGGTAAGACTGAAAGTAACAAATGTATTCAGTTCGAGGACATATTCGACTCGTACGTGAACGGTAAGGGGAGCGTGAAACTCTGTTTGGGCACATAGCCTACTCTCATCGAAAAACACCAACGTAACGTCTTCATCTGACGTATCAACACTCCATACGAACACTGCACCTGAATCCAAGATTTTGACACGCAATATACTGATTACAGTAGAAATTGTATGCGGCCACCTCTCCTACCCTGCCGACCAACATTCTGATAGTAATGTTTTCAAACCGGCTACGCGCGGTGTCATTGTAAACACTTCTTAAGACTTCCATAAACTGATAAATATTAGGGTAGAGCGGTGACGTACAGTACTTGTGCCAAACCAGAACTCTGGGTATCTGACTAAAGTTGACCTCGTGTGGTGGTCATGTTATACGAGTATTCTTAAAAGCAAGCGAGAACACTACTGCAGTTTCTACTACTCCTCACTTTAATACAGTACAATGGGGGTAAATCACGACAATTTGTAACTAACGCTCACTATTAGTTAAGCCGGTCGAAGGAAATACCCAACAATTACTCCCCAAAACACAGGGACTGGGAAAGAAGGGAAGCAGAAATTCCTTCCCCTCAACCTCGTCCAGCCCTCTCTTTCCTAAATCAAATTATTTTTTACGCTTGAGATAATCTAGTAAATTAGTTATTCAGCTTATGAAAGCGTGTGTTTTGAAAACTGATGATAGATGTTTAAGTACTGAAAACATAAATACCTACAGTCCTATAACATAAGAAATTCAATGACAACGGTAAATAGGCCCTTCACTCCCAATGCATCAAGTTAACATACCAAAATCGTGGTGAAGTTCCCGAAATCAAATAAATATAAAAGCCAAAAAGGTAAACTTTAAAAAAGTCCGAACATAACCTGAAAAGATGTATACAAAACAAAATTCTAGTTTATTCCGCTAAAAAAAAATTATGTCAAATCCATCTCTTCTATACTGAGACCAATTCTGACTCACCCTCTACAAATTAAAATGATGTTCGATTAGTTTCAGCTAAACAGGAAAGCCATGGGAAGGTCAAAAATATAAACCACACATAACCTTGAAAACTCGCAATTATCAACCAAAATCAACGCCAAGCTCACTCCATAACAAATTGCTTAAGCCCCCACCCCAAAGTAAAACATAATTTACATTAGACGAACATCCTGCAATTATCACAGTGGAAACACCTAGTCCAGTACAGACTAAGAAAAATAACATTGTCATAAACGGTTAATCTGAAAATAGCAGAAAAGTCATTTGAAAATACAGGATAAATCCCTTACTTAGAAAATGTAATTACATCAGCAAACGCAATAAATCCTATAAATCCTACTTTATGAGGCCCAGTACGAATCTGAATTTACGCTCCAATAAAGTAAGGAATACTTCCCCAATTAATTAATTCATTCCCCATTCATAACCTTATATTCATATTTGTATTCATAGCATTACCTCCACTATCAGTGAAAATGAAAATCCACAGCTTGTTTCCAGTCATTCGACCAGATCAGGAATGGAATGAATAAAGCCCCAATCTATAGCGGCGAGGATAGGAATTGTGCCGGCTGCCGAAGCCTGTCGCACTCCTCTGGGGCAATGATTGACGAATGACAGATGAAATGTTATTGGTGAGTGTTGGTGGAATGAAATATGACAGGGAAAACCGGAGTGCCCGGAGAAAAACCTGTCCCGCCTCCGCTTTGTCCAGCACTAATCTCACATGGACCGAGCTCGATAGCTGCAGTCGCTTAAGTGCGGCCAATATCCAGTATTCGGGAGATAGTGGGTTCGAACCCCACTGTCGGCAGCCCTGAAAATATTTTTCCGTGGTTTCCCATTTTCACACCAGGCAAATGCTGGGGCTGTACCTTAATTAAGGCCACGGCCGCTTCCTTCCCACTCCTAGCCCTTTCCTGTCCCATCGTCGCCGTAAGACCTATCTGTGTCGGTGCGACGTAAAACAACTAGCAAAAAAAAACTCACATGGAGTGACCGGGATTAGAACCACGGAATCCAGCGGTGAGAGGCCAGTGCGCTACCGCTGAGCCACGGGGGCTCTTAAGGCTGCATAAAGTATAGTAGAGAATCAGTTTCAAACATTTTGAAATGTTAAAACATACACGCCGTTCATTGGCTGAATGGTCAGCGTTGAGGCCTTCGGTTCAGCGGGTCCCGCGTTTGATTCCCGGCCGGGTCGGGGATTTTAATCGCCTCTGATTAATTATCCTGACCCGGGGACTGGGTGTTTGTGTTTGTTCCGACACTTTCCTCTTCATATTCAGACAACACACAACACTACCAACCACCACAGAAACACGCAATAGTGATTACATCCCTCCATATAGGGTTGGCGTCAGAAAGGGCATCGGCCGTAAAACAGAGCCAAATCCACATGCGCTAGAGAGTTCGCACCCGCGACCCCACAGGTGTGTAAAAGCGGTAGAAGAAGAAGAAAACAGACACGTCGAAGAATTGTTTGGTACATTGATTTACAAGATACCTCCATTTGCACACAGCTAGTTGCTCCGTCAGTGTCAGCTTTCTTGTACATCATCATTTAAAGAGGTAAGGTAAGGGTGTATTCTACCCGAAGGCAGGTCCGAACCTCCGCAGAGGTGTGCCTGAGCCGGATTTTACGTACGGTAGGGTGGCCAGTTCCTTTCCGCTCCTCCGCTCCAACAGCGCGTGACAACCCATCCAAATCTTGACCACGCCCAATGTTGCTTTTCGGAGATCTCACAGGATCCGGTGTTTCAACACGGCTACGGCCGTTGGCATTTAAAGAGGAGGGTGGCGTTGTTAAACGGTACACTGCCAGATTTAGACAGGTGGTCAACTTAAAGACCAAAGTGTACTTATAAACTAAAGGGAATAAAAATGTGTTCAAGTTGACCAGCCTCTATTCAGACTTAGCCGTACTAGCACAGAATAGGAAACTTCCTCCAATCCGTACGCACGACCAGTGTCCACCATATTGAAACAGAGTAAACTGCGGCATACCTAGCTTCGAGTCAACGCAATTGTTATACCTTGTGAGCTTTAATTAGAACATATTCAATAGCTGTAGTGACGCTTCACTCGACAATGAGTGTTTGTAATAAAGGCAGTCAGTGGCGAATTTCCCATACATGCGATTGATGCGTTAAATCCCTTGTATTTTCAACGAAAAAAGAATTCATATTTTAATGGAAGTTATTTATATAAAATTCAAACGCACAGTTATCGGTACTCAGAGATGGATGAAACCAAGACCGACAATATATATATATATACAGTATTGTAGTCGGTCTTGATGAAACGAACGTTCGCCGACTGAGGACTGCTACTAACTGCCGAACTACTCCAGAGATGGCACCACCACCATTGGACCCTTGTTGTTTGTTGATCTCTTTCGTGGGGTTGGAATGCGGAATGAACAGTCACATCCGTCAAGAGGGCGGTGCAAGGTGGAACCCTGTACTGCAAGTTATCGCCTGTGGCCGGGATTTATTTGCTATTTCGTGAAATACTGGAGTTCTTGCTTGGGAGTGGTTCTTGTGCTGTAAATTATGATACATTACAAATGTATGTTGTCGTAATATAAATGATTCAGTTTCGTGCGCTTGTAGTGTAAATATCAAACGAAGAAAATGCGGGAATGATGCGATTTTGAACTGACATCACACCGATCAGAGATTAGGTCGGTAGGCATGGCCAGGGTGACGCGTTTCTACCGCGCAATCCGAACTGAATTCTAACCATTGTGTAAATGAACGATTATTAAGAGAACCATTCGATATACGTTCTTTCACGGTGAAAAGCAGAATTATAAATGAAGCACAACCGCGTCCAACTCAGAATGTAACTACACAACTTAAGTCGTAAGTTGTGTGTTCGTCATTTCAACAGAAATATTTATGAAACGAGACCATTGGATTAGTGGATGTGAGATCTTAATTAAACTTTTCTGTTGGCCTTGTTTGTAGTTTTCTCTTGAAAAAGTGTTTAGGAATGACGCGCTGTTTGCGTTGATGTAGGCCTATGCATTTTTTTCTTACATCCCCTAAACTAGAAGTTAGGAGTCGCCACTGAAGGCAGTACTTAACGGCAAAAATAATTTCGATATATTTAAAGACAAGTTTTTCGGCTTTCAAAAATAATACCGACAGCAAATAGACATCATCATCATTAAAGACTGTTATGCCTTTTCAGCGTTCAGTCTGCAAGCCTCTGTGAATTTACTAAACGCCGCCACAATCCTCTTAACTGAATCCCTCCCTGCCACTTTATACCTTTCAGCAGATGATCCATGTAAACTACGAACGGCAAAGGTGTACCCCTGTAAGTACCCTGAACAAAGAACTCATTCTACCATCAATTTTCATTGAAGCCCAATTGTCAACATTTGGCCTCATTTAGTTCTATACTCTTATCTTTAAATCGTTAGAAACTGAGTCTAACCATCGTCGTCTTGGTCTCCCTCTACTTCTCTTACCTTCCATATCAGAGTCCATTATTTTCCTAAGTAACCTATCCTCCTCCATTCGCCTCACATGACCCCACCACCGAAGCCGGTTTACGCGTACAGCTTCATCCATCGAGTTCATTCCTAAATTAGCCTTTATCTCCTCATTCCGAGTACCCTCCTGCCATTGTTCCCAGCTGTCTGTACCAGCAATCATTCTCGCTACTTTAATGTCTGTTACTTCTAACTTACGAATGAGACATCCTGAGTCCACCCAGCATTCGCTCCCGTAAAGCAAAGTTGGTCTGAAAACAGACCGATGTAAAGACAGTTTCGTGTGGGAGTTGACTTCCTTCTTACAGAATACTGTTGATCGCAGCTGCGAGCTCACTGCGTTAGCTTTACGACACCTTGATTCAATCTCACTTACTATATTACCATCCTGGGAGAACACGCAACCTAAATACTTGAAATTATCGACCTGTTCTAGCTTTGTATCACCAATCTGACATTCAATTCTGTTGAATTTCTTACCTACTGACATCAGTCTAGTCTTCGAAAGGCTAATTTTCATACCATACTCATTGCACCTATTTTCAAATTCCAAGATATTAGACTGCAGGCTTTCGGCACAATCTGCCATTAAGACCAAGTCGTCAGCATAGGCCAGACTGCTTACTACATTTCCACTTAACTGAATCCCTCCCTGCCACTTTATACCTTTCAGCAGATGATCCATGTAAACTACGAACGGCAAAGGTGTACCCCTGTAAGTACCCTGAACAAAGAACTCATTCTACCATCAATTTTCATTGAAGCCCAATTGTCAACATAAATGCCTTTAATTGATTTTAATAATCTACCTTTCATTCCATAGTACCCCAGTATGGCGAACATCTTTTCCCTTGGTACCCTGTCGTATGCTTTCTCTAGATCTGTACCACTCTTGTTAATATTATTGTCTGGATGTGGTCCAATATAATATTCACGTCCACCTAGACCTTTTATTACTTTAAATGTTTACACCGACACTATTAAAAAACACATCATTAAACAAGATTAACACGCTTGTTGCTATGTACATATGTTACCAACTTCAACAAACAAAAAACCTTAAATAGTAAAGAAAAGTAGTACAAGACTCTGTGTCCTTACACTACTCCCCCTCCAGTAACTGTGTTACGAACAAATTATAATTCATGATAGTGAGGAGAGTGTCTGTAAAAAACACAAAAATAAATACACATAACACAACAAAGTAATGTTTAAAAAAAATTCTTGATGATACTAGTCACTAATTCTTAACATGAACAACTTGCTCTAAGAAGCGAGCAGGAAATTTTATTGTTCTGCCTGACTTTGACACTCTGGTTGTTGATGCTGACTTATCAACAGTGTGTTGAGGTTGGGTGTCCTTTGGAAAATGTATAGGGTTGCTCTCAGATGAACCATCTTGTTTCTGCAACAGGTAAGCTGGTTTCAGTCTGTCCACTGATAGATTAGCACGTTTTCCCTTGATCTTAATGGTGAAATATTTCTCGTGCCGTGTTATAACAGGGAAAGAGCCCTCATAAACGGGTTCTAAGGGTTTCTGACCCTGTCACATCTTAGAAATACATGAGTACAGGTCTGTAGATCTTTTGGAACAAACACTGACCTTGATGTGGTGCATGTATGTGTACTGGGTTTTAGCTTTAGCATTTGCTCTTGTAAATCAGATGCAAACGTATCAGGATCAATTTTGGCTGTTGGTTCCTCCAAAAATTCACCTGGAAGTTTGATAGTTTTCCCATATACCATCTGTGCAATTGAGTGGCTTGACGTTTCTCGAAGCGCAGTCCGCAATCCTAGTAAGACAGTAGGTAAGATTTCTGTCCATTTAGTGGTATTATGGGCCTTGATAGCTGACTTCAGAGTCCTATGCAGTCTCTCAACTTTGCCATTACACTGGGGATGATATGGTGTAGTATGCTGAAGTTTTATCCCACAAATTATAGCCAAGTTTTGAAACAATTGAGATCTGAACTGTGCTCCTCGATCAGTGATTACACGTAACGGAACGCCGAATCTTACAATCCAGTGATGGTAGAAAGCTTTTGACACTTTTTCCCGCTGTTGCATCTTCAAGGGGGATAACTTCCATCCAGGAAGTGAAGCGGTCAATACAGGTTAAACAGTAGGTCATGCCATTGGAGGGTGCCAGTGGTCCGATGAGGTTAATGTGTACAACACAGAAGCGATCATCAGGCTCCTCATATTCTTCAAGTTGCGATTTAGTATGTCGAGTGGTCTTTGTTTTCTAGCAGCTGATACAGGATCTAGCCCATTGTCGTGCATCACTTCTTATGCTAGGCCAAATAAATCGAGTAGTTGGCATCTTCACTGTAGTCTTTATTCCAGGATGAGCGAAACCATGTAAATGCAGAAATATTTGGCGACGAAATGGCTTCAGAATGTAAGGTCTGATATTTGCAGTGAAAGTATCGCACCAAAGCTTTGCTCCTGATGGAAGCTGATATTGCTTAAAATGTAGGGATTTATTGTCATTCCGAAGTTGCTGCAATTCTTCATCTTGAAGCTGGCTTTTAGCAATGTTGTCATAGTCCATTATTGATACTTCATCAACTCTAGATAATGCGTCGGCAACAATGTTGTCTTGACCACTGACATGACGAATATCGGTTGAAAACTGCGATATGTACTGCAGTTGTCTCATCTGCCTAGATGCCTTTTCGTTTCTTTGCTTGAAAGAAAACGTGAGCGGCTTGTGGTCAGTGAAGATAATAAAGTTTCTACCCTCCAGTAGATGTTTGAACTTCTTTACAGAAAGATAAATTCCTAACAATTCTCGGTCGTAGGTACTATAAACCTTCTGTGACTGACCCAGCTTCTGTGAAAAGAATGAAATCGGCTCCATCTTCCATTTTCCAATTGCTGGAGTACAGAACCAACCGCAAAATCTGATGCATCAGTGAACAGTGCTAGAGGCAGGTCAGGGTTAGGAAAAGCTAATAATGCTGCATTTGCGATATCATATTTACACTTTTCAAAGATTTTCTTCGCTTCCTCAGTCCACTGAATAGGTCTATTGTCTTTCTTTCTTGCTCCCTTAAGGTAGTCGTGCAGAACGGCTTCAGTTGGTGCAGCGTCTTTCAGGTAACGTCTGTAGTAGTTGACTACACCAAGAAACGTACGGAGCTCATGGATTTTGTCAGGTAACTTGTAATCCAAAATTGCTTGCACTTTCTGAGGTAGGGGACGAGAGCCCTCTGGTGTAATCCAATATCCAAGGAAGCCTAATTCATTTACTCCAAATACTTACTTTGAGATATTGATACGAAGTCCATACCTAGAAAGTCGTTCCAGGACTAGTTGTAGATGTGACTTATGCTCTTCTATACTGGCTGATGCAATTAAAATATCATCCAAGTACGGGAACACGAAATCCAGTCCATACAGAACTTCATTTATAAAACGCTGAAATGTTGAAGGTGCATTTCGAAGGCCAAAACTCATAACGTTAAATTCATATAGTCCAAACGGTGTGATGATAGCAGTCTTAGACTTATCTTCTTCAGCTATAGGTATCTGAAAGTATGCTTTGAATAGATCAATTTTGGAAAATATTTTCTTGCCTAGCAGGATACAGTGGAAATCTTCTATCCTGGGAACAGGGTAACGGTCTGGAACTGTTCTTTCATTTAATCGCCTATAATCACCACATGGGCGTACTGTGCCGTCCTTTTTGGGAACCATGTGAAGAGGACTAGCCCATGAGGATTTAGATGGCCTAATAATTCCATTGTCTATCATGAATTTGAATTCTTGTTTTGCCCCTTCCATACGTTTTGGATCTAGCTGTCTAGCCCTAGAAAACACGGGTGGACCTTCAGTGGTAATATGGTGTTTGATATCATGCTTAATTTCTCCAGGAATTAAATTCGGCTTAGCCACATCTGGGTACTGCAACAATAGGTCTGAAAATTTAATGTTTTGACTCATAGAACTGACAGAATTTTCTTCTGAGATTGGCATAACTTCCCCCTCAGTGCAGAGCTTGGTTACACCATCTATCAATCTCTTGTTGCGCACATCCACTAGTAATTGGAATTTACTCAGAAAATCAGCTCCCAATATGGCCTTATTGACCTTTGCTACAATAAATGGCCACTGGAAATGGCGTCGAAGTCCTAAATCAATGGTACGTAGTTCAATTCCGAATGTAGGAATTTCGGTCACGTTAGCAGCATATAATTTATAAGTCAAATCAATTTTAGATTTCGGTGTAGCTGGTACCAGTGAGACATCAGCCCCACTGTCCACTAAAAATTGCAATCCCGATTTTTTGTCCGTGACAAATAGGCGAGTTTTGCGACTATTGACTTGAGCAGCGGAATTCGCCGCTAATTCAGCGGCGATTTCCCGTTTCCCTGACCTGACCAACTACATGGGTACATTTTTCTGGTTTACAGTGGAGTCCAAATCGAAAATGGTAGTAGCAATATTTGCCTCCGGAGTCAAACCTCTTCCTGGATTTACTACGGCTATTGCTACGACGGCGATATTCACCCTTATGCTGAGATCTACTCTGATGACCGATGGATAATAAAGATATTTGTTCCTCCAGTCCCGAAATTCGAGCCATTATGTCGTCCATCGTAACAGGGACGACAGGATGTTGTTCCCGGTCACCATGTTTAACTGAATATGATTCATGACGGGGATTCATTTCCATTATTTTATCGGCCATGATAGCCACTTTATCAAGTCCTTCATCACTAACAATCAAAATGTTCTTAATGGAATCAGTGAGTTTTTCTAACCACAGAGTTTTTAAGACCTTATCCGACACATCTACTCCGGCTAAAGCTTGCATTTTGCGCAATAACTAACTAGGCTTCTGGTCTCCGAACTCAATTCCAGTAACTAGTCTCTTAATGCGTTTGTCCTCACTTTCCTTAAATATATTTAATAGTCGTTCCTTAGCCAACGAGTATCTGTTCACATCACTACCCTTAATAATGTCCCATATATTTTCTATATATTTAGGATCTAGTTGAGACACTAAATGGTTAAATTTAGTTTCTCCTGGCTTAATTTTACAAATACTAAACTGAGCCTCCACTTGATAAAACCAAATTTCCGGTCTCTCTGTCCAAAAAGGTGGAATTTTTACGCTAACCTTATTTGCTTCTGGTCGATCTTCGGGCACGCTTTCGTTATTCGCCATATCTTCTCTAGATCACGTTGGGGTCACCAGTATGTACCACTCTTGTTAATATTATTGTCTGGATGTGGTCCAATATAATATTCACCTCCACCTAGACCTTTTATTACTTTTAAATGTTTACACCGACACTATTAAAAAACACATCATTAAACAAGATTAACACGATTGTTGCTATGTACTTGAGCCCGGATCTCCATAGTAACGAATGGGAACTAGGGCTCAAGAAAAAGTGCGCGTACTATACATATGTTACCAACTTCAACAAACAAAAAACCTTAAATAGTAAAGAAAAGTAGTTCAAGACTCTGTGTCCTTACAGATCTACGAAACATAAACACAGCTGCCTATTCCTCTCGTAGCATCTTTCAATTACCTGGCGCATATTGAATATCTGATCCTAACAGCCCCTTTGTGGTCTGAAACCACACTGGTTTTCATCCAACTTTCTCTCAACGACTGATTGCACCCTACCTTCCAAGATGCCAGTGAATACTTTGCCTGGTATACTAATCAATGAGATACCTCGATAGTTGTTGCAATCCTTCCTGTTCGCTTGCTTATAGATAGGTGCAATTACTGCTTTTGTCCAATCTGAAGGTACCTTACCAGCACTCCGTGCTAATCTTTCTACTCCATGAAGCCATTTCATCCCTGCCTTCCCACTATACTTCACCATTTCAGGTCTAATTTCATCTATTCCTGCTGCTTTATGACAATGGAGTTTATTTACCATCCTTTCACTTCCTCAAGCGTAATTTCACCAACATCATTTTCCTCCTCCCCATGAGCTTGGTTGTTCGCAACACCACCAGGAAGATTTCCTTTTACGTTGAGAAGATTTTCAAAATATCCCCTCCACCTCTCTAGTGATTCCCTGGGATCTATTATGAGTTCACCTGAATTACTCAAAATACTGTTCATTTCCTTTTTCCCTCTCTTCGTAAGATTCTTTATTACTTTCCAGAAAGGTTTCATTGCTGCCTTACCTAGCCTTTCCAGGTTTTTACAAAAAGCTTCTCACGACCTCTTTTCGGATTCAACAACTATTTGTTCGCTCTGTTTCTTTCATTTACGTACAAATCCCTGTCTGCCTCGGCCCTTGTTTGGAGCCATTTCTGATAAGCCTTCTTTTTACGTTTACAAGCTATTCTCACTTCATCATTCCACCAAGATGTTCGCCTTTTCCCATCTTTACATATAGTTGTTCCTAGGCATTCCCTTGCTGTTTCTACTACAACATCCCTCTATGTCACCCATTCTCTTTCTATATCTTGAACCTGCTTACTGTCTACTGTTCAAAACTGCTCACTAATCATGTCCATGTACTTCTGTCTAATTTCCTTGTCCTGGAAATTTTCTACCCTTATTCGTTTGCAGACAGATTTCACTTTCTCTAACCTAAGCCTAGAGATACTTAGTTCACTACAGATCAGATACTGGTCTGTATCATCAAAAATCCCAGGAAAACTCGTACATCACTAACAGATTTCCTGAATCCGAAGTCGGTTAAGATATATGTTAGTCTGTTATGGATCTGGTACACCTAGCCTCCCATGTGTAGCGGTGAATAGCCTTATGCTTGAAGAATGTATTCGTAACTGCTAAACCCATACGAGCACGGAAGTCCAGCAAAAGCTTTCCATTCCCATTAGCTTTAATATCTTCCCCACATTTAACAATCACCCTTTCGTATCCTTCAGTTCTATTTCCAACTCTCGCACTGAAATCGCCCATTAGCACCATTCTATCCTTGCTGTTGACTCTGACCACGATGTCACTCAATGCTTCATAAAAATTGTCAACTTCATCCTCATCTGCACCCTCACATGGTGAATACACTGAGACCGTCCTAATTCCTCCAACTGTCAAATCTACCCACATCATTCGCTCATTTACGTGCCTAACAGAAACTATGTTCCGTGCAATGGTATTCCTGATAAACAGCCCTACCCCATACTCTGCCCTTCCCTTTTTAACACCCGTCAAGTACACTTTATAATCTCCTATCTCTTCATCGTTATCTCCCCTTACCCGAATATCACTTGCTCCTAGCACATCCAGATGCATCCTCTTTGCTGACTCAGCCAGTTCTACTTTCTTTCTTCCATAAGCCCCATTAATATTGATAGCTCCCCATCGAATTCCATTTCGTTCGCCAAGTTGTTTCCAAGGAGTCCCTCGCCTGTCAAATGGGAGTGGGACTCCGTTACTCTCATAGGTCCGAGGCTTGCTTAAAATGTTCTGAGCTCGGTAAATTCATGAAGCAGGATGCTACCCTACTTACACATTGTCCAAGTGAGGATCTCTCCTCTAACGGGTTATGGACCACCGGTGGATTGTATAGTCCTAGCCGCCTGAGCACAAGGATGGCCATGACTCAGAATATGTCCGAGATGCCCATTCCCATTCCATACCAACTGGTATACCGACTCTCAGGACCACTTACTAGACCACTCAGCCGTTGCCCATGGTTCACGAACTAGGACGTGACTACAGTAACCCACACCATGAACCATCGACAGCAGTTTATTTATTAATTACTTAATAATTCTCTTGTTTCAAATGTATTAATATTAAGTTACTTTTATTTATTTATGTATTTATTAATTTATTTATTATTATTATTCTTAATCTGTTTACCCTCCAGGGTTGGTTTTTCCCTCGGACTCAGCGAGGGATCCCACCTCTACAGCCTCAAGGGCAGTGTCCTGGAACGTGAGACATTGGGTCGAAGGATACAACTGGGGAGAATGACCCAGGCGGCCTCACATTCTATGCTGAACAGGGGCCTTGTGGAGGGATGGGAAGATTGGAAATGATAGACAAGGAAGAGGAAAGGAAGCGGCCGTGGCCTCAATTTAGGTACCATCCCGGCATTTGCCTGGAGGATAAGTGGGAAACCACGGAAAACCACTTCCAGGATGGCTTAGGTGGGAATGGAACCCACCTCTACTCAAACTCATTTGACCTCCCGAGGCTGAGTGGACCCCATTCCAGCCGTCGTACCACTTTTTCAAATTTCGTGGCAGAGCCGGGAATCGAACCAGGGCCTCCGGGGGTGGCAGCTAATCACACTAACCACTACACCACAGAGGCGGACTATTTATTTATTTATTTATTTATTTATTTATTTATTTATTTATTTATTTACAAAAATTCTTACTACAACTTGTGGATGGCAGATGGAGAAACAGCAAGACCACATACACAGAATTTTAAAAAATCCGTACAATTCAAATTAGCCATTGGCCTAATTATAAAACTGTTGAGTTCCACATTTTACCACTGCAAACAAATTACCTGTAGTCCATACCGCAGAAGAGAGGATTTGTTAAAAAAGGGATGCCATATATTTAAATACAAATTGTATAATATGTGACGTGCACTTTGAAGTAGACGATAAGTCGGCTTCTTGATTCGATTAGCTGTTATTTTTTAACTACGTTTCCAAATATGAATCATACCGCCGCAATATTATATAATGTTTTTAATTATGGCGTGATTTGTTGATTGCGGAGAACTTCACCGACAGCAGTTACCGTATTCTTCATCCTGTTTTAAGCATCAGAGTGCTAAAAGGGAACGAAATGTGCTTTTGTGTGCGGTAAAAGCTGAAAAATATCTTCTTCCTGGCGGGGAGTCGAACCCAGTCCTGCCAGGTGATGCAAGCGGCCAGGCAGCCCCTGCCCAATTGTGACGGCAATCTTCGGAGAGGCTCCTTCGGAGTACACACAATAAAATATATTGATTATTATTATTATTATTATTATTATTATTATTATTATTATTATTATTATTATTATTATTATTATTATTATTATTATTATTATTATTATTTACCGTATGGCCTTTAGTGCCGGGAGCGTCCGAGGACGTGCGCGGGAAGACAAACTTCAAATGGTTCAACTAATTGTTCAATGGCATTAGCAATAAGAAACATTTACATGCTTATCAGTACTGATAATGATGTTTTACGCTTTATGTAAATACTATATCATTAGCCCGCCTGGTGGCGTCAAGTCTCTATGGTGCGACACCGTGGTTGTTAGCTGCTTCCAGTCCTGTTGGTCACCATTACGAGAGGTGGTGGTACACAACTAACCTGTCCGCAGCGTTCGTATGGGCTGAGGGCATATGGCTCTGTTGATGGGAACTCATCCGCCGGATGTTAATAATGTTATTTGCTTTACGTCCCACTAACTCTTTTTGACGGTTTTCGGAGAAGCCGAGGTGCCGGAATTCAGTAGTGCAGAAGTTCTTTTACGTGTCGGTAAATGTACCAACGCGAGGCTGACGTATCTGAACACCTTCAAATAACACCGTACTGAGCCAGGATCGAACCTGCCAAGTTGGGGTCAGAAGGCCAGCGCCACTCAGCTCGGGCATCCGTCGAATGGAGACGTTAAACCTTGATAGATGTTCGGTGTTATTTGACAGGAGTCCTCGGACGCTCCCGGCACTAAAGGCCATACGGTAAATAATAATAATAATAATAATAATAATAATAATAATAATAATAATAATAATAATAATAATAATAATAATAATAATAATAATAATAATAATAATAATAATAATAATAATAATAATAATAATAATAATAATAATAATAAACAATATTTTTATTGTGTGTACTCTGAAGGAGTCTCTGCGAAGATTGCCGTCACAATTGGGCAGGGGCTGCCTGGCCGCTTGCTTCACCTGGAACGACTGGGTTTGATTCCCCGCCAGAAAGAAGATAAATTTAAGAAATTAATTCTTGGGGGTAAAGGCGGCCGGACGTAGAGCTAACCTCTGTACGGTACGTCACCAAGTGCCGGGGTTACCTTCCCCCTCTACCAGCGCCTCCATGGCTTGTAATTTAGCTACAACAGTCCGACTCCTTGCCTCAATGCTAAGCACTGATGCCTTCGGTTCAGAGGGTCCCGGGTTCGATTCCCGGCCACAGTGGAGATTTTAATCGTGTCTGATTAATTTTTCCCGCTTGGGGACTGAGTGTGCGTGTTTTGTTCCAACACTATTCTCTTCATATTGAGACAACATACCACACAGGGCGCCCGGGCGTAAAACATGACCAAATCCACATGCGCAACACAGTTCGCACCCGCGACCCTACAGGTGTGGGAAAAGCGGTAGAAGAAGAAGAAGAAGAAGAAGGGGTGGATTTTCGATTAGTCTGCCGTTGTTTCCATACACACGCGAACTTTACATGTTTTTTCAGGTGGTGGACTGTGTGCCAGCTTCCAGTCGCCCAGCCAGACTCGTCTAAAATCAGGGGCGGAATCGAACCGGCAACCTTCGAAATCGAAGATCGTTACACTATTTTGGATGCAATATTCTTTCCATTAGACGCAGCGTAAGCGGAATTCGTCCTACAGGAGGAAGAGGACCTGTTTGCCTCTTGTCTGAGTGAGCCGAGTTGTATTATAGCAGAGTTTTGGGGTTTTAATAGCGGATTATTAGTTTCAAAGGAACTGGGCATTTGTATTGTCACCAACATTCATGCAGCTGTACACCATACACCACACTGCACCAACCTAGAGAAATTATTATTATTATTATTATTATTATTATTATTATTAATATTATTATTATTATTATTATTATTATTATTATTATTATTATTATTATTATTATTATTATTATTATTATTATTATTATTATTATGTCACACTGACACAGACAAATTATATGGAGACGATGGGCTAGGACTGTGAACGAAATGACCGTGGCTTTAGTTAAGGCCTGTTTGAAAATGTGAAAGCATGGAAAACCATCTTCATTGCTGCCGACAATGGGGTTCGAACTCACTATCTCCCCAATGCAAGCTCGCAGCTACCTGACCAATACCGCGTAACCAACTCGCTCGGTATTATTATTATTATTATTATTATTATTATTATTATTATTCACTGACAGCTGGCATCGAACCCACTATCCTCGTAAAAAGACATCAACGTTTCATTAACTTGTGTAGGATGTGATAAATGGACAATGTAAATTTAGACCGGAAGAATTCCTACTTCGTGAGAAAAAGGAGCAAGGAAAGGGGAATCTATGCAATGCAACAATCAGTGTAAAAAAATAAACTAGGAGAAAAGGGACACTTTTCCGCCCATTCGACTGTGCTACTGTCGTTATTATTGAGCTACTGACTCTCTGTTGTCTTTTGTTCGTCTTTATTACCATTAATAATGCATGGTGGGGACAGAGCACGCCCCCCTCTGACAGATTTGGCGGGAAAACTCCATCTGAAGACAAAGAAACACAAGCAAGCACATGCTGTAGGCCAGGGGTAACCAAACTCCAAGGGCAAGCAGCCCACACAGCAAGCAAGGTTCAGATGGAAAGTTCCGTTGTTCTCAGACACTGTACTTCTCATTGACGGGTTTCGCAGCACCAGTCAGTCAGTGACATAACCCCTCCCTTAATTCCTCCAGTGATTATCTTGCTGATCTGTGTGGGCACTACCAGGTGCCAGAGATGGATAAAGTGTACCCTTCTTCGCAATAATCTCCTTTTCAGGACTGAACACGTCTCTCTCTCTCTCTCTCTCTCTCTCTCTCTCTCTCTCTCTCTCTGCGGTTTTTGAGTAAGACAAGAACATTTAGGGGATAGAGGTGGCAGTGAATGAGTACAAACGTGTTATTGATGTGCGCCAATTTTTTATCTAAATAACCATACTTCAAGTCCTTTCTCAATACAAATACTGGACTAAATGTGAGTATTACGACTCAGTGTAAACTTCGAGGACTGGACTCGACATCATTTTATTTAATTGGAGTGAAATTGATCATTTTCTGTTCTACGTGTAGAAATCCGTTAGGGTATCAATAACCAACAGTTGAACATCGTAATTCAGGGAGGCTTCAAAGCCTTCCACCCTCAAAGAAATGGCTTCTTACCAAGGAAATCAGTCCGTACATAACCTTACCGATACTTCTACACATAATGTACCTAAGCAGTCTCAGATAAGTTATGCTTCTGTAATGCAGTTAACACCAAAAAAAGAACAGGCTATTATTATTGATGCTCACGACGGAATCCCAATAAGAGACTACGTCCTTGCTGTAGGAAAAATAACAGATCCAGCGAACATACGTTATATATCTCGTATTTCAAACTCAAGAATTTGCATATTCCTATCGAACACAAAAATTGTTCAGGAATTGTCACTCGGTCACCCTGTAATTGAAAATGAACATCCACAGCCTCTTTCCAGTCATTTGACCGGGTCAGGAATGGAATGAATGAAGGCCCCTTCTAGCGGCGAGGATGTGAATTGTGCCGGCTGCCGAGGCCTGTCGCGCTCCTCCGGGGCAATGATTAATGAATGATTAATGAAATGAAATGAGATTGGAGAGTGTTGCTGGAATGAAAGATGACAGGGAAAACCGCAGTGCCCGCAGAAAACCCTGTCCCGCCTCCGCTTTGTCCAGCACAAATCTCACATGGAGTGACCGGGATTTGAACCACGGAACCCAGCGGTGAGATGCCGGCGCGCTGCCGCCTGAGCCACGGAGGCTTACCCTGTAATTAGAATCAATAATATTGATCTCACTCTCAGACCGTTAATTGTCGCAAACAAGAGACTGATATTATCCAATATATGTCCTATTTTACCCAACTCAGTCATTGAAGAACACTTACAACAATTGGGTATCAAACCAATGTCATCTATATCCAACCTAAAGGCTGGAATTAATATTCCGGGATTCACACACACACATTCTTAGCTTCCGCCGACAACTATATGTTAAACCTGACGATTTCAATAAACTACCGAATGCACTACAAATATGTTTTGAAGGAACCAATTATTGGATCTGCACTTCGTCAGACGTTCCCACCTGTTTTATTTGCAAAGAAGAAGGTCACCTGGCCCGAGTATGTCCCTCACTACCTGAGACTCTAGACGAAAACAACCAACCACCTAATCAACATTCAATTTACTCCAAGGAGGATACCTCCAACCCAGCAAATGCAACTACGAATCCTCAGCCAACTACTGACCCTCAGCAAATTATTGAACATTCTAATGACACATCATCTTCCTCTAGAAACCTCCCTCAACAGGTCGTCTCCTTGAACTTGAACATTTCAGTCCAATATATGAAGCAAATAAAGAATCACTGATAACTAAACCTCAAGGAATAAAACGACCCTTCCTTTCAAGTGACTCTTCGAATAACACTTCCAAGGCTGATAATAATTCCTTCTTAGATAATTCTTCTATCTCGGGAGATGATAAAACAGATGATGAATTCCCTGTTCTAGGATCACATAAAACCCGAGACATTAAACAACCTAAGAAGAGACTAACGGCATTAAATCCCCTCAGTCTTGAAGAACAACTACTTCCTGTTAAGGAAGTAATAGAAGCTAATCCCTCAAATTTTATTCTTAATTTCACACAACTCAAAAGTTTATTTGAAAATACTAAAGGAACATCAGCAACAAATATGTTACCTATTGCATTATCTTACACCTCCCAAGTTGACGATCTCATCGAGACCCTGCATAAACTATACCCCTACAATCAGGACAAAAAAAATTAAAAACCAGAGTACCAGACTTGTTAAGAAACTACTTACTGCCATAAACAGAGAAAGCAATAGGCCTGCCCCAGATCAGACAATCCCAATAACTGATAAGGATCAAATCTAGTAAATACATCTCTTAAAAGCCATCATGAATTCTTGGATACTGCAGTGGAATATGAACGGATTTTACCCGCAATACGAATATCTACAACAACTTATTAATGAACACCAACCCGAAACAATCTACTTACAAGAAACTAATCTTCGAGATAACTACGTAGCTAATATGAGACAATTCACAGCATATCACAAAAACCGCAACAATCCCATTCGTGCAAGTGCATGTTTTGCTACTTACATACGTGACAATGTTCCTCAAAGAGAAATACCACTAAAAACCAATTTCGAAGCAGTAGCAGTTAGTGTATTTCTCACATTTTCCCTATGCATTTGTAATATTTATTTGCCCAGCAGCCAGAACATGGATTTAAATTAATTAGTAGATCTGAGATTAGGAGATTTTAACTCCCATAACATCCTATGGAACTGTCTCTACACTAACACAAGAGGAAGAATAATTGAATCGTTGCTAGATTCTGAAAATTTGATCCTAATAGACTCTAATGGTCCTACTCATCATGATATCCAGCACGGAACTTTTAGTACTATAGATCTGTGCCTGACAACTCCAGATGCAGCAACGATATATACATCATCAGCTAGCGAAACCCTTTTCGGAAGTGATCATTTTCCTATCATAATAAATGGAAACAACAAGCCCCACCCAAGTGTACGCCCAAATAAATGGAATACTAAACATGCTAATTGGCAAGAATACAAAGAAAATATTAAGGCAGAGTTATACAGATTACCACCACCTACCCATTTCAAAAATTACAACATTGACTATATCGTAAGAGAATTCACCAATATCATACTTAAAGCCGCATAAAATTCTGTTCCAAGGACCAGCAATACAACTTACAGAAAATCATTTCCTTGGTGGAATGATTCCTGTAAAGATGCAATTAAAAAGAAAAGCCAAGCATTCTACAAGTATAAACGCCATCCCACTTTACAAAACAAATTACGGTTCCAAGAAAGTCGTGCTCCAGCCCGAAAACTCATAAAAGAGAGTAAACGAGCATCTTGGCTGAAGTGTGTGTCATCTCTTTCTCATCAGACCCCACAAAACACAATTTGGGAACACCTACAAAAAATAAGAGGGCTTAAAAAACCCTCACGTATCATAGCCCTCAAGTATTGTAAACAAAGGAAGAGAATTAAGTAATTTAATAGATATATATTTACCAGATATTGTAATAGGAGTTGAATCATGGCTGAGAAATGATATAATGGATGCAGAAATTTTCTCACGGAACTGGAGTGTATATCGTAGAGATAGGATAGGAATGGTGGGAGGGGGAGTATTCATTCTGGTGAAAGAAGAATTTGTAAGCTACGAAGAAGTTAAAGGTGAGAAACATGAAATTCAAGGTGTAAGGCACATTTCTAAAGATAATAGGCAACTTGATATATTTGGAGTGTACAGACCGGGAAAGGGTAGCACTGACACGGATTCAGAATTATTTGATAAGATAATCAGCTATGTAGGAAACGACATGGAAAGAAATGTGATTGTAGCGGGAGATCTGAATTTATGGGAAGGAAATGCGAACGACAGGAAGCATGACCAACAAATGGCAAATAAGTTAATATGGGAAGGACAGCTGATTCAGAAAGTGATGGAACCAACCAGAGGGAAAAATATCCTGGATGTGGTGCAGATAAAACCAGATGAGCTCTATACGGAAACTATAGTAATAGATGGTATTCGTGATCATGAAGCTGTTTTTGTCGTAGTTAAAAATAAATGTGATAGAAAGGAGGGTCTTAAAAGTAGGACTATTAGGCAGTACCATATGGCTGATAAAGCAGGCATGAGGCAGTTTCAAAAAAGGAACTATGATCGGTGGAAAACAGTAAATAAAAATGTAAACAGACTCTGGGATGGGTTTAAAGAAATTGTTGAGGAATGCGAAAACAGGTTTGTACCTTTAAGGGTGGTAAGGAATGGTAAAGACCCACCTTATTATAATCTATATATATAAAATAGCTTGTCCTGACTGACTGACTGATTCATCATCGCCGAGCCAAAACTACTGGACATAAAGAAATGAAATTTTGGGCATAGATTCATATTAAGATGTAGGTGCTCGCTAAGAAAGGATTTTTGGATATTCCTTCGCTAAGGGGGTGGAAAGGGGGTTGGAATTTTAAAATGAGTGTATCTATATCTCAAAACTTTGAAAGTTTACAGATGTAAAAATTGGTATTTAGAATCTCCTTTAAAAATAAGGAAATACGTATTTTTTTGTTTTCAGAAAATCCCAATAGAAGGGGAGAAAAACGGTAAAAAAGGGGGTTGGATGCCTTTAATCAGAATACCGGCACTTATATCTCAGAAACTGAAGAAATTACAGACCTGAAAATTGGTACTTTTGATCTCTTTTAAAAATAAAGAAACACGTATTTTTTTAATTTTGAAAAATCCAATTAATGGGAGGGTGAAAAGGGGGGTGAATTTTTAAAAACAGTGCATCTATATCTCAAAACGTTTAAAGTTTACAGATGTAAAAATAGGTATTTAGAATCTTCATTAAAAATAAAGAAACACGTATTTTTTTGTTTTCGGAAAATCCCAATAGGAGGGGTGAAAAGGGGTGAAAATGGATTGAATGCCTTTAATGAGGATACTTATATCTCAGAAACTGAAGATATTACAGACCTGAAAATTGGTATCTTTGATCTCTTTTAAAAATAAAGAAACACGTATTTCTTTGTTTTTGGAAAATCCAAATAATGGGGGTGAAAAGGGGGGTGAATTTTTAAAATGAGTGTATCTATAAATCAAAACTTTTAAAGTTTATAGATGTAAAATTTGGTATTTAGAAATCTCCTTTAAAAATAAAGAAACACGTACTTTTTTGTTTTCGGAAAATCCTAATAGGAAGGGTGAAAAAGGGTGAAAAATAGGTTGAATGCCTTTAATGAGGCTACTTAATTTCAGAACCTGAAGATATTACAGACCTGAAAATTGGTATTTGGGATCTACTTTAAAAATAAAGAAACGGGTATTTTTTCGTTTTTGGAAAATCCAAATAATGGGGGTGAAAAGGGGGGTGAATTTTTAAAATGAGTGTGTCTACATCTTAAAACTTTAAACGTTTACAGATGTAAAAATTGGTGTTTAGAATCTCCCTTAAAAATAAAGGAAGACGTATTTCTTTGTTTTCTCTAAATCCCAATAGGAGGGGTGTAAAAGGGTGAATAATGGGTTGAATGCCTTTAATGAGGATACATATATACCAGAAACTGAAGATATTACAGAACTGAAAATTTGTAAATAGGATCTCTAAAAATATAGAAACACGTATATTTTTGCTTTTGGAAAATTCAATTAATGGCGGTTAAACAGGAGTGGTAAATTGGGGTGAATTTTTTGAAAGACTATAACTACAGAATATCTGAGAAGCGTAAAATGTTACAGACGTAAATGGTGGGTATTTGGAATCTCATGTAAGTGTAAAGAAACATTGGTGATTTGTCTTTGGAAACTCCACTTAAGGGGAACTAAAATGGGGTGAAATTTTAAAATGAGAATTTCTACAGTATATCTCAAAAAACTTAACATGTACAGAAGTGAAAAATGGTCATTTTCTTATCCTATTAAAAATAAAGAAAAGTGTATTTTTAGTTTTCGGAAATACAACTTGGGTAGTGGGGGGTGGGGGTGGGTAAAAGTGACTGAAAATGGTGTTGAATTCTTTTAATCAGGCTACTGATCTCTCAAAAATGAAGATGTTACACACGTGAAATTTTATTTTTGGAATCTGCTTTAAAAGTAAACAAACACGTATTCTCGGAAAATCCAATGAAGGGGATTTGGAGTGTTAAAGGATAGAAAAAATTAATTGACTTAATTGTATGAGAATACATACATCTAATAAAACTAAAGTTGTTACAGACGTGAAAATTGGTATTTTGATCTCCTTTAAAAACAAAGAAAATGCGTTTTGGGGGGGAAACAATATTAGGGGGGGGGGCGGGAGTGAAAAGGAGTTGAATTCCTTTCATGAGGACACATAAATCAAAAACTGAAGAGGTTAGAGTGGTGATAACTGGTATTTAGAAGATCCTTTACTATTAAAGGAACAAGTATTTTTTGGTTTAATATCACTTTGTGAGGGAGGGGGGGGGGTGTGGAAGGAAGTTAAAAACGTGAATTATTTTTAAGGGGATACTTATATCTCAAAACTGAAGGTAATAAACGTGAACATTGTATTTGCAATCTCCTTTAAACATAAAGAAACACGCCTTCTTTTAATTTTTTGGAGGGTGGGGGAAAATAAACTTAACGGCGGTGGGGTGTAAAAGGAGGTGAGACCAATTGATTTTACTGTTCGTAATGTACTTATAAGGAGCCTCCGTTGCTCAGTCGGCAGCGCGCCGGCCTCTCACAGCTGGGTTCCGTGTTTCAAATCCCGGTCACTCCATGTGACATTCGTGCTGGACAAAATGGAGGCGGGACAGGTTTTTCTCCGGATACTCCGGCTTTCCCTGTCATCATTCATTCCAGCAACACTGTCCAATATTTCATTTCATTTGTCACTCATCGATCATTGCCCCAGAGGGGAGCTTCGACAGCCAGCACAATTCCTATTGTCGCCGCTAGATGGGGCTTTATTCATTCCATCCCTGATCCTGTCGAATGATAGGAAACAGGCTGTAGACTTGCGATGTACTTATTCTGATCATAAACCGATCATTTTTAATCTTTCCTGGGTTCTTTTTCAACAGCCATATTTTCCTTCGGAGAACGTTCTTAGATTAGAGTAGATTCTCCTGGCATATAAATAAAAATTTAAACACATTTGAAATAAACGATAGGAATGAGATTGGCCGTCAAATTGTTCACCTCTATAATAAGGTCAATAATACACGGAGGTATGTCATTCGTATCGCCAGAAATTCCGCACACTTGCCTACGCGCAACAATGGTGCTGGTCACATTGTTAGCAATGACAATGGCAGCAGATGTATTTTACCGCCGAGTAGCGGTCTTGCATATTGCTGTGGGGTCCAGAACACCAATAATAATAATAATAATAATAATAATAATAATAATAATAATTGTTACCGAGTTTTTGTGGTAGTTAAGCATGAAAGAAGGTGCTGGGTGGTGAATAGGTCTCAAGCTACTAAAGAGAAATTAAATTTTAAAATTTAACAAGGTTATATTTTCTTTTCAAAATTAGGTAACAACAAATAGAACAGGTACTTAGTAGCCGAAATACAACTTGAAATGTACAATTACAGGGATTAAAGAATTTGGGCTTCGAGCCCTGAAAACACAATTCTTGAGCAACTAGCTCAACTTTACGATATACCAATTTCAACAAAGGGGCAGAAGACCCCACTCAAACCCTGGAGCCCTTGCTCCAAATTACACAGCAAAGCCTCCTCGAGGCATACAACTCTCAATTTTAGAAAAGAGCCACTCGCTCTTAAAATTAAGCCTCTCCCAGGCCACACCAAACTCAACTTTCAAGTTGTCCTCAAAGGACATATACACAGGGGTAAAATACCCAACCTACTGAGGTCTATTAGGTGAGAAAAGATTAATACATGACCTCTAAAATACAACTTGAGAGGAGGCGAACTTGCACTCCTAATACACTTTGCTTAAGCCCTACTTGGCACTAGGCCGTTAATACAAGGGCTAATCCCATACTACAGAGGTGACTTAAAGGCAATTTACATTACATTACGGGAGAATTGGTTGAGAAAAATAAGTTCACCTCAAGACGATGTGAGTGGGAACTCGAGAGGGTTAGCACTCTCTATCCCACAATGTAGCTTTACAAGAGAATAGAAGAAAAGAGTAGTTACATTTTAGGAAAAGGTTACATGATGGAAATGCTTCGAACCCGCCGCGAGTGTTAAACTGCCGACCTAGCCAGAAAAGAAGATATTAATAGGCCATTACCTGGTAGTAGATCGCTGCCGAGGAAAGAGGCGCTTCCCGCCTCCTGCTATGTACTTAATACACTGAAAGATGGAACAGAAGTGGCCCGGAGACCCCAAAATCAGCAGTTTATATCCTCTCGCGGAAGATTCTAGGCGTTAGGGGAAATAAAACACCCTCCCTCAAAGTTTTTATTGGCTAGGGAAACGAAACCCCTACATAGAGGAAGAAGAAACACATTATTGGTGGAAAATTAATTAAGGAAATTCGGGATTGGCTAGATCCAAAATAAGGGGAAAAAGAGGGGTATACAGCCAACTTAAACCATGACAGAAAGAAATTTAACAAAGAACAAACTCTTGAAATAAAAATTTCTCCAACAAAATAGTTCTTTGACTCCGCACTAGGTTGCACTATTGTTGATCTTCAGTAGTGTCCTCTAGAAGAGAAAGTTCACACTTCTTAATACAAGCAAAACAAAAGTACGTCGAAAATGACACAGTTCACAAACTCAAAATTTTCCAGGTAGTGACATCTTCAGAGAAATTTGGAAATTAAGACCGTAGATAAAGTTCAGACTTCCTCCAGAAGAGGAGTTTCAACTGGCGCAACTTTTAAATAAACAGAGTAGAGGTGTACCGCCCGGTACAATAATAATAATAATAATAATAATAATAATAATAATAATAATAATAATAATAATATCCTGGACGTCATCAACATGTGCGGACCGTGCTGGAAACGGGTCCTGGACGGGTAATGACTACGATTGCAGTCCGGCCGCCGGTTTAATACCGCCAAGGCACCTAAGAGGACACCACGCCGGATCTCCTCAAGGATTTGATCCACATTAAAAATGCTTATAGGAAAGCATGGCTGAGATTTAGGAACCCAACTGACCGGGTGGAATACCTGGACCTAGCCCGGGAAATACGAAATCGATTGCTGGAAAGAAAGATTGAAAAATGGGAGGAACGTTGCCGTAATCTCTCAGTAAACGAGTCAGATCACGAATATCGGCCGGTTGTATATAAAACGATAAGCATTCAATTATAAATTTCAGTATACTACCGTAGCGAAGCACGGGTATCTTGCTAGTCTATATATATAAAATAACTTGTCCTGACTGACTGACTGACTGACTGACTGGTTCATCATCGCCGAGCCAAAACTACTGGACATAAAGAAATGAAATTTGGGGGATACATTCATACTAAGATGTAGGTGATCGCTAAGAGAGGATTTTTGGATATTCCGTCGCTAAGGGAGTGAAAAGGGGGTGAAATTTTAAAATGCGTGTATCTATATCTCAAAACTTTAAAAGTTTACATATGTAAATAATTGGTATTTAGAATTTTCTTTAAAAATAAGGAAACACGTATTCTTTTGTTTTCGGAAAATCCCAATAGGAGGAGTAAAAAAGGGTGAAAAAAGGGGTTAACGCCTTTAATCAGGATACCGGTACTTATATCTCAGAAATTGAAGATATTACAGACCTGAAAATTGGTACTTTCGATCTTTTAAAAATGAAGGAGAAGGTATTTTTTTTGGAAAATCCCATTAATGGGAGGGTGAAAGGGGGGGAGAATTTTAAAAACGAATCTATATCTCAAAACTTTGAAAGTTTACAGATGCAAAAATTTGGTATTTAGAATCTTCATTAAAAATAAAGAAACACGTATTTTTTGTTTTCGGAAAATCCCAATAGGAGGGGTGAAAAGGGGGTTGAATGCCTTTAATGAGGATACTTAAATATCAGAAACTGAAGATATTACAGACCTAAAAATTAGTGTTTGAGATCTCATTTAAAAATAAAGAAACATGTATTTTTTGTTTTTGGAAAATCCAATTAATGGGGTGTGAAAGGGGGTGAATTTTTAAAATGAGTGTATCTATATCTCAAAATTTTTAAAGTTTATAGATGTAAAAATTGGTATTTAGAATCTCCTTTAAAAATAAAGAAACCCGTCTATTTTTGTTTACGGAAAATCCCAATAGGAAGGGTGAAAAAGGGGTTGAATGCCTTTAATGAGGATACTTATATCTCAGAAACAGAAAATATTACAGACCTGAAAATTGCTATTTGGGATCTCCTCTGAAAATAAAGAAACACATATTTTTTTGGAAAGTCTAATTAATGGAGGTTAAACAGGAGTGACAAATTGGGGTGAATTTGTAGAAAGAATATATCTACAGTATATCTCAGAAACGTACAATGTTACAGACGTAAATATTGGTATTTGGAATCTCCTGTAAAAGTTTTTGGAAACTCCACTTAAGGGGAACTAAAAAGGCGGTGAAATTTTAAAATGAGAATTTCTACACTATATCTCAAAAACTTAACATGTTACCGAAGTGAACATCCCTATTGAAAATAAAGAAACATGTCTTTTTTTGTTTTCTGAAAAACCACTTGGGTGGAGGGGTAAAAGTGACTGAAAATGGGGTTGAATTCTTTTAATTAGGATACTGATATCTCAAAAGCTGAAGATGTTACAGACGTGAAATTTGGTGTTTGGAATTTCCTTTTAAAAAGGAATATGTGTTTTTTGTTTTCGGAAATCCATCTAAAGGGAGGAGAGAAATTGAAAAATTAGTTGAATTATTTGTATGAGGATACTATTATCTCAAAAACGAAAGATTTTGCAGACCTGAAAATTGGTATTTGGAATCTGCTTTAAAATTAAACGAACACGTATTCTCGGAAAATCCAATGAAGGGGGGTAGGTGAAAAATTAAAAAAGTAATTGTATGAGGATACTTACATTTAATAAAAACTAAAGTTGTTACAGACGTAGAAATTGATATTTGGATCTCCTTTGAAAACAAAGAAAAAAGCGTTTTTGGGCGAAATCACAGATATTTGGATCTTCTTTAAAAACAAAGAAAAAAGCGTTTTTGGGCGAAATAATTTTGGGGGCGGGGGTGAAAAGGAGTTGAATTCCTTTTATGTGGACACATATATCAAAAACTGAAGATGTTAGAGTCGTGATAATTGGTATTTAGAAGACCCTTTACTATCAAAGAGACAAGTATTTTTAACGGGAAATTCACTTAAGGTGGGGGGGGGGGAATGTGAAAGGAAGTGAAGAAAAGTCAATTCCTTTCTTACGGGGATACTTATATCTCAGAAATGAAGGTAACAGACGTGAACATTGGTATTTGGAATCTCCGTTAAATTTAAGGAAACACGCCTTTTTTTTGGGAGGGGGTAAATCCACTTAACGGCAGTGGGGTGAAAAAGGAGTTGAGACCAACTGATTTTAATGTTCATAATGTACTTATTCTGATCATAAACTGGTCATTTTAAAACTTTCCTGGGTTCGTTTTCAAGAACCATCTTTTCCTTTGGAGTACATAAAGTTAGATTACAGTAGATTCTCCTAGCATATAAATAAAAATTTAAACACATTTGAAATAAACGATATGAATTATATTGACCGTGTAATTGTTCACCTCTATAATAAGGTCAATAATTCACGGAAGTATATCATTTGTGTCGCCAGAAATCTCGCGCACTTGCCTACGCGCGACGATGGTGCTGGTCACATTGTCAGCAATGAAAATGGCAGAGGATGTAATTTACCGCCAAGTGGCGGTCTTGCATCTTGCTGTGGGGTCCAGAACATCTATAATAATAATAATAATAATAATAATAATAATAATAATAATAATAATAATAATCATAATAATAATAATAATAATAATAATAATAATAATAATAATAATAATGTTCTGGACCATCGCCAAATGTCCGGACCGCGCTGGAAACGGGTCCTGGACGAGTAATGACTAAGAATTCAGTCCGGCCGCGGGTTCAGTACCGCCAAGGCACCGAAGATGACACCACGCTGGATCTCCTGAAGGATTTAATCCATATTAAAATGCTTATAGGAAAATATGGCAAAGATTTAAAGACCCAACTGGTCGGGTGGAATACCTGGACCTAGCCCGGGAAGTACGAAATCGATTGCTGGAAAGAAAGGTTGAAAATGGGAGGAACTTTGCCGTAATCTCTCAGAAAACGAGTCAGATCACGAATTTTGGCGGATTCTCTCAGAAAACGAGTTAGATCGCGAATTTCGGCGGATTATGTATAAAACGTTAAGCATTCAATTATGAATTTCATTATAATACCGTAGCGAAGCACGGGTACCTTGCTAGTAGAGAAATAAAGAGACTAAGAAGGAGGTGCAGACTGGAAAGAAAGAGAGTTAGAAATGGCTGTGGAAGTAAGGAGAAATTGAAGGAACTTACTAGAAAATTGAATCTAGCAAAGAAGGCAGCTAAGGATAACATGATGGCAAGCATAATTGGCAGTCATACAAATTTTAGTGAAAAATGGAAGGTTATGTATAGGTATTTTAAGGTAGAAACAGGTTCCAAGAAGGACATTCCACGAATAATTAATTAACAAGGGGAGTGTGTATGTGAGGATCTTCAAAAGGCAGAAGTATTCAGTCAGCAGTATGTGAAGATTGTTGGTTACAAGGATAATGTCGAGAAAGAGGAGGAGACTAAGGCCAAAGAAGTATTAATTGTTTGGTCGGAGGAGCTATACCAGATGAATGGAGAGTTGCTATAGTAGCCCCTGTGCATAAAGGAAAGGGTGATAGACATAATGCTGAAAATTACAGGCCAGTAAGTTTGATATGCATTGTATGTAAGCTTTGGGAAGGCATTCTTATTATATTAGACATGTTTGTGAAATTAATAACTGGTTCGATAGAAGGCAGTTCGGTTTTAGGAAAGGTTATTCCACTGAAGCTCAACTTGTAGGATTCCAGCAAGATATAGCAGATATATTTGATTCTGGAGGTCAAATGGACTGTATCGCGATTGACCCGTCTAAAGCATTTGATAGGGTGGATCATGGGAGACTACTGACAAAAATGAGTGCAATTGGACTAGACAAAGGAGTGACTATATTTCTAGAAAATAGATCTCAGAGAATTAGCGTAGGTGAAGCTTTATCTGACCCTGTAATAATTAACAGGGGAATTCCTCAAGGCAGTATTATTGGACCTTTATGTTTTCTTATATATATAAATGATATGAGTAAAGGAGTGGAATCGGAGGTAAGGCTTTTTGCGGATGATGTTATTCTCTATAGAGTAATAAATAAGTTACAAGATTGTGAGCAACTGCAACGTGACCTCGAAAATGTTGTGAGATGGACAGCAGGCAATGGTATGTTGATAAACGGGGTTAAAAGTCAGGTTGTGAGTTTCACAAATAGGAAAAGTCCTCTCAGTTTTAATTACTGTGTTGATGGGGTGAAAGTTCCTTTTGGGGATCATTGTAAGTATCAAGGTGTTAATATAAGGAAAGATCTTCATTGGGGAAATCACATAAATGGGATTGTAAATAAAGGGTACAGATCTCTGCACATGGTTATGAGGGTGTTTAGGGTTTGTAGTAAGGATGTAAAGGAGAGGGCATGTAAGTCTCTGGTAAGACCCCAACTAGAGTATGGTTCCAGTGTATGGGATCGTCACCAGTGTTACCTGATTCAAGAAATGGAAAAAAATCCAAAGAAAAGCAGCTCGGTTTGTTCTGGGTGATTTCCGACAAGAGAGTAGCGTTACAAAAATGTTGCAAAATTTGGACTGGGAAGAATTGAGAGAAGACGAGCTGCTCGACTAAGTGGTATGTTCCGAAATGTCAGCGGAGAGATGGCGTGGAATGCCATTAGTAGACGAATAAGTTTGAATGGCGTTTATAAAAGTAGGAATGATCACAATATGAAGATAAAGTTGGAATTCATGAGGACAAACTGGGGCAAATATTCATTTATACGAAGGGGAGTTAGGGATTGGAATAACTTACCAAGGGAGACGTTCAATAAATTTCCAGTTTCTTTGAAATCATTTAGGAAAGGGCTAGGAAAACAACAGATATGGAACCTGCCACCTGGGCGACTGCCCTCAATGCAGATCAGTATTGATTGATTTGATTGATCTGAAAACGACTGGATCAGTTACAACTACACATCAAGGTATTGCAAATGAATTAGCATAGAACTTCGCAAAAATTTCAAGTGATTCCAACTATGAACACAAGGCTCACTTCTGAGTGTAACACTATTCTTAGTAGTTATAAATGGCATCACGTCATGCGTTAACCTTCCTGTAAAGACCTGCCTCTTTGCTGACGACATGACTGTTTTTTGTAGAGGTCGCAACCTATCAACCACCCAAGAAATTATACAAAATTCTCTTGAAGATATTGCCAAATGGGGGAAAACACGCAGGCTTTACTTTTTCTTCAACCAAAACTAAATGCTTCTTATTCTCCAAACAAAAGAGTGATAGTAACTGCCCAGAATTGTACCTCAAGGGAAATAAAATTGAGATAGTAAATGAAATAAAAATACTAGGAATGACCTTTGACAGAAAATTAACATGGAACTCTCATCTAAAAACTGTAAAAAAAAAAAAAAAAAAAAAAAGATTGCCTACATCGAATTAATGTACTCAAATCACTGGCAGCTAACAACTGGGCAGCAGATTTTCATGTATTAATGCGCACTTACAAATCTATAATTCGCACCAAACTGGATTATGGTTCTATTATATATAATTCAGCTACAGCATCCTCACTGAAAATGCTTGATCCCATTCAAAACACGTCTCTCAGAATTGCCTTGGGAGCATTTAAAACTAGCCCGATCTCAAGTTTATTAATAGAAGCTAATTAACCCCCGCTTCGGACTCGCAGAAAACAACTGACTATCAACTACGCAGTAAAGATAGCGGCCTCTACTCACTCCAGAGCATATGGTTATGTTTTCCCACGCTATCAGCCTCAACGCTATTTCTCGCAACAAAAGAGACATATACCCTTCCACATTATGTTTACGCAATACTTACAGGAAATTAATTCTTCAGTTCCCCCGATTGCTTCAAGAACTAAGAAAGACATCACATTCCCTCCATGGAAAACTGAACCACCACCAATAATATTAGATTTAAGTGAATTCAATAAAGAAACAACAGACAGTACCGTATTTAAACAAATGCTATCTGAAAAGTGTGAAAGTCTGCCCAGACGCACTCCTATTCACATTGATGGCTCAAAAACCGATTATAGTAGCGGCTGTGCTGTTGTCCACCCCGATCACACAATGAAGTATGCACTACCAGCTACATGCTACATATTCACATGTGAACTGTATGCTATCCTAAAAGCTATGGAATCCATAAAGAGTCCCCCCCCCAAAAAAAAACTTGTTTAATCCTTAGTGATTCTTTATTAACAGTAAAACTAATTCAAAATGCATCATCCCAAATACATTAGCCCAAGACATACTGCAGACTTACAATACTGTGAAAAATAAAGGACAGCAAGTTACCATAATGTGGATTCCCTCACATAAAGGAATAAAAGGCAATGAGCAAGCTGACATATCAGCTAAAGAAGCAACTCGTCTTCCTGTACATGATCCAAACTTTCTAATTCCTCACACCGATGTTGCTCCTTCTCTTACTACAGAGATCCGAAAACAATGGTTAACTGAGTGGACACGGGAATAACCCACAAGACTCCATGATATCAGGCGTGGATCTACAGAAAAATTTGATGTTTCATTCCTTCAGCGTCGAGAACAAGTGCTCATTACTAGAATACGTATAGGCCATAGCAAACTGACTCATTCACATATCTTCTTTAAGAAACTTCCACCAATATGTGACACCTATCAAAAAAGGAAGACTGTTGACCACATTTTACTAGAATGCCATCTGTACGATCAACAAAGACAAATGTGTAATTTAAACCAGAATAATAGTGTATATGACATCTTCAACAAAGATACTCAATGTAAAAACATCATTAAGTTTTTTAGACAATCAAATCTATTCAATGACATGTAATCACTATCTGATCAACTGTTACTATTTTTGCAAATGTGAATCTATGTAATAACCTAATCCTGTATGTATAACTATGAATGTCGCGATATCACTTTCTAAGTTAAAGCGACAATAAAGAAACTTAACAAAAAATAACATTTAACTTATTCAACTTCTATAGCAGTGGCATTTGTACCTCCATTTGTATTTTTCGTTTCTATGAAATTATGATCATGGTCGGTGACCCTAGTGCTGATGTTCGCTTGACGGGAAACAGCAAAGGGAACAGTGGTCGCCAGTCCCTAGTCACATGAAGTGTGATGTGGGGCTGCCCCAGACCTGTCCGGAAGTAACGGACGTACTCTCTCCTCCTACAGCTACCACCCGACGTTCAAGACCAGGAGGGGACGTATTGTATATCTCTCATAAGAGAGCCGCTATGCTCTCTGTCACCAGTGTTCACAACTATATGCACTAAAACTCCCAAAGCCTGCACTGCACGATGTTCTGCAGGATACGTGGAAACACCAACAAATGTTAATTACGTTTTTATTATTTGTTTTTCGTCAGCCCGACAGGTTCTGCGCAAGGATGGAAGCGACCGTGGCCTTATATAAAGTACGGTTCCCAGTATTTTCCTATTGTGAAAATGATAAACCTGGGAAAACCATACCGTATTTCGGTTCAGAGGACCACTGGTTCGATTCCCGAACATACTGAAGATTACAACTGCCGCTCGGGGGATGGGTATTTGTGCTGGTCTACACATCGCACTACCAACTACAGTACCATAATCCACACAACATGCATTCCTTCAACTGCTGTAGATACTAAGCTCCTAGAATGATCTAAATGCTAGTGACCTAAGCCAGGATCAAACTCACTATCTTCCCCCACGAACCTACTCTGGCACTTTTTCTGAAGTATGAGCTCTGTCCTTTGTTTAATACATGGTGCAAGAATCATCACCGGTCCTTCCAGACCTGGCCATTTGGTGTGGTGGATACATCCGGAAATTCATAGAAAGGTCAACAGACTTTCCCAGATGATTTGACTGTGACACAAAGTTACATTTTCTAACATTGTCAAGAGTGCCAAGAAGTTCTTGAAAATCATGTCCTCTGCCAAGCGACTTGGCTGCATGGTTCGAGTCACCAAGCTGTTCGAATCCCACCATCGGCAGCTCTGCAGATAGTTTACCGTGCTTCCCCACAACCACGACCGCTCAGACTTTCCCACCCTTATGTCGATGTGTTAAACTCCCAGTGCACCCTCAAGGAGTCAAGAAGAAGAGGTCTCATTAAACTATCGTGACAAAACTGTTAGGATTAAATAAATCAGTCACTTGTAGTACTTACTTGTTAATTATTGTAGATTTCTTTACAGTAACGGTTCATGGTGTGGGTTACTGTAGTCACGTCCTAGTTCATGAGCCTTCGACAACGGCCGAGAGGCCTAGTAAATGGTCCTGAGTGTCGGGATACCAGTTGCTATGGAATGGGAGTGGGCATGTCGGATATATACTGAGTCATGGCCCTCCTTGTACTCAGGCGGCTAGGATAACACAATCCATCGTGGTCCAACCCGTTAGAGGAGCGATCCTCACTGGGACTATGTGTAAGTAGGGTAGCATCCTGTTTACAGAATTTACCGAGCTCCCACTTCCATTATGTTGACAGGCGATGGAGTTCGATGCGCAGCTATCAATATTAATGGGACCTATGCAACAAAGAAAATAGACCTGGCTGAATCGGCAAAGAGGTGCGTCTAGATGTGTTAGGGGAGATGACGAGGTAAAGATACGAGATTATAAAGTGTACTTGACGGGTGTTTAAAAAAAAAAAGGGAAGGGCAGAGTGCGAGCAATACTATTGCACGCAACATAATTAGGCACGTAAATGAGCGAATGATGTGGGTAGATTTGGCAGTTGGAGGAATTAGGATGAGAATTGTCTCCGTATACTGTATTACCGCGTGAGGGTGCAGATGAGGAGAAAGTTGACAAGTTTTATGAAGCCTTGAGTGACGCCGTAGTCAGAGTCAATAGCAAGGATAGGATAGGGGTAACGGGCGATTGCAATGCGAGAGTAGGAAAAAGAACTGAAGAATAATAAAGGGGTGAGGAAGATACGGAAGCGAATAGGATTAGGAAGCGTTTATTGGACTTCTGTTCTAGCATGGTATTTATTTATTTATTTATTTATTTATTTATTTATTTATTTATTTATGTATTTATTTATTTATTTATTTATTTATTTATTTGGTAAATCAAAACGGCGAGCTGCCGAATTACGCAGTTCTGCAATGGAGTAGCGCAATGTAAACTTGAAAGAGCAATGAAGAAAATCGTCTAATGAGAAAATTAGCGGAAGAAAATTAAAAACTAACAAAATAACTGTAGAGACACAACAGTTAACAATAAAACATAAAGGCAAAAGAAAAGAACGAGGAAAATGTAAAGATTGAAAGTAAAACGAAGAGAAGAACTTATAGCTAGGAAGCTAGGCACTGACGAATACATTCTTCAAACATAAGGCTACACATGGGAGGGTAGGGGCACCAGATACATAAAAGAATATATCAATTACACACTTTGAATTCAGGAAATCTCTTAGGAATGTGCGGAATTTCCGAGTATTTTTCGATGATAAGACCGCTATATAGATGATGATGATGATGCTTGTTGTTTAAAGGGGCGTAACATCTAGGTCATCGGCCCCTAATGGTACGAAATGAGACAAAATGTTATGACAATTTAAAAATCCATAATCCTCCACTGACCCGAATCCAAAACGTGAGGACGAAGATGGATGGATACGAAGTTAAAACAATCAGTGGATCCGACCTGCAATGCCCCACATTCCCAGAAACTAGCGTTAAACAATAGTATTATTGACCAAAGGACTGCTTCTAAAGCAAAATACTGAATCAATGATGCTTGTAGTCGGAACGGGTCCAAAATCCAGGTCATCGGCCCCTCATAATGGCACTTATCGCTAGGAAAGTACTGTAGAAACATGCTATTTGTCATGTTGCGGTACTAATCAAAAGTAGCGTAGACTCGCGGTATTCCACACATTATGGTACTACTCACAGGTAATGTAATGCGCATATGTAACACAGACCTATGGTGTTTCGCACATTGCGGTGCTACTTACAGGCAACGCAAACCTATACAGGCAAACCAAACCTACGGCGTTCCTCACATAAGTGGACTAACCACAGGGACCCGCACTATCCCGTGGTGTTCCTCACACAGTGGGTACTAAGCACAGGCAAGGCACAAACATGGTGTCGCTCATATAAGGGTACGAATCACACGTATTGTGATGCATCCTGGTTCACACACTGTCGCTACTAATCACAAACCTATTTTGTACCTAACATAGTGGTACTACGCGCAAGTAAAAGCGACCCATGGTATTCCCCGCGTGGTAGTACTAATCACAAGTAGTTTCATGGTTCTAATACAATCATAACTTGGTCGCCCCTTTTAGTCGCGCCGGTTAGGGGCATGCAGTTGTGAGCTCGCATCCGGGAGATAATGGCTTCAAACCCCACTGTCGGCAGCCCTGAAGATGGTTTTCCATGTTTTCCCATTTTCACACCAGGCAAATGTTGGGGCTGCACCTTGAATAAGGCCACGGCCGCTTCCTTCCCATTCTAGGCCTTTCCTGTCCTATCGTCGCCATAAGACTTATCTGTGTCGGTGCGATGTAAAGCAACTAGCAAGGAAAAAAAAAAACTTTTAGTCGCCTCGTACGACAGTCAGGGGATACCGTGGGTGTATTCTTCGTCTGCGTCCCTCGCCCACAGGAGGTTGTGTGTTTGATCCGCGAGAGGTATTTTATTTCCCTCAAGTCCGCCAGCAAGCCGGTTAGGACCCCCCTATCCGCCACCTGGGACGCGCCGCGCGAGAGTATCACCTCTCCCCCTGCTATGCCAGCGTAGTAGGTTCGTGGGGTCTGGATAGAGGAAGTGAAATGTGTCTGCAGACGAACAAGGGTAGAAAATATCCAGGACGAGGAAATTAGACAGAAATACATGGATATGATTAGTGGAAAGTTCCAAACAGTGGACAGTTAGCAGGTTCAGGAAGAGCATGGGTTGCATACAGCGATGCTATAGTAGAAAGAGCAAGGGAACGCTTCGCCTAGGAACAACTGTGTGGAGAAGAAGCGAACGTCTTGGTGGAATGTTAAAGTGAGAACAGCTTGTAAACGTAAAAAGAAGGCGTATCAGAAATGGTTCTAAAGAAGTGTTGATGCAGTTAGGGAATTGTACGCACATGAAAGAAATAGAGCGAGAAAATGGTTGTTGAATTCTAGAAGAAGCCGTTAGAGGATTTTAGTAATAACCTGGAAATCGCTGTTTGAATCAGAGTTTCACCGACTTTCACGATTTTATGCGAAAATATTAAAATACCACTCACTTTCGTTTCACTAATAATATGGATTATGAGTCAAAATACACTCATGGAAATAATTCAAATAATATGAGTAACTTTTATTAGTCATGTTGCCTATGAAACTATTTACTAATATTGTTAGGAATACTTACTAATTATTTGGACTCATAAAATAATTACTAACATTATTAGCAAATAACTCTATGAAACGTAATACTAATAATATTAGTAAAAATATTGTTTTATTAAATGGTTAGCGTGCTGGCCTTTGGTCACAGGGGTCCCGGGTTGGATTCCTGGCAGGGTCCGGAATTTTAACCATAATTGGTTTATTTCGCCGGCACGGGGACTGGGTGTATACGTCGTTTTCACCATCATTTCATCCCCATCACGACGCGCAGGTCGCCTACGGGAGTCGCATCAAAACACCTGCACCTGGCGAGCCGAACATGTCCTCGGACACTCCCGGCACTAAAAGCCATACGCCGTTTCATTTCACTAATAATATTAGTGAAAAATGATTGGACGAAAGCAGTAATTGTACCTATCTATAAGCAAGGGAACAGGAAGGATTACAACAACTATCGAGGTATCTCATTGTTCCGTATACCATACGAGGTGTTCACTGGGATTTTATGTCGGGAGATACAAATGTGGAGGAGGACCTGTACCTCGCCCAGGCGGTCTCAGCTGCTGAGCTAAACAGGGGCCTTGTTGGGGGATGGAAAGATCGGAAAGGGTCTTCGAGGATGAGGGCAGGAAGCGGCCGTGGTTTAAAGTTAGGTACCATCCCGGCATTTTCCTGGAGGAGAAATGGAAAATCACTTCGAGGATGGATAATCGACCCCCTCCCCCGTTCTATTCAGTTGACCTCCCGAGGCTTAGTAAACTCCGTCCCAGCCCTCCTACCACTTTTTAAATTTCGTGGCAGAGTCGGGAATCGAACTCGGGACTCCGGGAGTGGCAGCTAATCACACTAACCACTACACAACAGAAGCGGAGATGATGATGATGATTATTATTATTATTATTATTATTATTATTATTATTATTATTATTATTATTATTATTATTATTATTATTATTATGCATTTATTCGTATAGGGTACTAATGGACCACGAAAAGCGTCTACTTGATGTGAGATTTCCCAAGGCGCCACACTTCTTTCATCTTCTCACTGGGTGCTTTCTTCCTTTCTTCAGACTAAGTTGTTCCAGTCTTCAATTTCTTGACCTCCCGGCCCACTTTCCACTTATGTACTTTTTGTCTGAATATCGTCTGTCGTGTATGTCTGAGTCTGTGATGCCAGAAGTCTTCTCTAACTTCGGCGATCCACTTCATGTTCTTTATGCTTTCGGTGTATTCCAAGATCTGTTTAGTCAGATTATTATCATTGTTCCGGGGTTTTCGTGGATCACAGAGGCAAAAGAAGGCGCGGGCTGGAATGGGTCTATGTACGATAGTCACAGATGAATTTTAAAACTTTAAAATCCAGGTTAAATGTATTTTCAGATCTTAAATTTTAACAAAAATTTGCTAGGCAAGAAAAACAAGATTTCCGGTACAGAGGTAGTTTTGTACAAAATAGAAAAAACCCAGAAAGGTTAGTTACAATTGAGCTCCCTATTTATAGAAGTCCCTACATCACTAATGTAGCGTTCAGACAGATAGTCCAGGAGACGTATCTCCCAATTTCTTTTACATCATATTTAAAATACAATTATCAAGAACGGTTACAAGTTACGGCCTTCCAAAGGCACCACTCAATCTTTACACAAATGGATTTTACATTTGAAGGAAATAGCCTCAATGCTCTACAATTCAACCAAGGAGACTGAGCTCCCAAACCCTTACAGCCTACTCAAGGCGACCTTTAAGTTCTACATTGGTGATTAGAACGTCTTTGCTCATTAAAATTCACAATTTTCAGGCCTCTCTAGGCACAACCTACAACCTACAATTTACAATACCATATCAATTACCTTTAAAGTTTACACAGGGGTATCGAGTACCTATACTACCGGGCCTTCGTGAAAAAGAACAGGTTAAATTACTGGCCCAAACACAAAAAGTATGGAGGCGTACACTTGCGCTCCTCGAAATCAGAAATTAAAACCCTACTTGGGCTTATGGCCCGATGATGCAGAGGCTAACCCCAAGCTACTGAGGTGACTAGATGGACAAGTTAATTTACGATTTACAAGAGAAAAGCAGTTACAAAATGGTAAGTTACCTCAAGATTAATGAAGGGAAATTCGAGAGGGTAACGCACTCTCTATCACCGGTTTACAGTCCAAGTCCTTAGGACTTACATTAAATTTTACATGAGAAGGAAGTTTAGATTTTAGGAAATTGACTGTTACATAGTTAAAGATTGGAACCTTCCCCTCGAGTTCAGCTTGCAGAGATAACTACTGAGATAGACAACTAGTGGTCATTACCTGGGCTGGTGTTCTGCCTGCTGAAGAATGAGGACCCCCCGCCTCCTCTCTTAACACACACACTCGGTAATACGACGATTAATAAGACCTGTTAGCTCGAAAAGGCGTCAGCTTTTATACCCGATAGAAAGGTTCGAGAAGGCTCTGGACTAAATCCGGACACACCCTCTGATATTTATTTGATAGTTCGAAAAGTTACAAGAAGCCTATGATTGGCTAAAACATAAATACACAAAAAATTTTATCGGTCAGAAACCAACGCTGGCAGGATGAGTAATAAGTGTTGCAAAGCTTTAAATATCAAAAACAAGGAAAGTCAATTCAGTTCAGAAAACCTATAAACACAAATTTTCTTTAAATTTCTAGTTATTCCACCTTGCACCAGAGTGCATGACATCAGTTTTTTAATAGAGGCATCTTTGGAGAAAAGTACGAACTTCTAGAAATGATTGTTGCGACCTGTGATACACCGGAAAAAAAAAGAAAAAAAAAAAAGAAATCCAGTCAGTTTAGGAAACATTAAAACAACATACAGTATTACTCTACCACTTTAGTAGTGACATCTTTTGATCAACGTCCCAACTTCTTGCACTAGTTGTTTCAATTTTAATATGATAGGTAGCGTTCGAAGGCGCTTCCTTTAAATGCACGGGGATAAGGATAAGGCCACGGCCGCTTCCCTCCCTCTACCTTGTCTATCCCTTCCAACTTTCCCATCCCTCCGCAAGGCCCCTGTTCAGCATAGCAGGTGAGGCAGCCTGGGCGAGGTACTGGTCATCTTTCCCAGTTTTATCCCCTGACCCAGAGTCTGAAGATCTAAGACACTGCCCTTGAGGCGGTAGAGGTGGGATCCCTCGCTGAGTCCGAGGGAAAAGCCAACCCTGGAGGGTAAACAAATAAAGAAGAAGGAGAAGATGAAGAAGAAACGTCGTGCTGATCACACTTAGGCCTTCGGGCTGAGCAGCAGCCGCTTGATAGGGCATGGTTTGTGGTGGTTGGTGGTCTGCTTGCTACACAGTAGTGTAACGTTGTAAACACTCCCTGGTCATCCTCTGCTGCTGGAAGAGAAGTGGGAAACCACGGAAAACCACTTCCAGGATGGCTGAGGTGGGAATCGAACCCACCTCTACACAGTTGACCTCTGCTTGCTACACAGTAGTGTAACGCTGTAAGCACTCCCTGCCCCACTTAGAGCGGGAATCGTGCCCGGAACCCCATGAACCGCTGACATCCGGTTGCTAGATTTAACATTAATTTACTGGCATGTAGCGAGTGCAGTGTCCTTAAGTCCCACATATGTTTGGCAGTTATCACTTGCGTGCTTATCATTAATAAGCAGACCTTGGACATCTCAGATCGGATACCTGTCCGTGCTGTGTATGTGTCGGGGTTGGAACACTTGCAATAGCACTTGGGGTGGTGCCATTTGTACGGAACTTCGGTTTTCAATAAACTCCGATATGAACAGACGTTTCTTTGCAATCATGGTAGTGAATCTGGATTAACTTTATAAGTAACTGTTAATATTATAAATTGTAAGAGATACCTAGCCGACTTCACGCCGTTTCCAGAGATCACCACGAGGAGGTCGTCTCTTTGCGTTATATATGTGTTACTCTATGTAAGTTAAGTTTTGTCATTCTTAATGCTTTTTCAAAATATTAGCATATTTACATGATTATCCAATCATATTACAGTGTCAACGTTTTACTTTTCTTAATCCTGATTCAGAATATTTACATCCAGCAATATTCCGGTTAGAGTTTCACTGTAGTTTCTGAGCGTAAGCCACGTTTGCTATCAATGTGTATTTTTTTAAGACCTTTCAAATCTCCTCATAGATCTTCAGTGCTGATTTCTTCCTTCTTTCCCCATCGATATTGAAAACTATCCTGTCTAATTGATGACCGTAGTACTCCACGTCATCTCAATTGCACTTTCGAAAGTGGTTGGTCTGGTGCTGCCTTCCACAACAGTGCAGCCATTGATGGACGATATATAGTGAGTGGTAAGACACCCTTCGGGTGTGCTCTCCTCAATACATGACCAAACATTTCAATCATTTCTAGAGGAGTATGCGTTAGTGCTGAACACATTCGAATGTGAACTAGAATTTCTTCATTCTCTGTACATAGTAACAAAGCCACAATCTTGTAATTTCCTCCATAGACACCGATGAAAATAGCAATACGGCGATTTCGAAGTCCATAATAAATGTGTGTTCTAACCAGCATTGAAGAAACGGTCGTATGTTTCCTGTTTCTTCTTTGGTAACAGTGCGTAGACAGTCGAATCGTGTTGGCTTCCTTCCAAGAACTTCCAAAATTGGCGTGGATGATAAGTAATTGCCCGAACTGTTTCCTTGAACTCCTGAAGGTTCCGTCAACGAAGAAGGAAGAATAATTTGAGAAAGCAGATTTTCCTTCATCGCTGACAAACACTAATATCCTGTCTTTAGGCCCCCTGTTATCTGCAAGTAGGAGTTTTCCACAGTAGTTCATGGCTATGTGGTTTTCCTTTATTGTTATTATTATTATTATTATTATTATTATTATTATTATTATTATTATTATTCCTTCATAATCGATCGGGCCTTGTGTAGGTCCCATTGTGATATAATTGTTTGGCAGAGATGTCACCAGGTCTCAGCCTCGATTGACGAGCTACTGTACGTTTCCCTTGGACGTGTTTTTCCTTTGCTACACATTTCTCACTTCATTCGCCGCTTCATTTGCCATGCAAACGTGACTTGCCTTGTCAAAACTTTACATTTACTCTTCTTGAAATTTAAGCACGGCCAATAAGTCTTTATTAGTATAGTCCACAATATAGTGATATTCCTTGGTCTTGGTGAACTCCATAGCGGGTGGGTCTTCTCCTCCCCTGCTTCTGGGCCTGTCAGTGTAGCTGACATGCTTAGCATTTTGCTGGATTGTTTGCTGTGCAAGTATCACAATTTCCAACTATCATCGACAGGGGTAAAGAGGAGTCACCAATTCTACTGGAATATTTCACTGGTACGTGTATCCGTAGTGAACAGGACGTAAACATGAACTGGTCTTCGGGTGTAGATTAAGCCCAGTTTTACGGTCGGATGCCTTTCCTGACGAGTTTGTGGTGTATTGCGACGAACTCGAGTGACAGGAATTAATCAAATGTGGTTAAAATCGAACACAAGGCCCTCTGGGGTGACCATTAAGCAAACAGCCCGACCAGTGAGAAATGATGGAAACGAACAAACTCCCACTCGACTGAGCTGTGAGCTTGCATTCGGGAGATAGTGGGCAACCCTGAAGATGTTTTCCGGGGTTTTCCATTTTCACACCAGGCAAATGCTGAGGCTGTGGCTTAATTAAGGCCACAACCGCTTCCTTCCCTCTCCTAGCCCTTCCATATCCCATCGTCGCCGTACGACCTATCTGTGTCTGTGCGACGTAAAACAGAATTAATAAATGTACAGGAGTAAAAGTTGGGTTACAAGTAACAGACATGAAATTAGCGAGAATGATTACTGGTACAAAACCGAGGGAATAATGATAGGAGGGTGCTCGGAAAGAGTAGATAGAGGCTGATTTAGAAATGAACTCGATGGACGAGACTATAATGCGATGCGAACGGAGAATGTTAGGTTACGTACATAAGAGAATCATGGATTCGGGGATGGAGGGAAAGAGAAATAGAGACCAAGACGGCGTTGCATAAACTCAGTTTTGAATTGTTTAAAGAAGTAAATGAGGCCTACAAGAAAGTAAAGCGGGTACAAGGCCGGTATCGTCGCGATTGCGAACAGTCTTGATTGCGGACAGTCGCGACTGAGGACACAAAGTATTTGGGAAGAGTGCCAACTCGTTCCAGGGTATTCCCTTTTCAGTTGCGTCTTTATTGTGGACAGTCTCGATTGCGGACACACCATTAGTAGTCTCGATGTGCTTATTTCCTACATGTAAGCCTTCGTGAAATAAAGAATCTATATTGTACGGTACTTTTATTACTAGTGCAAGTGCGTAAAGGTTCATGGTTAGAGCTAACCGGGAACGCACCTCACTTATTTTCGAGGTAGGCCTGCCGTGTAGCTCCGCACATGAAGTTAACGGCAGGGGGTCGGAAGACCCACGGACGCCCTGAACCCGCGCGGTTAACCGTACTCGGCCTTTAAAATAATGAAGACCTAGTCCCCTAATTAGCTGCTCTCTTTGCTTTGTCAGAATAACCGTTTGCACATTTTAAGAAGTTTGTCATTTTTACTACTAATTATTTACGTATTAATTTAGGCTTATAGGCCTAATTATTTCTCATCTATAAGATTCGTCATAATTTTACATACATACTGTTAATAATACACTCTTATTTACAACATACGTTTTTGAACGAACGACAATTACGCTACTCCATTCTGAGGGCAAATGACATTATATTTAAAAACCTTTCCAAGTTGCCATCCTCATTGTAATTCCTCGTGCTTCGAGCAATTATTTCGTCAAGTTTACAGTACTTTCTTTTTTTAAGTTCCTTTCAAATTTAAGTCCATCCGCATAACTGAATTATCTGAATTCTATGCTTCCAGCTTTAGACAGGTGATGAGATGTCTTATTCATGGGTGAGGCCTTCCGATTTTACTATTGATTTTGTAATTCCACCCTTCAGTGGCATTGTTTGTTCTGTGTCTAATGTTAAAACAGTTCCATATCTCCAGCGGCATAGACTCAAAGTCATTGCTCAACAAAATAATCGAAGAATTCTGTTAATTTCACATCCGGCGGAGCATGACTGTGAATTAGAATCCATCCACCCTCTAATTCTTCAGGCTTCAGGAAAGCAAGTGCAGCACATTTTCTTACATTTCGTCTAATTTCTTCGTTTTCCTTGTAAAGAGTCGTCCTTCCTATTTCCTGAACCTTCTTCCTCAGACACTGCGTGAAATGAAAAAATCATCCGTGAATCTCAGATTGAGAAAATGTTGCTCTTAGAGCAAAAATAGCACCAGTCTCAAAGTCTACTGTGAATTTCTCTGGTTTACATTCTGGAACAGCTTGCACAATGTTTTCGAGCATCCGAATATATGTTCCCTTTTTCTTGTCAGGAAGAAGTGCAAATACAATAGGAGTGATGTTAGTTTCACTTTAACTATTTCCCAGGTCCACATGTATCGTGTATAGTTGGGCGAACTGACTGCTTACACTCCTAAATGTACCGTCAACGAAACAGAACGTTCTTTCTCGCAACATTTCCTTAGGTAAAGAACTGCCGAAAATTAATATTCTGTCATCTGTGCCGTCATCTGAAAGCAGAAATCTCTTTCCGTCAGACATTTTCAACAATTCTTCACTGAGGATGATTTCTGACGCTAACTTGGGTTCTTTCTGCACTCCATGATCATTATTCCTTCCATAGTACATTGCATGTTTAATATTTATAAACTGAGGAATGTGTGTTACAAGTTCATATCCTTTATTATGCAAATTTTGAAATTCTTCAGAATAAATCTGAGGTATAGAAGAACTAGGCTCTTACCTAGCCCGTTTCTTTGCACGAAATATTGCTTGTTTTACATTCAGTTGAGCCTCATCAGGTATGCAATCATGATTTACAATTCTCACGACTTCATTACCTAAAATAAGTAAGCAAATAAATAATAATTAGTAGTTAAATATTAATAATACAAATAAGAATAACAAATATTTAATAATAATAATAAACATTACTTTGGTTGCTAATAACTACATTAATACTTTAGCCCGGCTGTCAAGATTTTCACACCCGCGTAACGATTGTCGTTTGTTTACACGCTCGTGGCCTTCTACGAAAGAATGTTGTCAAATGGTGCTCAGTGCTGACAACCTCTGTACTTAGGAACTAGTCATATTGACAAAGATACGTAGTAGGCTACTCCTATTCGTCGGACCTCAAAAGTAATATATTTATTGCTCCAGGGATCATACTATTTTGCTGTTTTAACTGCCCGCGCTAGTCATATTCATAAAGATAATAAGAATTAACAGACATAGCACTCCTATTTGTCGGAGCTAGCCCTGGACTTCAAGAAAGTTCTTGCCGTGCGGACGGTTAAGAATAGGATCGGGACAAGACATTTTCTTGTGCTTTTATTGTGCTGGGGTTGGTAACGGATTATGATTAACATAATTGACTGCAACGACATCACGTTGCACTTCACATTAGCCAATAGGGATGCAAATAGCTACTTCAGAAATGAAAATGGCGAGTAACAGTCTTCATTAGGTTATAAAAGTAAATATACTTCTTCGGGCGGGATGGTGGGTTCGTGGACTTCGCAATGATCACATCTCTCCTCTGAGATGCTCTCCAAGTAAGATTTCATTATTTCCCATTTAATATAACATTACAAATAACTTGACAGCCGGGCTACATTTTTACCATAACTGCAACCAAATTAAGTAAGAAACTTTTCTACACGCTTCATGACTCGTGCACAGAGACTTTGTCAATCCGTCAGTTTGTCAACCTGGAAAAAATAAATTTTTTTTTTTTTTTTTTTTTTTTGCTAGGGGCTTTACGTCGCACCGACACAGTTAGGTCTTATGGCGACGATGGGATGGGAAAGGCCTAGGAGTTGGAGGAAGCGGCCGTGGCCTTAATTAAGGTACAGCCCCAGCATTTGCCTGGTGTGAAAATGGGAAACCACGGAAAACCATCTTCAGGGCTGCCGATAGTGGGATTCGAACCTACTATCTCCCGGATGCAAGCTCACAGCCGCGCGCCTCTACGCCAACTCGCCCGGTAAAAAAATAAAATTGCATCACAGTTAATATAATGTATTTTAATATATTTGCAACTAAAGTTTAAATGAATCAAGAGTTGAAGCTTAATAGAGAGGTATACATATTAATCAAATCTGTTAAGATGAAGTTCTGTTACATAACTTTAGTAAACAATTTTCCTTTGTAATTCTTCGTTTTCTCCTTCAAACAAATCATGTCATAACACGAAACCAAAACCAAACCCCATGGCTCAACAGCCCCAAGGGGCCGTTGATGAGCCCGAAGGCCTGCAGATTATGAGGTGTTGTGTGGTCAGCACGACGAATCCTCTCGCCCGTTATTCTTGGCTTTCTTGACCGGGGCCGCTATCTCACCGTCAGATAGGGTAGCTCCTCAATTGTAATCACGTAGGCTGAGTTGACCTCGAACCATCCATCAGATCCAGATAAGAAATCCCTGACCTTGGCGGGAATCGAACCCGCGCTCTCCGGGTAAGAGTCAAGAACGCGACTGTCCGCTACATTCCCACTCCTAATCCTTTCCTATACTATCACCACCATAAGACCTATCTGTATCGGTCCGACGTAAACCAACTTGTAAAAAAAAAAAAAACTTATCTGTGTAACTGATGTTCGCGAACTCGTTTCTTGGCCTGGCTGACTGCTTTGTACACATCGAAGCTTGCTTCATCAGGTACACACTGGTGGGCTGTTTCACTAAAAACACTATTGTCACTTGTAGTTATCACTTTACCGGCACACGCGGATGACAGTCTTTTATGGCAAAACCATACAGTTTCGCCCGACTTGTTCTCTCGCTGCTTGTGAAACCTATAACCATTGTACACTAACCGCACCTCTGAAGAGTCGAACATGTGGTCTCAGAACTTCATCCCTGTATCTCTGTGAAGAAATGAATTGTATGTTGTGCACTGTTCGATGGCACCAAGCAAAATAACTGGCTTGAGTCAAGATCGGTGTCACACTTGGAGAGGTTCTGTTAAAGTTGCGCCGAGTAAAAGCTGCGCCGTGGAGATTCCCCGCCAGGAGTAGAAGTGGTTTGACAGCTGTCTTAAGCAACTGCTACCTGCGCAGCACCACAGGGACTTATTTCCAGGTTCAACGAATGGTGTGAATATCTGTACAACTGAGATTTTGAAATCTCTCTATATAAAATAACACGTCCTGACTGACTGATTCATCATCGCTGGCCAAAACTTCTGCACATAAAGAAATGAAATTTTCGGGATACATTTATATTAGGGTGTAGGTGCTCACTAAGGGAGGATTTTTGGATATTCCGTCGCTGATGGGGCGAAAAGGGGGGTGAACTTTTAAAATGAGGATATCTATATCTCAAAAACTTGAAAGTTTACAGAGGTAAAAACTGGTATTTGGAATCTTCTTTAAAACCAAAGAAACACGTATTTTTTGTTTTCAGAAAATCCCATTAAGGGGGGGTGCGGAAAGGGTTGATCACCGTCTATGAGGAGACTTATATCTTAAAAAGTTAAGATGTTTAGACGTGAAAATTGATATTTGGAATCTCCTTTGAAAATAAAGAAACACGCATTTTTGTGTTTTGGGATAATCCGACGAATAGGGGGTGAACAGGAGTGACAAACGGGGTGAATTTCTAAAAAGACTATATCTGCAAATTATCTCAGATACGTAACATATTACAGATTTGAAAACTGGTATTTAGAACTTCCTGTAAAAGTAAAGAAACATATTTTTTTCGGAAAATCCACTTAAAAGGAAGTGAATAAAGAGAGTGAATTTTTATAATTAGCATATCTACAACATATCTGAATAATGTAAGATGTAGCAGACCTGAACGTTGGTATTTGGAATCTTCTTTAAAACCAAGGAAACACGTATTCTTTGGTTTTCGGAAAAAAAACTTGAAGGGTGTGTGTGTGGAAGAATTGAAAACTTAGTTGAATTATTTGTATGAGAAATATATACCAAAAATCTAAAGATGTTACAAACGTGAAAACTGGTATTTGGAATCTCCTTTAAAAATAAAGAAACACGCATTTTGCGGGAGGCGGGGTTTGAAAACGGAGATGAATTTCTTTTACGAGGTTACATATATCTCAAAAACTGAAGAAGTTACAGCCGTGATAGTTGGTACTTGGAAGCTATTTTAAAGAAACGTGTACTGTTTGTTTTTGAAAAATTCACTTGAGTGGGGAGTGTGAAAGGAAGTGAAAAAATTGAATTATTTTCCTGGAGAAACTTATATTTCAAAACTGAAGGCTACAAAGACGTGGAAATTGGTATTTGGCGTCATCTTTACAAATAAAGAAACACGCATTTTCTGGGTTGGGGAAACCAACTTAACGGGCGGGGGTGGAGTGAAAAAGGAGTTTAATTCCTTTTATGAGGATACTCGTATCTCAAAAACTAAAGATAATGTTACAGACGTGAAAATTAGCGTTTGGAATCTCTTTTAAAAATAAAGAAACGCACATTTTTTTTGGGGGGGGGATGAACTCTCAAAACTGAAGATGTTACAGTATTGATAATTGTAATTTGGAAACTCCTTTAAAAATAAAAATCTTAGGGGGGGGGGTGAAAGGAAGTGAAAAAATTTAATTCTTTTTATGGAGAAATTTCTACCTCAAACTTAAGGTCACACACGTGAAAATTTGTATTTAGAATCTCCTTTAAAAATAAAGAAACATGCATTTTTGGAGGGGTGGGGGGAATCATCCTAACGGGCTGGGATGAAAAAAGAGTTGAATTCTTTTTATGAGAATACTTATATCTCAAAAGCTGAAGATGTTAGAGGCATGGACATTTTTACTGTATTTGGAATCTTCTTTCAAAGTAAAGAAATACGTGTTCTTGTGTCTTCGGAAAATCCACTTAAGGGGGGGGTGAATGAATTGAAAAATCAGTTGAATTATTTGTATGAGGATACTTAGGCCTATATCTCAAAAACTAAAGATGCTAAATACGTGAAAATTGGTATTTGGAATCTCCTTTAAATATAAACACGCACTTTTTTGGAGGGGAGAATCAACGGGTAGGAAGGGAGGAGGTTGAAAAAGGAGTTGAATTACTTTTATGAGGATTCTTATATCTCAAAACTGAAGATGTTACAGACGTGAAAATTAGTATTTGGAATTTCCTTTAAAAATAAAGAAACACGCATGTGTTTTTCTCGGAAAATCGACGTAAGGGGTGTGGATTTGAAAATAAGAAAATAACGAGTTGAAATATATTTATGAGGATGCTTTATCTTTTTTTTTTTTTTTTTTGCTTTACGTTGCACCAACACAGATAGGTCTTATGGCGACGATGGGATAGGAAAGGCCTAGGAAGTGGAAGGAAGCGGCCGTGGCCTTAATTAAGGTACAGCCCCGGCATTAGCCTGGTGTGAAAATGGGAAACCACGAAAACCATCTTCAGGGCTGCCGACAGTGGGGCTCGAACCCACTATCTCCCGATTACTGGATACTGGCCGCACTTAAGCGACTGCAGCTATCGAGCTTGGTGATGCTTTATCTTAAAAACTGAAGCTGTTACAGACGTGAAAGTTGATATCTTCAATTTCCTTTCAAAATAAGCACGATTTTTTTTGTTTTCAGGAAGTCCACTAAGGCGGAGAGGGGTAGAAAGAAGTGAAGAAGAAGAAGAAGAAGAAGAAGAAGAAGAAGAAGAAGAAGAAGTTGAATTATTTTTATGAGTATACATTTATCTCAAAAACTGGCCTTACAGACGTACAGACATGAAAACTGGTATTTAGAATCTCCCTAAAAATAATGAAACTCGTACTTTTTGGTTTTCGGATAATCCAGTTAAGGGGCTGAAAAATATTGGTAAAGAGGGTAAATTTTTAAAGTGAGTACAGGTATATTTACATTATGTGTCAAAACATTAACATGTTAGAGACAAGAAACTTGGTATTTTGAGAGTCCTTAAAAAATACAGGAACGTGCACCTTTTTGTTTTCGGAGAAGCCACTTAACGGGGATGAAAAGAAGGGAATTATTTTCTATGAGGATACTTATATCATAAAAACTGAAGATATTACAGATGTGAAAAATTGGTATTTGGAACCTCCTTTAAAAATAAAGAAGCACGAATGTAATTTTCGGAAAATACACTTAGATGAGGGTGGGAGTGGGGGAAGGACTGATCGAGAGGTTGAATTATTTCTTTGGGGATACTTTTGTATATCTCAAAAACTGAAGATGTTACATATGTGGGAATGGGTATTTGGAATCTCCTTTAAACATAAAGAAACATGTATTTATTTTTTCGTCTTAAGAGAAGACTGTTTCTCGCATGTACAGTTGTATGTCGCACGGTCGTCTTAGCCCCAAAAGGTAATACCACAAACATGGTTTACAAATAATTTCTGCGGTAAATGAAACTCAATTTTTGGGTGAGATTTTATACTTTATGAATTTTCAGATACCGGTAATGTCTTAGTACAATGCCGAGGAACGATTACTTCGTTCAAATTACAAAATCCACGCGAGCAAAGCCGCGGGTAATTGCTAGTTAATATATAAAATGTTATTCACTCTATCAATGTTGGTCTCCGAGCGTTAACAGTATTCCTCGGACCCCCATGAAGATGTGCAGGTCCGCACGGCCATTCAACACGATACCGCCCCACACCATGACGCCAACACCACCATACTGGTCCCGTTCTACGATGTTCCTGTGGTTGTATCAGCTACCCGGTTCTCTCCAGATTAATGTGCGACGGGAATCGTTCTGCAAACTGAAGCAGAATTCATCTGTGAAGAGCACATGCCTCCATGCATTCATGGTCCAGTTTCGATATTGACGGCTCCACTCTGTGCTGGAGTGAGCGGGACGCACACCGCTGGACGTCGGGCAAACAGCCCTGCTGTTCTGAGCCTCCGGTACAAAGTTTGCCGGGAAACGGCAATCCCTGAGATGGCTGCAAGCTCCGCCGATAATTGTCTTGCAGGTGCACTCCGATTTCGTCGGGCAGTTAAGGCGAGGTATCGGTCCTGCTGGGGGGTGGTTAACCTTGGTCGACCTGGTAAAAATGAAATGGCGTATGGCTTTTAGTACCGGGAGATCCCAGGACGGGTTCGGCTCGCCAGGTGCAGGTATTTTAATTTGACATCCGTAGGCGACCTGCGCGTCATGATGAGGATGAAATGAGGGTGAAGACAACACATACACCCAGCCCCGTGCCAGGGAAATTAACAAATGATGGTTAAAATTCCCGACCCTGCCGGGAATCGAACCCGGGACCCCTGTGACCAAAGGCCAGCACGCTAACCATTTAGCTATGCAGCCGGATGATCGACCTGGTACTGGCCTATGACTAACATCTCCTGTATCTTGAAATCGTCTCCAAAGCCTGGAAATGACACTTTGTGGCACATTCAAGGATACGGCGACTTAGGTCTGTGTTTGGCCTACTTCCAGGCAGCCGAGTATTCTACACTGCAAAACGGGGCCCAAATAGCGTCGTTGTGCCATTATATTGTCACGTTCACCACGAGGCTACACTCCGCACACTATAACAGGGCAAACATGGCTGAGGGAATATGGGGCGCAGTCAAAGCTCGGAACACTCCTTTCCTATACAGAGCGAACACGTAATGTTGGTAGGTGGATATGTCGTGCGATTTGCGGTCTATTTCTTGTTGCTTGTCAATTCTAATCACGTAGGCTGAGTGAACCTCGAAGCAGCCCTCAGATATAGGTAAAATTCTCTGGCCTGTCGGGAATCGAACCCGGGGCCTCCGGCTAATATGTATCATATACAATATATTTTTTCTCAGTTTTATAAAAATGTGTTTGGTCTGCATTGCAGCGTGTTATTTGAGGGATAGGTGATAACTGTTTTGTGACACAGACATGCCTCGCTTAGGAGCAACAGTCCTTTAGCTAGTTCTTTCAATGTTATTACAGTTAAGTTTTTCACTCATAGTTTTGTATATCTTGATGTAGTGTTTGAAAAAGTCAGCATTTACTCACACAAAATGTTGAGAAATTTGAGGAAGAATTTTCGTTGAGTTCGAGGAGTGTATCCCCAGCCTTTTTTTATGGCCATCATCTGTATGATTTGTTTGCTTTGAACAGAATTGGTTGTGATAGACATGGGTTTGTGCAGCAAAACGAGCCCATTAGATGGCTGAATGACAGTGCTTTCCAAGACGACCTTCCTCCAATCCTATCACAATGAAATTGAGTGTGCCTTGTATTTGAAACTACAGAAACATTTTTTGATAGCTAGATTTTGAAAATTATTTTCTAATTTTTTAATAGTTTGAGGTGATTTCTTTTTATTGTGATATGGTGATAATGATTGTGGTTTAAAGGGCCTAACATCGAGATCATCGGCCCCTAATGGTACGAAATGAGACGAAAAGTCATGACCATTTAAAATCTAGAATCCTCCGCTGACCAGATTCGAATACATGAGGGCGAAGAACGAATGGATAGATATGAAGTTAAAACAATCAGTGGATCCGACCCGCAATGCCCCACATTCCCAGAAACTAGCGTTAAATACTGTAATACCAAGTTATTACAGACCAAGGGATTGCATCTAAAGCATAATACTGAATCGATGATACTTGTAGTCGAAACGGGTCCAAAATCCAGGTCATCGGCCCCTCAAAATGATACTTGTCGCTAGGAAAATAGAAACATGCTATATGTCATGTTGCGGTACTAATTAAAAAGAGCGTAGACTTGCGGTATTCCACACATTATGGTACTACTCACAGGTAATGAAATTCGCACATGTAACACAGACCTATGGTGTTTCGCACACTGCGGCGCTATTTACAGGGAACGCAAACCTATGGCGTTCCTCACTTAAGTGGACTGACCACAGGGACCCGCACAATCCCGTGGTGTTCCTCACATAGTGGGTACTAAGTATTTGGTACCTAACAGAGTGGTACTACGCGCAAGTAAAAGCGAACCATGGTGTTCCCCGCGTGGTGGTACATATCACAAGTAGTTTCATGGTTCTAATAAAAATCATCCCTTGGTCGCCCCTTTTAATCGCCTCTTACGACAGGCAGGGGATACCGTAGGTGTATTCTTCGTCTGCGTCCCCCACCCACAGGGGGGTTGTGTGTTTGGTCCGCGAGATGTATTTTATTTCCCTCAAGTCCGCCGGCAAGCCGGTTAGGACCCCCCTATACGCCACCTGGGACGCGCCACGTGGGAGTATCACCTCTCCCCCTGCGACGCCAGCGTAGTAGGTTCGTGGCATTGTGATATCAGTAGTCAGATGGGCTAAAGATTGAGGTTCAGGTTATAAACGGTTGCGAAATTTCACGCATCTTCATGGATTAAAAATGAATGGTTTTAAGAAAACAAGTAAACATTCTAATTGCTGAAAAACACGCATGGGAGTACATTTGAGTTTGCAACTTGGTCGAATTTTTATATTGACATGGAGGTGAAAGTTCATGTGCTGAAAATGAAAAATTGTATTTTTTTATTAATCCTGGAAAGTGTATAACAAAGGTACCTCTGATTTGTTGATAAGATTGTGCCTAAGAACTGGCCTATTCGAAAGTGTTACACAACACCACCTGCCTCCGATACTGCTGGAGGAATCCAGGAACATGTTTTCTATCTTGTAATCCATAGAATTGCTTCAAAGACATGGTCTGTGTTAGTCCGAGTTATGAATTTGGAAAGCACTTAATCATATTTTGGGCTTGTGTCTGTTGCTTCGATGAAGGTTCTTAAATTGTTAATTGACTAATTTTTCAAGTTGTACAACATTCAAAGTAATTATGCCTTTAATTTGGCAAAGTAACCCACATTTGACAAGGGAGTGTGTTCAGCTGGTATCTGGAACTTGTATCATCTTATGAAGTTAACAACTTCTTTTCCACATTCCCTCATCCCATCCCAGTTCCCTGGAGGCATCTGTATGTGAACGTTGAAACATGGACAATGAAGGAACAGTGGTGAAACAGAACAAAGATGTGGGTGAGCCACAAGACCCCATTAAAACAGCACCAGCATTGCCTGCGTGACAGTCCTGGTGAGTTTAGACATAACCAGTGAATGTGTGCGTCAGGCTGACCATGTACCGAACTGTTACTACTAGAAAAGCAGGACTTTGTAGAATCAGAACTTGCACTAATAACCGAGCCAGCTGTCATTAGTTGAGCGGATAGGTTTTTCCGATTGCTGCAAGACTTCTAGTCAGGGAAAACCTAGTTCCTCACTTGTCTGAACTCCTGAAATGACAAATTTACTGACCCTACAGTTTGAAAACTACCTGACTCTTTCAGACTAAACTCAAAAGTTACCGATTTCGAGGTTGGTCAAATTCGAAAATAAATGAGCGTTTGTCCCATTAGTCCTTATTTCACGAAAATAGTTCCCTTCACATTTAACAGTTTTTATTTCTTTCGGCAGCGTTTCGTTTTTTTCTTTGTTCATCGTCCTAATCTGTTATCGTAACAGTAGCAACCGACAAGACGGGATGATATTATACGAGTCCACACGGACAAAGAAACTGACGAACTGCCCTTCGAACCCAAGTTAGGGACGCTCACAACTGCTGCTGTCCGGCTCCTTGGCTGGATACTGGGTCCCGGGTTCGATTCCCGGCAGGGTCTGGAATTTTAACCATCATTGGTTAATTCCTCTGGCACGGAGACTGGGTGTATGTGTCGGCTTCATCATAATTTCATCCTTATCACAACGCGCAGGTCGCCTACGGGTGTCAATTAGAAAAACAGGGACCTGGCAAGCCGAACTTCTCCTCGGACACTCCCGGCAGTAAAAGCCATATACCATTTCATTATTAACACTGCTGCAGACATTTTCTTGTTAAAAGGACGAATGGCACAAGCGGTCTCCCAATGTTTGAACGACATTGACGCGTCGGTTCTCTGTAGCTTCCCGACCTCTTCTCTCAGGTTTGCAAGGTCGACCCAGCACACCAGTAGGTCCACAGATTTACTAGTGACAGGTGTCTCGGGTTTCTCGTTCCCACCGTCCTTGGTCAACTCCTACTTGCAGTCTTCGTAGTCTTTTCCTATTGTTCATTTTTGTACCTCTTCCGATTACACTTATCTTCATTTATCAGATCTATGACTTCTTCAGTTGACAGAAAATCATCCGTAGATGGACTTCCAACCCAATATCCTTCGGAACCCACGACACTGAAGAATGTTTTAATTACACTAAGGTATCCCGGAATTAAACGCATTTTCGAATGAATTATGCGTAAACATGTAAGGTTAAAAATTGGTAATAATAATACTAATAATAATAATAATAATAATAATAATAATAATAATAATAATAATAATAATAATAATAATAATAATAATAATGGGTAAAGATTAAGAATGCCTTTGCTGGCAGAACCTAGTGTTTACAGTGCACTATATCTTCTGGTATAGGCTAGAGCAATTTTGTTACTTTCATAGATCTGTCTCTGTCTTATCCTTGGCTTTGACCATATGAAAGTGACTGAGGTATGAGCGACGCTAGTAATGCCAATCCTTATGCAGCCAGTCCCTGCTATGAATGGTGTGAAAATGTTGCTCATAGGGTCGGTTGGTGTATGCATTTCAGTGGGCTTGGCAGACTGATATGTAATAGCAACTCTGGCTCGGTGAGGAAAGCAACGGGAAACTACCTCACTCCTCATTTCCCTAGTAGGTTCGAATCCCACTATCGGCAGCCCTGAAAATGGTTTTCCGTGGTTTCCCATTTTCACACCAGGCAAATGCTGGGGCTGTACCTTAATTTAGGCCACGGCCGCTTCCTTTCCACTCCCAGGCCTTTCCTGTCCCATTGTCGCCATACGACCTATATGTATCGGTGCGACGTAAAGCAACTTGCAGAAAAAAAAATTATATGGAATAAAGTGGTTTCAGTCTGTCTCGAAACGTAAATATCCCATTTTCCCGTGATGTTGATTCAAAGAATGGAACAAGACCTTCTCTCGACTCTTATGCACTACACCTAAAATCGAAGTATGACGCACAGATGTAATCAAAGAGGGGAATGCGTGTTTTGACGGAGAGCGAAGGGACTCGGGGCCTTGAGAACAGGTATGCAGTGAAGAGGGTCGTGTTGCGATGGGGAGCCCTTGCTCAAAGCGAGCTTGGGACGAGGTGCAGTTAGCATGCGGTCGACCTCCTATTTCTGATCCAGGAAAAGACTGGACTTGCCTCGTGCTGTGTGGCAGATAAAACGGGATGTTTAAATGAACCCGCAGGCAGCTTAAATGACGTCTAAATAAAATAATGTTATTGTTTCTACGACCCACTATGTACTTTTACGGTGTTTGCAGACGCCGAGGTGCCGGAATTTTGTCCCGCAGGAGTTCTTTTACGTGCCAATAAATGTACCTACACGGGGCTGAAGAATTTGAGCACTTTCAAATAACACCAGACTGAGCAGGATCGAACCTGCCAACTTGGTCTCAGAAAGCCCAGCGACGTTTATTATTGTTGTTGTTGTTGTTATTATTGTTATTGTTATTTGTACCATATCACGTCTAATGAAGGAGGTTGGAAAATTTCCTGCGAGTTAGGGATGCCAAAGAGAGGAACACGGTCGTGGGAATTACCTTGAGGACTGAGGGCGGGCGGCAGTGTTCGTGACCTGAACTGCTCGGTGATTGTTGTTTTAACATTTATCACAAGTTGAAAGAGAAGCAATCTTTTAAACAATTAAGGTATAGGAAAAAGAATGAGTTATTTCATAACTTGTTTCCTTCCTTACTCCACTGCTTTGACAACATATTACGAAATAAGTGACAGATAATACTGGCTGATTTTAAAAGCAATTAAACATGGTCAGTACGAGGTGAAAGTGTCTGTCCTACACGTCTGTCACTATGAGCTGAAATTGTTTGGTTTACACTCCTAATGGTACCATTTTACTAGCGAAGGGGGCCCATTGTGGTTCACTTGAGATTCATTCTGATTTTAAACGGTTAAAAATGAACGAATTTAACAACAATAAATAAATAAATAAATAAATAAATAAATAAATAAATAAATACATAAATAAATAAATAAATAAATAAATAAATAAATAAATAAATAAATAAATAAATAAATAAATAAATAAATAAATAAATAATAGTAACAGTGTGTGAGGCGCAGCTAAGGATGAAATCTGACGTTGAGGACGAATGCTGGTTAAAATCTCCAAGCCGACCTAGCTGGGACTAGCACGCTAACCCACTATTGTTTATCATTTGCAATTGGAAGTCGGCCCCGTGGTTTAAAGACAGCATTCTTCTCTCTTACCTAGAGGTCCCGGGTTCAATTCCCAGATAGAATTTGTTCGAGGTCCACTCAATCTACGTGATCTGACGGTGAGACGTCTAGAAAATTAAGATTAGGGGCCAAAAGGATTCACATCGGGCTGGGCAGCGGTCACCTGGTAGGCCAAGGCCCATCAGGCACGAGCGTTAATGCGGACTTCGTCCCTAAAACCTCGGAGCTTCTGAACTATGTTGTCCACTCAGCCATGTTTCCCGCTCTACTAACTCATTCTACGGTTTTCGGACACGGCGAAGTACCGGAATTTTGTTCCGCTAGAGTTCTTTTACGTTGAGCACCTTCAAATGCCACCGGACTGATCGAGCCCTCGAACTTGAGCCCAGCCCAGCTATTGTGTAATGTTCAAAATCTGTTTTAACTTCTTTGACACAAGGAAAATATGAAATCGGAAGCGATGGTGAAAATTCATAATGCTAAGTACTCTAACCAGGTGCTAATTATAGTAATTCGAATACAGTTTTAAATTCCATATTGTAGAACATAGTCATTTCAATAAAATGTTAATGAAATAGAAACCGAATCTCAAAGTAACTCAATTTCTGAGACCGATGATTGGTCAGCATACTGGAGCCTGGGTGCACACAACCCAACCACCACTGAAAAATGTAGTGAATAAGGTTGGAGTCAGAAAGGGCATCCATTCGCAAAACTGGCAAGGCCAGGTGGGAAAAGAACCAGATCCGACATCTTTCGGAAATTGTATATATTACACGCCTGAGAGAAAAACATCTTCTTTCGTCCTATTAAAATAAAACACAGTTGTCTTTCACTGTAAAGTCTATGGATTTCTGCTTTCCAAAGTACTGAACTGGCGAGAAAATTCTCTATTTCCCCTCTACGAAATCTCTGTTCCATTTTATTGCACAATGAGAATTGTGTACGCGTCATGGGATTTGCTGATTCATGATAATAAACAATGCAGGTAGGAAGAATATTTGAGAGTTAGTCTATTTCTGGAGAATAATTACATGACTAACGCTAGCTGCAGTTCCTGCGAATCATATTCATGGTCACAACACGCGAGATTCCAGTTATCACAACAGTCTACAACCATGGCCACCCCTACTCTATGCTCATTCCGGGGCCTCTCAATCGGCCTCCCTGGCCGTACACTACTACGTATCGTATAGTACTCCCTCAGAAAAATTCTACTGTGGAAGGATAATTTTATGATTGAAATATAGATCCTTAAGGGAAATTAAAATGTAAAATGATCGAAAAAGCAAGACTAAACTTATTTGATAGTATTCTAATTAGTATTTTCAGCGAGGGAGTATGCCGGTTTTGACAGACAATGACCTACTTTGACCGCGGAGTATAGGAGGAATCAAGGGCAGGCCGGGGATTGGCGGAGGGATACATTGGCGGGTTTGCGCGCGCGAACTGCCTGGAGGGGAGGAGCTCGGAACAAGCTCTGCAGTGAGCCAGTGAAGTTACTCAGTCGCCCAAGTGCATTGCTAGCGAGCTACTGCAGTAGAAACGTGCTCCTTTGATGTGCGGGGAGTGGCTTTAATCATCAGTCTAATTTAGTCTTCTGTGGTTGCGATGTATTTCAGATTTGTTTACTATGTGTATTTGAGGTATATCTTTTCCTGTCGTTCTTGTGGACATTCAACTTGTCGCAGACGGAGCATATAAATCTATACGTGTGTCGTGTTACTTCGCCGGTAGTGCTTTAACTCCGACTGTTGGATTATTTTCACTAATATTGGTAAGTTATCTCTCTATGTTTCACTTTTGTAGTGTCTTAAGCCTTGTCATTGAGATTGCCTGTTACCTGTTACATATGCCGGGCCGGCTCAATTGACGTGGCATAACCATGCGCGTGGCAGCAGACATTCCAATGGCATATGCTGCGACTTTTAATGAATGAGATTGTTAATATACTTGGTTTTCTTTACAGAATTCTGTCAAGATGTTGGTCCGCTTTGGAGGGGACTGGTGTTTCGACGATGTGGAGGGGCACGGATCATTTTCTGAATTGCACTTGGGAACCGGTGTCTCTTTAGAATTTAATTCTTCATCAACGACTCCATTGCCCAGCGATGACATCTGGAAGAAATTCGATCTGCCCGATGTTCCTATGTCTGATTGGTGGAATTCTTCAGTACGAGGGGTAGATGATTACGATGAATTCGATACTATTATTGAGCAGTGTACTAGTGCCACGTCTTCTTTCTGGACCAATTTAGATCCACCTTGTTCAGGAAAGGAAGCGCGCGAAATACGGCACCATGACTGCATGTGGGCAGGACACTGCATCAATAAAGAGCATGACAGGACGTTACATCAGGGTGTGAACGGCAAGAACTCGTGTTTTGTGAAGCAGGAAGTGTCAACTACAAGGACCCCGACCGTTTGTAATAGGAACGTACGGACAGCCAAAACTAATAACAGTGTAAATTGCTCTAGTGCGTCATTGTTAATTAATAACAATTCTAGTGTTGTAAAAAGTAACAATAGTAGGAGTTTGCTTCTGTCATCTAGGACTAATGTGAATAGTTCAAGTTCGCATTCCACCATCGGCAATCGGTATGAGAGACAATCCCTAGAGTCTGACGGCGATTCTCCACGGCCCGAGACCCCACAGTCTCTCTCGGAGTCCGAGGAGGAGTACGACGATCATCCCCGCTTCAGACATTCCTTAGGAGTAGTAATACGCTCCTCTGTCGCCGTTTGCGATTCCTCACCTGCCGATTTCTTTCTCCCCCCGGCCTCGCCGGAAAAGAAACCAACAACTCCGGACGATGAGGATGATTGTACGAACTCTTCTATGGCAGTGTCTGTGTCGGAAGTGACGGGACAAGTGTGTAGACCGGTGGAGAAGCCGCAAGTCGTTATCAAGACAGAGAAAACGGACGCGTTCTTTAGTGATCATAGTTATCATCTTAGTAAAGGCAGTGTTAAAATGGAAAATCTCGGCGTGCAGACACCATCTGATTCTGGTGAGTTTTAACTTCCTCTACTTTTTATCTAATGTTTCCATTTCGATTTCTGCTACTTCGAACGGTATGCTCTTTTTTGTTTTATGCGGTAATTCGTTTTATTTGAAAGTCTTTCTTTTTTTTTTTACTACATTGACTAATTTTTTTACGAGGTACGCAGATAATCATTACTACCTATCATTTTTTCCGCTCTATTACTGCTGTCGCTGTAAAGTTTAATGTATAGCAACATTAAGTTAGTTGAATAACCGATATATTCGGAAAGTATTTTCAGTTGCAGACGTTTCTTTTTCTCAGCATGGTTGAAAAGATTGCGTGTATTTTTATACTCATGTTTTCACCGATAGGACACTGCTATTTTTGAGGTGTATCTGCTGACATGGAGTGGTATTTAAATAGCCCTTTCGATTTAAATCTCCCCTTTGTGGAATGACATGCGTTTATTTCGGTTTATATTACTACCCATGATGATCTGATTTATGGAACTTCGAATTGTGTCTTATATTTTAAGCTATCTTATTGACAGTGTGCAGTCATTTTAATAAGTGCCGGCCGGCTAGACGCCGGTCCACGCCCGGATCGTGTAGCGCAGACGCTTCTTGGGTGAGGAGGAGAGGAAAAAGCGCGGGAAATATTTCAAGGCCGGTTAACGCTCGATCAGGGGCCGTATCATAAACCTTGATTAACTCGATAATTGTTACAATAATGATAGAATTTGTCAGTATGAAATGACAGTTTCCTGCATTTTATAATTGCTGGGAGGAAATGCCGAGTCCAACAGGTAAATTATTGTGCAGTTTATGTGTTCATGATTTGTGCTGTCATATTTTCAATAGCTTTTTACGTATCAAAGACGTGAAAATGTTGGTGGACATACTGTCGATATCACATTGCGAAATAGACTGATTGGAGTTTTACTTCTGAAGTCTGGTCCTCTCTTTCAATGCTTGTAGTTCAAGAACTTTTTATGAAGCTGTTGCGTTTGCAATTTGAGGTAATATGACCATTCGCTTTTGAATTTCTCTTCTTTCTATAGCATTGACGGAAATTGTTACATAACCTCTTCGCTGGCGAGACTCAAGTGGTTCACGTTAATGGCGCGGCTCTCCGGCCTTTTAAAGTCTTCACCTATTGCTCGGAGGCAAGAAGTGATTTAAAAGGGTTTAAATGGCCCCTACTTAAAGGAATCGTCTGTCCGTACTATGTACTCTTATCAAGGTTCTGTCGATGTAGCCCGTCTGGTCCATTAATAGACATCCTCTCGTAAGAGTTCTTGGGCGTAACCAATATTATTCAAAAAGTCTTCTATTTGGTACGTATGTTTATATTTTCGGTTGTTAGTGAACACTGTACTTGCGAATCCGACACCTGGATGTGATTTTCGTGGATTGTCTCGTCGCTTAAGGGCGTTACTGTGATTTCTTGTACGACTCATGCTGGCTGTTTCCATTGTATGTGTTTGAAATCCAGCATATACAGTACTATGAATGCATGGTTTCTGTTAGGTACCGGTATGCACCATCATTTCGAATGCGTTCCGGTCTTCTCTTTAATATATTGATATATCGGATCTTCTCGTGTGTTAGCTCAGTGCTTTATGTAGTCAGGTGTTATAAAAATTTACATCAAATGACTTGATTTGTGTGAGTTTTCTTTTTTTTTTCCTGCCTCCAATGTCCACTCTAACTAAATAACCTTTTACAGCGAGTACGTGGCTTAGAAACAGTTGCCTGTATTTAATGTTCAATTAAGAATACATATTTTGGTTAAACGGATGAGATTAAGGTTGTTATCGCTCGTCCTTGACCCGAGATTACAGTGGTTCAAGGCTCTGGGAATGAACCACGTGTCACGCCGGATTTCCCTGTGCGTGGCGTCTGGGGCAATGGGTCAGCTGAGGGATGCGTCATGCGCTCGCCTTGCAGGGTCGGAGTATCGGAGTAGTCAATCAATGGGTTGATATGTCGCCCATGTTTATTTCATGAGATGTTCGTGTGCATTTTGATGGCTGCTAAGTGTTAATAATGGTTTTGTGATATTGTTATCACCGTAGGCATTTGGGCAGATTCCTACGCTGTAACGATCTCTTTAAACCTTAATTTCATTGCACGGATATTGTTATGATACAGTCTGGACTTGTTAAAATATTCGTTACCTTCGTGCTGACAGGATTGTGTTAACAGTCCTTGCTAATTGAAGGCGTTAAATTATTATACTTACAATCATAGTAGGCTACAGCGTAGAATATAACTATCTGCTGTGCTTTTTTGGGACTTATATAATTCGTGCTAAAATTGCCAAGATTATTTGTGTGTGTGTCTGCTGTTTTTGTATAATGTATGATGGCACCGATAGTTTTATAGTAGAACAACACTAAATTTTAGTCTTGACTGAAGGCCTCTTACATTGCAAGTTATTGTTCTGTCAGTAATAGCCGTTTAGATAACACTTTTATTGAGAAGCAATGAATACCACTGTCTTGAACTTAATATATAACTTTGGGCCCCTGATAATTTTGATTAGACGCCATTTAGGCTGCCTAAGTGTCAGTTTCACGTACCATTATTTATATGTCATAATTTATTTTAGACAAGATTTCTTTCATCTGGCTTAGGCCTATTTGCTGGTTGTGTAATTCTTATTTAGGTCGAGAACTACCCTGAACATCTTTGGGGTTGAACTTTTTTTTTTTCAGTTATTCTGTTGGTGAGAATTCTGAGATAAGGTTGAGAGATCCAGGGTGTTACGTGCCATCTGTATCTTGTCATAAACACAGTCTTACTAGTCATGCCGCACCTCTGTCGGATTTTTAACACCACAGGCACATACATGTGAAGCAGTAGCCGATGGTGGGGGTTATAGTTACAGAATGAAAGTGCTTGTGCAGTGCACGACACTGATACAAGTACATTATTTTTATATTCAGATTGCAATGCACTACAAAAATCTTAATATTAAAATACAATACAATCAAGGTCGACAGTTTTACAGCGAATGGTATGTTCAGTTTACAATCTAAAATTCAACTTTTGAGACTTCCTGGAAAATAGATTCAACAGATCTGTTGGTTCTACAATTATGCCTCTGAATGTTTACTGTTAGTTTCTGTTTTTCTTTTTGTAAAATTTCTATGGTGGGTCTAACTGCAAGTAGTCCCCCTTGGTTTCAGCCCTGATGTGAAGTGCTTCCAGAAGTTTGTTTACCGAGCTCGATAGCTGCAGTCGCTTAAGTGCAGCCAGTATCCAGTATTCGGGAGAGAGTGGGTTCGAACCCCACTGTCGGCAGCCCTGAAAATGGTTTTCCGTAGCTTCCCGTTTTCACACCAGGCAAATGCTGGGGCTGTACCCTAATTAAGGCCACGGGCGCTTCCTTCCCACCCTAGCTCTTTCCTATCCCATCGTCGCCATAAGACCTATCTGTGTCGGTGCGACGTAAAGCAGCTTGCAAAAAAAAAAGCTTGTTTTTCAATGGCCTCAGCTACCGTGCGCAATTATTTTGATTGGCGCCATCTGGCTTGCCTGCATGCCATTTTGGCGTTCTGTTAATCTTTTATAAGATGGCAGAATTGTTAATTAATTTTGTCCTAACCTCTATATTATTATTTCACGAGCCGTCGTCATACGAATTCGGACTACCTCTGCCGGGTTTGAGATTGTGAGTCGATCTTGCTACCGATCCACTATAAAAACTTATTCCAAAAGCAGTAAACGTCTAGAGTGTTGTATGAATTTGTGTCGACACTGAATGAGATCACACCCTTGAGCGCCGTAACATATGAATGGACGTAAACATTAGGAGGGAAGAGCAGTCACGTGACCTTGCGGCCTTGGCCTTGAAGCTAGCGCGGCGCGACCATTGACCGATACGGATTCGAACAAGTGTGCGAGTGCGTCGCCGTATTTGTTGATTTTATCTGCCTGCTGGAATGTGGGTATTGCTCAGTTCTTGATTTCTCTAAATTGGTACATTTTTTAATGAGAGATAGTTACCTCGACAAATTCGTGGGCACATGGATATTAAAAGGGCTCCCAGTTTTGGATCATGAACTGACAAGCACAGGTCCTCTAGCAGAGTCTGGCCTATCCAAGACCCCTGGTCACCTCTTATTCTCTTATGGGCCCCACGTATTAGCTTTTTCGACGTATAGTGTGTCTATCCCAAACGTTAAACATCATAATTATTGTAGGATCGTACACTTATGTTTCGTTGAATGCTGTTCTGTAGTGGTCTACGAGGAAATGTATTTAAGACGCTCGCGCTGTTCAGGCGTCACCTCCGGGCTGAATAGCGGCCAAGGCCCAACAGAACTTGAGCCATGGGTTTTCGTGTGTGTAAGATATTTTCTAACGTTTAGTTTTCCTGTGTGAGGCTAATTTTTACTGTATTGTGCAATTCGTGCTTTTTTTTTCCCTTATTGATTTCAGTATAAGGAAGGAGATAAGTGGACTGCCATGGAAGGCCTTAAAGATACAATTCTAGCATTAACATCAAGTCAAAATCGAATTAACGGACGAGTGTCGACGGTGATGCTAGAACAACCCGTACTGAAATGACTTCCAGTGCTACATTTTTGTTCATTAGTAATAATCAGGTACACAGTACTGAATAACAAGTACCTCGTACAGCCTTATCTATGGTGTAATCCACGTGAAGTCGGCAGATAAAATGCGATGCATGCAACATTGGTTGACATAGTGTACAATTCCTTCTTCGGTAGAACAATAATCGTAGTCTTGTGCAACGAATTAACTGCCCAGAAATGTTCACGGCTGGTTGGTCTGGTTGCCAGTGCGACAGGTGATTCACTCCGTACCACTGTAAGGGAGTAGCGAAAGATAGCGCACTGTGGGTCGCATTGGGACAGTCATCAGAGACTTCCGGGATGCAGTGACCAACATCTGTTCAAGCGTGTGCTCTTGGCTCATGTTGCTCTTGATATTGTTTTCTTACATTTTTACTTATTTTTTGTAATTTAGATTATTTACTTTACAGAAACCAATTTTGAATAAATATATTTACAAACTAGCAGAAAAAAACATGGTAACAGAATTATACCCGAAGAAGAAACAACTTAATTAAAATCGAATTACATTTCTTTTTTGAAATAACATGATAAGATAGTTTATAAATGTATTTATTCAAAATTCGTATCGGCAGACTGAAAAATACCCTAACCGAGATTGCTTTTTATTGCTCCAATCATAGTCTACACAGACCCGCATGGCCCCGAGAAGTCAGTCCTACTGGGATTGCTAGAAGCCGTAAGATGCTGCAGCTGTGTGGATGGCTAGTAGATCGATCCCTGCCTGGCGCCCTTCCATTTCTCGCGGTAGCTGCACTGGCCTTTACGATCCTATGAAGGGCGTGGCGTTTTCTTTTTTTATCCCCATCTTATTGTAGTTATATTCCGATGATTCTCAGTGAAAGTCTACCCCTGTTCATACGACATAAGGACATTTATTTTCCGGTGCGCTGACAAATTCGAAGAATCACTCCAAAGCCTCTGTATCACCTAATTCAAAGAGTGTTGGTAACGGTGTTTACAAATCGGTTGGGCTGTGATCTAGGAGTTGGTTTAATAGCGTCAGGACTTGTACTTTATCGGGATCTGTAAGGCAGCGATCTCAAGGAGACTTCCATTACTGCTATGGTACGATAGCAGGGAATAAGGGTTTCCCATGTGTGCTTCCGATCGTAGCTTTTGGTCAGTCTACCTCTTACTGGGAGACTCGGAGTTCGATTCTTGGGTAGGGTTTTGAGGTCCACTCAGCCTACGTGGTACCTGACTGTGTGAATAACGGCTGAGAGGATCGTTCGCGTGATAGGCAACGCAGTCAGTAGCAGAAACAAGACGTCATAATCATGTTCTCTTGTGTTGCCACCATACGAATTACCGAAATCAAAGACATAGCCTAGTCGCCCTCTGGAGTGTACCTTAATTTGATGCCTATCCTTTTATTAGTATTGTTTTATTGTCTGGACGAAATATTATGTCTGTCGTTCCCACCTTGGCCAAGGACTTCAGCAGCAGAAAACCGAATTGTTAAGTTTAATTCGGTCGAGTGACGTGAAAGTTCGATGCTGTTTTGACGGGAGTGCCACAGCTTCCGATTACCCAATCTGGAACACTAATCGGTATGTGCGGCCGGAACTTAAACATTTCCTTATTTCTACCTCTCCTGTGTATAGCAAATGATTGCCAGAAATTGTAGGTGTCCTTACATGCCTCGCACAGATTTCTGTTTCACGGGTGAATGCGGAGTAGAATTATGAAGTTCGAAGAAAATGAAAAAAGTCTCCCGAAATAAGTCATTAACGGAATATTTTTTTTTTTTTATATAGCTTGTGAAAGGAAGAATACATCGATGGTGTCCTCCTTGTAAAAGCATATTTATGTTTCCAGCTTCCACTTGTGCCAGATTCTCCTCATTCTGTCCTGATACGGCCAGTATGTTGACTGCACGTCTTATGCACCGCACAGTACTGTATATGGAGCAACTGGCAGCTTTTCTTTAAATTTGCAAGTTATCAGTTTGACACTTCCTCCATGCGCGAACGTGACTGCGTATCGGTTATTTTCTGCAGACCTCGGTCAATTTCCCGCTGTGCACAGCGCCACATGAGCAATATCGGTGTAAGAATGTTGACGCCGTATTCTATGAAACTGTTACTCGAGCTTTATAGTTTTACGGAAATGCAGTGAGGTTGCGTTATTCGTTGCGTCCCTCTTTGACTGTTTTCGGGGATGCCTAGGTGCTGGAAAATGTACCGACAGGAGACTGGCATATTTGAGCACATTCAGACACCACCGGACTGAGCCAGGATCGTCTGGTCCGTGTTGTGAAGGGTTATCCTCCTCTAGTAAGTGTGACGTGATGATGCCCAGTTGTAATTTTTCAAATAATAATTAACCACCACCATCACGCACTCTTGGTGTAGATGCTACGGTCACCGTGGTCATCTTCCACACTTATTTTTACCAACGTTTGTCCCTCAGCTACAGGGACGTAAAGTTAGGGCCTGCTATGCAGGCGTTTAAGGGCCCCGCAGACTCCTGGCAAAACAAAACAATATATCCTAGCGTAATGTAATGGTTTGGGCAGTCTAAACAGTTTCTTTTACAATTTGTACGTAGAGGAATTGCCATCTAGCAGCAGTTCCACAACACTGGACACGCTTCTCACAAAAAACCAGCACCAAATTATTTAAAGATAATTACACCAATGAAACTTGATTACGAAAATATTGTATTTTAGTTAGAAAATACTTTCTTGATATTTGGTGTATCTGAGATCGTATTATGCACAAATTTTGCTCAGCAAAAAGATAATTTTATTGGACAACAATGTATAATAGGTGTTCTCTTTGCGCGATGCCTTATCAGTTGAGCTGTTTGATATTTTTCAAACTTGATTTGAACAGTTTTTGATGTAATTTTGTTTGTATATTTTTCTGCGTTGTAATCTAATAAATTATTATAAATGAGACTAAAGAAGATACTGTAAAATGTACGAAAAACTAAGTGGCGTATGGTTCAGCAGCTTAGCCGTTAACCCCCGGAGGCAGCCAAATAAAACATATTAAAATGATTTGTTATTAACCCGGCACCGGGCGCGTAGCGAGGGAATCCCTCATTCCTTGATTTTGTCAAATCTAAGTGCCCAGTGGTGCTGCACACGTGTCTATCCTTCTAGGTGTTCCCAGTTCATTATATTTTGCATCAGTATGCAACTGTTGCATGTCGTTGAAGGTTCGTTATTTTAGTTTGCGGTACATTGTTGTAATCCGTGCAGTTCATTGAGACTTTTCCTCACCATGCGCCTTGTTACGTTAGTATTTCTGGCATTCTTGAATACCGTAAATATATTGACTATATGTGAATATGTTGAGCTATGGGTGACGAAACTACGGGGTCGGGTTTGAGGCAAGATGAATCAGTAAAAAATGAAATGTCGTATGGCTTTTAGTGCCGGGATATCCCAGGACGGGTTCGGCTCGCCAGGTGCAGGTCTTTCTATTTGACACCCGTAGGCGACCTGCGCGTCGTGATGAGGATGAAATGATGATGAAGACAACACACACACCCAGCCCCCGTGGCACTGGAATTAACCAATTAAGGTTAAAATCCCCGACCCGGCCGGGAATCGAACCCGGGACCCTCTGAACCGAAGGCCAGTACGCTGACCGTTCAGCCAACGAGTCGGACGATGAATCAGTAGTGGCGGGTTTTTTTATGACCGGATGTCTTTCCTGACGTTAACCTCATCAGAGGAGTTAATGGGATAAAATGAATGACGTTATATATGATAGTAGGAAGGGAGAGGGTGAAACCCGGTGCCGGCACATAGCCTACTCCTGTCGAATAGCACCAAGGGATCCTCTCAAGGCTTAACGTCTCCATCCGACGGACGAATCACCATCAACAGCGTCATATGCCCTCTCTCATATGAACACTGTGGAGAGGTTTGCCATTTAACCCAGGCTTTTGGCACGCAATCTAGTTATTATCAATTGTATACTACCACCTCCCCTACCCTGCCGGCCAGCGTTTCCACCAACGGGGCTCGAATCGGCAAACCAAGCTGTCGGACAGTTTAGACTTCGTCTTAACAATCATGGCCACCGGGTGGGCATATATAATTTGACAATATATTACATTACACTTTATTTGAGGGGGCAGACATTTGTTACGCCCCTGCTCGGCTAGTTTGAAGACTTGCCTGACGCATGGCTATGAACGTGGACCAGACGTAGTATGCTGGAGCGCGGTCGAGCATTCCTTTGGAGGTCGTTGCTCTCTCAGCCGGTCTGTTGGCCACCCCTCAGACCCTCCCTTAAACTATCGATTTTGTCTGCTGGCCCGTTTCTGCCGCATTGGGATGGGACCTGAGGGGAGTCAAGGTCCACAACTCGAGCCTCTGCTGTGGCAGCCACGCCCAGAACATACCATGTCATGGAAGCTGAATGGATGGGGAACACTTATACTTTATCCAAGTTGCAGGGCAGCAATTGCTTTACAAATGAACACGATTCACACCTAGTGGGTCAAGGGGACTCATACCCGCGTAACTGATGAGCACTTGTTTTCCACGACACCAAAAACGAGTGAACAAGTCTTGTATTATGTTGATTGAGGAACTATCTGAGAGTCTCAGTTTAAGTTGTTAGTTATTTACTCCCAGGAATATTCAGGCTATACCATCTGTAAGGTGGTATTGTTTCTTGTCATAAAAGTAGGCCTTTTAATCCGTGGTATTCTCTTCGGGGATCCTCATATTTTAAATATTTGTTGAGACGTTAATTCTGGAGGTATTGTGAACATTGTTTGTATGTCTACTTCGACATATGAATCAATGATATAGATGTTGACTATCATAGGGAACCTGAAATGTTTGTCCCGAATGAGTACATTTATAATACCAATATAGTTGGTCCGTTACAGGACATTTTCCAGCTAACTCATTTCTGGTTGCCAGCGTTTTGCCTCAGTGTGCTAAGTTGGGCTCACCAATTGGTAAATAGCACACCTACCAAGATGCATGGCTGGTGCATACTGTGGAGACCAATTGATATTGTATGAACCAATTTCATGCACAGTTTTGATTTAACTTCATAGTTCTGTGGACATTTAAGTGTTTTCAGGGAAGTTGGTAGTGCTTTATTAGGACCACTCTCAGTGTTCTTTTCAAAGTTTCAATTTATAACCATTTTTAATATCTGGTGCGCTAGTGAATGTCAGCACGTGCCAGGTTGTAGAAGTTGAACCAATACTTGCTGTGTAAATTGTTATGTTTTCCAAGGAAAACACTTCACGTATGTGTGTAATGTTGGCAAATTAAATGAATAATTTTCACATAAATTGCTCCAATTATGTTTTAAGAAGTTGTTATTCCCTCTCCTGTGAGTTATTTAAAATGATGTACTTTCGTTATTCTTTTGTGTCATGATTGGAAAACTTGTTCAGTAAACGCTAACCAGCACAGTACTTCACCAGTCCCCAAAATGCATTGTTAAAAAAGAACATCCAGCTACAGCTGCCAAGTCCTATTGTTATGCTCCAGGTTCCTGTCATTTCTTGTTATGTTTTGTGAACTTATAATGCATATAGTTTTCTTCTTTTTTTCCAGGAGAAATGTTCTACGTTGCTCATTTCACTTTTTGCCTTGAAAACTAAAACATTGTGTCCCTCCTGTTTACAGAGGAGGAGATCGATGTGGTTTCTGTGGGCGAGAAGCAGACGGGAGGGCGGGGTGGTGTCAATGGAAGCACCACTCTGCCGACCAATCCTAGTGCTAGCGACCGCCAGCAGCTCCAGCTGACGGTAGCCTCCGCCATCTCGGCGGCTAGCAGGCAACACCAGCCGAACAGCATCCCTGTGCGCATCTCCATCGGGGACAGAACCGTCAGTGTTCGGACAGTACCGGCAGACAGTTTGTTCGACACGGACAAAAAACGTAAATCTGTGTCCAGCAGAGGGCCTAGCAAAGGTGTGAAGCGTACAAAATACCAATACCACCACAGGTTACAGCACCACAAATCGGGCAGGCGAGGAGGCTCCCGGGGCACGTCGGACTCGGAACCCGATTCGTGCGAAAAGAGGAGCTTGCACAACGACATGGAGAGGCAGCGGCGGATAGACCTCCGCAATCTGGTGGAGGGACTGAGAGTGTTGGTACCTGAGGTGGAAGACAAGAAGCGCGCAGCTAAAGTGGTCATCCTCAAGGAAGCGGCCACTTATTGTCATAAACTGAGAGAGCAGAACAAGGCGTTGACATCTCAAGTGTCCGACCTCCAGAAGGAGCAGGAAAGATTACGTGCTCGGGTCTCTCATCTCAGGAGACAAGTGGCCGCCCAGCGTTAACCCACCTCTATAATCGTTAGTGCAGTTACACACTTACTCTCGCTGGGGAAGCATTTGAAACTCCTGATTCCCAGACCTTCACACTTTTCAAGGGGTGGAGCTCTTTGTACATAACTTTCTGTTCAATGTCCACCTGGCTTTGCTTGTCAATAAAATTGTACATTTTTGAATGCATTCTAACTGGTGAGGGTTTGGGATCCAACAGGATAGTCCGTAAGGTTAGTTGTGAGCGTTTCCTCCACGTTTTCAAATGTTTTCCAGAAAAGGGAATTGTTTGTGCAGCGATTTTCCATTTCCAAGCAATTGAGTGTACGTTATTAATTCTAGTTGCCGAGTCCCTAATGAACCGCCGATTGCTTGTCGTAGCATCAGCCGTAACTGTGTATTATATTTGCAATCTCTTACACCTGTGATTTCTCAAGTAAAATGTATTTGTAACGTTATTACACTTGTGCTTTATTTTCCTCCAAAAAGACAATCTATGCTCTGTGTGTAAAGCTAGGTGCCAAAGTTCATTTGCTCACATGGTACGGGAGAATGTACCTCCACTTCTTTTTCCCTTCTCTTATTTAAAAGTGCCTCATAGCAGACAAGAGGGCGAGGATCGGGTTGGCCGCATTCTTTGTCTAAATCGGTCGAGACGTGTTAACTGCCGTCTTGTTTAACAATGCAAACTGAGAATGTGGCCATTTTGTATGTTCATCGTCAACAACAGCACATCCAAGTGTCAGGGTTGTGTACATAGCCTTACAGCTTTATATAAATATATCATAGTGTTTGTTATAAAATCATATTAACATAAGCAGTAGTTAGAATATATATAGATTGTATTTATGTTACCGGTAGATTTTTTTAAAGTGTAAAGTTTATTATGTATCATATACAATATATTTTTTTCTCAGTTTTATAAGAATGTGTTTGGTTTTCATTGCACCGTGTTATTTGAGGGATAGGTGATAACTGTTTTGTGGCACAGACATGCCTCGCTTAGGAGCAACGGTCCTTTAACTAGTTCTTTCGATGTCATTACAGTTAAGTTTTTCACTCATAGTTTTGTATATCTTGTTTGAAAAATTCAGCATTTACTCGGACAAAATGTTGAGAAATTTGAGGAGTGTATCCCCAGTCTTTTTTTATGGCCATCATCTGTATGATTTGTTTGCTTTGAACAGAATTGGTTGTGATAGACATGGGTTTGTGCAGCAAAACGAGCCCATTAGGTGGCTGAATGACAGTGCTTTCCAAGACGACCTTCCTCCAATCCTATCACAATGAAATTGAGTGTGCCTTGTATTTGAAACTACAGAAACATTTAAACATTTTTTGATAGCTAGATTTTGAAAATTATTTTCTAGGTTTTTAATATTTTGAAGTGATTTCTTTTTATGTGATATCAGTAGTCAGATGGGCTGAAAGATTGAGGTTCAGGTTATAAACAGTTGCAAAATTTCATGCAACTTCATGGATGAAAAATATATGGTTTTAAGAAAACAAGTAAACTTTCTAATTTCTGAAAAACACGCGTGGGAGTACATTTGAGTTTGTAACTTGGTTGAATTTTGATATTGACATGGAGGTGAAAGTTCATGTGCTGAAAATGAAAAGTTGTACTTTTTTTATTAGTCCTGGAAGGTGTATAACAAATGTTCCTCTGATTTATTGATAAGATTGTGCCTAAGCACTGACCTATTCAAAACTGCTACACAACACCACCTGGCTTCAATAATGCTGGAGGAATCCAGGAACATGTTTTCTATCTTGAAATCCATAGAATTTCTTCAGAAGGATTTCTGTGTTAGTCCGAGTTATGAATTTGGAAAGCACCTAGTCATATTTTGGCGTTGTGTCTGTTGCTTCGATGGAAGTTATAAATTGTTAATTGACTATTTTTCAAGTTGTAGAGCATTAAAAGTAATTATGCCTTTAATTTGGCAAAATAACCCACATTTGACAAGGGAGTGTGTTCAGCTGCCAAGTTAGATCAGCTGCTATCTGGAACTTGTATCATCGTATGAAGTGAACAACTTCTTTTCCACATTCCCTCATCCCATCCCAGTTCCCTGGAGGCATCTGTAGGTGAGCATTGGAACACAGACAATGAAGGATCAGTGGTGAAACAGAACAAAGATGTGGGTGAGCCACAAGACCCCATTAAAACAGCACCAGCATTGCCTGCGTGACAGTCCTGGTGAGTTTAGACATAACCATTGAATGTAGCAATGGTTATACAATGCAAACAACAGACTGACCATGTTCCGAACTGTTACTACCAACACCAAACCGGACAGCTGGGCTGGACAAGTCCTTGGCGCCTGACATTTTCAAATCGTAACTGTTAAATTCCAGTCTGAGGAAAACCATTATTTTTGGAATTTATTTCTACTCTGAAAATACAAGATAAAAAGATAAAGATAAAAATAAAAGATTAATTTGCTGATAATTCAAAAATCTCTACGGTAAAATTTGTTCGTAAAATGTTGTTTCTGTCATCTCTCTAGCATATTTAAAAGCAGAGATTATAAGGTTTAGAAGCGGTTATTAGCATCAGTTATGCTTGAACACTGAATTTAATCCATATGAGCGTTCGATATATCTCGTGACCGCTCATAACCATTACATCAACGAGTTAAACCTTCAGTTTTCCCTGGTCATGGCACCAGATTTTCTCCGTTATGTTCTTTGTGCACTGCACTACTGCTCGGGGCTTAGTACATTTGAGTCCATTAAATGAAGTACCTTGAGCAGTGAATGGGATTCAAGAGTGAGAGATCATACTAGTTAATATAAGAGGTAAGCAAACCATTTATATGTCTGGCACCTAGAATTGTTTGATTTGTCCAGCCCTTAAGAGATATAAATTTAATTGTGAATGATCCGTATTGAACTGTGATTACAATTAAAATTACAAGTACAATAGTTCCACCTTTTCAATTTAAATTCTTACTTTACAGAAGAAACATTTATTAGGTACTAGTTTCGACCCAATATCAGGGTCATCGTCAGCCAAGAGCACGAGTTGTATAATGTATCAAATAGTTCACAGAAATCACTATAAAGATGAAGAAGAAATAGTCACAATTGTGGTAAAAGTTTCAGATAATGCATAAATCAATGCACTTAGCTGTCATTGAAGAAAGAACTCAAGATGATCAAATTGGATGTCGAAGATCAGGCTGATCATATTAAATTGATCCTTCTACGGCAACTAAATTCATTAATTTATGCATTTTATCCATAATTTGAAATTTATCACCATTGTGACCTTCCCATCATATCAGTTATGCAATACTTCCAACACATCTTAGCGCAAGCTATCAGAACTCCATAATGAAAGAATTGCAAGTCTCAAGATTCTTCGACATCCAGATTGATCATCTTGAGTTCTTCCTTCAATGACAGCTACTAAGTGCATTAATTTATGCATTATCTGAAACTTTTATCACATTTGTGACTATTTCTTCTTCATCTTTATAGTGATTTCTATGAACTATTTGATACATTATACAACTCATGCTTTTGGCTGATGATGACCCTGATAACAGGTCGAAACTAGTACCTAATAAATGTTTCTTCTGTAAAGTAACACACATTACTTGAATTTGTATTGAAAAGGTGGAACTATTGTACTTTTAATTTTAATTGTCCAGCCCTGCCATACAGTGTTACTGTCCCATCAGTTATTTTCAGTGTCTATGTTTCAGTTGGACACTTGTAAATGACAGAAAATTGCAATATAAGGGCTTGAAATGGATATAATATGCAGATGATCTGCCTAAGCTTTTATTGGAGGTTAGGAAGAGTACAAGTTGGATTGTGTTGGATCCCTAATACATAACAGTTGTCTCCGTTGACCCATTTTAGATCCCTTCCTCATTCTTCTCGCTTACATATTTTGTTATGATGGCCTTTGCTAGTTTGAGTGTTTAAATTTCTTTTTCCCTCTCTAATACCCTGCCACAGTTGTTCTCTTCTGATGTTTAAATTGGAAGGCGTGTTTGCAGAATCAAATGAGAAGGACTAATTTCCGTTGTTGATCTACACTGCGTATAAGTGTTTGACTGAAATGTGCCTTGACAATTTTGTACATTCTTGCATTGTTGGTTATCATTGTAGATGTTTCTATTTCTCATAATCTTGTTAAATCTGTGTGTTGCTGGAGAATTTTTGTTACTGTTTCATTAACAAGGCTTTTTGACATGGCACATTTTCTGTGTCTAATGAGTATTATGTATTTGTCTGACTGAGTCAGGGCACATTTCTTTATTTAGATTAATTGGCAATCAAATACATCGATCATTTTATTGTGTTCAATGAATATTATCTAAATCAGTGATCATTTTCTTTGCAATTAAAATTCTTATGTAAATTGTGTTCAGACAGTTCTAGTTTTCTCTTGGTTGTAGTTCCTTTTGTGTTGACAGAATATATCTCATTATTAATCACAACCAAGATAGCTCGTTTATATTGTTTACCCTTACCCTTTGTTAATCCTGAACTTTTAATGTGTTGGTTCTGTATTGCACCAGAAAAAACCGGGCGAGTTGGCCGTGCGGTCAAGGGCGCGCAGCTGTGAGCTTGCATCTGGGAGGTAGTGGGTTCGAACCCCACTGTCGGCAGCCCTGAAGATGGTTTTCCGCGGTTTCCTATTTTCACACCAGGCAAATGCTGGGGCTGTACCGTAATTAAGGCCAAGGCCACTTCCTTCCCACTCCTAGTCCTTTCCTATCCCATCGTCGCTATAAGACCTATCTATGTCGGTGCGATATAAAGCAAATAGAAAAAAGCACCAGAGAAGAGATTCTAAAATTTTACAAACCAGCAGTTTTAATGAACGAATATTAACAGTTATTGATGTCATTTAACAATATTTATTGATCATCAGGTAAGGTCTACTAGATAAATAAATATATGTAGTGTTTTTTTTTTAATGAAGAATTTGGCCAATTATAGATTATTGGAACTTCTTCATACGTCTGACATGAACCTCGTAAGTTGAATTTGTAAAATCGAAAACGGAAATGATCTGTCACTGAAATGTTAATTGTACATGGCATGTTCAGTGTCCATGGTGGCAAGGTTTGAAGATCAATGACAATTTTAAACAATTTTGATGTTATTACACCAGTAGCGTTCTTGATTATCAGGTAAGGAATTTAATTTGTTCTGCTGAAATGAATTATTTTATGAACTGACAGCCGAGAGATGAGTTTCTTAAAGACAAAGCTTAGTGTGATCCTAATATCCATTCTTAATGTACTTTTAAAATAAGTTGTTCATAGTTACATTAATGTATTATTTTCTCTATAGTCTTTCAGGTGAATTGTTTCTTTGAACTGATTCACTTTCCCTGTTGAAAACAGTTTAAGAAAGTTCGTAATTTCCTGATCAAATCAATGTAATTTTGTTCTATTGTTGTAGGACCCCTAAAAGGCAGGTGATATGGTAACGGCACTGTACACTCAGTATGAAGAGCAGAAATTATGCCATTTACGTGAACGTTGATTCCCAACGATCCAATTTTACGCGTGATTTAGATTTCAAAATCACATCTACAGTATTGTTTTAGCGAGAAGTCGGACTTCATATCCTGCTCCTGTTTTCACTTTGCTCGTGTTGAGTTCAGATACCACCAGAACACATGTAATTGAAGCGTGAGAGTTCAGAAGTCGGGTTCTTCTGAATCTGGGACATTCTCAACCTATCACCGGTGAAGTTTAGAATCTTGTCGCCATCTTTGAGCGAAGTTGTCTTATCTGCAGCAACCATAGCACGACAATTGGATCAAACGGCGACAATGTGTGATGATGAGTGTGGAGGTCGTGCTCTCAACTGCGGTGGAGGCTGGCCTGTGCCAATAGACAAGAAATATTTTAGGATTTCAGAGAACATTCAGTATCTCTGCAATTCATTTGAGGGATGTTCTTGAAATATACTGCAGCGTTTTGTTTGGTATAAAATATGATTTTGTAAGATGAAATTTCAAAATTTATTCCCATTTTAAAAAATATACGATATTCCAAAAGGAAAGCATAGAGGGCATTTTTTAATCCTCTTGAAAGCAGAGGTTTTCTTGTACAAATGAACCTATTTATACACATTTTAGAAACATTCAATTTTTAATATTTTTCAAACACGTGGCTTGAATCCCTTCAGTCCTTCATTTGGTTCATCCTCGAGAATAGCTACACCTGTGTTATTTGAATCATCTCTCCATAGACTGGTTTGATGCACTTCGCCACTGTGCTAACCTTTTCATTTCTACTACATCCTACATCAGCTTGTCATACCTCTACCATTCTTCCCTCAGATGTGTCCTATCATTCTTCTGGCCAAAAAAAAAGAATCAAATTCGGAATATCTTGTTTCTTGTTATGTGAGGTCTGTTAATGCCGCGCCCACTATTCTGACTGCAGCACACAACAAACTACCGAGGATTTTTGCATGAAAATATGTGTAATATCAGATAGACTTAAATAACGAAAGTGAAGATGTTTTTTTATAAAACTTGTTAATGCATCACTAATTCTTTTTAAGGAGGTAAAAGACATACCTATAAAGCGGACGAGTTGGCCGTGCGGTTAGGGGCGCGCATCTGTGAGCTTGCATTCGGGAGATAGTGAGTTCGAGCCCCACTGTTGGCAGCCCTGAGGGTGGTTTTCCGTGGTCTCCCATTTTCACACCAGGCTGTTCGGCCACGGCCGCTTCCTTCCCACTCCTAGGCCTTTCCCATCCCATCGTCACTACAAGACCTATCTGTGTCGGTGCGACGTAAAAATTGTAAAAGAATACATACCTATAACAGCATGAAAAAATTGCAACAAGTTCAGTGTGAATTTCCAACCACTAATCGCTGGTAAAGCAGAACCATGGTGTTCCTCCTATAATGGTGCCCCTAATCACAGGTAACGTAGGTTGCTTATTGTGTGAATTTACGTTTATTTCTTTAATGCAGCTTGAAATAGTTGTAGCAACGAGCAGGAATGGTCAGGCCCCCTTCTCATTCCGATGGCCACCACGCCCTATCATGTCCACATCGGCGATCGACTTGGCACAGCGTACAGGAAAACCGTTATGGTTCATAAATGATCGGAATTTGTAGTTTGGAGTATTGTGAACAATGAAATAATTGCCAATTTCTCCGTTATTATTACTCGTAGGGTAAAAGCGCATAGTTTTCCTGCTCTGGTGTCGGCAAAAGAAAGGGCTTGAAAAAAGGCCTTGCAAACCTAATCAGTGGTCGGAAAGGAACAAGACTTGACACAGACAGGGGATGTATTCTCCAAGTTACCTGGAGTCGGCTTAGTTTTACGGCCGGATGTGGATATGTTGTATGAAAATGAAGATCACAAGTCCCCAAGCCGGAAATCAAACCCGGCTTAATTTCAATCGAGGACCAGTAAAGCCAACGAAGTACGAGTCTGAAATAGACGTTTATGGGCAAAATTCAAATTTGTCTTTGGATCATCAAATGGCAACATCGGGGGTTATGTGGTTACAGGGAAACCACAAGAACCAAAATGAGGCGTACTAGGCATAATGATTGAGGTAGTTCGCCGTTGCTTTCCTCGCTGCTGTTGCAGGACGACCGGCCCTATGAGTAATACAAGTCATTAGTCAGCACCAAATTGTCACAGGTACAGACGAGCCTGAGACTCTATTGTTGAAAGGGATCTAATAGCTAGGTCATCGGCCCCTAGTACGAGGTGAACGAAATGAAAATTAGAACTCCAAAATGTATCCTGACTAGAGTCTAAAACGTATGACTATGAAAAAATGTTCGTAAAAAGAAAACTCCTATTCACAATGCCTTAAGTACTGGGATGATACCTAAAGGGGTCCAAAATCCAGGTCACCGGACCTTCATTGTGGTATTGAAATGGCGTATGGCTTTTAGTGCCGGGAGTGTCGGAGGACTAGTTCGGCTTGCCAGGAGCAGGTCTTTTGATTTGATACCCGTAGGCGACCTGCGCGTCGTGATGAGGATGAACTGATAATGCAGACGACACATACACTCAGCCTCCGTGCCAGCGAAATTAACCAATGATGGTTAAAATTCCCGACCCTGCCGAGAATCGAACCCGGGACCCCTGTGAGCAAAGGCCAGCACGCTAACCACTTAGCCATGGAGCCGGGCATTATGGTACTAATCACTGGTAAAGCAGAACCGTGGTATTCCTATAGTGGTTACCCCTAATCACAGGTAGCGTAGGGTCATGGTGGTAATCACAGGTAATGTAGACCCATGGTATGTCACCACTCACAGGTAATACGAATTCATGGTTTTCGCACATTAAGGGTACTACTCACAAGCAGCGCAGACTCTTGGTGTTCCTCACACAGTGCGACTAATCACGGGCGCCGGTATTCCCGTGGAGTTCCTCGCTTAGTGGAATTTTTTTTTTTGCTAGGGGCATTACGTCGCACCGACACAGATAGGTCTTATGGCGACGATGGGGTAGGAAAGGCCTTGGAGTTGGAAGGAAGCGGCCGTGGCCTTAATTAAGGTACAGCCCCAGCATTTGCCTGGTGTGAAAATGAGAAACCACGGAAAACCATTTTCAGGGCTGCCGATAGTGGGATTCGAACCTACTATCTCCCGGATGCAAGCTCACAGCCGTCGCCCGGTGTTAGTGGAACTAATCACAGGCCAGTATACTCATGGTGTTGACATTATGGTAATGCCCACAGGCAACACAAACGCATGGTGTTCCTGACATAATAGTATTACTCTCACGCAACGCAGACCCATGGTTTTCATTAGTGGTACATATCACGGGCGCCAGTCAAACCCCTGGTTTTTCTCACAAAGTGGTGCCAACCGCAGGCAACGTAGATCCTCGGTATTCGGCTGGCTGATAGACACTGAAGCCATTATCTACCTACTAAAGCGTAACGAACTAACAATGCAAGTAAATGGAAGCCTCGCCATCCAAGTCTGAACCTCAAGGACAAGGAGTAGGCCTACCTATATTCAAAGTGAGCTTTTTGGAGATGAAAGCATGTGTTGCATCGACACAGATAGGTCTTACGACGTTCGTGGGAACGAAGCGGTCGTGGCGTTAAGATAAAGCCCCTACATTTTCCTGCTAAGAAAACAGGAAACCACGGAAAACCATCTTCAGGCTTGCCGGAGTTGTTCTAGAATGCAAGCTCACAACTACGTAGGCAACTCAAGTTAGAAGTAGCAGACATGAAAGCAGCGAGAATGATTGGTGATCATTGTTAAATTAACAATGCAACACTAATCAGAAATGAAAAAAGTAAGAGGTCAGATTTTTCAAAGAATGAACATATCGGGAAAGGAAAGGTCTCGTTATCGCAGTGAGAAGTCGTTCTTATGACCAGTGCTGTCAGGAAAGAAACAGCTCGTTGTCCTAAATACAAGCCACTTTAGATGTTCGTAACTATATTGCAAAGCTCTAATACGACAACATGTCCTCTCTGGATGTCTGGAATGGAGTGTTTACAGAGCGGACTGAGGTGCTCGCACAGAATGCTAGTGTTATCTGAGGTGGCTAGCACGAGCCGCTAAAGAAAAACCACCCCAAAGCACGAGCACTGCAGCAGGCTTCTGGAGTGTTAATTAGTGAGAAACAGGCTTCGAGGTAATTTAAGATCCAGACGCCCCGCACTGCGCGTCTGGAGAAGACATGGGTAGCGAACTGCTCACGGGAGGCAGGAGCAATGAAAGAACGCTTTTCATTTCAATTAAGTCTTGCCAAGTAGGTTTGTTTGCGTATTATTATATAACAAGTGGCCAAATTCCTCTTTTGAAGAGACTGCATTGCACACACTTACTTTTCAAGGCCTCTGTGAATGAACTAAATGCCTCAGATTCCTCTATTCGCTCCCTCTACTTCTGTTAGCCTTAGGTGACCTCACCACTGAAGCTTATTTATGCATACGGCTTCATCCATGTTCCTAAATTATCCTTTATCTTCTCATTCCGATTACTGTTATAGTTCATACGAACATTCTCCCTGTTTCCAGATCGTATTTCCCGTACAGCAGTGGCGTCTACTGAGAGCTACCGAGGCTATCAGTGCAGCCCAAACTTCAAATGAGAACGATGGCAATCATGGAAGCACATTATAATGTAAGCATTTGTCACATTGTTCCATTTAAAAAATTCGAAAGCAATGACAAAAAAAAGTCGCTCGTATTTCTGAGCGCAAAGCATTGGAGACTGACCTTGCAGCCCAGGCGCTACGTCCCTCTCACCTCAAGCGTCTTCTTGATGAATGCCCGATAGGTGCGGGGACCGAAGGGATAGGTGTGCAAGGGTTCGCTCCGTCAGTTCGCCACTGCTAACCAGGGAGAGAGAGAGCGCAACCATGCGTTCCTTATCGTTATCACATATACTGTACTTCCTCTCTTCATTCTTCTGACTTAATTATATAGATAACAAAGTGCTGGTATTTCACTCCCCTCTACTTATACATTATTGTAGGATGACACTGCAATGTCTGCTGGTTCTATTCCTGTGATTTTAATATAATTTTCTTTATGCTCGACGATGCCGAAATATAAATATCATATGCCAGAAAACTTAATGAAGCTTATTATAGCTGAAGTTTCATTAGGATACAGGTTCTCCACCGATCAGAGTTCAGATTTTCATTATAACACAAGTTCTCCACCAGTCAGAGTTCAGAGTTTTATTATGATACAACTGTGTAACCAATTAGGTAAGGATAGCATCGCACCTGCGCTCAACGCACTAGCTTCACACTTGTTTCCAAAATCAAACATGTCGGACACGCATATTAACACCAATGCATCTTCTACTTACAATATTCCACAACCACATGGCACATTCCCTAGATACTCGTATGGAAATTATGAAACTCCCTTCGCTCGTTTTAGAAACATATTCTTGTCTTAATTATTGCCATTATAGACTTGTTGCATAATGTACTAATTTTACACGCAGATCTGCAAAAATGAAATGCAATATTTCAGGTTTAATATTCCGTTTTGTTGTTTGGAATCGAACTCGTGATCATGAGTGGGATGTCACCACTGATCTACCGAGGAAGCTAATAAACCAGTGAACGACGGGTACAACCACTTGTACGCTGTAAAATGCTACATGTCAAATTGATGATAATAATATTAATGGTGCAAAACCTTTGAAAAGGCGTGATGGTGACCTAATGAGGTTGAAATGGATGGCGAGGATGTCAGACACACCCAGTTCCTAAGCCAAAAGAATTAAAAGAGTACGAGGAGGTTGATTCCGAGAATTGAACCGGGGCCATCGGACCAGAGGTAAATGTTCTACCTATTTAGCCATAAAACCGGACTTTTAATTTGTTAAACCCGAAGGCCTAAAGCAGCCTTGACAACACAGCGGGCTACTCCGGTGGCTCAAAACGCGTAAGGCTTGACGTTCACTAATCCAACTATCGAAAAGTCTAGTGGTAGCATACGCCACTGACGTACAGTGAAGGACGGAGCGAGAGCTGACCTCTTTTTAACAGAATACTGTCGATCGCAACTGGGAACTTTGCTGCACCCATCCACTTAGCTTATTTCAGTCTTGGAAATGTCCATTCTCGTTGCACTTCTTTTCAGGACAGCTGGATGCTCATAGGGGTCTACTATGGGTGTAGAACATGTGTTATATTAATTCTCCTATTGATCCAGTATTAGGAGGTTTAAATGCCATAAGTCACCAATGGTCTATATAAATCAAGTTCTGGAATAATTTTCTGTCTGCGGGCTGTAATTAGAGCCTCTTCTTTTATTAACTTCTTCATTAATCAAGTTCGTGGCGAAAGCGAAGTAATTACATTCCTCGATCTTTACAGACTGCCATTGGTTTATGAAACTCGTGTTAAGCTCTATTGTCGAGATCCTCCTTTTGGGTGCAGGTTGGCTACCACGGGCCTCCTACCTGAGTCACTTACTTGTTACACCTTTCATGCACGACCTTCACTTTTCTTTCTTCCTTTTTCACTTATGGTAAGAGTTAACGCTGCCTTTGCGGGTGCAAAAATGATAGAATCTGCCACGTCAATGTCGTCAGAGGCGTACCAAAAACGAATGGAGCCCGCCTGCAGTGGTCCTCCTCAAAGAAATCGTATAAAACTTATCAATAATACACAGAAATTGAACTATATAAGATGCAATCTATATCCGTACAAAGGAACACCTGCGAAATGTATTTATTTCATTTTCATTTCTTTTGTAGGGATTCATGGTTTCTATGGTTTGTCTCAACATTTGACTCTTTAAACTGGACCATGTAGCGAACTATCTAGGAACACAGCAAAAAATTAATATTTTATTGGAGGTAAAGGAAACATGACTAATACGAGGAAACTAGACTCATATCATCATACTTCTAATCACAATACACCTCTGCTTGGAGATGCCGAGCTCTAACCACGTCAGATGTCTACCACATCACAACTGAGACTGTTACCTCCCATTTACATTGAAAATACAACGAACCTCTCTGGTCCATGAATTTTGTACATTTTTACGTTTCTTTCAGAAAATTGATTGTGCCATATTCACCCGCACAGTTCCTTTTATCGTCATGAGTTCGAACTACGCATTTGCCATCCACAACGAGAGCGTCTGGTACACCAGATATAAGAAAAACTGACGTATACACCTTTGAACACGAGATGGATCCCTCACTGTTAAGAGTGTGGAACGATACTGCGATGCGTGAACTTGTTCATTCTACATATTTTATTATGATTTACACATGACTTGTTGGCCTAAAATAAAGAACATCTAAGTAGGGAGGACATGTCGATAGTCACTTCTTTTCTTTGCTTCTACATTACCGTACTTTCCTGCCAGTAAGTTACACGTAGTCATCGAAGTAGGCAAATTAAATAATAAACATAGCTGACAACTACAATTAGAATTTAAATATATCTTCCGGACGTGGACGTTGTTAATTTTAGGTTTACAAGTCATATATAAATCATAAGAAGGACAAGCATTCGCAGATCTTGAAAAGACATTTGATGTTGATTGGACCAAGCTATTTGAGATTCTGAAGGGGATCGGGATCAGATATCGAGAAAGAATAGAACAGGCGGTAAAGGAAATCAAAGGGGAATTTGGAAAGAGGGTATCACAGTCCATGATGATGATGCTTGTTGTTTAAAGGGGCCTAACATCTGGGTCATCGGCCCCTAATGGTAAGAAGAAAACCAAACCCCACGGCACTTAACGCCCTTGAAAGGGCTCTGGCCTGCCCAGCAACCGCTGCTCAGCCCAAACGCTTGCAGATTACGAGGGACCGTGTGGTCAGCACGACGCATCCTCTCGGCCGTTATTCTGGGCTTTCGAGACCGGGGCCGCCATCTCACCGTCAGATAGCTCCTCAATTCTAATCACGTAGGCTGAGTGGACCTCGAACCAGCCCTCAGGTCGAGAGAAAAATCGCTGACCTGGCCGGGAATTGAACCCGGAGTCTCCGGGCGAGAGGCAAGCATGCTACCCCTACACCACGGGGGCTGGCCTAATGGTACGAAATGTTATGACAATTTTAAAATCGAGAATCCTCCACTGACCAGATTCGAAAACGTGAGGACGAAGAATGAATGGATGGATATGAAGTTAAAACAATCAGTACCGAGCTCGATAGCTGCAGTAGCTTAAGTGCGGCCAGTATCCAGTAATCGGGAGATAGTGGGTTCAAGAACCACTGCCGGCAGCCCTAAAGATGGTTTTCCGTGGTTTCCCATTTTCACACCAGGCAAATGCCGGGGCTGTACCTTAATTAAGGCCACGGCCGCTTCCTTCCATTTCCTAGGCCTTTCCTATCCCATCGTCGCCGTAAGACATATTTGTGTCGGTGCGACGTAAAGAAAACAAAATCAGTGGATCCGACCCGCAATGCCCCACATTACCAGAAACTAGCGTTAAATAATAGCAAGTTATTACTGACCAAGGGACTGCATCTAAAGCACAATAGTGAATCGATGATGCGTGTAGTCGAAATAGGTCGAAAATCAAGGTCATCGGCCCCTCAAAATGGTACTTATCGCTAGGAAAATAGAACCATGCTATTTGTCATGTTGCGGTACTAATCAAAAGCAGCGTAGACTCGCGGTATTCCACACATTATGGTACTATGGTGTTTCGCACACTGCGGCGCTATTTACAGGCAACGCAAACCTATGGCGTTCCTCACATAAGTGGACTAACCACAGGAACCCGCACTATCCCGTGGTGTTCCTCACATAGTAGGCACTAAACATAGGCAAGGCAGAACCATAGTGTCGCTCGTCCTGTGGTGTTGCTCATATAGGGGTACGAATCACAGGTACTGTAGAAGCCGGCACCGCACTCTTGCTACTAATCACAAACCTATCTGGTACCTAACACAGTAGTACTACGCACTAGTAAAAGCGACCCATGGTGTTCCCCACGTGGTGGTACTAATCACATGTAGTCTCATGGTTCTAATTTGATTATCCCTTGGTCGTCCCTATTAGTCGCATCTTACGACAGGCAGGGGATACCGTACGTGTATTCTTCGTCTGCGTCCCCCACCCGCAGGGGGTAATCACAATCCAAGGAGAGGAAATCAAAACCCTGAGATTTGCTGGTGATATTGTTCTGAGTCTGAAGAAGATCTCGAGAAATTGTTGAATGGTATGGACAGAGTCTTGGGTAAGGAGTACAAGATGAAAATAATTAAGTTCAAAACAAAAGTAATGGAGTACAGTCGTACGAAATCAGGTGATGCAGGAAATATTAGATTAGGAAATGAAGCCTTAAACGAAGTAGATGAATATTGTTACTTGGGTAGTAAAATAACCAACGATGGCAGAAGTAAGGAGGACATAAAATACAGACTAGCACAAGCAAGGAAGAGCTTTCTTAAGAAAAGAAATATGCTCACTTCGAACATTAACATACGAGGTAGCAATTAGAAATATTTTTGAAGACTTTTGTCCGGAGCGTGGCATTGTATCGAAGTGAAACATGGACGACAACTAGCTCGCAAAGAAAGAGAATAGAAGCTTTTGAAACGTGGTGTTACAGAAGAATGCTGAAGGTGAGATGGGTAGATCGAATCACGAATGAAGAGATTGGTGAGAGGAAATCGATTTGGCTAAATTTGACGAGAAGAAGAGATAGAATGATAGGACACATCTTAAGACACCCAGGACTTGTTCAGTTGATTTTGGGGGAAAGTGTAGACGGTAAGAACGGTAGGGGTAGACCAAAGTATGATTATGACAAGCAGATTAGATCAGATGTAGGATGGAGCTGCATCAAACCAGTCTATGGACTGATGACTCAAACAACAACAATAAGAGATGCATGATGAAAAGTACACACACTGCAATTTTTAGACATTTCGATAGTCAGTTCTTCTTTCTTTGTCCCTACAAATGCCATCGAAGAAGTTTTAAGGGTGAAATGCTTCGTTGTAGGCGTTTCCTTCCACAAAATAGAGATTTGTCTGTACATCGCTCAAAACTGCTCGTGTCCACAATCAGAAGGAAATACATTTTAAAAATTTTCCATCATCTCTGTCTGTATGTAGACGCAAGAATGGATGAACAGAATTAATGAAAATCGGGCAATAAAGCACTACAATCTACGCTAGAAATAATTTTATTCAGACTGGGTAAAATGGTAGTTTAGGGGAAGGCCTAAAATGTAATTCTCAAATATCTATGATAATATTGCTCCTATTGATAAGCGTCACATAGCAAAAGTTATAGATAATACAATTTACAATCATTTAGGTCTTATACCAGCTATAATAACAGAGATATTCATAGATTTTATTTTTGATGCTTAGCCCATATCAGCGCCTAGCCAAGAGATTTTCTCGAACAGAATTATCGCCACATATGGGAAATAAGGTAATGTAATCTAGGTTATAAATGATTTTATTCACGCTGGGTGAACTTACAGTTTAAGGTGAAGGTCTAAAATGTAATTTTCAAATATAGTTGTTATTAGTGGTCCTATAGATAAAATAATACTACATATGACAAGTGTTTTAGAGAATACACTTTCATGATCAGCTATGATAACAGAGATATTAATAATTTAGACTGTTGCTTAGTCCGTGTCACCGTGCGATTAGGGTCGCGCAGCTGTGAGCTTGCATCCGGGAGGTAGTGGGTTCGAACCTCACTGTCGGCAGTCCTGAAGATGGTTTTCCGTGGTTTCCCATTTTCACACCAGGCAAATGCTGGAGCTGTACCTTAATTAAGGCCAGGGCCGCTTCCTTCCCACTTCTAAGCTTTTCCTGTCCCATCGTCGCCATAAGACCTATCTGTGTCGGTGCGACGTAAAGCAAATAGCTTAGTCCATGTCAACGCCGAGCGTCGTTCAGTCATGGTAACTGGCGATGGTGGTGCTTATGTCATGATTGCCGTAAGATGAAAAAGCGCGTGTTCATCAGCCCATATCGGCAAGGAAAATGGTAAAGATGACTACCGAAATGAGAAAAGGTCGTGGAAGGAGGAAGAAGGGCTCACTTTTACATCAGATGCCCTAATATCACAGTCAGCAGTGGCGTATGCTGGGATCAAGACGTGGGCTACCACTAGATTTAGGTTACACCTTTTCAACGGTTCGTTTAGTGAACGCCAAGTCTTAAGCGTTTTGAGCTGCAGCCAATAGCCAGCGAAGTAGCCTGCTGTGTTGTCCGAGTTGCTTCAGAAGCTACTGGCCTGTCAATACACAACACCTGATCAGTGGAGATGGTAGCTTAAGGTTTATCAAATTAAAGCCCGGCTTTGTAGTTAAATGGATAGAATACTTGCCTTTGGTCCGATGGCACCGCTTCAATTCCTATATGCCTACAGATGCCATGCACTGTTATTATAATTATTAAATAACAACTTTGAATTTTACAGCGGTCGCATCCGTTGTTCACTGGTTTGTTAGCTTCCTCGGGATATCAGTGGTGGTGTCCGACCCATGATCACGGGTTCGATTCCAACTAATATAGAGAACACTGAACCTGAAATATTGCATTTCATTTTAGTAGATCTAGACCTACGTATAAAAAGAAAACTATTACTCATATAAAAGTAGCCCTGCAGGATGTAGAAGTAAAGCACTCTGTTATCTATTTAATTACGTCAGAAGTATGAGGTGAGGAAGTATATACCATGAGGAACGCATGGTTGTTAGCAGTAGCGATCTGACGGAGCAAAGCCTAGCACACCTATCCCGCAGGTCCCCGCACCTATCAGACAATCAGCAGCTTGCTGCGCGAGGTGAGTCGAGTGGAGAGCAACGAGCTAATACTGTGGTACATTCAAGGATACGGCGACTTCGGTCTGTGTCTGGCCTGCTTCCAGACGGCCGAGTATTCTACCCTGCAAAACGGGGTCCAGATGGCGTCGTTCTGCCATTATGTTGTCACGTTCACCACGAGGCACTGGTAGTGTTTACCTTGAGGTTACGCCGCCAGTCAAAGCAGGGAACACTCCTTTCCTGTACAGAGCGAACACGTAAGGTTGGTAGGTGCATATGTCGTGCGATCTGCGATCTATTTCCTGTTGCCCTGCTTACTCGTAAATAATGCTTAACTTTTGAACACTAGTGCAGGAAACCACGGAAAACCATCTTCAGGGTTCCCGGCGGTGGGGTTCGAACCCACTATCTCCCGAATGCAACGACCAAATTTTTTTAAAAACTAAAGAACAATGAAATGGTTGCGGATTCTAACTACAGCGAACGGCTCCTAAACTCGGCAATGGGAGACTAGGACAAAATGTTGCTATCGAGATTCCACAAAATCATATTCCGTGTTGTACAAGATTCTTCTTCATTTTCTAAGGTTCTTCTTTGATTTCAAGTGAGAATACTAATTTTTCGAAAGCAGCGATTTTATGCGCAACATTAACGTCATCTGAATGTTCTGGAAGGTGAAGAAGCAAAGTATATTAGTAGTATACTAATTGCAGAGAATGCGATGATGTACAGCCTTGCGCGCCATGGATCGCTGGATGAGCCACTAGATTGGCTGTGCTCAAGTGTAGTGTTCGCGCAGAAATTCTGCCAATAGATCTCTCACCAACAATGTTCTAAATGTGCATCACAGAGCTCGATAGCTGCAGTCGCTTAAGTGCTGCCAGTATCCAGTATTCGGGAGATAGTAGGTTCGAACTCCACTGTCGGCAGCCCTGAAAATGGTTTTCCGTAGTTTCCCATTTTCACACCAGGCAAATGCTGGGGCTGTACCTTAATTAAGGCCACGGCCGCTTCCTTCCCACTCCCAGCCCTTCCCTGTCCCATCGTCGCCATAAGACCTATCTGTGTCGGCGCGACGTAAAGCAACTAGCAAAAAAAAAAAAAAAAAAGTGCAACATCAAATTTTCAATTACTGTTTTAATAGCAAAACATGCTTCAAACCTTATTACTACATTAAACATAATTAAATGCAAGAACTGTTTTATAATAATTTTACATATTATGAGCTTCTTTAATATTCTACGACAGAGATATATCCTATCCTCCATTATTCCCATTACTGTTTGTATGTTGTTCTTTTATTTTCGTTTGCCACACATTTCTATCATGCAAAATAATGTTGCTCTCTTACTCGGTGAGATCCGCTCTTCCTATCTTCACTCTTTCTACCCATTAACCATCACCCCATACCGCTTACTTCGTGTTTATTGTCATCGTTTTTGGTATTTTCGCTGTTCTAGAAGGTCTGTTGCTGAAAGTCTGTCATAACCTGAGTCTCTTTATCTCATTGAGAGCTGCTAAAGGAAAAGAAAGTGATCAGCGTCAACGCCTGTCCTTTCGACGCGTTGTGGCGACGTTTTGCGAAAGAAAAACATTATTTGATATTTCTGCCGTATATAGAGGGCAGCACACAGCGCTTCGAAGACAGGGAATGACCAGGAAGAACGAGAAAAGCGTCGCGAACCCAATACTGCCGAGGTCGAAAGAGATTTTACGATGTGCTTTAAGGCCTCTCGTCCTTTGGATGCGTAATCATGCGACAAGTAGCGTTGAAGTGTCGTCTGTATACGCACGACAACGCAACACTGTTCCAAACAGATGGAGAGGGATGGGAGCTCGTACACTGGAAGCGGGTTGGTAGTACGTACACGTGCGACGCCGCATTTCATCCAGTCCAGTTTGGATTTTCTGTGCGACAACACACAACAGCAATGGATTGTGAGAAACTAATTAATTTAATTCAAGAACGAAAATGTCTGTGGGACCGGAAGGAGCCTCAGTATCACATGAGGAATGTGCAATTGAAGTTGTGGAAGGAAGTTGCACTTGAAATGGAAGAATCATGTACATTATATTATGTAATTACCATGTTATTAATTTCATATTTATATTTATTTACATTATTATGTTTGTATTCAACAACTCTGATTCAAGTAGGCTTACAGTTGCGATCATATATTTACGACCTCAGATTAACAGTTTTTGTTAACATTCATGATCATTATGGGTTATTAGCAAAATAGGTCTTTAATTTTTCCCTCACATCAGTAGCTTTAAGACTGCTCCTATTCTCACCCCCTGCTAGCAAACCTAGAGTGGTTGTTAGTCGATTCTGTTACGGATGTATTTCTGGTGAGCCTTCTCTGTCTCTTATCACATAGTGTAATAAACAAATACATTTCACAATGTTTTCTGCTCTCTCGGGGGTAACTTCCATTGCTTTCATTAATATGCGCCATTTATTGCTTATTATACCGAAGGCACATTCGACCACTTGTCTTGTATGCGATAAACGTTTATTAAACATGTCTTGTTCGGGTGTTAAATGTCTCATAGGATAAGGGTGCATCAAATAGGGTTTCAGGGGATATACTCCGTCCCCTATCAGAAAATGTGGTACAGTTACATCACTACCAGGAAGTTCTTTCAAGCATTTCACCTTTAACGCACCATGATCCAGCTGTTTATTCAAGTTTGAGTACCCAAAAATCCCACTATCACCCTGTTTTCCATAGGCCCCTATATCAATACAAATTAATTTGTAGTCTGCTCCTACCACTGCTTGCAGTACGATAGAGAAAAATGTTTTGTAGTTGTAATACATACTTCCAGATTGCTTTGGACACTTAATTCTTATGTGTTTACCGTCTATACATCCAACACAATTAGGACATTCCCATTTTCTCCAAAACTGTGATTCAATCTCATCAATTTGCTCGCCAGAAGGGAATGGGATATGGTCACTGTGTAATGTTTCCCATAACACAGAACACGTTTCGTGAATAATTCTTCCGACTGTAGCATCTGATATCCGATAAGAAGAACCCAGTGCTTTGAAAGATGAACCAGTTGCTAAGTACCTGCAAAATACAAAGCACGTGGTTATGTTGTAATAAAATGTATCCACAGTGAGCTAGTTACAACATAATTTAATTAAAAACTTAATGGCTATTTAAAAATTAGTATGTTCAATGTTTTCATTGGTTATTTTGTGATTTAATGAAATTAATTTATTTGATTTTGTTTGTGTTGATGATTAGCATAGAAGTTTGAATTGTAGTAAAGTAAATTTCAGGACCTCAAAGGATCTGTTACAACAGTTCCTTATCTTTTCACTTGACTGTTGTATAATTTCGCTGCGTTTTCCTTTCTATTGCAGTTGAGGACTTAAGAAAAAATTGAGGTATCTCATGGATTCGTTTAGGAGAGAATTGAAAAAAATGAACGAAACAAAATCTGGCAGTGGTAGTGAATCGTCAAATACATGGGCTTTCTTCAACCAAATGAGATTTCTTACTGATACTATGCAACCAAAAAGCATGCAAAGCAGCGTTCCTGATATTACAAACAACACAATAGATGAAATGTTCGACGGTCCTAGTACCTCCAATACAGCCCATACAGACTCAAATCAGGAGGATAATGCACAACCGTATGCCAGTGATCGCGAAGGGGAATGTTCACAATCGAGTAAAGAAACAACCAAAATTACAGGAAATAGAACATATCAGAGCCCTCGTAAGAAGAAGAAAAAAACTTCTTGAGATTGAAAACAAGAAACTGTCTTTTTTTCGGACAAGAGCACAAAATGATGGAGACAGTGACTATCAGTTTTTGGTTAGTCTTCTCTCACATTTACGTGAAGTACCACCGGAAAACAAGTTACGTATACGGATGAAATTAATGAATGTTCTCTTGGTAGAACAGGCAGAAAGACAGAGACGTAATCAATCTTCAACAGGTTCATCATCTCAATCTTCATATTGTCAAATTAATGATTTCACTTTCACTGCTTCGTACTATGAGAATTTTGATCCTCGGCAATAGGGCATTGGTTGTTTCAACTTCTTATTTTTCAGTGACATGCTTTCTTAATTAATGTATTAGTTACCGCATTAATTCCATCTTGTAATGATTTATTGTATGATTCCGATTTGTAATACAGGTATTTAGTTTTCTCCTGTCTTGTAAAAATACTTTTATATTATCCCTACCTTAATGTTAGTGCTAGACGTTCTGCGGGTGCAAAGGTGTCCCTGAAATTACTGTACTTCTGCAGACGATCCTCCACCTTGGATGATATGTACTGAAAAGTTTTTTCCTCATCCCAAAATAACCAAAATGTTGAGCTTCATTAACTTGAAGATCGTCATATAAGTGGGAAAATTCACCAAATCGACTCCTTTTGCTTAGAATTTCATTTACCCACTCCTTTTTCCTCTTTCTTGCCCTTCGCCTCGCAAGCAAAGGCATCTCTAAAGCATGCAGTAAAAATCCATGATCACATCACAGAGCTAAGATTGATTCCGCTGCAATCAGGCGAAAAACGTGTGCAAAGGACGATGCACTGTCGTACGACACTGGACTGCTTCACGTCGCGCGTACACGCTCAACGTCGCAGTCGCAGATGTACGCATCCAGTGGACGAGAAGCCTAACGTCGCACAGGTCTAGAAAGGGGAGGGGGGGGGGAGAGAAGCAGCCGTGCCCTTAATTAAGGTACAGCTACAACATTTGCCTGGTGTGAAAACGAGAAATTACGGAAAACCCTCTTCATGGCTGCAGACAGGGGGTTCGAATGAAACCTCACAGCTGCGCAACTCGCTCGGTGGTCGGAAGAGGACAAGAGTTCTGACAGTTGATCGCGAGCCAGGGGGCGGCCTCCCAGCGAGAACACGATGTAACAATCGACTATTCCTTTCGCCGAATATTTAATAGAGAATTAAATCGACACCGAGGGGGTTCTTCACCTACCATATGAGCGTCCCAGGATGTATAATCATATCGGACAAGTGCCTGTCAAGTTTTCCACAGTGCTATTTTTTGTTTGACATTTTAAGGCGTATCGAAGCGGGGTTACATGTTGTATGTCAATCAACACCAAACAACAAAGACAATACAAAAATCATAAACACCTCAACAAACCATTAGACTATGACCAATGGGGAGAAATAACACGTATTCAATTCTTTAAGAGGGGTGCTTACTACTATAGAACACGCACGCACAGAAATGGTGTCCTGACATAAACAATCAACACTACCCCACTCCAGTACTGAGAGGGATGGGAGGGTGTGAAGGGGTAGTGTTGAAGGCCACGCCAGTACTGGAAAGGAGGGGAAGGTAGCGAAGGGGTAGTGTTGAAGGCACAGTGTTTATATTACTATACATCCACCACTGTGCCCATTTCAATCGCAGCAATCTTGTAGTGGGCTGTCCACCTGCAGCAATGCATCAAGCGAGGAGATGGGGGGACGCCAGGCTTTGTTTATATCGGGACACCATTTCTGTGCATACGTGTACACATCAACGACGTAGTTGAAATTACCTTTTAAACCCATTTCTAAGCCGTCGAACCTATTGTGATATTACTTTGATAGTCTTAAATGTAGAAATTTGAGAGTGCGTTTCATTATTGCACTGAACGTAACGCAATTTTACCAATGACCGCAGATAATAAAGTGTCACCCGCACGTAATTTAGCGATCGTTTATCTTATGACTTCCCTATCATCTTTCTATTGTGTTGGTCACCCATGGACGAAGTTGTGTGCTGATAAGCTTTCCCGACCTGACGACATTTCATTACCGAGGTAAAATCACAAGAAATAGAAGTGGTTAAGGATTAATCGTGAAGGTGACCTCATTCCTGAAGATATCTGGAAAACAGGAACATCAGTGGCAGAACCAAATGCAGACTGGTCGGTGCCATGGCCACATATGGACCCTGAAGAAAGCTGAATGGAAAAGGATTAGACATGAATGGTGGTGGTACGTCGTGCACCTGGACAATCACCCTCTATTAACACAAATGAAGATGAGAAAAGGGAAGAAGAAAGATAACGCTATATATAGACAAAAGAAAGGGCGGAGCCATGAAAGGGTGAAAATGAAAGAGCCTCACAAAGCTAATCCCGTCGTGGTCAGAAGATTAAAGTGAATACGTTCAGAATGAACTTGTAAGATCATTAACGCTCTCGAACAAGATTAAATACTTTTTCACAAACTTCTCTGAAAAATTAAAATTGTTCCAGGGAAGAATCACAAGACAACACCGCAGTCATGGAAACCGTGCACACATTACTGACATCACAGGCCGGCAACCAGACACTTAAGCCGACTATGTTGGAAGGGAGAGACTCAGTTTATCTTATTGTAATGGACATGAACGTAGTGACAATGTCCGCGAGTACCAACAGGTGGACGGGCACTCGGAATGAGGAGATATGGCTAATTTAGGAATTGACTCGACGGGCATAAACCGGTCAGGCGAGGCATGGAGGGTAAGAGAAGTAGAGGGAGACAGACTCGCTTTTTAACGATTCAATAATAGACGTGTGAAAATAAAAGAGGCCACACAGGTAGTTGCAAGAAGGATTAGTTAATTCACAGTGGATTGCAGACTGAACGCTGAGAGTGAAGAGTTTTTTTGTTTTTGTTTTTGTTTTTGTTTTTTACAATTTGCTTTACGTCACACCGACACAGATAGGTCTTATGACGACGATGGGATAGGAAAGGCCTAGAGTGGGAAGGAAGCGACCGTGGCCTTAATTAAGGTAGGCTACAGCCCCAGGATTTACCTGGTGTGAGCTGCCGACAGTGGGGTTCGAACACACTATCTCCCGATTACAAGCTGAGAGCTACGTATTGCTCAGTATTAATCAGTCTCTAATGAAGGCAGACGTAAGACATTTATTTTGACCACAACTCGCAGACTGCGTAAAGGAAGTCTTGTACCTGCTCAAGCATTCCTCGGAATGGTAAGGCCAAGTGAACGGAGAGAGAGAGAGAGAGAGAGAAAGAAGGCTGCCGTGCTGCAGGTAACGGAACCGAGGGGTGCAGAATACAGCCTGTAGAAAGGTGGGGTCGTGACAATGCCCAGTACACTCTTCTTGTCAGTCGTACCGTATCCTATATTATATTCATACATCGGTCTACCCTCTACAGTTCCCTCAAAGCTAACTGAACAAGTCGTGGGTGATTTCATTCTCTCTCGTCTTCTGGTTACATTTCGACAAACCATTCTCTTCTCACCAAATCGATTCAGTATTTCTTCATTCGTGATTCGATCTACCTATCTCATCTTCAGCATTGTTTCGTACCACCACATTTCAAAACCTTCTGTTCTTTTTCTTTCCGAGCTGGTTTTCGTCCATGTTTCACTTGCACATAATGCAATGCTCCAGACTAAAGTCTTCAAAACCTATCTGTGTCGGTGCGACGTAAGCCCCTAGCAAAAAAAAAAAAAAAAAGTCTTCAAAAAAGTATTTCTAATTCGTATATCAATTTTCGAAGTGAGCAAATATTTTTTTAAGAAAGGCCTTCGTTGCTTGTGCTAACCTGCGTTTTATGTCCTCCTTACTTCTGCCATCATTAGATGTTTTACTACCCAAGTAAGAATATTCATCTACTTCCTTTAAGACTCCATTTTCTAATCTAATATTTCATTATCACCTGACTTCGTTCAACTGTACTCCATCGCTTTTGTTTGGGATTTATTTATTTTCATCTCGTAGTGTCCATGCCATTCAGCACTGTCTTTAGATCCTGTGCAGACTCAGATGAAATAACTATGTACCGGTAATCGACAAATGTCCTCTTCTTGCATTGCGATTCCTTTGATTTCCTTTAAGTTTAGCGCCTATTCTATTTATACAGTGAAAAGACTGCACCCCTGCTTCACTTCTTTCTGGATTGTTGCTACTGCAAACTGACATTTGTACGGACTTCTTTCTCGATATCTGATCCAGATTACCTTCAAATTCTCAAATAATTTGATCCAATCAACGGTGTCGAATGTCTTTTCTCGATGTACGAATGCCATGCACTCTTATAGGACGGGAAAAAGCCAACGACGTTTTAAATTTATTTTCGTCATATAAAATTCTCCATCGTTTTCTGAATCCATGGCTGCCGTGCCTGTACGTACCATAAAATCGTCACATAAAGATGCACCTGATGTGTTTAGAGCCTTGCTGTGATGCAGATCTGTTAGTCAAATGTCGAAATGTCACTGAGAGTTTGTACCATTATTCCTCCACATAGAGGAAGTGGGCTAGTTTTAGACAGTAACACGCTGTCTTACTTCGACAAACTAAAGAGGAGAAAAACCATAAAGCAAAGCAAACAGGGCTTCACGAGTTTGGATTCTCTTCAGTGTTGAGTCCATAGATCCTTCCAGACCCTGACAACCACGTGCGTGGTGCACCAGCGCGGCGTCATAGCGAGACATCCATGACAAGATACACTCTGCCAGTCAGTTGAGAGGCAGGTCTCGTCCGCCTCCAAATCTCAATAGCGTGGCTTCAACCCAGGAGACATAAGTTACTGTAAGAGGAATTTTGAAGAGTGGATAAAAGTTAGTTTGACGCTCCATGTGGTACGAAGTGAGCATGCGACACATTTCTTAACTCAGCCATAGATGGTCCAAATTGACATGCAGGCAGACTTGATAGCGTCTGCACACAATAGCTTAGGCATTATTATTATTATTATTATTATTATTATTATTATTTTGAAAGGAAGGACGAAAAAGTAGTTTCTTGTCAGTAATACATTTATTATTAATGTGTAATTGGAGTAATATTGTCTCTGTAGCTGACAAATAAGTTAATACATAGCCTACATTATACATCATCATTATAGACCGTTATGCCTTTCAGCGTTCAGTCTGCAAGCCTCTGTGAATTTACTAAATGTCGCCACAATCCTCCATTTGTAACTAGTTATGTGGCCTCATTTAATTCTATCTGTCAAATGGGAGTGGGACTCCGTTACTCCCATAGGTCCGAGGCTTGCTTAAAATGTTCTGAGCTGAGCAGGATGATACCCTACTTACACACAATCCAAATGAGGATCTCTCCTCTAACTGGTTAGGGACCACTAGTGGATTGTATAGCCGTAGCAGCCTAAGCACAAGGAAGACTATGGCTCAGAATATGTCCGAGATGCCCAATCCCATTCCATTTGCTAGTGGCTTTACATCACACCGACATAGGTGGGTTTTGTGGCGACGATGGGATAGAGAAGGGATAGGAGTTGGAAGGAAGCGGCCGTTGCCTTAATTAAGTCATAGCCCCAGCATTTGCCTGGTGTGAAAATGGGAAACCACGGAAAACCATCTTCAGGGCTGCCGACAGTGGGATTCTAACCCACTATCTCCCGGATGATAGCTCACAGCTGCGTGCCCCGAACCGCACGGCCAACTCGCCCAGTACTCCCATTCCGTAACAACTGGTATTCCGACTCTCAGGATAGGCCACTCAGCCGTTGCCCATGGTTCACGAACTAGGACGTGACTACAGTAACCCACACCATGAACCATAATTAAATTAATAGTAAAATAAAATGTTGCGTAAAAATTATATATATTAAAATAAGAGTTTTTATCTGTACATTGCTCAGAATGTAAAAATAACGCTATTTCTGTATCCACAGTAACAAGGAAATTAACTTTTTAATTTTCCGTCATGTCTGTATGTATGTATGTATGTATGTATGTACGTACATCACGAGAAAATGGCTGAGGAGAATTTAATGAAAATCGGTACCGTATCTAAAGTCCGGGAATGAGGCACTATAGTCGAACCTATAAATAACCGTATTTACACTGAGTGAAATGGTAGTTCAGGGAAAGGCCTACAATTTAATTTTCAAATATCTGTGTTATTAGTGGCCCTATTGATAAATATAGAACAGAATATACAGAATTAAATTTTCAATCATTTATGTCCTATACAGTTTTACCGTACCGGCTATGATAATTGAGATATTCATGAATTTCGGTTTTTGGTTGCTAACTCCAAATCAACACAGAATTACGAGCAAATGGGTGGCAAGAATTTAATAAAAATGGATATATTAAGTCAGAGGATAAGGCATTACAGTCTAGGCTATAAATAATTATATTCATGCTGGATGGAATGGTAGTTTAGGGGAAGGCAGCTAACATTTTAATTTTTAAATACCTATGTTGTTGGTCCTATCGAAAAATACTATACAACAAAAGTTACAGAGAATACAATTTTCGATCATTTATGTCATATTTTTACCGCACCGTATATTATAATAGAATTCATGAATTTAGACTTTAGTTGCTTAGTCCATATGAACGCCGAGCATTGGAAATATTGTTCAATCATGTTAACTGGCGATGCTTTTCGTCATGATTGTCTTAAGGTGTAAAAGCACGTGGTCACCGGTCCATATCGACAAGGAAAATTGTGAAAATGGTTATACAAAATGTACCGGGAGGTACACCTCAACGCCGCGCATTCAAAACTAGCGCCTAAACGAACTCCTCTATTGGTAAATCAGTGAAACTGAAACTACACCAACTTGGAATTTTAATCAGAAAATGACACCACTAAAATATTATATACTTTTATTATTATGCAGTTGCATAACCTGAGTGAATTTCTCCTTGTTTTGTTTGCCATTCATCAAGAAATTTGGGCATTTTTTCCACAGATGACACTACAAAAACTATGATCATGCACCCTGGTGCGAAGTGAAAGAACTTATGATTTAAAGAAGTTTTGTATTTCTAGATTTTTGGTAACTGATTGATGCTCATTTATTTTTGGGTTGGCAATTCTTCCTTTTATTTCCGCCAGTTTTGAATATAGCCAATCCCTAATTTATGTAATTAATTTCCAACCTATCCCGTATTTCTTCTTCACCTTGTGTTTAACCAATACAATCGAGAGGGCGTGTCCTGATTCATCTTGAATGATCTCGAACCTTCCCTGAGGGTTTATAAACTGCGGGTTTTCACGTCTCTTGGCCAATTGATCGTCATCTTACTAAGTGTGTGTGTCAAAGCAGGAGGCGGGTGGCCTCTTTCATCGGTCAGCATTACATCTACAAGGTAATGGCCACATAACATCTTTCTTTCTTGCTAACTCCGCAGTTTAACCCGAGGGAAAAGTCCGAAACATTAACTATGTAACCTACTTTTCTAAAAATGTAACTTTCTGCCGGCTAATGTAAAAACTTCATAAAATCTTTAACTGTAAATCTGGGATAGAGAGTGAATTATCCTCTCGAGCTCCCCTTCATCTTGGTTTGAGGTGACTACGTTTTTCTCCAACTGTTTTTCCTACTGTAATGTGTTAATGTAATTTCTGTACGAGTCACCTCAGTAGTTTGGAAATAGTCCCTGTTTCATCGGCCTAGGACCCCTTAGTTTTTTGTGTTCATATCTAGGAGTGCAAGTATACGCCTCCATTCATTTTGTGTTCGGGCCATTAATTTAACCTGTTATTCTTATTCCACGAAAGCCCAGTAGGTTGGGTATTTAATACCCCTGTAAAAGTATGTTCAATTTTGTAAATGGTGGTTTGAGTAATGATGTAATGTTGCCCTGAGTAGGCAGTAAGAAACTGAGAGCCTGTTAGCTCTTTTTCAAATTTTGTGATTGTAACGAGTGCCTCTGGAAGGCTAGATATTGTGTTTTGGGAGCAAGTGCTCCATGAATTAGGGGATTTCTGCCCTTGAATAACTTTTATGCTCTTTGGAAATTTGAGCTTGTAGCTCATGAAATGTAAAGCTAGGGGGCTTAAACCCCAAGGTGTTAAGATTCGGAATCTTGGATTTTTCCCAATCTTGTTGAATGATTGCTACTTGTACCTGTAATATTGTCATGAAAAAATAGCTAAGTTTGAAATTCTGAAAATATAACCTTCAGTTTAAGTTTTAAATTCAATTCTTGACATGGTAGGTAGACCCATTCACCCCGGCACCTTCTTTCACCTCTGCGTTCCACAGATACCCCGGAACACAAAATATTGAAAGCTCATAACACTGATCAAGAATAACATTACACTGATCATTGTTGTGACGTGATTTGTCTTTCCTCCTGCCACGGGATTACTGCTGCGTTCCGAGTAAAACAGCCTGCCTAAATATTAGCGGAAAGTAGCTGGGGAGTTAGCTCACTTTGTACATGTTATATGATTGTCCTGTCATCGACATTACAGCTAGTAAACAATATATACCGTGGCGGCGAGGTTCGAACCTTCGACCGCTGGGTTCCGGAGCGAGCATTATTTTCGTCGAGATGTGAAATGTTTAGCATTTGGTAGACCTTGGTAATTTACATGACTCCTGGCCCTATCTTACACTAAAAATGTTATTACTAGGGCTCGGATGTTTAGGAAAAGTCATATATTTTCTTTGTCTCTATTTTCTTGTCTGATTGGATTTTGGTGCAAATCAGGTGATTATAGTCACAATTAAGTGATTTTTATTTGTCATATAAATGCATATTTTGGCTATTTTTTTGTCATAAGGTCATATTTTGAGCTATTTTCTTAGAAACGTCATATTTCGGTCATATTTCGGCGGTTTGGCGACAGCTGTAGCAGTGCAAAATCACCGTCAACTTTCTGAATCAGAACTTGTATTTACAAAACTGCTTTTCCGTATCACATCTGTAGTTAATACAAATGTAATACTCTGCCTCTTCTATCAAGATCGCGCAGGAATTGTTTTCCTACAGTTTCTCAGCAAGTCGGACATATATTAAGTCGAACTTTGGAATTATATCGAGTGCAATTACTCGTTTAGAAGCTGCGAGGTTAGACATTCATGCAAGTATTGAAATTGTGAGCACAACAATCACATGGAATAGTTACATCAGTGTAAAATGGAAACTTTACAATGTGCTTAATCGAAGTGTCGGTTTTCGCTGTGTGTGCAAGATAAATGATGTTCTTAGAGTAGAAGGTACCAGTACATTTCAAGATGAGGGCATACTCGACAGCAGTGACTTAATATTATTTAAATATGCACCAATAACGTATTGTAACGTAGAAGAATGTGTTAAGTGATAATCGGAGGTCTTTTGCGCCTGATGCTTTGAAGATGAATCTTGTCATACACTTCAATACCACTCGCGGAGGAGAATGAAAAAGTTATGCGAATTTGCACTATATGCCGAGCCGCTCTACCATAATGCATCGAAATACATCTACTTAATTCGTTTCGTAGTGCTCAATTTAAATTTTAAAGCATTTGAGCAATATTAATGTAATCTGGACTTAAACGTTCCAAAATATGTTTTAAAAATAGATTGATTTCTAGTTTTCTTCGTATTTCAAACAACCAGTGAAGGATACAAACATATTTTTACTTTTAAGATGTTGTGTGATCTATAATCTTAGCGAACTTAGTACTTTATAGGTATGCATTCACAAGTGAATCGAGGACAATAGACTGAATAACTGCTAAACATGTATATTCAGAAAATTAATATGAAAGTAAGAATAAAGAATTTAGTTAACAAATATGTATCAAAGGAATTGCCGTTTCGATTCATAACTTATTTTAAATTGGCCATATTTAGATTAATCATTTTCGGGTTATATTTTGTAATTTTTCCGTCATATTTCGTCACTTTTAAGGTCATATTTCGTCACTTTTGAGGTCATATTTGCTTGCTTATTTGGGCTATTTTTAGGTCTTAAACATCCGAGCCCTAGTTATTACTGTATATCTATATAGCCATTTACTTACAAAATCATACGCCATTCACTCAAGCAGTTTTATATATTAGGAAATAATTTCGGGAAGCAGATCTAAATATCTTAAAATTTGTAGATTTTGTAATGTTCACTGGAACAGGGTTCCCGACACTTGGAAGGACCGGTTTATTGCTGGGACTGGGAACTGAAACGTGAAAGGAGCGATCTGAGTTAAACAAAGAAGAAAGCTGGTGGGGTTGTGATTCGCCGATTTATCTTCAATCTACTCTACGTCGCACCGATACAGATAGGTCTTACGGTGACGATGGAACAGAAGTGGAAAGGAAGCGGCCGTGGCTTTAATTAAGGTACAGCCTGGTGTGAAAATGGGACACGATGGAAAACCAAACTCAGATCTGACGCCTGTGGGGTTCGAACCATTGCAGCCACTCGCTCGGTCGTCGATCTTTAACCAAAGTGGGGTGTTACATGACCAATATGAGCTTATTGGCCTGTTCAGTAGTCACAACGACACAATAATGAGTGAACGAATGTAATTGTTAAACTGTTCATGTTTGTGAGGATCAAGAGATGTATGTAATAATAGTCCATGCCAACGTGTAAACTGTGCTTTGCGTCCTAGAATTTGTGTGTGATGTCTGCAAGGAAATCTATCACCGTACATTCAAAACATGCTGCGCCTATCTTGTCATCAACATACGGAAACTCCCAGACATTAAAAAACTTTTCTAATGGTATCTCACACGACCCGTGCTCCTCTGTACATCTTCGAAACACATCGTGTTATGTAGTGCGGAGTTCATTTCTCCGTCTTGAAAGTGAGTGGCACGAAATGTGACAATTACTCCTCAGATATACGCATGTCGTGCTGACGTCAGCAGGCCGCAATTCTGGTGTCAGTTTGTGCGTAAAGAAAAATAAAATATATACAGTACATACATGCCTTTGCTGGCAGGATGTAGTGTTTACATTTGCTACTTTCATTGACCTGTCTCAGTCTCATCCTTGGCTTTGACTATATTAAAATGACTGAGGTATGAGCGATTCTAGTAATACCATTTCTTATTCAGCCAGTCCCTGTTATGAATGGTGTGAACATATCGCTCATAGGGTCGGTTGGTGCATGCATTTCAGTGGGTTTGGCAGACTGATATGTAATAGCAACTTCTGGCTTAGTGAGGAAAGCAACGGGAAACTACATCACTCTTAATTTCCCTAGTATGCCTCTTCAGTGACACCTAGGCTATCTATGGCAGCTGTTGGTGGAGCTGTGGAGGATCAAACCAGCCTTCGGGCTGAATACCCAACATACACAGTACATACACGCACACAGATTGGCTTTGTAAGCAAAATAAACAGGTTAAAAGGCTGTGATAGTACATATATCACACCCCCGAATTATATGTAGAAGTTAGAGATATTATTGTCAGTATTCGATTTATTATTATTATTATTATTATTATTATTATTATTATTATTATTATTAGTATTTCATTTATATTGGTAAGCTGGAAGATATCCACATATGTAGGTATGAGTAATTTGTTTTGCACGAGTGGGAAAACATTGCTTTAATAACTCTGGTAATTCGAATGAGTCATATGGCTACCCCAGTGTCTGTTGTGATGTACTTGTGTCGGGAAATTCATGAGTCATGTATATATCCCAGCCTGATGAGATGAGCTTGTTGTTGTATTAGGAAAATTTGGTGACTCATGGAATATGCCCCAGAGTTTGTTATTGTCTTGGGAGGAAGAAGTAGTTCAGGGCTTGGGCTTGAAAAGAGGACCACCCATGATTGGCTGGCAAGCACCAATCCAGACGTATCATCTGAGAGGAGGGGGATGTTGATGTCTATAAAGGTTGATCATACGGCGGCAACCAAAAAACATTGTGAGAGTGATTGTAAAGGAACGAGAAGGAACCACTACAACTACAAGCAGTAACACTGTATGAAGGAACGACAACTGACGCACTGTACGGGAAGGAAGTGGTGCTGATACACGGTACTGGAGTGACACGGCTGCAATGGACTGGACTTCAAACGTTCGTGGAGCGTAGTCTTGTTATGTTTGTGGAAAGTGGCTGATTGTGGAGAGTGCTTGCGCATTAAGTATTGTAGCACTTGTGGCGGCCTAGCATTATATGTTGGTGAAAGCTATCTCAGACTTTCCATAAATTTATATGTTGAGGATCGACAGACGTGTGTATATATCTTTACAACAAGTGTTAAAATATGTGAACACAGTAGTACAAGGTACAGTATCTGTGTGATGTGATAACTGCCGATTATGAGAATCGGTAAGTCGAATTGATACAGAGACAGTGAAGGGTATTTATCTTCATACATGTACATTGTTCATCGGACTATTTACAAATGGTAACATAGTTCTCGCTTTCGTTTTCCCACGATTTTCATTATTATTATTGTTGTTGTTGTTGTAAATATGGAGTCTTCCAGCAATATTTTATGTGTGTATTATATGTATAATGTTGTATGTTGATGAGGTGCTCATGCACGGAATTTGTTCAGAATATAGTTAGCTATTTTAGAATCAGTGTTATTGATGAACCTAGGTGCAGTTCCTACCTAATTAGTCGTTTTCAGGAGGTTAGGTAAGGCCTGCAGCAGATGTACCAGTACGCAGCATTATGTACACGCCCTGGGATATAAAGTCTATCATGCTCTTATCTAAATTCGAGGGATCCATTCTGGTGAACTCTGGCGCCCATACTACGGACATTTCGGTTAATTATGCTTATTAATTTTATTAAGTTTTTGAGTAATTTTATTTATATATTTTTATTTTTTGATTTTATTTATTAGTATTTATCAACATGTTACAATTGGCGTCCAACGTGGGGCTGAATGATTGGTACATCTGTTAGGCTTATAAGCGTAGGTGCACTTGTCAGGTGTGGATGGAATTCTACAAAGTATGTCAGTGAAGTGTTTTGTATGTACGTGATGTGTATGTTGGAGTATGAAGAAATGTTGTAGCGAGTCGAGTATTATAAAATTGAGAAGTAGAGAGGTTGTTAAAGTTGCTGGTACTAAGAATCAGGAAAAGAGAAGTCAAAAGAATTCCACCACATTGAGTCTATCGAATTTAAGTGAGAGTAGCGAAATGGCTGATAGTAAGAAAGATCAATCGGCAACGATATGTGAGGAATCTAGTAATCCGTCTCAAACTCAGAATGTAGGGGTTGTTAAGGAAATGGTTCAAGGGGAGGCTTTAACTTTTAGTATGATTAAATCGCTATTTAATGAAATGTCCAGTAAGATTGATAGTAAGAATGAAGAGCTGAAGGTTGAACTGTCTAGTAAAATCGATAATCAGAGTGTTGAATTAAATTCAGTGAGTGTTGAATTAAATGTTGTTAACAGTAAAAGTGATGCATTGTCCAGTAAAATCGACAATAATAATGTTGAATTGTCCAATAAGATTGATAGTCAGAGTAAAGAGTTGAAGAGTGAATTGAGTTTTTTAAGTAATGAAATATACAGTATTAATAGTGAATTAAATTCAGTTAGTACGGAATTGTCCAGTAAGATTGAGAATCAAAGTAAGGAGTTAAATTTAGTGAGTGTTGAATTGTCTAGTAAAATTGATAGTTTAAGTAGTGCTGTGAATGGTAGAATAGATGAATTGAACCAGAAGTTTGACCATCAAAGCAGGGAAATTCAGGAAGTCAATAATAAGGTAGAAGCTCAATGCTTGGAATTGACTGAGAAAATTGAATGCCGATTTAATGTAGTTAGGAAAGAATTTGTTGAAAACAGCAAGGAATGTGATAAGAGAATAAAAATAGTGGAAGATAAAGTCGAAGAAATAGATAGAATTAAATCCAATCAGAACGTTTTAGCGAAGCGTATAGATGAGAAGGATGAGAAATTGGAGAAAGACCTTAAGTCGGTAAAAGATGACCTCAAGTCAGTAGAAGGAAATGCCAGAATGGTAGTTGAAGAAGGAATTAAAGCATGTCATGTAAAGTTAAGGCAGGAGATCAGTCAAATCCAAGTAGGTAGCAGCATATGTAATAGGTACGTATCTTGTACGAAGGACTCTGAATTACCCAAATTTAATGGTCGGCAGTTTAATCCGATGGAATTCTTGAAAACGGTGGAGAAACGGTTTTCCAAGAATCTTGACGATGGTTTGATCGAGTGGAGTATGGTTGATGAGATGTTGGATATTGCATTTGTTGGAGAAGCGAGATCCTGGTTTCAAGTTTATAGACAGGGTATTTCAAGTTTGGAGGAATTTAGGGAGAAATTTAGTTCTAAATTTTGGAGTGAAGCTATTCAGGGAAGGGAAAGAGATCGCGTGCTATTTGGCAAATATAGACCTCAGGAAGGTGTGTCTATGACGGAATATTTCTTAGCGCATGTTCTGATCAGCCAGAATATTGAAGGTCTAGCATCGGAGAGAGATACAGTCCGCCAGATGTTGAGACATTTTCCTGAGAAGGTCGGATTCGCTGCATGTATGCAGAATATTGTTACGATCAAGGAATTAGAGCAGCTGTTAGAGAGGTTTGATGCTTTGGAAGGGCAGGGGAGGACTAGGCAAAGTGAAGGTAGAAATTACGGGGATAATGGGAGACAAGGTAATCAGGTAGCGGGAGATAGGAATAATCAGAATTTCAGTCATTCTAGGCAAGGGAATCAGGGTGGTAATTCCGGAAGGGGAAACAGACACTCTAACCAAGGAGGTAATCACCAGGAATATTTTGGCAGAAGACCTAATCAAGGGGAATCAGAAAGTAGGGGGCGTACGGATCAAAGACCTCCAGATCAAGTGCCGAGAAATGATAACAGTGAACAGTCCACGTCAAGTAATTTAAACCGGAATCGGACTTCTTACTTGGGTCAGATAGGCAGTCCGATACCGAAATTCCTATTCACGTGATGAAACAGGTAAGTTATGATTTAGACGTGAAAGAGGAGTTATTGAATGACCATGTGTTTTGTGTTCAGGGAAATTTTAGTAATAGAGTGAGCGTAAGTGAGAATGGAAGTGTGCGTGAGATGAAAGAAAGTCTATCCAAGCGAGTGCGTAATGTTTTATTTAAGGCTGAGAGTTGTGTGAATGATTTGAACGACATGCTGAGTGATATCGATGTGGAATGTGTGAAAAAGTATGTGATTTGTTTGCTTGCATTAATTATGAGTTTGTGGAAGAGTAAACGTTGTGAGATTCCCGCGCATTTCAGAAAGAGGGATTTCCTTTTTATGAATGTTCCGAATGAAAGTTTGTATAATTCTTGTGTGACTGGATGGTACGAATCTTCGTGTGTGAGATAGAGTGTATTCTAGAAGTAGTTAGTTTTATTACGGTACGCATTCCTCGCTCATCGATGCCAATGTTAAGTTTATGTATAGTTTTTTTCATTTAGATCAGGGTCCGTATACTGTGGACAGTAGAATAGGCAAGTGTGCTTATAGGCTCCTAACCACTGACAACAAGGTCCTTGGGACATTTAATATCTATAGCCTTCGCAGATATAAGAGATAGGATCTGCACCTTGGATGTATATATTATCAATTTTAAAGTACGTGTACAGTAGCAAGAAGGGATTGTGTTCAATGGTATATGAAACAATCGGAGTTGTGTGTATATAGCCATATTATTATTATTATTATTATTATTGTTTGGACAAATTGTATTTCGTGTGTGCGAATACAATGCAGTAGACGCAATGTATATATCATTATTACAGTAAATTATGTGTTCAGTTATGCCATTATAAGGTTATGTATGAAGTTCTGTTTTATGGTGAATCATAATATGTGATATCATCGATTCACCAAGGGGGCGTTATGTGATAGTACATATATCACACCCCCGAATTATATGTACAAGTTAGAGATATTATTGTCAGTATTCGATTTATTATTATTATTATTATTATTATTATTATTATTATTATTATTATTATTATTAGTATTTCATTTATATTGGTAAGCTGGAAGATATCCACATATGTAGGTATGAGTAATTTGTTTTGCACGAGTGGGAAAACATTGCTTTAATAACTCTGGTAATTCGAATGAGTCATATGGCTACCCCAGTGTCTGTTGTGATGTACTTGTGTCGGGAAATTCATGAGTCATGTATATATCCCAGCCTGATGAGATGAGCTTGTTGTTGTATTAGGAAAATTTGGTGACTCATGGAATATACCCCAGAGTTTGTTATTGTCTTGGGAGGAAGAAGTAGTTCAGGGCTTGGGCTTGAAAAGAGGACCACCCATGATTGGCTGGCAAGCACCAATCCAGACGTATCATCTGAGAGGAGGGGGATGTTGATGTCTATAAAGGTTGATCATACGGCGGCAACCAAAACACATTGTGAGAGTGATTGTAAAGGAACGAGAAGGAACTACTACAACTACAAGCAGTAACACTGTATGAAGGAACGACAACTGACGCACTGTACGGGAAGGAAGTGGTGCTGATACACGGTACTGGAGTGACACGGCTGCAATGGACTGGACTTCAAACGTTCGTGGAGCGTAGTCTTGTTATGTTTGTGGAAAGTGGCTGATTGTGGAGAGTGCTTGCGCATTAAGTAGTATAGCACTTGTGGCGGCCTAGCATTATATGTTGGTGAAAGCTATCTCAGACTTTCCATAAATTTATATGTTGAGGATCGACAGACGTGTGTATATATCTTTACAACAAGTGTTAAAATATGTGAACACAGTAGTACAAGGTACAGTATCTGTGTGATGTGATAACTGCCGATTATGAGAATCGGTAAGTCGAATTGATAAAGAGACAGTGAAGGGTATTTATCTTCATACATGTACATTGTTCATCGGACTATTTACAAATGGTAACATAGTTCTCGCTTTCGTTTTCCCACGATTTTCATTATTATTGTTGTTGTTGTTGTAAATATGGAGTCTTCCAGCAATATTTTATGTGTGTATTATATGTATAATGTTGTATGTTGATGAGGTGCTCATGCACGGAATTTGTTCAGAATATAGTTAGCTATTTTAGAATCAGTGTTATTGATGAACCTAGGTGCAGTTCCTACCTAATTAGTCGTTTTCAGGAGGTTAGGTAAGGCCTGCAGCAGATGTACCAGTACGCAGCATTATGTACACGCCCTGGGATATAAAGTCTATCATGCTCTTATCTAAATTCGAGGGATCCATTCTGGTGAACTCTGGCGCCCATACTACGGACATTTCGGTTAATTATGCTTATTAATTTTATTAAGTTTTTGAGTAATTTTATTTATATATTTTTATTTTTTGATTTTATTTATTAGTATTTATCAGCATGTTACAAGGCAACTCGACTCCTCATGTGGGAGATCTTTAGGGCAGGGAGGGAATTTGCTGCTGAATGTTTCGACCCATTATTTTTTAGAACAGAGAAATGTATGCCTGACATAACGATACTAAGTTTGAACCACGAGATACTTTGCTAGAAATAAGTATACATTATACAATTAGTTAATCAGTTTGCCCACTACAGACTTTATCCGCGCGTCGTTGAGAGAAGATGTTGCCTATTCACCACCATATTGACTCATCGAAAAGTGGTTTTTTCCTTCGTACTCTGTGGAACGTGCCGGGTCATCAGCCCAGAGGTTGGTTGGATCCTCAGAAGGCTATGTAGTTATAAGGAAACTGCAAGAACCGATGGCGGTGCCAAGATGAAGAGTGACGTAGTTTACCGTTGCTTTCCTCACTGGGCCAGAGCACCACCCATACCCCAGCAGCTTGCATACTGTCACAGCCATGCATGAGACTTTCCTCTGGCCTGTGGCGTTCCGCAAAACAAGCTTTTCGTCACCTAGTGAAGTAATTCATGTAATAACCCAATTAAAAGACCCAAAAACTTGGGCCATGGTGAAGTCATCAAACTCATTACTGAAGAACAAGATAAGATAAGATGAGATGAGATACTGGTTCTCTTTAATAACATATATACAGTAACTCTGGAGAAATGCCTAAAGACAAGCTATTATCTGTTTCATCCTCTGTCAAAAAATCGACTTCTTATCATCTTATAAGCCTTATGAGCCATTTGTTTAAATCATTCCTAAGAATTATACATGGCCGAATAAGAAAGAAATGTGACGACCCGATGGAAGCTACCCAGTTTGGATTTCAAAATGGTTATGGAACTCGTAAGGCTTTCTTTGGATTAAGACTCTTCTTCAACAGAAAGATGCATTTGCTCACCAGAACACTACAAGAAAGATATAAGAATCATTGAAAACCTCAGCTGGTAACTAAAAGCTAGGGTGAAGATTGATGATGCTACATGAGACTCTATAGAAATTAGGCGAGGGTTTCGACAAGGCTGTGTTTTGCCCACATTATTATTCAACATCTACTCAGAGCTGTACTTAAGGTAGCAGCAGATACAGAAGTAGGAATCAAGGTCAACGGAGAATTAATATGCATCCTCAGATATGCAGATGAGACAGTACTTCTTGCCAGCAGTACTGAAAGCCTACAGCCTACGTTGAAAACCTTGGTTGTTGGATATCAGATGATTTAAACTCAGATCTCGAAAATAAGACCCGTATAAAAATTGTAAGATTAGCCTTAAAGAAAATGAAGACTTTAATGACAATGATGTCTTAAATTTAAAATTGAGACAGCACATGGTTAAATGTTATGTTTGGTCAGTTTACTTTACGGAGTTGAAGCTTGGACTTCGAAATCGACCACCATCAACTGTAGGGCACGTGTTAGGTGGTGAAAGGTACGCAGTTTTGCACCGCCTTTCAAAAATTGAAGGACAGCGAGGAGTGTGCAGACAAGATCGTCATTTCTCTATAACATTTAAGACTGGACTGGAATAAGAGCCGTCAAAAATCTCTACTGTGTTCTGAAGACAGAACACCACCAACTGGGCACGATGTGCTACACTGCTTGTTTGCACTTCAAGGTGACGTCATTCAACGACATACTGTCCTCCAGAAATAATTTCGACAAACTCGGCATTCCATAAATTCCATAACCTTCCATGTTCTTTGAAAACGTTTTAAGAAAAATTGTTTTACGTCTCACCGACACAGATAGGTCTTACGGCGACGATTGGAAAGGAAAGGGAGCAACCATGGCCTTAATTAAAGAACAGCCCCGGCATTTGCCTGGCGTGAAAATAGGAAACCACGAAAAACCATCTTCAGGACTGCCGACAGTGGTGCTCGAACCCATTATCTCCCGAATGCAAGGTCACAGCTACGTGCCCCCTAACCACACGGCCAACTCGCTCCTGGCAGCTTATAAAGAGATTGCGGGTAGCTAGGATATTGATGGCTTCTTTTTCCATGCCTAACTTAATTTAACACGTTTCTCACACTCATGAGGGGAGCCTTCGTGGCTCAGACGGCAGCGCGTCGGCCTCTCACCGCTGGATACCGTGGTTCAAATCCCGGTCACTCCATGTGAGATTTGTGCTGGACAAAGCGGAGGCGGGACAAGTTTTTCTCCGGGTACTCCGGTTTTCCCTGTCATCTTTCATTCCAGCAACACTCTCCATTCTCATTTCATTGCATCTATCATTCATTAATAAATCACTTTGGGAGCGGCGACCCCATCGTACTAACAGCCTATATCTGCTTCATTCATTACATCCCTGACCCGGTCAATGACTGGAAAACAGGTTGTAGGTTTTCATTTTTTCTCACACTCATGAACAAAAAGAAGCAGAATAAGTGCACATTTGTGCGTTATGTCATGTTTTGGCTAAATCCTCGAATAAGATCATACATTTAGTCATATTTACGTAGTATTTAACATTTCTAATCATCATGATCGTAAGGAGTTGGTGGTAGCGGGATATGCGATAGCCATCGTTCAGTTTCCTTGTTCTGTGGAGTGCTGGTATCTATGTCCATGTACAGTGAAATGAAATTACGTAGGACTTTTAGTGCCGGGAATGTCCGAGGAATGTTCGGCTCGCCAGGTGTAGGTCTTTTGAGTTGACACCCATAGGTGACCTGCGCGCCGTGACGAGGATGAAATGATGATGAAGACTACACATACACCCAGCCGCCCTGTCAGCGGAATTAACCAATGAAGGTTAAAATTCCCGACCTTGCCGGGAATCGAACCCGGGGCCTCTGTAACCAAAGGCCGGCCATGGAGCCGGACCCCCTGTACAGTATCCTTGTGTCTCTACTAATGATTACAATGAGTGGCCAAAAGTCATGGAAAGACACTGGTGTGGTGTTAATAACGAGCCCTCTAAACGGCAGCAATACGGCGAGACATCGACTCTACAAGGTGTTGGAATCGTTCTGGAGAGATCTGGAGCCACGCATCTTGCACTACTGCCCACAATTGGTCTTGTGTAGTTAGTGCGGGGTTCATGGAGCATACACCAGCATCGACAGCATCCCATAAATGCTCTATTAGATTAAGATCGGGGGATCTGGAGGGCCAATCCATGGTGGTAACTTCACTGGAGTGCTCCTCCAACCACCTGCGTGCCACCACAGAGCGGTGACATGGCGCGCTGTCCTGTTGAAACATGGCATCTCCATCAGGGTGCTCTAGGGCCAGAAAGGGATGCAGATGGTCTGAAAGAATGTCCACATAACGTGCACCTGTTAGCGCTCCCTGCAGCCGAAAGATGGAACCTAATTATGACCATGAGAACGCCGCCCAAACCAGAACGGAGCCACCTCCCGCCTGGACCCAACCTTGTTGACACGCAGGATCCATAGCTTCATGGGGCGTACGCCACACTCTCACGTGTCCATCAGCTCCTGGATTCGGAATTCATCGGACCATACCACACGCCGCCACTGTTCCGTGGTCCATTGCCGATATTTGCGGGCCCATGCACGTCGTTGAGCTCTGTATCGAGGTGTCAGCAAAGGGACAGGAGTTGGTCGTCGGCTGGTGAAGCCTATGTGGTGCAGTTGCCTCCTTACAGTCTTGATACAAATGGGTTCCTGACACCCAACATTCAACTGGGCGGTTATCTGACTCACAGTAGCCCGTCGAGCGCCCAGTATGGTTCTGCGGAGGCGACATGATGTCCATTCGTTAAACACCTGTAGTTTTCCCGAACGGCGGTTTACGCGGGTGGTATCATTCTCTTTGCGGTAATGAAGATCTACCCTCTACACTGTTGACCTCGGACACCCGCATTCAGGTATAATCCCCGCAATGCTATGACCCGTGCACCGTGCGCCGATGATCATCCCACGTTCAAAGTCAGTTAATTTGCGACGTGTTGCCATTTCACGAGATTGGTGTCTGTGACAGACAGCTCAGCTACGCCGCAACTCAGGGATCATACACAGCACACCCTTTCCCGTGACTTTTGGCCACTCCGAGTAGTAAAGTGTAGTTTAAAGATGTCTAAAGTAAAGCGCTCAGGTAGTGCAGTGTTTTATTAAAGATCTAGGTGAAAAAAAATTTCGTACTGATAGCTATATCGAGGTGAAAATTGCGGCGGAGAAACGTTTTACAAGGCAACAACAGACCAAAATACAAAAAACCGATTAGCCGCGGACATCAGACAGCGATTACACAGCATTTCGTCCGCATCGGGCAATACGATGGCGTGCCAGATGCGACCGTGCCGCATGCGACCCGTACCACTAGCGACCGCATAATCTGTAACCGTGCCGGATGCGACGGCGTTGGCAAGCAAATTGTCATTTGATAAGTTGTGTCATCACCCAAGAGAAGGTAAGCTAAACGAAGTGCAATGCCATTTCAATAAGACCTTTAAGCAGCTACTGCCCTTACTTAATAAACTTCTGGGGAAACTCGTTTTACAACACGAAATATGGTGATGCGTTTACGTCTTTTCCCACCGGGCAAGTTGGCCATGCGGTTAGAGGCGCACGGCCCTGAGCTTGCATCCGGGAGATAGTGGGTTCGAATCCCACTGTCGGCAGCCCTGAAGATGGTTTTCCGTGGTTTCCCATTTTCACACCAGGCAAATGCTGGGGCTGTACTTTAATTAAGGCCAGGGCCGCTTCCTTCCCATTCCTAGCCCTTTCCTATCTCATCGTCGCCTTAAGACCTGTCTGTTTCGGTGCGACGTAATGCCACTACCAAAAAAATCCTAATTCTCTTAAATTATTTACGACTTAGGCCTACTTACTTATCGTGTCCTATTAGTACCAGGAGTGTCCGAGGACGTGTTCGCCTTGCCTGGTGCAGGTCTTTCTACCTGACTACCATGGGCGGCCTGCGCGTCTGGATGTGGGGTTATGATAATGAAGTAGGGAGAGATGAAACGCAGTGTCGGCACGTAGCCTACTCCTCTCGAATAATACCAAGGAGTCTGCTCAATGCTTTGTCACCATCCGAGGGACGAATCACCATCAACAGCATCATATCCCCTCACTCAATTTGAACACTGCGAAGAGATTTGGATTTAATCCAGGCTTTTGGCTCACAATCTAGTCATTAGAAACTGTATCCCAGCAACTCTCCTACCCTGCCGGCCAAGATTCTGATGGTGATTTTTGTTCATCCAGGCTAAGTGGCTCAGACGGCTCAGACGGTTGAGATGCTGGTCTTCTGACTCCAACTTGGCAGGTTCGATCCTGACTCAGTCCAGTGGCATTTGAAGGTGCTCAAATTCGTCAGCTTTGTGTCGGTGGATTTACTGGCACGTAAAAGAAGTCCTGCGGGACTAAATTCTGGCACCTCGGCGTCTTCTTAAACCATAAAAGTAGTTACTGGGACGTAAAGTCAGCAACAGTATTATATTTTTCTTTCGACCAACGGCACTCGAACCTGCTAACCACGGTGTCAGACCTTTATTTTAGAAAAGACCAAGTTAGCTACTTATAAGCAATCTGCCACTTGGTGACAGCCCTTACAATATTGTGATTGATGGGTCGCATGCGGCACGATGCTTAACAACTCGGCCGCTAGTGGCACGATCTGGTCGCATCCGGCACAGTCGCATCTGGCATGTAACTGGACAATACATCTTCGTTTTGCAAGGATTTTTGTGAAATGATGATTTCATCAAACATTCCTTTATATATATAAAGTAGAGGTACTTAGGAAAGTTTATGCCTTTCTCTCCGAGTCCACGCTAAGACTTCCTGTTACCACGATCAACACAATTTCGGCAGCAACAGAAGTGTGAACATCTCCAACGTTGTTGAATGAATTTGTAGAAAGTAGAACGAGAGAATGCGCTCATCTTCGTAACGGACGCTGCTTTTTACATGGTAAAAGCAGCAAAAGGTCTTCAGATTATGTATCTCAAAACGGTTCGTGAAACTTGTCTTGCATGTCCTACATAGAATGGCTGAAGAAATTTGAGGGAACTACTCTGAGGCAGACAAATTCACTGCTAACGGCAAGATGACTTTGTGCAAAGGCTCCGCTTGAATGAAGAAGATTAAAGGCTCTGTCAAACAGGAAGCGGACAAAATGATGGCAGGCCATCGCGGACTGGGGTAGTCAAAGTCAGGGCGAACCAGTGTAAAGGCAGTCGCAATCAAGTGCGTACCGACTCAATTTTTTCTTTCTGAACTGGTGTTATAATTTTGTTGTTTTAATGAAATGTCCAGCACCTCCTGTCGGTGGGGGGACGCAGACGAAGAATACACCCACCGTATCCCCTGCCTGTCGTAAGAGGCGACCAAGGGATGATGACATTAGAACCATGAGCCTACTTGTGATCTTGTAATCGGCGTGCTTTGTGTCGTACAGTGGTATTGGCTTTACGTCCCACTAACTACTTTTACGGTTTTCGGAGACTCCAAGATGGCGGAAGTTAGTCCCGAAGGAGTTCTTTGACGTGCCAATAAATCTACCGACACGAGGCTGACGTATTTGAGAACCCTCAAATACCACCGGAATGAGCCAGGACTGAACCTGCGAACTTGGGGTCAGAAGGCCGGCACCTCAACCATCTGAGCCACTCAGCCTGGCTAACCTTTATTTACTGTAATTTGAGTTGCTTACTCATATACAGTATATAAGGTACTACAAAGGTTCAATAATACTGCGTTTTAGAAACCTCCTTTATTCACTACAGAATCAGACACTGCTTTAACTACTATAATTCTGTGAGTTATATTTTCTAGGAATTTAACCACCCATTCAGTTCAGTCAAACAGCCCTCATTTTCATCAGTAGCCTCCCATTATGTATCTTATCAAAAGTCTTCGATAGGTCATTAGCGATACAGTCCATTTGACCTCAATCTAAAATATATTTATATCTTGCGGGAATTCTGCAAGTTGAGTCTCACTGGAATAACTGCTTTCTCGTAAAGCAGTTAGTAATTTCGCAAACATGTCCATTATAATCAGAAATTATGTTTTTCCAGAGCTTACATGCAGCACATGTCAAGTTGACTGACCTGCTTTATGTTTGTCGCTTCCCCTGTTCGTTGGGGCCACTACAGCAACTCTCCATTCATCTGGTATAGGTCCTTCTTGCAAGTAGTAATCTGTAACCTTTTTTTGATGATAATAATAATAAAGTAAAATCATGAATAAAAATATATAAATAAAATTACTCAAAAACTTAATAAAATTAATAAGCATAATTAACCGAAATGTCCGTAGTATGGGCGCCAGAGTTCACCAGAATGGATCCCTCGAATTTAGATAAGAGCATGATAGACTTTATATCCCAGGGCGTGTACATAATGCTGCGTACTGGTACATCTGCTGCAGGCCTTACCTAACCTCCTGAAAACGACTAATTAGGTAGGAACTGCACCTAGGTTCATCAATAACACTGATTCTAAAATAGCTAACTATATTCTGAACAAATTCCGTGCATGAGCACCTCATCAACATACAACATTATACATATAATACACACATAAAATATTGCTGGAAGACTCCATATTTACAACAACAACAACAATAATAATGAAAATCGTGGGAAAACGAAAGCGAGAACTATGTTACCATTTGTAGATGGTCCGATGAACAATGTACATGTATGAAGATAAACACCCTTCACTGTCTCTATATCAATTCGATTTACCGATTCTCATAATCGGCAGTTATCACATCACACAGATACTGTACCTTGTACTACTGTGTTCACATATTTTAACACTTGTTGTAAAGATATATACACACGTCTGTCGATCCTCAACATATAAATTTATGGAAAGTCTGAGATAGCTTTCACCAACATATAATGCTAGGCCGCCACAAGTGCTACAATACTTAATGCGCAAGCACTCTCCACAATCAGCCACTTTCCACAAACATAACAAGACTACGCTCCACGAACGTTTGAAGTCCAGTCCATTGCAGCCGTGTCACTCCAGTACCGTATATCAGCACCACTTCCTTCCCGTACAGTGCGTCAGTTGTAGTTGTAGTTGTCTTCCTTCTCGTTCCTTTACAATCACCTCTACAATCACCCTTACAATGTTTCTTACAATGTCCTAATCTCCAGGTTGCCGCCGTATCATCAACCTTTATAGACATCAACACCCCCCTCCTCTCAGATGAGACGTCTGGATTGGTGCTTGCCCACCAATCATGAGTGAACCTCTTGTCAAGACCAAGCCCTGAACTACTTCCTCCTCCCAAGACAATAACAAACTCTCGGGAGTTTTACATGAATCACCAAATTTTCCTAATACAACAACAAGCTCATCTCATCAGGCTGGGATATATACATGACTCATGAATTTCCCGACACAAGTACATCACAACAGACACTGGGGTAGCCATATGACTCATTCAAATTACCAGAGTTATTAAAGCAATGTTTTCCCACTCATGCAAAACAAATTACTCATACCTACATATGTGGATATCTTCCAGCTTACCAATATAAATGGCAAAATATACAAATAAAATACCGATAATAATAATAATAATAATAATAATAAATCGAATACAGACAATAATATCTCTAACTTCTACATATAACTCGGGGGTGTGATATATGTACTATCACATAACGCCCCCTTGGTGAATCGATGATATCACATATTATGATTCACCATAAAACAGAACTTCATACATAACCTTATAATGACATAACTGAACACTTAACTTCATACATAACCTTATAATGACATAACTGAACACTTAATTTACTGTAATAATGATATATACATTGCGTCCACTGCATTGTATTCGCACACACGAAATACAATTTGTCCAAACAATAATAATAATATGGCTATATACACAAAACTCTGATTGTTTCATATACCATTGAACACAATCCCTTCTTGCTACTGTACACATACATTAAAATTGATACTATACAGGGTGTTAGGTGTATACGTGCAGATATTTATTGTAGCAATAGAGAACGATGTGACGAACCACTATATATCAAACTTTTAGTAATCCTCGGAAGTTATTTTCGAGAGCAAAGGGGTACGATGTTTTTAGAATAGGTAGTATGCCTTGTTCCTGTGAATGAATAGCTTTCCTTTGATAACAGGCAAGTCACGCGCCATCCCTGCCAAACTGGTTTCTGTTCTGTTTATGTTTAAGAGCAAATGTACTACTGTGACAGCTGAGCGCTCCCTATTCCATGCCACGAGATGTTACGTAATATACTTGCCAAACTGGTTTTATGTTTACGAGCAACTGACCTACGGTAACAGCTGAAGGCTACCAGTCTACAACATGTTACGTTACATTATCGCCAGACTGGTTTGTTGTTGTTAGTATTTAGTTTCCGTCTTAGGGGTTTCAGACAACACTAGTTATCGGTTTCGGACCCTGGAGATGTATTGAATTCTCAGCGTTAATACTGGTTCATTTGCTGTTACGTCCTTTAGGGGATAGGGATATCTGTGGTCGTCAGCCCTGTGGTCTAGTGAGTAAAGAAATGACCTGAAAACCTGTGTCGGTGCGCGACCTGTACGAGCGTGTGATATAATTATTGGTTGGGATACGCACGCCGGGACGTGAAATGCGGTACGATCCCCGTTGTGCATTGCGTAAAGGTAGAAGAAGGAAGACAGTTCCTGCGCCAACGAACAAATGCATGGCATAGGATATCCATATGAGTAGAATCAGAATTGAATTATCGAAGCACATCGAACGTTTTGTTTCAAACGAAAAATGGACATATTATACAACTAAGTAAATTAAACGTACCTACATTTCGTGCTTCCTGCCTGGTTGAGTGGCTAAAACGGTTGAGGTGCCAGCCTTTTGACTCCAACTTCGCATGTTCGAACCTGGTCCCGTGCAGTGGTATTTGAAGGTGCTCAAATACGTCAGCCTCGTGTCGGTATATTTACTGGTACACCGAGCTCGATAGCTGCAGTCGCTTAAGTGCTACCAGTATCCAGTATTCGGGAGATAGTGGGTTCGTACCCCACTGTCGGTAGCCCTGAAGATGGTTTTCCGTGGTTTCTCATTTTCACACGAGGCAAATGCTGGGGCTGTACCTTAATTAAGGCCATGGTTGCTTCCTTCCCACTCCTAACCCTTACCTGCCCCGTCATCGCTATAATACCTATCTGTGTCGGTGCGACGTAAAGCAACTTGTCATTCGAGCCAAGACACCACTGTGGTTCAGAATATCCTCTGGTGCTTAAACATACGTTCACGGAGGTCATCCGAAGTGGTTACCTCAGTTCGGTATACTTTGTTTCTCATGTCCCCCCAGGCATAACAATCCACTGGAATAAGGGCTGGCCAATTGATAGTTCCACATCGTCCTGTCTACCGTTGAGGAAATGTCTGCACCATCGTGTAAAATCCACGTGGTTCGGCGTAGTCGAAGCGACACGTCCTCTGAAAGCTCCACTAACGTACTGTATCTACTGTACAGGAGCAAGATAACATTAATAAAAAGATGTAACTGACCTCCAACTACACCCATCCTGATATTAATTAGAACCGGTGCTGGAAACTGCCTTGTCCTATTGAATGGGGATATTTCACAGCTCATGAGTGGGATATAGTGGGTTCCAACCCCTCTGTCGGCAGCCCTATAGGTGGTTTACCGTGGTTTTCCATGTTCACACCAGGCAAATGCTGGGGCTGTAACGTCATGAATGCCACGATCGCTTCTTTTCCGATACTAGCCCTTTCCCGTCCCATCGTCACCATAAGGAAAGCTACACCGATCAAATTTATGCAAGTAAGGTGATTGGTACCGGTCTGAGTGTCTGAGACCGTTGAGGTCCTTATCTTCCGACCTCCAACTTGGCAGGTTCAATCTTGGCTCAGTCTGATGATATTTGATGGGGCACACATACGTCAGTCTCGTGTCGTAGAAATACTGGCACGTAAATGAACTCCTGCGATATGAAATTTCGTCACCTCAGCGTCTCAGAAAACGGTATAAATAGTATGTGGGACGTAAAGCAAAATAACGCTAATAAAAAGACGATTGGTCAAAGAGACAGACTTCCCACTGCATCCATCCAGATATTAATTGAGAGCCGGTGCTTGAGGTTGCCTTGGTATACTAAATATTAAACACTCCTTCTATAAAAATTGCCTCATGTGTCACTAATACACTTGACAGAAATTCTGGATTGAGTGCTTGATCAATTAACCAGCGGCAGAAATCCACTCTTAAATCATCACCGAGCTTGATAGTAGCAGTCGCTAAAGTTCGAACGCACCGATACAGATATGTCTTATAGGACGATGGGATAGCAAAGGCCTAGGAGTTGGAAGGAGGCGGCCGTGGCCTTAATTAAGGTACAGCCCTAGCATTTGCCTGGTGTGAAAATGGGAAACCACGGAAAACCATCTTCTGGGCTGCCGAGAGTGGAATTCGAACCCATTATCTCCGGGATGCAAGCTCTCAGCCATGCGTCTCTAACCGCACGGCCAACTCGCCCGGTAATAATGATAATAATAATAATAATAATAATAATAATAATAATAATAATAATAATAATAATAATAATAATATTTTTGCTGCCGGGCAGAGTGGCTCAGACGGTTGAGGCGCTGGCCTTCTGACCCCAACTTGGCAGGCTCGATCTTGGCTCAGTCCGATGGTATTCGAAGATGCTCAAATAAGTCAGCCTCGTGTCGGTAGATTTACTGGCGCGTAAAAAGAACTCCTGCGAGACTAAATTACAGCACCTCAGCGCCTCCAGAAACAGTAAGAGTAGTTAGTGGGACGTAAAGCAAATAACATTACCGGTATTATTATTAACAAGTCATTAGGAGCTGAAAGGCAGGGAAGAAAATAGTAAAATATGCGTGGTGTAGGAGGAAACAAGATGAAATGTACTTCACCCGTGCCTACATCGCTCGCAGTAGTTTACTACAGGATAGTATGCGTAAGACCAGAACCAGGTCTCTTTGCGATGAGTCAGGTGTATCTTCGTATTGTGGTTAGCACTAGAGGACAAAGTGTGACAAACAGGTTTTGTATATAAACATCAAACATGCACATCAACAGACACACACACGCAATGTACCCAAACCAGTACAGTGTAGAATGAAGAACTGCCATGCTGTGTTCAAGGTCAATATCTAGCGTTTTAACAAGCACGTCTTCCGTATGTTGTGTTCAGCTTGCGCCACGTACAAGGCAATCGCGAACTGAAACTCTAGATTTATAATTTTTGTTACCGGTACTTCAATTTTTCTGCTCGGATTTATGAGAATATCGAACTATCGAGACTCAAAATACTACATCGATTGAGAACTGAACTCCCAACTCAATACGCTGCAGAAATGGTGTAACATCTGACATACCAATGTGAAATACGTAGCAATTGTTCAAGTGACCTCCCTGGACTACTCTGCAGGCTTCACTTCTCCGTACCCGGCGAGTTGGCCATGCGGTTAGGAGCGCACAGCTGTGAGCTCGCATCCGGGAGATTGGGGCTTCGAACCCCAATGTCGGCAGTCCTGAAGATAGTTTTCCGTGGTTTCCCAAGTTCACACCAGGCATTACGGGGGTTGAACCTTAATTAAGGCCACGACCACTTTCTTACCATTCCTAGGCCTTTCTTGTCCGATTGTCGCCATAAGACCTCTCTGTGTTGGTGCGACGTAAAGCAACTAACAAAAGAAAATCACTTCTCCGAATCCAGTCTTCCGTAATATCCATTGGAGATCTGGCGGGCCAATTGATGGGTCCATGTCGTCCTATTCACCATAGACCAAAGGACTGATCCAAATGATCACGCAGTAAGCGGCTTATATCAGGTGGTGGACCATCGTGTAAAAACCACATGTTTCGGCGTAGTCGAAACGGAGCGTCCTCTGAAAGCTCTAATAACGTACCTATGAGGAACTCCAGGTAAGATACCCCTATGAACTGTGCAGGTAAGATGATGATAATAATGTCATTGGCTTTACGTCCCACTAACTACTTTTCACGGTTTTCGGAGACGCGGATTTGCAGGAATTTAGTACCATAGGAGTTCTTCACGTACCAGTAAATCTACTGACACAAGGCTGACGTATTTGAGCACCTTGTCAAGACTGGACTCAGAAGGCCAGTGCCTCAACCGTCTGAGCCAGTCAGCCCGGCAAGATGATTGGTGCAGCACTGCGTAAAGTGCTGGCCTTCTGAACCCAACTTGGGAGGCTTGGTCTTGGCTCAGTCCGGTGGTATTTGAAGGTGCTCAAATACGTCAGTCTCGTGTCTGTAGATTTATTTGCATTAAAATATACTGCGATAAAAAATTCTGGCATTTCAGCGTCTCCGAAAACCGTGCAAATTAGTTAGTGGAACGTAAAGATATTATTATTATTATTATTATTATTATTATTATTATTAGTAGTAGTAGTAGTAGTAGTAGTATTATTTTTACGGAAGTTCTAATTAAACGGGTCCATTACAGTCATCATTTTACCTATCGGTACTTACTGTTCAGTAATAAGCCTTCCGTCCGCCTCTGTGGTGCAGTGGTTAGTGTGATTAGCTGCCACCCCCGAAGCTCGGGTTCGATTTCCAGCTCTGACAAGAAATTTGAAAAGTGGTACGAGGGCTGGAACGGGGTCCACTTAGCCTCGGGAGGTCAAATGAGTAGAGGTGGTCCGATTCCCAACTCAGCCATCCTGAAAGTTGTTTCCCGTAGTTCCCCCTTCTCCAGGCAAATGCCGGGATGGTACCTAACTTAAGGCCACGGCCGCTTCCTTCCCTCTTCCTTGTCTATCCTTTCCAATCTTCCCATACCCCCGCAAGGCCCCTGTTCAGCATAGCAGGTGAGGCCGCCTGGGTGAGGTACTGGTCATTCTCCCCAGTTGTATCCCCGATCCAATGTCTCACGTTCCAGGACACTACCCTTGAGGCGGTAGAGGTGGGATCCCTTGCTGAGTCCCATGAAAAACCAACCCTGGAGGGTAAACAGATTAGGAAAACGAAGAATAAGCCTTCGATTAGAAATGCCCGGCGGCAATTCCACAGTAGGTCTTTTTCCTTCGAGCAATGTTCACGATGGATGCAACTACGGTTTTTGAAATTTGTCTCATTAATAACAATTTCACTGAATACTTATAGCCTTTTCTTTCAGTGTCCACCGTCCTTTCAATGACCTAAAAAGTTTATGAATAAGCATAGACAACCCGCATTGTCTATTGTCAGAAATTCATCGTAGACTGTCGCAATAACAGCACAGAAATGTTGCGCCCATATTTCGTTTACTTATTAACCATTTCCTTTCATTTTGTCAGCTTGGATCACTGAGTAATGCCATTGACGTCTTAAAAATCGTACACAAATACACAACACTTGATTCGCACGTATGTGCTTGTACGGATCTTCGACGTCACTGTAAGGATTCTGTGTACTTTTCACACAGAGTACCCTACACCGGTTTTCGAGTACAGCAAGTGACCTGGCACGTGAGTCATCCTCTTCTACTTGCCAAGCCTTTAGGGGAAGTGCACAACAACATGTGTTGGCCTGCGATAAGAAACAGGTTCAACACGCCCTATACTCGGCTACTGTACTTCCGCTACGCGTGGACAGAATGACATCACCGGCGTATCCTGCTACGGCCGTTCAAAACACATTAGGTCCTGAAATATTTGGCTCAGTTATGGGCAAACTAATAGGACAAGGTAAAAAGTACATAGCATATATTATGAGATGTATTTTTCTTAGCCGACTAGCTTAATATCTGTACGTATACACCTAACACTCTGTATACATCCAAGGTGCAGAACCTATCTCTTATATCTGCGAAGGCTATAGATATTAAATGTTCCAAGAACGTTGTTGTCAGTGGTTAGGAGCCTATAAGCACACTTGCCTATTCTACTGTCCACCGTATACGGACCCTGATACAATGAAAAAACTATACATAAACTTAACATTGGCATCGATAAGCGAGGAATGCGTACCGCAATAAAAACTAACTACGTCTAGAATACAATCTATCTCACACACAAACATTCATCCCATCCAGTCACACAAGAATCATACAAGCTTTCATTCGGAACATTCATAACCAAGAAATCCCTCTTTCTGAAATACGCGGGAATCTCACTACGTTTACTCTTCCACAAAACCATAATTAATGCAAGCAAACAGATCACATACTTTTTCACACATTCCACATCGATATCACTCAGCAAGTCATTCACACAACTCTCAGTCTTAAATAAAACGTAACACACTCGCTTGGATAGACTTTCTTTCATCTCACGCACACTTCCATTCTCACTTACGCTCACTCTATTACTAAAATTCTTACCATAATACACATCGAAATTGCTGTCATTACTACTTAATGCCCCAACAATTAATCCATCTTCACCACCTTCCCTATCAGCTACTACTTGCACCACTTCCATGCCAACAACACTGCTACTTTCGACTCTCTTATCAGAAGTTTCATTAATCTCAAAGTCACCATTTTCACACATAATGGACCTAACTTTACTCTCCTCACGTACACTTAAATCAACAAAAACATCCTCATGATGTATACTCCGTGAACACTCTTCCCTTACTAAACAACCTTCATCAACTTCACAAAAAACTTCACTTTCAATTTCAGAAACTTCCACAAGATCATCGATCGCAACACCGCTATTACCATCACCACTAGCACAAAGTAAGTCATCCGACACATCATTCTTACTTTCATCACGCCCCCTATTCTCAAAATCTCTCTGAACACAAAACACATGGTCATACAATAATTCCTCTTTCACGTCTACCTCGTAACTTACCTGTTTCATCACGTGAATAGGAATTTCGGTATCGGACTGCCTATTTGACCCAACTAAGAAGTCCGATTCCGGTTTAAATTACTTGACGTGGACTGTTCACTATTATCATCATGTCTCGGCACTTGATCTGGAGGTCTTTGATCCGTACGCCCCCTACTTTCTGATTCCCCTTGATTAGGTCTTCTGCCAAAATATTCCTGGTGATTAACTCCCTGATTAGGCTGTCTGTTTCCCCTTCCGGAATTACCACCCTGATTGCCTTGCCTAGAATGACTGAAATTCTGATTATTCCTATCTCCCGCTACCTGATTACCTTGTCTCCCATTATCCCCGTAATTCCTACCTTCACTTTGCCTAGTCCTCCCCTGCCCTTCCAAAGCATCAAACCTCTCTAACAGCTGCTCTAATTACTTAATCGTAACAATATTCTGCATACATGCAGCTAATCCGACCTTCTCAGGAAAATGCCTCAACATCTGGCGGACTGTATCTCTCTCCGATGCTAGACCTTCAATATTCTGGCTGATCAGAACATGCGCCAAGAAATACTCCGTCATAGATACACCTTCCTGAGGTTTATACTTGCCAAATAGCACGCGATCTCTTTCCCTTCCCTGAATAGCTTCACTCCAAAATTTAGAACTAAATTTCTCCCTAAATTCCTCCAAACTCGAAATACCCTGTCTGTAAACTTGAAACCAGGATCTCGCTTCTCCAACAAATGCAACATCCAACAGCTCATCAATCATACTCCAATCAATCAAACCATCGTCAAGATTCTTGGAAAACTGTTTCTCCACCGTTTTCAAGAATTCCATCGGATTAAACTGCCGACCATTAAACTTGGGTAATTCAGAGTCCTTCGTACAAGATACGTACCTATTACATATACTGCTACCTACTTGGATTTGACTGATTTCCTGCCTTAATTTCACATGACATGATTTAATTCCTTCTTCCACTACCATTCTGGCATTTCCTTCTACTGACTTGAGGTCATCTTTTACCGACTTAAGGTTTTTCTCCAATTTCTCATTCTTCTCATCTATACGCTTCGCTAAAACGTTCTGACTGGTTTATGAGTAATTTGTTTTAATAACAAACTCTCGGGAGTTTTACATGAATCACCAAATTTTCCTAATACAACAACAAGCTCATCTCATCAGGCTGGGATATATACATGACTCATGAATTTCCCGACACAAGTACATCACAACAGACACTGGGGTAGCCATATGACTCATGCAATTTACCAGAGTTATTAAAGCAATGTTTTCCCACTCATGCAAAACAAATTACTCATACCTACATATGTGGATATCTTCCAGCTTACCAATATAAATGGCAAAATATACAAATAAAATACCGATAATAATAATAATAATAATAATAATAATAATAATAATAATAATAATAATAATAATAATAAATCGAATACAGACAATAATATCTCTAACTTCTACATATAATTCGGGGGTGTGATATATGTACTATCACAAATCTAATAACTACAGTACTTCAGATTTAGTGCTATATCCCACTGTAGATCCCCAGAAATCTTATAAGTTCCAGCTGCTTTTCTAGTTTTCAAATTTCGTACCTTTGTGTAAATATATTTATTATCATAGCTACACTCTAGTGAAAAAATTAAATGGCGTATGGCTTTTAGTGCCGGGAGTGTCCGAGGACATGTTCGGCTCGCTAGGTGCAGGTCTTTTTATTTGATTCCCATAGGCAATCTGCGCGTCGTGATGAGGATGGAATGATGATGAAGACAACACATACACCCAGCCCCCGTGCCAGCGAAATTAACCAATGATGGTTGAAATTCCCGACCCTGCCGGGAATCGAACTCAGGACCCCTGTGACCAAAGGCCAGCACGCTAACCATTTTTTAGCCATGGAGCCGGACTACACTTTAGTAATTAACCGGTATTAGTAACTTCCTCAATCTGCATGTTATCCTTATATCCAACTACTGACTAAATACAGTACTTTGTAAATCTCAACAACAATCGAAAATTCCCATAATTTTGGTCCAGTTCTTCAAGGCTTATTCATTATTTCGGGGGGGGGGGGCAGGCCCCCTGGGCCCCACCTTATATACGCCTCTGAAATCTCCCGTTGTGTGAAAAGTAGGTTCTGTGAAATTTTCGCTGATATCCCGGTCGTGGAGCGCAGTCACCACTCTTGGAGTAAATTCCAAACACACCGCTTTGCCATAAACTTTATTTCATTTCTGCTGTGAATTCTGTGCGGTGCATTATGAAGTTCCAAGGGTAAGCCTCCTATTTAATTATGAAAGTGTTTAACGGGGCGCTGCACTCAACATTCATGTGGAGCCCCGAGGTAGAGAAGAGTTTATGTTGAGGAGTAAATTATCACATGCACATGAACTGTAGATTACCAATCTGTGTAAACAGTGTATGCCTGTCTGTTTTTCATCGAGCATCTCCACCACTCGCACGTTTTAAAAATGCTTAATATGATTCGATTCGTGATGAGGGTTACTGTAGTCACGTTCTACTTCGTGAACCATGGACAACCGGTGAGTAGCCTAGTAAGTCGTCCTGAGAGTCGGGATACCAGTTGCCATGGAATGGGAGTGGGCATCTCGGACATATTCTGAGTCATGACCCTCCTTGTGCTCAGGCGGCTAGGACTAACCCGTTCGAGGACTATGTGTAAGTAGGGTAGCATCCTCTTCACAGAATTTACCGAGCTCAGAACAATTTACGCAAGCCTCGGACCTATGAGACTAATGGAGTCCCACTTCATGTGACTAGCGACAACTTGGAAACAATCTGGCGAACGAAATGGAATTCGTGGGGAAGTTGGGGCTTATGGAAGAAAGAAAGTAAAACTGCCTGAGTCAGCAAAGAGGATGCATCTGGATGTGTTAGGTGTTAACGATATTTGGGTAAGGGGAGATAACGAGGAAGAGATCGGAGGTAATAAAGTAGGCCTATTCCTAACAGGCGTTAAAAAGGGAAGGCAGAGTGCGAGCAATACTATTGCACGCAACATAATATCTGTTAGACACGCAAATGAGCGAATGATGCGGACAGATTTACCCGTTGGACGAATTAGGATGAGAATTGTCATTCTACTCACCATGTGAGGATCAAGTTGTCAAGTTCTATGAAGCACTGAATGACATCTTAGTCAGTATCAAATGTAAGGATAGGATAGTGCTCATAGGTTATTTCAATGCGACAATTGGAATTAGAACTGAAGGATATTAAAAGGTGATGGGTAAATTTGGGGAAGATAAAGGAGATAATAAGAATGGGAAGCGTTTACTGGACTTCTGTGCTAGTATGGAATTAGCAGTTACAAATATATTCTTCAAGCATAAGGCTATTCACAGCTACACGTAGGAGAGTAGGGGTACAAGATCCAGAACTCTTACCATAAACGTATTTTGAATTCAGGAAATCTGTTAGGAATGTCCGAGTATTCCGGGGATTTTTTAAAATGATATAGGCCTAGATCACTATCCGACCTGTAGTAGACTGGGTATCTCTACTCTACACAGAGAAAGTGAAATCCGTCTGCAGACGAATAATGATAGAAAATTTCCAGGACGAGGAAATTAGTGAAGTACCTGGATATGAACAGTTAAAAAGTTCCAAACAATGGACAGTAAGCAGGTTCAGGATATAGAATGGGGTGGCATACAGCGATGCTGTAGGAGAAACTCCAGGGTGCCTAGGAACAACTGTGTGTAAAGATGGGAAAAAGCGAACATCTTGGTGGAATGATGAAGTGAGAGCAGCTTGTAAAAAAAGAAAAAGAAAGAATAAAGTATCAGTAATGGCTCCAAACAAGGACTGATGCAGACAGGGAAGTTTGCGTAGATGACAGAAACAGAGCAACAGAGAAACAGTTATTGAATCCAAGAAGTCGTGGGAAGATTTAGGTAATAACCTGGAAAGGCTAGGTCTAGCGGCAGGGAAATCTTTCTGGACAGTAATAAAGAATCATAGAAAGGGAGGGAAAACGGAAATAAATACTGTTTAGGGTAAATCAGGTGAAGTCATAACTGATTCCGTCCGACTCGTTGGCTGAATGGTCAGCGTGCTGTACTTCAGTTCAGAGGGTCCCGGGTTCGATTCCCAGCCGGGTCGAGGATTTTAACCTTCATTGGTTAATTCCAGTGGCCCGGGGGCTCTGTGTTTGTGCTGTCCCCAACATCCCTGCAACTCACACACCACACATAACACTATCCTCCACCACAATAACACGCAATAACACCACAATAACACCTACACATGGCAGATGCCGCCCACCCTCATCGGAGGGTCTGCCTTAAAAGGGCTGCACTCTGCTAGAAATAGCCACAAGAAATTATTATATTGTAACTGATTACAGGGAATCACTGGACAGGTGGAAGGAATATTTTTAAAAAACACACAGGAAATCTTTCTGGTGACGTCGCAAACAACCGAGCTCATGGAGAGAACAATCATGTTGGTAAAATTACGCTTGAGAAAGTGGAAAGGATGGTGAATGATCTCCATTGTCATAAAGATGCAGGAATAGATGAAAGTAGGCATGTAATATAGTGGAAAGGCAGGAATGAAATGGTTTCAAATAGTAATGAGATTAGCATCGTCTTTTTGGTCTCCCTCTATTTCTGTTACTCTCCATGACCGAGTCTATTATCCTCCTCCATTCGCCTAACATGCGTACAGCTTTATCAGTCAAGTTCGTTCCTAACTTAGGCTTTATCTTCGCATTTCGAGTACGCTCCAGCCAGCGATCATGCTCGCTATGCTCATGCCTGTTACTTTCAACTTATAAATAAGAGAAGTAGAGAACGATGGTTAGACTCTGTTTATAATGCTATAAGGGTAAGAGAGAGAATGCCACAAAGCTAGTTAGAAATAGACGATTGGGGCGGCGTTTAGTAAATTCACCGAGTCTTTCAGACTGGACGCAGAAAGGCATAACTAGGGAGAGGATTTTAAGGTGGAAAGTATGGTCAGAAAAGGGGGAAGAAAGGTTCTAAAACTACATACAAAAAAGGTATTGATAAAATCACGTTATTAAGGTTTAAAACAGTTACATTAACTTTTCTCATTCCATTTACTGGTTTCCAATAAATGAATAAACTTGTCATATTGGACTGCACACAAAGTCGCTGGCGCTTTGAGCTCATAGATTCTTACCAGAGAGCATCTCAACTCGACATCTACAGAAACCAACACTCGTAAAGGGAGTTCAGTCAAACTTGCAAAGGTTTCCACATCTGGATTGTTCTTCAAATTTAATTCGAATCTGCCTTCAGCAAATCCATCAAGATTCTGCCTAACACTTATCAACTTCTTCCAAACTCTGCAAATACTTGTAGGTACTGTTGAGAAATTATTGGGCTGCTAGATGGCTTCTGCGTCCGTTGAGTCTACGGCGCATATGGGGAATTCGATTTTTACAATATTTTTGCTCAACAAGATCTGTTGAAGCAAAGAAAAAATATTCTGTCTAATCTTTTAAAAACGCAGTTAAAAGTGGGGGGAAAGTGCTGAAGCATGAAAAGGTGGCAACATGTGGTAATCTCAACGGTTACGTGCCAGAAGCGACCGTGCCGGTGTCCGGACATTTGCGGTCACGGACAATTGCGGTCATCACAAAATCACGGGCATTTGCGGTCACTGCAGCAGGGGGTGGGCCTCATCAGCTTAATCTCGGGATATCCCCGCTAACCTGCCTGAACTACTGTTCGCTCCTTGCAGATCCACCTTTTTCTCTCGCGAGCATTATTTAGAGACAAACACAATTCTATATCGAAAATTCCTGGTGTAAGTATTTACTGTTGGGTGCTGTAATGGATTTGACATTCACTAATAAGGCAACTGGTAATATGTACAGAAAGTATAGGGATGGTTAACATGAAATCTTCATCTGGGTGTGTCTGAAGGAGAAGAACAAGTCATGACATGTTTGTGGTAACATACAATTCTGTAGATGATAAATAAATCTCGGGATTTCCTATCCGGCCTCTCTTGGTGAACTCTTGTTCTCTTCCGACCCCCACGGCACGATGTTTGCCAAGCCCAGGCAGTCTTACATTTTCACGTCCTTCGTGGCCTTTCCCTTCTTTTTCCATAAAAGAGAGTCGGACCTATACGACATTTTCCTGGTTAGTTTTAAGGGAGGATGGTGGCACCGTTCTAATTTCTCACAAAAGCAGTAATCACCATCACGAAAAGGCCCCGTCACTACCACGATATAAACAGCCACGCAGATATACAACCTCGTATATTTGATATTTAAACTCTATATATAAAAACATCAGAGGGTAATTCAAAAAAATGGTTTCCTATTTATTTATCGTGGAATAATTAAAGGTAGGTCAAGGTAAAAGACACTTTTATTCCGCATCATTCCTTCATTTTTAGAAAAACACTAGTTGATCCATCGTTCATTAATTAAATTAATTAACTTATTTATCTACTCTTATTTACTTATCTATGCATTTATTTATTTATTTATTTATTTATTTATTTATTTATTTATTTATTTATTTATTTATTTATTTATTTATTTATTTATTTATTTATTTATTTATTTATTTATTTATTTATTTATTTCTGGTAGTCTAACGTCACGCTAACATATTTTTCGGAGAAAATGGGATGGGAAAGAATTAGACTCAGTGGCTCACACGGTTGAGGCGCTGGCCTTCTGGCCCCAACTTGGCAGGTTCTATCCTGCCAACACACGCTCCCAAGTTGTGAGCGTCCGGGGCCCCATTTAGTCGCCTCTTACGACAGGCAGCGGATACCGTGGATGTATTCTTCGTCTGCGTCCCCGACCCACAGGGGGGAACAACCTCCAAATTCGAGTACATACAATAATTTGGTCGACAGTAAATTATATGTTTGAAAATGCTGCTTCCCATCACTTTATCCAGGCTTTAGACTGGCATAATAAATTATTGTATTAAAATAATTTTGGCGTGTTTAAAATCAGCTGCAACTAAGCTTCGTCAATTATTTTTGTCGCCTTTAGGTAAGCGTCGTTATAATTTTGTTCCTTTGTACATACCTATTTACATTAGGAATACCTGAAGTAGCAAGAAGATTACGCTAGTTTTTCTATGTAAGAAATTGCCTTTACGCAGGGCCTAATGTCACTGCTTTCTTCATATTTCTGAAGGGTTCTTTCAGTCTTGTCATCTTTCTTTACATATTTCGTCTTCCTCCTTCCACCTTCAAGATTGACCTCCAGTTTCCGGTACATGCAGTTCGTCGCTTCTGCTTCCGTCTTTAAACAAACCACCAAATCGTCGAATCGAGGATGTGGATTTCCAACTAAAGAGTTGATCTCGTGATGCCATCCCTCTACAGCATTTGTTGTTCGATGTCGCTTTTTGTAACAGCTCCACATAGTGATTGGTATCTCGCTGTTTTCAAACCATACGTCTAGAAAATGATCGAAGAAGCCAGTAAGTTTTTCTGTAGAAGGAGCCTGAGAATGTATCACCAGCCATCCCTCACTGACGTCATATGGCTTCAAAATGCCAGAGCAGCCGTTGCCTACGCTATAATACATTATACATTATATTATAACGTAGGCAACGAGAGCAGCGCACATTCGGATGTGCAGATGTATATCTTCGTTCTCCATGTAGTCGCTCGTTAGGCCAAGTTCCTGTACTTTTCTCCACAGACATTGCTTCATGTGAAAAGCAGCCACTTAACTCTGATGACGGAAATACTTCTCGTAGGGCTGATATCGTAGCTGCTTCGAAGTCAACAGTGCTTTTCTTAGGATTCCATTGGGGAGCCGCTTCCAAGATAAGGTGAAGGAAACGAATAGTTTCTTTCTTTTTGTTAGGCAGGAACGCAAAGACGACTGGATAAACATTGTTTTCATCACTCCGGCCTCCAGGGTCTGCATGAAAGGTGTATATCGGGGCGAACTGTTTGCTGAAACTCTTGAACGTGTCATCCATAAAAAATAGCCCACAAGGCTTAAGACTTTCACTACATCTTTCGGCACTGAAAATTATAATTCGTACTTCCATGCCGTCATCGGCTAAAAGAAACGGGCTGCCATAATCATCCTCTTCATTAAGAATTATCTGAGCACTTGTTTTTGGCTCTGCTTGAAGTCCGCGTGCATGATTTCGTTCCCGACGCACTGTTCTTTTTCAAGTTTCCTGAGCTGGCATATCAGTGATAAAGTCGTAGCCCCTGCTATGCAGATCACCCAACTCCTGCACGTAAATCTGTGATAGTGGAGTCGCTTCTTCTCTTGCTCTCTTCTTTGCCTCTTAAACCTGCTTTTTCACTTGAAGGCCGCTTCTTCAGGTGGTCCACACTGATGAACGATGGTATGAAGTATGAAGTACTTATTCTTCTCCTTCAGACACACCCAGGTGACGATACCAGGTTGTCTCCCCCTATACTTTCTGTACATATAACCTTTGTAAAGTGCACAACGATTTCCATGATTAGTAACTGTCAATTCCATTGCAGCACATTATAGTAAATACAGTACTCACACCAGGACGTTTCTGTATATAATGGTGTTTGTGGCGGACGGTATCAATCTCTTATAATGCCCTCGAGAGAAAAGGTTGGTCAGTAAGGAGCGAGCAGTTGCTCAGGCAGGTTAGCGGCAATACCCCGAGATTAATCTGATGAGGGTCACCCCCTGCTGCAGTGACCGCAAATGTCCGGCAACCGCAAATGTCCGTGACCGCAATTGTCCGCCAACCACCGTGCCGGATGCGACCCGGCCATTATCGTGCCAATAGCGACCGAGTGGATTAGCATCGTGCCGCATGCGACCCATCAATCACAACTGATCTGCATTTAGGGCTGTCACCAAGTGGCAGTCTTTTCTAAAATAAAGATATGACGCCGCACAGTGGGTAATTTCTAGCATCCAGCCGGCCAAAAATAAGATTTTCAACCCTTGTCTTCGGTGCGCATTTTCTGTGAGTCGTGTTTATAAGACTCTTGGGTACAGTAATTAAGTATTGAAAAGTCGCGATGTCTGATTATCTAATCTCACCGAAGGCCTAAAGTGGCTCTCCTCCGTTAGGGCATCATATCCTGGTGAGGCGAGCGCGCAGTTATTATTATGTGAGGGCTCAGTGAAGACGTCAGAACTAAATATTCCTTTAGCTTGCAATGTGATTACGTTAAATGAAGGTATGTATTTTATATAGTATGTAGCATTTTCTGAAAGTTACTATATTTTTGTCCGGAGTATGCACTTAAAATTCAGGTACAGGATGTTCAAGACCTATCTAATTATATAAATTTGAGCTGACTTTCAAAAAGGATTGCCTTTGATTTCCGCAATGAAAGTATTTGGAGGAGTTATCTATACTTTAATGAATAGAAAACTGTGACTTTTTGCTGCGACCAGGCGCGACCATGAGAGTAATTAATTTTTTTCAGAAGCCATGTACTCTGTAACCCGGAGGTCGATTTTCGAGCTGTTGAGGAACAGCAGGGAATATAAGCGGAACGATGATATTGCGAAGGTTGTAATTGAACATGTAGGCTTTGAGGATTGTTCCGAGGATATATCCAAGTCAATAAGGAAGTTTGTCAATATTTTGTGTGCTAAAATTCGATCACGCTGGACAAAATATAGTAGAAAATGTTGGTTCGACCGGAGAATCAGCCTTGCAGGACGTGCAACACAGCAATGTCAGGATAAGCCTGCCACTATTATAGCTCGTTCCATGTTAAGAAAACAGTATTGCTCTTATGACAACAGGGTTGCCATATAAAACGGCTTTTCACAACGCCATCACGGGAAAACGGCAGCACATAAATTTGTGACATTCGGTATTTAAGTTCAAGACAAAAAGCTGAAGAAACTACGCTACAAATTATTTTTATGAACTAAAGGGGACGCGGGGTTTACAGGGGCCACTCTTGGTTTGTACAGAATCAGACGAAAACTACGGCACATAAGAAACCTCAGCACTGAAATATAAGGCAAATTGAGGGAGAAAATAGACAAATAATTTTATGGGCTCGAGGAACGGAGGATGTATTTAATTGCATTTAATAAATGTATCCAGACAATAAAAGCTAGAAGAAAGACGCAATAAATAAATACTGCAGATAACTATAAAAGATCACAGTATTAATATTAAAGAAAGAAATCGTACACGTAGGCTGATCGCATAACTCTCATTCAACACAATACAATTACGCGCTGATTTAAAGCCTAAAATACACACGCAATGCATAAATACTGTAGATGACTTCACTAAAGAAGTGAGCTACTTGCGGTTCACAGGGCGGTTGAACAGGAGCTACATTTCACTGTGGTGGAAGGAAAAGTCTGCAGTGCATTGTCTTCCTATCAGTCTTATCAAACGTGCTGGATGTGTGGCGCATCCCCGAAAGGGATGAATAACATTCCTGAAGTGACTGAAAGAGTAATTAAACCAACACCACTTAAGTTTGGGTTATGACCACTTCATGCATGGATTCGAAGTTTCGAAAGCCTTTTCATATAGCGTACACACTTGACGTAAGAAAGTAGCAAATAAGAGATGCCGAGGAGAAAAAACTGGTTGAAGAAAGAAGAATATACAGGTACGGTTCAGGGAGGAAACAGGTCTATTGGTTGATATCCGAAGCAAAGTGCTGGCAATACCAATGATGGAAACCGCTAGAATATTCTTCAGAGAGGCTTCCACTTCTGCGGATATTATTGGAGTAGATCTAAATTTAATGAACCATCTACGTGTCATCTTAGAAACTCTTTCGTGTGGGTATGCCATTGATAAAGTGACATTTGGAATGTATTAAAGGAAACTATACAATTGTACTTACAAAAATACAAATCGTACTACATGCCTGTAACTTTGCACAAACTCTTGGTTCATGGAGATGAGGTAATTAGGCACTGTATTATACCTATTGGACAACTCTCCGTGGAAGCCCGGGAGACCAAGAATAAAGATAACAGTAAACCTTCCAGAAAGGACACAAGTACTGACCTTTTCCATAGGCTGCTTATATCACCGGACCCTTACATTACCAGATTAAGGAAATCAGGGAGGAGGAAGTTGATTCCGCTTTCACGAGAAGTGCTCAACTGTCTGAGTCCCCTGTATCTGGTTCTGCCGAAGGAGATAATGACAGTGAAGTTAGCGATTCTGATGTTTCTGCATCTAATAACTAAGTACATGTATTCCTATATCTGTTTTTAAACATTCTAAACAGCATGCCCCACTATTAACATATATTTAATTTCTTAAAGCTATAACGAAAAATGATTAAAATTACAAAGATTACTAATTCTATTCCTGGCGTAGTAATTTGTTCTTTGTACTTGATTGACCACACACTTAATTATCTCCAATAATAGCAGCTACGTACTAAGTTTCGTGTAAATCGGTCCATTAGTTTCCGAGATACGATTTTTGGCCGGCTAGATTCCTGAAATTACACACTGTGCGCCGTGCTTAGCCGGTTCGAGTGTCGTTGGTCGAAAAAATAATTATAATGTTGCTATATTTACGTCCCAGGAACTGTTTTTGGTTTTAGGAGACGCTGAGGTACCGGAATTTAGTCCCGCAGGAGTTATTTTACGTGCCAGTCAATCCGCCGACACGAAGCTGACGTATTTGAGCACCTTCAAAGATCAACCGGACTGAGCCAGGATCGAACAAGCCAAGTTGGAGTCGGAAGACCAGAACCTCAACCGTCTGAACCACTTAGCCTGGATGAAAAAAAAAAAACCCATGAGAATGTAAGCCGGCAGGGTAGGAAAGTTGGTGGTATACAATTTGAAATCACTAGATAGGGTGCTAAAAGCCTGGATTCAAATCCAAACCTGTTCACATTGTTCAAATGGAGTGAGGGAATACGATGCTGTTGATTGTGATTCGTCCGTCGGATGACGACGTAAAGCTTTGAACAGACCCCTTGGTGTTATTCGAAAGGAGTAGGCTACGTGCCGACACCGGGTTTCACCCTCTCCCTACCTCATTAACATAATGTCACATCCAGAAGCGCAGGCCGCCCATGGGTGTCAGGTAGAAGGACCTGCACCAGGCGAGCCGAACACGTCCTCAGATACTCCCGGCACTAATAGGACACGATAAGTAAGCAGGCCTAAGTCATAAATACTTTCAAAGAATTAGGAAATTTATAGAACATCTCCCTTGGTAAATTATTCCAATCCCTAACTCCTCGTTTTATAAACGAATATTTGTCCCAATTTGTCGTCTTGAATTCTAACTTTATCTTCATATTGTAATATTTCCTACTTTTAAAAACACCACTCAGACTTATTCGTCTACTAATGCACTTCTACGCCATCTCTCCACTGACAGCTCGGAACATCCTGCTTAGTCAAGCAGCTCGTCTTCTTACTTCTAAGTCCTCCCAGCCCAAGATTTGCAATATTTTCGTAACGCTACTCGTGTGTTTTCTTACCAAACAATATCGATTGTTTTCTGAAAGGGTTTCAACCTTAATTTCGGAATCCCCGGTACAGCGTAATTAGATTCTGAAACAAATTTAGATATGACTAGCTGATGTGCCCGTGCTTCGATACGGAATCCTACATTGTATTCAGAATTCTAGATTAAGTACTCTACACGTTGTAAGATTATATTAAATTGCATAGTTCTTAAAGTTACCCAGAAAAGCGACGGGAAAGTCACCATACGTCTTTTCTCATGTGAAGACTGGGTTAGGGAATTATAATGGCAGCTTCTCTTGCCTACTATCAGTCACAATGGACCTGGGGAGTTTTCATTACGATGGCAAGCCCACTTCCTACTGCCAGTCAGTCGAGTTGGGCAGTTTGATGATAATGGCACTTACTCTCCACCTGCCTTTTTACATCCTCTTTGTGGTTTTCCCAACTGAAATCATCATAGGTCATTGCAATGAAGTCAGTAGGAATGTCACGATTACAAGCAATATTATCATATGAAATAATCAAATAGAAAACACCTGGAATGACCAGGCGGCAGACGGCCGTCAACACTCCTCTGCCATTATTCCTTTAAGTGTGCACACTACTTATTCCAATCAGCGCCTCAGAGTAGGGATCAAATACGTACCAGTGGTATCAGACAATCGATGAACCAGAGGAATGCCATGCTAAAGAACAAAGTTATCTAACTCCACATCCCTCTGTGGGTGGGGGCAGTAGAATAACATCCAGGGTATTCCCCGCCTGTCGTGAGAGACTGTCAACTTGGGAGCGTGGGTTGGGGACCACTGGTCACTGAGTTGAGTCCTGGCACTGCTCCCACTTACTTGTACCAGCCTCCTCACTTTCATCTATTCTATCCCATCTCCATTGGTTAACTCTTGTTCTTTTCCGACCCCGACGTTATTACAACTTTCTAGGCCGAGGGAGTCTTTCACTTTCACGCCCTTCGTGGCCCTTGTCTTTCTTTCGCTGATATTTTCATTTTTCGCAGTGTCGGATGCCTTCCATTTTTTCTCTCTGATAATCACCACCACCATATTAACACATAGCATTTCTCCTCTAATGGTTGGCGTCAAGAAAAACATCCAGCCGTAAAAGTCTGCCAAATCTGCCACAAACCCTGACCCGCAGTAAACACCGGATAAAGTGGGGAGTAATAGAAACGAGCCCAGTGGCATCACTGCTCGCTTCTCACCAAGGCAGTCCGGGTTTGATTCCCGGCCAATACGTGTGGGATTTACGAAATGAAATGCCACGTCCTATGGGTCGGATTCCACATAAAAATGCAGGTCCTGTGGCTTATGATCACAAAAGTAGTCACGTAAAACTCTAAGCGTATTTACTTTTTAATAGAAAAACATTAAAGCAACGACAAAGCGTTTATGTACCTTTTAGAGAATACACACTTGACCAGATTGGCTGCGGGGGAATGATTTTCATTGTTACAGCAGTGTTCGAAAACACCATCGGCGGCAATACATGCTCGGCACCTTCGGAGAAAATTCTCTTGAACCCGCCTGAGTACCTCGTTGTTTTGACAGAAGTCCTGAGCTTCCAAGACACATTCCCGGAACTCTTGCTGAGTTTCCACTTCTCGGCGATAAACCTTAGATTTCATAAACCCCCAAAAGAAGTAATCTAAGGGGTTTTGATCGGGACTTCTTGTCGGTCGTTCCATCGCTGCGGATAGGCGGCGTCCAGGTGATAGCGCACTGCGTTGGTAAAGTTGCTCATGTTGCAACCACAGATGCCGTCGCGTATGGAGTGGAGCATCCTCTAGTAGTAGTAGTGGTAGAGTGCCTTCTAGAAACTGTAGATAAGATACGCTAGCCATTCTATGAGGTAATATCACAGATCCTGTGATAATGCTCCCCAAAATCCCTGTCCAAACATTAATGGGAAAACCGAACCTGGTGGTGGGAATGTCTCATAGCATGAGACTTGTTCTCCGACTACACATGCATGTTGTCAAAACTGAAGCTGCCATTCCTCGTAAACGAGACCTCATTTGTGAACAAAATATGATTCATGAAGTCTTTGGGTTGAGGATGGACCTATTCACAGAAGGCTATCTGCGGTGCATAAATTTCTTTCCAATAGTGCTGAACACACTGAAAATGATACTGATGTTGCCGGTCTTCCCGTTACGCTCGTAGGACGGTCCACTCCTACCACTGCCGCGATTTGGCGAGTATCCCTGATGGGGGTCCTCTGCAGTGAATTCTAATATGCGGTCCTCTGCACGAAGATCAAACCTAGACCCACCAGCTTCACGCAGGGGTATGGCTTTTCCAATGTCAGCTATTATCTGTAGGCCCTGTACCTGCTACAACACTCCTCACTAGAAGACATAACAAATAATTGATTGATTGATAAACATTTTATGTTTTAGCATCTGGCTTTTAGTGCCAGGAATGTCCGAGGATGTATGCTGTGTGAGGGTGTTACCCGTGAGTGTAATTGCACGGGCTAGAGATTGGAGGAAGGTGCCATCAAAGCATTTTCCTGAAGATGAAAATGGGAAACTACGAGAAACCATTTTCGAGGATGGCCAACGGGGTATTCGAACCCAGCAGCCTACCGAAGTAGCTGTAACTAGTCGTGTTCCAACGCACTGACCTAACCTACTTGGTCAGCAGCTGCTTATAGGACTTGTTGAAATGACATTGCACTCCGTACTGGTACTTCACAGGAAAGTTCTTGAAAAGCAAGCGAAGAAGATGCTGCTCTGTCATATCTGTTTCCTGAAAATCCAGGGACTGGCCCTGATGATCCCCAGGAGCTGTACTTACATATCAGTTAACTGTAAAACAAATAATCCTTGTTAAAATGTAACCGAACTTGTGTTATTCTAGTATTCAGCAGAAGATTACTGGTTGTACATTTCCCCAAAATTTTTAGGATTTAGTCCTTGAAATATCTTTTGCGTTATGCCTATTTACGACCATCTATATTTTCTTTGGCGAAGGAATACCTCTGTTTATGGCATTCCAAATTACACATTACACTGACATATTTCAACGAGTTCTTGAATTGGGTTTAGATATTTGCGCGCGCGCTTGTGTATGTATGTGAAGTAATGTATGTTTTATTTAAACTTTCGTAAGAAATGTACTCATTCGTTATTATTTGTGAGCCTTTCATGCAATCGTTCGAATATTCTCCGTAATTATCTGTATAGGTTGTATTTCCCGATGACTAATTCAGTGTACATTAATGTTGTGCACAGTTTGCGGTTTAGTAGTTGAACAGAACAAAGACAATTTAATTCCCTACCCCGTAGGCAGTGTTCTCGTTTTTTTGGCAATTTTTCTTTTTCTTGTTCTGATTTAGCTTACCTTATCTTGGGTGATGTCTGATGACAAAGCTTATCAAATGACAATTTGCTTGTCAACGCCCGTCGCATCCGGCACGGTTACAGATTATGCGGTCGGTAGTGGCACGGGTCGCATCTGGCACGCCACCATCTCAACAGAATAAAAAGGTGCATTGCTTCATTTCATGTATGTATGTATGTATGTATATGTATGTATGTATGTATGTATGTATGTATTGAACCCATGACCTTTGTGCCCTAAGAACATTATGCATAAATCGACAATCATTTAAAAGTTGGATTCTTGATAGCATGGATTTGACACGTGACGAGGGGGTGATTACCTTCGGTCCCACGCTCTGGGGTACGTGACGTCAGCCACACGTGTCGACGGCGGAAGAATCTAAATCATTTTTGTGAACTATTTCAAAGCGCGTGTACATGGCGTGACCCAAGCCAAGTCAAAAAAATTAGTGCCTATCAAAGGGGGTCAATCATCTCACAAATCGAACCCGTAAAAATTTTAAATGTTCATGAACACTACCGCCAGAAATGTAGCAAGCATGTAGTCACTTTCAAAACTCTTGAAATTACAGTTTAGGTAAGTCAGAAAATTTATAGAAATTTTCTTGGCGGCAAAGGGATATATCCGAAGAGAGGGGGTAACTGCTATAAATATGAAGGGACGCCATGACGAAATCTCCTTATCCGGCATTTGTGATACAAAGCGGACGAAAAATTGTTGAGCTGCTCTGCGAAATGAAACCAACGAAAGTAGACTGAGTTCAACTGCAGATTTTAGCCATTGTGGCTAGGTCTTGTCTCCATGAGGAGATAGTTTTCTTGAGTGAAATAATTGTACCAGATAGGACGGTCAAAGTACTGAATAAATTCTAATGTGATTAAGTAATTCGTGTGCGGAAATAATTATAGTCCATCGTGTGCGCTCATCAAACAAGTGAAGGGTATTTTCTTTTTTTTATGCTTTATTCCAGGAAACCTGAAGAAAATTAATAATGAACTGTGAAGCCATGAATGTAAAAATGGCTAAATAAAATGCCAGGGTCGCAGGTGAGCCCTATAACGAACAATGGTGTGACTACATGAGGTAGGTGACTTTCCATCTTACTACCTCTTATATCTTGTCTCATGATCTCTAAAAGTGCATTTGAATGGGGATATACGACGCAGTGGTCACCGCTACTAAGTTTTGTGAATGTGAGAGTACGATTAAAAGAGTCATTTGTTTTATTTTCCACTTGGATAAATTTTTGAAGTCTTGCGAGTGCCGTATAATGTTGTAAAAAGTTATTGAATAGGGTTCCGAAGTGATATCACGTCCAATGTAGATCGTCATCCGTGTGAGTGTACTGCCTATATTTTGTGATGCCAAATTAAGATGTTCAGTCGACGTAAAATTTTTCTGTCTGCAATTTGACGTTAATAATTTAGGAATCCATGGTTACTCATTTTCAATCGAGTGGAAGCGCGCTGTCGGGTGAGAATCTAGGGTGATGAATTTGGTCACGGAGAGAAACGTTTTTCTAGGCCCATTTTAAACTGTGTCTGACTGACAATAAAACGATCTAGTAGAATGTTTCAGTCATTTCTCGTAAAAATCAAGTTATTAAATACGATATCATTTATGCGAAGTTGTTCATGATTAATGCATTGTGCGATATTAGACGTCGAGATTTCTAGTAAGGATTTTATTCCAGTTCTTTGTCGATGATAATTGTGAAGCTGGGAAACAGAGGTTAGTTTTGTTGATATGAGATTTGTGAATCAGGTTGGACCTGTCATTGAAGCCGGGACATGGAAGCCCGAGGAATGTTTTATATGAGTTGAGATGAGGTTAGAGTTCTGTCATTGAAGCCGGGACGTGATAGCCCGAGGAATATTTTAAAATGTTGGGAATGGAAAGAAATACATAGATATCCATAGCAGTATTAATTGGCGACGCGTATAATTAGTGTGGGCATCTTGAAGCTTAATCTGTGCATTTTGTTGGTTAGAATATCGTATTTGTTTAATTTTGTCGGCAGAGTTTAAAGAGAGCATTTTGAGAAGCCAGTCGACTGGAATAAACCAGGTGTTTCATGTTGCTGCCAAGCGAACTTGGGGACGAGAGGCCTCAGCTGTGATAACGGGACAGGCGTGGAATTGAGATTGTACTGTATTCTCGGTCGGGGAAAACGTTAAAATGCTGGATTTAGTTGAAATTCAAGGCCGGTAATGATCTGAGTATTGTGAAATACTGTAAAATTTGTTTAATTGGGGACGTAATGAACATTTGAAACCATGAACTTCGAGTATAAGGAACAGAGTAACCAAATTCAGGGTTGTCCAAAATATAGAGCGATGGTCGTGATGATTGGTTTGTCTGTGAGGGGTGTGCAAAATTCATAAATGGTATGACGAGATATGACATCGTAATTATATGGCGAGTTGTTTGGTTTGTACGTAGAATCTTAGGATATCCAAGTGTTAATAACGGTTAGGACTAGATTAGATTTTAAAGCGTGAAATCATGAGACAAGATATATAACTGGACATGAATTATGTAACAATTCTTTTCTAGCCAGATAAATATCACTAGATTGAATTCACATCACAGCTGCGTACAAATTTGTGAAGAAACCAGAGTCCGCGGAGATAAAATTTGTTGTTCGTTAACATTTCGTCAAATCATTTAAATTTATTTAATTATTAAATTCAGTGAAACCGCATTTTGAAATAACTTTAATCAAGCGAATAACTTGGAGATGCATTCTGGAAATTTTAGTTTGTTTTCTAGGGAATATTAAAAAATAAAGTAGCGATTAATGGGACATATCCGAAGGAAATGGATTTTACTGCCACAAAGTTTGTGAGCATTGCTATTGTTGTAATTATTGAACTTTGATTGATTGAGCAGTGAATGTGCTGGGATAGTAAAGTGGAAACTTTGGTCATCAACCGATGTAACTTAATTGTGTTTAGCCTTCAGCCTAGAAACTTGAATGGTCAGGGGGTCATCAACCTCAGTGACTTAGATTAGGGCCGTATGCCATTGTAGCCTCATTTTCTTGCGGTCATCATCCACAATGACTTTAAAGTAACTTAGAAGTTTAGATGTCGGTCCATGACATAGACGCAGGTCACATCGATTCAATTAAGGGTCCATGCCGTAGAACCACTGTGTGGCACACACCAATTGGACTGCCTTAATTATACCCAGAGTCCAGAGTTCGTGTTACGAGGGCTGGACCATAACGAATCACTATGATGGTGCATGTGGTCTCACATGGAAGCCGAATTTAAGGATTTCCAGACTTTCCTTTCTTAAATAATTAATAATTGAGACAATGGTTTCTAGTAAGAATGCCCATCAGGCAGTTACGTTTAAAGTCTCACACCAGTGTTCTGACCATTATATTAAAATGATTGTGGTGTCCAGTGGACACAGTTGACTTCTATGATACCGTTGACATATCAGATTGCTTCAGAATTTTCCTGAATAAATAGGAATCTTTTAAATAGACCTTTCATTCCAGTAGATAGATTAGAATTACTGAAACCTACCTTTACCTTAGCAAGTGACGAAGAACCCGATACGACCCAAGAGACAGATCTCATGAACTTTGCTGATAGGTAAGAAACGTAGGTATCCCTCAATATGGACCAAAGGGTTCAGTATGTATGCATGTATGTATGTATGTATGTATGTATGTATGTATGTATGTATGTATGTATGTATGTATGTATGTATGTATGTATGTATGTATGTAGACGAATGCAAAGGAGCTAGAGAGGAAAAGACACGCATACCCAACATTTTTTTTGCCAGTGGATTTACGTCCCACCAACACAGATAGGTCTTATGGCGACGATGGGATAAGAAGGGGCTAGGAGTGGGAAGGAAATGGCCGTGGCCTTAATTAAGGTACAGCGCCGGCATTTGCCTGATGTGAAAATGGAAAACCACGGAAAACCATCTTCAGAGCTGCCGACAGTGGGTCTCGAACCCGCTATCTCCCGAATGCGTGCCCCTAACCGCACGGCCACTTGCTCGGTACGTTCAAGTCTAAACGGTCTGACACCGGGGTTATCCGGTTCGAATCCCGTTGGTCGAAAACATTTTCACCATCAGAATCTTGGCCAGTAGGGTAGAGGAGGTGGTGGTATACAATTTCTAATCACTAGATTGCGTGCCAATAGCCTGGATTAAATTCCAAATCTCTCCACAGTGCTCATGTGGAATCAGGTTAATGACGCTGTTATTGGTGTGATTTGTCCGTCTGATGGAGACGTTGAGCCTTGAGCAAACGGCTTGTTGCCATTCGATAGAAGTCGGCTACGTGCCGGCACCGGGTTTCACCCTGTCCCTTCCTGCTATCATTCAATTCATTAACTCCTCTGATTTAGGTAGGCGTCACGAAGGGCAATCCGGTCATAATAACCCGCCACGACAGATTCATGTCATCTCATACGCGACGCCGTAGAGAAACGGGACAAGGGTTGGAAAAACAAAATCAATCAATCAATCAATCAATCAATCAATCAATCAATCAATCAATCAATCAATCAATCAATCAATCAATCAATCAATCAATCATAATTGATCTGCGTCCAGGGCTGTCGCCCAGGGAACAGATTGTTATTGTTTACCTAGTATTTTCTTAAATGATTTAAGAACTTGGAAATTGATCGAACATTTCACTTGATAAATTATTCTAATCCTTGATTTATCTTCAGACGGTTGAGGCGCTGGCATTCTGACAGCAACTTGGCCGATTCGATTCTGGCTCAGTCCGGTGGTATTTGAAGGTGCTCAGATACGTCTGCCTCGTGTCGGTAGATTTACTGGCACGTAAAAGAACTCCTGCGGGACTAAATTCCGGCACCTCAGCGTCTCGGAAAAACCGTAAAACTAGTTAGTGGGACGTTAAGTCAAATAACATTCTTAATTCATCTTCCTGTAAATGAATATTCGTCCCAACTTGTCCTCTTGAATTTACCTGTTTTTTCCCCTTAATTTACAAAGAACAATTCAATTTCTCTGTTTCTGCGTAAGTTCTCCGTGGCCCTCTTGTAAATCACTCTGTTGCATTTTAAGCTCCACTTTGCCGACGAGTAAGGGAACAAGTACTGAACATATCTTGTAATGCCTCATATTTCTTTAGCGACGCTATCATTTAAACCTTTTTAACGTGGCGCTAACGCACTGAAGGTTTTAGGCGATGCAAGGACGCGAAAGGGCAAGGAATGGGAAGGTAGCCCTAGGATTTGCCTTCTATGAAAATTGGGAACCACGGAAAACCATCCTTAGAGCTGCCGAAGGTGAGTCCCTAGCTGTGCCAGATTAAACCCTGTATGGGCCCATAGGCAGTTGACCTCTACGGGCCCCGCTAGAAAAATACTTAATAAAGTATTAAATTTCATTCCCAAACTGTTATAAAACAGCTAACAAACGCAACCATTAAGTTTATATTATTTTTTTAATTTTCAAAATCTTCCTCCACTCGGAGGCTGCCTAAGACAAAGAATACACATACAATTTCATTCAAAAAAAAAAAAGTAATTAATGTCTCAGTTTGGCGAATACAATTGGTGTCTGAGTATCAAAAGAGAACCCCTGAGTGCTTTCAGCCCCCAGTCGATGAACTCCTTGGTACTGATGTTGAAGACCCTCATCAGCTCTATCGTCTTCTTAGGGACTGTCCCTCTCGCACCGATCATGAGACCCCTCACTTCTACATCGTCCAGTTCGTATTTATTCTTATAGTACGGTACTGTAGGCTGATAGATAGACTTCTTTTCTCGGTCCACTTCGTCTGGTTGGTCGGAGTGTGTTTCGAATCTTACTGTGGGGTCTAATATATATCCTTTCTTCCCTTTAATGGCGATCATATCTATCCTTCTCGTGCTGCCATTTACTCCAATGCCATGGACTTCCTCATGCACTTGAAATCCTTTCTCACGGAGCGTCTGTGCTACGGATGACCTGATGTTGTGATGTCTGGTGTTTCGAAGAGCTTCACCGAAGGCACAGGAACCCAAGACGTGAGGTAATGTTTCAATCTCACTACATCTTCTGCAGCGGTTACCATCAAGGGACCTTCCCGGTACAGCTCTTACAGGTGCAACGTTACATGCCATTTTCAGCGCATCTCTCCACTCCGTGCTAGAAAGGCCATCGTGGTTTCTAACCCAGCGGTTTGCAGGAGGGAACTCCTTGTACAGACACACTCCCTGACCTTTGCTTCTCAACTGGCACCATTTCTCAAATTCAGATTCTCGCAACCTATTTCTGAGTTTCTTGGTGTCATACTCACCGTGCCTGTTCTTCATATCCTCAGTTTTATCATTTACGTTTAACTCAGTTAAGCATCTGTTAATTTCTTCATCTAGATTTCTAGTGGCTTCAGTATATTGGTTCCCGTCCCGTTTCAGAATGTTGCAGCTGTTTATATTCTGAAGCAAGGCTTCCCAGCTTGTCCTAAAAACACCTAACCCTTTGTACCGTTTATCTGAGTAAATCATAGAATCAGGAATGTCGGTAGGAAGGGATAAGATCTCCTTTAGTGTACTCTTAACAAGTTTATCAGCATCTTCCAAAAACCGCTGTGATATTTTACTTGCAGGAACGCAGAGGAACTGGTAAGTTAACGTAGTTCAACCGGAAGCTATATAAGGAAAAAATAGTTTTTTATTATATAAAACAGTTGAATTAATAAACGCGGGCAAAGCCGCTGGTACATGCTAGTTTACTATATAGGCTCTGTTGGGTGGCCGCTAGGTTTACTCTGGCGGACGATAGAACAAGCTCAACTTTGTATTTTAACCTCACTTTTACTCGGTTTTAGCCGTTCGAGCCGGGGTTAGTGCATGTGATTACAACGCTTATCTACAGTGCTCTTGTGCGTTTGCTGATTAACACAATCGTATAATAATAATAATAATAATAATAATAATAATAATAATAATAATAATAATAATAATCGTATTTATCTCAGCTACTGAGTGCAGGAATTTTAATTTCGGTATTTTACTCGACCAGATGGATGGTCCATCAGCGAAATAGAAAACTGCTTGCACCGACAGGACTTCTGATTTGCTGCTTTTCAGGTTACTCGGAAGGAAAAGGTGCATATTATATTTGATCATGACACATTCACCGAAACGCTAATTTATCATGCGCGAAGAGTAAATTTTACTGCGGAACTAATTTCCTCACGTCGAAAATACACTGTGCTGAGAGTATTATGATGTTCACTAATTTGTGTCGTGAACTTTTTAATGTTTAGTATTTAATTTGAATGTTTTTTTGCTTTATTTAGGCGCCATTTTTCATGGCTGAAAATTCGACGTCTGTTGTTTTTTACAAGTTGCTGTACGTCGCACCGACTCAGATAGGTCTTATGGTGACGACGGGACAGGAAAGGACTAGGAGTGGGAAGGAAGCGACCGTGGCTTTAATTAAGGTGCCTGGTGTGAAAGTGGGAAACTACGGAAAACCATTTTCAGGGCTACTGACAGTGGGGTTCGAACCCGCTATCTCTCGAATACTGGATACTGGCCGCACTTAAAAAGCGACAACGTCTATTGTTAAGAGCAGTTCTAGTTGTAATTACCACCCGCAGTCCGGCTCCATTGCTAAATGGTTAGCGTGTTGGCCTTTGGTCACAGTGGTCCCGGGTTCGATTCCCGGCAGGGTCTTGAATTTTAACCATCATTCGTTGATTTCGCTGGCACGGGGGCTGGGTGTAAGTGTTGTCCTCATCATCATTTCATCCTCATCACGACGCGCAGATCGCCTACGGGCGTCAAATCAAAAGATCTGCACATGGTGAGCTAAACATGTCCTCGGACACTCCCGGCACTAAAAGCCTTACGCCATTTATCATTTACCACCCGCAGCACTCGGGGACTGGGAAGGACATCTGGCCGTAAAACTGGCACAGGTCCACTATGGAAAAAGAGCGCTGGTGTACGCCTCGTTCGCCCCCGCCGAGTGTCAGGAATGGGGCCAAGTACCTGTGGGAGCTAACGACCGCTGGCTATTTCTGAGCTTCCCCTGGTCCGACACCTTCTTACACCACGTTGGTCGCTCCAAATAGGAAGGAGGAAGGATGTAACTAGTGACGTCAACATGACAGTCCCTTCTGGCTGCTTCATGAGATATTCCTGAGCTTTCAACTGCATTTTTTTATCTACTTGATTGATTTCGAAATATGAAACTATAACTTAAAAAACGCTTTTATTTAGTGACGGGAGTGTCCGAGGACATGTTCGGCTCGCTTGTTTGACGCCCAGGGCGACCTGCACGTCTGCGTATGAGTAGTTGTCGGGTCTGCTCATGGTTTCAAGTCGCCATCCGATGAACAAACAGCGTCGTATGCGGTGAGGTTTGGAATTGATGGTCACCGGGGGTAATATGAAGACAGTATTTTACTGTAATTTAAGGCCGTTTTGTTAGGCCCCTTTAAACAACAATCATCATCATCATCATCATCATCATCTTCTTCTTCATATCACGATTAGCATTCCACACACCTAAAACATTATCCTTTGATTTCAAAATAGAATTGATTTAAATAGTTACTGTATGCCGACGCCCCCTAATTGGCCTGACTACTTTAAGAGCTCACACCTCACAGAAAGCAAGTTGCAAACGAGGAGCGTGGATTGGCGACCACGGGGCCCCTAATTCAATCAATGACTGATCTGCTGTCACCCAGGTGGCAGATTCCCTATCAGTTGTTTGCCTAGTCTCTTCGTAAATAATTGCAAATATTGAACATCTCCCTTGGTAAATTGGTCCAACTCCTCGTCCTATAAACGAATTGTCCTCTTGAATTCCAGTTTTATCTTCATATTGTAATCTTTACAAATTTTAAAAACTCCATTCAAGCTTATTTCACACCATCTCTCCACTGACAGGTCGGAACATACCATATAGTCGAGCAACTCGTCTCCTTACTCCCAAGTCTTCCCAGCCCGAAATTTGTAACAGTTTTACTTTGTCGGAAATTACGCAGCTGCTTTCTTTTGGATCTTTTACAATTCTAGTATCAAGCATTCTCTAATCAGCGATTTCGCGTCTCTACTACAACTCCTAAATACTGTCATAACCATAACGTTCGGTTACAACCCCGTTTATGTGATTACCCCAGTGAAAATCTTTCCTCACGTTAACACATAGGTTCCTGTAATGATCCCCCATGAGGTCCTATCACCCCAACAACTGAAACTCTTGGTGAAACTTACAACCTGACCTCTCACCCCGTTCACACTGTCGAGGCTTTCACTTGCTTCTCAGACACTTTGTCCAGTCCTGCTTGAAGTGTTGAATACCATTCATGGAGAGACACAAATGAGTCTATTTCGGCACGGCACAGCTACCTCCCAGTTCCAACATTCCATCTCATTCTCCAGCTGGGCTTCATAGAACAGCTGTCCCTGTCGATCAGACCTCCTCACGCCTAACTGCAGTACTTATAGTTACTGACATCGTAATTTAATAACAGTTTTAACGTACAATTTTCCTTGTGTGGACTAACCCGACTGAAGTAGACAGATACTGCATGCACGACGCTTAGGGAGCCTAGGTGCGGTATACGGTAACACAACTTGTGTTCTCACCTCGGCTCAATGGCTCGGGGACTTAATTCAGAAAAATATACCAAAATACTACTTATAAATAGTAATAGTATAAATAGTAGAATGCAATGCAAAGAGGAAAGGCGAACACCTAGTCCTTTGAGCAGATGCAAATTCACACCACACGGCATGGGGCAGCACGAACTGCAATGCAAGAGGCGAGTCTTTACTAGAGTTTATTACTGGAACTGAGTTGACGATATTAAACCTAAGAAACAAGCCTACATTTATAAATAAAAATCGTAGGGAGCTAATAGATATTACACTAAGCACTACGCATATTGGAAATTTTATTAAAGACTGGAAGGTGCTGGAGGAACCATCATCGGCAGACCACCAGCACATCCAGTTTGCAATAGATGCGAGACTATGTGGGATTGAGATGTACAGAGACCCAAAAAGAACTAACAGGGATAGATACAGAGAAGTTCTAGGGAAGGCTATACAAAAAATTCCAACCAACGCGAGAGGACAGAAGAATTGGATGAGGCAGTGAAACTATTAGCAGAGGCCATTACAGACTCATTCCATGACAACTGTCCTCTCAAACAAAAGACAAACACCAAAAAAGCACGGTGGTGGAACAACAAACTAGCCAAAATGAAAAAAAGAGATTAGGATGTTGTATAGAATATCATCTAGAAATGGTATGTCATGTATATCATAGGAAACTCACTGAGTATAACCTAGAGATACGGAAAGCAAAAAGAAAATCTTGGAGACTGTTCTGTGACAAAGCGGAACCACACACTGAAACAGCAAGGCTCCAAAAGGTTCTGAAAGCAACCCATATAAATCAAGCGGGACACTGGAGAAACCAGATGGGTCGTTTACTCAGGCGGGTAGGGACACGCAGGAGATACTAATGGCGTGTCACTTCCGGAGGCTGAGGAGGCAGAAGAAGAAACGGTTAGAACAGAGACCGAAGCTCGAAGAGCAGACTGGAACTGTTCCAACAGAATAATAAAACGTAACCATGTAAAATGGGCAATCGACACGTTTCACCCTATAAAGGCTCCGGGGCCAAATGAGATACTTCCGATACCCCTACAGCAAGGACGGGAGATACTCGTCAATGCCCTGACGGACCTTTTCAGAGCGAGTCTAGCTTTAGGGTACGTGCCGAATTCATGGTCTGAAGCTAAAGCAGTATTCATACCTAAGCCTGGAAGGGCAAATTATGCCCAAGCCAAAGCATACAGACCATTATGTTTAACCTCCTTCATGCTGAAAATAATGGAGAATATTCTGGACAAATATATCAGAAGAACGGTGCAAATGAACTCAACGTTACATGAACATCAGTTTGCATATAGACCTGGCAGATCCACTGAAATAGCTCTCCACCAGTTCGTTTGTATAGTAGAGGAAAGCCTAGAATATAAAGAAATTGCACTGGCGGCATTTCTAGATATAGAAAGATCCTTCAGCAATACAACATATGACTCTATGATCATAGCATTTGAAAAGAGCAAGGTGAGTAAAACCGTCGTCAAATGGCTTAAATCCATGTTAGATGGAAGGAAGATAAAAACAACCCTGTTTGAAGAAACGCTGACGGTTAGGGCCACCCGAGGCTGTGCTCAGGGAGGAGCTCTTTCGCCTCTGCTGTGGAACCTCGTGGTGAACAATATCATAGCTATGCTCAACGAACAGGGTTGTTATACACAACGATACGCAGATGACCTAGTGATTGTGGTACGAGGTAAGGTGATGAGTGTTATCCAGGACCTCATGCAAAGAACTCATGCGGAGAACTGGTGTCGGGAACAACTATCAGTCAACCCGAACAAGATAACTTTGGTCCCTTTCACAATAAGGAGACAATTAGAGGGAAAGAGATCACTGAAGGTATTTGGACAAGATATATATATATATATATGGAAGAACAGGTACTGCACCTAGGTGTACTGTTAGGGAACCTGGAATCTTCATATAGAAAGGAACATAACCCGGGCCAATAACTTGCTGTATGCATGTAGCCGTCGGGAAGACATGGTGCCTAAGACCATTAATGATCGTTAGACCGTTGATGGCCTATGCTGCTATCATCTGGTGGCAGAAGGTAAGTCAAGGAAAAGTCAGTAGTAGATTGATAGCCAACAGAGAATAGCATGCATAGCCATAACTGGGGCTAGGAGAAATACGCCGACAGAAACCTTGAATACTTTACTAGACCTCCCATCACTATGCAATTTCATAAAATGACAGGCTAGAATGAGTTCATATAGATTGGCACACTCAGAGTGCTGGAATGCACAAAGACCCAATTTAGGACACTAAAATTAACAGAGTAATAACAGAGGAAGTTCTACACATGCCTTCTGATCATATGATACCAAAGTACAACTTCGAAAAAACGTTTGAGACCAAGGTAATAAAAAAAGAAGACTGGGATATCAACAAATGGAATACTGTAAGAGAAGATATAGTGTGGTGGACTGATGGCTCAAAGACTGTGGAGGACACAAGAGGAGGGATCAACGGGGGAAGACCTGAGAGATCAATCCAGATGAGCCTGGGCAAACACACTACAATCTTTCAAGCTGAAGTGATAGCTATCACATGTCTTGAAGAAAATCTGTAAATGAACGATAGGAATAAGAACATTTTCATTTTTACGGACAGCCAGGTGGCCATTAAGGCACTAGAAGCAGTCCGGATAACATCCAGAATTGTCTGGTATTGCCATTCACTTCTCCTAAAGCTCTCAAAGTAGAACACTGTCAAAATACAAAGGGCACGAGGAAAGTTTTGCAATGTGAACGCTTTAGACTTTCTTTTTCTTTTTAATAATTTCCACCACAAATACACTTCTCCATACGTCGAAACCAGTCACTGAACCCACTCTGCCACTTTTCTTCGGTTACATTTTCACACTCTTGATCCCATGCTCACCGAGCTCGATAGCTGCAGTCGCTTAAGTGCGGCCAGTATCCAGTAATCGGGAGATAGTGGGTTCGAGCCCCACTGTCGGCAGCCCTGAATATGGTTTTCCATGGTTTCCCATTTTCACACCAGGCAAATGCCGGGGCTGTACCTTAATTAAGGCCACGGCCGCTTCCTTCAACTTCCTAGATCTTTCCTATCCCATCGTCGCCATAAGACCTATCTGTGTCGGTGCGACGTAAAGCCACTAGTAAAAAAAAATGATCCCATGCTGCCTGAAGCCCCTCGTCGGATGAAAAACGCCGCCCTTTCAGCTTCATCTTCGCTTTTAGGAAGAGTGCGAAATCACATGGGGCAAGATCAGGACTGTATGGAGGGTGATCAAGCACAGTCAACCCTGATCCGGCAAGAAAATCCATCGTTACATTAGCACGATGTGCTGGAGCATTGTCGTGATACAAGAGCCAAGTGTTGAGCCGTGACCTCGGACAGAGCTGCTTGAGAGCCTGGATGACCTGAGGCAGACAAGTCTCACTGTGCCGCTTCGCAGTAACTGTCCTTTGTGTTTCTAGCACAACCCGAGTCAGGAATCCCCGTTTAGTGAAGAACACTGCAATCATCCTTTTCTTCACTGACTTTGACTTTCACAGTGTCACAGGAGTACCCTCATCTTCAAACAGCCACACCTTGTTCTGGGGTTTTGTTGGGACATCGTAATAATAAAGCCAAGTCTCGTCACCTGTAACGATGCTATTGGCGTTACGCGAAGTTCCATTTTCAAACTGTTTTAGCATTTCTCGGCACCATTTCACTCGATGTGTTCTTTGCTCCCCTGAAAGTGAATGGGCTACCCAAAGGGAACAAACCTTTCTAACATGGAGATGGTCGTGTAGAATTGAAGGAATAGCTGGTGCAGAGATGTGGAGGGTCTCTTCTACCTGCCGATATGTCAACCGCCTCTCTTGCTGAAACATTTTCCTCACAGCTTCAGTGTTTTCCTCAGTCACTGATTCAGACGGTCGCCCAGACGAGGATCGTCTTCATCCCCAAAATTCCCCCTCCGGAACTCTTTGTACCAGCGGGAAACTGTTGTCCGATGTGGACAGTCTTTCCCCAGCACAGGAGTCATTTCCTCCAGGCACTGGTCAACAGTTAATCCACGAGCAAAATTGTAGCGAATAATTGCGCGATATCACCTTTAGATCACACTGACATCTTAACTTGCTTTCAATCCCACTGCTTGGTGACAACTGACGTGAAGGTCGCGCCTTGCTGTCTTCTAGGCCGTTTTCACCCCTCTTATCATCCCTCACCATAACAGGGGTGTCCAGCCAACCGTTTTTGCGTATTGCAAAACTTTCCTAGTGCCCTGTGTAGTATGGGTACCAGGGCATGCAGATAGAGAAGGGAATGAAAAGGCAGATAAACTGGCCAGGAAAGGGGCAGAAACATAGTTTGTAGGCCCAGAACCTGTATGCGGGATTTCCTATGGACAAGCCCGACACTACATAGGGAAATGTGTACAAAAGAAACAAATCACATAGCAAACTTTCAAATTCTTTGTTCCCAAACAAAGTTGGCACATCACATTCGTGTTTTCATTATCTCGAGGATAACTAAATCAAAATATTTATTAAAATAGAAGAATCTCCTTCGCCATCACATGTTTATTACTGCTCCGTTGTGGAGCACGTAACCCCTGTGTGTGGGAAGTGGTGGTGATATCCCTGCCTCTTGCAAGAGGCGACTAAAAGGGTGACCAGGGTTCTCAACTTGGGCGCAGGGATTGGCAACTACGATTCCGCTAGCTGAACCTGACATTACTTGTGTCAGGCTCCAATCCGACCTCCCTTTGTCAACTCTTGTTCTTTTCTGACCCCGATATTTATTATGTATGGAGGCATAGGGCCACGACCACGTAAAACCTGCCAGTAAATGCGATTACAGTTTTACTTCTAGAATTACAGTTTGTGAAAAGTAAAGATTGCGAGTAAAAAGTAATCGTTCAGTTACTAATACTAACTCATCTCCGTTACAGCTGACACAACAATGGCCGGCTGATGCGGGAAACTACCTCACTCCGCCTATGATAACCAGACTACGATATACACGATGAGCGCGACGCTATCTCACCGTCACTGTGCTTCTCCATCACGTAGCCCAGTTCATTAGCTCTTTTGTAAGACAGTTTGCATCCGATCACTGATTGCTTTAACTGGTCCAAATCAGGTTCAGAGGGTCGTCTTTTATCAGCTTCAATTCTCCCACATGAGCTTCACTGAATTGTGTTTCGCCAGTTGAGATTTCAATCTTCGAGGACTCCAGAGCCTTGTCCAACCAACTTGCCCTGCCACGAGCCTGCCTATCCGTTCACTCGCCTTTGTGCGTTTGATAAATAATAATAATAATAATAATAATAATAATAATAATAATAATAATAATAATAATAATAATAATAATAATAATAATAATAATATGCACTAAGAAACGCAAGTATGAAAAGAAACTAATGGACAAGATTGAACAAGACTTTCATAGAGGTGAAACCCGTGAATACTTCAGGAATTTTAAAAAGAAGGTACTAATATAGAAGACACATTTCCTTTGCTTTCTAAGGAAAGATGGAACTCTTGCAACATCTAATGAAGAAAACTGCGAAATCTTAGCTAAGTATTTTAACGACCTTCTAAACTGTGAAAAACCTGCCAACTCCATAAAAACAAACAAACAAACAAACAAACCAGTGAGCCAAAACCTGTCATATTCTCCACCAAATCGCGATGAAATCAAACGCCACATAAAGAGACTGAAAAATAACAAGGCTCCTGGTGAGGATTCCATGTTTGCGGAACTGTGGAAACATGCCCCGGAAGAAGCAATTGACATCCTACACCAAACCGTTGTAGATATATGGGAAAAAGAACAACTACCAGAGGACTGGAAGCTAGCTTTGATCCATCCTGTACACAAGAAAGAAAATATCAAAGATATGAACAATTACCGTGGTATTTCTCTTCTGTCAGTAGCCTACAAGATCCTGTCACTATCCATCCTTGAACGACTAAAACAGCAAGTTGAACACAAACTCGGGGAATACCAAGCAGGTTTTCGGAAAGGCCGGTCAAGTGCAGAACAAATAAACCTAAAAACCAGAATAAGATAACATATGCTGAGAGGTCGAACCTAAGTATCGACATTTGTAGACTTCAGGAAAGCATACGACTCCATCGACCGTGATGTGTTGCTTAACATACTTGCAGAAATGGGAGTCGATGAGAAAATGCTGGCGATAATAACGGCGACGCTAGTTAATACCAAATCCAAAGTAAAATTCCAAGGATGTCTCTCTGACCCCTTTGAGATCAAGACAGGCGTTCGACCTCTATTGTTCAATTGCGTACTTGAGAAGGTAATACAGGAGTGGCGAAAGACGTTAAAAGAAAGAAACCTTTACAAACCCTTAAGGATTGGGACAAAGTAAAACGGAGTGGAAATAGATTGCTTAGCGTTCGCTGATGATATAGCCCTGATGACAGAAAATTTCGAAAGTGCAACAGAACAGATCAGCGTGTTGAAGGAAGTAGCAGAACAAACAGGTTTACAAATTTCCTTTCAAATGACAGAAGTAATGTCGAACATGAAAGATGATATGGCACAACTAAACACCAAATATGGAACGATAAACCGTGTTAATAAATTTAAATACCTTGGAGAATGGATCTAGCAAAATGGACTTGACAAAGAGGCCATAGCAGCAAGAATCAAGAAAATGGAAGTCACTTTCCAAAACACCCACAGCATATACAACAAAAAGGGCTTTTCCCTTAACGCAAAAATGTGTCGCTACAACACTGTCATCAAACCAGTATCTCTGTATGCATCTGAATGCCTTATCCTGTCCGATAAATGTTTGCTCGCGGATTTAGAGAGGAAAGAAAGAACCTGCACACCATACTTGGCCCAGACTACAAAAATGACATCTATATTAGAAAATCCATGCAAGAAGTATACTCCAAGATAGAGAAGATCATGGACACAATGCGAAAAGGCAGAGTTCGCTTCTATCGTCATATACGACGGATTATCGACTCTCAATGGATGAAACGTATCTTCAGTATATTTGACTCAAAACCAAAAACGACAATGCAGTGGTACGTTAATGTCAAGAAAGATCTTAAAGAACTGGGCATACAAGCAGAAGATGACCGGGCGAGTTGGCCGTGCGTGTAGAGGCGCGCGGCTGTGAGCTTGCATCCGGGAGATAGTAGGTTCGAATCCCACTATCGGCAGCCCTGAAAATGGTTTTCCGTGGTTTCCCATTTTCAAACCAGGCAAATGCTGGGGCTGTACCTTAATTAAGGCCACGGCCGCTTCCTTCCAACTCCTAGGCCTTTCCTATCCCATCGTCGCCATAAGACCTATCTGTGCCGGTGCGACGTAAAGCCCCTAGCAAAAAATAAATTTAAAAAAAAAGCAGAAGATGCACAAAACTGAAATCTTTTCAGAGCAGCCACCAAGACTTTTGGGACTTTCCGGGACGAAAAACGGGCAACTGGTGCGAAATGGACAGAAGAACGTCGCGTCGTACTAAACATAGTCAGCTTATGAAGACGTGCATCAAGCGAAAAATGGACAAATGCCAGAATGTAAAGTGAGGCTTATTGTGGTCTCTAGTTGGCTGATTAGCGAAGTTGAATAATAATAGGGCTATATTCTTCTTTCTTATCCATTTACCTTCCAGGGCTTGGGCTTGGGCTCAGCGAGGGATCCCACCTCTACCGCCTCAAAGGCAGTGTCACTGCCTTCGTGAAGTACAGGCCGCACTGTAGCTCTGATGACGTCACGCTTTGGGTAGGACTTTGAGGGCACATGCATCCGCTCCGCTTGAATAACACACTCGTTTACATTACTTAAGAAACTGTTAACCCCTTATAAAACCAAAAACTATTCATAAATATTTGTTAATTCTGAGATACAGTGCATATTCTTAACCGTAACGTTCTATTTATCGCGTATATCCGTTTGTTTCCATGAGCACAGGCTAGCACTTCGAGACATATTCTTGCGATTTCTATCCATTTTCTAGTCAACTGGAACATTCGCATCATACACACTGATAGAAAACGGAATCCACTCAGCCTCGGGAGGTCAGCTGAGTAGAGTGGGGTTCGATTCCCACTTCAGCCATCCTCGAAGTGGTTTTCCGAGGTTTCCCATTTCTCCTCCTAACCTAAGGCCAAGGCCGCTTCCTTCGCTCTTCCTTGTCTATTCCTTCCGATCTTCCCATTCCTGTTCAGCACAGCAAGTGAGGCCGACTGGGCGAGGTACTCGTCGTCCTTCCCAGTTGTATCCCCGACCCAAAGTCTCACGCTACAGGACACTACCCTTGAGGCGGTAGAGGTGGGATCCCTCGATGAAAGATGAAATGTCGTATGGCTTTTAGTGCCGGGATATCCCAGGACGGGTTCGGCTCGCCAGGTGCAGGTCTTTCTATTTGACACCTGTAGACGACATGCGCGTCGTGATGAGGATGTAATGATGATGAAGACAACACATACACCCAGCCCCCGTGCCATTGATATTAACTAATTAAGGTTAAAATCCCCGACCCGGCCGGGAATCGAACCCGGGACCCTCTGAACTGAAGGCCAGTACGCTGACCGTTCAGCCAACGAGTCAGACATTCCTCGATGAGTTCGAGGGAGAAACAGCTGCGGCTATTCCACCAGTACGAACAATCCGTGCATAGTTTGTGAGACGTATCAATCTATCAGCGTTCAATATGCGCCAGGCTGAGTAGCTCAGACGGTTGAGGCGCTGGCCTTCTGACCCCAACTTGGCAGGTTCGATCCTGGCTCAGTCCGGTAGTATTTGAAGAAGCTTAAATGCGTCAGCCTCGTTTCGGTAGATTTACTGGCACCTAAAAGAACTCCTGTGGGACTACATTCCGCCTTGGCGACCGTCCCTAGGGAGTCTCACGTTTTCGTAGTATCTGATGGACTTCATGGCATGCCTAAGGAGTCTCGTGTTTTTCTTTTCATTTTAAGTTGTTTGAGCATGGAACCGGACATTGTGAACATGTATCTGGGCTGAACGCTTGTTATGTTCAATAAATACCACACTATAGACTACATTCCGGCACCTCGGCGTCTCCGAAAATCGTAAAGGTAGTTAGCGGGACGTAAAGCCAATAACATTAATTATTGTAATTCATCCAACTTCACCTTGAAACCCACTTCCTTGCGGTTTTGGAGGTCATACAAATCCGATGTCTAGTAATAACTCAGGGAATGAGAATAGGAACAGGCAGGACGTTAGGACGCAGATCTCTTGTATCGGTCTATCTATTCATAAAACTGATATCGTCGTACTTCAGAACGTATTCCGTACCTTCTCATACGTCTTCTCTTGTCCCTTACCTCGCGAACTAACCGCAACTTCACGTACGACCTCCATGTTATTCCTCGATTAAATTACTTCTAGACCAGGACTAAAGCTGGATCATCCTCGGACTAACGGGAAAAGAACGTTCGTCTGCTCTTTGTCCATAGTTATGAACGAGGAGTGACAGCGTGGAAATAAAAATCGTTGCATAGAACCTACTTCTTGACATTATACTGCTTTAAAAGTTACCTCACGATGACTGTGTTGATGTAGAATATCTAGGCAACACGTGCAAGGGGATCAACGTTTTCCAAAACTATGTTTCTACCTCATTTAGAAGACGGACACTGAATGTCCTGTGTCAGATAGCTATCTCAAGAACAAGCTTTATCTCCGGAAATATGAACAGCATGCATAACAAAAATGATTTACAGCTGATAATGTTGCCAGAGCAGCCTCAACCCCACCTGTGTTACCCGACAGTGTCGGCTTGTATCCTCAAATAGAGCGGTTCTCACTGGGTCACGAACTGTCACAACCATGTTTCACAACACAAGAACGGGTACCCACAAACAACCATACATCCGTCATTTATTATTCTAAAATTATTCCGCAACTGGAAATTGGTGATGCGTAGAGTAACCAGTGTAGGCATTTTTTTTTAAAATATCTCTTTATTTGTTGACACGAGGTAACGCCGTGTGCCAGGTACGTTGGGAACTTCGTATCTTTAGTTCCACGTTAAGACACTACGAAAGAAAGAAATAATCTTCAACTTTACCTGTCAAGGTATTGTAGCTACAGAACGCCCTTGACCAAACGCCATGCTGGCCGCACAAAATGCTTGAGAGAGGCGCCATATCCAGGTATACACCGCACGCTTTTTGATATAAGCCGCTACCCATTGTCCAGTCCGGCCTGTAACGGGCCCACCATAAACACCTCTTCTAACCTGCTAGTCATCCATCACCTTTCACGGCAAAGTTTGCACAGTGTTTAAATATAATCTGTGCAAATTGTGAATCGCTTGTGCCGCATAAAAATGAATAAAGTTTGTGGAAATAAAAATCGTTGCATAGAACCTACTTCTTGACATTATACTGCTTTAAAAGTTACCTCACGATGACTGTTGATGTAGAATATCTAGGCAACACGTGCAAGGGGATCAACGTTTTCCAAAATTATGTTTCTACCTCATTTAGAAGACGGACACTGAATGTCCTGTGTCAGATAGCTTTGTCAAGAACAAGCTTTTTAAAGAGAGATTGTGAAAGATATTGTTCGAAAAATACATTCACTTTACGTACAAACTACTTGAAATACACTTAACACAAGGAGAAAGGTACTCGGCGTGTGCTGTGTCTAGTTTATTATCGTATTGTATTCGGAAGCGAGACTTTTCTGCTGTCTTATCTTAACCTTTCAAGATGTTCTTTAACTAACTGAGATATTCGGTTAAATTTAGCCTACTTCCACAGGTACAAGTTTACCTTGCTTAAGAAGATAGGACAAATTGTTTTTGAGGAAAGGTACACAAATGTCCAAGAAATGAACAATTTTCTTGCAGTTTGTCTTTATAAATATTTTTAACAGACGTATTTGATATAAAATATTCAAATTCCGCACATACAGTGTAATACTTCGCGCGCCTTGCCGGTCCCGTAGAGGAAGGAAGTCTTCAGGAACTACCCTCGCCGTTTTTAGTGCTTCTGCACGTTTGAGAACACTTATTTCTTTCGTAAAATATTGCCGCAGATGAGAGAGAAAACTTAATCGCGCTCCACTGCCCCAGTGGTCTCCGCCCCGTTCTGAACCCTCATCTTTCACTTTAATCTTGCATCTCGCACTTCTCATTAAAAACTTTAATTATTATTAACACCACCATTTAAGGAGAATTCGATTGGCTCCCTTTCCTCAGTAACTGCTAAACATATGAAGACGTAGGCATTCCTTACAAATTTAACACACTATGCCGGAGAATAACTCCGGGATATATATAATGTGTCTGTATCAGAAGATATGTGTTATTAATATAACATACCGGGCGAGTTGGCCGTGCGGTTAGAGGCGCGCGGCTGTGAGCTTGCATCCGGGAGATAGTGGGTTCGAAACCCACTGTCGTCAGCCCTGAAGATGGTTTTCCGTGGTTTCCCATTTTCACACCAGGCAAATGCTGGGGCTGTACCTTAATTAAGGCCACGGCCGCTTCCTTCCAATTCCTAGGCCTTCCCTATCCCATCGACGCCATAACTCCTGTATGTGTCGGTGCGACGTAAAGCAAATAGCAGAGAATATTTAATTATGCCTAGCTAGTTTCAGGTTCCTCATATATGTATGTATGTATGTATGTATGTATGTATTAAATGTATTCCCTACATAATTACATTACTCTGACACTTTCAATCCTCGCTTTACCGGGCGAGTTGGCATGCGCGTAGATGCCCGCGGCCGTGAGCTTGCATCCGGGAGATAGTAGGTTCGAATCCCACTATCGGCAGCCCTGAAGATGGTTTTCCGTGGTTTCCCATTTTCACACCAGCCAAATGCTGGGGCTGTACCTTAATTAAGGTCACGGCCGCTTCCTTCCAACTCCTAGGCCTCTCCTATCCCATCGTCGCCATAAGACCTGTCTGTGTCGGTGCGACGTAAAGCCCGTAGCAAAAAAAAAAAAAAAGAGAGAGAAAAAATTGTTTAAAAATCAAATTCTAATAAAATTACACTTACACTTTTTTCCTCTAATGTTGCAACTCATTGGACTCGTCAATCAATCAATCAATCAATCAATCAATCAATCAATCAATCAATCAATCAATCAATCAATCAATCAATCAATCAATCAATCAATCAATCAATTAATTAATTAATGATACTTATAATATATTGTACATACGTGGCACAAATATCCACCCCTCTATTACTATTAGTCTACTATCATCATAATGTATGTATGTATGTTCAGTCCTCAGCCCTAAGGCGGATTGGATCCTCAACAGCTCCGCCATCAGATGCCATAGATGTCCTAGGCATCACTGAAGAGGCGCACTAGAGAAATGAGGAGTGAGGTCATTTCCCGTTGTTTTCCTCACCGAGCCAGAAGCTGTTATTACATATCAGCCTGCCAAGCCCATTGAAATGCATGCACTAACTGACCCTATGAGCAACATTTTTACATCATTCATAGCAGGGACTGGCTGCATAAGGAATGGCATTACTAGCATCGCTCATATCTGTCATTTTCACACTGTGGGCTAAGACTGAGACAGGTCAATGAAAGTAACAAAATTGCTCTAGTCTATACCGGAAGACACAGTGGACTGTAAACACTAGGTCCTGCCAGCAAAGGTATTATCATCATAACATATAATAACAATTATTTAAAATACGACCAACTCATTGGCTGGATGGTCAACGTTGAGGCCTTCGGTTCAGAGGGTTTAGGGTTCGATTCCCAGCCAGGTCAGGGATTTTATTGCGTCTGATTAATTCTTCTAGCTCGGCGACTGGGTGTTTGTGTTTGTCCCAACACTCACCTGTTCATATTCAGACAGCACACCACACTACCAACCACCACAGAAACACGCAATAGTGTTACATCCCTCCACATAGGGCTAGCGCCAGGAAGGGCATCCGGCCGTAAAACATGGCCAATCCACATATGCGACACAGTTCGCATCCGCGACCCCACATATGTGGGACAAGCGGTAGCATAAGAAAAAGAAGAATTATTTTAAAATACACCAACAATGACATAGGCTACACATGTTTCATGGATAATTAATATGAAGTAGGCCCTACTGTAAATGTTTCACACAGGTAACACTTCTGTCTTAGTAAAAAATAGTTCCAATGCATAGACTATATATCATATCATTTAAACGGAAGAATTTCACCTCACCTATTAGATAAAACCAAAATGTGAACTCCCTTTAATAATAATAATAATAATAATAATAATAATAATAATAATAATAATAATAATAATAATAATAATAATAATAATAATAATAATAATAATAATAATAATAATAATAATGAAAAGGAATGCAAAACACCCCTGGTGGAACTCAACATGCAACCAAGCCCTAGAGATAAGAAAATCTGCGTTTCAGAAATACAACAGTAGAAAATCCCAGAAAACTCAACGAGAATTTTATGAGACCAGAAAACAAGTATCCAAAACCATCAGGCAAGAGAAAAGAAAGCACCTGAAAGAACAACTGGAGTCAATTGAAGAAAACTTTAGAAACCACAACACAAGGGATTTCTACAGAACATTCACAGAAAAAATCCAAGGATACATTCCACAGAACTTATGTTTTAGGAAACAAGACGGAAAATTGGCGCTTACAAATAAAGAAAACTGCCAAGAACTTGCACGGTACTTCTCAGAACTTCTTAACTGCCCCGAACCCACTGAAAGATTTCTTGAAGAAGCATTCAGTTTCACTCACCCAGAATCACCTCCACCAATCCAGGAAGAAATTCAGAGCCACATTAAACGACTAAAGAACAACAGAACCTCAGGAAGAGACGGGATTGTTGCAGAATTCCTTAAGAATCTTGGTCCACATTCACTCAAGGAACTTACAGAAATCATACAGACAATCTGGAAAAATGAAAACCTTCCAGAAGACTGGAAATGTGCCTTGATTCACCCACTTCACAAAAAAAAGGAGACAAAACTGATGTGAACAACTATAGGGGAATATCCCTCCTTGAAGTCGGCTACAAAATTTTCTCTGCATGCCTGTTGAAAAGAATACAAGAACAACTAGAGCATAAAATTGGTGAATATCAAGCTGGGTTCCGCCCTCACAGATCATGCACTGAACAGATCTTCAACCTCAAAACCGCTCTAAAATTCAGGGCCCTCAGAAACCTTCCAATCATCTGTACCTTCGTAGATTTCAAGAAGGCTTATGATTCAGTTGATCGTCAATCTCTGTTCAGCATCCTGAAAGAACAGGGATTAGACTCCAAAACGCTAAAATTGACCAAACAGACCCTCACTGACACGAAGTCAAGAGTGAAATTCATGGGAGAAATCTCAGACGAATTCCTGATAAAAACTGGTGTCCGGCAAGGAGATGGACTATCACCCCTCCTCTTCAACCTCGTACTAGATAAGGTGATGAGGGAATGGGAAAACGAACTGAAAGCACAAAATAGCTGGAACCCAGTAAACATCGGGACACGAAAAAACAAGCTTGAAATTCCATACTTAGCCTTCGCGGATGACCTGGCCCTTTTGTCCAGCGATGAAGTCACAGCAATAAAGCAAGTTGAAATTCTCCAAGAATGTGCCAGAAAGGTCGGACTTCATATCTCCTTCCAGAAAACTGAATTTTTCTGTGCAAAACTAGACATCCATAGTCTCAATACAAAATACGGACAAATCAAGAGAGTCCCTCACTTCAAATACCTGGGCGAAATCCTCGAACCAACCGGACAAGAGAAAATAGCCCAAAACAGTGTCCAAAAACTCAGAAGAGCTTATGGGAGAACAAGAGAAAACTACAACAAAAAATGTATGTCTCTCCACGTTAAGATTAAACATTACAATACTGTAATCAAACCGGAGGCTTTATATGCAGGGGAAACTCTAACGCTTCATAGAAAGGGCGAACTGGAAAATATCCTAAAAGAAGAGCGAAAAATAATGAGGACAATTTTAGGACCAAGACACACGGGAGAAGGGTACCGCCTCCAAACCCGGAAATCCACAGAAAAATTATCTAATATTGCGGCAGACCTCAGGAAAAAAGGCTAAAATTTTATGGACATATTAAGAGGCTTCCAGAAACTAGACTAACCCACCAAGTTCTTGAAAGAGTTGACAAACTGAAGAATTTTCCTTGGATACAACAAACAAAAGCGGACATGAAGAACGCACAAATTCTCTGTGAAGACATTTTGAATCGAAATATATATAGAAAGAAAATTGACAATTGGGAAGTTACTCCAGAGAATGAAGTACTATAAAGAGCAGGTACCAAGTGGACGGAAGAAAGGAAAAGGATCTTTAGTCAACAGATGAAAGAATCCTGGATCCTCCGCAAACGAAATCATAAATAAAGCTTCGTGTGTTCCGAAAGGGACCATTCACGCATAATAATAATAATAATAATAATAATAATAATAATAATAATAATAATAATAATAATAACGGCGTGTGGTTTCTGTAGAGGCCTTTTGAGTTGACACTGTGTGGGTGACCTGCACGTCTGTGAGGATGATTGCTAATGATGAATACGGCACAAACAAGCAGTACCCGAGCCATAGGAATCAATTAATGAAAGTCAAAATCTCCGACCCGGCCGGGAATCAAAGGAGTCCGGCTTCCTTTAACTATCACTAGACTGGTTATAAAAATGCAAGGGACGGATTTCTATGGCATGTCATATTTGTTCTATGATTTTTATTTTTATGTAAAAACATTTGAGTAGTCTTCTGAAGGAAAATGCGGGGTACGGCATTTATTTTCCCCTTAAATGTAATATTCTGGACCAGTCTGAGATATTGGTAATTTTTCCACTTAATTATGCATAATTCATATTTTTGTCATATTCCATAGAATTTTATTTTACTGGTAGGTACACTGCAGCAAACTTCCGCATACCGGTACCACTACTGCAGCGGGTAGGGGTGTCTTTCTGCTCAGCTTTAGTCTATTTTTAGTAGGTAGCAGTGAAAGAAGTCGAGGGAAAAATATTCTAGACGCGGTGCTCTAGAGATAAAAAACTGAAGTGATCATGAAGCTGTCTTGGTTGTAGTTAAAAAGAAATGTTGTAAAAGTAGGACTATTAGGCAGTTCCATATGGTTGGTAAAGCCACGGGGAAATTTTTAAAAAGCAATTCTGATCAATGGAAAATGATCATTAAAAATATAAACAGTATATGGGATGGTAAAATATAAACAGTATATGGGAAAAGTTGTTGAGCAAAGTGAAAACAAGTAGGGCTTATGTGCTGTTAAAAGTGGTAACGAATGGTGAAGATCAATTATGCGATAACAGGGAAATAAAGATATTTAGTACGAGAAACTAGGAGAAAGAGAGTTAGGAAGGCTTGCGGGAGGAAGGAGAAATTGAAGGAGCTTACTAGTGTGCCCATTGCATTTTCTGAGGTGTTCCAGAATGGCGTCAAAGTGGAGGTACAGACCACACAAGCAAGAATTACATGAAGTGAACTAAAATTTAAAAGTTCACAGGAGACCAAGACCGAGTAAAAAGCGCACAATTTCAAAGGCTCTGAGTAGAGAACATAAAAATATCAAGTGGTTTGTCTGAAAAGAAACAAGTAAATATTAATATATGGTTATTACACTAACTAATCTGCCGAGATACTGGACGGGCACGAAACATTTCAGCTGCGTCAGAAAAGAAAGATATTAGCCACGTTAAACGAAATACTCAAATATTACTCGTCCTAAAGAAGAAGATACGGCGTAATACACAGTATTCAGTGCAGAAGAAAGAAATTGCGGCGTGAAATAAGGATATTTGAATTAAATACGCTCACCAATTGGTCAGACAAGGAGCGAAACGACACGTCGAAGCTTATTAAAAATAGAGATTGGAGGACAGAAAAATAACCAAGAATCATTACCAACAAGCAAAATTAAGAGATTCTTAAGCCTTAAAGAACAGAGTTATTATAATAAAATTCTATATAAAAAATTAAGTCAAAGATAAGATCGAAGATACACTGAACCCAGTGTTAAATATTTGGGGAAACGTCAGATCAATAAGCAAACACAAGAGTATTGACGAGATATTTGATTTTCAAGAAGCATTCAAATTAACTCTTACTTGTTGGGATTATATTAACACTAGCGCAAGAGAGAAGATGATTATGACTCGCTAAATTCGAGCTGGACCGACCTGGAGGTGAATATGTAACCAGCCAGCCAACCAAACCTGATGAAGGAGAGGACTCCAGCTGACCCATAGTATCCAGCCGGCCAAGGACTACAGATGTAGCGCCGAGAGCTACAAAGTCGCCATAGCCATTGAATGACAAGCTAAGTTTATTAAGTGATAGTTCTTAATTAAGTTAGAATGTAGTAACCTCATGAAATTTATAGTAATTGTGCAGTATTTAAGATCCAAGTGACCCAGTGAAGTGCAATGATTGAATTGTATATTACGAGGTTAAGTTGTGATAAAATCTATATATCTCGAAGAAATGATTATACATGTATTGAGTGTATTATGATAGCTGATGAATTTATGATTATTTGCGAGAATAAGTGTAGATTTCACACATCAGAATGAGAGTATATGCACGTATTAGATTTCTTAAATGGGTTTGGAAGCCGAACATGCTTATTAAGCATCATAATGAAATGATATGGAAATGGAGTGTACTGTAGATTATATGAGTTATTCCTTGTCGATGTGCGTCAAGAAATGGTATTATGGAATACTAGAGGTAAAATATTATTCTGTGAGATGAATTATGATCCAGTGAAGTTGATATATATATTGTGTTATATGTGAAGAGGAATGATATGAAGAAAAATGGTTATGTTGATGTTTATAATTGATTGAATTGAGCGATATACAATTCCATTTATTTAGGAACGACCTTCTGTATTTACAGGCTGCCACTAAGGACAAGGTAAAACATATCGAATCTGTGTACAGATCTATTAATTGAAGAAAACTCTAAGATAAAGGAACAGTATAATTAGTGTGACATTTCAGAGCTGTAGCTGTAGAGGTGGTGTCCCAGGATCTTGATGGAGCCTCGGAGGACGAGGGTATAGAAGTGAATGGAGTAATATGAAGGAATTGAAATGAAGGGTTAGGAAGATAGTTGCATCAAAGACGTAATGATGGATGCTAAATATAAATATTCACATTATGGATCAAATATAAGAAGCAAGTACATGGAATGATTAATACTTCGTGGAAATATCGTAAGACAAGGTAAGCTTGGCTAACCCAGACGCATATATCAGAGTAGATGGTTTCTGCTATATTAAAATAAGGTTGTGTAGTAAGGAAATATCCATAACAAATATCATGCAGAGGTAATACATGAATTGAAAGATGAGATGTGTGTGTAGCTGTGTTGAATAACACAGACGTCAGAGATAATATTGAGCTGTAATATTAAACTGAGAGGAATCACTTTACTTTTCAACGCAAATAAGGCTTCATGTAAAGTCAAGCATGAAATAAGAGGATGAAATTATGGCTAATTAAGAACTAGTAGAGTTAGTAATGAGGTTTAGATTATTTTTTATTTGTGAAAAATACGTGATGATTTTACGAACGTAAACATAGTAAGACTAGGATGGTAGGTGCCAAGATTATAAGTGGCAATATGTGTTAGTAACCATAGCATGTCATTCAACGGAGATAACGGAGATGAAGCGATATTCATAAAACAATTTAGATTGCGTAACTTGAAAGGAAACATCTAAATATGAATCATGAAGTATGAATCAGTGATATGATTGATTTTTCCAATTTGATTATTATTTAAATAATGTGATTAACTAAATATTTACATATCAAATGAAGATGTAAAAACAAGATGTTAGCTCATGTCAAGAATGAAATTGAATTTTATTAAGCCAGCTCTGATAGAAATGGATAATGTTAATTTATTTTATGATTTATTGGACGAACAAGTTACTTTCTCTTTTCTTCTGAATTAAATTAGATTAATAAACTTCTTATTACAGATTTTTATATGTGCGAGTAATTGATTTATAGGTAATTGTCGTAGGATAACTTAGTCTTAAGTGGATTCTTGCGATTTCTGATGGTACATGCGTTGGAAAAACATGCGGTAGGATGGAGACGTTCATCTGGTATCGAATTATTTCGCATGAGGTCGAATTTCCCTTCTGAATTCACGCTAAGCCGACTTATTTACATGAAGATTTACCCTGAGAGATTATTGAGCTGTCGGCGTATTTTTACTTGTGTCGTACCTGGACGCAGGATGGGCGCACTAGGAAATTTTATTTAGCGAAAAAGTCAGCCAAGGATAACATGATGACAAACATTATTGGCAACCATGTGAATTTTAGGGAGCAATGGAAGAATATGTTTAGATACTTTACGGCAGAAAGAGGTTCCAGGAAGGAATGACGACTTACACAAGGCAGAAGTATTCAGTCAGTAATATGTAAAGGTAGTTATTTGCACATCAGGATAATGTCCATATAGAGGAGGCGACTAATACTGGCGAAATACTGAAATTTACCTATGATATAAAGACATTTACAAGGTGCAAAGTTGAAAGGCAGCCTGGGGATATATTAAAGGCTATGGATTGGGATATGGTACCATATCTGAAATACTTATTTGATTACTGTTTACATGAAGGAGCGATACCAAATGAATGAAGAGTTGCAATAGTAGCCCCAGTGTACAAGGGAAAGGCTGATAAACATAAAGAGGATAATTACAGACCAGTCAGCTTGACATGTGTTCTTTTCGTTTTTTGTTAGTGGCTGTACATCGCACCGACGCAGATAGGTCTTATGGCGACGATGGGATAGGAAAGGCCTAGGATTTGGAAGGAAGCGGCTGCGGCATTAATTAAGGTACAGCCCCAGCATTGTCCTAGTGTGAAAATGGGAAACCACGGAAAACCATCTTCAGGGCTGCCGACAGTGGGATTCGAACACACTGTCTCCCGGATGAAAGTTCACATCCGCGCGCCCTTAACCACACAGCCAACTCGCCCGGTAACGTGTTGTTAGTAAGCATTCTTTCTGATTATATTAGACACGTTTGCGATATTACTAACTGGTTTGACAGAAGGCAGTTCGGGTTTAAGAAAGGTTATTCCAGTGAAGCTCAGTTTGTATGATATAGCAGATATTTTAGTTCAGGAGGTCAAATGGTCTGTACCGCTACTGATTTAACCAAGGTAGGCCATGGAGATTACTGACGAAAATGAGGGCTTTTGGACAACACAAAAGAATGATTAAATGGGTGGCTACATTTCTATAAAATAGAACTTAGAGAATTAGAGTAGGTGAAGTGTTATCTGATCCTGTAATGATGAAGGGTAGTATTATTGAACCTTTATGTGTGATAAGTAGGCAAGGCATTTAATGACCAAAAAATAGCAAGAAAATGCAAAATAAAAATGCATTTATGACCTAAAATGGTTAAAAAAATGACACAAAATTTGAAAAATATGACCAATAAATTAATCGTAAGTCACTTATTTATTAACCCTGTAAGAAACAATTAGCTGATTTGAGAGAGAATTTTAATGGATGACAATGGATTAAGTTTAAATTATTTTTGTTACTAACAAAGTAAATATCACCTTGCACCCCTGGTGAAAAAAAAATGAAATATTTTAGAACTGGCATATTCTTCAAATACTCTCCTAGCAAATAGGTGGCTGTTTACAATAAATTCGAATTGAAATGCACAATAAAATCTTTGCGTGGGTTCTCAAATGAAAACGATTGCCTATTGTCTGCAAGTAACGATTTGTACATGGAAAAGCTTCTCTCTATCTCAACTGAAACAATTGGTGCATACTGAAAACAAGCAATATCTCCCGGATTCAATTCACAGTCGGTAAGAGAAAAATTTTCACCCGACAATGCTTTGCCAATAGAACACAAAGTTTTATACCCACTGTTCTTTTGCAACACCTTATTCAATTTCATGGATACAACTTCACCCATTTTACCACACACACGATTCAGATCATTCACAACTTTATACACAATTTGCAGCTGCTCCACTAGTGGCACTTGGGATTTTTCTAGAGCACTTATTGCATTAGGAAGGAATCCGAAATTTTTTTTTATGTAGGAAAGTTTACCTGCAATTTCTTTGTCAGCCAAGAGTTCCTGGGCTGTTTTTATTGATCCAGCCTCAGTTTTGTCGAAGGAATCGACCACTTTCTTTACAACCTCAAAGTTCTCGCAGTAATAACAACAAGCCTCAATCCACGTTCCCCATCTAGTCAAAACAGGTGAAAAGGGTAAGGGAATTTCAAGAGCTTCTGTTTTGAATGCTAGAACTCTAGATGGGGCTTTTAAAAACACTTTCTTTATGCACCCAATTAACTTGTCAACTTCAGGAAAATTATGTCGTACCTCTTCCGCGGTCCGATGTAATGCATGGGCTAGGCATGTGACATGCACCATTTTCGAGAAGAGCGCTTGTAACGAATTTGCAGCCTTTACCATGTAGGGTGCTGCATCTGTTATTAAAAGCAGCACATTGTCATTCCGAATGCCATCGGGCCACAATAGCCTCAAAGACTGGTCAAACAGTTTGCTAATTGTTGACCAGTTAGCTTTGTCCAATTGCTCACAATGTAGTAGAAATGGTTCTCCAGCATTCCCTGCTTCCAGGACGCCTACAATAACATTGGCTATATGTCGTCCCATACTATCTGTTGTTTCATCTATGCATACCCATATGTTTCCGTCTCCTACCCTTATCCTTATTTCTTGTAACGTTTTGTCATAGCATCTTCCAACGTAGGTTCTTCTTAATGTTCTGGGATCTGGTACAGATTTTCCAGTCTCCTCTTCTAAGAATGTACGCAGCTTTGGATGGTTCAATTTGTTCAGTGGAATATCGGCGCATAAAAATGCTGTACACAGTTTCTCACAAAATGGAGAACTTGTTGAAGATTCACCCAGTAGTGTCTGGTGTAAGCCACGGTTTCTTTTATCTTCAAGGCGCTGCACACCACGTTTATGTTTTTCTCGCGACACATGTTGTTCAACTGTAAACTTATTTTCTGCTGAAACTCGCACATCACACACTTTGCAAAATAATATTTTCCCATCAGTGGAAAATATATTTTCTCCATATTGTGTAACAAATTGTTTTAATTTAACAATTGTACTTCCTTTAACTTTGGGCATCTTACAGTACTTGTCAACAAACAATTCACTCAACTCTCAGCACGCGGGCGACTGACTTCCTTCTTATCTAGCTGAAGATAAGGAGCAATGCCCAGCTTGGGCGAGTCCATTATGCGTCTTACATATAGGGGAAGTAGGTACTGCTTATAGTATGTTTTCTTGGAAGTGCAATCGAGTTGAAAATACTCTTTCCTTGAAAACTAGTGGCAGCAGGGTATGTTGCAAGTCTACGTTCTTTCTTGAGCAAGTTATTTGTCTAAGTTAAACATAATAGACAAGTATTGTAAACATAAATAATATTAATTAAATATCCAAATATAACGAAATATAACACTTCCCAGAAAACAATTAAAAATGCCAAAAATGACCATAAATTGCTCCAAAAAAGACCTATATCTTGTAAACGGCAAAAAAATGAAAAAAAACGCCCTAACAAATTGCCCTTATTTAATCAGTCAATTCATGAAACACATGCACATATACTCAAGCTATATTTTGGCCTTCATAAAAAAAGATGCAAAATCATCAAATGCCTTGCCCTAGTGATAAGAATAAGGAACCGGGATCACAGATTAGGCTATTTGCGGATGATGTTATACTGTAGTTGCAGGAGTGTTGGGACTACACAAAGTTGTGAGATGGACAGCAGACGACGGCTATGATGTTAAATGGGATGAAACGTCAAGTTCAGTTTCACCAAGAGGAAAAGTCATCTCAGTTGACCTTCATTGGGGTGATCATACTAACATGGTTCTTAAGAATGGTTGCCCATCTGTTCACATGGTTATGAGAGTATTTAGAGGTTGTAAAGGGGAGAGCGTATACATCTCAGGTAAGACCCCATTTAGAGTATGGTTCCAGCGTAAGGGACCCACACCAGGATTACTTCATACGAGGAATGGAAAAGATCCAAGGAAAGCAGCACGTTTTGTTCTGCGTGATTTCCGACAAAGGAGTTGTGTTACTAAAATGTTTCAAACTTTGAGCTGGGAAAACCTGGGAGTAAGGCGAGATGCTCGACTACGTGGTATGTTTCAAGCTGTCAGATGTGACATGGCGTGGAATGATATTAGTAGACAAATAAGCTTGAGTGGAGCTTTTAAAAGTAGGAAAGATCATATGAAGATAAAGTTGGAATTCAAGAGGACAAATTGGGGCAAATATTCATTTATAGGACGAGGAGTTAGGGATTTGAATAATTTATTAGGGGAATGTTCGACAAATTTCCAATTATTTGAAAATGTTTTCAGAAAAAGCTAGGTGAACAATTGACAGGGAATCTGTCACCATGGCGAATGCTGATGAAGACCACGTGAAATCTGTGATTTAAATCGCTCTTTTACAAGTTGCTTTGCGTCTCGCAGACGGGATAGCAATGGGCCAGGAGCGGCCGTGGTCTTAATTACGGTGCATCCTCGTGTGAAAATGGAAAACCATCTTGAGGGCTGCCGACAGTGCGAGCTCACAGTTGAGCACCCAACTCGCTCGGCAAATCACTCTTTCGATTTTTTCGACATAAATACACAAATTTGTATAACGAAATAGTGTAACAAAATGTATGACGGAAGTATAACCTAGCAACCGTGTTTTGGTTGGTGGTCGTCTGAACTCAATGAGCATTGGATTTTCCCTGCAGCACTACCATCTGGCAGAATCTTCCAACCCCTCTGCTTTTCACCCTCCACTTTTCTGGGGTTTATTCAAACACTTTAGGGGGGTACTGGTCAATTTTATAGTTTAACAAAGTTATTATCTATTTAACATTATAAACTGCACTTCAGCTCGTGAATGTTTATGTATTAAATCTAGACATCCTTGTACGTTGTGACATCACTCGGAAAATCCCCTTCTTGTCTGCGTTGGTGCACAAGTAATGTAAACGAAGTCTGTTACGAGTCGTTACTCGTTAGATTTGTTTCGTCCCTTCGTGACGCGGAACATTACCCAGCGGACGGTGGTGATTCAGATGAGCACGGCGATCATTTTAAAATTCACTGTTACCACAGTTTAGCTCTGATTATTTCAAGCAGAGGCTCAAAATATTAAAATTTATATTCATTGACTTTATATTATTTTCTTCCATATACTAATGAAATGTCCTGTCATAATTTAGACTGAATGTACACTAGTGTCAAAAAGTTAAGCATAATTACTAAACGAGCCCATACCGCTTGATAGGAATGTCAGACGGATTGCTGAACAAACGGAAGCTGACTCACACACCATATGTCACACAACTTATCCAAAAAAAACAGTGTCAGGAAGGTTCTGATAGCTAAGGTACACCTTTGACAACAACGAACAAAACTTGGCAATGTCTTCCACAACAAAATATGCTTTAATAGGGTGTATGGTTACCCCTAACGGCCACACATGCTTCGCAGCGAAGTGACATGCTCTCTATCAGATAGTCCAAGAGCTCTTGTGTCAGTCGATCCCATTCCTCCGAAAGGGCAATGCGAAGGTCTTGGAGGGTCCTTGGTGGAGGCTGACGGAATGCAATTCGCCTCCCCAATGCATCCCAGGCATGTTCTATAGCATTCAGATCCGCAGCAGACATCGCTGGTCAGTCCATGCAATGAATGTTTTCCCCAGCCAGAAATGCATCCACCAGAGCAGCACGGTGCGGTGCGGTCGGGCATTATCAACCATTAAGAGGAAGTCTGGACCAACCGCACCTCTTGAACATATGGTCTTAGTACATCATCCCTGTATCTCCGAGCGTTAACAGTGTTCCTCGAACCACCCATGAAGATGTGCAGGTCCGTACGGCCATTCAACATGATGCCGCTCCACACCATGACGCCACCACCACCACCACACTGGTCCCGTTCCACGATGTTCCTGTGGTTGTATCGGCTACCCGGTTCTCTCCATATTAAGGGGTGCGACAGGAATCGTTTTGCAAACCGAAGCGGGATTCACCTGTGAAGAACACATGCCTCCATTTAGTTATGGTCCAGTTTCGATGTTGACGGCTCCACAGTAAACGGGAGTGCTGGAGTGAGCGGGACGCACACCGCTAGACGTCGGGCAAACAGCCATGCTGTCCTGAGCCTCCGGCACACAGTTTGCCGGGAAACGGCTGCAAGCTCCGCCGACAATTGTCTTGTAGATGCACTCCGATTTCGTCGGGCGGTTAAGACCAGATATCGGTCCTGCTGTGGGGTGGTTACCCTTGGTCGTCCTAGTACTGGCCTACGACTAACATCTCCTGTGTCTCGAAATCGTCTCCAAAGCCTGGAAATGACACTTTGTGGCACATTGAAGGATACGGCGACTTGGGTCGGTGTCTGGCCTGCTTCCAGGCGGCCGAGTATTCTGCCCTGCAAAACGGGGTCCAAATGGCATCGTTGTGACATTATGTTGTCACGTCACCACGAGGCTACACTCCGCACACTATAACAGTGCAAACACGACTGAGGGAATATGGGGCGCAGGCACTGGCTGTGTTTACCTTACGGTTACGCCGCTAGTCAAAGCAGGGAACACTCCTTACCTATGCAGAGCGAACACGTAAGGTTGGTAGGTGCATATGTCGAGCGATTTGCGGCCTGTTTCCTGTTGCTCTGCTTACTCGTAACTTATGCTTAACTTTTGGACACTAGTGTAGTGACGTTCTTATATTTGCGTGAGTTGTTTCACGGTATGATGGAAACTAGTGTAATTATTCCTCAGAAACTTGTCACCTGCCACGCGGTTCCCGGCCTGTGCAACCTCTTTCAGTCCTTTCTGGTATATGGTAATGTGCAAGTTTATTTTTTTTTAATTTTTTTTTTTGCTAGGGGCTTTACGTCGCACCGACACAGATAGGTCTTATGGCGACGATGGGATAGGAAAGGCCTAGGAGTTGGAAGGAAGCGGCCGTGGCCTTAATTAAGGTACAGCCCCAGCATTTGCCTGGTGTGAAAATGGGAAACCACGGAAAACCATTTTCAGGGCTGCCGATAGTGGGATTCGAACCTACTATCTCCCGGATGCAAGCTCACAGCCGAACGCCTCTACGCGCACGGCCAACTCGCCCGGTATGTGCAAGTTTATACAGTGTGTAATATTTGTATGTATTTTAATACATTTACACTGAGTCGTATTAAGGTAATTCTTTATTTGTTCTATATGCGCTTATGAGATGTTTTAAAATAATAAACCTTATGTCCCACTAACCATTTTTACGGTTTTCGGAGACGCCAAGTTACCGGTAGTTAGTCCCGCAGGAATTCTTTTACGTGACAGTAAATCTACCGACACGACGCCGACGTATTTGATCACCTTCAAATACCACCGGACTGAGTCAGCATCGAACCTGCCAGGTTGCCCGGCGTGAGATGTTTTGAGGAAGCTGTAAGTAATTTGTATTTTCACAGCTGTATGAATGTTTTCTTTACTTCATACTGCTCCATTCACCGACCTCTCCTTCCTCTACACTGCCATGATCCTGTGATCTGTGATATTCCGTGCTTTGTTTAACGTGTGGCAGCCAATATTCATTGTCTTGTTTTTGTTCTACACCATCATTTATTTAGTGCCGGGGGTGATCGAGGACGTGCTGCAGGTCTTTCTGGATGAGGGCGACACCAACCCGTGTCGGCACATAGCCTACTCCTGAACATCAAGGGGCCTGCTCAGGGCTTAACGTCTCCATCCGACGGACGAATCACAATATGCTCCCGCTCCTTATCAACATCGCAGAGAGTTTTGCAATTAAATCCAGGCTTTTGACACACAGTGTACTGATACCACCCCCTCTCCTACACTGCCGGCGAACATTCTGATGGTGATAATTTCCTCCACCAAGCGAGTCGAACCAGCTGCCCAACGATCATGGCCACAGACCAGTAAAGACTGGCAATAACAGCTAAGACCGGTAGATTCCGATATTGCGTCTGTCGTATAATAGAACTGTTTGATAAATATATCGATTGAAAGAAACATTCTGGAACGTGGAAATAGTGGTTTATTTCACTACTGCAGAAGAAAATACTGTTTAAAAAAATAAACCTAAGTATTGCTAGGACTGAAGGGGATGGTTTTTGTGTTAAAGAGGATTGCTCGTTGTTGGCAGTAGATCATTAGTCCGAATTGTGTAGAAAAATGTTAGCGATAGTTCTGTAGCTGCAGAACAAAACATTTTGTTAAGGCCATAGTTTCTGATATTGGCGATCAATTTTAATACAGTATATCCGTTATTACGATGTTAGGATGCGTTTGCTGGCGGGACCTAGTGTTTACAGTGCACTGTGTCTTCTGGTATGGGCTAGAGCAATCTTGTTACTTTCATTGATCTGTCTCAGCTTTATCCTTGGCTTTGACAAAATGAAAGTGACTGAGGTATGAGTGATGCTAGTGATGTCATTCCTTTTGGAGCCAGTCTCTGCTATGAATAGTGTGAAAATATTGCTCATAGGGTCGGTTGGTGCATGCATTTCAGTGAGCTTGGCAGACTGATATGTAACACCAACTTCTGGCTCGGTGAGGAAAGCAACGGGAAACTACCTCATTTCTCATTTCCCTAGTACGCCCCTCTCCAGTGATGCCTAGGCCATCTATGACAGCTGATGGTGGAGCTGTTGAGGATCCAACCAGACTTCGGGCTGAGGACTAAACATACATACACAAACACGTTGTTAGGTGCAGTCATAACTCGTTACTTCAGCGTCAGCAGTAGCGGCGATTGAGAATTAGAAGTGGGGGGGGGGATGTACAGACAACAAAATGTACCCTGGTTTGTGGGGGGGGGGTTATCTGCATCAAAACTGAAAAAAAAAAACCCTGCAAAATGGTAATTATTTTATGTTCTCTAAGCGAATTTCGACAGAGAGGTAAAGTTTGACAGTTTACCAACTTAAGTGGGGTAATAACAGTTTTTGAGGTTTTGATTCAATACTATACAATTAAATAGAAGAACGGCGTGATTATACAATTAGTTTAGTATTTGACTACACATCGAGATGAAAAAGCGTATGGGTTTTAGTGTCGGGAGTGTCCGAGGAAAAGTTCGGCTTGCCAGACGCATATCTTTTGATTTGACGACCTTAGGCGACCGTCGTGAAGAGGATGAAATGATGGTGAAGACGACACACACACCCAGCCCCCGAGCCAGCGCTATTAACCAATCATGGTCAAAATTCCTGACACTGCTGGGAGTCGAACTCGGGACCCCTGTGACCAACGGCGCTAACAATTCAACCATGGAGCCGGACTACACACTAAGAAACTAAAAGACTTCCAGACTGACAAATGCGGGTGAATCAAGCCTCAGTCTCCACTACTTGCTACAAATCGGTTAGCCGCGACGAACGACATTTTGTGCGTATTTCCGCTAAAATTGTTGTTAATTATTAAAGAAAATAGAGGAAACTATAAGCTGGTGAGACGAAAGTGCTTGTAAAATTTGCTTTTGTTTAAAACAAATAATTGCTATAATTCCTAGTTTCAGTCGGCTGAATTGGAATGAAAATATAATGTTTTCTTCGCTACTGAGCGTCAGTATGAAAAGGATGTTATCAAGATATTTAGGAACAGCATCCGCCATTAGAAGTGCTTTTACAGCAATTGAAAATGGAACCTGCTTACATGTTAGGTACAGATGTGGACAAAAGAGCTGAGCAGTTTCAAAATAACGAGGTGTGAGTGACATTCCATATACGTAGCTGCTCCTCACGCTACGTAACACACTTTGACTTCATTGTTCGTGAAAGTTTTCTCATTCTAACAAAAGGCAGGGAATTCACAAGCAAAATTACAATGTAAAAATAGTGAAGAACCCCTGTAACTTGTAAAAGATTGTGTTTGCTGCTCGGCGAACTGTTGAACAATGGGATGAGTTCAAACTACACTTCAATTTTCACGACCACATTGAAATAAATATCGATTTTAGATCTATTAGGTTGTGCTACGTACATACAGTATACTAGGCTTACGTGTTAAAGAGATGTTAAGTACAGAACAAAAATTGCCAACCTGACACCAGTGGGATCCGAACCCACTACCTCCCGATTTCGCGTCGGTTGCTCTACCATTGAGCTGTGGTGGCCTATAGGTCATATTAATTTTGTTCTGTTATAAACGATCTAAGTTACAGGTCTAGCACTACAGCCATCCCACTGTAGAGTGCGTGCAAGTCGCCCGTTGTGGACAAAGTCAATGAATATTCCCACAGGTGTCCTGTTGGCCATTTTTTCTGTACTTCAACACGTACTATATGTACGTATTGGGTCGATGCATAAATTCGCGCGGTATTCTTTTGGGTTGGCAACAATGCGGCGTGAAGTGATTGCTTATCGTTATTCCGTTGTTTTAACTGAGTTTGGAGTTTGTGTGTTGTGAAATACAGGTTTTCTTGATTGTGAACGTATTATTTGTGTATATTTCAGACAAACGGATATGGAATGTCAAGTTGAGAAAAGTGAGCATTTCCGACAAATTTTACTCTTTTGAGTTTAATCGAGGATCCAGTGCAGCAAGGAGCTGCGAGAACAATTTGTGAAGTGTACGGGAATGAAGCAATTGCTGAAAGAACAGCACAAAAATGGTTTTCCCGCTTTCCAGCAGGGCAGTTTGACTTGTATGATGATCCACGTTCTGGAAGACATTAAATTTTGACGAAAACTACTTGAATGAGTTGCTTTATGAGAATGGCTAACAGATTTCTTCCGGTCAAAACCAAAACAGTTCTACAGGCGAGGCATTCAGCTGCTACCTGAACGTTGCCAGAAAGTCATAGAGCAGGCCTTTCCAACTCGAGCACTTAGTGCTGGGGCGCACCAGCGCTGCACTCAGCAGCACCGTTCCCCTCCTTCCCCACCTACCCCGCGCAATGGTCTTTGCATGTGTGCGTAAGAGACAGTACATTCATTCTCATTCTCTGTGTGTGTCATTCTCAGTAGAATCTATTCCATAGAACAGACAGTCGAGCAGTTTGTATCTCCTTCGTTAAAAATGTCGTTTAATCCTTCATGGGTGGATTCATATTTTGTTCTCACTACCGAAGGGAAAGCTCAGTGTTTAATTTGTCATGTCATTTTAAGCGTAAAGTCTTCAACCGTTCGACGACACTCCCACAATAAACATGTTTCCACCTATGATGACATTGTTGGCGCAGCAAGAACAGAACAAATTACTAAGTTAAAATCGGAATTGCCAAGTTCTTCAAAGATACGTAATAACTTACTCATTAGGAATTGTTTTACATGCAATTTAGGATATTTGTTTTCGTTTTTGTTTTGTATTATTAGGAACTGTTTAGAATTAGACTTAGATGTGCTAAGAAAATACACCGGGCGAGTTGGCGGCGCAGTTAGAGGCGCTCAGCTGTGACCTTGCATCCGAGAGATAGTGGGTTCGAACCCCACTGTCGGCAGCGCTGAAGAGGGTTTTCCGTGGTTTCCCATTTTCAAACCAAGAAAATGCTGGGGCTGCTCCTTAATTAAAGCCACGGCCGCTTCCTTCCCATTCCTATCCCATCGTCACCATAACACCTATTGCAAAAAAACACAAAATATAATTATTTTATCTCCCTATCTCACAGATACTTGAACCCAACACTTTAGAAGGCGCAGTTCGAGCACGTTATGGGCTATTGTTGCTCTGAAAATTGAAAAAAGTGGGCGACCCTTTACTGATGGTGAATTTGTAAAAGGATGTTTAATAGAGTGCTCAGAAGTACTGGGTCAACGCGCTGTGGCTCACTTTGAGGCGATAAGCTTGTCTGAACAAACCATCTCCCGTCATGTACAGGAACTTACGTTTGTCTACTTATGAAAATCTTGGAGACTATCAGACGTCGTTACAGACTTTGCACTCTGAACTCAATGCCCGATTCAAAGAAATGAATGATATGGCACCTCAACTTGAAGTATTTATGGCCCCATTTTCAGCGCATCTTGAAAAATCACCATATTTCCAAACAGAGCTGATAAGACTAGAGTGCGACGCAATCCTAAAGGACAGGTACTACCACTACGGCGGTGGTTTAATATCATTTCACAAATGTGTTCAACCACAATAATTTCCAAACCTTCAAGCAGTTGCCTTAGAATTTACGTCAATGTTCGGTACAACGTATGAATGCGAACAGATGTTTTCAATTCTGAATTTAAATAAATGGAGAACTAGGACTTCTCTGTCTGATGCGCACTTAGAGGCTGTACATAGAATTTCTACTGCCAAATCGATTGTACCCATTATTGGTAAATTAGTTGCCGCAAAACTATGTCAGTTTATGTGTTCACAGAATTGTCATAAATAATATTGTTTTCATAAGCTGCGCGCTGACTTGACGACCTGTGGTTCTGCCTCTGCCACTTCCCCTCCTTCCCCACCTCTTCAACGGTGCTATAGCACAGCACCGGGGCTGCTGCCGGGGCCGTGGAAGCACCTCAGTTGGAATCGCTTGTCATAGAGAGTGGAGGTGAATATATCACTGCAATGATGACACGAAAATGTCACATGCATACTGTATTATACCAACGGCGGTAATATAATATGAGACATGTAACGTCACAGGGAAAATAACTGTTGCATGTATGAAAAGCCATCACATATAATCAACTAGAATCACATACAGGGTCTCTCTTATAATCCCAGACCGAACGCACGGTGTTTGTATACGGCAGCTGCCTCAGCAGAACTTACGTCGCGCGCCTTCAAGCGTGTATACAATCTTAAATGAAATCTTACCTTATAAAAGATGGTGGAAGTGTCGTCCTTCCTGGTAACCACGTTCTAGCTGACGTGAGTGAGTTCTGCCACTGTAATGTTTCTGATTTCATTCATAATGTTTTCTTTCAGTTCCCCCAATGTGCGAGGATTTGTTCGATACACTTTCTCTTTCAATTTACCCCACAAGTAAAAATCACACACTGTTAAATCTGGAGAACGAGGGGGGAATAGAACGGCACTGATCACTGTCAGCAAACACTTCCGAGATTGTAAGAAGGGGAATCTTCTGCTGTATAAACAGGGGCTGAATCTTCTTGAAATCACCCTAGCGATTTTTCTTCTTCTGTTAATTGATGGAAGAACGGCGTCAAAATGTCATCTTGGTACCTCTTTGCATTTACTGGAGTCTCGAAAAAGATAGGCCCAATTATCGGTCTTGCACTAACAGCACACCAGACACCAATCTTCTTATCATGAGGGACTTCATAAACACCATTAGGATTTTCCGCACACCAACAGTGAGAGTTATGACTGTTTACACGACCAGTAAAATGAAACCAGAACTTTTACAAACGAAAATACGGTGTTGCAAAGATAACTGCCTCACCATGTTAACAGCTGAGATGCTTGCCAGGTCGAACACGTGCAGACTCCTTGCAAGGTCAAGAACTAAGCGCGCGCCTCCTAGCGCAGAGTACGAACACCACGCGTTCGGTCTGGATTTATACGAGAAAGACCCTGCATCTTATAAATACAATTCTAGCGGGTCCGCTGTCTGTAATGTTATTTATTTCGCCAAATTTTGATATACTTATCCGTTTTAGGTCAACCCGAGATCAAATCAGTAGTTTTTAGCTTTCGTTCTGTTTGTCTTTTCGTCTGTTTGTTCCATCACGAGTAAACGGCTGAACAGATCTCAACCAAACTCCATATTTAGAGTCTACTCATGCAGGATTGGGTTTCGACATGCATATCATTAAAAAATCACTGAATAGACTGGAGGTTTATAGGAAGACCAGAAGAGGTTTTTTTCAGTTTTCTTTTACACAAACTTCATATTTAGAGTCTACTCATTCAGGACCAGGATTTTATACGCATGTCATTTAAAAATCACCGAACAAAATGGGGGTTTATAGCAAGATCAGACGACGTTTGTTTCAATTTTCTCTTACATTATTGGTTATATTTCGACCGAACTTCATATTCAGTCTACTTATCACGGAACAGGCTCCAGTATGCATAGTGTTTAAAAATCACTGAACAGACTGGGGAGTTTATAGGCAGACCAGAAGAGTTTTTTCTATTTTCTCTTACACTATTGACTATATCTCTACCAAACTTCATATTTAGAATCTAATTATCCAGGAGCAGGTTTAGATATGCATATCATTTAAAAATCACAGAACAGACTGGGGTGTTTATAAGAATAAAAGAAGATTTTCAATTTTCTTACACTATTGATTATATCTCGACCAAACTTCATACAGTATTTAGAGTCCAATCGTCCAAGAGCACGTTTTTGATATGCATATCGTTTAAAAATCACTGAATGGAATTGGGGTTAATCAGAAGACAAGAAGGGGTTTCTTTTCAATTTCCTCTTACGCTATTGATTATATGTAAAATCTGTGGACTATATTATGCGAAACGCCCCTTCATTTTAAGCAAATTTTGTTATGTACATAATTTCGCGTACTCTTCAAATGACGGAGAAAAATACTATTTTCTACGGGCTTTATGCTCTGCAGCCAGTGACAGACACCCTCGCACAACTACAGTTATTTGAAGGATCCATAACAGGAGGAAATCAGTGGACGCATAATATTTCTCTCGGCTTGAAAATTAACCCCACCTAATGTAATTGAACACCGAGGTAGAGCCTTTCCTTTGGTGTCTGTCTGTATATTCCTAAAAGTGGAAAACTCGTGGGCTTTTTTCTGCTAAACTATTTATTTGGAATCTACTCACTTCGGATTGTGTTATCAGGTGCATATGATGTCATGGTACCTACATAGAGTTTGTATTTATGGTAAGATTATTCTCAAGTATTTTCGTTGACATTAGGTCTATCAAAAGATTGTATATAACTAACGTTTAAGAATATGTTATTTCCGTTCCTCTGTGCCATGTACGTATTTATCGTATGTTTATTCCAAAGCCCGTGGGACATGTCGTGCATGTCACTTCAAGGTGGGTAACGGGAAAACTAAAGATCCATTTTACTCTTTTCGATACGGCAGATATTAAGAGAGTATCATCAACGCCAGAGCGCCGCGCCAGTGGTCAGAGATACAATATGCAACCTGAGAACCATGGGGAATTTCGCACAACTTCGGACCAGGAACTATACCGTACAATAAATTCGGAAATCGTCCTCAGTCTCTCTCGACTTTGGTCAGCTTCATCATATTTTCGTTACTGTCCCGGGCTGTCGTAGGAACGTGTGAATAGCGCCGTGTTACTTCGCATAAATTCCTGAAGAAAACATGTAATCCACTGCAAATTCCCGTGCGAAGAACGGGTACAAATGCTAGTATTCTACTAAAATAATTATAGGGTTCCACAGCAGAAGAGAACAAGAAGGTGATTATTTACAAATTTCACCTAGTAAAATAACGTTTTCTCTCAGATTTCACTTCGCTGGATAGATGGAAATACGTGATAAAACTGTTAAAATGATATTTATAACATCATTTTAAGTTTAAAAATAAATTAATAAATAAATTAAGCAGCGTAATTACTCAATTTATTCACCGTTTCGAAGTGGTGGGCAATTTCTCATGTTCAGGAATAATTATTATAATTTAGTGTGGCTATTCCTAGCCGAGTGCAACCCTTGTAAGGCAGACCCTCCGATGAGGGTGGGCAGCATCTGCCATGTGCAAGTAACTGCGTGTTATTGTGGTGGAGGATAGTGTTATGTGTGGTGAGTGAGTTGCAGGGATGTTGGGGACAGCACAAACACCCAGCCTCCCGGCCATTGGAATTAACCAATGAAGGTTAAAATTCCCGACCTGGCCGGGAATCGAACCCGGGACCCCCTGAACCATTCAGCCAACGAATCGGACGATGTTCGTACACCGGAAATGATTATGCTAACCCAGTGAACAGCCCTGGTGATGCTAAACTTTCCTTCCTGGAAACTCTTAAATCATACTTTGACATATGGCATAGCACCAGCTCATACAATGATGGTAAAGTAATGTAATGAAACGTTCAGAAACTAAACATATAATAGGTTTTTACCCATTGAAGAACAAGCGTGCAAAGATCCTACTGACTCAAAATATTGATGTATTTAACAAACATGGACGAGCTTCAGTTCGGTGTAGTCTGTTTGATAACAGATAACCACAGCGTGAATTGTAACGTATTGGTACCATAAAACCCTGCGTTACAACAAAACCAGCTAATCCCTCCAAGTCACTATTTCTTCTGTGTGCACCTGTCACACTTATAGGTTTTGTTATACTCCAAGACCCAGCCTAACTTTTCCATAGGCAAGCACAAATTTTTGTAAAATACATTCGTATCTAAATCACTCGAAACTTTGAAGCACATAGACACTAACGCAATATCACCACATCAATGAACATCTATCTAAATAACACTTTTTTCGAGGAATACGAATAGGATCAGCATTTAGAATTTGAAAAAAAGTCTTCACCAACCTCAGACTTATTCTCAACATGATTCTCAACACTACTGTTTTGTCATCGACTTCGAAATAGTCAAGATATATATTCCTAATCTACTTCTCTCTTAATGTTTTATTCCTTACAGAACTTAAGAATAGTCGTATGATAAGCTTTGCTGTAGTTAGTTGAATAGAAGAAGAGCCATTTTCCTTAGGATACAGGGACCCCTAACCACTTCTCCTGTTTCTATTGATGCTACAGTTTTTCAAACTCGTAACGCAGGTAGGGTTTTGGGTCCACATAACTATCAACACGATCAAAACAAACACATTCTCACATTATTGCGTATAATTACAGGTCCTAGGTGTCCACTGACTCACATAAATACACACACATATTCTACGAAGAAACTAATATTTATCGTCAACTTCCATAACATTACACCGCCTGCATATGAAAAGAACAAACCCACGTTTCCAACGTGCCCGGCTACTCGATTCGCCATCTTGGAACGATCGAGAGTAGCATTAAGGTCTTGCTAACAGGTTGAAAGTGTTGTACTTCCGAGATGCTATTCGAATTCTGATTGTGTACAGTTTATCTAGGAAGTATTCTGCATGAGATCCGAAAGGCAATTAAAGTATTTGAATTTTAAAATGCAGTTATTGAGGGGGAAAGTCCTAAACCCAACTGCTCGATTTGACGTGTTTTCTTCATCAACTGAAATTGGTAGTTATGTGGACCCAAAAACCTACCTGCGTTACGAGTTTGAAAAACTGTAGCATCTACAGGAACAGCAGAAGTGGTTAGAGGCCCCTGTATCTTAAGGAAAATGGCTCTCCCTTCTATTCAACTGTCAGAATGTTGTCGAAAACACAATGTCTGATTTAGTGGACGATATAGGACACAATGAGAATCAGTGGCGCAATTTAAACGCAATAAAATGGATAGCTGGATAGAGATTTCACAGTGTTAGTGACTTTTCATAGCGACTTAAGCAAAAATGTACCGGTAGTTATTTTTAGAGACTTTCATGCGGGAATTTTGCGATGTCGAGTTGACAACAGTGACCAAATGTGTTAGTTGCGACCAGCGAGTGTCGCACTAGTGTGAGCAATTCACTCGGCCAACAGCGAGTCCCGAACATTACTGTGTTCACAAATTAGTGTTGTAGTTGATAATAACGTTACACTGACTGTTAGTTAACCTCCACCTCGAGGAGGCCTGTGTGAGAGCAGAGCTGGTTCCGACCGTCCTCTTTCAAGGATTCCAACAAAAGACGACGAAACAATTGAGATTTCTATAGACTACGTCCAAGGCTGGGGTACGGGCTTTGTGTAGTGAGCTTCACATTCCGGAAATTATGGCTCCAGCGAGGAGGACGACAATGGCGCGCCCCAGCGGGATGCGTGCATATCAAGTGCGTTTACTAACAGCCATTTCTCTACTCGAAGAACAAGTTGTGCGCCAAACGGATCAGGTTGAAAACAAGAGTAGGGTGGGTAGGCAAGTCTTGATTCCCGATGCGTAAGTAAAAGCCAGCAATAACGAAATCAACTGGAGGCTTTTCAGAAGAAATTACTACACGAATCAAAGCAGCATGGAAAAATAAATATCATCGGGCGCAATGAGCAAATGAGCACGATAGGGTTATTTCGTTATTTGGCATACGATGTAATAAAGGCATATGGATATGACGCACACAGTGGACTTACAATATTATTATTATTATTATTATTATAGTCACAAATCCAAACACAGATGAGAAATCTACTCGACGACTTAAGTTTTCTTTTTTTGCTAGGGGCTTTACGTCGCACCGACACAGATAGGTCTTATGGCGACGATGGGATAGGAAAGGCCTAGGAGTTGGAAGGAAGCGGCCGTGGCCTTAAGTAAGGTACAGCCCCAGCATTTGGCTGGTCTGAAAATGGGAAACCACGGAAAACCATTTTCAGGTCTGCCGATAGTGGGATTCGAACCTACTATCTCCCGGATGCAAGCTCACAGCCGCGCGCCTCTACGCGCACGGCCAACTCGCCCGGTGACGACTTAAGTAGACCGAGCCCTGTACATACAAGCTATGCATGTATGGGGCAGCATATCACCGACAAAGCGCCCCTCCGTCTTCACCGTCTTAATTTTTATTTTTGTAAATGGTGGTGGTGGTGGTGGTGGTGGTGGGGGGGGGGGGATTGTAGACTTACTGTGATTATTTCCACTGTTGATGTACAGTTCTTATTTCTGTCATCTAAACCTTTACATCGGCATTTTGTATACCGTATTCATTAATATGTAAAATTGGTTTTCCCTTGGCTTCGCATGAAATGACTAAACCCTCGAAGTTTTATAGAAAAAGAAAAAACTATAGCATTTGTCTTTCAAAATCAGTGTATCAGCTGAGAATGAGCGTTCTACATGAACACCTGTTGCGCCGCAAACACGATGTTCAATTTAAAGGGTCGTCTTCTCGTTAAACAAGAGCGAATGGCACACATGTTGGGACGCAGATCAACCACAACACAGCAGTGCGACAAGGTGTTGCTATTTGGCTATTCCGTTCGAGGCCTTGCCAATGTTGACTTTTGCAGACACTTCCAAGACTTCGGAGAACACTATAATCACTTACAAAGCGGTATAACACGAAATGTCTGTGTATTCTGAACACTTTTTGTGAGTCAGATTGCCCTGCGTACTGTAAGAACTTTTGACCCGCGTTGCCAGTCCATTTAATTGTCGAGCTCGGTAATCATTGTAACACAGATCAGAGAAAGAACTGAGTACACTTTTCTGATGATGTGGATGGTTGTGTGAAGGGATTATCAGCTCAAAAACACCCCTCATAAACAGAACGACCCCATTCAAGAGGGTTGATCCAGACAGATTTTTATCGAGTAACGTATTCTAAATTCAGTTATGATAATCAGAGTGCTCACAGTATTGCCATTAATTGCTGAAAAATATCTGAGTGGCTCGGAGCAATTAGCTGATGATGGCATAGTTCCATAATAGTACATTATGCAACAAGCCTATAATGCCAATAATTAAGACAAGAGTATATGTTTATAAAACTCGCTTCGCTCGTTTTATAATTTCCATGCGAGTGTCCTAATTACCATTATAGGCAAGTTGCATACGCCTGTTTATGCTCGACGATCATTATAACTCTATTTTTTTAATATTCATAAATTTCCCTGTGGATATTTGAGGATCCAACCAGCCTCTGGGCTCATGACCTAACAGACAGACATAAATTTCTGTCGAGATGTCGCTTAACAGTTGAGTTTACTGAACAGAGCGCAGAGCGCATGCGCTGGGTTATTGATTTTCCGTGAGTGGACAATTAGTTTCCTCAAAATAATGAAAACACGAATCTGCCTGATTCCTGTCCTGCAGCGCATCATCCTTACAATCGTGTAATATCTGTTTCAGCTTCTATCTCTTACGAAACTAGGTCTGTACTTGAAGTGGACGTTAAGTCGACAAGGCAGGGTTTACAAACGTGACAATGGACATTTTATAGGAGTGAAGAAATATGAAAAGACCAACCCCCTTGCGGGTGACAACAACGCCGCCCATCCTGTGCTTCAGACACATGCTATTACAGAAACAACTTCAAATTTACTAACTCCAACGGAAGTCCTTAATAATAAAGAACTAAGAGTAAATTTTTGTTCAGCAGGCCTACCACAGTACCGAGAGAGTGGCTGCGTGATTTCGGTCACGTAGCTTCCGGTTCGTATTCCACTGTCGGCAGCCATGTTCACACCGGGCAAATGTTGGGCCACGATCGCTTCCTTCCAACTCCTAGGCATTTCCTGTCCCATTGTCGCCATACGGCTGTGTGTGTCGGTGCGACGTAAAGCAAATTGTAAAAAAATAAAATTAAAAAATCTATGCTCTATATATAATTTCGTAGCTTACGGAAAATGATGAAATAACTACTGCATCTATGATGATGCGAGATTCGTTAATTCAAGAAGTGTGGAAAAGTGCTCACAACTCGAAATGTTTGTTTATACTGTAAATGTAAAAAGTCAAAAGTTAAAAGCATTAATATTTAGCGTTGGAAACAGTTGCTCTGCGTTCGTTCCTCGAAAACTGAGTGCGTGTAACAGGTAGTTGAATATTGGTTATGTGATTCTCACTGAGAGAGTAACAGAAGTAGTAGAGAACTGAATGCCAAGTTGGGAGTACAAAACTGGAACAGGTATTTAAGGAGTACCATCCCAGGATGGTAGTACAGTGAGACAATCAAGGAGCTGCAGGAGACGTCCCTGAAGGGAACAGCGGGCCTCCTAGACGGCCACGGAGATTTAATTCAGTGAAGATGTTCGGAGAAGGTCACGGGTAGTGATATGATAATAATCGAATAACCTCCAACTGATTATTTAAATAATGGAATGACATTCAAATACCATGATATAGATATTGATTCCCATAGGGAATCTGAAATATTTGTCCTGAATGAGTAAATTTATAATACCAATATAAATGGTCCGTTATTGGACATTATAAATCCTCCAGCTAACTCATTCCTGGTTGCCAGCGTTTCGCCCTCGTGCGCTAGGGTGGGCTCGTCAGTTGGTACTTAGCACACCCACCAATACGCCGGCCAGTGCATACCGTGGAGGCCACTGCGTAGGCTAACCGGAGCCACCGGCAGTGCCAATGCACCAAGAGACTTTGTCTCATTACCAAAAATTGATGCCTGCTTGGCCATCAGATGATATAGATATTGATTCCCATAGGGAATCTGAAATATTTGTCCTGAATGAGTACATTTATAATACCAATATAAATGGTCCGTTACTGAACATTATAAATCCTCCAGGTAACTTATTCCTGGTTGCCAGCGTTTCGCCCTCGTGCGCTAGGGTGGGCTCATCAGTTGGTACTTAGCACACCCACCAATACGCCGGCCAGTGCATACCGTGGAGGCCACTGCGTAGGCTAACCGGAGCCACCGGCAGTGCCAATGCACCAAGAGACTTTGTCTCATTACCAAAAATTGATGCCTGCTTGGCCATCAGATGATATAGATATTGATTCCCATAGGGAATCTGAAATATTTGTCCTGAATGAGTACATTTATAATACCAATATAAATGGTCCGTTATTGGACATTATAAATCCTCCAGCTAACTCATTCCTGGTTGCCAGCGTTTCGCCCTCGTGCGCTACGGTGGGCTCATCAGTTGGTACTTAGCACACCCACCAATACGCCGACCAGTGCATACCGTGGAGGCCACTGCGTAGGCTAACCGGAGCCACCGGCAGTGCCAATGCACCAAGAGACTTTGTCTCATTACCAAAAATTGATGCCTGCTTGGCCATCAGATGATATAGATATTGATTCCCATAGGGAATCTGAAATATTTGTCCTGAATGAGTAAATTTATAATACCAATATAAATGGTCCGTTATTGGACATTATAAATCCTCCAGCTAACTCATTCCTGGTTGCCAGCGTTTCGCCCTCGTGCGCTACGGTGGGCTCATCAGTTGGTACTTAGCACACCCACCAATACGCCGGCCAGTGCATACCGTGGAGGCCACTGCGTAGGCTAACCGGAGCCACCGGCAGTGCCAATGCACCAAGAGACTTTGTCTCATTACCAAAAATTGATGCCTGCTTGGCCATCAGATGATATAGATATTGATTCCCATAGGGAATCTGAAATATTTGTCCTGAATGAGTAAATTTGTGGTACGAGGGCTGGAACGGGGTCCACTCAGCCTCGGGAGGTCAACTGAGTAGAGGTGGGTTCGATTCCCACCTCAGCCATCCTGGAAGTGGTTTTCCGTGGTTTCCCACTTCTCCTCCAGGCGAATGCCGGGATGGTACCTAACTTAAGGCCACGGCCGCTTCCTTCCCTCTTCCTTGCCTATCCCTTCCAATCTTCCCATCCCTCCACAAGGCCCCTGTTCAGCATAGCAGGTGAGGCCGCCTGGGCGAGGTACTGGTCATACTTCCCAGTTGTATCCCCCGACCAAGAGTCTGAAGCTCCAGGACACTGCCCTTGAGGCGGTAGAGGTGGGATCCCTCGCTAAGTCCGAGGGAAAAACCGAACCTGGAGGGTAAACAGATGAAGATGATGATGATGATGATGATGATGAGTAAATTTATAATACCAATATAAATGGTCCGTTATTGGACATTATAAATCCTCCAGCTAACTCATTCCTGGTTGCCAGCGTTTCGCCCTCGTGCGCTAGGGTGGGCTCATCAGTTATACAGTGAGCTCGCATTTATGATCAACAGTATTCTGAAATAAATAAGTCAGCTTCCGGACGGGAGTGAAAGCTGGGTGGACTCAGGATTTCTTATTCATAAGTTAGAATTTTTTTTTACAAGTTGCTTTACGTCGCACCGACACACATAGGTCTTATAGCGACGACGGGATATGAAAGGTCTAGGAGCGGGAAGGAAGCGGCCGAGGCCTTATTTAAGGTACAGATGTAAAAATCAGAAATCACGAAAAACCATATTCAGGGCTGCCGACAGTGGGGTTCGAACCCACTATCACCCTAAGTTAGAAGTAAAAAACAAAAACAAAGCAAAGTCATCCCCGTACAGGCCATGAAGGCTTCCACCATCCGTAACCTCGGCACTTGATGGGATGCAGCGGTTAGCTCTATGTCCGGCCGCCTTTGCCCCTAGGTATTAACCTGGTACTCATTTTGGTGTAGGATGAGTGAACCTCAGGGCCATGCCCACCTCCGGAAGTGGAAATCTCGTTTCTTAAATATTACGACTTCCTGACGGGGAATCGAACCCACGTACTTCCAGGTGAACCGAGCACGCCTTTACCACCTCAGCCAGGAAGCCCCCAAGTTAGAAGTAACAGACATGAAAATAGCGAAATGATCGCTCGAACAAAAAGGTGGCAACAATGGCAGGAGGGTACTCGGAGTGAGGAGATATACAGTAGGATGAGTTAGGAATGGACTCGATTGACGAAGGTGTACGCATAAACCAGCTTCGGTGGTCGGGTCATGTGGGGCGAATGGAGGATAGGTTACCTTGGGGAGAGTAAGAGAAGTAGAGAGTGACCAAGACGGCGAGGTATAGAGATAAACGAGGCCACAGAGCTACTTACAGATTGTGGAGGCTTACGACTCTATAATTGAGATTGGTTTTACATGGCTTTCAATCTTGCGGCTATAAACCACGGGGCATCGTATTTTATCCCTCCTTCCGACGTGTCACCTCTGGGCCACATCATTACTTTCTTTGTCTGGTTTGGAGACTAGTCTAACCTAGGGCCCGAGTGGACCAGACTTCTCTTCCCCACCCACTACCTCACCGAGTAGCCTTGCAGCTATGCATTCGGGAGATGTTCCGTGGTTTTCCATTCCCCTGCTCGGACAGTTCCTATTTTGGCCCACGGCCGCACCCGAATATCACACCACTGGCCTGAGAGATGCCACCACCACCACTCCTGAGCCCTCATTCTTTCTCCAATCGCTCGCAACATTTTCCGTTTCTTTACAGAAATGTTGCCATTTAAAATTACGAAAATGTGTCCTTTTTACAACTGCCATTTCCTTCCATCATGCAAATCTTTATTTCGATGATGATGATGATGATGATGATGATGATGCTTGTAGTTTAAAGGGGCTTAACATCTTAGGTTGGGGCCGATGACCTTAGATGTGATTAGGATGATGATGCTTGTTGTTTGAAGGGACCTAACATCTAAGGTCATCGGCCCCAATCTTTTGTTTCCAAGATAGGTAACCTGGTATCGTGCTGCTGCTCTACACTTAACACGTGTGAATTTATCCTTCAGTACAGCAGCTCAGCCCTTCTTATCTTCCAGTCTGCTGTAAAAACCAGTACTGACAGTTATTGCTGTGCCTCTTTTCACTGCAAACATCACCGTTGCAATTTCGTTTGCACTCTCCATATTTTAATCTCATCCTTCTTTGAAAAGTAAGGCTGGCTGATCATGTCGGTTTTTTCACTACTTCACTACTTCGAACAGTTCCTGTAATAAAAGTGTCAATGACTAATAACTAGAATACGTGCCAAACCTCCCCGCAGGTCACCCATGTCCTCGGACACTCGTGGTGCTGGAAACCGTATGATAAATACTAGCGAAACGCTTTTTCATTGGCCCCCTTAATATTGCTATAATACCGCCACATGGCCCCTGCTCTACATTTGTATTCAACTTGTGTTTTACGGCCAAATGCTAACCCTGTGAAGGTTAGTAAACTGATGCTATGGGACAAACACCCAGTCTCCAAGTCAGTCGCGGAATTGAACCTGGGACCCTATGAACCGAGGGAGTCAACGCTAACCATACCGAACTATTTAAAATTTAAATTAACTCGTGAACAATGTTAAAAAGGAAGTGAAATTTAAGAAAGAATGAAACTTTACTAAAACAGCTTATCAACAGTTGACTGCTGTAAATGTTCTCCCAATGTCGCTAACAAATGCCTTTTATTTCTCATAATTAATTCTGAATGTTTACTAGTTGCAGGAAGAAGTAGGCATTTTAGTAAATCTCCTCAGCTTAGCAATGACATTCAGTGCGCCTGAGCACTTTCTGACCGAGCGAGGAAAGCAATGGCAAATTCACTCGTCATGATGCGCCATTATCCCGCCGTCATCGGCGTGCCAGTCTCTCGGACAATTCTGTTCTAAGCAAGTGGAAGTGCAGTATAGCGAAGTAGACAAGCACCCTAGGAACAAGAGAGACCGATTACCACAGGATTCCTAAGAGAATCGACGTAACACGGCCCATTACACTGCTGACAGGCTAGAACTCGTTATTATCACCAGCAGTCTTCGTAAAATAAGCCACCAAGGGAGAAGTAAAACAGAAAAATTGCCGTTATCACAGATTAATGTACACTGCAGTCACAAGAAACACACCAAAGCACGTTAAAAAGATAAGGGTAGTTCGTACTCATACTTATTGTTGCTTTGAAGGGCAAAACAATTCGATTTTGGTGCCCTATTTTCATTAGTCGAAGCAAGAATAGGGGAAATTCGAACTGCTGGAAGAAAATAAGGGCAGACCGAGGAGAGCAAACGGCGAATATGGTAGAGGGAGCTTGGTGTCAATAAATATGACCAAATGCACACCCACCGGGCGAGTTGGCCGTGCTCATAGAGGCGCGCGGCTGTGAGCTTACATCCGGGAGATAGTAGGTTCGAATCCCACTGTCGGCAGCCCAGAAAATGGTTTTCCATGGTTTCCCATTTTCACACCAGGCAAATGCTGGGGCTGTACCTTAATTAAGGCCACGGCCGCTTCCTTCCAACTCCTAGGCCTATCCTATCCCATCGTCGCCATAAGACCTATCTGTGTCGGTGCGACGTAAAGCCCCTAGCAAAAAAAAAAAAAAAAAAAGCATACCCAGCTATGGACCCGTAGTCACCACAGATATGTCAGAAACTGAAGCTTCGCAATACTAGAGTGAGGACGCTCCAATCCAAACCCCAGGACCCCGGGTTCGCTTACCGGTCGAGTCGGGGATGGTTACTTCTTGAGTCTTGACACCACCGAGCGGTTCGGTCGCGAAACTGTGAGCTTATATTCAGAGAGTGCGAGTTCAAATCCTGAACATGGTTTCCCATTTTCACACTGCTTCCTTTCCATTTCCCGTCCTTGAGTCGCCGACAACCTTGGATGTATTAGTGTGATGTCTAGAGACGAGAATTATAGGCACTAAAAACAGTTAGGCAGGCATACAGGCTCTCAAATTAGCCAAATAGGCATTTAAATAGGCACTAACGTGTAAAATAGGCATGAAAAATTACTATAATTATAATTTAATAGCACACTCAGTTACTATAAAAGGAATTTACAAGCAACGTTTCAATGTTTTCCGGTAACAATCTTGTTCTCCTCTCATGCATAATGTTTTTGTACTGAAAGAAAAATATCTCAACATCACATTAAGTGATTGGACAAAACTTCAGTGAAGTCTCTTCATCTGGCTTTATTTCGCTGACAGCGGTTGCCTTCCCAGAGGTTCGGTCAAAACTTCCCCTAAGTCCTCAATCCTAAATGACTCTAGCAGCAGCATGCCACTCTTCTCCAACTTGGTGATTGCTCCCGGCAACTTGTTGAAATTTGAAGATGCTCCGGTTTATGCAGCGGCATATTAGCTCCACACTGCAGTGCATAGGTCTGAAGAAAATGGTTGTTGGTCGCTTTCCAAAGTGGACTGGTAGAAAGGCTGCGTTGATACAGATTTCTGTACTCGTATCAGATGCATCGCGGTATTTCTAAGTTGATCTATGTATCTATGTATCTATCTATCTATCTATCTATATCTTAAATTTCTACAGTTGGGCTAATTGGCAGTAATGCTTAGTACTGTATATATCATGCATTTGTTTCATAAAAAAAGACTGTTACAGATGATGTTTCTAGAAGTACAATACTTTAAAGTAGGAACAAGGGAATTAATAATTTACATGGAAATATGACATCAAGGATTTTCAGTTATAATTTGGCAGTATCGTGTCGAGTTCACCGGGTGAAAAATATAATTTAAAAAAGGCGTGAAACGATACCGGAGTAGCATAGAGGAAGGATCCGTCCTTTATGCTTGCCAAGGACCCACCAAGCTGGCCCTAGCAGTATTCTTACTTATATAGAAGAATGAAAACGGAGGCACTATAAATCTCAGATTTGTGAACATTTTATTTGTTTCTATTCGCCGGCTTTGGTCAACCGGGTCAGCTGTCATGAAGGCTATTTTCTGTTGCCTGCAATAGATCCTGCATCATGTGTGCCCACAAGGCCGCCACCTTCGTTGAAAATTAAAAACGGCGTAATTTGAAATTGTCGTGACATGCGCCATAACCTTATTTTTGTCACAATTTAGCAAGACACTAGAGGGGATGCTAGAGACTTGTTAACCTGGGAGCTTACGCCCCTCAAACTCTTTTTGCTTCCACCCCCCCCCCCCCCCCCCCAGCACAAGGGTTACTAACCGGACCTCACCAATCCAGACCAACGGTCTTTTCGGTGGCCTGGTCTTGTAAAGATAGGTAGTAGTGGCGACCTTGTAAAACACGCTGTAACAAAAGTGTCAATGACTAATAACTAGAATACGTGCCAAACCTCCCCGCAGGTCACCCATGTCCTCGGACACTCATGGTGCTGGAAACCATATGATAAATACGAGCGAAACGCTTTTTCATTGGCCTCCTTAATCCGCTGTGCTTTGCGAAGGCTTAGCGAAAGTTTAATAGTATTCACGATTTTTTAAACGAAGTTTTAAAAATTGCATTTCAGTTGTACATCTCTATTTTCACAGGAAATGAAAATCACAGTTCAAAATACCGATTTAATTTTCATCCGTGCTGTGACAGGAGACCACCAGCATTCTAACTCCTCGAACAGTAATTTAATGATTATTTACATTTTAACAATATAAATTATTGAAAGGTCACGTCTAATACAGCACTACAACAAAACAACTTGCCACAATACATAAATTAATAGGCCTATATATCCTATAATGAAATGCGATCATAGTTCTCAATCACAGAAGAGATAAAAGGAAGAAACGAACTTACCTCCTTACAGCAAGTTTGACAGACTACCCTTCTATCTGTAGTGAAATTGGGATCCCGTGTGATCCACTGCTTCAGCCAGTAGGACTTCGACGATTTTTCTTTGGGCATTGCCGAAAACACACTTCTTCTTCCACTTCACAATAAATCACAACAAGTCCTGAACATGAAGCGTACGCGTACACCAGTTCAGTGTTGCCAACTTAGCGGAGTTTCCGCTAAATTTGGCGGAATTAGAAGACTGTCGGCGGAGAAATATATCGTTTAGCGGACAGCGGATTTTTTTTGCGGAATTCTAGATTTATTATAGCGGAATTTAATGTTTTATCCATTTTACGTTCTTTTTTAATTCGTACTCCAGTCTGTCTCCGGGCTATTCCGTATTTCCTGTCAGGAGCTAGCAGTCACATGAGGAAAACATGTTATTTCGATTTGATGTTATGAGATAAAGGTATCATAAATTTGTAACGCGTGGGAAATGGGAGAAGATCAATTTGGCTTCAGAAGAAATGTGGGAACACGCGAAGCAATCCTGACTTTACGTCTGATCTTAGAGGATCGAATCAAGGACAAGCCCACGTACATGGCATTCGTAGATCTAGAAAAGGCATTCGATAATGTTGATTGGACCAAGCCATTTACGATTCTGAAGGTGATTGGGATCAGATACCGAGAACGAAGAATTATCTACAATCTGTATAAAAATCAGTCTGCAGTGATAAGAATCGAGGGCTTTGAGAAAGAAGCAGCAATCCAGAAAGGAGTGAGGCAAGGCTGCAGTTTGTCCCCCCTCCTCTTCATTGTTTACATAGAACAGGCAGTAAAGGAAATCAAAGAGGAATTTGGAAAGGGAATCACAATCCAAGGAGAAGAAATCAAAACCTTGAGATTTGCCGATGATATTGCTATTTTATCTGAGACTGCAGAAGATCTCGAGAAGCTGCTGAATGGTATGGACGTCGTCTTGGGTAAGGAGTACAAGATGAAAATAAATAAGTCCAAAACAAAAGTAATGGAGTGCAGTCGAACGAAGGTAGGTGATGCAGGAAATATTAGATTAGGAAATGAAGTCTTAAAGGAAGTAGATGAATATTGTTACTAGGATAGTAAAATAAACTAACGATGGCAGAAGTAAGGAGGACATAAAATGCAGACTAGCACAAGCAATGAAGAGCTTTCTTAAGAAAAGAAATGTGCTCACTTCAAACATTGATATAGGAATTAGAAATATGTTTTGGAAGACTTGTGTGTGGAGCGTGGCATTGTATGGAAGTGAAACGTGGACGATAACTAGCTCAGAAATAAAGAGCATAGAAGTTTTTGAAATGTGGTGTTACAGAAGAATGCTGAAGGTGAGATGGATAGATCGAATCACGAATGAAGAGATACTGAGTCGAATTGGTGAGAGGAGATCGATTTGGCTAAATTTGACAAGAAGAAGAGATAGAATGATAGGGCACATCTTAAGACACCCAGGACTTGTGCAGTTGGTTTTTGAAGGAAGTGTAGGTGGTAAGAACAGTAGGGGTAGACCAAGGTTTGAATATGACAAGCAGATTAGAGCAGATGTAGGAAGCAGTAGTTACGTAGAAATGGTTAGCACAGGATAGGATGGAGGGCTGCATCATACCAGTCTATGGACTGATGACTCAAACAACAACAAAACCGGGCGAGTTGGCCGTGCGCGTAGAGGCGCGCGGCTGTGAGCTTGCATCCGGGAGATAGTAGGTTCGAATCCCACTGTCGGCAGCCCTGAAAATGGTTTTCCGTGGTTTCCCATTTTCACACCAGGCAAATGCTGGGGCTGTACCTTAATTAAGGCCACGGCCGCTTCCTTCCAACTCCTAGGCCTTTCCTATCCCATCGTCGCCATAAGACCTCTCTGTGTCGGTGCGACGTGAAGCTCATAGCAAAAAAAAAAAAAAAAAAAAAAAACAACAACAACATCTCTTAATATTTATGCTATGAAGACCGTTTAATGAAGTAGCCTGTTCTGTGTGTGGGCCTTGAGGTATGGGAGTCACCTAGTTTGCACCCGGCAGTAAAACTTCAACAAGTTTTAGCTCGCCGGCTCGCAGGCAGGGGGTTAATCCCAGTGAAACTCACAGATCAGGTGAGTGCAGACATTTTTTTTCTTTTTTTTTTGCTAAGGGCTTTACGTCGCACCGACACAGATAGGTCTTACGGCGACGATGGGATAGGAAAGGCCTAGGAGTTGGAAGGAAGCGGCCGTGGCCTTAATTAAGGTACAGCCCCAGCATTTGCCTGGTGTGAAAATGGGAAACCACGGAAAACCATCTTCAGGGCTACCGATAGTGGGATTCGAACCTACTATCTCCCGGATGCAAGCTCACAGCCGCACGCCTCTACGCGCACGGCCAACTCGCCCGGTAGTGCAGACATTTACTTTTATTATTATTATGATTATTATTATTGCTCATTATTCGAGATCAGATTTCTTGGCGGAATTTCAGCGGATTTTTAGTAGTATTTAGCGGATCTTGAAAATATAAGTTTGGCAACACTGCAACAGTTCGCATTGAAAGGGAGGTACTGGGCAACATAGTTCGACGTTGACTGGTTCTCGCATATGTCTTAGGAGGTTATTATTCGAGGTCAAAAAGTTCCTTGTTTTTCCTGATGGAAATTTCCCTAGAACTATAGTCCGCGCACCTTTTAGCGATATTTCTTGGTACGGGGGGTGGAGTAAGGAGAGAGCTCTCACGGTTCCGATAATACTGCCAACTGAATGAAAATGAAATCTGAATTGAATCGATAATATGATCGATCGATATGAATTTTCTAAACCTTTATTATCTTAAGCCAACAATTGTGTCATACACACTTTATATATCAATGTATAACATTTCTAGATTCGAATCTTGTTCCCAGCATGAATTCTATAGTTTGGCTTTGCTGTGTAAACAACAACAGTACTAGTACGTAAAGTGTACGCCAGATGTCACACAGCGATGCTTAAGCGATTCATAGTTTGTGTTTCAAAGGTTGCCAATACGAATCTCAAAGATTATTATTATTATTATTATTATTATTATTATTATTATTATTATTATTGACATGATATACATCCCTCAAGGTCGACCTATTCAGCACTAGGGTGTTCATGTATCGCTAAAAGGTGCGCGTACTGAGAATTCCCATTTTTGTTCGTGGAGTAAACAGATATTGAGAAAAGAGAAGATAATTCTGTTGAGCACACTAGCTACAATCTAATGCACTGGAAGAAAATCGGCTTTTTAAAAATTCAGTCAAAAGGCATCAAATAAGCAATTATACTCTAAATAGGCACAATACCCTGAAATAGGCATTTATAGGCACAATAAAAACCAACGAAATATAGCTAAAAAGATTCTAAAACGGATTTATATCTCAAAAGCCTACATTTTTGAACACAGCAATAAAAGGCGAATTCCCTTCTCTAGTGATGTCACAACAATCGCAGTAATAGTGACACTCAATAGCGAACACATCCTCATGTGTTGGCGTCTGGAATGGAAAATGATAAAAAATCTAGGCTTAATCAATACGAACGGACCGGGCCAGATGAAGAAGAAAAACAAAGGAGGCTGTTTTCTTTCAGAAATTAGTCAACCTAAACTAAAGCCAAAATAAATACGACGGACATAAAAATATTTAAAAAAAATAGATCGAGTTGAGCCTCTATGGACTGCGTGGTAACAACCAAAGCCACAACAAATACGACGGACTAAAAAAAAAACATTTTTTATACATCGAGTTGAGCCTCTATGGACTGCGTGGTAACAACCAACTTCATTTTAGCGTCTAGGTCTTGTTCCGGTTTTGACTTTCTGCCAGTATCTTCATTATTATTATTATTATTATTGCGAGAAATTGCGAGAAAGAGATAAAGAGGCGTATTGTCCTGGGACGTGCAGCCGCGAGTAAACTCACATCTGGCAGAAGAGGGCAATATCCAAAAGATTCAATTGTTTGAAGCACTAGTATTTTCCGTGTTCCTTTACGGTTGTTAGACATGGACCGTCAAGGCTAAGGACAAAGACCACATGTATGCCTTTGAGATGTGGTCTTGGCGTAGAATGCTTCGTGTAGCTTGGACCGAAAGGAGAACAAATGAGTCTATCATTAAAGAGCTGAAGATAGTGAAACGACTCTCTACACGTGTCAGTGAAAGAATACTTCATTCCTAAGAAAAGCTGAAGATCGGGTTTGATGGCGACACTTTGTGAAGCATGTAACTCTCTAGAGACAAAACAATGGGGTCATGACACTCAGTAATAAGTAATACGACTGATGATGATGAAGCATCCCTCCATATAGGGTTGGCGTCAGAAAAAGCATCCGGCCGTAAAACAGGGCCAAATCCACATGTCGACACGGTTCGCACCCGCGACCCCACAGATGTGGGAAAAGCGGAAGAAAAAAAAAAGAAGATTATTGACATGATATAGGCTTTTTGGGCTTATGCCTTGTCAAGAAATATGTTGAGTGTTACTACGGCCGTTTGTATTATTACTACACAGTTTGTCTCGTATAAAAGCGAAAGAGCCGCCTCTGAAGTGTCTGAAGTGTGATTAGCTGCCACCCCCGGAGGCCCGGGTTCAATTCCCGACTCTGTTACGAAATTTAAAAAGTGGTACGAGGGCTGGAATGAGGTCCACTAAGCCTCGGGAGGTCAACTGAGTAGAGTGGGGTTCGATTCACACCTCAGCCATCCTCGAAATGGTTTTCCGTGGCTTCCCACTTCTCCAGGCAAATGGCCACGGCCGCTTCCTTCCCTCTTCCTTGTCTATCCCTTCCGATATTTCCATCCCCCCACAAGGCCCCTGTTCGGCATAGATGGTGAGGCCGCCCGGGAGACGTACTGGTCATCCTCCCCAGTTGTATCCCCGACCCAAGGTATCACGCTACAGGACACTGTCGTTGAGGCGGTAGATGTGGCATGCCTCGCTGAGTCCGAGGAAAAAACCAACCCTGGAGGGTAAATAGATTAAGAAAGAAAGATAAAAGCAAAAGAATAGTGAAAGGAACTGCTCAACGTTTTTACCTAAGAATGATTGAATAACCGATGATCTGCTTTAACAATTTTCGAATGATTGTACATCCAGAACTGTAGTCTACTCTAAAACCCGTGGTATTACATAGCAATGAGGAACAATCCATAAGTAACAGGATTTGAAATGGATTTTTCAAATTAATATAATAACATTGTTAGGCCGTTGCCAGGTGCTGTAATAGAAAAGGCTAGGAAAACAACAGATAAGGAATCTGCCACCTGGGCGACTGCCCTAAATGCAGATCAGTAGTGATTGATTGAATACCACTTTCTGGCATAGTGGTCCCTCCAATCAGAGGTTGCCTCACAAAATAATTAACTGGATACTGAAAGAGAAGCGAACTGGAACTATACCGATATTTAAAGTTCCTATGTTCGCAAACTGTTGCCTAAACTCGGCGAACTTCTTATTTGTTCTCCTAGTCCCAAATCCTGTAAAATAAATGGATGGTAAATTGTAGTTTTCTTGGTACTAGAATATGGTTACTATGGTTTTGTAGAAATTCAACTAGTTTTGTAGGTAAAAAATAAAACTAAACGAGCATTCTCACGTGGTGGAGTAATGAAATGGAATTTCTTAAAAAAATATTTTCCAAAGAAAAATTCCGTACACTTGAAAATCTCCGTACAGATCAATATTCACCAGTTAAAAATAAATCATGTGATACGAATTACAACACTAAAGTATCAATACCCTCCTTTCTTGTACCACGTGGTATGATAAACGCCGGATCACTTCTAGGTTTCCGGACACAAACTCTCGTAGGAAATAACCGTGGCAAAGCAACGAAAAGGAATTAAAAATTCCCCAAGAGATGCCCACGTGCTAAAAACAATCATAATAACGACACCAGTTGCACCTACCATTCTTAATACAGTTCTCTGAAAAATTATTCTGATAAAAAGTTTCTTTTCAAAGACAAAATAATGTTACGAGAAAGCCCTGAAAATAAAGACAGGTATTTCCACAAAAAAGAAAATGTATGCATCAACAGCAAGTTCTCACCTTTACACGTGGTGGTATAACATCTCAATAAAGGAGCCATTGCTTTCAGGAATTCTGCTTTTCTTAATTTTTTCATCAGGTTTCCAGATTGGAATAAACTAACGATAAAAAAGATTCAAGCTCTCGCAGGAATTAAATTTTCTTAGGCAAACCAAAATATTTCACCCATTAATTTTTCACGTTTACTCAAAATTCCATGTGACCGCCATAAAATATCTGACATCGCAATCCACTTTCACACTAATTTACAGCACATAGACATCGGAAGTTTTATTAAACAAGCACTGCACAAACACGTGTTCAACAGCATGCTCACGTTCGAAATTGATTGAATGCTGTATTTCGGAAGTGACATCATGAGCACATCTGCCAACACCGGAAGTTGGTGATAGTTTGGTCTCGAATGTTTTCATACAACAGCTGGAGTTATACAATATGGCCGCTCAAACCGAGAGTGAAATGCTGTCGCGTGTGCCAGTAATCGTTGTTTTGGGTGCGACGGGTTCGGGAAAATCAAAGTTGGCTATTGAAATAGCGAAAAAATTTGGCGGAGAAATCTTGAGTGCAGATTCCATGCAGGTAAGCATCAAACTTTTCCAGTAATGACTGATTGTAATGCCGGTGTTCTCCTTCTAAGCAGACCACGAGGTTTGAGAAAATTGGTACTCTGTTTTTTGGGTTCTCTCTTTCGGATTACTGCTTTCAGTGACACAGGCTTGTGATTTTCATCGTCATTTCTTATTTTATCACATTTGTTCAGGAGTATCTGTATGAGCAAAGTGCTACTCAGGCTGCATTGACCGGAAAGTCGAGCCTTTAACCTAACCTGTCATTTGCAAGTGAAGTATTGTTTTCCACTTTTTCTTTACTCTAGTATTGAGACGGAGTGATTACATATTATATATGCATAACGAATACCCGTATGGCCCGATTTATTTAAATAATAGAAATTGTCATACTTCGATCATATTAACATATAGGCCCTAATTTACCAAGAGAAATATTAAGTGAACTTCCAAGTTCTTTGAAATAATTGAAGAAAATACGGGGGAAACAATTATATGAAATCTGTCACCTGGATGACAGCCCTAAATACAGAACAGTAATGATGTTTTTTATTATTAAGTGCTTTTATTTCATTATATGGAATGTGGTGTTATGATGGAAGATTTTACGAGCATAATTTACATGCGTACATTATCCGTTGTGAGATTTATTTAATAGAATTCACCTCAAGGTAGTTTCATAATGTTTTTCAGGATTAATTTTTAGAATAGGCATATATATATCTACATTCTCAACTTAATGATACATTAATTAAATGTTCCTAGATTTGGAGAAATGGAAGATGATTATTTACTGAATATTATGTGGCACTAGAAGTAACCAACACCAGAGTACTTGTAAATGTGCTACTGCACCCCTGTGATAGCATTGGATTATGATGAACATTATTCTATTTCTATATTTTATACATACACACTGATATTTGTCTGGGTGGTGGATATTGGACTAATGTTTTTACGATAATTACCTGAAGTAGCAGAGAGGAGAGATCCTTCCTTGGTGCTTGCTAGGGACCAGTCCCCCTGCCCCAAAAATATATGGAAGAATTGAAACCGAGATGCTCTTGAACTATAGATTACCACCATCTTCTGTGTTCCTATTGGCCAGCTGTGATGAAGGCGATGTTCATATTGTCTCTGGTAGAGCTTGCATGATGTGTGGCCACAGGGTTTCCACATTTGGTGAAAATAAGGAAAACTTTGCTTTTCAATCAGACATGCCTTTGATCATTAAAGCGTGCACTGGCTAATCTTACCCTTTGTCATATTTTAACTGGACTCCAGGGGATGCTGGAGGCCTGTTTTATGTAGGCTACATTATTTATTTCACCATCTTAATACAAGGAATTTTTCAAGGTTTCTTGTTTCAAAATGAAAGCCTGAGTTATGGTATTAAACCTGTTATTAAGTGCTGTGGTTTCATAAGCATGTATATCCCTTATCATAAAATTTTAAAAATGAAGAGAGCCATTTTCAGTATTTTTTTTCTGAGACTTTATTATGTGAAGACTAGATATGAAGCACGATGTAGGCTTGCTCAGTGAACCTACAAGTGACTGAGTCCAAGTAATCCCATAGTCTGTGAAATAGCTTGTAAATAATCTGCAGAAAACATTGACCGTGTTACATTTAGTTATTCAGTACATTTGTCAATAGACGAATAAGCTTAAATAGTGTTTTAAACTAGGGAAGATCATAGCATGAAGTTAGAGTTGGAATTCAAGAGGACAGATTGGGGCAAATATTCATTTATAGGACAAGTAGTTAGGGACTGGAATAAATTATTAAGTGAAATGGCCAAAAGTTCTTTGAAAAATTTAAGAAAAGCTAGGTAAACAGTTGATAAAAATCTGCCATCTGGACAACAACCCTACCGTAAATGGAGATCATTGACAATTGGTTACTTGATTGATTGAATACTACTGAAGAAATTCATGTAAACTTATGAAAATTCAGTTGATGCTGTTCTGTTGTGGCTAGTAATTTTTTTCCCCCTCTCTGTCAAGCTTTTAACTTGTAGCCCAGTGTACAGACAATATGCAGATTGGCATATACAAAATAAACCCCCTCTAAACGGTATGCTAGTTATTTTACATACTTCTGAATGGTTGCACTGTAAATACGTGACATTTGTGGCAAATTATTACAAATATAGATATTGTCCATACGTGTCTGATACTTTGGAAAGAACCGACAAATATGCTGCTTACAACAATTTGATTCTGGGCTTTGCCATTGAAAATTTAGATTCTGATCTGAATGTTGGAATGAAGCCTTCTTTGGCTCTTGAGGGTGAAGATTTGAATTTAACTGTCGATCATGGTAGGAAGTTTTCTTTGTGAATTTCCCCTTTTTACTCCAAGTGAATGCTAGCCTCGTGGTAGAGCCATTCTCAAACAGCTTCAGTGTTGAAGTTATTGTTCCTACATAGAGAAACTAGGACTAAATAATTGCACCATTATGGCATCCATGTAGATTGAAAGGGGAAAAATCACCAAAATACCTTACAGCATGTTTGACAGTGAGTGGAATTCAAATCTTCATTCTCACTAATGTCTTGTTTCCGGTCGTGTTTGGTACAGCCTGTTTGCTAATCTCTGTCCCGGCTCCAGTTTTAATAAAATTTAAAATATTTTTCCTTTCGTACTTTGAAAATTAGGAAGTGGAGCACTGAAGCACCACACGACGACACACACTGTTGGGTCGTGGTACGCATGTTATGTAACAAAGTTTATTGAATATTAGGCCTATTAAACAATACTACAGAACATTACTTTTTTTAAATGTGAATTTTGAGTGAACTTTAAATGTTCGCAATCCTAGTGTTTGAAAAAGTATATTTGAAGCAGAACTTTCAGAACTCAGCTCAAGTGTAAATTGCTCATACATTAGGAATGTCCAGAAATGGGAACTGTCTGGGTGTAAGTCCTGTACCCTAATATTATGTCACCTATAAAATTAATCTTTAATTTTTTGTTAATAAAGAATGCTAATATTTTAAGAGATGGGTTGCACTGAAATGTTGGAAACTGGTTGTGATGTGTATTGTTAATAGATGCATTGTATTAATACAGTTTCTTTGAGTTGATTTTTTTTTGTAAAGCTTTATTGTCATTTTCTTTCAAGATCAAGTCCGTGACACAGATAGGTCTTTTGGCGACGATGGGATAGAAAAGGCGTAGGAGTTGGAAGGAAGCGGCAGTCGCCTTAATTAAGGTATAGCCCCAGCATTTGCCTGGTGTGAAAATGGGAAACAATGGAAAACCATCTTCAGGGCTGCCGACAGTGGGATTCGAACCCACTATCTCCCGGGTGCAAGCTCACAGCCGCACGTCTCTAACCGCACGGCAAACTCGCCCGGTAGGTCCGTGTTGTAGTGATGGCTGTCTCGTAATACAGTTTCTTCTTTCACTGCTAGGCTATCAGCAGTGGAAGCCATTTCTTTTATGACTTAGTTGTGAACTAATTCAGGGCTAATGAAATTAGGGCTACGGTAAAGAAGGAAATAATAATATTGCATTAAAAATTACTTGCATGTGTTCAGCACTCCATTTTGAATATTTTTAGGTCCCGAAATATAGCATTTTCAGTGATTTTTTTGGGTAATATTGGTAATAATTGCACATATGAGGTAGGAGGATGTATTCATCATAGCCATCTTTGTTTCCAGAGATGTTATGGAATAGACTGGTCACTTTGACTTTACAGCAGAGCATGAAAGTTACTGTAGGTGAGGAAAGCATAGAAGTTACAATGCAAAGCATGGATGTTATAACATGAAGCATGGATATTACGAGTATTGTTTATGTTATGGTATGGTGTTGAGAAGAAGAATGATCTAGGGACAAGCTAGGGGGGTCTGGGGGCGTAAGCTCCCAGGTTAGTGCTGCGAAGCGGCTTTAAGCCTCTACTTTGCAGTGCAAGCAACATTGGTCTCGACTGGTTATGGTAGGGGCTGGAGTAGATAATTGGTCTGGATAGATTACTCATATGGGGACAAGCAGAGAGGGTCTGGGGGCATAAGCCCCTAGGTCAGAGCTGCAAAGCAGCGTTAGGCCTCTAGTTTGCACTGCAAGGACCATTAGTCCGGACAGGTTAGAATAGGGCCTGGTTTAGACCATTGGTCTGGACTAGTTAGGATAGGATCTGGACAAGAGCATTGGTCTGGATAGAGGAGTCATATGGGGACAAGCAAAGGGGATCTGGGGGCATAAGCCCCCATGTTAGAGCCTTAGAGCCTCTAGTTTGCACTGCAAGCACCATTGGTCTGAACTGGTTAGGATAGGATCTGGACAGGAGCATTGGTCTGGATAACCAGTCATGTGGGAACAAGCAAAGGGTGGTCTGGGGGCGTAAGCCCTCAGGTTAGAGCGCAAAGTGGCTTTAGGCTTCTAGTTTGCACTGCAAGCACCATTGGTCTGGACAGGTTAGGGTAGGACCTGGATTAGACCATTCGTCTCTAGTGGTTAGGATAGGGGCTAGACAAGAGCATTGGTCTGGGTAGGTGAGTTGCTTGCACTGCAAAGTACCGGTAGAGGCCTTAAACTGCTTCACGGCTCTAACCTGGGGGCTTATGCCCCCAGACTTCCCTTGCTTGTCCCTACATCATTTTTCTTCTCAACACTATACCATAACCTATGAAAATATATTGCCTTATAACAAATGAAACTTGCAACATCCATTTTTTATGTTGTAACGTCCATGCTTTCCTCACCTGCTGTAATTTCCATGCTCTGCTGTAAAGTCAAAGTGACCAGTCTATTCCATGACATCTCTGAAAACAAAGACTATGATGAATACATCCTCCTGCTTCATATGTGCAATTATTACCAATATTACCCACAAAATCACTAAAAATGCTACATTTTGGGACCTGAAAATATTCAAAATGGAGTGCTGAAGACATGAGCAATTTTTAATGCATTATTATTATTATTATTATTATTATTATTATTATTATTATTATTATTATTGTTTCCAGTCCCCTACTACTTCTTTACCACTGCCAAAATTAGAAATTACTCTGTAAATAAATGTTATTCTTAATAATTAGTTTTGACAGAATCTGTCATTCTGTGAGAGTTGAAGCTTCCTAGTAGATCTGTTTGTAAGCTTATCATGGCTTTTTATCTTCTGTCATCTGAAATGGTGTGAAATGATTGTACTCCTGTTTAAGTTCTCATTTTTACAGAGTTCTTAGTGAGCTGGCTGTGTCATGTACTTGTGGCTATGAAAAAAGATTGTATTCGAGCACTGTACAAATACTACAACTACGTTCTGGGTGATGTAAAGTTAAAAGAAAGTTGCCAGGTTTTAATTCTGTAAGATTTAGACTAGAACAAGGAATGGCACATGAAGACTAAAATTTATGCTTGTTTGGATATCTGCATCTTTGTCATAAGTTTTAGTAACTAGAGTGTAATTGAGGTATATGAGCTCTGGTTCTTAATATGATTCTTATAAATTTGTGATACTACTAAACTGTTTTCATTTGGCCAGTATTTTCTTAATTTGCATACCAAATAACATTTGATTAATCCTATTCTGATACAGGAATAGATTATCTCTTAACCTGATGGAGATGTACTGTGCTCTTCTCACCGAATGAGGCTCGCAAGTCCATTAAAATGACCCTATGAGCTACACTTCACACTGGTTCATCAGACCCAAGGATGAGACCAAGACAGATCAATAGCCTATACCAGAAGATATGCTTCACTCTGCACCAGACATGTTCTAATTGTCTGAGGCACACACATCTGCTCTCTCGATACCTCTGTTAGGAATTTGTGTTGAACAGAGCAGAGAGGGAAAGGGGACAGGTTTCTCTATTATCTTAATTTCGATTTAATTTCAATACCTGGGAGTTGTGCGACAAGCTTGTTCACCGGCTGACCTAGAACCAGGTTTTCTCCTACATTCAGTGTAGGTTGAAAATGGCATAACACTATTATTACTAGCCTATAGTTACTTAAGAAAGGTAGACATTTAACTATGTCGACACCTTAGCTGATTATCATTGACAACTTGTTCAGAGAAAAAAAAGGATCATCGTCCTCCAGCTATACCATACCACGTGGTCTGTTACGGTTCATCAGATGTTCACATATTGTAAGGTTTGTTTTGGATCCTCTTTCTCACGACTCTTCCACTTTTGTCTTAAAGGTGAATGTGAGTGGATATTACATGAGAGCAGCAGCAGCAAGATTTTGTTGGGTACTGTATTATAAAGAATTTTAAAATCCTGTCATTATTCTAAGACATAAATGTTTCCTACCAAAGGTATATATAAATAATGGTGTGGAGGGGGCCTTACAATTTTAAATGGGGTGGTAGCTGGAAGCATTTGAAACCACCCTCATCAGGATATCTGTTCTGACTTCCTCTCCAGTTATTTAGATTAAATGGTTAAATTAAGACAAGTTTTATTTCTGGTGACCTGACGACCAGCTAAGAAAGAAAGCGGTGAAATTCAGTACTAGATTTGTAGTCAAACATGGAGCAGTTAAGGCCTTTGAAGAAGGCAGAGAACATTCATAGTCATTTTACTATTGAGGAAGAAAGATTGCATAAATATTTTATTTGGAATACAAGATTGTTACTTTCATCTATCTTTAGCTCTGATGATATGAAATATTTATTAGAGGTATGAGCAATGTTAGAAACCCATGAAAGTGTCACCATTAGCCAGGGACACTGATGTCTTTGAGGCGAGGGCAGTGAACAGTATCAGATTCTGAAAATGAAATGAACTGCAGTTTCTCTCTATTTCTGAATATTTAGTAGCAATTTATACAGAAAGAAGAAGAAATTCGTCCATTGCAGAGCTGAACATCTCGAGATGCCAAGAACCTGAAAAAAATGGTGCAAGAAAAAGTCCAGGGTAAACGGCCACATGGGAAGACAGATCAAATAAGAAAGATTACCGGTCTGCCTTTTCAGCAGTTCTTAGAGAAAGGTGGATGCTACATGATGGGATCACGACGTTGATGATGTTTAATGCAAAACTGTGACATATTGCAAAACTTTTTTTTTCAGAAAATTCAGGTCTTCTCAATGACATATTGCATTCTGTAATTTACAAATGTTTTTTAACTAAGCATGAAAATCATTACAAATTTTAAATCCATATTATCCTAATTTCCTTGCTTATTTTTTAAATGCGACAAAACAAATTTGTATAGCAGGTGGAACACAAAAGGTGCCCATTTTAAAATGTGTTTCAACAGTACATAAACTTGAAGACATCGTCTCCTAGCAACCTGTCATCTGATCGAATCCAAATTGTAATACAATATGCATTTAGATCATTTATACATTGATTATAAATTTCAGAATTTTATGTTTCCGAGGAAGGTAATTTTTTCTCGGCTTGGGGTGGTTGCAGAATTGCGTTCTTGGTCGCGTTGTGATCTCCATGTATCCAACTGGCTGTAGTACCCGTCGGTGACGGGAAAATTATTTAGAATGTGCATGATTATATTCTTGTTCGCTCCCTCAAATTGTTCCCTAGATTCTCGTTCACCCTGTCAGAGGCTTGTCCTGACGTACTCGCTTCCTTGCTGTCTGTGGTCCTTGGCAGTTTCATATTTTGTATTACTGTTGACCTCGATTTGAGCTCTACCTTCCAGTATAAAAGAAATGATCTCGATAGCAGCCCTCTTTACAGTTTATAGAGTCACACGACTACCACTGACATTTCCTTTATTTTTGGTTCTATCTTAAAAAAAGTCATAGAACAAAAGAAGCCATGAACTATTTTCATGTAAAACCAACTGCAAGCGTGATACATCGATTTATATCCTTAAGTCCCTTTTGAAGCACCCTTCTTCCTGAAACTGTTTGAACAACTTACATTATATTTATGTTTCCAAGGAAGAAAGTTACCAAGTTTCTACACTGAAATAAGTACCAAGTTTCATTAAGAACCACCCATCCATTTTCCCATGGTGCTGTGACATGGATATTACACTGAATTCGACATAGGTCATTACAGTGACGTCAGTATTCTTGCCAGAATATCATATTAACAGACTGGAATGTTGCATTTCAAACCAATGCTGTCATGTGATATGCTCGATCAAATGAAAAACGGCATGTTTTCTCACTTTTAACGAACAGTGCTACGCTGGCGTTCTAACACTGTCAAGTTCCAGAGCTGGAAATGACCCAATCACGGACACCGGTGAACTTTGCTCTGCCGTTATCCCTTAAGGATGCACACTGTCCATTGCTATCAGAGCCTCATAGCAGGGATCGAATAGCTGGAATACTACGATGGACCAGTAGTTATCAGAACATCTAGCAACCAGAGGAATGGCGTGCTACTTCCTGCCAGTATTCAGGCACGCAACAGTAATACCATCTGTCAGAGGTCAGTGGCAGCAGAAGAGAAAAAGCACATTACACAAACAATAGTGAATTCAAACAGATGGTATTAAGCAGACGCGGCTCCATAATACGATATGCAGAGCTGCAGAACCACCAGAATTAAAGATATACAGCGATTAGCGATCCCATCCTTCATATTGAGATCGATACCCATACAGATACTGGTGATCAGGCAACCCTGTTTAGATCTGTGAACGACATAAAATCAGGAGAGCACGCTTAACTATAGCTGTCTTCCGATAGGTGGCTAAGAGTGCCCATAAGGTTATGTATGAACTGCACGCCTTGCAGAATGGCTGGCCAATGTGCGTGTGTCACTCAGACCATAGAGTTAGTAAATAATCCACTAGGGATACAACCAGCGCCACCGTCTGTGAGAGAATCCCTGCAGCGAGCGAGCATGTTGAAATCTCAGCTGTTTCGCAAAAACCTCCCTCTACTGTACATATCAGTGTGAATAGAAAACGTTTAAAACTGTGTGGATATTGATCTTTCTTTCTTAATCCTCCAGGGTTGACTTTTCCCTCGGACTCAGCGAGGGATCCCACCTCTACCGCCTCAAGGGCAGTGTCCTGAAGCTTCAGACTCTGGGTCGGGGGATACAACCGGGGAGGATGACCGGTACCTTGCCCAGGCGGCCTCACCTGCTATGCTGAACAGGGGCCTTGCGGGGGGAAGGGAAGATTGGAAGTGATAGACAAGGAAGAGGGAAGGAAGCGGCCGTGGCCTTAAGTTAGATACCATCCCGGCATTTGCCTGGAGGAGAAGTAGGAAACCACGGAAAACCACTTCCAGGATGGCTGAGGTGGGAATCGAACCCACCTGTACTCAGTCGACCTCCCGAGGGTGAGTGGACCCCGTTCCAGCCCTCGTACCACTTTTCAAATTTTCGTGGCAGAGCCGGTAATCGAACCCGGACCTCCGGGGGTGGCAGCTAATCACACTAACCACTACACCACACAGGCGGCCGTGGATATTGATATGGTTCAAAATTCTTACATGTCAACATTCTCAGATGCTTCCGTTCAGTAGAAAGAAAAAACAAATAGCATAAATACAGGAGAAACGCGTGATAAATGATGACAGTTCATGTTACGTCTTCAAACAAAGTACTTTATGATTGGGGGTATATATATTTCTCTATATTTTGTGTAAATGGCCAGGACTTAGCATAATTCTATCCAACGATGAAAATGTATCTCTGTAATGGTAGTGAATTCTACCGAGTTAGGTAGTCATGAAAATGAAAATAGGAGCGTTAGTACCCTCAGATGATGTTCCCCCTCCATTAAGAAAGCCGACTTGCAAAGATGTATGCAGGTCTCGGAATCTCTGTAAATATGAATGTGTCGGTACTAGATCAATTTTTTTTTGATAAGCAGAAGAAATGCTTTATTTTTTGTAACTTTTTAATTGTTGTCTTTGGTACAAGTTAGTTATTTATATCGTCGATATCCCTCAAAATCGGGGTCTTAAAAATTGAGATGTACATCTACCTGTATTTTTTCTGTACTTTTTCGGGAATTTCACACTGATAGGACATTTTTTAAGTGTTTGTGTGTATGTAACTATATGGTCTGAGTCGGCTTACAGTTCATCATAGAAATACCGCCATCACTCTCAAAATTAGAATTTTCAAGACTGACTACAACTGGTTGGACTTACAAAGGTGGTCTTTTTCCCAATGTTTTTTCAATTTCTATGTCATGTTTTATACATTTTTTCCAGAACTCAGGCGTTATGGAAAGGTTCCTATTGATGAACTGTAAGCTGTAAATAGATATATACAGATAAAACTTAAAACAAAACAAAAAACATAACATAAGGAACAAAAACAAAAATAAAGCACTGTGAAGGTCCAAAGCACTCGTGAGAAAAGTAGACTGTCTTTTGACAGGCGATGAACTGAGCAGAACTCGGCAAACATAACATACGTATTGTATTTGTACATATCATCCTGGGATATGCTCTGACCGGGCGAATTGGCCGTGCGGTTAGGGGCGCGCAGCTGTGAACTTGCATCCGGGGGATATTGGGTTCGAGCCCCACTGTCGGCAGCCCTGAAGATGGTTTTCCGTGGTTTCCCATTTTCACACCGGACAAATGCTGGGGCTGTACCTTAACTAGGGCCACAGACGCTTCCTTCCCTCTCCTAAGCCCTTCCTATCCCGTCGTCGCCATAAGAACTATCTCTGTCGGTCCCACGTAAAACAAATTGTAAAAAAAAAAGAATGATATACTTTGTAGCTAAACTGATCCTTGACTGGACCAGTACAAAAAATAAACGTCAAATTCTGAAAGACGCACATAAGTAGCAGATTGTAACTTTAAAAGAGGTCTGGATGTGATCGAGCTACGTGATTCCCAGCGACCATCCTAGCATCCTCATTTCCATGGTCTGAATCATCTGCTCGTGTCTTGTAGCCCCATAAAGAGCTACGTGCAGTATACGTACAACTTCAGATGCAGAGTTATATTCCTGTCACTGAGGACGCTTGCTAGGCTCGAACCATCTGCTGACAGGCTCGCAGGACTTCGCAAGCCGACCTCCATTGGCGAGAATTGTGCCATCCGTCTGGGTGCCACATTGCAGTCTTTGGGATCCAGTTGCATTGGTTGCAAGTTTTTCAAGTCGGTATATCTGTAGTCACATAGTCCATGCAGCTCTTAACTCTCTTCATTATTTCATTCATTACATTCATGAATTAAAGCGGCCTACTTTGGTCACAACTCTGGCAGAGTTTTATCTTGGTTTCTTTCAGTATACTTATTATATGAATCAGTGATCGGCAGAGGTCGTCGAATTTTCCTTCTCTCCAAATGACACTATCAGCAGATGGGCGCGAACCCTTCACAATGCAACTGGATTTTTTGCAGTTCTCGAATCAATGACACCTGGTGAGGGTGCCATACACTGGAACCTACTCTATTTAGGATCTTAGAGACATGTACGTCGTCTCCTTTACATCCTTACTACAAGGTTTCCCTGCTGCCTGACCTAGCCTTTCCAGGTTATTACCAAAAATCTTCCCACAACTTCTTTTTGGATTCAAGAACTATTCGTTTTGCTCTGTTTCTTTCATTGGCCCTTGTTTGGACCCATTTCTGATAAGCCTTCTTTTTACGTTTACAAGCAGATCTCACTTCATCATTCCACCAAGATGTTAGGTTTTTCTCCCTTTACACACCGTCGTTCCTAGGCATTCCCTTGCTGTTTCTATTTCATCATCCCTGTATGCCACCCATTCTCTTTCTATTTCCTGAACTTGCTTACTGTCCACTGTTCGAAACTTCTCACTAATCCTATCCATGTATTTCTGTCTAATTTCCTCGTCCTGGAGATTTTCTACCCTTATTCGTTTGCAGACAAATTTACTTTCGCTATTCTAGGCTTAGAGATACTTGGTTCACTACAGATCCGATAGTGGTCTGTATCATCGAAAAATTCCCGGAAAACCCCTACATTCCTAACAGACTTTCTGAATTCGAAGTCGATTAAAATATAGTCTCAGTTCCAATGGTTCTATTTTCTCATCTAGACGGCCGAGGCTTTAATCGCTGTCGATGCATGAGACATTTCAAATGGGGAAGTCACGTTCTATTGATTCGGAGATCCCGTCCCTTACCTTTCTTTAGTACTTTTGAGCCATATCCGCATCTCTTATGGGGGTTTATTTTGAGTATCCAACCATTCTTCGGGCTTACCTTGTACCTAAAATGGTGAATGGATGCACTGGCGTACCCACAAAATAATTTCAATGGATGGGGTGTAAGTCCAGGCCAGTAGCGTGGATACAACCTTTCCTTGGAAGGGGTTGTGAAAATATTTTTAAAAATGTGTATGTATAATTTGCTTTACGTCGCACTGTATGTCTTATGGCGACTATGGGAAAGGAAAGGAGCTGAAGGAAGTGGCCGTGGCCTTAATTAAGGTACAGCCCCAGCATTTGCCTGGTGTGAAAAATGGGAAACCACGGAAAATCATTTTTAGGGCTGCCGACAGTGGGTTTCGAACCCACTATGTCCCGGATGCAAGCTCACATCTGTGCGCCCCTGGCCCCACGGCCAACTCGACCGGTGGATACGAAAAGAAAGCCGGTCCTACCGAGTGGGCTGACGGATCCTTAGGAGATATTGATGGTTTTGATTGTTACCATGTAATTATATCCAACAATCGAAATCATAGCTTCTGTACTCTTAACATAAGCCGGCTGCATTACTGAAACTGTTCGTAAAATTGATAATATAGTTCTTCGTTTGTGAGGAAGTAGAATCTTCATTTAATTTGTCTTCTTCGAAAAAAGGAACCACTTTGGTACTACGCCCCGTGACTACCTTCCAGGTCGTAGATATTTCGATTACGGGAGACTCATGGCCAACTCTATTGCACCCAGAAACAAGGCTGTATCTTCCCCATCCCATGCCTTTCTTAACTCTGTCAGTACCGGGAATCGAATGCACGATGCTTAAGTCAAATTCTAATATAACGAGACCTAAAAGTAAATAGCCGGCCCCGCGGTGTAGGGGTAGCGTGCCTGCCTCTTACCGGAGGCCTCGGGTTCGATTCCCGGCCAGGTCCGTGACTTTTACCTGGATCTTAGGGCTGGTTCGAGGTACACTCAGCCCAGGAGCTATCTGACGGTTGGATGGCGGCCCCGGTCTAGAGCCAAGAGTAGCGGCGGAGAGGATTCGTCTTACTGACCACACGACACCTCGTAATATGCAGCCCTTCGGGCTGAACAGCGGTCGCTTGGTAGGCGATTGCCCTTCGGAGCTGTTACGCCATGGAGTTTGGTTTGGAAAAGTAAAGAAAGAAGGAAGTGACATTCCTGCAAGGCTCTTTAGCTTCCAGCTAGTTCTTCCGTCCGGTCTCGTGCATTTAGGACAGTTGGAAAACGTACGCCTTAATAAATGCCCCTCATAAAACCTTTGCAAAAATACTAACTGCATCTATTTATAACAATCACAAACGCCTCATTTTCATGTGGCTCAGTTGGTTGTGTCGCTGTCCTTCTGAGTCCGAGTTCGCAGGTTCAAATCCCGGCTTGGGTCGGTTCCCTTAAAACTGTGTTGAAATGCCAACAGCTCCATGTTGTTGGTTTCTGCCACGTTAATAAAAATTATACATACGGATATTAGCGTCACAAAACTTTATACTACTATATTCTATATCCCAGGCTTGTGAGGGAAACTAATAGAACAAGGTAAACCCTACCTAGCATGTGTTGTGACGTGTATTTTTCTTCACCAAGTAACAAAATATCTATACCCATACCCCTTACATTCTATATATATGTGTTGTGTGTGTGTGTGTGTGTTTCTTTGTCGCATTATTCGTATACAATGTCACTTCTTTATAGCGTATCACATGACCATTATTTATGTTATACCAGAATATTGCATCTTTACTCAAACGATATAGCCTATTCTTGCATTAATTTCACTTGTACTCGGTATATATGAAATGCTGCAGTTACGTTGGACTGGGAATAATAGTGGTTGGGGCGGGGGTTGTCGTCCAAGGAGTCCAGACACCCCAGGAGTTTTAACGAATGCACTTTTATTAAGCATTTCGTATATAATGTATCCTATTATTAGCTTCCGCAATCCGCACGAATCCACCACTCTTACTAGGATCCAAGGACACTCATTTCCTTTTGAGGTATTCTGTACCACCTAAACTCTGCAAGTTTGGCCATGATCGTTAAGGCGTTGAAGTCTAAACGGTCTGACACGGAAGTTAGCCGGTTCGAGTCCTGTTGGTCGAAAACATTTTCACCATCAGAATGTTGGCCGGTAGGGGAGGTGGTGGTATACAATTTATAATCACTAGATTGTGTGCCAAAAGCCTGGATTAAATTCTCAAACGCGCCGCAGTGCTCATATGGAGTGAGGGTATATGACGCTGTTAATGGTGATTCGTCCGTCGGATGGGGACGTAAAGCCTTGAACAGACCCCTTATTGCTATTTGACAAAAGAAGGCTATGTGCCGGCACCGGGTTTCACCTTCTCCCTTCCTACTATCATATATCGCGTCATTCATTTCATCTCAATAACTCCTCTGATGAGGTTGACGTCAGGAAGAGCATCCGGTCATAAAAACCCGCCACGACGAATTCATCTCACCTTATACCCGACCCCGTAGAGAAACGGGACAAGGGTTGGACAAACATGAAATACCTTAACTACCCCTCCCCCAAGAAAAAGCTGAAATCCTGGCTACGCTACTGGCTGTGTGGTCTGGCTTCATGGCATTGGTCAAAGGGGTCCCGGCCGGGTCGGTAATTTTAACCTTCATTGATTAATTCCAGTGCCTCCGGGGGCTGGGTGTGTGGCATCTTTAGCAGCATTAGATTTCATCATTCTCGGAGACGCGCAGGTCGCCTATTGGGCATGAACTCAAAAGACCTGCATCACGCCATTATCATCATCATCGCCATGTACTATGAGTGTCATGTTTTTCAGGACATACGGTAGCACCGCGCAAATATTAGGAGAAAAATAATTCCCCGGCCCTCGCACTTCTACCAAAGTTTAGCCGTGTTGAAATGCGCAAATTAAATCTCTCTATCCTCCAGCACTCCTCCTATTGAGACAGATAGCAGTTACAAGCTATAATATCTTAGTTTTTTTTACATTCAGATTTGAATTCTTTCTTGGTCATCTGTTGAGTCGACTGTTCATTGAGTAGTGTCTTCTTTCCCCTTGTTCCAGAGGCATTCTGATTACAGCATTCATCCTGCAAGCCTCTGTAAATTAATTAGGCGTTTTCACAATCCTCTGTTTGCAACGACCTCTGTGGCGTATACTTTTCTTACCCTTCATCGCCGAGTCCATTATTCTCGACCATCGAAGCCCGTTCATACGTGTAGCTTTTTCTATCGAGTTTAATCTCAACTTAGCATTTACCTCTTCATTTCACGTACCATCCTCCCTTCCTACTTTCATCCAAGTCCACTCAATTCTCACCGGTCTGAAAACAGTGCGATGTACACTGCTGACTTTTGTCTCTCCCTCATTGATACCTTCTTTCTCATATTCTCAGAACAATCTCACTGTCAGTTGATGTGGCCACATTGAAACAAGTTTGAGATTCCCACTGACCGATGCTGTCATAGTCAATATTTACGAATATGCGAGTCAACATCTCGCTAAGTGTACATCTGTTGCCAGAACTTGTCTGCATTGAATAACTGACGTTTTCAAGTACAAGGTAAATTTCTGCTCTTTTATGTAAATATGAACATATATAAAAGTCGCTCTTAATAAATATGAGAATCCAAGAAGGTACCCGTAAATATTCATTTCAAGGCTAATTTGGTATCAGTTATGCAGTCTCCCAAGATGTGAAGTGTTCATGGCGGTCGTTTCGCCATCATAAAAGTTGTCAAAGCCGGATTGAGAGGCTTAATGGGGAATAATTATATGTGAAGTCATCAAAATTAGCATTTCTTGTCTGAAATACATTCATTGAATACTGCTGAACAAGAAAATGTAATGGTCATGTGATTTAAATAGAGTGTGCGCCACACACTTATAGTAATGTAACTCTATCCTCACACAGGTATCAACTGGATATGCAAAGTCGCTGAAGATGAAATTATTTCATCCGTCCTATTTAACACCTAGGCCATAACAGCGACACTCATGTAAAATTTCAATTTCGTACGTCAAACTGTTTCGCAGGAATGAATATTTTAGTTTTCATGGATTGCTTTTATGGTAGAATTGTTTAAACCTCTTCTTAGTGAGCATCAAGGCCATTAGGGCGCGAATTTTCAACTTCCTATATTAGGGAAGTCGGTGGATTTTCGCTAACTGGTAACTGGTGATTAGGGACATAGGTATTTTTCTTTGAATATTCTTTTTTTTTTGATAATGCTGACTTTAACATAATAATTTTAAATGAGCGTACTCTTGCTTACTAGTTCCTCTGCGTTCATGTGTTCCCACGACGGTTCTCGGAAGATGCTGATAAACATGTTAAGAGTACACTTAAAGGAAATCTTATCCCTTTCTGCTGTATGATTTACTCAGATAAACGTTACAAAGGCTTAGGTGTTTACGGCAAGCTGGAAAGCCTTGCTTCAGCATATAAACAGCTGCAACATTCTGAAAGGGAGGGGAACCAATACATTGAAGCCACTAGAAATCTAGATGAAGAAATTAACAGATGTTGAGGATATGTAGAACAGGTACGATGAGTTATGACACCAAGAAACTCAGAAATACATTTCGAGGATCTGAATATGAGAGATGGTGCCAGCTGAGCAAAGGTCAGAGAGTGTGTGTACAAGGGGTTCCCTCCTGCAAACCGCTGGGTTAGAAACCATGATGGCCTTTCTGGCGGGAGTGGAGAGACGCGCTGAAGGCTGTATGTAACGTTGTGTCTGTAAGAGCTGTACCGGGAAGATCCCTTGATGGTAACCGCTGCAAAAGATGGCAGTGAGGCTGGAGTTCCTGTGCCTTCGGTGAAGCTCTTCCAAAGACTAGACATCACATCAGGTTCAGTCGTTCCGCGAGAAAGGATTTCAAGTGTATGAGGAAGTTCAGTAAATGGCTGCACGAGGATAGACTTGATCGCCATTAAAGGGAAGAAAGGATATATGATAGAGTGCGCAGTAAGATTTGAAACGCACTCCGACCATGTGCCCACAGCGCCGTATTGTATGACAAGCTGGACGACGCGCGGTGCGAGCGGGACAGACCTTCAATATCATTTCTATAGGTGGGCCGGCGTAAGGTTGCCCATGACAGCTGCGCACAATATTGGTCACACTGCAATGGCGCACGAAGCGATGTTGCCGCTGCAACAACAGCTGATTGCACGACACATGGGTTTTTAAAAACATGGGAGAAATGTTTTTAATGTCATCGCGATGATACACAATACAAATGAAATCTGCCGACAAAAATTGAACTTACAACTCACCGATTATTCATCACACAAAATTATACGAGATAAATATACTACGAAGCTCTTACTATTGCGATGTTAGAAAACACGGAAGAAATCGGCCGACAAGGATCTCACTTCATATACACCTACACCAATAAATGTTGGAATAATATACACCGGTGCTAACACAAAATGTTTCAAGTAAATTCTATAAAATTTACGAAAATTCAGAAACCTTATTTTCATACCTGATTCACAAAGGCAGAGGCTCGATACCCTCCAGTTCACTGCCATCACTACCGTCGCCTTCGTTGTCACTGTCATCGTCTAGGCAGATCATCAACTCCTGAGAGTCACTGATGATGCCATGTATTGCCATTGCCGAATTAATGAATGCTGCGACATGGCTAAATTTCTTCCTGCACAAAGCCGCACCCATTCGAGCAGTACTCTCCCGGAACAGTCCTTCCACTTCAGTAACTGTGAAGGACTTGTTATAAGTGCGTACGTAATGTTTTACTTCACCCCATACCGTACCAACTCAATGAGGTTGAAGTGACAGTGGTACGGCGGCAACCTAATAACCTCGTGCCCTTGTTCCTTCGCTACCTCGTCGACTATTTTTTTTTTTTTTTTTTTTTTTGCTATTTGCTTTACATCGCACCGACACAGATAGGTTTTATAGCGACGATGGGACAGGAAAGGCCTAGGAATGGGAAGGAAGCGACCGTTGCCTTAATTAAGGTACACCCCCAGCATTTGCCTGGAGTGAAAATGGGAAACCACGGAAAAACATCTTCAGGGCTGCCGACAGTGGAATTCGAACCCACTATCTCCCGGATGCGAGCTCACAGCTGCGCGCCCCTAACCGCACGGCCAACTCGCCCGGTGTTGACTAATTTAGTCATACACATATGCGCTGGGATATTTCTTTACTGCAGCCATTCCACTTACACGGGCGCATTATTACGGAGTGGTAACGTGCATTGTCCATAACAATGACAGAAGGGACTTTGAGCTGTAAAAATCGTACTCGTGTCTTCGTATTGCATCAGCCTGGAAAGAATTAATTCCTGTTACAGGAGATAGCTTAATTCGTTTCTTTCCCGGAGTGCTGTGAAACAAGTCCCTACTATCAGCCCCGTTTTTGCTACTGCTATGTACCCCAGTAACGTTTTCCTTCTGTTCTTGGAGGCGAACACCTGTTTGAATGACAGTACGCTTTGAAAGCCCTAATGTTTGAGATATGCGATCCACAACATGATCTACAGGAACGGACAGACAGCTATACAAGCGTACGAATTTCGTCTCCCTCTCGTAAAACTCACGAGTTCTCCGCACTAATTCTAATGCCTGACTATTAAGGGACACTCCGCGGCTCAAAGGATTATCACTTCGCGCTTCATGTTGTCATTTCCGAGACATCGCACTGCATTCGTTAAAATAAAATTTCACAATTATCTCACAATGAAAACAAAACTTGCATAAACGCGCGAATCACACCTGACCACGTGCTAGCGGCGACAGACAAAACGGCAACACTTCAGTACAGTAGTCAAGCTACTTATAGATGGCACCACTATACTACCTATATTGCCAACAACAATCAACTGAAAATAGTTCGTATTTATTTTGTAGCTCGCTTAAACTTTATAATATCTTTTAAATGCTCATATTTGTGTAGGCAAATAAAAGATTATGAACACTATACGGAATTAAATACGAATTAACATGAATAAAATGCGTAACTGTATCTGACATAAAAAGTAGTGGATTGGTGATTCTGATTGACGGGTGACGTTCTTCGTTTCATTTTTGTAGTGGTGCCAACATGACTTACAACTGTCAAGTGCAACCTTGTGCCGGCCCACCTATAAGGAGTTCATCGACTGGGGGCTAAAATCGTTCAGGGGTTCTCTTTTGATACTCGACACCACTTCTATTCGTCAGACTGAAATATAAATTACTTTTTAAATTTTGAATGAAGTTGTTTTTGTGTATTCTTTGTCTTAGGCAACCTCCGACTGGAGGAAGATTTTGAAAATAAAAAGAAATTTTCACGACCTCGTTGTGCTGGAAATAAACGTTCAGCGTATTAGCTCGTGTTCAGTATAAGTGTGTATTGAAGAGATTTCAGAACACCACTGGGATCCGATTGAGCTACGGTTGTTCTACATCTCTTATCCTACTAATCACGAGCTAAGGCGTTGAAGGCAGATATGAGAAGTTTTAATCCTTCATCTTCAATAGTTTGACAGAGAGGTTCGTAAATTCATCACCTTCTTTTGTGAAACTATTTCCCTTGTAGTAACTTATTAGAAAAATATGTTGTTTATAATTTAAAATAAATAGATATGAGCAACCACTCTTACTTCGCACAGTATGCTGAAACACATAGCCAATACACATTTCAGAGTGATATTTATTCAAGAGTCTCTGCGAAATGGGCCTTGCAATCAGGTCTGCATGGTGAAAAGTTGTACATACTCTCTTAAGGGAGCTGGACATCAGGAAATGATCAGTTTTATCTCTAATGTGTGGAGGAAATTTGCCGATCATTTTTGGATTCACCCCAACATGTTCCAACGCACTGCTCAGAATGCGCGGGAAGTTTTGAGGTTTATTTATTTGTATCAGAAGCATACATTTTACATAGCATAATGGTACTTAATGACTAAGGGTCTTATTTGTTGGTGAAATAAAACTGTTGATTTCGGTGTTAAAACTAACACTATTTCGATAGGTATTTCGTGAAATAAATTGTCATACTGATCGATGTTTCTTGTGAAATATTCCTTATGGTATGGGGTAAATCTAACTAATTTTGTGATTAGGGGTTTTAAAGTGAACACTTGTAATGTATTAAATTGTTATTAAACCTTAGAACAACCAAATATACAAAACGTTGTAGAAATAAATACCGGTATGCCTATATAAATCACCGAAATCTCAAAATGAAGTTAGGCGGAAGTTAGGAATTTATACGTAGCCTGCACGTTTTTGCCGGTCCCGTGGTATAGGGGTAGCGTGCCTGTCTCTCGCCAGGCGGCCCCAGGTTCGATTCCCGGCCAGGTCAGGGATATTTTCTCGACCTGAGGGCTGGTTCGATGTCCACTCAGCCTACATGATTGGAACTGAGGAGCTATCTGACGGTGAGATATCGGCCCTGGTCTCGAAAGCGCAGAATAATGGCCGAGAGGATGCGTCGTGCTGACCGCACGGCCCCTCGTAATCTGCAGGCCTTCAGGCTGAGCAGCGGTCACAGGGCAGGCCAAGGCCCTTACGTTAAGTGCCGTGGGGTTTGGTTTTTGTTCTACATCTACATGTTTTAACATTTTGAATGACTTGTCTCCAAAGTAAAAAACTACGCATGGTTTCAACATTATCAGGATTCAGAGTTGTGCGACAGTCAGAAAGTATATTTTTGTAAACAAAGCAGCCCCTTTCACTGACCACATGAGACGTCGGAAACCATAATACTTGCGAACACTTGGTGCAAATCCTCCTAAAACTTCACTAACAATGTCTTCTTTCTTTTCTTCTATCAGACGTGCTTTCACTGCATTTTGCAAAGCCATATATCCCTGGAAGATATTCATGGATATGCTGGTGCTGCCCGGCCGGGGATGAGTAACTCGGACGGTTAAGGCGTTAGCTTTCTGAGCCCAAGTTGGTAGGTACAATCCTGGCTCAGTCCGGTGCTTAAATACGTCAGCCCCATGTTACTAGTTTTATTGGCACGTAAAAACCTCCTGTGGGACAACATTCCGACATCTCGGCATCTCCGAAAACCGTAAAAGTAGTTAGTGGGACGTAAAAACAATAACATTATTACAACTCAACCAGGCGATTTATTTATTTATTTATTGCTCTTTGCTTTACGTCGCACCGACACAGATAGGTCTTACGGCGACGATGGGATAGGAAAGGCCTAGGAATTGGAAGGAAGCGGCCGTGGCCTTAATTAAGGTACAGCCCCGGCATTTGCCTGGTGTGAAAATGGGAAACCACGGAAAACCATCTTCAGGGCTGCCGATAGTGGGACTCGAACCCACTATATCCCGATTACTGGATACTGCCTCCACTTAAGCGACTGCAGCTATCGAGCTCGGTGCGATTTATTTACAATATGCCTACTAATATCGTCATATTTTATAATAAAGTCGGTATTATTTATCTTTCCCTTTATATTCATCCTAGTCCTCATGCCAGGATTATCCAATTTATCTATAGAAATGCTGGCTTGCATGAATGCTTTTGTTGTGTCTATTACAAATTGCTCTCTATTACTTTTCTACTCCTTTGTGATGTGTAAAGTATCGCCGATTGTTATTTGCCGCCTAAAATTATGTTCATTTGCTTCATTCTTCTTCTTTTTGTGTGTTTCTGATTCTCTACAGTATTTATCGCACGCATCTCTTCGTTTTCACGTAATGCGAACATTACAGTACTTACACATTAGAATCTTTCTTGCAGCATCAAATACATAGAACGCCTCACTGTTGTATTTCTCGGCCCTCGGAAAAACTGTTGTGACTTTAGTTTTCAGCATTTTTGTACTTAAATGCCTGACATTTGCTGATAAAGGTTCATAAGTGGCGAACTTTCACTGCGAAAGAGTATAATGCGCACTGCTGTATCTACAACCCAACGACATTAAAGACATATATACTGCTAAACATACTCGTTACAGCGCCCCTGGTTGAAGCACAGCGAACTAACTTTTGCCTACAACTGTCATGGCGGCTGCCACATCTTGGTCTTGACCAACGAGCTAGAATAGGGATGTACTGCAACACTACCGATAGATTTCTCACGTGTAGTACCCGGTATGCGCTTGTCGACCGTCATTTGTTTTTATGTGTTTTTAATGGAAGTTACCTAGTTAAATGCTGAAGTTAAAGATTTGATATATCGTTACGACAACAAAGACAAAAAAATTGTGATGACTGACTACTGTTGTGTCCCAATACCCCAAAATCAAGGTCGACCGAATTCATACCATCATTTTCCTAAGCAAGATGCTTTCCGTAAAAAGTGGTTGCATGCGATTCGTAGGCAGGACCTGCGTAATAAAAATATAACTCCTAATATCAAAGTCTGCTCGAAACATTTTAAGTTAAAGATTAAGTCATTACTGAAACTGGTAAGTCAATTAGTACTAATTAAGAAATAATTTTATAATAAGGTAGTACATTCTGAAAAGTTAATATGACCTATTTCAATAATTTTAGGCGAAAGACGAAGACTTAAAGAGAACGCTGTACCTTCGATATTTGCATGGTGTGGCACAGGTACCTTGGAAATAACTCAGAGAGTAAGAAGATATAGAAGTGGGAAAACAGCCATAACACCGTGTGGGGTACGGTACCCTGAATCACACAGTGACCTATAATTTGACGCTGGAGCACCATCAACTTCAGACTTCCTGAACAGGAAATAACTCATTAATTCCAAATTTGAAATTTTTTACCGGTATTTGCCTTATGGTCCGATACAAGATCCTGAAACTCAGGAAAAACACGGAAATTAAGTTCAGTTGTACTGGATGTAGCCCCAGGCACTGCTGTCATAACCAATGTCGTGCCTTATGTACGCCTATAACCGACAAAGAAAAGAAAAAATACCGTATTAGGAATGTTTTCAAAATGCTATTTGTACTTTAAGAATTCAATCTTAACAAAAACACTAAAAGAAGTAGTTGCTGCATTTATTCCTTACTGGTACCTTTCAATCAACTCTTGCATTTTTCTGGATATTTTTTCGCCCCTTTTCTTCAATTCTGCATCCAAATCCGCAATCGTCATTGCACCTATACCATTTCCCGTCTTGTTGAAAACAGTATCAGAATATGGTAACTCCATTTTAATGCATTTAAAGCAAAAGTTTCGTTTCGATGATCGCAGATGTAGGAATACTCCATATAAGTCTCATGTAAAACAATCGAGCAGCGGAAAGCGCATACCGGGTACTACCATTACGCTGCCTAGCGGACAAGTTTTGCGTGATACATCCCTATAACATAGAGAGGCGGAAGCGCTGCCTGGGTGAAGCTAATAGAACGAAAGTCCGCCATGTTTCCTGTTGTCACACAAGCAATGGGGCATGGCCTTTAAATGACGAAAAGTGTAGAAAATACGCATTTTAGAATCACTGGGGGAGAATTAAAGACCGTTGCCGATAGCTTGAAGCATTAAAGCGAATACCGCCACTTCATCATATTGCGGCACGATCAGTTGATTGTAGGGTAGTTCGAAATCATCGCACAGTGACATACGAATAGGCCTCGAAATCGGAACAAGAGCGTTACCCTGCTTGGCTGTTGTGGTTAAGCGTAAATTAGAATAAAAACGATGGACATAAATATCATAGGGACCTACAATAGGTTAGAACCTCATTCTGTTCATATTTTTAAAATTATTGCATCCTCATGAGTACTGTGTTCCTTTCTTAATCTGTTGGTTTTTCCCACGGACTCAGCGACGGATTCCACCTCTACCACCTCAAGGACAGTGTTCTGGAGCGTGAGACATTGGGTCGGGGGATACAAATGTGAGGGAGGGCTGCACCTGCTATGCTGAACAGGGGCCTTGTGGGGGGGGGGAGAAGGAAGCGGCCGTGGCCTTAAGTTAGGTACCATCCCGGCATTTGCCTGGATGAGAAGTGGGAAACCACGGAAAATCACTTCGAGGATGGCTGAGGTGGGAGTCGAACCCACTTCTACTCAGCTGACCTCCCCAGGCTGATAGAATCCCGTTCCAGCCCTCGTGCACCTTTTCAAATTTCGTGGCGGAGCCGGGAATCGAACCCGGGCTTCCAGGGGTGGCAGCTGCTCACGCTAACCAGTACACCACAGAGGCGGCCCATGAATACTTTACCACAACAATCGTTTAGTGTCATTATTTATTATAATATAGGGGGGATATCATGTTTCTCCCATTACCAAATCATACTGGGATTACTAGCTGAAAGGTAAGCTTGAAAGTTGTCCATTATGAAGTGTGGCATAGTTTTAAAAACCAAGGCAACAGACATCTACAATAAAGGCTGTATACATTTCAAAGATAGCAGTAAAATACTGTATTTACCATGCTTAGTGTACGTTTGAACGAAATAAGTGGTTTTTTGTGGTTACGTTTTCTTGGTTGTGGGCGCTCCATTTCCTTTATTTGTAAATGTGAATGAAAATTAAATAGGGCTGGAAATGTACAGAGCATAAGCAACTGAAATGAGTGGGATACCATTTATCTCTTTTCGCCCTCACAACGCATTGTTCCGTTAATTCCTTGTTCTTTAAACGAAATCTGAAACAAAATTCGACAAATAATTACCGTGGCTATCCGTACTTTCGCTAAGTAAACAATAAAATGGATTTAATTACAAACAGAAATTACAAAAATGAATCTCGGCTATAATTCAGTAATACTTACTTAAAGTACGATATATCCTTGGTTTTATTACTCCGATTAGAACAACCATACGCTGAGCTTACGGCTGGCATTCTTGAAAGCGAGAATCTATTTTCACTTCTTAAAACTTAGGGAATTAAATTGGCATGCACGATCTCCCTGTCACCTCAACATATGCTCTCGCGCCAATTCGCTTTGTTTTGACAACCGTTAACATGGCTGCTCCTTAACTTGCTTCAAGCAAGGAGCGCTGATGACAGGCTTACAGCCCCTCTATGTTATTCTAGCTCGTTGGTCTTGACAGTTAGCCTTTATCAGTTCAATGAATTGATGAGATTATACGTTATTGCAAATTAAAGATATATTTAAGAATAAACACGACATTTTCAAACATGCTTAATGTTGCATTGATGTCATAATGAAATAAGCGCAGTGATTATGGTGAGCATTTGCTTGGTTAAAACGAGAATTACGTATGTAGAAGAATGGATAATTCGGCGTCATGCTCTAACGATAAAGTCATTCACTACAGAAAGACATGTTATACGTACAGCAGTTCATTGAGGAATTCACACCCGTAGAGAAAGATGGCTATTTTCACTTCTTAAAACTTAGGGAATTAAATTGGCATGCACGATCTCCCTGTCACCTCAACATATGCTCTCGCGCCAATTCGCATTGTTTTGACAACCGTTAAAATGACATACCTTCAGTGTCATTCTGGTATAATTTTTGAATTTTGCTTCTTTGTCTGGTTTGTTACGTTTTATGCTTTTTGCTACTTATGGCTACTTTCTAAGAACAGCTGTGTAACATGTAGCACAGACGTCCGTTGGTTGCGGTGTACAGTATCTCTACGGCATCCTCTGCCTGTCGTAAGGGGCCACTAAATGGGGTAACCCCAGATTCTAAAGTTGAGAACACCGGACCCCTGGTTGAGTGCAGCATTTCTTCCACATACGGTATCCTACCAGCTTTACCACTTTAATATTTCTACCGGACCTCTCTTGGTCAAACCTCGCCTGACTTCATTCGACTGAATTCATAGTAAGTATTTATTTATTTATTTATTTATTTATTTATTTATTTATTTATTTATTTATTTATTTATTTTAACCTTGCACACCTTCTCAAAGACCGTACTCCATCACACAACAACTTCTGCATAGCCTTTCTATGGCAGATTCAGAGGAAATAAGCCTATGTTTTGCCTACAAGTGTCATGGCTGCCAGTGGTTCAAGTAGATTCAAAGATGGCCATCAGATTAGCAGTCTATATTTTTAATGTCGTTGCTACGACCACAACGCCATTTGCTGTAATCGATAACAGATATCGATGTTTAATGATTGCCTTAGAGATCGCGGAACTGAATACACACTTCCGATCAAGGCCTTGAAATGCACTCGTGGAAACGGGTTGCACGGCCGACTTGATGCGTCGCTCTAGCTAGCTCCTTACCGGCCTTGACAATCGGGTCCACGCACTGTAATCGGAGTAGTTACACAGCTCGACACGTGGCCCTGGCGGCCGACCTATTTGCGGTAGAAATGCATACTTCTTTATGGAAAATTTATTGACTTTTGTTGCCGATTTATCGTAATTTAGAGCTATGGAGAATGTTACATGGGTTAATATTGTTAAAATGATTAATCTTAAAGGTTACACTCGTTGATATTTGCCAAAATGATGTGAAATGAAACTGCGGGGAGATGACTTAGTCCAGCTGACGTTCTGATATTGACTCTGATTGCCGATGTATCTTAATTTAGGGAATAAAATAGTATGTTACATTGACTAATATTGTTAAAATTATTAATCCTAAAGGCTATGTTCATTGATACGTGCCAAAACAACGTCGTGAACTGCGGAGGATGGAGTAGTCCAACTGACGTTCCTTAATTGTGAGGAATAATAGTAATCGTTTTTATTATCATGGCATTTAGATACATAGCAGAACATCTTCTGATGTTAATATTGAGATTAAGAGTCATTGTTCAATTAGAGTTTTAAAATTCTTCAAGCGCTGCTCTCAGGAAGGGGGCTGGACAAAACATAAGAGTCTTACTTTTTCCATATTCGTTGTATGCAGAACATAAATATTTTGACTCAAAAATGTTTAAATGTTAATTTCAATATATATAGTTTCAGATTACATTTCATTCATACCTTTCACTAGAACATTGTCCTATTGTCCGACTCGTTGGCTGAATGGTCAGCGTACTGGCCTTCGGTTCAGAGGGTCCCGGGTTTGATTCCCGGCCGGGTCGGGGAATTTAACCTTAATTGGTTAATTCAAGTGGCCCGGGGGCTGGGTGTTTGTGCTGTCCCCTACATCCCTGCAACTCACACACCACACATAACACTATCCTCCACCACAATAACACGCAGTTACCTACAAATGGCAGATGCCGCCCACCCTCATCGGAGGGTCTGCCTTACAAGGGCTGCACTCAGCTAGAACTAGCCACACGAAATTAAATTAAAAACTAGAATATTAAATACCGGGCAAGCTGGCCATGCTAAATTCAGAAAATACATTTTACTTGAAATGCAGTAGGGTGGAAGAAGTTGGCCGCGCGGCGTGCAGCTGTGAGCTTGCGTCCGGGAGATAATGGGTTCGAACCCCACTGTCGGCAGCTCTGGAGATGGTTTTTCTATGGTTTCCCATTTTCACATCAGGCTGTACCTCAATTAAGGCCACGGCCGATTCCTTCCCACTGGTAGCCCTTTCCTATTCCACCGGAGTCATAAGACCTATCTGTGTCGGTGCGACGTCAAACAAATAGCGAAAGAAGCAGAAGAATTTTAAATAAAAATTCAGTGAGAGAAAAGTATTTTGAGTAAATAAATTGTAAACTGTTCTCTGCTCGATGATGATGATGATGCTTGTTGTATAAAGGGGCCTAACATCTAAATCATCGACCCCATTGTTCAGATAACAGCACTTCATACGTTGGCCTTACCGTCATAGCAGTAGTGATTTTTACTTGTCAATGTTTAAATGTTAAAGTTCAGATTATCTTGAACAAAAATGTGTTGTGTTGCTGTCATATGGCAAATACGACGCCGCCTAAAGGATTATTCTATGAAAAAAAAATGAATGGGTAAAAATACCTGATTAGCGTGATTAGCGGCCACTCACGGAGGCCCAGGTTCGATTCCTGACCCTGCCGCGAAATTTCAAAAGTGGTACGAAGGCTGGAACGGGGTCCACTCAGCCTTGCGAGATCAACTGTGTAGAGGGGGGCATCGATTCTCACCTCAGACATCCTCGGAGTGGTTTTCCATAGTTTCCCACTTCTCCTCCAAGCAAATGCCGGGATGGTAACTAACTTAAGACCATGGCTGCTTCCTTCCCTCTTCCTTGGCTATGCCTTCCAATCTTCCCATCCCCAACACAAGGCCCCTGTTCAGCATAGAAGTTGCGGCCGCCTGGGCGAAGTACTGGTCATCCTTTCCAGTTGTATCCCCCGACCCGCAGTCTCACACTCCAGGATACTACCCTTGAGGTGGTAGAGGTGGGATCCCTCACTAAGTCCGAGAGAAAAGCCAACGCTGGAGGGGCAAACAGCGTAAGAAAAAAGAAAGAACGAAGGTAAATACCCGACATAGAAACGGAAAACTAAGACGAGTGTTACCTGCTTTTAGCCACTCCGTAGTTTTGTCCTGGTCTACAGAGAATTCGTGAAATGATAGTGTCCCTTTGCTTTCTTTTCCTGTTCGGAATACAAAAAAGGCACACAGCAATATATATTCGAATATTTCCTAACACAGTTAAAGAAAAGCAAATCAACACACCATTAAGAAACGAATTAGCACATAAATTGAAATCCTTGTTCAGGACGAAGTTACAGCAAGAAATCACTTTGTTCTAGTTTCCATAAAATTTCTGCTCGAAGTACGAAAAGGTGCACAAGAATGTCTCAAATTCCAAGATTTGTAAACACAATTTAAAAAATATAATCACCACACTACACAATAAAATATAAACTCACTAGCGCATAACTATCAGATCTCATTATCAAGCCAACAAGCACCTCATTGCGAACACATTGCCAACATTTAGGACAGCAAAACCAAAAAATAAAACTGGAAATGCGGCAATTTGCGGTATACAGCTTTCTGTCAGTGCGTTGCCTACGTGACCAGTAATAAGGCCTCCGCATGGCAGCTTACACAGCGTGAAATACGTTCTAGTTCCAGAGTCGCCGCTAGACTTCGTGTTAGTCCTCCACTGTTTAACACTGACGTATATAGAAATTGTGCATCAAAATGTTAAGTTGGTGAGCTTTTAGATCAGGTAGACCTTAAAAATAATTATGTAAGGTGTTGATTTGTGTATTCAGCTTGTAGGGAGTATATACCGGTACTTTCTATTTAAACGTAAGTTTAAGATAATATTTGGTGCATAGTTATAAATATACGCCGAGAGAGTATTTATTGCAAACGTCCGATTCCTTGGCTGAATGGTCAGCGTTGAGGCATTCGGTTCAGAGGGTCCCGGGTTCGATTCCCGTTCGGGTCGGAGATTTTAATCGCGCATTTCATGTTAAATTCTTCTGGTTTGGAGTCTCGGTGTTTCTGTTTGTCCCACATACAACATACTACACCAACAACCACCACAGAAACACGTAATAGTGATTCCATCCCTCCGTATAAGGCTGGCGACAGGAAGGGAATCCGGCCGTAAAACAGGGCCAGATCCACATGTGCGACACAATTCGCACCCGCGTCCCCACAACTGTGGGGAAAAAGCGGTAGAAAAAGAAGAAATAATATTTATTGTTAACATTCTATTCACAGGATGTCTATTGCGCGTCCTCAACAATTGTTTTTTGCTGTGAACCATTCGCCACGAAGGGCGTGGAAACGAAGGACGCCCTACTGTAGGTCTCGAATACTCTAATACCGTCGAGGACAAAAAGAACAAGAGTTGACCAAGGGAGGTTGGATAGGATACCGGTAGACGAAAGTGAGGAGGTGGTACAAGTGAGTGGAAGCGGAATTTCTTTCCACGAGTTCCCAGCAAATACGGAATGACGAGAAAAAAATGGGGCCAAAATTATATCACGTCGGTGTGACGAGAAAAATAACATGTGACAACCGTCCTCGAAATGTGTAGTATGTAGTGGACATTTTGAAAGCATGTGCTTTAGCATTTCTGCTAAAACCAGACACTTTCTTCCAAATTAAATTCCAACACTTCTTTCAGGGTATTCATCATATTTCATAATAAAACGCGTAAGCTGCCCAAGAAAAGAGAAGCTATGAAAATGCATTCTCGCAGGCAAATACAAATGTTTCAAACGACGTACAAGTGGAGCGAAGAGAGTGGTGGTGGTGGTGGTGGTGATTGTTTTAAGAGGAAGTACAACTGGGCAACCATCCTCTATATAACACTAATCAGAGAGAAAAATGGAACGGATCCGACACTTCGAAAAATGAAGGTATCGGTCAAAGAAAGACAAGGGCCACGAAGGGCGTGAAAACGAAAGACGCCCTAGGTCTCGATTACTCTAATACCGTCGAGGACAAAAAGAACAAGAGTTGACCAAGGGAGGTTCGATAGATACCGGTAGACGAAAGTGAGGAGGTGGTACAAGTGAGTGGAAGCAATGCCAGGACTCAGCTAAGATCCTCGTGGTCGCCAACCCACGCTCTCAAATTTAGAGCTCCTGGGACCGCTTTCAGTCGCCTCTTAGGACAGGCAGGTGCTCCCGTGGCCGATATTCTACCGCCCCACCCACTGGGTTAACTACCCGAGGCAGAGAGGTTGGGTAGACAGTAAGAGGAATTAAATTTAAGAAGGTGAGAATAGAAAGGTAGATATAGACATGAAGAAAAAAGAACACAGACACCTCTCAGGTCACCTTGCTAGTCTGGCCCTACTTTCCAGTCGCAACTATACGATCTGACTCTTATGAGCTCTTCTTGAATTACTGTGTGATACATTTATTTTTCCTTACTAAACGTCGTACCACTTTTCTGGTCAAAACGCAATGTTTTTTCTTTGTAATGTGCTTCTATGTGTAAGTTATTCTCGTAAATGCCAATTGGAGCCGTGCTGAGGAATGGAGGGCTAGCCTGACATCTGGCGGCTCTATTTGAACTACTGCTACTCTGCCAATTTAGTACTTGAAAAGACCGCGCATGCAGAGGCCTTTACTTATCTCGTAGGCAACGGTCAGTGGGTAGTAGGCCAGCGCTCCAGCGGCATTATGGTGAAACTTTCCAATTACAGCTTTATGCTGGGCTTCACAAGCGATTGTCAAGGCCGGTATAAGGAGCGCAGCGAGGTATCCAGTCGGCCGTGCGGGTTGCTTCCTAGTTCACCATTCAACCGCTAGGATAGGGTCCTTGCCCCTTTGCATTCGCATGGCCGTATATGTCAATAACTAAATTAAATTAAAAGAACTGAATGTTTTTGCGAGTATTGACAGTACTTTATTTATAGAGCGGTGCTGCATTGGCTTGGATATGTCATTGAAGTTTCAAAACTTTCCTTTTGAGGGGCTTCTTATAAAGTTTCAAAACTTTCTCTCTTCTACTTGAGTGGCTCAAAGCAATGTTGTCTAACAGAGGTCTCAGAAATTTTCATAGTAGAAAAAGAGGTGGTTTGTCGCCTTTACACTTTCCACACTTAATTTCACTGTTGAACATGTCTTTCGAAAAAATATACGTACACCTTTAAGTAACTCTCTTCGGGGCAAGTACTGCGTAGCGGAGGTGACAAATTCCGTCGTTCAGTGCAGAAGTGCCACAGACGATGATTCTCGGTATCTGAGGGCTCCTCGATCTTGAAAAACGAATAAAACACAATGTTGGATTGGTAGCTGGCGAATAGATATGTTGTAAACAGCCTTTACAGTCTGGTCTCTTTTTTTTTTTGCCACACGAACCATAATGTCATTGTATTCCGCTTGGCGTCTTAGGTAGCTGAAGGAAAGCTCGATGTCATAGCTCGTTAGGTTCCTCGTCAATGCATAATGCAAATGTATACTTATGTGGTATTTTACGCAGGCCACAGTGGATTGGGTAGTCAAGATCTATGCCTGATACATTTCCCTCATGAACCTTTTTAACTTTCTCTGAATGCCTTTGAAGTTTCTTAATATATGACACGAAATCTTTTTTTTTTTTTTTTTTTTTTTTTGCTGGTGGCTTTACGTCGCACCGAAACAGATAGGTATTATGGCGACGATGGGACAGGAAAGGCCTAGGAGTTGGAAGGAAGCGGCCTGGTGTCAAAATGGGAAACCACGGAAAACCATCTTCAGGGCAGCCGACAGTGGGATTCGAACCCATTATCTCCCGGATGCAAGCTCACAGCCGCGCGCCCCTAATCGTACGATCAACTCGCCCAGTTAAAAGATGCTCGTTTGTTCTCGTTCCTGGAATATGGCCCATGTGAGGTGATGCAGACGTCATGCGCATCGACCAATTTCATAAAATGCTCCATAAAACAAATGGCTTATTTTAAACCGTATTTAATGCTCTCGGGACAAACCACCTCCATACTTTTCAAACCAGAGATTGTTTCAGGGGAAAATACAATATTTTTAGCACTTGCTACATTCACTTTCGCCAGATTTGTTGGGCAAATTCTTTTCCTCGTTGGTTTCCTAATTTAAGATTTCTGAGTTTGAAGATGCCTCTCAAATGATCGCCGGTCACGGTAGCATTGTTTACAAAAAAGTCCAGTGACAAATTTTGGGATCGCCCGATTCTTATGACGTAACTCGGATGAAAACTTAGGAACAGAGGCCTACTTCGATCAGCTTGAATTCGTATCTCATGCGTACTTCGAACATTGAACATTCACTGGAAACTTGTGAAACGAAATTCCACTACCTTTAATTTCTCGTGAATAAACCATGACTGGAACTGCGAATGCTTAACATCAGACGAATACATAATACATTCACAACCAACTCAGTTAATGAACACATTTAAAGGCGCGAACCTGGTAGACAGGGGGCAAGAAAGCGATCCTAGCGGCCCGGCATTGAACTTCAATGTTACCACTTTCATAGCGTTTTACGGGCTCTATTTCCAGGCCTTGTATTATAACGTAGGCAACGCTTCCGATAGACAGGGCTCATTGCTTTGTGTGCATTTGTGTAGAGAATATACAGCGCTATCAATCAACTGAGAAGGAAACTACTATAGTCAAGTTCTCAAGAGCATTTAAACGTTTATTGGAGATCTTTTCCGATACGATTTCGCATTTTTCTTACCAAGTGGGGTATACTTCGTGATTATTTGCGTGATTCGCGTAATAAACAGATTTCGCGAGTTCATTTCGCTAAAATACGTTACGGTACGGTACCTGCAAGGTCATATAAAGGCTAGAAAGAAGATATGAAAAATTTCGTGCTTATCGCTATTACCAAAAAATAGGCCCCTATTAATGACATACATATCAAATAGTGTCTGCCCAGAATTTGCCAAATCACGGGCATTAGGTGTCGCAGCCATCAAGTCCTCTATTGTGCAACTTAAAGGACATTTACTACAGTTCATGAAATGGGCTGTGGTTTGGTCTTCACCACATTCACATTGTCTGGATGTGCCAGGAAAGCCCCACTTTACCCTATTGATTCTTGATCTACCAACCCCAGTGCGAAGCGTGTTCAACGATTTCCACGTAGACCAATGTTCTTCGTGTCCTGGGGGGAGATGTTCAATTGGTAGCGTCCAATCAGCAAGTTGAGGATTTCTAGTTCTCCATAATCTCAATCTTGTGGATTGAGCAGATTCGTTTAAATCTTCGGTTGTATTCAGGAAACTCCTCCTAGACCTCAGTCTGCGGTGGGCAGGTTCATATCCATTGAATGGATGTGCACATGCGACAAGTGCTTTAGTTCTCTCATTCATGGATGCAACTTCTCCTCTTATATCTGGTGGGGCGATTCCAGCCAAACAGTAGATTCTATCTCGTGGAGTTGGTCTCAAGCAGCCAGTAATGAGTCGACATGTTTCATTTAGAGAAATGTCAACTTGTTTAGCATGACTTGATCTGTACTAAACAGGGCAAGCGTACTCCGCAGCGGAGTAACACAGAGCCAGGGCTGTAGTTCTCAACGTCTTTGGATGTGTACCCCAATTGGTTCCAGACAACTTGCGAAGGATGTTGTTTCTAGCCGACACTTTCTGCTTGATGTTCATGCAGTGTTGTTTGTAGGTGAGAGCACGATCCAATGTTACACCTAGATATTTAGGTGTTGGGCAGTGATCTAGTTGAGTATCTTCCCATACTACCTGCAATTTCCTTGACGCCTGTCTGTTCTTTAAATGGAAGGCATATACCTGAGTTTCAGATGGGTTAGGCTTCAATTGGTTTCCTCTGTAGTAGTAGGATAGTTCAGAAAGAGCCTCTGATAATTTTTCTTCTACAACCTCAAAGCAGTTTGCTTGAGTAGCAATAGCTCGATCATCCGCATATATGAAGTTTCTGGTGCCAACTGGAAGAGGTTGGTCATTCGTATAGATATTAAAGAGCATAGGGGCGAGAACACTGCCTTGTGGCAAATCATTCTTTTGTTTCCTCCATCGACTTTTCTGATCCTTAAATTCAACGAAGAACCTACGATTTTGGAGAAGATTGCAAATTACTTGAGTCATCTTGTAATCTTTTGTCATGTTGTATAATTTGCGGAACAGTATACGATGATTAACTGTATCATATGCAACAGATAAGTTGATAAAAGCCACCCTTGTGATTTTATGATTTTCATATCCATCTTCGATATACTGTGTCAGATGGAGGACCTGTGAAGTACAACTTTTTCCTTTACGGAATCCTGCTTGCTCTGGAATAAGAAGTGGTTCAATGATCACAGTAAGTCTTTCCAGGATCATCCGTTCTAAGATCTTGTACAGATGACACAACAGTGAGATAGGTCTGTAATTTTTCGGATCATTTGGGTCTTTTCCTGGTTTGAGAATTGCGATTACTCTGGCTTTCCTCCACACACCTGGTAATTTGCAGGTGTTTATAGAATTGTTGTACAGTTCTAGTAACCATTGTTTAGCAACAGGTCCAAATTGCTTAATTTGCTCAACACACATTTCATCTGGGCCGGCAGCCTTACCATTCTTACACTGATTTATTGCTCTGTTCAGCTCAGATAAAGTAAAAGGTTTAGTGAGTGTATCTGTCTCCTGCTCATAATCCCTCTCAATTCCTTTATTCTGAAGCCGACATGGATTTGATGGTTGTCCATTTCGTAGAAGTTGATGTGCTATTTGGTTTGCTGTGACACTGGAATGTGTTGAAGTTTTATTAGGATCACTACTGAGTCGTCTAAGTAATCGCCAAGCTTTTTGACTACGTCTACCCATGTCAATCTCTTCCATCAACCTTAACCACTGTGCCCGTTTTACTTCAGAAATAGAAGAGATTACTTGTTGTCCCATTGTGATGGTGTCATTGCTGAAAGGGTTTTCTTCGAAGAGTTTATGATACTCTGTTAAGAGGGCAGAGGTTTCTTGAGTTAGACCTTGTATGTAGTTTGTTCTACATCCTCTAGGGATTGTACCTCTAGAACACTCCCTGATGATATTATTAAACTGTTCATATGCTTCTGGAATTGGATTGAGTGGTTTGATCTTCTCGTCCAGTAAGTTGGTGAATCTTTCCCAGTTAGCTTTCTTAAAATTATATCTCCTTTTAAAGTAGACCTCTTGAGGTCTAATGGCAGCTACCAGTTGACACATTATTGGGCGATGCTGTGTATTCGGAATAGGAGCACATACAGATTTAACACACTGATGTGCTATCTTTCCGCTCACAAATATTAAGTCTGGATTATAACCCCGCTTCCATCTACCACTGTTAAAAGAAGGGAGCTTGCTATCATGGATAAGAGACAGATGGTGTTCCTCAGCCCATTCTAAAACATTCTCACCACTCTCGTCTTGTTCGTAACCCCAAATACTGCTGTGGCTGTTGAAGTCACCAATGAAGAAAGATACCTTCCAATCATCGAGATTGTTAGATGGCATGAATGAGAATGTTACATTAGGAGGTTTATAGATGGAAACTATAACCGAATTGCTCAATTCCACTGTGATCAATTCTATATCATTTTCTTCTGTAATTGATGTGGAGAGTATCTGGAGATCTGGCTTGACGAAGACTGCACTACCATATCGTCCATGCGGTCTCTCTGCTGCTAATTTCATACCTGGTATTCTAGGACGTGGTTGGTGTACATCCCTGTGAGTTTCTTGTACATATATTACATCACAGTTTGTTGTTTGGCAAAGTTCTTGTAAGAGCTGTTGTTTACAAGTTGACATACCTTCTATGTTTATAGATATGATGGTCATTTTTGGTTCTGAAAAGAACCTTTCCCGACTTATGAATGCCATTCTATAATAGTTGATGTTACTTCTGGATTGGAAAGATCAGCCGGTGTTAACACCTCACCGTTGCCCAGGGAACGCCCGAATGTAAATCATACACTCTTCGGGGAGGCTCTTTCCGTGTTTTGAGGTAATACTGTCAGATTCCTTAGCTGAATAGCCCTCAACACACATCACACGTGCCAAAATAGGCTCTTAGATATGAAAAATGTATTTTAATAGGCATCAATTGAAATGCCATGTTTATGTTCTGAAATTGATAACTCGTTTGCTGCACACGTCACAGACGTTACCATCCGATGTGAAATGGAGAAACTGCTGTAACCACTGTTTGACTTCCGGCATATTGCACCCACTGAGAAATGTTCTCACAGAATGAAATGAAGAGGTCAGTGGACATGGTCACTGGCTTATTTACTGGTGAGGTCCTTAAGAACGTGGCTTACATTTTCCCGATTTTAAGATCTTGTTTGTAAAGTATTTCAAGAATATAGGCTGCTTTTCAGGATACTGGAAACGAGTCAGCAAATATTTTAGTTTATCTGAATAAATTAAAAGCTATTTAATCGATTTTAAAAAGCAGAAATTAGAGGAATATATGGGGTTTAATGGCAATTTAGGCTTTTGTTTTGCTATTGGCTTTACGTCGCACCGACACAGATAGGTCTTATGGCGACGATGGGACAGGAAAGGGCTAGGACTGGGAAGGAAATGGCTGTGGCCTTAATTAAGGTATAGCCCCAGCATTTGCCTGAACCACTGAAAACCACCTTCAGGGCTGCCGTCAGTGGGGTTCTAATCCACTATTTCCCGAATACTGGATACTGGCCGCACTTAAGCGAATGCAGCTATCGAGCTCGGTTTAGGCATTTTTAGCCACTATAGAATCATCGCTTCTAACCCGATAAATACAAAATACAAAACTCTTCCAAGAACAAAATATAAGCTGAGGTCTACACATCATATAGCCTGCGGTAGTGCCGACTTCGTATATGCCGGGAGGAGCCATTCCTTATGCGAGATTATCGTTCTGAGTCCTGTGTAATAAGTTACTAAAACCAAACCAAACGCCATGGCGCAACAGCCCCGAAGGGCTATGGCCTACCAAGCGACCGCTGCTGAGCCCGGAGGCCTGCAGATTATGAGGTGTCGTGTGGTAAGCACGACGAATCCTCTCGGCCGTTATTCTTGGCTTTCTTGACCGGGGCCGCCATTTCACCGTCAGATAGCTCCTCACTTGTAATCACGTGGGCTGAGTAGGCCTCCAACCAGCCCTCAGATCCAGGTAAAATTCCGTGACCTGGCCGGGATTCGAACCCGGGGCCTCCGGGTAAGAGGCTGGCACGCTACCCGTACACCGCAGCGCTGGCTGGCATAGCAAGTTATTACATACAGTAAATAACATTAATAACGTTGCAGGATGGTGATAAACATGTCCGTTAGGCAATCATCAAGGGCAGCGGAAATCATTGGTGTATTGTTAAAGTCTGTCAGTTTTTTCTTAGTGACCCACATACAGTATCTATTAGAGCCAGGAATGCGAGTTCTTTTTTTGTGCTTACTTGAAATTCCCGTCTGGCTTTTGTGTCCTAATGATGTGCAGTTGCGCAATATGTGTTCATTGAGAGATCTGTTATTTTCTCTTGCTAGCTTCATTTCGTACCTTTCATCGTATAGCGATGTCAACTTGAATAATATTTCTGGTAAACTCCAGTTCATTCTGCCCGAGTATTCATAACTGATTGGGTCATTTCAGGAAGCCCACGTCTGTTGAAATCCTACTTTTGAGATGAAATGAAATGTCGTATGGCTTTTAGTGCCGGGATTTCCCAGGACGGGTTCGGTTCGCCAGGTGCAGGTCTTACTGTTTGACTCCCGTAGGCGACCTGCGTGTCGTGATGAGGATGAAATGATGATGAAGACATAATAAACATTAACAGTGAGGAATGGGCACTTTTGAACGTCTAAGTATCCACTGTTCTTTGATAATAAAGCTTTCCTTCACGTGTGGGGTTTCTCAACGCAATAGGTACAAATATTGCTGGGTATTCTTTAAAGTCTAGGGGTACGTGGGGTCGTTTTGATCCTGCTCATTTTCAATAAGATCTTGTTTAGATTTGGTGTTTTTGACTACCACTACACAGAGCTCCCTTTCCGAACTATTCTTTCTAAAATATGTCACTTTGTACCTCCCTTTCACTAAGTATATAAGAATGCTTACTTATGGTACATTGCTCTTGTTTTAACTTTATGTTTAGAAATCTACTCATTCACTTCATCTTTTTACATAGTAGCTGATGTACCCGTGCTTCGCTACAGGATTCTCAGAAAGACTGTCTTTGTGATTTCCCTAATTGAAGTCAGCTTAGGCCGTTACAAGGAAAGTCAGTAGGAATTTAGCGATTAAAAGCAATGCTATCATAAAATACTCGATCAAATGAAAAACCGCACATTTTCTCACTTTTAACGAACAGTACTACGGTGCCGATCTAACAGCACAAAGTTCCAGTGCTGGAATGACCAGACTGCAGACAGTCGTGAACACTCCTCTGCCATTATTCCGTTAAATATGCACACTGCTCATTCCAATCAGTGCATTAGAGTAGGGATTGAATAGTTCGCATGCTATAATGAACCAGTTTGTTACGTACCAGTAGTATCAGAAAATTTACGAACCAAGGAATGACATGCTAAAGAAGAAAGTTAACTAACTCCCCAGCTACTTCCCGCCAATATTCAGACAGGCTGTTATAATAGGTCGACTGGTCGAGTTGGCCGTGCGATTAGGGGCGCGCTGGTGTGAGATTGCATCCGGGAGGTAGTGGGTTCGAACCCCACTGTCGACAGCCCTGAAGATGATTTTCCATGGTCTCCCATTTTCAAAGCAGGCAAATGCTGGGGCTATACCATAATTAAGGCCAGGGCCGCTTCCTTCCCACACGTAGCCCTTCCTATCCCGTCGTCGCCATAAGACCTATCTGTTTCGGTGCGACGTAAAGCAAATTAAGAAAAAATACTCTGTATACAGCAGTAATCGTATCTATCGGAGATGAGTGGCAACAGGAACACAAAACACATCACAACAACCACTGATCAATGTAACGTTATTGTTGACCAGTGTTATGAGCTTTCTGTATTGTAGGCCTTCACATTTAGTTTTCTTTCGACTCTGTGAATTAGGACGTCTTACAAAATTATTTATAGCGTAGACTGTAGTTCCTTATTCCCCGACTTTACGCACCGATTTTCTTCTTTCTTCGATTTTGGCCATCTAAGGACTTCGGAAAATAACCCTGTGCATTTATCTTAATACTTCTTTTCTTGACTTCCAATAGTTCTTCATCCTTACACTTTGCTGTTGCCTCCTCTCTTGTGTCCAGATGTTATTACTTTTCCTTCTCCTGGAAACCATTGAAATGTTGTTCACTCTTCTGAAAGTTGTTCTGTCTTGTATTATATACCGATTTTCATTAAATTCTGTTTACCATTTCCTCGTGACTCGGCGCTGGTATGGACTTAGCAACAAAAATCCAAATTCATGAATATCTCTGTTATCATAGCCGGTACGGTAAAAGTGTATAAGACGTAAATGATCGGAAATTTAATGCCATGTAACTTTAGTTTTGTCGATAGAACACTTCAGTTTTAGGCCTTCCTCTAAACTACCATTTCACTCAGCGTTAATAAAATTATGCATAGCCTAGATTGTAGCGACTTATTCCCCGACTTTTTATACCGATTTTCATTAAGATAGGACCTCTAATAACATAAATATTTCAGAATTAAATTTTTGGCCTTCCCCTAAACTACCATTTCTCTCAGCGTGAATACGATTAGTTATGGCCTAGATTGTAGCTATCTATTCCCGGACTTTTTACATACCAATTTTCATTAAGATAGGACCACTAATAACATAAATATGTGAGAATTAAATTTTAGGCCTTTCCCTAAACTACTACTACTCTCAGCGTGAATTATTTATAGCCTAGATTGTAGCGGCTTATTCCCGGACTTTACATACCGATTTTCATTAAATTCTCTTCAGCCGTTCTCGTGATACGTGTACATGCATACATAAATACAGACAGACAGAAATTACGGAAAATTAAAAAGTGCATTTCCTTGTTGCTATGGACACGACCGATACAGAAATACCACCCTTTTTAATTTCTGAGCAATGTACCGACGAAACTCTTATTATATATATATATATTGATAGATAGATAGATAGATAGATAGTAATTGTTGCATTAATAATGCGCGCGCGCGCGTGTGTGTTTGTTGCTCGGCAATGAAAACCTCGCAATTCCACTCACGAGAAAAGTACGTTTCTCCATCTGTCTTGTGAAGGCTTGCCGCATTGCCTGAGAAGCGGACGGAAGACTCCAATGGTCGAAAAATTGCGCAATCACTAAGCATTGAAAATGCCACGAACAGTTTTCCCGCCATTGCTGACTGCTCACTTTTGGACTTCTTCCGTAAACTTCACTGCGAAGGTGGTTTTCTTTGCCGAGCGGCGATTCTCTTTACGAAATAACTGACTGTACTTTTTAACCTTTTCTTTCGACATATTGATATGCCAAAAAGAACCGATGTCAAAAGAAACACGATATCAAACATGACACTGCCCGGCGCATCAAGAGTACAGTAACGATTGCAACAAATTTTGACTGAGGCTGTAGGCCAGAGCTGGGCTAGAAAATGAGTGGTAGTATGTAGGACAAGTTCAATACAATGGGATTAAGTAGACTATTATACCGTAGTAAGTTCTACATTTTTCTCCTGGCGATGAAAGGTGATACTTTTACCGCTAATAATAATAATAATCGTATGGCCTCAGCTACCGTTTGCAGACATTTCGAATTGACGCCATCTGGCTGTCTGCTCGTCAATTTCGACGTTCCGGTTTACTCTGTCTGCCATCTAGCGGACCTAGAGTAAACCGGATCTCTCTTGGGCGTCTATGGCTGAGATTTAATTAATTTTGTCGGGTAAATACCAAATGTATTACCAGAGATCTTTTACATGCCGACATCGTACGACATGGAGTGTCGAATGGACTTTTTTCCGCCCTTCAAAAATCGTTAATAGAAGTTTGAAAATCCGTCAAAAAATCCGCTGTCCGCTAAAGGAAAAAATATCCGCTGTTCCATTAAAAAATCCGCCAAATTTAGAGCAAAGTCCGCTGAGTTGACAACACTGCTACTCTGAAAATAAACACAAATGTTAGAGATGACTAGCGTACTCCTGCGATTCCCTGAGTTCAACCGGGTCCATACTGTTCTTCATATAAAGAGCCAGTGAGATGTATTTTTTCCTATAGAGCGTGGGTGCAAATTAGCAGAGAATATTTAAAGGCCTACCACAAAACCGACAGGCCCATTACTGTTTATAGCGAGACCGACGCGATTTCTTGAGAAACATTTTCAATGGTTTCTATTGGGTCAAGTGCGATAACAGAGGGTCCATTAAATTATTTGTTGTTTCAAGTAGTAGTGTGCTTCTGTTGGTAGATTTTATTCGATTCATACAGCTGAAATTTCCGTCACCTTTTATTGGTCCTACCTGCGTTACTGGTGCAGTATTTTCTGTTGGAGTTACCTGTATGCTTTCCGTCTGCTCTTTGACAGCAAGGACAGGAACTCTGCATTTGTGTCAGGTTCTTGACGTCACATACGTCAGTACTTGGATTTTATGGAACGATGGCGTTCGAAAACTGATAGTTTAAGGAAAACTGAATATACATTGGAGAACACCGTTGAGATGGTTGGACCAAATCAAACACTTCACTGCGAAACCGCTTTAAACTTTTGACGTCACATACACCGTCATCTCAAGTGTGGTCCAAACTTCGACGTATTTCCGGAGTACAAGGACCATCCTCAGTACCGGGAATTTCCATTGCAGGCCGCATCGTGACAGATGCACCCTGGGTTGCTAACCATTTTGCAGATGTATCCGGTTTCGGGAAGCGGGAGGCAAAACGTCATCTTAGTTTTGCCACTCAAGCTTCAGGGGACTAACGTGCCCGTTACGGAGTGGGAACTCCGCAGCGCTTCAGCGCTTTGTAGGATACGTCTCCCGGACTAGATAATGTCCATAACCAGATGTTGAAACACCTCAGTGAGAATAGTCTTTTCTGTCTCCTTGGGGTGTTCAACCGAATCTGGATAGAGTGTGAGTTTTCGTCACAGTGGCGAGAGGAAGTTACACACCTATTTGAGTAACTAATTGTCTGTGTAAGCTGTTTGAGAGGATGGTGAATCTCCGACATGTGTGGTGCCTGGAGAAAAGGGGACTTTTTTCCGAGTACCAGTGTGGTTATCGATCCGCTCGCTCGACTGCTGAACACTTGGTACGCCTCTAGAGTTCTAACCAGGACGCTTTTCTCCGCAAACAGCATTTGGTGGCTGTTTTCTTTGACTTAGAAAAGGCCCATGACACCACATGGCGATACGACATCCATCACTCCTGCATCAATGAAATTTCCGAGGTAACTTGCCGGTATTTATTGCGAATTTTTGTCCCTCCATCTATCCCGTGTCCGAATAGGGAGTGTATGTTCGCAATAGCACGTTCAAGAAAATGGAGTCCCACAGGGATCGGTTCTCAGTGTCACTCTGTTCGCGATTGCCATAAATGTTATTGTCGCTGCTGCTGGTTCAGCAGTAACACCGTCGCTATATGTAGCCGATTTTTCGCTGCATTATAGCTCTTAAAACATGGCCGTCGCCGAATGACAATTGCAGCGAGCAATTAGGAGAGTGGAACAGTGGACCTTAGAACATGGCCTTCGATTTTCAACAGTAAGGACCTCTGTTGAGCACTTTTGCCGGAAGTGCACTCTTCACTCCCACCCTGAGCTTTATTTAGGGAACGTCGCTCTTCCCGTAGTTGACACCGTTTTCTTGGGCTCGTTTTCGATAGCAAATTATCGTGAGAGCCACACGTGCGGCAGTTACAAGCGAAATTCGCTAAGAAGCTTAATATCTTGAAGTTTCTTAGCGGCACTACTTGGTGGTGGTTGTGGTGGTGGTGGGGGCAGACCGCACGGTGCTCCTACGATTTTATAGGGCACATATTTTATCCAGGTTAGACTACGGCAGTGCAGCATATTTATCCGCAAGGCAAAGCGTCCTAGCCAAACTGAGTAGCATTCACCACAGCGGAGTTAGGTTGGTTACGGGAGCTTTTCGTACAAGCCCCATGGCTAGCCTACTCGCTGGTGTGCCGCCTTTAAACCCGCGGCGCCAGCAAATGCTTGGATAGCAATATCAGATTATTTTGTGTACCTCCGGTTCCTTGTCTTGTCAGACGACCAAGTAGGGTACCTCCATTGATAATACAACGACCTGAAATAATTCTAGATTTGCACACCGGCCCGAAGGAAAACACGGACCCCTCCTTTAATCGGAGACACTTCCTGTCCGTTGTTGCCGGTATCCTGATTCGGTCGTTGTTTTCACGGATGGTCGGAGGGCAGAAGCAGGAATAGGCTGTGCGTTCGTTTTTGATAATAACAGGTATCTTTTTCCTCTACCGAAAATCTGTAGTGTGTACAAAGCAGAAATCTGTGCCATCTGTGAAGCTCTCCGCACACTGTGCGATGAGCGTGGGCAGTTTCTGTTGTGTCCCGACTCCTTGAGCGTGCTACAATTATAGATGTTTCCCTCGGCACCCTCTGGTGCAGCGGATCCAGGACCTGCTGGCCGGGTGTTCGGATGCCGGCACCGGAATTACGTTTATGTGGCTCCCAAGTGGGAAACAAGTTAGCTGATAAGGCTGCCATGGAGGCTGTTACCTTGCCATCGTTGTCTTACAGGGTTCCAGCCGGTGACATTCGCTCTCAGCAGAGACATTTGGTAATGTCCCATTGGGAAATGGAATGACAGGCCGCCACTCTCCCACATAAGCTAAGAGCGATAAAAGGAATTACGAAGATATGGTAGACTTCGCTTCGGGCTTCTCGGAGAGAAGCAGTGGTATTATGTCAAGGTACGTAGAATACAAGGTAGGGATCACGGGAGAGAGGTGCAGTAGCAAAGCAGAGCTGTGACGTCAAGCAGGACCCTCGCGTTGAAGCTGCCCTGAATGAGGTAGAGGTAGTTCGAATAAGAATCGCTGTCCACGCAGAAGCTAGGAGCTAATAATTAGACCTGGGATTTTAAGGCAAATGCCTATTTCGTTCCTTACGAAATAACATGATTTTTGTTAAATATGTTGACGTTTCATGATAAATCCCTTACATTAATAGAGTTTTATAGTGCCCTAAAATGCCTATTTGGACCTTGAGCCTATTTTACTATTTTAGTGCCTAAAATGCCTATTTTCTACATTTAAAATAAAAACCAACTTCTGTAATTATTACAATCACACAATGAACATCCCTGGAACTAGCAGAACATCAGAGGGTGGGTTTTTCACAGAAATGTGCTCTTCCCAGACATCTGTCACCAAAGGAATACTGAGTGAAGGGTGGAGGTGGAGGATTAGCTCAGAAGAACAACGAGCAGGTAGTAAAGGACGTACTGTGTCGAGTGACGGGGTGAGGGGGAGGACTATCTGGGAAGAACAAGGAGCGGGTAATACGAAGGGACATACTGTGGCAAGTCACCAGTGAAGGAACATCTGTTTAAGTGAATATAGTTCATCATGCCTAAAACGAAATCGTCTAAGAGTGCTCTTATACAACAATGGCTTGTACAATTTCCAGGGATGACTTTTGATGGCAAGATTATTTTCTGCCAGTACTGCAATAAACGGGTATGTGCATATATCTTAAATTTCATATTAATCTAAAACTAAGGTTTTGATATTGGCTCCTCTAATTAATTGTAGAGACGTAGCCCAGGCGACCTGGGTTCGATTTCCAGTATCGGCAGTAATTTAGAAATCGATGAGGTCTGGAACGGTGTTGACCCAGCATCGTCAGGACAACTGAGAAGCTACAGTGAGCAGGGGTCACGGAGGCAAGGCAATACGGCTGAGGGATGTATCGTGCTGACCACACGCCACCCAATATCTGCAGGCCATGAGCTGGGCAGCAACCGTTATTGAAAGCCAAGGCCCTTCGGGGACTGTAGTGTTCTTGTTCTTAATGAACTTTAGAGTAATAATGGCTTAATTTAAATAGTTCAATTTTACACATTTTATTCAATAGCTCACCTTTTCTATTCATCATCTTAGTTTCTAATTGACATCACTTTATTGTGTTTTAGATTTCACATGAGAAAAAATGCCACCTTCAGCAGCATGCGGATACTGTCAGTCACAAAGCGAAAGCAGCCATGAAAAGTAACATTAGACAGACTCTGCTCACACAAACTATATCTCCTACAACCCATAATGGTTTCTATGCTGATATGTGTAGAGCCCTAGTTGCAGCAAATATCCCCTGGAATGCTGTGCATATTCTTGTTTTCAGAGATTTTTTACAGAAATACACCAAGCAGCACATCCCATCAGCATCTACATTAAAGAAAGCTACTTACAATGGGGTCATTTTGTCAGTCAGGGAGGATATTGGGGAGTCTTCTTGCATATGGTTGTGTGTGCACGAAACCACCGACTCTGTGGGCAGGTACATTGCTAACCTTATAGTATGAAAACTGAAACCCAATCAGGCATCTACCGCTCACTTTCTTTGCTCTAAACAGCCTGAGAAAGTCAATAGTCAAAGCATTGCATACTTTATCAACAAGGGGATGCAATTGTTGTATCCTGAGAGTGTTGATGATTCTAAAGTCCTTCTCCTTGTCTCCGATGCTGCTTCCTACATGATTTCCACTGCACCTCTCCTCAAAACTTTTTATCCTTCTTTAATTCATGTTACTTGCATGGCCCATGCCTTTCATAGACTCGCAGAAACAGTTTCCTGCAGTAAATACTCTTATTTCAACAATGAAGAAAGTGTTCTGTAAGGCTCCATCAAGAATAGCCATCTTTCGAGAGAAACTCCCCTCCATTCCCCTTCCACCACAGCCAATCATCACCCGTTGGGGTTCCTGGATGGAAGCTGCCCTGTATTATGCAGAACATCTTGAGGAAATCATGACTGTGATAGGCAATTTGCCTTTAACGGACAACTCTGCATGTGTGTCGTCTGTCAAAGAGCTGTTAAATGATTGTTCCAGTGTTCAGAGAGACATTGCGTATATTCAGGCAAATTTTTCGTTTCTTCCAGTCGCCATTACAAAATGGAGGAAAAAGGAAACAGTCTCAAACAGCAATTTTCTCTATTTGAGGAAGCTGAGAATAACATACAGAGTGCTAGGGGGAAAGGTAGGGGATAAAATAAGAGACAAGTGGTCTAGTGTACTGCAGAAGAACCCAGGTTATTCAGTGCTGAAAAGGGTACATCAGGTAATGGATGGAGAAAAGGTAGACTTACCAAGTGAAATTGAATTGAAAAATGTAGGTAAATTTCCCTATGCCCCTCTAACATCTGTGAGTGTGGGGCGCTCTTTTTCTGATTTCAAAATTATTTTAACAGACAAAAGACACCGCCTTACTGTGGAAAATTTGGAGAAGATTATTGTTATGTACTGTAAAGCAAACTGCGAATGAACGTACTGTAGGAATGTTCCTCACAAATAATAAACACGTACTCCATTCGCGTTTACACCGTTATTGGATGCCTACAGTGCTGTAATTGTGTACAGTGATTTTAGTATTAAGGTTTTAGATCAGTACTGATAATGATATATCATATAATCCATAACTTTTTGACACATAACTTTTTAATATTGTTTTTTATAAATGTCTTTTTTATTCTGTCCTAATTTTGCAGTTATTTCGGTTAAGAATAGGGATACCACGTTTGTTAAAGTAAAAGAGTATCACGTTACAGTTTAAGTGTATATTGTAATATTTTAAAGTCTATTTCCTGCCTATCCACACATTTTAAAAACATATTTTAAGTGCCTATTTTCTCTTTTAAAAGCTATATACTTGTTTTAAAAGCCTATTTTAGGCGCCTTAAACTAATTTTTTTAGAGCCTAAAATCCCAGGTCTACTAATAATACACGATAGTAACATATCTGTGGTGCGTAGGAAACTGTGTGCGTTTATTTTATGTGATAAAACGTAAGAGCAGTAATAGTGCACACTTTTCAGTATGATTTGTTGTGCCATTGCAGGTTGCACAAATCATAGCAGGCACGCGAAGGAACGAAACATGCACTTTCATGTATACCCTGACCTATTAACAGCATACTTTGTTGTGGAAGACACTGCCAAGTTTTGTAAGTTGTTGTAAAAGGTGTACCTTAGCTATCAGAACCTTCCTGACACTGTTTTTTTGGACAAGTTGTGTGACATATGGTGTGTGAGTCAGATTCCGTTTGTTCAACAATCCGTTTGACCTAAATAAATGGTGGCAGTAAGAAATAATCAAGACATTATTGAAAGCTATCTCTCTCAGCTTCGAGGGTTCGGAATATTTTATGACCATCCTCTTCCGACATCTGTGATGCAAAGGGTCAAATCATTGCTTCTCAGCCTCAATGTTTCCGAGGCGATAAGAAACTCCAAATGTTTTCCGGAAGATTATGACACATTACGTCCAGATATGTTATATGCTACTGATGAAGTCGATCAAAACTCGGATATCATGTGCCAGTCTAAGGCGAGCGTTGAGCCCACATCATCCTATTCTTTAGCAGATATTGATCAGGGGTCCGTTAAAGCCCTCGGAGAGCTAGTAGAACAGTTCGGGGACAGTCGCGAAACCAAGAATCGTGATGAGCTTCTTATAGACTTCACTGGCTATATAGCTTTTAGGGTAAGGAAGAAGAACCTCGATATAGAAAGCGATTATGGAAATGAAATGGCGTATGGCTTTTAATGCCGGGAGTGTCCGAGGACATGTTCGGCTCGCCAGGTGCAGGTCTTTTGATTTGACACCTGTAGGCGACCTGCGCGTCGGGATGGGGATGAAATGATGATGCAGACGACACACACGCCCAGCCCCAGTGCCAGCGAAATTAACCAATGATGGTTAAAATTCCCGACCCTGCCGGGAATCGAACCCGGGACCCCTGTGACCAAAGGCCAGCACGCTAACCATTTAGCCATGGAGCCGGACAGCGATTATGGAAAGAAAACAGGTCAGTCTACAGGGGGTGGATATTACACAAGTGTCCAAAAGTTAAGCATAATCACTAAACGAGGCCATGCCGCCTGATAGGAATGTCAAACGGATTGTTGAACAAACGGAATCTGACTCACACACCATAGGTCACACAACTTGTCCAAAAAAACAGTGTCAGGAAGGTTCTGATAGCTAAGGTACACCTTTGACAACAACGAACAAAACTTGGCAGTGTCTTCCACAACAAAGTATGCTGTTAATAGGGTGTATGATTACCCCTAACGGCCACACATGCTTCGTAGTGATGTGGCATGCTTTCTATTAGATGGTCCAAGAGCTCTTGTGGCAGTCGATCCCATTCCTCCGAAAGGGCAATGCGAAGGTCTTGACGGGTACTTGGTGGAGGCTGACGGGATGCAATTCGCCTCCCCAATGCATCCCAGGCATGTTCTATAGCATTCAGATCCGCAGACCTCGGTGGTCAGTCCATGCGATGAATGTCTTCCCCAGCCAGAAATGCATCCACCAGAGCAGCGCGGTGCGGTCGGGCATTATCAACCATTAAGAGGAAGTCTGGACCAACCGCACCTCTCGAACATATGGTCTTAGTACATCATCCCTGTATCTCCGAGCGTTAACAGTATTCCTCGGACCACCCATGAAGATGTGCAGGTCCGTACGACCATTCAACACGATGCCGCTCCACACCATGACGCCATCACCACCATACTGGTCCCGTTCCACGATGTTCCTGTGGTTGTATCGGCTACCCGGTTCTCTCCAGATTAAGGGGTGCGACGGGAATCGTTTTGCAAACCGAAGCGGGATTCACCTGTGAAGAACACATGCCTCCATTTAGTTATGGTCCAGTTTCGATGTTGACGGCTCCACAGTAAACGGGCCCGTCTCTGTGCTGAAGTGAGCGGGACGCACACCGCTGGACGTCGGGCAAACAGCCCTGCTGTTCTGAGCCTCCGTTACAGAGTTTGCCGGGAAATGGCAACCCCTGAGACGGCTGCAAGCTCCGCCGACAATTGTCTTGCAGGTGCACTCCGATTTCGTCGGGCGGTTAAAGCCAGATATCGGTCCTGCTGTGGGGTGGTTACCCTTGGTCGACCTGGTACTGGCCTACGACTAACATCTCCTGTGTCTCGAAATCGTCTCCAAAACCTGGAAATGACACTTTGTGGCACATTCAAGGATACGGCGACTTCGGTCTGTGTCTGGGTTTCTTCCAGGTGGCCGAGTATTCTAGCCTGCAAAACGGGGTCCAAATGGCGTCGTTGTGCCATTATGTTGTCACGTTCACCACGAGGCTGCACTCCACACACTATAACAGGGCAATCACGACTGAGGGAATATGGGGCGCATACACTGGCTGTGTTTACTTTGCGGTTACGCTGCTACTCAAAGCAGGTAACAATCCTTTCCTATACAGAGCGAACACGTAAGTTTTGTAGGTGCATATGTCGTGCGATTTGTGGTCTGTTCCCTGTTGCCCTGCTTACTCGCAACTTAAGCTTAACTTTTGGACACTAGTGTAGATTTCAAAGACGTCTAGAGACAGTTTGATGCAGCCTACAGAGAGATCGTACATCACGCTAGTGCAGATGCAAAAAGAGTTCAAATTTTACCACGGGAAAGAACTGAAAGAGGGTTCTAACATCATCACAAACCTTACGGATATCCTGAAGAAGAAATTCCCCGAAATTTATGGGGTTGCAATTGCTTCGCGAGAAGGCGTTCTTTTATTCAAGTGGAAGCTTTAAACAAAAGTTGGACATTCAAGACACCAGGTAAAGAAGGAAGAAAAGCAAAGCAATTCCACTGATGCTATAGATAAGTGTGATAACAGTTTTTTTTAGAATATAAGCTTTATTCTTTGTGTATAGCACACTTGTTAATTATGAAAGGCCGTTTATTATGTTGTATATGAAACCAGTGCTGACAATATTAATGATATACAGGCTCATTAATTTATATAGCCTGTCTTATGTTAACGTGGAATTTGTCAGTTGCTTGCACTTGGAGGAGAACTGTTTGTGTTGTGGACAGTCTAGTTTCCTGACATTTGCTGTTTGTGTTGTTGACAGTGCATATAGTTTCCTAATATTGTTTGTAGCAACTGACATTCTTCTTGCAGTCATCAAGCTTTAGTGTTCGAGTCCGTAACAATTAGAGCCCCGTTGTTATTGTTAACATAGATGTTGAGAAGATGAACATATGAAATGGCCATCCCATTGCGATCACAGTCATAGCATTGTTACAACCTTTTATACAGATCGAAATACTTCAGAAACGCTGCTTGATTCACACTGTATTTGATCTCCCATTATTACTGTAATGTAATAGAGAAGTGGAATGCCTTTTCTGAGGTGATGTTAAAATACCAATGAAGTTCTCTTATCTCTAACTTGTGGCTAAAACAGAATAGCTTACAGCTGTGTATTACCTCATAGAGAAGACGGGGCGCTGAGGGTTCTGGATAACGTCACCGACATCCAAGCGTGGTGGGGAGACCTTACGTATTATGTTGTTTTCGGATTGGCCATGGCGTAGTAACGCACTCCTACCTACTGAAGGGTTGACGCCCCCCGGTGTGTACTTGCAGCGGTCATGTAACCGTGGTACACATCCTTCGGTGTGCGTGGACCTGGCCGATCTTCGCCGTCGTCTAAAACTTCCGAGACCCATTTCCCTCATCCTACGAGATGATGAGCAGTCACCAGACCTCGTCATCCGCTTTATGAGGGATAGTGGTGTGTGTGTGTGTGTGTGTGTGTGTGTGTGTGTAATGTCCTTTGTATTAGTGTACGTTTGTTAAATACGCTTATATCCCATTGACTCTGTTTTAGTTCGTGTTTGCGTGGATGTTATTTTAACTTCTAACTTGAATGATATGTATATCTGTACTTCAATAATAATATAATAATGTTATTTTCTTTACGTCCCATTAACTACTCTTTTACGGTTTTCGGAGACGCCGAGGTGCTGGAATTTAGTCCCGCATGAGTTCTTTTTACGTGCCAGTAAATCTACCGACACGAGGCTGACGTATTTGAGCACCTTCAAATACCACCGGACTGAGCCAGGATCGAATCTGCCAGGTTGGGGTCAGAAGGCCAGCGCCTCAACCGTTTGAGCTACTCAGCCCGGCTATCTATACTTCAAGGCAATGCCTTATTCCATTGTAATCTTATTTTATTAGAAAATACGGCATTGCGAATTAGATCCACTGATTATTTTAATCTCATAGGTCCTAATCATTTTTCATCATTTATTTTAAACTCTAATCAGTGGATACATTTCGAAATTTTCGTTACATCTCGTACCATTAGGGGCCGATGGCCTAGCTGTTAGGCCCCTTAAAACAACAATCATCTTTATCTTCAAACTTTACTCAGACTAGCAGTTTACACTTCCTTAGTAATGATGAAGATGGAGTTGTAAGATTATTATTATTATTATTATTATTATTATTATTATTATAATTATTATTATTATTATTATTATTAAGCCTAGTTAATATCTATTTTCGTTTTTATATCTACGCAAGCAATTCAATAAGTATCTGCAATTTTGCTCTAATTGTCTTTAGGTTGGCTCTATGGCGTTGTGTGCTCATCAGCCGCTAGATGGCATCGTTGTCTACGTCTGTGGTAGGTTTCGGCACTCCCGCCTGGATCCCTCGCTGCGCTCCTTATACCGGCCTTGACAATCGGTTGTGAAGCCCAGCGTAAAGCTGTGATTGGAACGTTTCACCGTAATACCGCTGGAGCGCTGGCCTCCTAAGTCACTGACAGGAAGCTGTATACCGCAAATTACTGCATTTCCAGTTTTATTTATATTGTTTTGCTGTCGTAAATGTTCGCAATGAGGTGTTTGTTGGCTTGATATTGATAGCTGATAGTTATGCGCTAATCAGTTCATTTTTTATTGTGTAGTGTGGTGATCTAATTTTTTAAATTGTGTTTACAAATCTTGGAATGTGCAATATCATTTTGCGAGTTTTTGTATTTCGAACAGAAATTTTCTGCAAACGAAAAGTGATTTCTCACCGTAACTTCGTCCTAAATAAGAATTTTGATTTATGCGCTAATTCGTTTTTTTAATTGTGTGGTGATTTGCTTTTCTTTAACTGTATTTGGAAATATTCGAATATATATTGTTGTGTGCCTTTTTGCACTTCGAACAGGAAAAAAAGAGAGCAAAGGGACACTATCATTTTACGAATTCTCTGTAGACCAGGACAAAACTACGTAGTGGCTCAAAGCAATTAGCACGGTCATCATAGTTTTCCGTTTCTATTTCGGGTACTTATCTTCTTTCTTAATCCGTTTACCCATCCAGGGTTGGTTTTTCCCTCGGACTTTGCGAGGCATTCCACCTCTACCACCTCAAGGGCAGTGTCCTCTTGCGTGAGACTTTGGGTCAGGGAATACAACTGGGAAGGATGACCAGTACCTCGCCCAGGCGGCCGCAACTGCTATGCTGAATAGGGGCCCTTGTGTTGGGGATGGGAAGATTGGAAAAGATAGACAAGGAAGAGCGAAGGAAACCACCCCCACATTTTCCTGTAGAAGTGGGAAACTAAGAGACCACTTCGAGGATGGCTGAGGTGGGAATCGATCCTCCCCTCTGCTCAGTTGACCTCCTGAGACTGGGTGGACCCCGTTCCAGCCCTCTTACCACTTTTCAAATTTCGTGGCAGACCCGGGAATCAAACCCGGGTCTCCGGGAGTGACAGTTAATCACGCTATCACGCACGGATATTTATTACCCCTAAATTTTCTTTCATTGAATAATCCTTTTATCGGAGTCATTTTTACACCACATTTTTAACCAAGATAATCTGAATTTGAACATTTAAACACAGACAAGTAGAAACCATTATTGAATTTGTATTTAAAATTATTTTTGTTTTGCTAATTGTTTTACGTCGCACCGACACATACAGGTCTTAAGGCGAAGGTGGGATAGGAGTGGGAAGGAATCGGCCGTGGCCTTAATTAAGGTACAGCCTGGTGTGAAAATGGGAAAACACGGAAAACCATCTTCAGTGCTGCAGACAGTGGGGTTCAAACCCAGCATCTCCCGGATACAAGCTCACAGCTGCGCGCCCCTAACCGCACGGCCAGCTCGCCCGGTATTTAAAATTCTTTCGCTAAGTATAAATGAAATATAATCTGAAACTATATATATCATTTGGACGTGTTTGAGTCAAAATATTTGTTATCCATACACCGATAATAGAAAAAAAGTAAGACTTTTATGTTTTGTACATTCACATCAGAAGACAAAAGTGTTGTGGTAAATTCTGCTGTGTATCTAAATGCTATGGATAATAAAAGTGATTACTGTTATTCTTCACAGTTAAGGAACGTCAGTTGGACTACTCCATCTCTCCGCAGTTTCATTTCACGACATTATTTTGGCAAATATCAACGAAAGAAACCTTTAGGATTAATCATTTTAACAGCATTAACCTGTATAGCATTCTCCATACCTCTAAATTACGATAAATCGGCAATCAAAGTCAATATCTTTTCCATAGAGGACTAAGTATTTCTACCGCACCAAGGTCTATATATATATATACACAGGTCTGGTCACGCTCCCAGTCATAGTAGAGGGCGATGGTTATACAGTGCAGTGCAGTGAAATTAAGTTGTCGTGGGTTATTGTGTCGCTCCAAATTGTAGAAGTCATTCATTTAAAGGGGCTAGGGTATTTAGGTTTCCGAAAGATACGAACGAGGGCAAAGTGGGTTCAAAATTGCCGACGTCATAACTTACAGCCCACGGAACATTCGCAGCTGTGTGAGGTTATTATAACCTTTGCTAGATAAAAATAAATAATCATCAAGTTTAATTATATTTACTTTTGTGGTGTATTGGTTAGTGTGATTAGCTGGGATCGATTCCCAGCTCTGCCATGAAATTTGAAAAGTGATACGGCGACTGGAACGGAGCCCATTCAGCCTCGGGAGATCAACTGAGTAAAAAGGGTGTTCGATTCCCGCCTCAGCCATCCTCGAAGTGGTTTTCCGTGGTTTTCCACTTCTCCAGGCAAATGCCGGGTCGGTACCTAAATTAATACCACGCCCGCTTCTTTCCTCTATCTTGCCTACTCTCCAATCTTCCCATCCCCCGACAAGGACCCTGTTCAGCATAGCAGGTGAAGCCGCCTGGGGGAGGTACTGGTCCTCCTCCCCTGCTTTATTCCCCGACCCATAGTCTCACGCTCGAGGATACTAACTTTGAGGCGGTAGAGGTGGGATCCCTCGCTGAGTTCGAGGGGAAAACCAACCTTGGACTGCAAACGGATTAAGAAAGAAATAATTGGGTAAAATTTGCATAACTTATTCAACTTATTATTGTATAAAATGTATATCACCGAGCAAGCGGCTGCGGGAAAAAAAGCCATTTCTCCGAGGGAATGACTCGCAGTTTGCTTCAAGTATGTAAGGTAGAAGAACATTCGGGAGATATGGGTTCGAACCACACTGTCGGCAGCCCTGAGGATGATTTTCCGTGGATTCCCTTTTTCACACCAGGCAAAAGTTGGGGATGTACCTTAATTAAGGCCACGGTCGTTTCCTTCCCTCTCCTAGCTCTTCGCTCTCCCATCGTCGCCATAAGACCTATCTGTCGGTGCGACGTGAAGTGAATTGTAATAAAATTGTCAAAAAAGTTTATAGCAGTAAACTTGTGTCATCCGTGGCGGTGCGGCTCTTTCTTTTTTCAGGCACACCCGCAATAGATGTGAGCTGCATGTACCATTTCGACCACATACCATTCTTAAATTTCCCGCAGTAGGCTACCTGGAATCGAACCCGGACGCCGAGGACGGCAGTTAATTACATCAACCGTTACACTACGAAGGCAGTTCTCTAATATACGCCTTTATTCCTGTTACTAGAAATGTAGCCTAAATTGCTGGCTATAATATTTATTATAATAGGCCTAATGTTGTGTTAGACCTTAGCCTGTATGTAATTATTTAATTTTAACCGTTCACACTTCTGTAATCATATTACTTTGTTCATGCTTAGGTACCCTAAATTAGGCCTACTGGCTGAAAAATTGATAATTTTGTCATATAGTCTTCGTAATGCCATTGCAATTGCTCTCAGTATATGAAAACTGAGTGCTTATGGATGATAAAATATATGAATTAGCATTATTTTACAATTCGCTGGTTATGGTAAAACTATTAATTACATGTAATCAAAGGCAAAAATCTCTTTTTAACAGCCTTTTTTGTTCTTAAATCCATGTTTAAATCCGAAACTCGCTTGTATCCAACACGGAAATACTGTGGGGAACGCCCAGACTTAGTCCCAATTAGGCGGCTTCTTGTGCGTGTCCTGACCTTGGCAAATGCAAAGACTTAAGGTCTATTTACACTTAGCAGTGACTTGACCGTGACGTGACCAGAGCGTAATCCCACCGCCCGTGATGTCACCGTGCTTTCCATTCATACTATAATTTGGCGTGATCGGCATCAGTCAGTGTTTTCTATAGTACAACAGAAAAGGGCGAAACTCTCAAAAACTGAGTTATGGATGATTGCTCTTGTTTTGGATAGAGAGGATGAAGAGGAGGAGCAACAAGTGAGAAAACGGAAGTGGGTTCATTAGGCCTGGAACAAGAGGAGAACGGAAGGGGAATATGCCACTCTTTATAAGGAATTGATGGACGATGGATCAAAGTTTCACGAATACTTTAAAATGTCAGAGAATGCATTTAACATTATGTTGAGCAAACTGGAAGTCAACCGGAAAAAGCAGGACACAAAATTGAGAAAAGCCATTTCTCCCAGGAAACGACTCGCAGTTTGCTTGAGGTATGTAAGGAAGAAGAGCATTACAATATAAACTTTGAAATTTAATTTGGAAACAATAAAAATACATTTCAACTTCAACTAGGTGTACACATATTTTGAATTATTTCTATAGGCCTACAATGATTTGTTCTAAATTTAAACTGAAGTGGTATGTTACAAATATTTGGTCTGTTATGTTCTTAGGTCATCAGCCCAGAGGCTGGTTGGATCCTCAAATAGCACCACCAAAGGCTATGCTGTTATAGGGAAACTGCAAAAACCAATGGCAGAGCCCAAATGAGGCGTACTAGGCAAGATGAGGAGTGAGGTAGTTTGCCATTGCTTTCCTCACTGGACTAGAAGGTGCCACTGTAGCTCGACTGATCCTATGAGCAACACCTTTCATATCACTCAGACACTAGTTGTGCCCCAAATGTCATTACTCAGCACCACACACACCCCAGCAGCTTCCATATTGTCAGAGCCATGGATGAGACTGGGACTTCGGTGGAAGCTACGCTTTGCTCTGGCCTGTGCCAAGAGACGGATGCAAAAATACTGCATCTATCAAGAAATGGCAACAGGCGGAAATATTTGGTAACATAAATTATTATTTTAATCAAAGTTTACGAAAAACATGTTCATACTTTAAAGCACTTATCTGTAAGAATGTATTTTGGTTCAATTTCAGTTTCGATATGTATTTATTCCTGCCCGAAATACTCAAAATACTGTTGCACTGAATAGTTCAGGGAAGTTGCCGGTTGCCTTTGACCAGTTGTTAACCCTTGATTTTCATGCACTACAATAGAAGGAGGCTGTCCAGAGTATGTTGGGATAGAGTAATGAGAATGAAAAACTGCGGATGATCCTGCACTTGGCTCTTTTCCCATGAGCATTTTAAGCTCGTACTTTTGCACAGCGGCAAATATAGCGTAATGCCAGTAACGTGGGGGCAGTTTTTTAATGCTGGAGCTATTCCTGATAAAAAGGCGTCAACAGGATCTGGTGATTGGATTGATGGAGATCCCATACTTTCCTTTTCTTTTAGAAAATACTCCAAAACAGTAGCGGCGGCACTTTTAGGAGGTCGAGTATCGTAAGGAACCTGTTTGTGTTGGAGTAGACAACGTGTGACAAGGGTCTGCTCATTCGCTGGACTGTCGACTTGTGTAGAAAGTTGTCTCATTGTTGCCTGTATTGTAATTTTCATCATCATCTCCTGATAGGTCCTGGTTTCCTACATCATCACCAACGTTGCTCCTGGTCTCCCTCGTACTGAAAAATTCTTTCAAAAAATTCAGCTGCTCTGAATATTTGTGGATTTTCCCAGATTTCGCCTTTTGACCACTCACAGTAGTATTCTTCCTTAGAGACTTCCTAAACTTGTCCCTTATGCTGCCCCATCTGGTTTTACAAGACTGCCCTGAAAACAAAATCACTGGCTATATTGATTTATATTTATTAAATCATAAACACATCTGTAGGTTCTGTTATAGGAAAATATACATCGAACTGTAGACACACATGAATTAGAGCATAAAAACACAAAGTAATTTGTATTCCTCGTAAATATGTTTATTGCTATTGGTTTTTTCTTGCAGGCATTTGGCCACTGGGGATACGCTAAACACGATTTCCTTTAGCTATCGCATGGGTCATAGTACAGTTTACAAGATCGAGCGAGAAACCTGTAAGATTATCACTGAAAATCTGATGGAAGAATTGTTGCCTACACCAACAGCAGAAATGTGGAAGAACATAACTACTGATTTTTATGATAATGGAACTTTCCTAATTGTATTGGTGCTTTGGATGGTAAACACGTTGTTATCCAGGCCCCTCCGAACTCTGGATCATTAATAACAAAAAACCATTTTCCATTGTTTTGCTGGCTGTTGTGGACGCTCACTGCAACTTTATTGCAGTCGATGTAGGGGCGTACGGTAGGAATAGTGACGGGGGAATCTTTGCTAATTCAAATTTAGCTAAAGCACTTCAACAGAGGTCGTTGAATGTGTCAGAGAAATCTGTGATACCAAATGCACATATTAAAGTTCCGTATGTAATCAATCAATCAATCAGTCAATGCTGATCTGCATTTAGGGCAGTCGCCCAGGTGGCAGATTCCCTATCTGTTGCTTTCCTAGCCTTTTCCTAAATGATTTCAAAGAAATTGGAAATTTATTGAACATCTCCCTTGCTAAGTTATTCCAATCCCTAACTCCCCTTCCTATAAATGAATATTTGCCCCAGTTTGTCCTCTTGAATTCCAACTTTATCTTCATATTGTGATCATTCCTACTTTTATAAACGCCATTCAAACTTATTCGTCTACTAATGTCATTCCACGCCACCTCTCCGCTGACAGCTCGGAACATACCACTTAGTCGAGCAGCTCTTCTTCTTTCTCTCAGTTCTTCCCAACCCAAACATTGCAGCATTTTTGTAACGCTACTCTTTTGTCGGAAATCACCCAGAACAAATCGAGCTGCTTTTCTTTGTATTTTTTCCAGTTCTTGAATCAGGTAATCCTGGTGAGGGTCCCATACACTGGAACCATACTCTAGTTGGGGTCTTACCAGAGACTTATATGCCTTCTCCTTTTTCCCTACTACAACCCACAAATACCCTCATAACGATGTGCAGAGAACTGTACCCTTTATTTACAATCATATTTATGTAATTACCACAGTGAAGATCTTTCGTTGTATTAAGACCTATGTACTTACAATGATCCCCAAAAGGAACTTTCACCCCATCAACGCAGTAATTAAAACTGAGAGGACTTTTCCTATTTGTGAAACTCACAGCCTGACTTTTAACCCCTTTTATTATCATACCATTGCCTACTGTCCATCTCACAACATTATTGAGGTCATTTTGCAGTTGCTCACACTCTTGTAACTTATTTATTACTCTGTACAGAATAGCATCATTTGCAAAAAGGCTTATCTCTGATTCCACTTCTTTATACATATCATTGATAGGTCCAATAATACTGCTTTGAGGAATTAATACTGCCTTGAGGAATTCCCCTCCTAATTATTACAGGGACAGATAAAGCTTCGCCTATTCTAATTCTCTGAGTTCTATTTTCTAGAAACATGGCCACCCTTTCAGTCACCAATTTTTGGCAGTAGTCTCCCATGACTACTACATTACTAGTAAGGTCCTTCAATTTCTCCTTACTTCCACAGCTATTTCTAACTCTATTTATTTCCAACCTGCACCTCCTTCTTAGGCTCTTTACTTCTCTGTTATAATATAGTGGATCTTTACCATTCCTTACCACCTTTAAATGTACAAACCTTTTTTCACATTCCTCAACAGTTGCTTTAAACCCATACCAGAGTAAGGTATCAAATGCCTTCTATAGGTCAATCGCTGTACAGTCCAATTGACCTCCTGAATCCAGGATAGCTGCTATATCTTGCTTTAATCTTACAAGTTGAGCTTCAGGGCCTTCTATCGAACCAGTTATTTCGCAAACATGTATAATATAATTAGAAAGAATGCTTTCCCAAAGCTTACATGCAATGCATGTCAAACTGACTGGCCCCTGTAATTTTCAGCTTTATGTCTGTCACCCTTTCCTTTATACACAGGGGCTACTATAGCAACTCTCCATTTGGTATAGCTCCTTCATGCAAACAATAATCGAATAAGTACTTCAGATATGGTACTATATCCCAACCCATTGTCTTTAGTATATCCCCCGAAACCTTATCAATTCCAGCTGCTTTTCTAGTTTTCAACTTTTGTATCTTACTATAAATGGCATTGTTGTCATAAGTAAATTTTAATACTTCTTTAGTATTAGTCACCTCCTCTATCTGGACATTATCCTTTTAACCAACAGTCTTTACATACTGCTGACTGAATACTTCTGCTTTTTGAAGATCCTCGCATACACACTCCCCTTGTTCATTAATGATTCCTGGAATATCCTTCTTGGAACCTGTTTCTGCCTTTAAGTACCTACTGTATACATACTCTTCCATTTTTCACTAAAATTTGTATGACCGCCAGTTATGCTTGCCATCATGTTATCCTTAGCTGACTTCTTTACTAGATTCAATTTCCTAGTAAGGTCCTTCAATTTCTCCTTACTTCCACACCTATTTCTAACTCTATTTATTTCCAACCTGCACCTCCTTCTTAGGCTCTTTACTTCTCTGTTATAATATAGTGGATTTTTACCATTCCTTACCACCTTTAAATGTACAAACCTTTTTTCACATTCCTCAACAGTTGCTTTAAACCCATACCAGAGTATGTTTACATTTTTATTTGCAGTTTTCCACCGGTCATAGTTACTTTTCAAAAACTCCCTCATGTCTGTTTTATCAGCCATATGGTACTGCCTAATAGTCCTAATTTTAATATCTTCCTTTCTTTCACATTTATTTTTAACTGCCAGAAAAACAGCTTCGTGATCACTAATACCATCTTTTACTTCGGTTTCGCTATAGAGCTCATCTGGTTTTACCTGCACCACATCCAGAATATTCTTCCCTCTAGTTGGTTCCATCACTTTCTGAATCGGATGCCCTTCCCATATTAACTTATTTGCCATTTGTTGGTAATTCTTCCTGGCGTTCGCATTACCTTCCCAATTGACATTTGGTAAATTGAGATCACCCGCTACAATCACGTTCCTTTCCTTATCGTTTCCTACATAGCTGACTATCTTATCAAATAATTCTGAATCAGCGTCTGCGCTCCCCTTTCCCGGTCTGTACACTCCAAAGACATCAAGTTGCCTATTATCTTTAGAGATGAGCCTTACACTTAGTATTTCATGTTTGATCAAATCCATAATTTTGGCAAGGCAAAATCCGCGCGGTCAGAACAAATCACACGGTGCTGTGTGGTGTGGAGAATAGTATCCCAAACGGTTGCAAATATGGGAGGGCTCCTGGTCTGGTGTCAGCTCTATCACAAAGTACTCTGGACATGTAGCCTAAATGGAAAATATTGAGTGTGGTGACGGGATTTCCCAATTAGTGAAGGAAAGAATAAGAGCTGAATGTAAAACTCTTAGACCAACAGAGAGGAGTGTAACAGTGATTGCCGATTAACCGGCTAATTAGGCACGGCTCCTCTACGATCGAACCAGTGACAAGTTCCTTTGCGTGCTTAATGCTGAAGGTGTATGCCGCACAGATGTTGGAAAATCTCCTGCTCTCGCGAATAAACTATTGTGTTTCAAAACGTTCCCTATTCCTGCTGTCTACTTCCTCGTTAAAGGCTTTCTCCGATGTATTCCTTTTAATTCAGAAATAATTAATGCCGTTGACTGACAATCATAGAGCCAATTATTATATGTTTGAACATTTTGGAGAGGGAAAAGTGAGAACCTGTGTGACTCATCCATGTAATCCCAGTCGTGAACTTCTTTTCAGTTTTGACTATTACCATGTTATAACAAATGTGAGATCCCAGTTCCTAGACAGAGAAATGACAACAATGGCATCATCACCTCCAAATATGTGAAAGAAGATTATCGCCTCCAGAGAGACTTGACATTCAAGCCTGATCCGTATTACGAAAAAACACATCGAACAGAGGAATTTGGAAAAGGTGAATGTTCTGCTGTACAACTATTTGCCCAGCGGTTACTGCTGCTATTCGCTTCATGAAAGAGAACCATGCCCTTTTACAAACACAAGTTTAGACTTTTCAGACGCGGAATCGACGGTGCGCTTCATGGTATAAAATTGACAAATTTTTCACATTCCACGACTTCACTGACAGAACTCAGCAAATTCGGCAAAACAATCCAGATTGTGAGCAGATTCATCAGCAAATAAAATACTACAATGGTTGAATGATGAAGTCGAGTGCGTTAAAATAATTCAGTTGTAATCAAAACGTGAAAAACTGAAGTGTCTGACTAATGAGACGGCAGATGCCGTCTCGCTAACTATGAAATCTTTAGTGGAATGTGTGTGTTATCTGTTACAAAATGGGTTATTTTATTGTCTCACTAGATGATTTTCTGGAGACGCAATAGAAGCTCTGTTTAGTGCAATGAGATAGGGTGGTGGATGTAATTACATGACTGCGTTATGTATTATAAAACGTATCCTGAAATTTGCTCATGAAGAAAGGGTCAGCGAAATAATGGTAGAAAATTTTGTGCGTCCACTCATGGTAAAAAAAATAAGAAAAGGACCGGAGAGGTGCTCCGTTGCTCGTGCCAAGAAAATTCTGACATTTTTCCGTACCATGCAGCCGTGGGACGATCCTGGTACACCGTCAGACCACAAAAAACGGATTACGGAACGGTGCTCTTCCTTGTGCAAACAGAGAGTGGCGCGGCCATCTGTACGTCGCAACAGCGCAAGCTGTACTGATCTGATAACGCTGAAACCTATCAGAGACGTAGACAACGGTTCCATCTAGCGGCTGGTGAGCACATACCGCCATAGAGGCAACCTAAAGACAATTAGAGCACAATTGCAGATATTTACTGTAATTGGGACATCCTGTAGGTGATAAATATATTCTATTCTATTTGCCCTCGTACATTTGTATCCATTGCTACATATTGACTTCTATTAGACGCTACCTCCTTCATATTTGAAAAATAGTTTCTCAGGGTTTGTTGCTAAAAATTAATTTGGAGTTTGAGGAAACCTTTAAGCCCGTGAAAACAGTAGATAATGCTAGAAACAAGTACGTGCATACTACCAGCTCGACCCCGAAGGGGATCTTGGCGGTATCAAGTTATCTGGTAGCAAATTCTGTGTTTCTAGATTGCGTGGAAGTGCCTCTCGTTTACTACGGATCTGCTTTCCTTTCTGTGGCATGATCGTGTCGGTGAGTGCTGTCGATTTTGTCGCGTGGACCAGCAGGTGCCAGGTCCAGCTCCCTTTCACATGTGCCACTTGCTAGAAACTAAGTCTTTTTCCATATAAATTGCTTCAGTTATGTTAAACATTTTCATATTCCCTCCCCCACATAATTACTCTAGTTACGAGCCATTTGTCATATCTTACTTATATCGATCTTTTGTTACAACTAATGGAAAAACTTGCTCAGTAAATTCCACCGTGCTGGTACCTTTCCAGAACACGTGTGGCAGAAATACATCGGGTGCCGCCGTGAAAGTGTATGCTCCGAGCTAAGTGATTATTGTTTACCATTAGAAGCTAATAGTCGTGTTGTTTTGCCCCATCGAGCAAAGATCGTCAAGATCCATTTTCTTGCCGGGACCTCGACCGCGTTAGCGCGCACCCTCCAGTAGTGTGTGTGCTTCCCGTGCTTCCCATACCTGTCGGTGTTGACGGTTTCGAAGCGTTCATGGTATTGGTTTGAGCTCCATTTAGGCTTTGTGCCTTGGAGCCTGGAGTATGAATACAACTTGGCTGTTTTGTTTACATTGTCCTAGTAGAAATCACATTCAGAAAATATATGAACAATCTCGGAGTGCACAAAAACTGAATTTCCTTTACAACTTTTCTATTCGTACACTTACTTCTCAGCATCAGGCTGCCCTGCATGTAGCTCACTTGGTTGCACTCCAATCAAGCATTCGTGTGAGATGGCTAGGAGACGACCTGAAGAAAAGAATTTTCTAGCTTGCTCTTAAGAGGAAATCATCAAGGAAAATAGTGCGACTGTTGGTAAAACGCATTCAACAATCCAGTATATCTGTATTTATAAAATAAGAGTTTTGTCTTACACTGCTCAGAATTTAAAAATAATGGTACAGTATATCTGTATTGGTCGTGTCCACAGTAATAAGGAAATGCACTTTTTAATTTTCCGTCATCTCTGTGTATGTTTGTATGCGCATCACGAGAAAATGGCTGAAGAGAAGTGAATGAAAATCGGAATGTACATTCAGGGAATGAGGCACTACAGTCTGGGCTGCAAATAATTTTATTCGCGCGGAATGAAATTGTAGTTTAGCCGAAGGCCTAAAATTTAATTTTCAAATATCTGTATCATTAGATGTATCAATAAATACTAGGCCTACATAACTTAAGTTGTAATTAAATTTCCGATCATTTAAGCCTTATACATTTTTACCGTAACGACTATGATAACAGAGATATCCATGAATATCAACGCCAAACCACGGAAAAATGGGGGAACGGAATTTAATGAAAATCGTTGGAATATGGTACTACAGTTTAGGCTATAAATAATTTTATTTACGCTGGATGAAATGGTATTTTAGGTTAATGTGCCTAATTTAAAAAACATATGGTATTGGTCCTACCGATAAGTATTACACAACAAATGTTGTAGCGAATACGGTTTTTCCCATACAGACTGATTACAGAATTCATGAATTGAGACTTTTGTTGCTTATTCCATATCAGCGCCGAGCATCGCTAACATGGACATATTGTTTAATCGTGTGAAGTGGCGATGGTTTTTGTCATGATTGGCTTAAGGTGTAAAACTGCGTGTTCATCGGCTCATATCGACATGGAAAATTGTGAAGATAATTCAAAAAAAAATGAGAGAAACCGTTAAAGAACGATCGCTTGAAGAATAAAGCAAGAGGGAGTCATGAAAGAAGGAAGGATTGCCTTTGCATTAGATGCTCTAATATCACAGAGTCGGACCATCCTTGCGATGTGATTCGTCTCTTCTGCTACCACTCATCTCCGATAAATATACTAAAGATAGACTAAAGACAGTGGGTTGGGATATAGTACCATATCTGAAGTACTTATTTGATTATTATTTGCATGAAGGAGCTATACCAAATGAATGGAGAGTTGCTGTATAGTAGCCCCTGTGTACAAAGGAAAGGGTTACAGACATAGAGCTGAAATTTACAGGCCAGTCAGTTTGACATGCATTGCATGTAAGCTTTGGGAAAGCATTCTTTCTGATTATATTAGACCTGTTTGCGAAATTAATAACTGGTTCGATGGGAGGCAGTCCTGGTTTAAGAAAGGTTATTCCACTGAAGCTCGACTTGTAGGATTCCAGCAAGATATAGCAGATGTATTGGATTCAGGAGGTCAAATGGACTGTACCGCGATTGACCTGTCTAAAGCATTTCATAGGGTGGATCACGGGAGACTGGTTCGATTCCCGACAGGGTCAGGAATTTTAACCTTAAATGGTTAATTTCGCTGGCACTGGGGCTGGGGGTATCATCATCTCATCCCCATCACGACGCGTAGGTCGCCTACGGGCGTCAAATCAAAAGACCTGCATCTGGCGAGCCGAACTTGTCCTGGGACACTCCCGGCACTAAAAGCCATACGCCATTTCATTTTTTTCATGTGAGACTACTGGCAAAAATGAGTGCAATTGGACTAGGCAAAAGAATAACTGAATGGGTTGCTATATTTCTAGATCTCCGAGAATTAGAGTAGGCAAAGCTTTATCTGACCCTAATAATTAACAGGGGAATTCCTCAAGACAGTATTATTGGACCTGCATGTTTTCTTATATATATAAATGATATGAGTAAAGAAGTGGAATCAGAGATAAGGCTTTTTGCGGATAATGTTATTCTCTATCTATATATATAAAGTAAGAGTTTTGTCTGTACATTGCTCAGAATTTGAAAATAATGGTATTTCTGTATCGGTCATGTTCATAGTAACAAGAAAATGCACTTTTTACTTTTCTGTAATTTCTGTCTGTCTGCCTGTCTGCCTGTCTGCCTGTCTGCCTGTCTGTCTGTCTGTCTGTCTGTCTGTCTGTCTGTCTGTCTGTCTGTCTGTCTGTCTGTACACGCATCACGAGAAAGCAATTGAAGAGAATTTAATGAAAATCGGTATGTGAAGTCGGGGGATGAGCCTCTACAATCTAGGCTATAAATCATTATACTCACGCTGAGTGAAATGGTAGTTTAGGGGAAGGCCTAAAATTGAATTCTCAACTATTTATGTTATTAGTGGTCTAATGAAAATCGGTATGTGAAGTCGGGGGATGAGCCTCTTCAATCTAGGCTATAAATCATTTTACTCACGCTGAGTGAAATGGTAGTTTAGGGGAAGGCCTAAAATTTAATTCTCAAATATTGTTGTTATTAGTAGTCCTATCTTGATGAAACTCGGTATGCCAAGTCAGGAAATAAGTCGCTATAGTCTAGGCTGTAAATTATTTTATTCACGCTGAGTGAAATGGTAGTTTAGGGGAAGGCCTAAAATGTAATTCTCAAATATTTCTTATTAGAGGTGTAATCGATGAATGCTACATAACTAAGGTTATATAGTATTAAATTTCCTATTATTCATGTCTTATACATTGTTACCGTACTGGCTATGATCACAAAGATATTCATGAATTTGGATTTTTGTTACTAAGTCCATATCAGCGCCGAGTAACGAGAAAATGGGTAAACGGTATTTAATGAAAATCGGTATGTAAAGTCGGAGAATAAGAAACTACAGTTTACGGTATAAAATATTTTACAAATCACAGAGTCGAAAGAAAACTAAATGTGTAGGCCTACAATATAAAAAGCTCATAACATTGATCAACAATAACATTACATTGACCATTGTTTGTCGTGATGTGCTTTGTGTCTTCTGTTGCCCCTCATCTCCGGTAGCTAGGATTACTGCTGCGTAAGAGTACTTTTTATTTGATTTACGTCGCATCGACATAGATAGGTTTTATGGCGACGATGGGATAGGATAGGGCTAGGAGTGCCTTAGGCCTTAATTAAGGTACAGGCCCAGCATTTGACTATTGTGAAAGTGGGAAACCACGGAATACCGTCTTCAGTGCTGCCGACAATGGGGTTCAAATCCACTATCTCTCGGGTGCATGCTCACAGCTGCGCACCGCTAACCACACGGCCAACTCGCCCAGTCGTACAGAGTGTAACAGCCTGCCTGAATATTGATGGGAAGTAGCTGGGGAGTTAGATAACTTTAGCATGCCATTCCCCTGGTTTATAACTTTTCTGATACTAGTGGTACGTAACACACTGGATCATCATAGCATTCGGGCTATTCAATCCCTACTCTGAGGCACTGATTGGAATGAACAGTGTGCATATTTAACGAAATAATGGCAGATGAGTGTTCATGGCAATCTGCGGCCTGGTCATCCCAGCTCTGGAACTTTGGACTATTAGATTGGCACCCCAATCTAACCGCAGCACTGTTCGTTAAAAGTGATAAAACGTGCGGTTTTCCATTTGATCGAGTATTTTATATGATAGCATTGCTTTTAATCACTATATTCATACTTACGTTTTTGTAATGACCTATGTTTATTTCAGTTAGGAAAACCACAAAGTCAGTCTTTCTGAGAATCCCGTAGCGAAGCACGGGTACATCAGCTAGTAGAGTAATAAATAAGTTAAAAGATTGCGAGCAACTGCAAAATGACCTCGATAATGTTGTGAGATGGACAGCAGGCAATGGTATGGTGATAAACGGGGTTAAGTCAGGTTGTGAGTTTCACAAATAGAAAAAGTCCTCTCAGTTTTAATTACTGCGTTGATCGAGTGAAAGTTCATTATGGGGATAACTGCAAGTACCTAGGTGTTAATATAAGGACATATCTTCATTGGGGTAATCACATAAATGGGATTGTAAATGAAGGGAACAGATCTCTGCACATGGTTATGAGCGTGTGTGGGGGTTGTAGTGATAATGTAAAGGAGAGGGCATACAAGTCTCTGGTAAGACCCCAAGTTATTCCAGTGTATGGGACCTTTACCAGGATTACTTGATTCAAGAACTGGAAAAAATCCCCCCAGAAAAGTAGCTCGATTTGTTCTGGGTGATTTCCGACAAAAGAGTAGCGTTGCAAAAATGTTGCAAAGTTTGGGCTGGGAAGACTTGGGAGAAAGGAGACGAGCTGCTCGACTTAGTGGTATGTTTCGAGCTGTCAGTGGATACATGGCGTGGAATGACATTAGTATACTAATAAGTTTGAGTGGTGTCTTTAAAAGCAAGAAAGATCACAATATGAAGATAAAGTTGGAATTCAAGAGGACAAATTGGGGCAAATATTCGTTTTTAGGAAGTGGAGTTAGGGATTGGAATAACTTACCAAGGGAGATATTCAATAAATCTCCAATTTCTTTAAAATCATAAAAAAGGGCTCGGAAAACAAGAGATAGGGAATCTGCCCTAAATGCAGATCAGTCGTGAACGATGGGATTACTGCTGCCTGCCTGAATACTGGCGGAAAGTAGCAGGGGAGTTAGATGATTGTCCCGACAACGACGGCAACTACAGCTAGTCGTCAATAAATTCATATATGAGGGTACGTGGAAGAATTTGAGACGAAACTAAGAGACAAATTAAGTGAAATGTACATGTAGCAATCAAATTAGACGTGATCCTAAGTGGGAGTACCAAAACCAGTCTATACGTCGTGTTTTGTGGAGAAATGGCTACCATGGCAGAGTTCTTCATTAGTGCTGGAAACAGATTGGAGAGATTGGCGTTCGCGAAGGAGCATGTTTCATTTTGGGGATCGAGTCATACGGTCCGATGAGAGAAAAATGAATCCTTTTGGTCCGGATGGAAGCTGCCATAAAGAAAATACTATCCAGCAGTGGAACGCGGAGGAGGTTCCATTCTGTTATGAGCCTGTATGTCCTCTTAAAGAGTGGGAACTCTGCACTTCATTGAGGGAAGAATGAACTAAATTGTGTGTAAGGATATAGTGCCCAAAATGCGGGCTTTCACGTTAATTACATGCTTCAACATGAAAATGACCCTAAAGGATACTTCGGAACCTGTAAAAACCTGGCGTATTTGGATTGTTCCCCGTCAAGTCAAAACTCCTCCTTAATGAGCGGATTTAAATCCAGTTGAGCAATTATGGCCGATTTTGAAAAGAAGGGTCATAAACTGCAAGAGTACATCCATACCGTAATTCAGATCAGTCGTTACAGTACATTGGAAGAAGAAGAAACTGGTTTCTTCTATTCAATGCGATGCGGAGAAGTTCAGGCCACACGATACTACCGTTGTGGAAGTGTTGAGTTTTTGTGTTTAGAATAATTCTTAGAATGAATAGTACGAACAGAAAAGTTGTAAAGCAAGTTCAGTTTTGTGTTTTCTGAGAATGTTCATATATCTTCTGATGGTGAAAATTAATGTATTATAAACAGACATCATACTTTATCATGCTCCTACCAGAAAAGCGCAAACATTCAAATTGTATTCACCATTCCAGCTGTTCGAACATTGTGTTTTGCAACGCCATATTATAAGTCGCAAGTATTTTTAAGATCAATCATAATTCAACTGTTTAGTAAACGCTGAACACGATCTTTGCCAATGATTCGTTGTATGAAAGTTGCGGCCATAAAACAGTTGTTTGACTAGAAACCACCACTGACGACAGAACTATGCATTGCCGTTATAAGTGAGAGCGAATCTTTAAAAACAGCTTTGGAAGGAGAGTATATACGTAAATATTATATCTTTATTTCAGATCATTTCGTAAAAACATACAAATACTGCCTCTGCTAATTACAGAATTTGTAAGAAGAGCGCTGAATAAGGACTGCTCTGGATTGGAATTTGGCTCGCCAATTGTGCCCGAAGTTAAAACTAAACTAGGTTTGGGTTCCTCCAAACAAAACACAACTAGTCGGGGTCGTGGGCCGTGATCATTCGGAGTGGCGGGTGGAGTGAATGGCACCTTAACACATCCAAATTTCATGGGAAGAATCAATTTAATGCGTCCGGTTCCTTGGCTGAATGGTCAGCGTAGTCCCGAGTTCGATTCCCGGCGTGGCTCGGGACTGTCCTCAACATCCCTGCAGCATGATAGAGGTGGTGGTTGTGATTATTGTTTTATGAGGAAGTATAACTTGGCAACCATCCTCTTAACACTAATCAGAGGGTCCGGTACTTCGAAAAGTAACTTATGACATTTTCTGATATAAACGTGCATAAGAGGGAGATTTATTAATGAGATAATAAATTGTACGTCCTCCGTTCGGTTCAAGGGCCACGAAGGGCGTGAAAATGAGACTCCCTAGCCCTCGGAATATCATAATGCTGTATACTAGCTTCCCATCCCTCTTACCATCTCTTACCTTTCTGGCACTCTGCAGAGTTGAATTCGGAGTATCATTTGCAGCATCATTATTTCTTTTACAGAACTTGTTATCATTTTGTCCCCTTCTTAAAAAAGGACTATCTGTGGGCGGGGGAGGCAGATGAGGAATACACCCACGGTATTCCCTGCCTGTCGTAAGAGGCGAATAAAAGGTGCGACCAAGGATGATTGAATTAGAACCATGAAACTACTTGTTATTAGTACCATCACGCGGGGAAAACCATGGGGCGCCTTTACCTGGGAGAAGTACCACTGTGTTAGGTACACAATAGGTTTGTGATTAGTAGCAATAGTGGGTGAGTCACTGTGGGTTTCGAGTACCCGTGATCAGTACCACTATATGCTGAACACCGCGGGCTTACGTTGCCTGTGATTAGGACCATTGTGAGAAACACCACGGGTCTGGGCGTTTTCTATGATTAGAGCGACACTGTGGGTCTGATTAGGACTCACTATGTGAGGAACACCACGGGATAGTACGAGTCCCTATGATTAGTACACCTATGTGAGGAATACCATGGGTTTGCGTTGCCTACGAGTGGCGCCATTATGTGCGAAGCACCACAGGTCTACGTTACCTGCGCGACGTACAATACTTGTGAGTAGTACCATAACGTTTGGAACACCGTGAGTGTACGCTACTCTTGATTAGTATCGCAACTTGAGAAATACCATGGTTCTACTCTACGAGCGATAAGTACCATTATGAGGGATCTTTGACCTGAATTTTGGACCCCTTTGGACAACAAGAATAATGGATTCAGAATTGTGCTTTGCAAGCAGTTTCTTGGAGCCTCCGTGGCTAAGGCGGCAGCGCTCTGGCCTTTCGCCGCTGTGTTCCGTGGTTCAAATCCCGGTCACTCCATGCGAGATTTGTGCTGGACAAAACGGGACGGGTTTTTATCCGGGTACTCCGGTTTTCCCTGTCATCATTCATTCCAGCAACTCTCCAATTTCATTTCGTCTGTCAGTCATTAATCATTGCCCCAGAGGAGTGCGACAGGCTTCGGCAGCCGGCACAATTCCTATCCTCGCTGCTAGATGGGGGCTTCATTCATTCCATCCCTGACCCGGTCAATGACTGGAAAACAGTCTGTGGATTTTCTTTAAGCAGTCCCTTGGTCAGTAATAATAATTTTTCAATATAATTTGTGGGATGCGGGTCGGATCCACTGATTGTTTTAAGTTCACAATCGTTGTTCATTGTCATCTTTCTGAATTCTAGGCTGTGGATCGATTTTGGAATTATTTTTAACTTTCAGTATAGTGGGTTAGCACCGCTGCATTATTTTAAATTCATATTTATCCCTTCATTGTCCATCACGTTTTAAATTCTAGTCAGTGGATGAATTTTGGACTTTAAAATTGTTATTGCATTTCGTCTCATTTCGTACCATTAGGGGCCGATGACCTAGATGTTAGGCCCTTTTAAACAAGCATCATCTTTTAAGAAAGGAGTTTGAGAGTTGTGTAAGAGAGGCACATTGTATAGGATAGATTAAACCTGGCCAAACAAACTCATTAATAGCCTTGATCTTCTGCTCCGGTTATAGAAGTTTTGTTCTTACCAGGTTGTATAAGTCGGAAGTTACAGTTCTTATTAGTTTATGTCTTTCAAGAGAAATTTCCTGTGTAAATCTATTCCTAAACACTTGATTCGTTCGTTGTTTGTTTTAATCGTTGGGATTATTGATCCTTCGCGTATAGCGACGTTTCCTTCCGTTAATTTTCCTTTCTTCAGGATTATAGATTTTCTTTTAAGAGGATGGATATGTAAACAAATTTCTGCAAAGCTGCTTTCGGCTAAATTTATCAACGTAGTAGCATCACTTTCGGTTTTGCTGAGTATGACTAGGTCATCGACGAAAGCAAATGCGGATAAAGGCAGATAAAACATAGCCATAACAGTGGCGTATGTCATGGTCAGTGAGATGTTGTATTACAGTATTGATTGCAAAGTTAAACAGGAATGGTGAGATAGGCGGCCCTTAAAGCTACACCACGTTTAATTTCAGTGCGCTTTGATTTCTTATGATCAGCTTCCACATGAACTGTGTTCTTAATAACAAATGCTTCAATTAGTCTACATAATTTTGAAGGAATTTCGGGTTGTTGGGGAGATCACTTGATATGTTCATGTCCGAAGGAGTCAAATGCTTTCGTGACGTTTAAAAAAAATGACGTAACAGTTCTTTTTGTTACGTTTCGCATCCTGCAGGCAACCATTCACGAGGGAAGCGTTGACATGAGTTCCAGGTAATGGCACGAGGACTTAGTGTGACATACACACGTAGCTTCTCCACCGAATGTATGGTTATAGGTCTTCAGTCTTCAATATCAACATTGTTTTGGCTATTTTGAGTTTTGTGGGTACATAGGAAAACTGAAGCATCATGTTGATGAGTAACGTCAGAAATTTAGTAACCCTGAGGTGCCGTAATACGAACTGTAATATGATCTGGGCCTTATGGACATCGTCTACCGAAATATTAACATCAGCAGGTAGGTCAGTGCTTGTTTCCTTTAGTGAAAGAGGAGAATTTTTATTTTCGGTACCAAAAGTACTTTCAAAATTACCTGAAATCGTAGTTACTGGAATTATACAAGAATTTGCGTTAGTAGTTTTGTCCAAACTTTGCTTCTGATTATGGAAGTGATATTGGGCTACCTTATAGTCATAACGCTCTCTGTTTTTCTCTCGTTGCCTTTTAGACCTCCGCTGTGGATTACTAGAAGTTTCATGATCATGTTTTCTATTAGTGTATTTTGTAGAGCCTCCGTGGCTCAAACGGTAGTGCGCTGGCCTTTCACAGCTGGGTTCCGTGGTTCAAATCCCGGTCACTCCATGTGATATTTGTGGTGGTTAAAGCGGAGGCTGACAGTTTTTTCCCCTGGTACTCCGGTTTTCCCTGTCATCACTCATTCTAGCGACACTCTCCAATATTATTTAATTTCATATGTCGGTCAATAATCATTGTCCCAGAGGAGTGCGACAGGCTTCGGCAGCCGGCACTGTTCCTATCCTCTCCGCTAGATGGGGCTTCATTCATTCATTTCATCCCTGATCCGGTCGAATGACTGGAAACAGGCTGTGGAATTTTATTTTGTAAATTTCTACTTTTTTCATATGTAACAGCAGGGTGTTGAGGACTAGGTAATCGATGTACCTGATCTGCAAAGAACTGCATAACGTCTGAAGTAAATGATTTCAGTTGATCAGCATCGCCGTTCTGCATAATGTTTGAAATCCGTTCCTCCGAACTCTTCATTTCATGGTCAGAGACCGTTGGGGTTTCTTATGTCAACTGCAAGCTTTCCCGAACATTCATGTTGTTAGCATATTGTGCTGGGATTTTATTTCTCATTTTCTCGCGGTGAGCTTTTCCTGTGTGAATATTTACTCCTAACGCCGACGTAAACAGTTTATTATATAAATAGGGCATGGAACTTCGTCACCAGACTGCCGATCAGCGTTCGGCCTTTTTAAATCAGTATGTCCAGTTTAACGAGGCAGGATCTGGAAGCTATTTATTTTTTATATAATTCCTACGGTAGATATCGTGGCTGGAGATACTCTTAGCTCTGGACCAATCATAATTGTGTAAAGATAAGATAGATGAAAGTGGTGGGAAGAAAAGAACAGTGAAAACTTAATCAATACTTGGAGTATACATAGGGGTAGATATACACTATCCGGCTCCATGGCTAAATGGTTAGCGTGCTGGCCTTTGGTCACAGGGGTCCCGGGTTCGATTCCCGACAGGGTCGGAAATTTTAACCATCATTGGTTAATTTCTCTGGCACGGGGGCTGGGTGTATGTGTCGTCTTCATCATAATTTCATCTTCATCATGACGCGCAGGTCGCCTAAGGGAGTCAGATCGAAAGACGTGCATCTGACGAGCCGAACATGTCCTCAGACACTCCCGGCACTAAAAGCCATACACCATTTCATTTCAGATACACACTCCAGATGATGACAGCAGTTGTATTGTTGTTATTGTCGTTGTGGGTCACGTAACGGTTAGTGTTATTAGCTGCCGTCCTCGGGGGCCGGGTTCAATTCCCGGTACTGTCAGAAATTTAAGAATGGCAGGAGGGCTGATATGTGGTTGAAATGGTACGTGCAGCTCACCTCCATTGGGGGTGTGCCTGGCAAGAGCTGCACCACCTCGGGATGAGGACACGAGTTTACTATCAGTCCATACACTGGTTTGATGCAGCACTGCATGCCACCCTGTCCTGTGCTAAAGGTGTCATTTCTACGTAACATCTGAACTAATCTGTTTGTCATATTCATACCTTGGTCTACCCTCGTAGTTCTTACCGCCTACACTTCCCTCAAAAACCAACTGTATAAATTCTGGAAACTAATGCGATTTCAGCCAGATAGTAATGGCTTATTATTTCCAAGGTTTGGTAACTCTTCAGTTAGTCATTCTGGAGAAGAACAAAATGCCAAGCAATAATTAAAAAAGATGACTGCTGACTTGGGCACTAATTTAATTTCACAATTAAATGAACAATCCCATGTTAGGAAGATAGCACGAAACAGATAACACTACTAGTTACTAAGGACGTAAGATCAGAATTAGAAACATCACAGCCTTATAAACTGACAGATTCCTGTTCAGAAGGACTCCTTTTAATATGATGTAACAACGGCGTTTTGGTTTTGGTGGTGATTATTGTTCTAAGAGGAAGTACAACTGTGCAGCCATCCTCTGTATAACATTAATCGGAGAGAGAAAGAAAAGGAAGGGATCCGACACTTTGAAAAATGGATTCGACTAAAGAAAGACAAGCGCCACGAAGGGCGTGAAAATGAAAGTCTCCTCCTAGCCTTCGGAACGTAATAGCGTCGGGGTCGGAAAAGAACAAGAGTTGACCAAGGGAGGTCGGATAAAATAGATGAAAGTGAGGAGCTGTCACAAATGGAAGCAATGCCGGGACTAGGCTAAGGGCCCTGTGGTCGCCAGCGCACTCTCGCAAGTTAAGAGACCCTGGGGCCCCTTTTAGTCGGGCAGCTGATCGCTCGTCGTGTCCATTAGTTCAGCTAAACCGCGTGCGCCGGCCTCTCACAGCTGGGTTCCATGGTTCAAATCCCGGTCACTCCATGTGAGATCTACCATCTCCTGGCAGAGCCTTCTTAAAGGATCCCTGAGCATGAAATTACACATGTGGGGTGGAATTTTTAATAAGAAACACAAAATTTCTTCAACTTCAATAGTTTGCATAGTAGAAGTAACAAAATACATGGAAATCTCTATTTACAAAATAGTGGAGCTTATCGACCGCCTTCCTTTGTCAGCTGGACGGATGTGTATATTAGTTTGTCCACTTCCTCTGTCCGGTCACTTGCAGAGGTTACAATTTCCATGAATAGTAAATTTATTGCCTCTTTTCTTCTGTTTTAAAACCTGTACCGGACGTGGGTCAAAGTTTCGTGACCCAGTGTGGTCGGGCAGGTGAGCGCTCGTCGTGGGAAGAACTGTGTCCATTAACATTCAGCAGGCCTCAGTGCTAAAGTGGGGTAGCCTCTTCTTTAGCTCCACATATGAGACGCCATCTTTAATAAGAAGCAAAAAAATTGTTTAATTATACTAAACGCGGCGAATCACCTACAACTTGCTGGAAGGTTTTCATAGTGTAGTTCATACACAGATTTTAATAGTTGTTAGAATGTGTATTATTTTAGGAAGTTACATTTTTCAAGAGAAACAATGCCTATTGACATATCACCAGTGTTTTTTCATGATTCTAGTGCAAGTAGTTTACGACCTATCATAGTTAGAAAATTGTAAATTCCGGTTACCGGACATTTGCGGTGCCCACTCAGAAATTCCCCAGCACTAACAGGAGCGGGCGGGCCTCGTTAGCTAAATCTAGAGGTGCCCGCCCCCCCTAACCTGCATGGGTCCCGTTCGCTCGTTCTAGATCAACATTATGGATACATTGTGATGGGAGTCGGCATTTTAAAACATATAATTTACTGTCGACCAAATTATTATATGTACTCGACTTTGGAGGTTGTTCATTAAATAACCAATAGACGTACATAAAATTCAATGACGTCATCATTTTATGTTTCATTTTACGTTACGTTAGGTTTTGAATTTGTAATTATTTTAATATTTTTATTGCAGGTGGAACGCGAACAGTGCCAGTTTTTAAACGTGTTCCAACCGTGCGTAAGCCATTGATACTCAAAAACCCGTCATGTGACCTGATGCAACTTTCAACACAGTATACATTGAGATGTTTTATACTTTGTTTATAAATTGCAGAATTGCATGTTTCCAGAAACATGACATGACTTGTTCTTTTCCTTGAGGCACACCCAGATGACGATTCCATGTTAACTCTCCCTATACTTTTTGTACATATAACCACTGTAATGTGCACAAGTAACTGTCAATTCCATTACAGAATACAACAGTAAATACTGACACCAGTAAGTTTCGATATAGAATGGTGTTTGTGGCTGAAGGTATGTCACTAAATAATGCGCGCGAGACAAGCGAACAGGGCCCCAGGCAGGTTAGCGGGGGTACCTCTAGATTAAGCTGGAATAACCGAAAATCTGCACAGTCTGCTCCATGTAGAAAGTGAATAAACAAATTCTGCGTAAGTGTGTTCAAAATGACGACCACCGACTTCAGTACATGCCTCCAGTCTGCTACCCATCGACTGTTTTCTTTTTTATCAGATGACTAAATTAATTTATTACAATGTCAAAATACACGTACTTTTCCTGGTACAGTACTTCAAAGGTCATTTCTATACATTTTAATTTGGAAAAGAAAGTTTTATCGACCCTACTTCGAGATCCCAAATACTCCACCAGTGGAGATTAACAAGAACGTTTATGAACTTAAAATACCATATATGAGTTATATAGTAAGCCTATTATTTACTAATCTATCTATATACAGTATATAAAAAAGTATCGAGCGAGTGGTCACGAGGTGTGGGTTCGAACCCCGCTGTCGGCAACCCTGAAGATGGTTTTCCGTCGTTTCCCATTTTCACATCAGCTGAGGCCACGGTCGCTTCTTTCCCACTCCTAGCCCTTGCCTATCACCAGAACCCCGCACGAAGTTAATGTCTTGGCAGATTACGAGGTGTCGTGTGGTCAGCACGACGAATCCTCTCGGCCGTTATTCTTGGTTTTCTGGACCGGGGCCGGTATCTCACCGTCAGATAGCTCCTCAGTTGTTATCACGAACAGTAGACTGAGTGGACCTCGAACTAGCCCACAGATCCAGGTAAAATTTCCTGACCTGGACGGGAATCGAACCCGGGGCCTCGAGATAAGAGGCAAGCACGCTACCCCTGCATCCCTCATAAGCTGTCACTGAAGGGGAGCTGGTGCTAGGTATCAGGCTAGGTCCATTTCAATACCTTGGCTGTAATATAGTCAGACAGTTGCAGTATATCCGCGGATGCGGATATTTTTTATATCTGCGCAGGGCTCTATCACATCGTCGTCATACCACTTATCTGTGTTGGTACGACGTGAAGCAAATGGCAAAAAACAAAACGGTATATAAACATGCGTGTATGTTCCAACATACCTCTGGAACGCATGGAGCAGTTTCAACCGAACTTGGTATAGCTGAGACGGGCAAAGCGTACCCAGCGGCATTCAAAGAGTTCGGCAAACGTTTGATCTCCCTGGCCACTCACTTGCCTAGCAGGGGGTGATTTATGACGGCAGTGGGCTTTAAAACGGAAGTTCGCATTCCCCTTCAGAAATCCTCACAACTCTGTTGCCAATGTACCTCTTGTTAAATAGACGTCAGTCTCTTTTTTCAGCTCAGACAATTCACACTTGCTTTGTTCGCTGTTTGAAAGTTTTGGATTATTTCTTTGCTTCGTTAATTAATATTCGTGAAGTGTGTTGCTTTTCATTTCACTTCATGCAGTGATGTGGAGACTATGGGAATCACACCTGGAAATTATACAACCGGGGAGAATGACCAGTACCTCGCACAGGCGGCCTCACCTGCTATGCTGAACAGGAGCCTTGGTGGGGGATTGGAAGATTGGAAGTGATAGGCAGGGAAGAGGGAAGGAAGCGGCCGTGGCCCTAAGTTAGGTACCATCCCGGCATTTGCCTGGAGGAGAAGGGGGGAAAACACGGAAAACCACTTCCAGGATGGCTGAGGTGGGAATCGAACCCACCTCTACTCAGTTGACCTCCCGAGGTTGAGTGGACCCCGTTCCAGCCTTCGTACCAGTTTTCAAATTTCGTGGCAGAGCTGGGAATCGAATGCGAGCCTCCGGGGGTGGCAGCTAATCACACTAACCACTACACTACAGAGGCGGACAATTAATATTATTATTATTATTATTATTATTATTATTATTATTATTATTACGGAGATATCAGTGGTAGTTAGAGGTGAAAGAAGGTGCGGGCTGGAATAGGTCTCAACTACAGAATTAAAGTTAATTTAAAATAACAAAGGTTATATTTTATTTTCAAAATCAACAATTAACAGAGTATAACAGGTACCAAGTAGCAGATCAACGAATTAACAATTTACAGTTTGTTACAAGATTTGGGCCTCGAGCCCCAAGTCTAATTTCTGAGCTCACAGCTCACAGCCACAATTGCTAAAGGGCAGAAAACCCCTAAGTACAAGGAGCACTTGCTCCTAATTACAATGTTAAGGGAAAGAGCAGACCCGCTCTCAATTTTACAAGCCTATCAAAGGCTACAACAAACTTCATTTCTATCTACCCTTAAGGCACACAAGGAAACAGGGGTAATTAATACCCATCCTACGGGGCCTTCGCATGAAGAAAACAAAACATCAGGTTAAGTTACTGGCCCAAAGTACAGAAGGGATTGGAGGCGTGACTTGCACTCCTAAAAATACAATATTAAAACCTAAGTGGCTCGAGGCCGATATATAGGGGCTAGTCCCGAGCTAAGGAGGTGACTCGTCTGAGAGATTTAAACACTTTAAGGAAGAGTAGAAACGGTTAGAAAAGCGTAGTCACCTCAATTTCAAAATGAAGGGGAGTTCGAGAGGGTGAAGCACTCTCTATCCCCGCTTTACAGATTTGTAATTTATAGATAGACAGAAAAGAATTTACATTTTAAAAAGGTAGGTTACATACTAAAGGTTTCGAACCCTCCCCGAGAGTTAAACTCCTGAGCTAGCAGGAAATGAAGATGTTAACAGGCCATTACCTTGTAGATGAACTGCTGCTTGAAGAAAGAGGCACTTCCCGCCACCTGCTACATACTCACACACTAAGAGAGATGTTACTGAAGTGGCCCCGAGACAAGAAAATCAGCGGTTTTTATACCCTCGTGGAGAATTCGAGACCTTTCAAGAATGAGTAGACACACCCCCTCAATTTTATTGGGTCGCTAAAAGTTACACAGGCGCTGGCCTTCTAACCCCAACTTGGCAGGTTCGATCCTGGCTCAGTCCGGTGGTATTTGAAGGTGCTCAAATACGACAGCCCCGTGTCGGTAGATTTACTGGCACGTAAAAAGAACTCCTGCGGGACTAAATTCCGGCACCTCGGCGTCCTTGAAGACCTTAAAAAGTAGTTAGTGGGACGTAAAGCAAATAACATTATTATCATTAAAAGTTACACATCAACATCGAGAAAGAAAGACACTATTGGTCAGAAATTAATTACAAAAATTAGTTATTGGTTAAATTCAAAACAGGCGGAAAGAAAGAATAACTGTTGCCAACCCCCAAACCACAGAACAAAATTTAGTAAAAACAAAACTTATGAATGCTAAATTTCTTCAAGAAAGTTCATTCCTTTACACCAGAGTGCGTTATCAAAGTTTTGGTAGAGACATCTGTTTAGAGAATGTCCAAACTTCTTGATACGAAGCAAACAAACACAAATCAAAATAGACACAGTTCAGAACACTTCAAAATTACCAAATTTGCAGTAGTGACATCTTCCGAGAAACTGTGGAATTAGTTCAGTAATTAAAGTTCCAAGTTTCTGCAGTAGAGAAGTTTCAATTGGTGCAATATTTGAATTAGCGGCGTGGAGGTGTAGCGCCCGGTACTATTATTATTATTATTATTATTATTATTATTATTATTATTATTATTATTATTATTATCCCAGTCCCTAGTTCGAGATTTTACTTTTCCTTTGCTGGGTGAGTTGGCCGAGTGGTTAGTGGCGCGCCGCTGTGAACTTGCATCGGGGAGATAATGGGTTCAAGCCCCACTGACGGCAGCTCTGAAGATGGTTCTCCGTGGTTTCCCATTTTCACACCAGGAAAATGCTGGGGAAGTACCTTAATTAAGGCGACGGGCCTTCCTTCCCACTCCTAGGCCTTTCCTAGCCCATCGTCGCCGTAACACCTATCTGTGATGGCGCGACATAAAACAAATTGTAAATAACTGTTGTACTTTTCCTTTCTTTACTGAAAGCGAGACACTGATATTAGCAGCATGAAATTACGTATAATATTTTAATAGGCCTACTTTGGTATCAATTTAAGTTTAGTCTTTGTCGAGTTTATTTGTCAATTCCTTCTTCCTGATTTTTCTTTCTTTCTTTCAACATCTGCGACCACCGGACGTGTTAACCACGAAACAAATTATTCTGCGATATCGGTGTGTGCTGTGGTTCATGATCAAGTTTTTATATTTATATTTTGACTTTAGAATAAATTAAATGTTAACATGTATAATCGACGCAAAATATGACAACCTTGCTTTTGACAGAGCTCACTTGCCTTTTAAACGACACGCGCCTCTTGTGTCCAGAGGAAAGAAACCGACTGACAACCCTCATTATCACTAGGGCGGGCAGAATGACAACCCTCATTATTACCAGGGTGGGCCAAGTTTTGAGATCAGAGGATATCGCGTGGGTATGCTTTGAGCGTCAGGACTATACACACATGATTTACTATGTGGCAAAATTACGTAGTGTGGGGGTAAGACACCCCTAGCACCCTGAAGGGTGGGGAGGGGGTGGCATGTGAAAAGAATTGAAAACTACGAGTATCAATATTAGTGTGGAATTCATTGTATTCTGGGTTGCGGATATGAATTATACTGGATGCCGTTTACGAGCACGTTCAGCCTCGATCCAAAAGGAGGATTGGGGGTTGGAGGGGGGGGGGGGTGAGAAGGGATGTCCAAAATGAGCGGGATTAGTGTTGAATTCACAGATTATGGGGTCGCTCGGCATAGTGATGACTGCCCATGTTGTACATCATATCCATAGCGCGATGCGCAAATACACAACTTATTTGTATTATTTATTTGAAAAGATCAAGTACTTTCTAGACAATCTGGGCTTAACGCGGAACAAAACAGTCCAACAGATAAACATAACGTCACAATCAAGAAATTTTCAAAGTTCACTTCACGTTTAATTAACATGTAATGCAAATCCTACAGGTAAACACTCAAAAAATCACCCGTCCAGTGCCGGCAACTATAGCTAGTTAAACATAAAAGTAACGCACAATAATTCTGCTATTTCAACTATCAATACTAATAGGGCTTATAGAAGACAGAAAGTAGAAATGGGTGAGTCAACAAAGAGTCTGGGTGTGTTAAGAATTGTTAAAAAGAATGTGGAATAGGACTGTTCATCAGGAATACTATTACCTGCAACATAGTTTCTCTTGGACACATAAATGAGCGAATGATGTGGGCAGATTTAGCTGTTGGAGGAATAAGGTCGAGTATTGTCTTAGTGTATTCACCATGAGAGAGTGCAGATGAGGATGAAGTTGACAAGTTTTATGAAGCACTGTATGACATACTAAAGAGGGGAGCAGCAAGGATAGAGTAGTGCTAATGGGATATTTCACTGCGAGAACTGAAAATAGAACTGAAGGATGCGAGAATGTGGGGGGTAAATGAGGAGAAATATGGAACCTAACAGGAATGTAAGGCGTTTACTGGACTTCTGTGCTAGTATGCGATTAGCATTTACGAATATATTCGTCAACCATTAGTCTACTGCTACACATAGGAGGGAAGGGGCAGCAAATCCGTAGTAGACTATATCATAACCGACTTTAAATTCAGGAAATCTGTTAGGAATAAGCAAGTATTCTGGGGAATAAGCAAGTATTCTGGAAAGTTTTTGTGATGCAGACCCCTATCTGATCTGTAATGAACTAAGTATTTCTAGGCCTAGAATAGAGGTGAAATCTGTTTGCAGACGAATAAGGATAGAGAATCTCCAGGACGAGGAAATTAGAAGTACATGGATATAATTAGTGAACATTTCCAAATAATAGACGGTAAGCAGATTCAGCGTATAGAAGGGAGTGGCTGGCATACAGGGATGCTGTAGTAGGACCAGCAATGAAATGCCTAGAAACAACAGTGTATAAAGATGAACATATTGGTGGAATAGAGAAGTGAGAGCAGCTTGTAAACGTGAAACGACGGCGTATCAGAAACGGCTCCAAATACGAGTAAGAACTGATGCCGACAGGGAATTTTACTTGGATGAAAGAAACAGAGCCAAACAAATAATTGTGGAATCTAAGAAGTCATGAGAAGATTACGGTAATAAACTGGAAAGACTAGGTCCAGCGGCAGGGAAACCGTTGTGGACAGTTGTAAAGAATCTTAGAAAGGTAGAGAAAAAGGAAATGCACAGTGTTTTAGGTGAATCGGGTGAACTCAAAATAGATCTCAGGGAATCACTGGATAAGTAGAAGGAATATTTTGAAAAAAAAAAAAAAAAAAGTAGGCATTAAATGGCTTCATAGAGTAATACGATTAGCATGGGATGATAATAAGTTACCTTCTTATTGGACGAAAGCAGTAATTGCACCTAAATATAAGCAAGGGAGCAACAACTATCGAGGTATCTCATTGAGAGGATCACAGAGGGGCTGTAGAACAACTAGACGGTTATGTTTATTTAGATTGTTGCTTTCGCGGCCCGTAATTATTGCCGTGTCGAGAAAACAAGGCGACGTTTCGCAAAAAACTTCGCAAAATCTCGTCTGTTTACGAGCAAGACTTCTGTAATAATGACTGTTTCGTAGATCTAAAGAAGGCATATGACAGAGTACGCCGTACTGGGGACTATCGCATTAGGCAATACAAGGCATTCATGTTGTCAATTGATGGTTCAACGTACTTACAGCGGTTATACAAGGCTGTTATATTTCACCTTTCCTGTTCGTAGTTTACATGGATAATCCACTGATAGGTATAAAGTGACAGGGAGGGTTAGCCTAGACAGACGACTTCTTCTTAAAGGCAGATTTTGCTGAAAGCTTGTACATAGGTGCGATGAGTATGGTAGGAAAATTAGCCTTTTTAAGACTAAATTAGTGTCAGTAGGTTAGAATTGAATGTCAGATTGGAAGCGGTAGATGATTTAAAGTATTAAGGATGTGTGTTCTCCCAGGATGGTAGTGTGGTGATATTGAATCAAGGTGCAGTGGGCTCGCAGTTGCAATGGACAGTATTCTGTAAGAAGGAAGCCAGCTTCCGGACGAAACCATCTTCACACCGGTCTGTTTTCAGAGTTACTTTGCTTTACGGGAGCGAAAGCTGGGTGGACTCAGACTATCTTATTTATAAGCTAGAAGTAACAGACGTGAAAGTAGCGAAAATGATTGCTGGTACAGACAGGCGGTAAAAATTGTTAGAGGGTACTCGGAAAGAGCAGATAGAGGCTAAGAGTAATACACGCAATGGATGAAGCTGTACGCATTAACCGGTGGCGTTATGTGAGGCGAATGGAAGAGGATTGGTTACCTAGGAGAATCATGGAGGGTAAGAGAAGTAAAGCGTACCCAAGACGACGATGGTTAGACTGTCTCTAATGATGTAAGAGGAATACAACTAGGCGAGGCTACGTATTTTGACATTCAGAGAGGCTACCGAGCGGTTTGAATCCATCTGTCGGCAGCCCTGAAGATAGTTTTTGTGGTTTCCCATTTTCATACCAGACTACCACCTTCCCATCGTTTGGTCGCCGAAATCCTTGGATGTGTTTGTGCAACGTTAAACTAGCAGGGGGAACGCTGAAAGGCATAACAGTCTGTAATGACGTATGTGTTTCTCGCTACTTTCATACTTCCTGATTGTGAATAATGAGATAGCCTGAGTCCACCCAGCTTTCGCTCCCGAAACAGACCGGTGTAAAGGTGAACCTCATACTTGGTTTTTTATCTCAGTTTAGGTACACAAGAGTCGAAAGTGGGTTCATCACGGGTAAGACGGCTTCACAAAATATCTTGAAACTCGATATTAAAGTTCAGAACGATGCCATTTCCATCTGATAGCTGATAGCAAGATGGGATTGTTTTCTAAACGTGAAGCAGCTTAGGTCGGCGACCTACAAGTGGTCCGACAGGTCTGCACTCTGAGTGACAACCGAGGACAAGTGGAGTGGCCACACCTCTGTATTCGGGAGACGGAGAGGGGCTGGTCACTACTGTCGGCTGTCCTGAGAATGGTTTTTCGTGGTTTTCCATTCTCTTGCACTAAGGCGAATGCCGGGACAGTTCCTAGGATAGACCCCCCTCACCTTTTCCGCACATCTCGTTCACCGTATTAAAACTTCCTGGCGCCGAGCTCGATAGCTGCAGTCGCTTAAGTGCGGCCAGTATCCATTATTCGGGAGATAGTGGGTTCGAACCCCCCTATCGGCAGCCCTGAAAATGGTTTTCCGTGGTTTCCCATTTTCATACCAGTCAAATGTTGGGTCCGTACCTTAATTATGGTCGCGACCGTCTCTTCCCACTCATATCCCTTTCCTATCCCATCGTCGCCATAAGACTTATTTGTGTCGGTACGATGTAAAGCAGCTTGTAAAACTTGCCGGCCTGTGAGACTGCCTTTCAGTCTCCTTCAGGGAAAACTTGTCTAGGTAGAACATTCGCCAACAATACGCAACGGTCAGTTGTGCTTGTTCCTTCTTGATGCTACAGCCTGCTAGCAAGAGCTGCGACGCCATAGATACGATACTTTTTATCGTAATATCATTGCCTTCTTGATGTACAGGCCGTACTGTAGCTGAGATGACGTCACGCAAAGAGGCGAACTGTTTCCTCCGTCCGACCCGTGCAATGCAAGGACATGATACGTCTGTACGTTGTAATTATAAAATATTCACAAATGTTGGATTAATATAACGTGTGAGATCATCAACACCTGTAATCGCATCATAACTCATCAGGTCTATGTAATGTTACGAGAAGTGAGGGTTTTGCTCGTCAATGTAACCAGCAAATAATTATTATGTATTAATACAAACATGGAGACAACAAACGTATAATATTAATAATAATAATAATAATAATAATAATAATAATAATAATAATAAACTTTACCTCCATACCTCTAGATGACAATAAATACAGTAGCTTTCTTGTGGTTTTTTCTTGACACTTCTAGCACCATCCTTCAGACCCTTTCTTCTACATAAACATTTGTATCATTTTTTTTTGTTTTGTTTAGGAATAGCCCATGCTATCCCAAATATTAGTACACTGACGAGCAATATTTGTTAGTTACTTCCCACATTCACGGAAATTGCCGAGGAATAATTTCATAATTATTACTTGAGTATTAATTACTTCATTATTGCGTTGCATCGCTTCTAACATCTAAATATTGTACCCTCCACATGATGTTGTCTGCGATGAGTCGAACGTGCTGGGTTCTGCCACGGCTGCATCCTAAAAAAATATACTCACCGCAGATGACTCTCTTCTTCAAGGGGTGGTGACGTGCTCTTGACTGTCTGGGTGCTTCGCTACAAAGCGGATATGAGGCTAGGTTGAACTATACTATTGGAATAAACGACTGGCTCAGACTGAGGTTAAAATATGTATATAATTTATTTTAAAAGAAAGACTGGTGATTATAATTTTATGACACAAAAAAATTAAGTGTGTGTGACCAGTGTGACAGTGCAGTCAACCACAAACATAAACAAAGACGAATGATTCCATACCAGATGAATTCAAAGTGTAATAATGAAGGCTAAAATGACTTATCTCATTGATTAAATACACTTAAAAGTAATTAATCAAATGCAAACATTTTCACTACAATCACGTCGTTAGAAATGAATGACACTCACCAATCGTTTCTGTAACTATAACTCAATGGCTACTCACTCATCTGAATCATGCACGTAAACTGATCAGAACTTGTTCACACCAAACTCATTGTTATTCATCAATAAAATGTTAATAGTGTTACGCATATATAATCTTATAACTCAGAACATCGCATAGTTGCCGGGATTCGATGCTCCCCTATATCAGTCCAAAGTAGTAGGGCTAGGCCAGTTCTAAATACGCAGTGACAGCACCCGAGGTCATTGACCCCGGGTGACCACGTGCTTATTTTTTGAGAGCTGTCAGGGTGACAGCTGCCATCTTTAAACAATAGACTATCGCTAACTTCAGTGCTGGCATCTTGACGGGGCTAAAACTTCATGGCTGCCACTTTATGCATGTGGTGGCGGGCAATTTGAAATTCCACGTGCTTTTTTGACAGCTGTCATCTTTAACCACGTGGGCATGGTAGGCTAACCTAAGTAAATGGTTATGCTTTTTTGACTTCGGGAGAGTAGGGGGTTTAAAGAGGTAGTACTCTTTCTCCTATCTCCCCTTACCAAAAATAAGGAGCGGGTGAGAGAGAGGTGCTCTCTCTCTCTCTCTCTCTCTCTCTCTCTCTCTCTCTCTCTCTCCCTTGAGGTCCACCGCCGTAGCGATGTTTCCTCTACAAAAAAATATTGCCCTACCCAGGGCACGGCCGCCTTTTACGAGGCAAGCAAGGGAAACTTTGACTTGAACCCGTATTTATACCTACGTTGAGCGGGTGAGGGCATGCATAGATCAGCATGCAGTGCGCACGCATTGTAGCAGAGAGGAGGTGCGCGCGCACATGCGATGTTTGCACACTCTAGCGGAAGAAGTTTAGTTCGATAGTCGATGTGTATACATACTGACTGGCCATCGATGCACACTCTGGCGGAAAAAGTTTAGTACGATAGTCGATGCATGCATAATCGATAGGCGATGTGTACACGCTCTAGCGGTAGAAAATTAAAAAAACTCACTGCTGCTATGTTGGCGAGATTTTTTAACATGGCTATTCTTAGTGCTGCTATACCGCTTTTCACGAGACTTTAATCCTGATGTAAACAAATAGGCAGGGCACCTTGCCTATGCACGTGGACATAGACGTAGTTGATTGGAGAAGCAACCGTCGCACTCACTCAACTGTATGTGAGCTCGAAGAAAAATAGTTCGTCGCGTTAGTTTTATTTTACTTCAGTTTATTACATTTAGAGAGTTTGGAAGAGTACGTAGTCAAATTAAAATATGGTTTTCTTATATACCGCTATATATATATGGCTTCTTTTTAATAAAATAATGATTAAATAACGAGAAATGAAGGCACAAGGCGTGGTGTAATACAGGAAGTCTTCTCGTGGTGAGGGAAAGTCCCAAACTGTACAGGGTGGAGATAAGGTGTTACATCTTGCAACAGCAGTCAGTGTCAGTATTTATAGTAAGAGAAATGGAGCAAGAGGTAGGACCATCGCGTGTAGTGAAGCACAAAAGAGGTAAACCGCTTAGAACTGACCATAGGCAGTGCATTGTGAATGTGTTCAATAAACTAAGTGAACAGAATCCAGTTTTTGTCGTTTATTCAGAAGTTCAGATCTTCGCACTGTTGTCGTATGTGATGCGCAGCCCTGTACGTCCGAACACGAGATGTTGACGGGGTGGAGGTCGGTATTACACGCTCAGCGAATCACAACTCTTTCTTTGGCGGAGGCGTGGACATTCCATGTTTACATCAGGATTAAACTCTCGTGAAAAGACATATATCTTGACAGGTCCTACCCTTATTGCTGCTACTGTATGCTAACAAGACACTATAGTAGATGCTGACATATACAACAGATGTTTTTGTGTTCAGAACACTAAATAACTGATAAAAGCATGTTTACTTTAGATAACATTACTACTTAGCAGGGGGATACCTTTGTCCTAATAAGATGGATTTTGTAGGATTGGAACACACATACAACATAGAAAAAAAAAACGCCTACTGTAATGGTAACAAGACTGGAATCGAACACTATCGTCGATGCCGTTACCTACAACAGATGCTGAGAACACTGATTGTAGATTAAAACACTACAGTTATTTATGGCCTAATATAATGATGACAAGACTAGAAATCGAACACTATAGTAGATGCCGACACGTACAACAGATGTTTTGTGTTTAGAACACTAAATAGCGGATTGAAACATTTTGCAAATATAGATTTAAACACTAGAGTGATTTTATGATGCTGTAATGTTGACAATACTAGAATTTTCCTTATAACGGACAAGTCGACGTTCAACCCATTCACAACCAATTTATCAGCTTCAATGTAGCAACAGTGGCTTCTTAACTCTTCATTCTAATAATAATGCAATGAAACAATCTCAACTGGTTTTCAAGAGTGATCATGCGAATATGAATTTAAAAAATATTAACAGGCTGAATAGCATATCACCAAAGAATATTACAGTATCAAAAACATCTCCCTGAGCACAACAAATTCTGTTGTCATTGTCAACTACTTCGTAACACCATGAGAATAAAAACTCCTACTGATTGCGATACATGAATATGTTGTCAAATAATAACTTCACCAACGTGAAATGTACGTTACTCTGCATATTAAAATCTGATCTAAATGCTGGCGTAGAAAAATAAATATCACCAACACCTCAAAGAAATAAACTCAACCATTGTACGTGAATGGTAAACAACTCTATTTACACTTGTGACGACTGGGATGTACACGTTACATAACTAAAATTACAAGAACATTAAACTTACAGAGGTACTGTATAATTTCCGACAACTCGCGTCCTAAACAAAATATGTTACATAATTAAATGAAACAACATATGAGATTGCTATGATCACTTACATGTTGGAGATTTGCCGGCTGTTCCCCTGTCGTCCCATGCCAGTGGAATTTAAGCCATGGTTCTAGCGATGTAGAACGTGGTTACCAACTTGCTGTATCCGGTCATGATTGATGAGCACACACGACACTTGATTCACCTTCTTATAGCCTGATTACAACTTTTTAATATCTAAAATTAACACTGTAACTGACAATATTGGGCTTGGCGCACGATTTCATTAAAAATCTAATTATGAATATATCACAGAACTACACTTCCGCAAACCCCTGCACAGATGGGCAGGACCCTTTCCAAGAAGTAACGGTATCCCGGCTGTACCTTCCCTTAATACGAGGTTACTGAATGTTTGTTGACATTTGAAGTTGACTACCTCGTCCTTCTAAGAATTCTGCTTGCCTGAATGAAACGTCTATCAGTGGTACATTCCTATCCCTTGGCGGCGACCTGGGTTTGGGAAATAATAACAACACAGCCCGTCCTTCCGCATTGCTGCTTGTACACTGACTCAGTAATGAGTTTGTCCACGTTGCTGTTTATGCAATAAGCATTGAAATTAATAAGCTGATGCTGTTTTCTTTACAATGTTTGTCATCCCGCTGGAACTGCTCTTCCGAAACTACCTCCTTTCCTTCGAGCACTTTCCTCTAGTCGTCAATGCTATTCTGAATGCTTAAACGTTACTGCCTCCATCACTGTTTGTGCGTTAACACCGTAAAATCAAAGTCACTGTTTCCTACGAGGGCAGATCAGAAAATAAGTTGCACTTCCCAGTTATGGCCATTTATTACGCCACCTATACAACAGCAACACGACTATAACGACATACACTGTAACGTCACTTTTCCACATAGTTTCCAAGAGACTCCAAACATTTCTGCGAACGCACAACCAACTTGTCGATGCCGGATGGATAGAAATTTCCTCCAGCGTTCTGCAACCACTCGGAGACAGTGGCCTTCACCTCCTCATCGGTCTGGAAACGTCGACCACCGAGCTCCGTTTTGATCTTACCGAACAGATTAAAGTCACATGGCGCTAGGTCGGGACTGTAGGGTGGATGTTGCCAGACCTCCCACTTGAAACTCTGCAGCAGTTCTCTCGTTCGACGGGCCTTGTGAGGTGCTGCGTTATCGTGCAACAAAATCACACCGGCGCTCAATTTCCCCCGGCGCTTCTCTTTAATCGCTTTACGCAACCGGTGCAACTTTTGACAATACGACGCCGCGTTGATCGTCGTTCCTTTCGGCATGAATTCCTCGTGCAGCAAACCCTCCATGTCAAAGAACACTGTCGCCATAACCTTACCGGCTGAAGGTTGAACCTTGGCCTTCTTTCGTTGTGGTGATGAGGGGTGCACCAATTCCATTGATGTTCGTTTCCTTTCGGGGGTGAAGTTTTGTCGCCTGTGACGATTCGCCGCAGAAACCCGTTGCCGTCTGCGGCATAGCGTTGCAAAAATGCCAGGGAGGATTGGAAACGTTGTCCCTTGTGCTCATCGGTGAGAAGACGTGAAACCAATCTTTGACACAGTTTACGATAACCAAGGTCCTCGTGAACAATGGCGAACACACTGCCACACGACATGTTCAGCTGCGTCGCGATTTCTCTCAGTTTAATGCGCCGGTTCTGTCTAGTGATCGCATTCACACTGTTGACCTTTGCACGGGTCCTGGTCGTTGCGGGCCTGCCTTCGCGATGGTTGTCCGTGATATCCGTGCTTCCGGCTTCGAATTGCTGACACCACTTTACGATACCTTGCCGGGAAATGGCCCGCTCTCCATACACAGCACTCATTTCACGATGAATGTCCGTCTGATTCTTCCTTTTGGTCCATAGGAATCGGATTGTCGCACGCACCTCATATTTGGAGTGAACGTCCAGTTGACGCGCCATTGCATTTGGCCGCTATTCACACAATACTAGACGAGACACCACAGCGACCTGCCTAACAGACGTGTGGGCAGTGTATGTCCCTTTCTCCGCTGTGCCCACGTTTGCGACACACAGCGCGCTGCTGCGGCGCGTTAGTGCAACTAACCTTTTGATCCACCTACGTATAATATTCGAATTGAAAGTTTGTAATTGACTTACTCAATTGGTTGACGACTCATGATGAATTGACACAGCACAGTCCGTAGAAATGCAGAAATAACTGCGCGTACGTTGAACATTGAATCATTGAAGACTGCTCGACACTTAGCGACTCATATAATGTTTAGAATTAGTGCGACATTACGTGACGAACAACTCGCGAACACTGAGAATTGACGTACACTCTGAGCGAGACTGTAACTAAGACTCAAGAGCTGAAGAACTGAACTGCATGACTAAACAGCATAACTGACTCTGCATAACTCACCGCGGGCTGGGTTGTTGGGCTCCTTTTATGGCTGCTAATCCCCATCTGGATTTGCGTGGGCCCCTCAGGGGTTTTGCCGCACTGAAATTCATGCGCGCTCGGGATATTTTTCCTCGAAAAATGATTTCTATTACACTTGTAATTTCCACGATTTCAGAACTTGTACTGGAATCACAATATTGCTGACATTCCTTTCACCAGCGTTTTATCACCAATCGATCGTAGGTTTCATCACAAATTGAGATGCGTGGGTGGTACTATTTCATCTAAGCGATGACGACGATTGACTAAAGAATATTTTAACGCTCTCTGATTTGCTGGATATCGCCTCAGGATATGCGCTTTTCGTCTGTTCGGAACGAACAATCTCTGTCCGAGGGAGGTCTGTCATCACTCCATCTCACTCCCACAAAACATGACGTGTTCTCCCTCTATTTCTGTCACCTTTGTTCAGTTACTGGGTGTAGTTTTATGACCCAAGCACTTAGCTGTCGACTTCAAAGTTTTATTTGAGGGTAGTTGGGAGTGCAATTATTTTCATTGCACCCTGAAACGTGCCTTAAGCTTGGTGACAAGACTCGACTTTCTCTTTTGTTGACTGTATCCAGTGATGTAGATAACTTTGTAAACATGCAGTTTTCAAGTTCTATTTTTACACAGTATCTTGCAACCATTTAAGCATACGTGTACACCTAAGTCTTTGAAAATTAGTACAGATCTCTTGACAAGTGGAATGTTACACCAGGCAAATGCTGGGGCTGTACCTTAATTAAGGCCACGGCCGCTTCCTTCCAACTCCTAGGCCTTCCCTATCCCATCGTCGCCATAAGACCTGTCTGTGTCAGTGCGACGTAAAGCCCATAGCAAAAAAAAAGTGGAATGTCTCTTGTTTGAAGTTCTTAAAACTATCGATATTAGTTTTGCTTGAAAATTGATTCAATTGAATTGCGTGTGTGTTTGTTAAGTTTCCTTCCAAGTCAGCATAAATTTGATATCTTGTGATGTTTTGAAGGTCAGTTCATCGTTCTACCGATTTTCGCTAGGCAGGGGTTATTTGTAACACATATATGACGGCAGCCCAAGAAATATTTTTGGCACAAGATCGTCATTTCATTTTAGTTTTCCGTTGGTCAAAGTTAAAACCGAACCGTCTGGTCTCTGTAGAATTATGATTTTCACAAAAGTGTCTAACTCAGACATAGGCACATTTAACTACCTCTGCGTATAGCTAGGAAACTCAAATATTGAGATAGCCCCTTGCTTATTTGAACGGTAATTGGACATACGAGTACAATACGTTCGTCCCATATTATAAAGAGAGCTTACACTACACTAATCATAATAGAATACGAAATTTTAAAGTACATTCAGTTCAAAGGGTTCACATAACCTAGCTAACATTAGGCTGCTCAGGCATCCAGATGCTACTGCAGAAAACACACTTCTACTGATGCTTTTTCGTAATATTATCACTTGAAAACACCAGCGAACAGCTTTAATGATGTCGAAATAAGAACAACAACGTGCTACCAAGCCGTCATGAAAACAAGACTCATGCTTCCATATCGAAGCACCGATCATGTGACGTCATTCTTCTGGAATTGTCAAGTGTAGAAGGCCGGCATGTCTCAGCGCGTGAGCGTTCAGGATATTTTGGTGTGCGCGATCCTTGTAAGAGAGACACGATACTTTAAACAAGCATCGCACATCTAGTTTGGCAGGCGTGGCAGGTGAGGTTTAGACTCGTTCGGTTCGGTCTCCTAGGAAATCGTTACGCTATTTGTCTCAGGAGGCGGGGTATGTCAGAGAGCGACCAAGCTGGCAACAAGCGACTCAAAACGCTCTAAGCTGCAGAAACTGCAACTCATGTTATGGTCATCGCACTTCCACAGTTTTTTTTTTCCCCCTTGCTGCATCCATGTAACGTCTCCACGGTGAGGTCATGTATACCAGTGGAAAACTAGGGAACTAGGTAAGGTGTTCGCAGGTCTACGATCGAGACCAGACCAGATTTTCAGTATGCGTCAGGTAATTGAAACACTGCGTAGATAAGACAGAATACCAAGGGGAAAGATGTTGGCCTTACTGTGGGATTATGGGATTAGAAATGAAATGGCGTATGGATTTTAGTGCCGGGAGTGTTCGAGGGCATGTTCTGCTCTCCAGGTGCCCGTAGTAGGCCTGCGCTTCGTGATGAGTATGAAGTGATGATGAAGATAACGCGGCCATACAAGATGAGTTGCAGGAGCGGAATAAGGAAAAGCGAGTCCGTTACTTCACATGGTTACTGGGAATTCTGAACAGCACGTGGATACGTGAATTCTCAAAATACATAGATATCCATGAAAGACCACTGCACACACACAAAATCGGCAGTCTCGGCAAACCGAAGACTGGGTGTATTCTTCTGGGATACGATGAACGCAGACCGGTACAAGGTTATTTTCCTGCAAACTGTCGAGCGATTAGAACAACATTGGGCTAACTTAGACATCTCAACTGAGTCTCTGGCCTTGAGCTTCTTTGAGGACAGAGTAACCTCTAAGAACTCGTGACCGCAAAGATCGCCGGATTATTTTCTGTTCGGTTATCTCGAGGATAAAGTTTATCGAAATCGGCCTCGAACAATTGAAGATTTGAAGACCAATATCATGGAATGGGCGAGGAAATGTTGCAGGGAACTGCCAGAAGCATGGAGCTGTCTCTATGGACAGTTGGAGGTAATGTCCAATATGTCCTGTGATGGTAAGTGAATCTCCCTATATGCTACCAGATAAACCACCCTGTATTATTAAAAGTGGCATATTTGGGGGACCGAAACACGAAATGTTACTTTACATTATAGATGTTGTGTAAAACACTTTCACAAAATTCCAAATATCTTCGGATATAGTTGTTCTATCTGAGAGAACAAAATTATAGAAACTCATACATTTTTATCACACAGGCTGTCCGCCTCCGTAGCGTAACGGTTAGCTCAGAGGCCCGGGTTCGATTCCCGGTACTGTCAGAAATGTAAGAATGACAGGAGGGGCTGGTATATGGATAAAATGGCACATGCAGCCAACTTAGACATCTCAACCGAGTCTCTGGCCTTGAGCTTCTTTGAGGACAGAGTAATCTGCAGCTCACCTTCATTGAGAGTGTGCCTGAAAAGAGGTATGAGGACACGAGTTTAATTTACTTTTTTACCACACAGGCTAATATGACATATATAAATGCCGTTCAGTCGGCGTGATCATCAGTCCATAATATTACGAGCCACGTCAAGGGCGGGTTCAACACCTACGTGATGCAACTGGAACGGTTTGTTTCCTGTTACATTACAAGCATGTAATGGACTGTTGAAGAATGGAGAAAATTAGTCGGCTGCTGAAGGGGAGAAGGTTCTCAACTGCTAGTTATAATATTGCTGAAGCTGATTTTGTCGTTTCTAACATCTGTGTATGGGACGACATACGTAGGGTTTCTGACATTGGCTCTTTAAATTCAACAGCCTACGTACATATTAGCGGTTAGCGTCACTTCTACACGAGTGTCCTGGGTTCGTGGAGTGGCAGACTTTCTGTTCTTCGATGAGTTGCAAAATATGCCATATTTCTCTGAAGAAAACAAGAATGTGTCCGTTTTCTAATAAATGCATTTGTACGGCTACATTTTACAATGATTAAGTCAACGTGATAATAAAACTGTGTCAAAACAAATCCCAGCATGAGTGCTGTTTATTTTGATTGCATTGATTTGTGTTGTAAAAGAACATTCTCACTCTCTCTATCCATCCAGCAGTGGTTTGCCACAGATACTCTTCAATTCTTGTCACACCTACTCATCAACAGGAAGCCATGTTCAGGAATATTGACGAGTGACATATGATTCAGGGTTCCCACGTTCCTCACGACGTAAATCACACCTTTTAGCTAGAGACCCTGACACACACCTCCCTGAGGTCCGCACACATTTACATACCAACAATGTCGCAATAATTCTTGTCGCGACACACTACACCTGTCTGTCGGAATATTCATCAATCAGGTCACTACCCTGGTGAGGGAATGTTTTAATGTTCGTAATATCATTTGCAGCCAATCGCGTGTAAATATTAAAATCTCTGTCACATCTTAGCTACAGTTCAGGGAAGATATTCATTGAAGTCATAATCCTTTTTGTGGAAGTTAATAACACTAGTTCTACAGTAAAGGTTTACAAGTGTATACAAATTATTTTACATCATTAAAATGGCCTCTCGGAAAGAAAATGTATTTTTCCTTTTGATCACCGACAAACGACTTATATTTTACGGAAAAATATACTTGTAAGTCTTCCTTGTAGCTTCTAGGTTATTAAATATGTGTACTGATTTTAGAAAAATGAACCTAAAGTTTACGAATGTCGCGATATTTAAGTAGCTATTTTATTACAGCAGAATGCACATATTTTGATTTCAGAACAGCTTGTGCTCTGTTGAAAGAAGTGAACAACCAAATGTGAAATACGAACCAGCACAGATTTGAGGTATTTTGGGAGCTCTATCATACAATTGTTTTAGGTTCAATGACCCGTTTATATTTCCCGCCATAGACGTCATTCCAGCGCGGTAGAGTTGAAAGGCTGCCCTGTTAATAACTGTTCGTGGTCTGTTGCCATTGAGAGAACATGTTCAGCGAGTTAAACATTCCTCCAGCAGGAAACCAGTTGCATTCACGTTGGCTTTATTGCTGCAGGTAGTAGTGCCGCCTACGCGAACTCGCCGCATGCCTGCCCCGGGCTCTTTCTTTTGTGTGGTCTCATTTCTAAAGAACACAGCAGGCTATCCAGAGTCAGCTGGCTACACGAGATACAAAACGTTCACTGCAGCTCCTGTTATGGTCATCGCACTTCCACAATGTATTTTCTTTGCTACTTCCATGTAAAGTCTCCACGGTGAGGTCATACATACCAACGGAAAACAAGGAAACCGGGTAAGGTGTTCGCAAGTCTACGATCAAGACCAGACCAGATTTTCAGTATGCGTCAGGTAATTGAAACATGCTTCGAGAGGAACAGACGCTGCATAGAGAAGACAGAGTACCAAGGCGAAAGAGTTGGTCTTACTGGGGGATTATGGTTATTAGGTTATTACACGCATCGAATGTATTTATGCTGGCTGACCAGTGGTGTATGCTAGGATCAAGGCGTGGGCTACCACTAGGCTTAGGTTACCTCATTTCGATGGTTGGATCAATGAGCGTTAAGTCTTCAGCGTTTTGAGCTACAACCAGTAGCCAACAGAGAAGCCTGCTGTGTTGTCAAGGCTGCTTCACAAGCTACTGCCCTGGCCTCTGCTACTCAACCCCTGATCAGTGGAGATGGTAGCCTAAGGTTTAGCAAATTGAAGTCCGGCTTTGTAGCTGAATGGATAGAATGCGTGCCTTTGGTCCAATGGCTCAGGTTCAGTTTTCCGAATCAACCCCTCATAATGTTAATTCCCCTGGCTTGGGGACTGGGTATTTATGACGTCTTCGCCATTCATTTTATCCTCATTAGGACACCACAACCCTATACAGATGCCATGCACCATTATTATTATTATTATTATTATTATTATTATTATTATTATTATTATTATTACTAAATAAAAATGTTGAGTTTTACAGCGGTCTTACCTATCGTTCACTGGTTAATTAGCTTCCACGGAAGATCAGTGGTGGTGTCCGATCCATAATCACGGGTTCTATTCCAACCAACAAAAGAGAACACTGAACCTGAAATATTGCATTTCATTTTAGCAGATCTACCAATAAAATCAAAACAGTATTGCTTTTAACAGCCCTGTAGAAGTAAACGGCAGTTAAATACCGGCATGCTGTTATCTATATAATTGAGAAGTATGAAGGGAGGAAGTATATACGACGAGTAACGCATTGTTGATAGCAGTGGCGATCTGACGGACCTAATAATCCCCTGTCCCTGCTCCTGACCGATATACAGCAGCAAGCCGCTCGTGGCGAGTAGAGGGGTGAGGGACGAGAGTCTGGGCTGCAGTATCAGTCTCCGATGTTTAGCTCACAGAAATACGTGCGACATCAAGTTGTCTATTATCTTTCAAGATGAGCCTTATACCTAGAATTTCACGTTTCTCACCCGTAACTTTTTTATAGCTTAAAAATTATTCTTATACCCTTATGAACACTCCCCCTCCTACCATTCCTACCTATCCTGTCTCCAGTTCCTTCAGAAAATTTCTGTACCCATAATATAATTTCTCAGCCAAAATTCGACTCCTGTTACAATATCTGGTAAATATATTTTTTTTAAATTACTTAATTCCATTCCTTTCTTTACATTACTTCTACAGCTTAACACTAACATTTTTATATCATCCTTACATAACTTTCAGCTGCCTATAACCTTATCGCCACTCCATAATCCACCAAATTTCCCTGGATGTACCTCTCTATAATCTTTTTAAACAAACCTGCTTAACTTATTCGTACCACTAAGGTTCAAGGGAAGGTCATTTGAGTACAAATCCCCATCTCATATCCCCCATCAGGGTCTACAAATCCTATCCCCAGTTTCCCACGTACCCACTCCATAGCCTCATTTAAATCCCTAATCACCTTTTTGTCACTGCTTTCAAGTTTTGTAAATGGTACAATGTGTCAGATGCTTACATTATAAGGTGCTTTTAGACTTCCATCATTCTCAATTTAGGTTTGGGCTTCACTGATAGCCTTGGTAGCCCTCAGTACACGCCACTGTGGCTGACATTCGGGCCGCAGTGAGAATTGATGGTAGAATGTGCTGTTGGTTCCAAGTACGGGTAATCTCTGTTGTTCATATTGAAGAGGGGCCATTTACTAAAGGTATAAAATGCCAGGGAGGGATTCAGCTGGACGGAAATACTTGGTCTTGGTGCACTGTACTGAAAGCCTGCAGCGAGTTTATAGTGATGTCACTTGGGAGGATTCAACTCGCCTGTCGAAGTCATATTCTGTTGTGGACAGTTATTTCAAAATACGTATAAAGAGCTCGGCACCGTGGTAAATCCTGTATGCTTCCTCAAATAACTTCCCTGGACGGTCCTGAACGACTTCATCACTATTCTTGTTGGTTTTCCAACATTGTAAGGAAAACATCTGTTTTCTTGTAACTATTTGCGTGAAGGAGCGATACCAAATGAATGGAGAGATGCAATAGTAGCCCCAGTGTACAAGGTGGTAAACATAAAGCGCAGGCCTGTCAGCTTGACATGTGTTGTTTGTATGCTCTGGATTATATTAGTCACGTTTCGCGATTAGGAAAGATTATTCCAGTGAGGCTCAACTGTAGTAGGCCTATTCCAGCAAGATATAGCAGATATATTAGTTCAGGAGGTTAAATGGACTGTATGGCTTTTGATACGGTAGATCATGGGAGATTGCTGCTATTGGACTGGACAGAAGAGCGAATGGGTGGCTAAATTTCTAGAAAATAGAATTCAGAAAATGAGTGTTTTCATATCCTGCAGTGATTAAGACTGGGGGTCCCACAGGGTAGTATTATTGCACCTTTGTGTGATAGGAATAAGGAACCGCAATCACAGATTAGGCTATTTGGGATGATGTTATACTGTATACAGGGTTGTTGGAACTAGACAATGTTGTGAGATGGTATGATGGTAAATGGATGTGAGTTTCACCAAGAGGAAAAGTCCACTCAGTTTTAATTACAATGTTGATGGAGTGATAGTACCTCATGGTATCTAGGTGTTCCTATAAGCAGTGATCTTCATTGGTGTCATCATATTATCGAGATTGTTAAGATATTTACAGATCTCTTCACACATTGATGAAGGTATGTAGGGGTTGTAGTAAGGATGTAAAATAGAGAGCATGTAAATCTCGGGTAAGACTCCAATTAGAGTATGGTCTCAGTGTGTGGGACCCTCACCAGGACTACTTAATACGAGAGTTGGGAAAGATCCAAAGGAAAGCAGCGAGATATCCGAGAAAGGAGTACCGGTATTTGCAAACTTTGTGCTGGGAGAGATGCTCGTCTAAGTGGTGTGTTCCGAGCTGTCAGTGTGGAGAGATGGCGTAGAATAACATTAGTACACGAATAATCTTATGAAGATGAAGTTTGAATTCAAGAGGGCGAATTGTTCATTTATAGGACGAGGAGTAATTTATCAGGGGAAATGTTCGATAAATTTCCAAGTTCTTTGAAAACGGACAGCCCTGAATGCAAATGATTGATTGATTGATTGATTGGATTGATTGATTGATTGATTGATTGGTTGAAGTTTACGATTCATGGCTAATGCTCAACACAGCGCAATGAATTAGTAACACTTGCTATCAACATTAGCATTATGAAACATCATATACGGCATTTTACTCGGTCAAGCGAACTTTTAGGATGTGTATTTTTTCCAGGAAAGTGAACAGTCGAGGTGCAGCAAAGCTAATGCACTCAGTTCGCAGTTGCCATGAACGGCATTCTGTAACATGTCAGTTCTCGTACGAAACTTTTTACATGCAGTAGGTCTGTTTTCACATATATTTTGTTGTTCGAGAGTGAAAGCTGGGTGGGATCGGTGTATCTTATAAGTAGGAATAAGCAGACATCGCGAGAATGATCACTGGTACAAACAGTTGGGAATAATGGCAGGAGGGTACTTGGTATGAGGAAATAAAGGCTAAATTAGGAACGAATTTAATTGATGAAGCTGTACGCATTAATCGCTTCCGTGGTGGGGGTCATGTGAGGCGAATGGGGAATACTGGATTCGGTTATGGAGGATAAGATAAGCAGAGAGTGATCGTTGTGACGGTGGTTAGACTCAGTTCTCGATGATTTAAAGATGGGTCTAAACGAGACCAAGTATTTAGAGAATGGTTGCCCAGTTACTATTTCTCTTAAACTAATAAGTGTTAATAGAGGATAGTGGTTCAGTTACACCTCCTCTTAAACTAATCACCACCACTTCCATTAGTGTTATATTTCATACAGGGCGAATTGGCGTGGGGTTGGGGGGCGCACAGCTGTGAGCTTGCATCCGGGAGATAGTGGGTTCGAACCCGACTGTCGGCAGTCCTAGTTTTGCGTGCTTTCCCATTTTCACACCAGGTAAATGCTGGGGCTGCACCTTACTTAAGTTCTTGATCGCTTCCTTCCCACTCATAGGCTTTTCCTATCCCATCGTCGCCGTAAGACCTATCTGTATCGGTGCGACACTAAGCAAATCTATCTTATATGTATTAGCTGGCTCTGCAGCACCACTCAGAGCAATATATCTCTCGGCAAATGAGTCACCTGGCTATCGCCTTCCGTGCGTGTTCCCCTGACACACGGAGCAAGCCATAAAAAAAGACCCTGTATATATAAATGAATGTTTGTATGTCTCGAATGGACTAAAAACTACTGGACCGATTTCGCTGAACATTTCACATTTTTTTTCTTATTACTCCTGGGAGGGTTTAGAAAATGGTTTGAATGAAATCCGTTGGGTACTTTTTTATGATGAGTAATTTTATGTAATTAATTCAATTCCAAAGCCGCACCAAGATTGAATCGACTTGATGGACAGATTGTCGCTAGGCGACCGCAGCTTGCGATATATCATAATAGTTCGGTAAGAAATGCTGTATATAGTAGGATGGGAACACGCCGCCATATTTTATAAAGTACCTTTCTTGCTAAGAGGTTCATGACCGTGGCTGTTATTTGGAAATAGCAATCCAACATGCCGTGATTAAGATGTACTTTTTATGTCATAGGACCAACTTTGATAGATCTGCCCAGTGTGAAGAATGTAGATGTAGAGTATCTACAGTGGAATGACACGAGTTATCACCCACTCCTAACGAAGAGCGACTGGGGATTCCCAACGAGCAAAAGTGAGTCTTTACCTATATATATAAGACATGTCGTGACTGACTGATTCATCATCACCGGGCCAAAACTACTGAACATACAGAAATGAAACTTCGGGGACACATATATATCACAGTGTAGGTGCACACTAAGGAAGGATTTTTGGATATTACGTCGCTAAGGGGGTGTAAATGGGGTGGATTTTTTAAACGAATATATCTCAAAAATTGAATTTAATGTCGTGAAAATTGATATTTGGAGTCTCCTTTAAAAATAAAGAAACACGTATCTTTTGTTTTCAGAAAATCAACTTGGGGGCGGGGGTGAAAATAAGTGAAAAAGCGGGTGAATATTTAAAATGAGTATATCTCATAAACTTAACATGTTACAAGCGTAAAAATGGGATTAGGAATCTCCTTTAAAAATAAAGAAACACGTATTTTTTTTTGTTTTCGGAAGATTCACTTAGCGAGGTGAGAGGGGGGGTGGCGGGGGGCTGAAAATGGGGTTGAATCCCGTAATGGGGTAACTCAAAAACTGAATATGTTACAAAGGTGAATATTGGTATTTGGAATCTCCTTTAAAAATAAATAAACTTGTATTTTTTTGTTTTCGGAAAATCCGTTGAAGGGGGGGGGGGGGTGAAAAGGACCGAAAAAGCGGTTGTATTATTTTTATGGCGATTCATATATCTCAAAAACTGAAGATGTTACAGACGTGAAAATTGGTATTTCGAGTCTCCTTTAAAAATAAAGAAACACGTACTTTTTGTTTTCGGACAAACACTTAAGAGGGTGACAAGAATTGAAGAAGTGGGTAAATTTTTAAAATGAGTATATCGACAATCTATCACAAAAACCTTACACGTTACAGTCGTGAAAATTGGTATTTGGAATCACCTCTGAAAGTAAAGAAACACGTATTTTTGTTTTCGGAAAATCCACTTGAGGGAGGGAAGGGGGCGGAAGGAGTGAAGGAGGAGTTGAAATCATTTTATGAGGATACTTCTATCTCAAAAAAAAAAATGATGTTACAGGTGTGAAAATTGGTATTTGGAAACTCCATTAAAAATAAAGGATTAGGCCTACGTATTTGTTTTCGGAGAAGCCACTTAACGGGGGTGAAAATAAATGAAGGAGCAGTTGAATTCTTTTTATGAGGATACTTCTATCTCAAAAGCAGATGATGTTACAGACGTGGAAATAGGTATTTGAAATGTCCTTTGAAAATATAGATTTTTTTTTTCGACTTGAGAGAGGACTGTTTCTTGCATGTAGATTTCCATGTCGAATATTCCAGAGATAGTTCCGCCAGTAGTCTGGTAATCTTAGTCCCAAAAAGGCAATACCACAAACGAGGTTCTGTGGTAAATGAAACGCAATTTTTTAGTGAGTTTTTATACTTCAGGGATTTTCAGACAATGTCTTGGTGCAGTAGCGGAACACGATCAATTTTACCAAATTGCTGAATCCTCGCGAGCGAAGCCGCGGGTAACAGCTAGTTGTAAATAAAAAAAACTTACATTTCCCTTTAAAACAATAATTACCATCACTAAAAGTGTTAATAGAGGATGGTTGTTCAGTTCTACTTCCTGTTAAAACAATCACTACTATTAGTATTAATAGAGGATGGTAGTCCAGTTCTGCCTCCTCATAAAATAGTAATCACTGTTACTAGTGTTAATAGAGGATGGTAGTCCAGTTCTGCCTCCTCATGAAACAATAATCACTGTTATTAGTATTATAGAGGATGGTAGTCCAGTTCTGCCTCCTCATAAAACAATAATCACTGTTATTAGTATTATAGAGGATGGTAGTCCAGTTCTGCCTCCTCATGAAACAATAATCACTGTTATTAGTATTATAGAGGATGGTAGTCCAGTTCTGCCTCCTCATAAAACAATAATCACTGTTATTAGTATTATAGAGGATGGTGGTCCAGTTCTGCCTCCTCATGAAACAATAATCACTGTTATTAGTATTAATAGAGGATGGTAGTCCAGTTCTGCCTCCTCATGAAACAATCATCACCACTATTAGTATTAATAGAGTATGGTAGTCGAGTTCCGCATGTCAGCGTGACGAAACCCTTCGGACGTTATTTTTGTCTTTCTAGACCGGGGCGCTCAGGCGTCAGATAGCTCAATTGTTCACGCGTAGGCTGAGTGGACCTCGAACCCGGTGCCCCCCCGATAAGAGCGGATCGCGGGACTGGCATAATGTACTCTTCTTCGTGTTAATTTGTAAAACTCTTTCATTGACTATAATTAGGTGAAAAAGCTTATATTCAGTATTTACTTATGTGAAGTATTTATACATACTTAATAGAAATCATGAAGCCAGGTTGCTCAGGGCTTCTTAACATCATTACTGTTAATCTCTAAACTGCAGGTCCGTGAAGACGTTCCTGCTACATAGATGTGGATTCCTCTGAGTTTCCTTTTCCCATGCTGAAATAAAGAGGACCAGCGAAGCGGAAATTAATATGTTATTAACATTCAGACCAGGCGAGGCATGGCGCACTTCTTGTCGACACAGGAATTTTCATTTAGCGTCCAGACAATACCTGTCCTTGTAGGGAGCGTGTGGTGGATGCAGACGAGATCTCTTTTTAAAACAGAACGAGTCTTCACGACACACATGTTCCAGGTTTTATTATTATTATTATTATTATTATTATTATTATTATTATTATTATTATTATTATCGTCGTCGTTTTAGTCGGATGTGAGTTGCTTCCTTCACTTTCTTATATTCCTGCCTTCTTTCTCTTGCTCGTTCTCCTTCACTTCTATCCGCACTGGTCGTTTATCGCCGCTATTTTCCACCTGAACATGTCTTTGTTTGCTTTGTCGCACACGTTTCTAGACCTCGATATTCTGATGTTCTCCTTTCTGGTTTCCCTCTTGGGTGGGGGACGCAGACGAAGCATACACCCACGGTATCCTCTGCCTATCGTAAGAGACGACTAAAAGGGACGACCAATGGATGATTGTATTAGAACCATGAAACTACTTGTGATTAGTACCACCACGCGGGGAACATCATTGGTCGCTTTTAATTGCGAGTAGTACCACTATGTTAGGTACCAAATAGGTTTGCGATTAGTAGCAACAGAGTGCGTTGCCGGCTTCTACATTACCTGTGATTAGTACCATGGTTCTGGCATGCCTATAATTAGTACCCACTATATGAGGAACACCATAGGTTTGCGTTGCCTGTAAATGGCGCCGCAATGTGTGAAACACCATAGTTCTGTATTCCATGTGCGAATTTCATTACCTGTGAGTAGTACCATACTGTGTGGAATGCCGCGAGTCTACACTACTTTTGATTAGTACCGCAACATGACAAATACCTAGCGATAAGTACCATTATGAGGGACCGATGACTTGGATTTTGGACCCCTTTCGACTAAAAGCATCATCGATTCAGTATTATGCTATAGAAACAGTCCCTTGGTCAGTAATGCTATTGTTTCACGTTAGTTTCTGTGAATGCGAGACAGAGCCTCTGATTGTTTTAAATTCATATCCATCCATTCATTCTTAGTCCTCACGCTTTGAATTCTGGTCAGTGGTGGATCATGGATTTTTGTCATTACATTTCGTCCCATTTCGTACCATTAGGGGCCGATGACCTTGATGTTAGGCCCCTTTAAACAACAAGCATCATCATCATCATCCTTTCCGGTTTCATTCTCGTGATGTGTCCTCTTCTTCAGTTAGTTTCATGTCTTTCCGTATAACTGTTGTTTCAGTCTCGCGTGGTATGTTCAGTCCGTTGGCGTCCGACGATCTTCGTTAGAAAACTTTCTTTCCTGGCAGTTGTCTCTGCTAGTACAGACATTGCAATTTGATTCATGTATTGTGGTCTATTGGATCTTGTTGCATTTCCATGTACAGTACAGGTACATGCGGGCTGAGAATCTCATCTGAAATTCATTGTCGAGGTACTCTAGTCTTCTTCTTTTTCCTTGAGGATTTCTGTTTAATTGCAATTTGTTGGTGCTTTGCGAAGAACTCGTATCGTCCGCAAAGGCAAGACATTGAAATTGAAGCCCGGATTTTTGGTGCCATTTATTGTCTTTTGTGTTCGGTAAGTTATATTGGGTCGTTTCTTTTCACCATTCCCTGATAACACCAAAACATAGCTGAACAGTCCTTGTTACCTGTGTTTTGTTTTCACAGTGTTGTGATCGTTCTCCTCAGCATTTAGTTTGTGTTCTCGTATTTTTTTAATGGTTGCTCTAATCTGTGTTCAAATTCTTCCCTCTCTGTGGAATCATACGCCTTCTTAAAGTCTATAAACTACATAGTGCTCTGGAGAGTATTGTGTACGCAGCCGGTAGAAGGGTATATATCACTACGTGCCTGTCTAAATATATTCCAAAATAGTTTTAAAATCATTACATTTTAGTCGAAGCTTGCATTTATTTCAGAAACAACTTAAGTCAACGCTCATATTAATATACAGCAATGATTTATAGTATTGTTTTTACTATACAAAGTAACAAAGCGATCTTAAATATGATATAGATATCCTAACAAACTTAATATCCCAGCAAGGAGGTTTTATTTGCTACAGGTATGTTGGTTCCTAAAATAAGCTATACGAATGACAGTGGGGCACATTGAACAGCCGTAAATTTAATGAAACCGTTGATTTTAATGGCTGTGACGTCCATGAAAAGTAATTTCTTGCTGAATATGTGGGAGTCATTATATACAATTTGTTTTGCGTGCCAACAACTCTTCTTGGGCACTTGATTGCGGTAATGGGGCCGGCGCGGCCAACATTCTTTCTTGCCGGAGGTTCGGGTTCGGCTCCTGGCCCAAACCTGTTTGACTGCTCTTGTTATTATTTCCGCCTGGTGGTGACGTCCGAGATGGCCCCAATGTCATCTGAGGGGTCGACATCCGTAGAGGCGTGGTCGTATCTCAGCGTGGGTGGGGCTGTTGTGTGCCAATTGTGGACTGTGTTGCCACAGTTCAACAGTACATTTCGTAGTCTGGCCAGCCATCGCTGCTACAGTAATGGAGTAGAACGTACAGCCAGCAACTCTACAGCTGAACGGCAGTAAATAAATCGGCTTCCGGCGAATGTGTTCCTCTAGGTGGGGTGGTAGCCCCCTGTGTGGAGGAAATGCCCCCAAAGTCCATAAAGCAGCGTCTGTACACCATATTGGGGGCAGCTGCATCTCCTCTGCTGGGCAGCAGTATGTTTGTAATTTTATTAAACATGAGTAATGTTAGTAAACAAAATTTATTGACTGTTGTTAAATATTATGCTTGTTTAAACAATACAGGTATTACAGAATATTATTAATTAAATAAAACATGCATTTGTATAAACCCACAAAATTTATAACATTCGTTTCCTGTATTTTGTTGTTGTTTTTGTTGTGGTGGTGGTCGTCGTAAAATTTTTCAGAATGTCTGTCGTAAGACGTCGTATTGTGGCCATTTACAGTCGTTCTTGAAGATATGTTTTCCAGCAGTAAAGTTCGTAATCATGAGGCAGTTACACTTTTTTAACGTTCTCATAACAAATTCAAAATGTTTGCTTGTCTTTAAAAAATAGGAATTCACCAAGCGAGTTGGTCGTGCGGTTATGGGCGCGCAGCTGTGAGGATAGTGGGTTCGAACCCCACGGTTGGAAGCCCTTAGGATGGTTTTCCGTGGTTTCCAATCTTCACGCCAGGCAAATGCTGGGGTTGTACCTTAATTTAAGGGAAGGACATTTGGCTAACCGTCAACAGTAGAACGAGCTGCCCTGCCTTAGTCTCTAGGTGGGTCCCAAAAGGCCTGGAAGAAGACAGCAGTATTCTTCTCGGGTGAGCCCCAGGGGCTCTGAACTTTGGAGCGTGGGTTGGCGACCACGGGGCCCTTAGCTGAGTCCTGGCATTGCTTCCACTTACTTGTGCCAGGCTCCTCACTTTCATCTATCCTATTCGACCTCCCTTGGTCAACTCTTGTTCTTTTCCGACCCCGACGCTATTAGGTTTGCGAGGGCTAGGGAGTCTTTCATTTTCATGCCCTTCGTGGCCCTTGTCTTCCTTTGGCCGATATCTTCATTTTTCGAAGTGTCGGACCCCTTCCATTTCTTCCTTCTGATTAGTGTTATATAGAGGATGGTTGCCTATTTGTACTTCCTCTTAAAACAATAATCACCACCACCTTCTCAGGTGAAGTGTCTTGGAATATTAGCTTTGCTTTTCTCCTTCGTTACAAAGACACCTGTGGCCAGTTCAGAGCCAAATTGATCTACGTACCGGTAGCAAAGTTTGTCATCTTAATGGCTATATGAGTCGTATTTTATATAAACATCAAAATTTGAAAAATATTTCCGATCTCATCAAGAGCTTCACATTTTTCAATGTTTTTTAATTTATTTTTTTTTACCAAAATGAGGCTAATACATTATGAACAATTGACGCCTTAGAAGTATTATTCAGGTTAGACCGACCCTGAAAACCTGTTGTCAAAAGCGACACGGACATCCGTGTAGATTACTCTTAAGCGGAGCTGTGCATCTTGGAAGCCTATTAGAATAAAATATAGTAATAAGTAACGTGAAAGTTGTACACTTTGTCTTGTCGCATTGTAATACCTCTGTGGGTGGGGGAAGTATCTCGTGCTTGTCCCACTGGTCCCATAGATCAGTCCTGTCCGACCTCCCTTGGCCAACGCTTGTTCTCTTCCGATCCCGACGGTATAATGTTTTGCGGGCTACGCAGCCTTTCATGGCTCTTTGAGTTTTTTAGTGGATATCGTCATTCTTCGAAGTGTCCAACTTCCATTTTCCTTATGATTGGCGTTAACAGACGATGGTTGCCTACTTCTAAAAAAATAATCACCACCGCCACCATCGTGATAACGTATTCTGCACATGTTATTTTCGTTTAACGAATAACATTAACATTTTAAAAGTGTGGAGTGACTCACTCTACTGTTGGAAAGGAGACTATTTCACCGACCTTGTCTGCTGAGCTCGCGGGTCAGTATCTGTACTCAGCTGTATTTCACAATGTTGCGCCTTATTGTGTTCTCTAGGTCTATGACTGTCGGCAACGACCTGCGCCGTGTTTCTACTTGTGGACTTTTTGTGAAATATACCTTCTGCCAGTCGCGCCTTCTGCAACACCCTACCGTTTTTATTCTGCTATTTGTCGGAGAACGTATTAATTATAAATTGCTATTTAATTTTCTTTTCATATTTTTTTTTCAAATTTCGCATCATTCATTACAACTTAAGCCAGTAAAACTGTTACAATTCGAAACATCACTAAACACTGCACCTACTTATAGAGAGAAATGATTTGTAAATACAGAACGGGGAGCCTCTGGCGTATGGTTTCAACCCACCAAGTATTTTTTATCTTTGATCGCATGTTACTTAGTCCATACCCCAAAAAATAATTATCATTACTCTCTGAATCAAAAGCTGTAGTAGGGGTCCCGCACAGAATAGATGAGGAAGACAAACATGCCAGCGCCCAATTTTACTTTTTATTTCATTGGACATACTACTGTTGTCCTTTTTACAAAAGCGCGAGTGCCGGATGGCTATTAAAACCTCTAGAAATATGCATGCAGTTATGCCCTAAAAATACCAAGATATGGCACTATAACACGGAAATATGACGCAAAAGAAATTCAGTCTTTTCGAAATTTGCTTCAAAGACATTTTTTTGGCCTTTATACTTTTTTTTATATTTTTACAACTTACTGCTTAGATACGTCCATTTAACTACAAAATGTTTGAGTAATACGGCTAAAACTATTAAAATATGGCCAAAAATATGCTTTTTTGGTCAAATATTATTTAATGATAAAATGTAGTAAGATCGATCCAAACCGTATCATCTTGTTCGTAAAACTTGTCTTAAAAATAGAATGCGAGGTATCAACATTCTCTTATTTTCTTGAATGTAAGGGTACCTATTGAGACTTCAATTACTTAGAAGTAAATTTTGTTAATAACGGTTCACTAAATTTTTGGCACTAGTGTTACAAAAGCAGTTGGCAGTCTTTATTATCGTTAGTGGTGTTCTTCCTCGCCTTGGCAGTAATGTGGATTACAGCCCTTTTGATCTGGTACCTAATCAACGACTGTTGCTAAAACTTTGTAAGTATGGCATTCAAGGCAAGGTGTTAGCATGGGTTCGAACATTCCTGGTAGGTCGAACGCAGTGTGTTGTGTTCAGTGGGCCCAGGTCAGACCTCGCGTGTGATTCAGGGTAGTGTGATAGAGCCGCTTCTGTACACGATTTTTACGCTGAATCTGCCAGGTTGTGTATCGTCTACTATGGCACAGTACGCAAAGCCATTCGCAATGAGAAGGACGTAAATAGGTTAGTCAGATCTTGATAATGTGGCTCTGAGGTGTAATGTAAATAGAATGTCTATAAATGTACAGAAGTGTAAATATATCCGCTTAACTAGAGCGGTTAAAACACCAAATTTCACTGTGTGGTAAAAAACTGACGCCTTGCATCTCAATAAAATTGCCTGGAACAAGCATGTTGAGGAAATAAGGTGCAAAGCATTATTTATCCGCAGATCTCTACTGGGAGCTAGAAAGAAAGCACTTCAGAGGGCCTGTTGCCATTAGTACGGGCTTCCTTCCTGGCAGCCCTCTACAGTAGAGAACATAACGAAACTAGAGGGAGCAGAACAACTAATTGCTCAACACGGTCATTTAAGTACAGCGAGGTTACTGCCCCCCCCCCCCCCTCCACAACAACAGCTCTGTGTAATTTTATGAGAAAATCCCTCACATCAATCCTTTCAACCGCTTACAGCTGAACTACCATTCTGCTCAAAGAGGTCGAGGCGTGTCCCTTTTCCCTCCGCTTCCAAGAACAGCATCTTTTCAAAGTCGCTTCTTTATTCGTTCTGCTCGGCTGTGGAATAAACTCTCACCGAACATTTTTGTAAAGAGGTAAAAGTAATGTATATTTAATGAAACCTTTTGTGCATAACGTTCTTGTGGGGAATGTTTAGTATGCGTGGGAGGACGGGTGAAATTTTGTGATACCGAGTGTATGGGATTGTATGTGGGTATGAATGAGCTGACCTAGCTGAAGTATATGTTGGGATTCACATGGGTATAAGTAGAATTACTTGAATGTTGAACAGGTCCTATGAATATTATGTAAAAAATATGTATATGTAAATACGGCAGTTGTATATAATCTCACTCTGTAATTATCTAATATTGTAATTCTGAGTTGGAATGGAGGCACCTTCGAGTATGTGGGACCATGCCATTTCCCCACTCAACACCTCTGAATTGTATCTACAATTTGTGGAAAACAATAATGTATTATGTTTCTTGCCATGCCATTGTATGCTACACTCTTCATCTGGTTTCCACAGCTTTAGTATGGATTTCTGGAAAATGCTGCTACAGTGTTCACATTACAGGCCCCTGCATAATTCGGGAGTTGGAAGCCGCCTAGATCAGTCAAATGATAGAGATCGTGAGACCCGCACAAGAGGTAAATACCCCTTACCTCACCATGAATACCGGTACATCCTGGGTTTTTCTTGATTATGCATGGTATCCGCAGCTTATGAAAAAGTGTTCTTATACAGCTAGAAAAAAAAATGTTGACAAGTATTCCACAAGTTCTTTAAAATAGGGTATGGAATATGAGGGTCAGAGAGAGTTACACAGACTGGGGCGGTGTAATTTGTGAGGAGAGATTGGCAGCGTTATTTGCGGCTATTGAAGGACAGTAGGTAAGTTTGAGCTTGATTGGCTCGAAGACCAAGGAGAGGTGCCATTGTATTGCAATGTTGCGTGTTGCCCGCATCGTACAGGGAGGCCCCGCGCCAGGCGATAACTGTTGTAACGAACTCGCAACCTTCAGTGAGAACACTGGCCTTAGCCTTGACGCGGTCAATGGCAACAGACTACTTCCTTTCCTTGTAACCCAGTGTCACAGCGAACATCTGCCGAGCGTGTCGTGTGAGCTGTGATTTCTATCATCTGGTACCATTCATGTACTCTCTTGCTATTCTGCTTTTCTTTCAGTGATGATGATAAAATAATTATGTACAAGACTCTTCTTCTGCTTCTTGTTTCGTTATGACCATTCGTAGAGCACGTTGGAAGTTGATCATTGGCTTCATATTCTTCCAAACTCCGTTCATGAACTCACTCCGTTGTTCTTCTGAGCGGTTACGTGCTAGAAGAGACCATGCCGGATGCGACCTAGCCATTATCGTGCCACTAGCGACCGAGTGGTTAAGCATCCTGCCGCATGCGACCCATCAGTCAGTTACAATTGATCTGCATTTAGGGCTGTCACCAAGTGGCAGATTGCTCATCAGTTACTAACTTAGTCTTTTGTAAAATAAAGGTCTGACGCCGTGGTTAACCGGTTCGAGTGTCGTTGGCCGAATAAAATAATTATGATAATGTTGGTAGCTTTACGTCCCAGTAACTATGTTTCTGGTTTAAGGAGACGCCGAGGTGCCGGAATTTAGTCCCGCAGGAGTTATTTTACGTGCCAGTGAATCCACCGACACGAAGCTGACGTATTTGAGCACCTTCAAACATCAACCGGACTGAGCCAGGATCGAGCCTGTCAAGTTCGAGTCGGAAGACCAGCACCTCAACCGTCTGAACCACTTGCCTGGATGAAAAAAACTTTTCACCATCAGAATGTAGGCCGGCAGGGTAGCAAAGTTGGTGGTATACAATTTGTAATCACTAGATTGCGTGTCAAAAGCCTGGATTCAAATCCAAACCTCTTCATTCAAATGGAGTGAGGGAATATGATGCTGTTGTTTGTGATTCGTCCGTCGGATGACGACGTAAAGCTTTGAACAGACCCTTTGGTGTTATTGGAGAGGGGTAGACTACGTGCCAACACCGGGTTTCACCCTCCCCCTACCTCATCATCACACATCCAAAAGCGCAGGCCGCCCATGGGTGTCAGGTAGAAAGACGTGCACCAGGCTAGCCGAACACGTCCTCGGACACGCCCGGCACTAATAGGACACGATAAGTAAGTAGGAGCAAGTCGTAAATAATTTCAGAGAATTAGGAAATTTATTGAACATCTCCCTTGGTAAATTATTCCAATCGCTAACTCCTCGTCCTATAAACGAATATTTGCCCCAATTTGTCGCCTTGAATTCTAACTTTATCTTCATATCATAATCTTTCCTACTTCTAAAAACACCACTCAAATGTATTCGTCTACTAATGTCATTCTACGCCATCTCTCCACTGATAGCTCGGAACATCCCGCTTAGTCGAGTAGCTCGTCTTCTTACTTCTAAGTCTTCCCAGCCCAAGATTTGCAACATTTTTGCAACGCTACTCGTGTGTTTTGTTACCAAACATTATCGATTGTTTTCTGAAAGGGTTTCAACCTTAATTTCGGAGTCCTCTCTACAGCGTAATTAGATTCTGAAACAAATTTAGATATGACTGGCTGATGTGCCCGTGCTTCGCTACGGAATCCTACATTGTATACAGAATTCTAGATTAAGTACTCTGTACGTTGTAAGATCATATTAAATTGCATAGTTCTTAAAGTTACCCAGAAAAGCGACGGGAAAGCCACCAAACGTCTTTTCTCATGTGAAGACTGGATTAGGGAATTATAATGGCAGGTCCTCTCGCGTACTATCAGTCACAATGACCTTGGGGAGTACTCATTATGATGGCAGGCCCACTTCCTACTGCCAGTCAGTCGAGTTGGACAGTTTGATGATAGTGGCACTCACTCTCCACCTGTCTTTTTACGTCCTCAGAAGGACTGTCGTTGTGGTTTTCCCAACTGAAATCATTATAGGTCATTACAATGAAGTCAGTAGGAATATCGCGATTACAAGCAATATTATCATATGAAATACTCAACCAAATAGAAAACCGCACATTTTCTCATTTTTAACGAACAGTGCTATGCTGCCGATCTAACAGTCCAAAGTTCCTGACCTGGAATGAACAGGGCGCAGACGGCCGTGAACACTCCTCTGCCATTATTCCTTTAAGTGTGCACACTGCTCCTTCCAATCAGCGCCTCAGAGTAGGGATCAAATGAGTGGAATACTATGATAAACCAGTGCATTATGTACCAGCAGTATCTGACAATCGATGAACCAGAGGAATGTCATGCTAAGGAAGAAAGTTATGTAACTCCACATCCCTCTGTGGGTGGGGGCAGTAGAATAACGTCAAGGGTATTCCCCGCCTGTCGTAAGAGGCTCTCAACTTGGGAGCGTAGGTTAGCGATCACGGGGCACTCAGTTTAGTCCCGGCACTGCTCCCACTTACTTGTACGAGGCTCCTCACTTTCATCTATCCCATCCCATACTCTTGGTCAACTCTTGTTCTTTTCCGACCCCGACGGTGTTACAACATATGCCTAGGGAGTCTTTCACTTTCACGCCCTTCGTGGCCCTTGTTTTCCTTTTGCTGATATCTTCATTTTTCGCAGTGTCGGATGCCTTCCATTATTTCTCTCTGATAATCGCCCCCACCACATTAACACATAGCATTTCTCCTCTAATGGTTGGCGTCAAGAAACACATCCAGCCGTATCAGTCTGCCAAATCTGCTACAAACCCTGACCCGCAGTAAAAACCGGATAAAGTGGGGAGCAATCGAAACAAGCCCGGTGGCATCACTGCTCGCTTCCCACCAAGGCAGTCCGGGTTTGATTCCCGGCCAATGCGTGTGGGATTTACGAAATGAAATGCCACGTCCTATGGGTCGGATTCCACATAAAACGGAGGTCCTGTGGCTTATGATCACAAAAGTAAAAGTCACGTAAAACTCTAAGCGTATATACTTTTTAATAGAAAAAACATTAAACCGACGACAAAGCGGTTATGTGCCTCTTAGAGAATACCACACTTGACCAGATTGGCCGTGAGAAATTGTTTTCATTGTTACAGCAGTGTTCGAAAACACCATTGGCGGTAATACCTGCTCATCACCTTCGGAGAAAGTTCTCTTGAACCCGCCTCAGTACCTCGTTGTTTTGACTGATGTCCTGAGCAGTTTCCAAGACATGTTCCCGGAACTCTTGCAGAGTCTCCACTTCTCTGCGATAAACCTTAGATTTCATGGACCCCCCCCCCTCCCCACCCAAAAAAATCCAAGGGGTTTTGATCGGAACTTCTTGCCGGCCAATCCATCGTTGCTGCGGATAGGCGGCGTCCAGGTGACGACGCACTGCATTGGTAATGTGCGGCGATGCTCCATCATGGTGCAACCACAGATGCCGTCGCGTACGGAGTGGAATATCCTCCAGTAGTGGTAGAGTGCCTTCTAGAAACTGTAGATAAGATACGCTAACCATTCTATGAGGTAATATCACAGATCCTCTGATAATGCTCCCCAAAATCCCTGTCCAAACGGTGGCGTACCAGATGCGACCGTGCCGCGTGCGACCCGTGCCAGTAGCGACCGCATAATCTGTAACCGTGCCGGATGCGACCGGCGTTGACAAGCAAATTGTCATTTGATAAGTTGTGTCATCACCCAAGATAAGGTAAGCTAAACGAAGTGCAATGCCATTTCAATAAGTCCTATAAGCAGCTACTGCCCCTACTTTACATAACACTTCTGGGGGAAACTCGTTTTACAACACGAAACATGGTGATGCGTTTACGTCTTTTCCCACCGGGCGAGTTGGTCATGCGGTTAGAGGCGCGCGGCCCTGAGCTTGCATCCGGGAGATAGTGGGTTCGAATCCCACTGTCGGCAGCCCTGAAGATGGTTTTCCGTGGTTTCCCAATTCCACACCACGCAAATGCTGGGGCTGTACTTTAATTAAGACCAGGGCCGCTTCCTTCCCATTCCTGGCCCTCTCCTATCCCATCGTCGCCTTAATAGCTGTATGTGTCGGTGAGACGTAATGCCACTAGCAAAAAAAAAAAAAAAAAAAAAATCCTTTCTCTAAAATTATTTACGACTTAGGCCTACTTACTTATCGTGTCCTATTAGTACTAGGGGTGTCCGAGGACATGTTCGGCTTGCCTGGTGCAGGCCTTTCTACCTGACTCCCGTGGGCGGCCTGCGCGCCTGGATGTGGTATTATGATAATGAAGTAGGGAGATATGAAACCCGGTGTCGGCACGTAGCGTACCCCTCTCGAATAATACCAAGGGGTCTGATCATTGCTTTACGCCGCCATCCGACGGCCGGATCACCATCAACAGCATCATATCCCCTCACTCCATTTGAACACTGCGGAAAGGTTTGGATTTGAATCCAGGCTTTTGGCATGCAATCTAGTGATTAGAAACTGTCTACCACCAACTTTCCTACCCTGCCGTCCAACATTCTGATGTTGAATTTTTTTTTTTTCATCCAGGCTAAGTGGCTCAGTCGGCTCAGACGGTTGAGATGCTGGTCTTCCGACTCCAACTTGGCAGGTTCGATCCTGGCTCAGTCCGGTGGTATTTGAACGTTTTATTTATTTATTCGTATCATAAGCATTAATACTTTAAATACATATACATATATACTCTTACTGAATTATATACATTATAGAGTCACACTTATAAAAAAGGTCTATACTACTTTTACCAAGAAATCGGCGACATCCAATGCATTTTTAGTTGCCTGAAGTAGATCTTGTACTGTGCATGTTTTAGGGCACCTACTACACTGCAACAAATGAGACGTCGTCTGGATTGCACCACACTGACACGATGAGGACTCGATGTTGAAACCCCACTTCTGCAGGTTGCTTTTACATCTTGTCACACCTATCCGTAATTTGTTCAGTGATCTCCAAGTATTCCATTTCTCCATGTGACCAGGTGTTCACTTGGTGTCAGTCATTCTTCGGAGCGAGTGCAGCTTGCGCGCCACATATCAATTTGGAACTGCTAGGTGTCCCATTAAGAGCCTCTGTTGTTCTGAGGAAGCTTTTCCTTGATTTGAGCCTTGGAGTAACTGGCCTGTATCCATACAGAGGGTGAGCTACAGATGTTTCCGCCTTCTTCCTCTCGTTTTTTGTTGCAACCTCTCGACGGATATCAGGAGGGGCAATACCAGCAAGACTGTACAATTTGTCCAACGGAGTAGGTTTTAGACAGCCGGTAATGATGCGCCAGGTATCGTTTAGAGCAACATCTACCTTCCTGGCGTGACTTGACTTGTACCATACTGGGGACGCATATTCCGCTTCAGAGTAACATAGAGCAATGGTTCTCACAGTATTGGGATGTGCCCCCCAGGTAGTAACCCGTTATCTTCCTTATAATATTATTTCTGGCTGCCACTTTTTGCTTAGTGTTCGAGCAGTGTTTCTGGAAAGTGAAAACACGATCAAGGGTAACTCCAAGATATTTTGGTGTGATGCACTGTTCTAGTGTGTTTCCTTCCCAAGTGATTTTGAGAGTTCTGTTTGCCATTTTATTTTTGAGGTGGAAGGTACAAGTCTGAGTTTTACTGGGATTCGGTCTCAGCTGATTCTCCTTGTAGTAAGCAGACAGCACTGAAAGTGCATTAGATAATTTCTGCTCAATAGCGTCTAGCAGGTGTCTTGAGTGGTAATGGCACAGTCATCTGCATAGAAAAGGTCTGTGTTCCTTCGGGTAGCGGCTGGTCGTTGGTGTAGATGTTGAACAGTGACGGAGAGAGCACACTTCCCTGAGGTAATCCATTCCTCTGTGATCTCCACCTGCTTCTTTTCCCCTGTAATTCAACAAAAAATCTTCTATTTTCAAGGAGGTTCCTTATGAAGCAGGTAAGCTGGTAGTCATAAGTAGCATTGTATATTTTCATAAGGAGTCGTCTATGGTTGACGGTATCATATGCAGCTGTAAGGTCGACAAATACAGCTCCAGCGATCTGTTTCTTTCGAAACCATCTTCGATATGCTACGTTAGTTTCAACACTTGAGATGTACAGCTCTTCCCAGTTCTGAATCCAGCTTGCTGTGGTATAAAGATTGCCTCTAACTTCTCCATTAGCGTATGGAGTATGGGTCTTTCAAGGATCTTGTACAGATGACAAAGGAGCGAGATAGGCCGATAACTCTTTGGATCATTTGGATCCTTACCTGGCTTGCGAATAGCTATAACTCTGGCTTTCCTCCATAATATCGGGATCTTGCATGATTGGATGCAGTTGTTCATCAGCTCTATTAGCCAGTGCTTTGTAGCTGGACCGAAGTTCTTAATTTGCTCAACTCTTATGTCGTCAAGGCCAGCAGCTTTACCATTCTTAGTTTTGCTCAGTTCATAATCAAACTCAGTCTGAGTGAAAGGTTGATCTAGAATGCTGGTTTCTTGATCAGGTTTTCTCTCAAATGTCTTCTTACTATTCTTGATGGTTGTAGTAGTTCTTCCATTTTCAATGAGCTGGTGTGCAATTTCATCAGCTGTGACATTTACATGTGTACTTGTTTGAGAACGGTCATTATTTAGGCGCCGTAGTAATCTCCAAGCCCCTTGGCTGCTTCTACTCATATCACAGTTTGCCATCAGTTTCTCCCATTGGTCTCTCTTTGCCTCAGAGATTGAAGAGAGAATACGCGTTGCAACTTTGGAGGTTTCCTCACTAAACGGGTTTTCGTTGTATGATTTGTAATATTCATCTAGTAATACTGCTGTCTCTGCAGTTACCTATTGGAGATAGTTTGTCCTACAGCCTCTTGGAATACATGTCCGAGAGCGTAGATTCACAACATCAACAAAACGTTCATATTCTTCAGGTACAGCTGGGATAGTCCGAACTTTCTCATCCAACATTTCGGAAAACTTAGACCAATTAGCCTTTCTAAAGTTGTATCGTCGCCTGAAGCGAGTTTCTTGAGGTCTTATTATAGGAAGTAGCCGACACATTATTAGTCTATATTGTGTTTTGGGGATCGGTGAGCACACAGATTTATGACAATGTTGTGCTATACTCTCGCTTACGAAGAGGAGGTCTGGATTAAATCCTCGTTGCCATCTTCCACAATTGAAGGATGGAGGTAGTTTGCTGTCATGGATGAGAGAGAGGTAGTTACTTTCAATCCAAGAAAGAACAGCTTCTCCGTTTCCATCTTCATGTGTGTATCCCCACACGTAGCTGTGACTATTAAAATCTCCTATTACTACAGATGTCTTCTCTGAATAGAAATCTTAAGGTGGGGCAAAGGAGAATCTTTCTGAAGGAGGCTTATAGACGTAGGTGATTACACAATTGCTGAGTTCTAGGAAGATTATCTCGATGTTGTGGTTGATTGTACAGTGGACATTCTCAACTTGGATCTCTGGTTTGATAAAAACGCTACTACCATGTTTAGGGTGGTGTATTTCTGCAGCTAACTTCAGACCTGGTATATATGGTCGATTCTAATGGTTTGAGTTTCCTGAATGCATAAAACATCGCATTTCTGTTCTTGGCATAGTTCGTATAGTAATTGTTGTTTCGGTGATGACAAGCCTTCGATGTTCACTGAGATTACAGTCAGAGTAGGTTCTGAAAAGAACCGTTTATTACGTACCATGATTGGATATGTATATCTTTAGTTTGGTGCTTCTAGAATGCTGACGTTCAGTTCGGTAATGGAAATTTAATTCCAACTACCTTAACAGGGGCACCACGAGCAGGAATCAGCGTCACCCCCGGTATTTGAACGTGCTCAGATACGTCAGCTTTGTGTCGGTGGATTTACTGGCACGTAAAATAAGTCCTGCGGGGCTAAATTCCGGCACCTCGGCGTCTCCTTAAACCATAAAAGTAGTTACTGGGACGTAAAGCCAGCATCATTATTATATTTTTCTTTCGACCAACGGCACTCGAACCTGCTAACCACGGTGTCAGACCTTTATTTTAGAAAAGACCAAGTTAGCTACTTATAAGCAATCTGCCACTTGGTGACAGCCCTTAATGCAAATCAACTGTAAGTGATTGATGGGTCGCATGCGGCACGATGCTGATCCACTCGGTCGCTATTGGCACGATAATGGCCGGGTCGCATCACGCACGGTCGCTATTGGCACGAAATACGTCCAAACATTAATGGGAAAACCGAACCATGTGGTGAAAACGTCTCATAGCATGGGACTTGTTCTCCGAGAACACATGCGTGTTTTCAAAACTGAAGCTGCCATTTCTCGTAAAGGGGACCTCATTTGTGAACAAAATATGATACATGAAGTCTTTGGGTTGAAGATGGACCTATTCACAGGAGGCTATCTGCGGTGCATAATTTATTTCCAATAGTGCTGAACACACTGCAAATGATACTGATGTTGCCGGTCTTCCCGTTATGTTCGTAGAAGGACAACTCTTATCGCTAATGTCAGCTATTCTCTGTACGGCCTATACCTGCTACAAAACTCCTCACTAGAAGACACAACAAATCATTGATTAACATTCTAGCATCTGGCTTTTAGTGCTAGGAGTGTCTGAGGGTGTATGTTGTGTGATGGTGTTGCCTGTGAGTGTAACTTAATTGCACGGGCTAGAAATTGGAGGAATGTGCCATCAAGGCATTTTCCTGAAGATGAAAATGGGAAACCACGAGAAACAATTTTCGAAGATGGCCAACGGGGTATTCGAACCCAGCAGCCTACCGAAGTAGCTGTAACTGGCCGTGCTGCAACGTACTGACCTAACCTACTTGGTACCTTCTTCCAGACATGGAAACGCAGCTCCTTATATGGACATATTTTAGGAAAAGACGTAAACGCATCACCATATTTCGTGTTGTAAGACGAGTTTTCCCCAGAAGTGTTACATAAAGTAGGGGCAGCAGCTGCTTATAGAACTTGTTGAAATTACATTACACTCCGTACTGGTGCTTCAGAGGAAAGTTCTTGAAAAGCAACTGAAGAAGATGCTGCTCTGTCATATCTATTTCCCGAAAATCCGGGGACTGGTCCTTATGATCTCCAAGAGCTGTACTTAAAGATTAGTTAACTGTAAAACAAATAATCCTTGTTAAAATGTAACCGAACTTGTGTTATTCTAGTATTCAGCAGAAGATTACATAATTGTACATATCCCCCAAATTTTTAGGATTTTGTCCGTGAAATATCCGTTGCGTTATGCCTATTTATGACCCATCAGTGTTTTCTTTGGGGAAGGAATACCTCAGTTTATGGCATTCATAATTATACATTACACTGACATATTTCAAAGAGTTCCTGAATTGGGTTTATATATTACACACGTGTGTGTGTAATGTATGTTTTATTTGAACTTTCGTAAGAAACGTACTCATTCGTTATTTGTGAGCCCTTCGTGCAATCGTTCGAATTGTTCTCCGTTATGAGCTGTATAGGTTGTATTTCCCGACGACTAATTCAATGTACATTAATGTTGTGCACAGTTCGCGGTTTAGTAGTTGAACAGAACAAAGACAATTTCATACCCTACCGCGTGATTACGTGCCAGAAGCGACCGTGCCGGATGCGATCCGGCCATTATCGTGCCAAAAGCGACCGAGTAGGTAAGCATCGGGCCGCATGCGACCCATCAATCACAATTGATCTGGCTCTCACCAAGTGGCAGATTGCTTATTAGTTACTAACTTAGTCTTTACAGAAAAAGGGTCTCATGCCGTGGTTGGCCGGTTCGAGTGTCGTTAAAAAATAATTATAATAATGTTGCTAGCTTTACGTTCCAGTAACTATGTTTCTGGTTAAAGGAGACGCCGATGTGCCGGAATTTATTCCCGCAGGAGTTATTTTACGTGCCAGTCAATCCACCGACACGAAGCTGACGTATTTGAGCACCTTCAAACATCAACCGGACTGAGCCAGGATCGAACCTGCCAAGTTAGAGTTGGAAGACCTGCACCTCAAACGTCTGAACCACTTAGCCTGGATGAACAAAAAATCACCATCAGAATGTACGCCAGCAGGGTAGGAAAGTTGGTGGTGTACAATTTGTAATCACTAGATTCCGTGCCAAAAGCCTAGATTCAAATACAAAACCTGTTCGCATTGTTCAAATAGAGTGAGGGAATATGATGCTGATGATGGTGATTCGTCCGTCGGATGACGACGTAAAAGCTTTGAACAGACCCTTTGGTGTTATTCGAGAGGAGTAGGCTACGTGTCGACCCCGGGTTTCACCCTCTCCCTGCCTCATCATAATCTCACATTCAGAAGTGCAAGCCGCCCGTGGGTGTCAGGTAGAAACACCAGCGCCGGGCGAGCCGAATACGTCCTCGGACACTCCCGGCACTAATAGGACACGGTAAGTAAGTAGGCTTAAGTCATAAATAATTTCAGTGAATTAGGAAATTTATTGAACATATCCCTTGGTAAATTATTCCAATCCCTAACTCCTCGTCCTATAAACGAATATTTGCCCCAATTTGTCGCCTTGAATTCTAACTTTATCTTCATATCATAATCTTTCCTACTTCTAAAAACACCACTCCAATGTATTCGTCTACTAATGCCATTCTACGCCATCTCTCCACTGACAGCTCGAAACATCCCGCTTAGTCGAGCAGCTCGTCTTCTTACTTCTAAGTCTTCCCAGCCGGAGATTTGCAACATTTTCGCAACGCTACTCTTGTGTTTTTTTACCAAACATTATCGATTGTTTTCTGAAAGGGTTTCAACCTGAATTTCGGAGTCCCCGGCACAGCGTAATTAGATTCTAAAACAAATGTAGTTATGACTAGCTAATGTACCCGTGCTTCGCTGCGGAATCCTACATTGTATTCAGAATTCTAGATTAAGTATTCTACACGTTGTAAGATTATATTAAATTGCATAGTTCTTAAAGTTACCCAGAAAAGCGACGGGAAAGTCACCATACGTCTTTTCTCATTTGAAGACTGGGTTAGGAAATTATGATGACAGCTTCTCTTGCCTACTATCAGTCACAATGAACTTGGGGAGTTTTCCTTACGATGGTAGGCCCACTTCCTACTGCCAGCCAGTCGAGATGGGCAGTTTGATGATAATGGCAGACAGGCACTCTCCACCTGCATTTTTGCATCCTTAGAAAGGCTGTCTTTGTGGTTTTCCCAACTGAAATCATTATAGGTCATTACAATGAAGTCAGTAGGAATGTCACGATTATAAGCAATATTATCATATGAAATAATCAAATAGAAAATCGCACATTTTCTCATAACGAACAGTGCTATGCTGCCGATCTCACAGTCCAAAGTTCCTGACCTGGAATGAACAGGGCGCAGACGGCCGTGAACACTCCTCTGCCATTATTCCTTTAAGTGTGCACACTGCTCCTTCCAATCAGCGCCTCAGAGTAGGGATCAAATGAGTGGAATACTATGATAAACCAGTGCATTATGTACCAGCAGTATCTGACAATCGATGAACCAGAGGAATGTCATGCTAAGGAAGAAAGTTATCTAACTCCACATCCCTCTGTGGGTGGGGGCAGTAGAATAACATCCAGGGTATTCCCTGCCTGTCGTAAGAGGCTCTTAACTTGGGAGCGTGGGTTGGCGACCACGGGGCACTCAGTTGAGTCCTGGCACTGCTCCCACCTACTTGTACCAGGCTCCTCACTTTCATCTATCCCATCCCATCTCCGTTAGTCAACTCTCGTTCTCTTGCGACCCCGACGGTATTTAGGGAGTCTTTCACTTTCACGCCCTTCGTGGCCCTTGTCCTTGTTTCGCTGATATTTTCATTTTTCGCAGTGTCGGATGCCTTCCATTTTTTTTTTCTCTCTGATAATCACCACCACCACAATAACACGTAGCATTTCTCAGCTAATGGTTGCCGTCAAGAAAAACATCCAGCAGTAAAAGTCTGCCAAATCTGCTACAAACCCTGACCCGCAATAAAAACCGAATAAAGTGGGGAGTGAGAGAAACGAGCCCAGTGGTATCACCGATCGCTTCTCACCAAGGCAGTCCAGGTTTGATTCCCGGCCAATACATGAGGGATTTACGAAGTTAAGTGCCACGTCCTATGGGTCGGAAGTAGTATAATTGGATGGTTCTGCCGCCTCCACCACCACAGGCTCCCAGAGGTCTCCTCCACCACCACCGCTACAGCCAGAGGCCTCCCAGAGGCCTCCTCCACCACCACCACCACAGCCAGAGGCCTTCTCAGAGGCCCGCTCCACCACCCGCGGGAAATTTGAATTGGTAAACAAAGCCACGTGCTTTTTGACAGCTATCATCGACAACAACGCATCGCTAATCTCAGTACTGCCATCTTGACGGGCCTAAACCTCAGTAGTATCAACTTAACCTCACTAGCGCGAGATTTGAATTTGTAAACAAATCCACGTGCAGCTGTCATCCGCCATCTTTAATCCAGAGAGCACCGTGCTGCCCTCTTTATCGTAGTAGATGCAAATTCGTCACCTGTCATCCGCAGTGCTGCCATCTTAACGGGCCTAAACCTTAGTGCTACCAACTTAACCTCACTAGCGCGAGATTTGAATCGGTAAACAAATCCACGTGCAGCTGTCATCCGCCATCTTTAATCCATTGAGCAGAGTGCTGCCCTCTTTAGCTACTTACCTTTGAAATGTGGTGGCGGATAATTTGAAAAATGCTTTTTGACAGCAGCCATCTTTGAGCACCGTGCTGCCCTCTTTAGCAAGATACCTTTGAAATGTGGTGGCAGGCAATTCCACATGAGAGCAGCCATCTTTAATCAAGAGAGCACCGTGCTGCCTTCTATGTTGTGGCGGCAAATTCCACGTGCTTTACAAACTCTCGTGCTTTTTTCTGACAGCTGTCATCCGCCATCTTGCATCACAAACCTCAGTGCTGCACCCTTTAGCTAGATACCTTCGAAATGTGGTGGTGGCAATTTGAAAAATTCTATGTGCTCTTGTTTGGAAACAAAGCCACGTGCTTTTTAGACAGCTGTCATCCGACATCTTTAATCCACAGAGCACGGTGCTGCCATCTTTAACTAGATACCTTTGAAATGTGGTGGCGGCAAATTGAAAAATTCCACGTGCTCTTGTGTAGTAAACAAACTCACGCGCTCTTTGTCAGCTGTCATCCGCCATCTTTAATCTATAGAGCTCAGTGCTACACTCTTTAGGTACATACCTTTGAAATATGGTGGCGGATAATTTAAAAATAAAAATTCTACATAAGCCATCTCTCGACGCTAATTGCACAAGATGGTGGCTATACATAACTCCTTAAAGGTGCTTATGCAAGATGGCCGCTATACATAGGTTCTTATGAGACGCCCTTGGGATGCTTGCGCAAGATGACGGTTATACAAGGCTCCTTATGAGACTCCCTAGGGATGCTTGCGCAAGATGGCGGTTGCTCCTATGAGGCGGCTTAAGGATCCTTTGCACAAGATGGCTAGAGATGCCCTAAGGATGCTTGCGCAAGATGGCGGACGCAAGATGGCGGCTATACACGACTCCTTATGAGACGCCTTAAGGGTGCTTGCGCAAGATGGCTGCTGCTCTTATGAAGAAAGCTAGCTTAGAGGCTAACGTGTCGTGCTAGTTCGATTCATTAAATTTGGGGCTTAAATTCAAAATGTTAAATATCTCGAAAACGGTGCATCATAGAGCAAAACGGACAAAATGTTTCTACCTAATACCTAGGTTTGCAGTATCAGGAACATGATAACATAAGAAAAACATAGTCTAATGATGAGATCGACGGTTCGATTCCTACTTAGGCCCTTTGGCATTGGCAGCTATCTATTTCTACAAGATGGCGGCTATACATAGCTTCTTATGAGACAGCTTAAGAGCGCTTGCACAAGATGGCTGCTGCTCTTATGAGACGCCCTAGGGGTGCTTGCGGGAGGTAGCAGCGACAAGACGATGACTATACACAGCTGCTTATGATACGGCCTAGAGGTGCTCACACAAGATGGTGGCTGCTCTGATGAAGAAAGCTAGCTTTGCATCGTGCAGGTATTTTTACAGCACTAAACCTCATACCTTTGAAATGTGGTGGCGGGCAATTTGAAAAATTCGACGTGCTTTTTCTTCACAGCAGCTATCTTTAGACAATAGCGGCTATACATAAGCTGTTAAGGCCTCCTCTTATGTCAAGGCATAGCTCTATCGAACAAGTTTAAACCTGCATCGGAATAGCTAGAGTAAGCACGTGCTGTAGTGATGACGTCATTAAGCATGTTTAGACTTGCAAATCACAAAAGAAACGTAACAAGACTAGAATTGAACACTGCACTCTATGCCTTGAACTTTATCATGTGATCGGAACATTGATTGAAGTGTTTAGAACACTAAATAAGTAATCAAGACTAAAATAGAACACTGTACTCGATACAACATGTGTTTAGAACATGTCAGGGGATACCTTTGTTCTAAGAAGATTAGATTACCGCACATTCCTTGTAGGGCTAATAGGCTAAAGGGCTAATGGGCTAAAGGGCTAAAGGAGCAACAACCTCATCGATCGCTATCAGCAAGAACGCTTGTACTTTGTTAAGTGTAGAAAATTAATCTTTATTTGTAAATGGTTTCATGTTCAGAACAAAGAATGGAACCTAGGGGTTACGTCTTACCTAATAAAATCCCCGAGGTGCGATGAGTTACGTTTTTCGAACTAGTGTTTGGAACACTGAACTTTTCAAGATGATAGCAGAGAGTTTAGCAATGTTCTGTTGTTGGATTATAAATTCCGCGCTACAACATGCATAAGGTGGCAGCCTTGAGGTTCAACGCCATAAAGATGACAAGAGGGAGGTTAGCAATGTTCCGTTGTTGGATTTTAAATTGCGCGCTATAACATGCATAAGGTGGCAGCCTTGAGGTTTACCGCCGTAAAGATGGCAGCAGTGAGGTTAGCGACGCTCTATTGTCCTTCAAAGTGAGGTTAGGGTTCGTCAAGAAGACAGCTGTCAAGAAAGCACGTGGCAATGTTTACCAAACAAGAGCACGTGGTCGTGACGTGTCGGTCACGTAGTATGCTGCCTCAGCATGCAAGGTTCAATGTCTACACCTACGTAGTTAACATTCTGCCATGTTCACAAGATTTTTTACACATAACTATGCTTTATGCTTTAAGTTCATGTACATAGGTTATGTTAAGATAGCAGCAGATACAAGCGATGGTCACATGCTCTAGTAGAAGATGCATGCATTATCAAAAGGTGGTGTGTACACGCTTTTAAACCTTGCTATTCTTACCGCTGCCATGTTCACAAGATTTTTAAACATCGCTATTCTTTGTATTTTAAGTTCATGCACATAGGCTATGATAAGATAGCAGCACAAACACATGCGAACTTTGTACATTCTAGTGGAATAAGTTTAGTACTGCGTGCATCATGGATACATGATGTGTACACGCATTTAAACATGGCTATACTTAATGCTGCTGCTTTGTTTACAAGATTTTTATACACTGCTCTTTATGCTTTAAGTTCGTGCACACATAAGCGATAGTCGTACGCTCTGGCAGGAGAAGTTTAGTACGATATTCGATACATACATTATCGATAGGTGATGTGTACACGCTTTGGAACATAGCTCTTCTTTGTGCTTTAAGTTCGTGCACGTGGGTTAGGGATACACAAAAGCGATTGCTATATGCTCTAGCGGAAGAAGCCTAGTACGGTAGTCGATGCAGGTAAAATCGATAGGTTATGCTAAGATAGCAGCACACTTACACGATTTTAGCACAATCTAGTGGAAAAAGTTTATTATGATAGTCGTTTCGTGAAAAATCATTAGGTAATGTGCACACGCTTTGAAACAAGGCTATTCTTTGTACTTTAAGTTCATGCGTCTTAGTTATGCGATGATAGCAGCACAATCTACCTGAAGAAGTTTAGTACGAGCGTCGATGCATGCAAAATCGATAGTTGATGTGCACACGCTTTGAAACATGACTATTCATTGTACTTTAAGTTCATGGGTATAGGTTATGCTAAGATAGCAGCACAATCTGGCGGAAGAAAATTAGTACGATATTTGATGCATGCAGAATCAATAAGTAATGTGTACACGCTTTGAAACATGACTATTCTTCGTACTTTAAGTTCACGTATGTAAGTTATGCTAAGATAAAAGCACAATCTAGCGGAAGAAGTTTAGTACGATATTTGTTGCATGCAAAATCGATAGTTGATGTGTACAAGCTTTGAAACATGGCTATTCATACTGCTGCTCTGTTGCCAAGACTTTTAAGCATAGCTAATCCTAATGCTGTTCTTAACGACGTCGATCTAATGATTGATTACGTGACCGTGACGTCACGACCACGTGCTCTTGTTTGGTGAACATTGCCACGTGCTCTTTTGACAGCTGTCTTCTTGACGAACCCTAACCTCACTTTGAAGGACAATAGAGCGTCGCTAACCTCACTGCTGCCATCTTTACGGCGGTAAACCTCAAGGCTGCCACCTTATGCATGTTATAGCGTGGAATTTAAAATCCAACAACGGAACATTGCTAACCTCACTCTTGTCATCTTTACGGCGTTAAACCTCAAGGCTGCCACCTTATGCATGTTGTAGCGCGGAATTTATAATCCAACAACAGAACATTGCTAAACTCTCTGCTATCATCTTGAAAATTTCAGTGTTCCAAACACTAGTTCGAAAAACGTAACTCATCGCACCTCGGGGATTTTATTAGGTAAGACGTAACCCCTAGGTTCCATTCTTTGTTCTGAACATGAAACCATTTACAAATAAAGATTAATTTTCTACACTTAACAAAGTACAAGCGTTCTTGCTGATAGCGATCGATGAGGTTGTTGCTCCTTTAGCCCTTTAGCCTATTAGCCCTACAAGGAATGTGCGGTAATCTAATCTTCTTAGAACAAAGGTATCCCCTGACATGTTCTAAACACATGTTGTATCGAGTACAGTGTTCTATTTTAGTCTTGATTACTTATTTAGTGTTCTAAACACTTCAATCAATGTTCCGATCACATGATAAAGTTCAAGGCATAGAGTGCAGTGTTCAATTCTAGTCTTGTTACGTTTCTTTTGTGATTTGCAAGTCTAAACATGCTTAATGACGTCATCACTACAGCACGTGCTTACTCTAGCTATCCCGATGCAGGTTTAAACTTGTTCGATAGAGCTATGCCTTGACATAAGAGGAGGCCTTAACAGCTTATGTATAGCCGCTATTGTCTAAAGATAGCTGCTGTGAAGAAAAAGCACGTCGAATTTTTCAAATTGCCCGCCACCACATTTCAGAGGTATGAGGTTTAGTGCTGTAAAAATACCTGCACGATGCAAAGCTAGCTTTCTTCATCAGAGCAGCCACCATCTTGTATGAGCACCTCTAGGCCGTATCATAAGCAGCTGTGTATAGTCATCGTCTTGTCGCTGCTACCTCCCGCAAGCACCCCTAGGGCGTCTCATAAGAGCAGCAGCCATCTTGTGCAAGCGCTCTTAAGCTGTCTCATAAGAAGCTATGTATAGCCGCCATCTTGTAGAAATAGATAGCTGCCAATGCCAAAGGGCCTAAGTAGGAATCGAACCGTCGATCTCATCATTAGACTATGTTTTTCTTATGTTATCATGTTCCTGATACTGCAAACCTAGGTATTAGGTAGAAACATTTTGTCCGTTTTGCTCTATGATGCACCGTTTTCGAGATATTTAACATTTTGCATTTAAGCCCCAAATTTAATGAATCGAACTAGCACGACACGTTAGCCTCTAAGCTAGCTTTCTTCATAAGAGCAGCAGCCATCTTGCGCAAGCACCCTTAAGGCGTCTCATAAGGAGTCGTGTATAGCCGCCATCTTGCGTCCGCCATCTTGCGCAAGCATCCTTAGGGCATCTCTAGCCATCTTGTGCAAAGGATCCTTAAGCCGCCTCATAAGAGCAACCGCCATCTTGCGCAAGCATCCCTGGGGAGTCTCATAAGGAGCCTTGTATAACCGTCATCTTGCGCAAGCATCCCAAGGGCGTCTCATAAGAGCCTATGTATAGCGGCCATCTTGCATAAGCACCTTTAAGGAGTCATGTATAGCCACCATCTTGTGCAATTAGCATCGAGAGATGGCTGATGTAGAATTTTTATTTTTAAATTATCCGCCACCATATTTCAAAGGTATGTACCTAAAGAGTGTAGCACTGAGCTCTATAGATTAAAGATGGCGGATGACAGCTGACAAAGAGCGCGTGAGTTTGTTTACTAAACAAGAGCACGTGGAATTTTTCAATTTGCCGCCACCACATTTCAAAGGTATCTAGCTAAAGATGGCAGCACGGTGCTCTCTTGATTAAAGATGGCGGATGACAGCTAACAGAACTTTTCAAATTGCCCGCTACTACATGTCATAAAGAGGGCAGCACCGTGCTCTGTGGATTAAAGATGTCGGATGACAGCTGACGAAATTGCCCACTTGATAGAAGCACAGTGCTCTATTGATTAAAGATGGCGGATGACAGCTGTCTAAAAAGCACGTGGCTTTGTTTCCAAACAAGAGCACATAGAATTTTTCAAAATTGCCACCACCACATTTCGAAGGTATCTAGCTAAAGAGTGCAGCACTGAGGTTTGTGATGCAAGATGGCGGATGACAGCTGTCAGAAAAAAGCAGGAGAGTTTGTAAAGCACGTGGAATTTGCCGCCACCACATAGAAGGCAGCACGGTGCTCTCTTGATTAAAGATGGCTGCTGTCATGTGGAATTGCCTGCCACCACATTTCAAAGGTATCTTGCTAAAGAGGGCAGCACGGTGCTCAAAGATGGCTGCTGTCAAAAAGCATTTTTCAAATTATCCGCCACCACATTTCAAAGGTAAGTAGCTAAAGAGGGCAGCACTCTGCTCAATGGATTAAAGATGGCGGATGACAGCTGCACGTGGATTTGTTTACCGATTCAAATCTCGCGCTAGTGAGGTTAAGTTGGTAGCACTAAGGTTTAGGCCCGTTAAGATGGCAGCACTGCGGATGACAGGTGACGAATTTGCATCTACTACGATAAAGAGGGCAGCACGGTGCTCTCTGGATTAAAGATGGCGGATGACAGCTGCATGTGGATTTGTTTACAAATTCAAATCTCGCGCTAGTGAGGTTAAGTTGGTACCACTAAGGTTTAGGTCCGTCAAGATGGCAGTACTGAGGTTAGCGATGTGTTGTCTGTCAAAAAGCACGTGGCTGTCAAAAAACACGTGGATTTGTTTACAAATTCAAATCTCGCGCTTGTGAGGTTAAGTTGATACTACTGAGGTTTAGGCCCGTCAAGATGGCAGTACTGAGGTTAGCGATGCGTTGTTGTCGATGATAGCTGTCAAAAAGCACGTGGCTTTGTTTACCAATTCAAATTTCCCGCGAGTGGTGGAGCGGGTCTCTGGGGAGGCCTCTGGCTGTGGTGGTGGTGGTGGTGGTGGTGGTGGTGTTGGTGGTGGAGGAGGCCTCTGGGAGGCCTCTGGCTGTGGTGGTGGTGGTGGTGGAGGAGGAGGAGGAGGCCTCTGGGAGCCTGTGGTGGTGGTGGCGGCAGAACCATCCAATTATACTACTGTCGGATTCTATATAAAAATTGAGGTCCTGTGGCTTATGATCACAAAAGTAAAATTCATGTAAAACTCTAAGCGTATTTACTTTTTAATAGCATAACATTAAATCAACGGCAGAGTGTTTATGTACCTTTTAATACCATGCTTGACCACACTGGCCGTGGGAAATGATTTTCATTATTACAGCAGTGGCGGCAGTACATGCTCGTCACCTTCGGAGAAAATTCTCTTGAACACGGCTCAGTACCTCGTTGTTTTGACTGATGTCCTGAGCAGCTCCCAAGACACATTCCCGGAACTCTTGCAGAGATTCCACTTCTCTGCGATAAACCTGACATTACTCGTGTATGTGAAGTTTTGAGGGCGTTCCTGTACTGGCCAATCTCTCTAATCCCGAAGGAAGAATTAGTTCTCCAAAGTATTAAAGTATGATACCTGTGAAATTGTTCCATATGCCGTTTCAATTTCATCTTTCTTACACTTTTGCTGAAAATTCTGCCTATACTTGGTTTTCTCGAATGATACCTGAAAGGCTGCCTGTGATGCTATTCTGTATAATGTCTTGATAGCATAGCATTTTTATTATTGTTGTTACCGAGATTTCCTGGATCACAGAGAGGTGAAGGAAGGTGCTGGTTTGAATGGATCTACGATAGTCAAAGATTAAATTTAAAACTTTTAAATAAAGGTTATATTTCTTTTCAGATATTAAATTTGAACAAACAACAATATTTCAGGTAAAGAGGGTGTTTTGTACAAAATAGAAAAAAAAAAACAGAACAACCAAGAAAAGGTTGGTTACAAAATTCGAGCTTCCAGCTCCTTATTTACAAGGTTTCTACTTCGTTACTGTTGCGCTTAGTTAGATAGGCAAAGAGATGAGTGTCCCAATTTGTTTTACAGGAAATTTTAAATCACATTTTCAAGAGCACTTTGCTCCAAAGGTTACAATTTATGGCCTTCCAAAGGCACCATTCAGTATCACACAAATATCTTTTACATTTGAAGAAAAGAGCCTCATTGCTCTACAAGTCTACCATGGAGACTGCGCTCCCAAACCCATACAGCCTACTCAAGGCAATCATTAACTTTTACAATTAGGATTAAAGCGTCTTTGCTCAATAAAATCACACTTTCAGGCCTCTCTATGCACAACCTACAATTTACAAGAGCATATCAAAGACCTTTTAAGTTTACACAGAGGTATCTAGTACCCATTCTACTGGACTTTTATGGAAATCAACAGGTTGAATTACTGCTCCCAAAAACAAACTGCATGGAGGCGGACACTTGCGCTCATTGAAATCAAGAGGTTAAAACCCTACTTGGGTTTGTGGTCCGACGATGCAGAGGCTAATCCCACACTACTGAGGTGACTAGATGGATAAATTGCAGTTTACAAGTGTAAACATCGTAGTCACCTCAAGATTAATTGAAAGGGAATTCGGGAGGGTAACCCACTCTCTATCCCCAGTTTTCAGTTTTAAGTACTTTTGACTCACTTAAACTTTTACATGAGAAGGAAGAAAGTTTACATTTTAGGAAATTGACTGTTACACAGTTAAAGATTGGAACCTTCCCCTAGAGTTAGCTTGCGGAGATAACTACTGAGATAGAAAAATGGTGGCTATTACCTTAACTGATGTTCTGCCTGCCGATGGGTGAGGCCCCTGCCTCCTTTTTTAGCACACACACTCACCTGACATCAGTTCTTTAATAGAGACATCTATGGAGAAAAGTCCAAACTTCTTGAAATAGTTGTTGCAAACTGTGATACACCCAAAAAAGAAACCAAAAGAAATCCAGTCAGTTTAGGAAACCTTAAAATAACACATTACTCTATTACTTTAGTAGTGACATCTGTTGATCAACGTCCCAACTATTTGCACTAGTTGTTTCAATTTTTATGTCTTAGATAGCGTTCTTCAAGGCGCTTCATTTAAAGGCACGGGGTAGAGGTGTGCCTCCCAGTAAGTTATTATTATTATTATTATTATTATTATTATTATTATTATTATTATTATTATTATTATTATTGCCACCTATAGAGAATGGCTAACCATAGGGTAACAAAGAAAATTGTAAACCTAGTACTATCCCTGAAAACCACAATAGTTGGCTCTACAAATAAACAAAGACCTACTAGAAATTGATATTAACGAAGCAACCATTCAGTATAGACCAAGATAGACCAAAACTCAGAACACCCCAATTTACATTATTTACATTTTCTATACGCAGGGAAAAGAAGCTTATCTACGAACCGACTATAATTTGTTATAAAGATAAATTTGGATTGAAGGACATTACAGTGATAGGATTAATGATGGGAGCCCGATGGACTATTCCTCGATTCATTCTGAATTTTTGGAAGTAGTTTAATTTAGAGTTTCCGGATCTACAAACCATGTCTTTTTTAGTTTAAGTAGGCTTACATTATGAAAATAATGAAATCGACAAAATTATTGTAAATCAAAATTATTATTTAATTTGTTTCGTTATGCTTTGTATATTGTAGCAACCTTCGACTGAGGGAAGTTTTGTAAATTAAATCAATAAATAAATAAATAAATAAATAAATAAATAAATAAATAAATAAATAAATAAATAAATAAATAAATAAATAAATAAATAAATAAATAAATAAATAAATATCTTTTAATTACTCAAGTTCTTGCAAGTAGGAGATGGTTTTCAAGCAGTCACTGTTTTTTCCAGTCTTTCGTTCAATTCCTGTGGGCTGCTTGCCTCCATGAACGCACATACATTCGCCGGCACCTTCCAAGCACATTGGCGACTTTGTGGTGCCATCGTGGTTATATGATGCCTCTTGTAGAGCTGGACTGGAAACTGTCTCTCCACAAAATCAACTGAGAAAGCTTTTCGACCTCAGTTACTTGGGAATGTATTTCGGACAGGCCGTCAAATATATCTTCAGGATGAAGGAAAGCCAACGCAGCACACACTTAGATGTGAAGTATAATTTCCTAATTTTTCTTGTATTCAAGAGTTAATCCCAGATCTTGCACTTTTCTCCTGACACTTTCTCCTTCAACTGAAGAGAACTACTCCCATCGTTCATTGTTCATATTTCTGCTTGAAGACTAACATGGCGGAAAAGTAGAACATATTATGTATCTATCTGTGTTTACTGTTGAAGCTTCTCTCCTGCTTTTCGACTAAACAAGTATAATGCGTTCTCCTACGTTGTCGTCTACTAGTGGCATTGTTCATAGTTCATAAATTAAAGTGTCTTACTTGCGTGTTCTCTTCTTCTATACTTCTAAGCGACCGTCATCCGGAGCTCCACATTGATGCTCCTTTGAAGTGAGCACTTCGCCGTCCTTGGTGTTAAGCATTCCTGGATAACGCATTGATCAGCGCCACGTCACGTCTTTAGTTCTTTTAACGTTATAGCTGTATTCTTCGCAATGAGCACATGGCTTATTGTGGATGGTCGTTGGTGCAACATTCACACACACAAGGTGAATGACCCAAATAGAACTGAAAAACAGGGTATTTTGATAAGGACTAACGATGGTAACGAGAAAGCTGGACGGGGTTTAGGGTAAGTCTCCTCGGGATTTTGGACTCAAAGGGAGCTGGTATTTAAACTGGGCGCGATTTTCTTACATTCATTTCGAACGCGTATCCTAGTTAGGTAAAATTAATTAAAATCGGTTACTAATAATACGACTTCAAACGAATTAAATGGAAACTATTTGCTTCATACAGTGTAGATTGTTGCAGCCAGGTATGGGCTACCATTGCACTTTGTGTTCGCGTCCCTTTTGCCAGTGCTCATTCTCGGGCTCGCCGTATCCTTTTCGTCCCGGGACATGTTATTCGCTTCCTCTGCTGCCTTGCTTAGAAACTATGTTGGATTGAATTTGTTGCGAAATTAATAGTTACGTTTCCGGGCTACACCACGCAGCGTTCCGCCTAGTGCGTCAATGAATTAAGTTCAGCTGAGCCTGTCGGATTTACGGTGGAGTCCGAGAAGCGAGTGTACTGTACCGGTGTGTTTACAATATTTCAGAAAATCCGTCTTTTTTTTAGCTGCTACTATTTCTGCGATTGCTGGTGGTGGAAATTCCTGCGTTAAGACGGACGTACAGTCTATTGTAGGTGAGAGGAAATGAAACACATGTGAAATCAACCACCGAGTTGGCTTGCTTTCGGGAGTTAGTGGGTTCGAACCCTACCACTGGCAGCATGGTTTTCTGTAGTTTCCCATATTCAGAGCAGGTTGTACCTTAATTGGACAACGGCCGCACTCCTACCCCTTTCTGCTGAGTCAATTGAAACTCGGCTGGTTACTACGTCTCGCGATGTCGGTACTTGAAACACAGTGCTGGTGAACACAGTGGGAATTGGGACATGTCATCAAGTCTTGGGTATGAAGTATTTCCTTCAGAATCTGGATCATCCTCCAAAAAGGCCGAATAAGTGTGTATGATATTCTGAAATTGTTGATCAAATAAAATCATCTAACACATGTTACGTGAAAGAAGTGAAGATGGTGGAGGGGGGGAGCGTTGCGTGGTTGATTTCGATTGCCCTGCTTTGTCATGATGCCAATCTTTCAGTAGAGTGACGCCAAACAGTTAGAATTAATAGTATATACACAGTTCAAAAAAATTAGGGGAACATGTTTTTTAACGTCTGGTGTGTGAACGTTAATTTAGTAGATGGGGTTCCAATGGTCGTACAACATACCTTGAGACCTTAGCTATGCAGGGTTGTCAAATCGAAGTTATACTCCATCTGTAGGTGTAGCCATGCATTAAATTGTCAGGTGATCCGTCAAAACAAGTGAAAAGTGATGTGTCCGCGTGTCGTGAGGTACACAGACTATAGCGGTCATTTGAGCACGCCACGAACCTTGTACGCTGGCGTAGCAGGGGGAGAGGTGATACTCCCACGTGGCGCGTCCCAGGTGGCGGATAGGGGAGTCCTAACCGGCTTGCCGGCGGACTTGAGGGAAATAAAGTACCTCTCGCGGACCGAACACACAACCTCTGTGGGTGGGGGTGGGGGTGGCGGACGAGAATTCACCCACGGTATCCCCTGTCTGTCGTAAGAGGCGACTAAAAGGGGCGACCAAGGGATGATCCAATTAGAGCCATGAAACTACTTGTAATTAATACCATCACGCAGGCAACACCATGGGTTGCATTTACTTGCGCGTAGTACCATTATGTAAGGTACGCAATAGGTTTGTGATTAGTAGCGACAGTGTGCGAATCAGGAGGTAGTTCCTACAGTACCTATGATTCGTACCCCTATATGAGCGACACCATGGTTCTGCCTTACCTATGCTCAGTTCCCACTATGTGAGGAATTCCACTGGATAGTACAAGTCCCTGTGGTTAGTCCACTTATGTGAGGAACGCCATAGATTTGCGTTGCCTTTATAGGTTTGCGTTGCCTGCAAATAGCGCCGCAATGTGCGTAAAACCATAGGTCTGTGTTACATGTGCGCATTACACTACCTGTGAATAGTACCATAATGTATGGAATACCGTGAGTCTCCGCTACTTTTGATTAGTACCGCAACATTACACATAGCATGGTTCTACTTTTCTAGCGATAAATGCCATTATGAGGGGCCGATGACCTGGATTTTGGACCCGTTTCGACTATAAGCATAATCGATTCAGCATCGTGCTATAGAAGCAGTCTCTTGGTCAGTAATACTATTGTTTTGTGCCAGCTTCTCTGCACGTGAGGCACTGTGGGTCGGATCCACTGATCGTTTTAAATTCATATCCGTCCATCCATCCATTCATTCTTCATCTTCATGCTTGGAATTCTGGTCAGTGAAGGATTTTGGACTTTTAAGTTGTAATTTCATTTCGTCTCATTTCGTACCATTAGGGGCCGATGACCTCGATGTTAGGCCCCTTTAAACAACAAACATCGATCCTCAATAATTTGAGAACGTTGTACGTCAACCAGCTCATCCCATGAGACATCTTAACGAGGTTCAAGTCGCAAGGGCCGTCACTTTGATCCAGAAGGATGGACTTTTCGTCGTGTTGCTGTGGATCTCAATGTCTGTCCGTCAGTTATTCAGCACTTTTGTAATCGCTACAGTGAGGCAGACCAGTTCGCAAGGAGGGTTGGACAAGGTCGTGGGCGCATGACAACTCCACAGGATGACCGATATATGACCATCTGTGTGTTGCGGCGTCGTTCAGCAACTGCCAGAGAACTGCAACAAGACCTCAGGAGGGTCACTGGAGTCATGGTGCCTAATCAGACAGTAAGAAACAGGTTAAGAGAAGTGTCCTTACGACCCAGATGTCCTGTTCGAGTGCCCCGTTTAACGCAGCAACATCGCGCAGCTCGCCTTCTGTTTGCCCGTACCCACGTTAACTGGCAACTTCGCCAATGAAGACCTTTGTTGTTCACAGACGAGTCCAGATTTCCCCTGACACGGCGTGATAGACGTCAACGTGTATGGAGACGCCGTGGTGAGCAGTACATGTCAAATCTTGTCCAGGAAGGCGACCGATTCGGACAAGGTTCTGTGATGTTGTGGGGTGGCATTAGTATTGATGGCCGTACGGATCTTGTTGTCGTTCGTGGTAATCTTATCGCTGCAACGTAAATCGAGCAGATACTGCTACAGCATGTGTTGGTTGCTGCATACGGTGTTGGCCCTGAACTCGTAGTCATGTACGACAATACCAGGGCTCACGTAGCGCGCATCACCAGAGCTGTCTTGCGAGAACTGGACATTCAAGAGACGGAATGGCCACCAGTGAGTTCCATTGAGCATGTGTGGGATAGACTTGACAGAAGTGTTCGTGGGCGTCCTGTTCCACCATAGACTCCCCAAGACCTTGAACAGGCTCTCACTGAAGAATGGGACCTGATACCGCAATATGACCTCCGTCGACTTATACGGAGCATGCCACGTAGGTGCCAAACTGTGATAAATTCTCGTGGAGGACATTCACTATACTGAAGCTCTCCAACTGTGATAAGAATCCACCCTGGAGGACTGTTATCACTTTGTTTTCGTCCCTATTTGGACATTTCCGTTTTTGTTCTAAAAATGAACGCGAATCAATCGATGTTCTTTTGTATACTTCAACGGCAAAGAATACAGGTTTAGTTGGTAATATACCTGGGTGTGAGGTATTGTTTTGTGGAGCATGGCATACGTTCAAAAACATGTTCCCCTAATTTTTTTGAACGGTGTATTTATAAATTCCTGTGGCTGCGAATAGAGGGCACTCCATGTCAGTATCGTGAGTTGTAGGAATGTTAGGGAAATCACAAACACCCAGTCCCAGAGCCGAGGCGGGAAGCCTGTCCGTTAGTCAGGCCGAGCCACGCCTGAGATGGCTTCGTTTATAAAACATTTCTGTCGCGCTTTAGTTGAAACACTTTTCACGTACTGAGCTCATATAATTAACATTTTTTGCAGCTAAAAGTTTGGCTATGCTTGCTTCTAGTTGTTTGTGTCAAGAACTGTTTTCACGAATTAAATTACAGATCATGTTTGACTGCCGCAGGAAACAGCTTTAACTGAAATTAACTCAGACTTGGGTGAGATAATTGCTTATGTAAAAGAAATATAATTAGAAGTAAACATTTGCATTCAGGAGACAGTGGGTTCAAACCCCAATGCCAACAGCCTTGAAGTTGGTTTTCCGTGGTTTCCTATTTTCACACCAGACTTACTAACACGAATTAAAGACGATAATATAGAGAATCAGGAAGAATAATATTATACCGAAGTAAGTTATGTTCTTGCTAATTTTTGTTTCACTGACCAAACAGCCGTATTAGTTTCATACCACATGCCTCAGGAGGATTGTGTCGCTTGTGACGTCTGGGTAGTGCGAGCGATGAGACCAGGATACATGCTGCCTCAACAACAAGAGCTTGGACATTGGCCAAAATATCCGAAAAGCGCGTTGAAGCTTTTTAAATGTGGGTCCATCGACGGCTATTGCGGATTTCATGGATGAGTGACCAGCTTCGATGTCTTAACTACGTGGTATTGGTAGAGAAACCGAAGTTGTCAAAATATGAAGTAGAGGAACGTGGAAGAATTTATGACACACTCATACTCCAACTTGTAATATAAGGGAGGATGCTGGACAGACGGCTACAGAATCTCCCGCAATGGCAAGGAATGCGTCTGAGTTCTTAATTGTGACCAAAGTACCTTTGCCGCGATGGAAGCGGCACCCAGTGGACCTCTTCTTACTTCATCAGCTAGGTTTTGACCGTATACAGACTTGCTAGTCCCACTGTGACACTACTAGTGTGACTGAGGAAAGGTCCTGCCCAGTACGCCTCATTCCGGTGCTGTAAGAATCCAGTCAGCATACAGGAGACTGGGCGAGTGATACATATCTCTGATTATCGTTTGAGTTGGCGATGTTTTGCTTCACAAAGAAGCAAACAAATAAAGCCCGGTAAGATCGCTTTAAATCAATTTCGTCGACCTTTCCGTAGCTCGTTATAGTATGTGTTGTCCTGTCAAAGTATTCGTAGCAATCACTATCAGTCGTGCCCTGAAGTCGTACCCGATGGCTCCCGACACCATAATACCGTTGTGCCTCGCCAAACATTGGAAGAATGGGACCTCTCCTCAGGTCCCCGCCATTCTCGCAGACGATGGTCATCGGGGTAGTGCAGAACCGTGATTCATCGCTGAACACATTGCGACGCCATTCATCAGCAGTCCATGCTTCACGGTCACGGCACCTCTCCAAAGTTTGTATTGGGATGTTAACGGCAGGCTACTTTTTGTTTTGTTGAGAGCGAGTAATTGAGAGTCCCAGGACGAGAACTATGTCTATTTACTCATTTGTTTCCGACAAGTGCCGATGAGTCGGAGAAAGATCACTGATTTTGCAGTAGCGGAGGAAAATAAATTCGGCTGTAAGCCGTCATTTGCTTCTCGCTTAGCACTGAGTTAAAATTTTGAGTCGGAGAGCTATTGGAAGGTGTGAGGGCAAGTGCCTCTCTTCCTCTGAAACGGCCCTTCTCTGGGCTTTAATTATAAGATTTATTTAGTGAAAGAGTTGTTTGAATTTGGAAAAGGCCGAAGGAATTTCGATTTCCTATTAAATCAGGTCGTAAGTGATCCAAGGGCAGCAATTATTGAAACGTGTGTTCGGCTTCTTCGCATGGGACGGAAATTCCCTAGTCACCGAGCTCGATAGCTGCAGTCGCTTAAGTGCGGCCAGTATCCAGTAATCGGGAGATAGTGGGTTCGAACACCACTGTCGGCAGCCCTGAAGATAGTTTTCCGTGGTTTCCCATTTTCACACCAGGCAAATGCTGGGGCTGTACCTTAAGGCCACGGCCGCTTCCTTCCCATTCCTAGGCCTTTCCTATCCCATCGTCGCCATAAGACCTATCTGTGTCGGTGCGACGTAAAGCAAATAGCAAAAAATTCCTTAGTCCGGCTGCTGCTAGTCTCCGACCAGTGGTGCGGGATGACACAGAATGTGATCTCGGATGGCAGGCGCAGATATGCTTGGTGCCCAATACAGGGGTCCTTGGAAGAAGGTCCTGGGAAACTTCATCTATTTTTAAACCACTTAAATCAGCAACCTCCTTCAATTAAATTCACCTTGGAGATGGAGTCGGACGGATGTCTTCCTTTCTTGGATGTTCTAATAAGGTAGAAACCGGACGGCTCCTTAGGGCACACAGTCTGTCGTAAGCCTACCCACACAAATCGCTATCTTCATGCAGATTCTCACCACCATCCAGCACAAAAACAAGGCATTCTCACGACACTCACCAAGATGGGGAGACAAATTTGTGAGCCATCAAATATCCAGGTGGAGATGAACACGCTGCAAGTCACGTTCAAGGGTAATGGTGCCCTGCATCCCAGAGAAACGACCAAGCAAAGCTAACGGAAGGAAGAAGTGAAGGGAACTGTCTACTTGCCTTACATTCACGACACCATAGATCGAATTGCCAAGCCACGAACCTGCTACGCTGGCGTAGCAGGGGAGAGGTGATACTTCCACGTGGCGCGTCCCAGGTGGCGGATAGGGGGTCCTAATAGGCTTGCCGGCAGACTTGAGGGAAATAATATACCTCTCGCGGACCAAACACACCCCCTGTGGGTGGGGGAGGCAGACGAAGAATTCACCCACGGTATCCCCTGTCTGTCGTAAGAGGCGACTAAAAGGGGCGACCAAGGGATGATCCAATTAGAGCCATGAAACTACTTGTAATTAATACAATCACGCAGGCAACACCATGGGTTGCATTTACTTGCGCGTAGTACCACTATGTAAGGTACGCAGTAGGTTTGTGATTAGTAGCGACAGTGTGTGAATCAGGAGGTGGGTCCTACAGTACCTGTGATTCGTACCCCTATATGAGCGACACCATGGGATTAGCGACACCATGGTTCTGCCTTACCTATGCTCAGTTCCCACTATGTGAGGAATTCCACGGGATAGTATGAGTCCCTGGGGTTGTCCACCTATGGGAACGCCATAGGTTTGCGTTGCCTGCAAATAGCGCTGCAATGTGCGATACACCGTCGGTCTGTGTTTCATGCGCGCATTACACTACCTGTGAATAGTACCATAATGTATGGAATACCGTGAGTCTCCGCTACTTTTGATTAGTACCGCAACATTATACATAGCATGGTTTTACTTTCCTAGCGATAAATACCGTTGTGAGGGGCTGATGACCTGGATTTTGGACCCGTTTCGACTATAAGCATAATCGATTCAGCATCGTGCTATAGAAGCAGTCCCTTGGTCAGTAATACTATTGTTTGGTGCCAGGATCTGTGCATGTAAGGCATTGTGGATCGGATCCACTGATCGTTTTAAATTCATATCCGTCCATCCATCCTTCCATCCATTCATTCTTCGTCTTCATGTTTTGAATTCTGGTAAGTGAAGGATTTTGGACTTTTAAGTTGTAATTTCATTTCGTCTCATTTCGTACCATTAGGGACCGATGACCTCGATGTTAGGCCCCTTTAAACAACAAAACCAATCAATCAATCAGTCGAATTGCCAACCTCCTCCGCAAACACGATATAAATACCGTGTTTGGCAGCGTCCCTAATATTATTCACAGTCTGGGTAAAACGAAGGGCAAATTGTCCCCACTTTTACATCCAGGGCTGTACGAAATTCCCTGTACTTGCGGTAAGGTAAACATTGGCCAAACATGCTGGTCCGTTGGTACCCGTATCAAGGAACATGAACGTAATATTCGTCTCAACCAGCCAGATAAATCAGCAATAGCTGAGCACGCTCTGTCGTCGGGTCATGATGACATGTTCCAAGATGCTCAAGCTCTTACCCACACTCGACACTACAGGACCAGGATTATACGGAAAGCTGTGGAAATACGTGGGTCGAGTCATAAGTCATGGCAACTATTTTTTTCTCGCGAACTGGAGACATCAGGGAAAATCTAAGATATGCATTTGGAAACGTACGGTGTGTACTTGCGTATGATGCCACTAGGTGGTGTATGCAAACAGTGTGGGTCTAAGCATGCCCCCAAGTTCAGTGTGTGTGTGTGAGAGCGTCACAAAATGGAAGTCAACAAGGAGGAGCAACGATCGTATATTAAAATAGCAGTTCTGAGCGGCAGAATTGCACGCCAATGCCATGCAGAGCTGCGGGAAGCATTAGGTGTGCATGCCATTACGTGGACAACGGTTTGCTAACAAAGAGGACATCGTAACAGCATTTCGGAGAGAGGTGTCACACTTTAGCGATACACATGCAGCGAATGGTATTCAGCGCCTGCCAGAGTCCTGCAACCAGACCCACCGCGCAGCACTTCAAACCCACGGGCTCCGGCAGCCCAGCCCGTGCAGTGCCGTTCTCTTCTGACGCGGCAGCGTATTGGCCCATAGCACTGGGTTCATACAGCCCACCGCAGTCCACCGCACTGGGCGGGCTCAGTAGAATAACCTAGAGTACTTCTTCACAATAACGTGTGCGCCGTGCACAACGAGATGTTCACGTCACACTACTATTCGTATCATTCACTCTACGAATTCCCGTAAGCTAATAACATACTTTAAAGTAGGCTAATTGCATTTGGAAATTAAGCAGTAGAGATTTCTCCTGCACTGTAATAATAATAATAATAATAATAATAATAATAATAATAATAATAATAATAATAATAATAATTGAAAACAAACAGAAACTTTGTTATAAACTAATATTCGTTTGCAATTGATATCAAGTTAACTGAAAATGAATCTAAATAACACGAAGCATATTCATAGGACTTCATTCGCGTTTACCTCAAAATAAAATACAAACAGAAATGACGTGCAATATGCACACAACAAAAACAGACCTGAACATGGCTTTTACTTAATGTGCGTAGTTTATTGGTCATTGTTAATGGTGGTGGACTGTGACTGAAAAGAATAGCATCAGCAATTGTCTGGTTGTAGAAGAGAATGAAGCCCGCTGAACTGAAATTTCTCTCTGAAGCTGAACTTGATGCTTGCATAATATTACTTTCTTAGCGATCTGGTGAAATTTTGAATAGTTTTGTCCATTTGTTCTCCAATAGGACGCTATATTTATTTTCTCCCATTCCACAATTTTGCTTTAAATATCTTTCCTGCTCATCTGTTGGAATAGGAGCATCATGAATGTCAGTCCACGAAGAGAACTTCATTACTTTGGCAGGTTGTGGCATAGTCGTGGAGTCTGATGACACGGAAACATTAGAATGCTCGTCATTCAAGCACACCTCGTTCATCGTACGTTTTTTATCTAATCATAAAAAGACAAATTCAGTCCGATTCCTTTAATCTACAGTATACTAATATAATAAAGTGAGAGCGCGAATTGTGTTAGTTTGTGTATATCTGGAGGGTAATCTGAGAAACTACTGGACTGATTCTAAAAATCCTTTTACTAATGTAAACATACATTATCCCTGAGAGAAATGGGCTGTATTTTATTTTCAAAACAATTCGAGGTGGGGGGCGACGGGGGATATATAAAAATAATAGGCTAATATAGGCGAAATATCGAATTTGTCGTGCAAGGACGAGACTAAGCTCATTTTAAGCCCCTTGACTCAAAGAACAAATCTCGGTAAGCCCGAAAACCATGTTTTAAGGCCCTTAAACCGACCGTTATGGAGATATTGGCGCCACACTACCCCTGCTCTCGAAATCGGATAAGGAAATGAACTGCCGTAACCATGGCAACGCCAGCTCCAGGATTCTACAGCAGCGAAATTATGCGTGTACGTTTGGGCATACCTGCCAACCAAAATTTGTACACATAATCCCTGAACATATCTACAATATATCTCAAAAACTTAACGTGTTACAGACGTGAAGTGGTATTTATAATCTCTTTAAAAAATAGAGATATATTATTTTGTTTTTGGAAAGGACACTTCCTAAGGGGGGAACTGAAATGTGGGTTGGCGTGAATTCTTAAGATGAGCATATATACAGTATATCTCAAACACTTAACACGTTACAGATGTGAAAATTGATATTTTTAATATTTTAAAAATAAAAAAAACAGGTACCGTATTATTTTGTTTTTTGAAAAACCACTTAACGTGGCGGGGGGTGTAAAAGGGACTGAAAAAGGGGTTGAATTAATGTTATTAGGGTACTGATATCTCAAAAACTGAAGTTGTTACAGACGTAAAAATTGGTATTTAGAGTCTCCTTTAAGAATAAAAACATCCGTTTTCTTTTGGTTTTGGAAAATCCACTTAAGGGGGGGGATGAAAGGAATGAAATGTTAGTTGAATTATTTGTATGAGGATACTTATATCTAAAAAACCTAAATATGTTGAACACGTGAAAATGGGTATTTGAAATCACATATAAAAATTTAAAAAACACTCATTTTTGGGGGTAAAATTAACTTCAGAAGGGTGGGGGCGGCGTTGAAATAGATGTTGAATTGTTTTCATGAGGATGCAAATATCTCAAGAACTGAAGATGTTACAGTCGTTAATATTGGTATTTGGCAGCTCCTTTATCAATAAACACGTATTTTTTGTTTTCGGAAAAACCAGTCAAGGGACTGAAGAGAATTGAAAAAGCAGGTGAATTTTTAAAATGAGTACCGGTATATCTACAGTGTATGTCAAAAACTTTACATATTACAGACATGGAATTTGGTGCTTGGAATGTCCTTTAAAAATAAATAAACATGTTACTCTTTTTTTCTTTCGGAAAATCCACGTAGGTGAGGGTGGAGGAAGGGTTGAAAAAGGGGTTGAATTCTTTTTATGCGGAAAACCTGAAGATGTTACGGATGTGGAAATATGTATTTGTAATCTTCTTTAAAAATAAAGAAACTTTTTTTTTACTTGAGAGAAGACGTTCTCACGTGTACAGTTCTATGTCACATGGTCATCTCAGCCCCAAAAGTCAATACCACACACTTGGTTTACAAAGAGTTTCTTGGGTAAATGAAACTCAGTTTTTCAGTGAGGTTTTATACTTCAGGGATTTTCAGATAATGTCTTAGTACAGTACCGAGGAACGATTACTTTTATCAAATTACGAAATCCACGCGAGAAGCCGCGGATAACTGCTAGTGTGTACATAAAGTTCACTGCAGATCGTACAGCACACAGAATTAACGTCTTTCCCATCGCCGTCAACTGCAGTCTTGAATACCAACCAAATACGACTTTTAAGTTTAGGAGCCGGTTCAAAAGTCTTGTATTATGCGGGTTTTAGTTCGTTTGTTATTTCTTTTTTTTTTTTTTTTTACTTCACGATTTTTTGCCACGGTTTCCTTTCTTTTGGAACTACAGTCCACATTCGCTTCCGATAACAGGATAGACGGAGAAGTCAAACTGAAAACCACAGCAAATTTGATCGGCTCCACTCGACCATAATGCAACGCACTCCGCTGACACGCAGTACACTGTACATGAAGCAGTCAGCCCATAGAACTACCACAGCGCTGTCCTTGGCTCACCGCGTACGAAGGACAGAGCGCTGGCCCAGACCGGCCCGTGCGATGACGTCACGGGCTTCATATGTTCGAGCCTTTCAAAGCCCATTGCAGCCTACTGCCGAAGCAGCTCATGGGCTGGGCCTCTCTGCAGGACTCTGGCGCCTGCCCCACCGCTGGCAAAGCACAGTGGAAACCTTGGGTGATTATTTCGAAGGTCTGTAACCAGTTGAGACCTGTCCTTTGTACGTGGTCTTGTGTATTTGCTGTCTATACCATAATAAAACAATGTTAACTAATGGCCTGTGTTCTGTCACTTTCCTACGAGAATCTCCTGAAGTCAGAATTTGTCTTCAGGCACTATGCATAAGTACATGCCCTATATTTCCAAATGCATATCTTAGATTTTCCGTGTTGTCTCCTGTTCGCGAGAAAAAAATAGTTGCCATGACTTATGACTCGACCCTCGTACGTAGAAATCCTAACAATTTCAACAAGGAGACTGGCTATCAATTAATACCTGGTTGCCAGTCATTAAGGATTTATGTAGGTAGTTCCCTTCCCTGTCCCTTACTATTATTATTTCGTTTCGGTGTTTTCCAAATTCGTACGTTCTTCATGTTTCATTCCGGGCTTGTGTCATTGTCATACGTTCGTACACCTGTTATGTTATGTGACCCTTTCAGACTGATTCCGATGGTTCCGTCAGCTTCCGCTTCGAACGCTAGCGTTGTACCGCGTCCGGGGAGCCATTTGGTGACGAACGTACCATTTCCACTTCTATTATAACGTTTAAATTCATAGTTCATTGTTTAAGAAGCCTTTCTCGTGGACAGTCGACATTTTCTTCTGATGACGCAGAGCAAAGTTCTCTGCGAGACGTAAAGGATTTCACCTTATTTTCTTGACACGATATAAGCCCAAAAGCCTGTATCATGTCTATATGACACGAAGTGGCCACCGCTTTATACAGGTTGAGTATGTCTTACACAATTGATCAAAGGAGTCAGTGCCACCTGTAGTTTCATTGTATGTGTGAATCGTGACTGATTTATCTGAGGTTTCATTCATAGAGTTTTCATAACGCATAGTTCATAATAAAATTACCAACTTGTTTTGCGTAAGTGAATACGACACAAGTGTTTTCTCACGATCGAACACAAATCTAGATGTTCCTGTAGGATTTTTGATGAGAAAACTTGGTGAGATTTCTTTCTTATTTTTCCTTAGCGTTCCCACCATTGTAAGACTGTACTGATTCAGGAGCACGTCAGCAAGTGGAACTGATGCAAACCAGTTGTCGACCGTTACATTCCTGTTAGAAAAATGAATAGGTTCAGTCAGTTTGCGAACATAGTAAGTAGACACCGATCCCGGTCGTCTTTGCTATCAAAGCGTAAATAATAAAGAAGGAATATAAATCTTTGTTCTGACACTGTTGGGCTAAATAGAAGGAGACACTCGTAGAATCCTGATATGTACAATAGCGCCAGGAGTGCCTTTATTTCGCTAATGGCGGTCTCTTTCATATATTTTTTTTTATTGTTGTTGCTATTTTGCTTTACGTCGTACCGACGCAGATAGGTCTTATGGGGACGATGGGACAGGAAAGACCTAGGAATGAGAAGGAAGCGGCCGTGGCCTTAATTAAGGTATAGCCCCACCATTTGCCTGGTGTGGAAATGGGAAACCACGGAAAACCATCTTCAGGGCTGCCGACAGTGGGATTCGAACCCACTATCTCCCGGATGCGATCTTTTTTTATTAGCTGTTGACAACACACGACGAATTTCTTCGTGTGAGTCACTAGTAGATGGAGGATATTATCGTCTATCAACAATAACCAAGCTTCAAGAGGATTTTTACATTTCTTGCAGCACCTTTTGCACCAGGAAGATGTATTCTGAGAATGTTTTTACTCACAGGTCGGCCTCTTTTCTCCGGATTGTCTGAAGTCCAACGGTGCCCATCTTTCGCTTCAGGCTGGATACATTGCGACTTGAACTTGGTACCTCATCTTCAACTTCGGTGTCACTTTCATACTCAGCATTGAATTCACTTTCGTGTTCACTGTCCTCGAAACTCATTGTCAGATTCAAATTCTGAATCATCACCGAGTCCTGCTCACTGGCGCTTACTTTTAATAATTGCCTAATGTTACGATATGATAGTCCTTCCTTTGAATTAGTCATTGCAAGCACTGTCTATAGTACTAAGGAAACACGTGTCACATAGCAAGAACTGCTGCAGCAAGGCACGCATCAGGAAAAGACAACCGTAAATACCACACTGGGTTTCCGTGTCCCTGCGCTGTATTTACTTATCTCCCATGGATATCTGCTTTTGCTGACAAAACTACAAAGGTATTGTACTTGCTTAATTTACAAACATGACTCAGTAGTCTACAGTTTCATATAAAAGATTCATTCGATAATATGTTTCCCATAGGGCCGCTGAGACCCCAGTGTGGTGTTCCAGGGTTAGGGTTACATATAATTAATAGTTTTCCTATAACCTCCGAATTGTGATTATATATTTTGTCATCTAAAAGAACTCTGGTTTCATGTATTATGAACATTGCAATAAAATTAAAACCAAACTATATGACAAAATTATCACAATTTTTTTTTTTTTCAGCCAGTAAGCCTCATTTTAGGGTACCCAAACATGAACAAAGTGATATAATGATCAAAGAAGTGTGGACGGTTAACATTAAATAATTACATACGGGTACGCGGGAGGAACCGAAGTGAACTGCTGATAGACAATTATCTCAGTCGATAGACCATTTGGTGGCCTAAAACATCGTTTGATTACTACAATACATATTACAGCCAGCAATTTAGGCTACATTCCTAGCAACAGGAAATATTAGAAAACTGCGATACATTACAACAGTGTCTGGTAACGGTTAGTGTTATTAGCTGTCGTCCTCAGGGCCCGGGTTCGATTCCCGGTACTGCCAGAAATTTAAAATTGGCAGGAGGGCTGTTATGTGGTTGTAATGGTACATGCAGGTCACCTCCATTGGGGATGTGCTTGTAAAAACAGCTGCACCACCTCGGGATAAGGACGTGAGATTATTATAATAGAGTGATATACATTTCATATACTACTACTACTACTACTATTACTAGTAATAATAATAATTGAATAAGTTATGCAAATATTACACCTATTGTCAACAAGGGTTAAGGGTTAAAGAATCGGAGAGGTCATTAATGTATATGAATTTTAAAAATTATTAAAAATATTGCAATAAATAACTATTACAATAAATTTGCAAACATTATCGTTAAGGCGTTGAAGTCTAAACGGTCTGACACCGTGGTTAGCCGGCTGGAGTCCCGTTGGTCGAAAATAATTCGCCATCAAAATGTTCTAGATTTTATGCTGTCTTTGAATTGAGACGGTCTAGGAAGCCGAGAATGATGGGCGAGAGGATTCGTTGTGGTTACGACACGTCACCTCGTAATCTGCAGGCCTTAGGGCTGAGCAGCGGTCGCTTGGTAGGCCAAGGCCCTATTGCGCCATGGGGTTTGGTTTGGTTTTGAATTGGTTATGTGCCAGATGCGACGGTGCCGGATGCAATCCGGCCATTATCGTGCCAATAGCGACCGAGTGGTTAAGCATCGTGCCGCATGCGACCCATCAATCACTTACAATTGATCTGCATTAAGGGCTGTCGCTAAGTGGCAGATTGCTTATCAGTAGCTAACTTGGTCTTTTCTAAAATAAAGGTCTGACACCGTGGTTAGCAGGTTCGAGTGCCGTTGGTCGAAAGAAAAATATAATAATGTGGCTGGCTTTACGTCCCAGTAACTACTTTTATGGTTTAAGGAGACGCCAAGGTGCCGGAATTTAGTCCCGCAGGATTTATTTTACGTGCCAGTGAATCCACCGACACAAAGCTGACGTATTTGAGCTATTTGAGCACCTTCAAATACCACCGGACTGAGCCAGGATCGAACCTGCGAAGTTGGAGTCGGAAGACCAGCATCTCAACCGTCTGAGCCACCTGAGCCATCTGAGCCACTTAGCCTGGATGAAAAAAAAATTCACCATCAGAATGTTGGCCGGCAGGGTAGGAGAGTTAGTGGTATACAGTTTCTAATCACTAGATTGCATGCCAAAAGTCTGGTTTCAAATCCAAACCTTTTCGCAGTGTTCAAATGGAGTGAAGGGATATAGTGTTGATGGTGATTCGTCCGTCGGATGGCGACGTAAAGCAATGATCAGACCCCCTGGTATTATTCGAGAGGAGTAGGCTACGTGCCGACACCGGGTTTCATCTCTCCATACCTCATTATCATAATACCACATCCAGACGCGCAGGCCGCCCATGGTTGTCAGGTAGAAAGACCTGCACCAGGCAAGCCGAGCACGTCCTCGGACACTCCCGATACTAATAGGACACGATAAGTAAGTAGGCCTAAGTCGTAAATAATTTCAGAGAATTAGGTTCTTTTTTTGCTAGTGGCATTACGTCGCACCGACACATACAAGTCTTATGGCGACGATGGGAGAGGAAAGGCCTAGGAGTTGGAAGGAAGCGGCCGTGGCCTTAATTAAGGTACAGCCCCAGCATTTGCCTGGTGTGAAAATGGGAAACCACGGAAAACCATCTTCAGGGCTGCTGACATTGGGATTCGAACCCACTACCTCCCGTATGCAAGCTCACAGCCCCGCGCCTCTAACCGCATGGCCAACTCGCCCGGTGGGAAAATACGTAAACGCATCACCATATTTCGTGTTGTAAAACGTTTTCCTTCCAGAAGTGTTATGTAAGGTAGGGGCAGTAGCTGCTTACAGGACATTGAAATGACATTGCACTTCGTACTGGTACTTCACAGTAAAGTTCTCGAAAAGTAACTGAGGAAGATGCTGCTCTTCCATATCTGTTTCCCGGAAATCCGGGGACTGAACCTGATGATCGCCAGGAGCTGTAATTATAGATCAGTTAACTGTGAAACAAATAATCTTTGTTAAAATGTAACGGAACGTGTTATTCAGTAGAAGATCACCTGATTGTACATTTCCCCCAAATTTTTAGGATTTTGTCCATAAAATATCTCTTGCGTTGTGTCTAGGGCCTATCTATGACCCATCTATGTTTTCTTTGGGGAAGGAATACCTCGGTTTATGGTATTCCAAATTATACATTACACTGACATATTTCAAGAACGAGCAATGTATGTTTTATTCGAATTTTCGTAAAGAAATATACTCATTCATTATTATTTGTGAACCTTTCATGAAATCGTTCGCATTGTTCTCCATAAAGGTTGTATTTCCCGATGACTAATTCAGTGTACATTAATGTTGTGCACAGTTTGCGGTTTAGTAGTTGAACAGAACAAAGACTATTTCATTCCCTACTCCGTAAGCAGTGTTCTCAATTTTTGGCCATTTTTAACCTTTTCTAGTTCTGATTTAGCCTACCTTATCTTGGGTGATGACACAACTTATCAAATGACAATTTGCTTGTCAACGCCGATCGCATCCGGCACGGTTACAGATTATGCGGTCGCTAGTGGCACGGGTCGCATCTGGCACGCCACCTTTGAATTGAGAACAAGTGACATCTTTACACGAGAGAGTTAGCAATTTCTCGACACATTCGGTTTTTATCATCTGTCCAAATAACATGTAATTAAAAAAATATCGCTCCTACGAATGTGTTACGAGCAGTTTTGCAAACAAAAACTGTGTAGTTTTCAACAATTCGGTACATTTGTCTTCAGAATATCTGCTCATGCAATTACCGTACGCAAATGGTATTTTCTAAAAATGTTGCACTGTTGTTCTGATTCTAGCTGTTTACATACAAAGTTGTTTAGGTAGTTTCACCGAACTGTACGCTGTCATCCTCCAACTCCTTGTTAACCACTTCCCCGGTCAATACTGAGTGCCAGTTTCAAGTGTTCTCCACCAGATGAAGTGGGAACTTAAAATGAACCTTAAAAACCGCGGGATCTGGCAACTCTTCCCGAGATGTGACAGAGGAGCGCATGTTAAAACAGACTTCACTTTTAGCACCCTGCGACCATAAACCATGATACTCGTGGGGTGTTCAGTTACCACTAAACACAACACTGTGTTACCTGAATCTTGTATACATATGGCGAACATGACGAGGGAGAGAACTTGTCCACTGCGACCGCAGCTATGCGTTGTTTCGCTCAGTTGATTCCGTGACTTCCGAATACATTTGCTATATACGACACTTACGCCTGCCTAATGAAGCAAGTGACGGAACGTTCACATCCAGTTCAGAAGCATAGTTGTGACGTATTTAAAAAATAAACTGAACTTCATCCTACTTCAGAGGAGAATTGCATTTAAATGCAACTGAGCAAGTGGCTGTGCGGTTTGGCAAATGCTTCGATTGTACCTTAAATAAGGCCACGGTGTTTTCCTATCCCATCGTCGCCATAAGACCTATGTAGGTGCGACGTATTACAACTTGTAAAAAAAAAAAAAAAAAAAAAAAAAAAAACTTAAATGCAAGAAAACATGTGTTTGACGTTAAAGAAAAGTTGTAGGTCGAGACATCACGAAGGTGCATGAGAAACGAGTATACGCTGTTAAGATGATGCTGATGATGATGATATTTGCTTTACGTCACACTAACTACTTTTTATGGTTTTCGGAGCCGCCGAGGTGTCGGAATTTAGTCCCACAGGAGTTCTTTTACGTGCCAGGAAATCTACCTACACGAGGCTGACGTATTTGAGTACCTTGAAATGCCACCGAACTGAGCCAGGATCGAACCTGCCAAGTTGGGGTCAGAATGCCAGCGGCTCAACCGTCTGAACCACTCAACCTAGCTTTTAAAATCAAAGTAAGTTGAATTTATAATCGAATGCAATGCGAAAGCAAAAGTAACATTGATAATTATACACATTTGGTGTCGTTATTTCGTAATTTAAGAGACTAGAGGCATTGTGTAAATCTGTAACTAAGGACAGGATAGGGCAACATGTTGTGGAGTGCCGTAGACAAGGACATGGTTTGTACAAACCTGATAGACTATAAAGGCTATTTGTAATGCACTCTTTAGGTAGACGGGCATAGGAATTTGCTAATGCCAGGCTGGACTCTCGGGGCTACGCTATTCACTTTTTCTTGTACAACCTGCCTCGACCGAGTTATCGGCTAGAATTTTGTATTCCAAAGGAGAGAGTATGGAAAAATTGTAACAGGCCTAATCAGACAACCTTACGAGCTAACGTATCTTCCTTTCCAGACGTAAACAAAACAAAAAGCATTTTTCAGTGATCCGTGGAAGCATGACCAGATTTAATACTGATGGTGACAGCGTGTGTTTAACAGAAGATAAGAAATGATAATGAAAATTACTGGTCTTATTTTATGACCTTACCGTTAGTTGTATTTTAAAGAAGTAGCTCTTTGTCCCTCAAAGAGTACTTTTTAAACGGGATACAATTTAGGAGTTTGAAGTTGAACTGAGTTACTGTGCTTAAACTAAAACTAATTTTCACGTTGGCGCTATGAGCAGGCGTGGCACAGAAATATTGTCATATGTTTCGAAGTACAGTAGTTCTGAAAGAGCTCACCCACTTTTCATTGAATTCTTTTAACACTTTGCTTTTATCAAAACAAGTAGCAGCAGCAGCAGCAGCAGCAGCAGCAGCAGAGGCACAAGTTGCCCATGGGTGTCAAATATAAAGACCTGCAGCCAGCCTCACCGGAGCCAACTCAGCATCAGTCAATCTCAGGAAAATGTTCAAATTTGAAAATTGATGAAATAGAAGGTATTCCTCAACATAAATAACTTCATTACCGGGCGTTTGTTATCACTGGCCAGTGAGATGAGCTACCTGTTGGTAGCTACACGACGTCCCTACCGTTAATTTTAATTTTTTGGTTAGTGTGAGAAAAGAGCACTTTCTTAGTCCTAGGGATTCACAAAGTGACGACCTCTTTCTTGTCGGTGGACCACTAATTCTCTGTACTGCTCTGATCCATGCTTCTATTATATTCTATTATATTCTAATTCTGTGCTGTGTCGCTTTCGGAGACACATTACGGTACTTAATTACATCCGACAACACAACAGTTTTTTTTTAACCGGGCGAGTTTGCTGTCCGCTGTGAGCTTGCATCTGGGAGATAGTGGGTTCGAGCCCCACTGTCGGCAGCCCTGAAGATAGTTTTCCGTGGTTTCCCATTTTCACACCAGAAAAATGATGGGGCTCTACCTTAATTTAGGCCATGGCCGCTTCCTTCCCACTCCTAGCCCTTTCCTTCCCATCGTCGTCATAAGACCTATCTGTGTCGGTGCAACGTAAAACAAATTGTAAAAAAAAGTTAAAAAAAAACGTTGATATGATTTTGGGCTGTGGGTCTATCTACACACCATGGCGGCCAGCGTCATCTGTACGTTGCTATAAGAAGTTGCTAACATTTTCAAAGTTGTTGGTGAGAACGAGTACAGTTACTACCTTTGGTAGTTGGTGGTGATTTGTACAGCACCCAGTACCTTGTTGAGAGTTTCTCTCACTCCACTGCGAGGAGTAGTACGTTCTGTCGTATCACCCCCCATTACATTAATATGTGAATACAGTTTTGTTTCATTCCAGCAGTGTTGTACACTCCTGTACTCTATTACAGGCACTCGTACAGTTTCTCCGCCACACAGAAAAGCATACAGCAATTTTGAGGTTCGTTTTTGTTGTTGTATATGTATTCCTATTTTTTTCATCACCCATATATCCAGAGAAATATTGAGCTTCTTACACTACCAACAACTGATGCAGTGTAGAAATCGTACGGCGACCTTCACAAAAACAAGCGCATACGATCGATACGTCGTCTTCGGATGATGCATTAGCGCCGCTATCTTAAGGTAATAAAATCGTTTCGCGCGGCTGACCGTCAGTGTAGCTATGGACTCTGGAGGCAGGGTCTCAGTAGTATACGGCGAACATGGTGAATATTCGAGCGAAAAAATGCGAAACATTCTTCCTTTTGTAAAACGTCCCGACTTCATTATCGAGCGGGTGATCAGAATTCTAAACACGAAAATCACTACCAAAAGGCTTCTCGAAGGCGGCCGCCGTCACAGCCCGCTTCGAATGTTTTAAACATTAATTTGCGAATTGTTTTGGAAGTAATGTCAATAATCACATTTCTCCCTTAAATTAGTCTAGGATGCAGCGAACTAAGGAGATCCATCCAAAATCCCCTCTTCGTACCGCCGCGCTGTTAGCAGACACCCTCCAGCAAGAACCTGTTTCCGCCTTTTGATCACGCTAAGTGGGGTTTGGCAGATGCTTTCATTACCGACCTCCAGCTAGAGGGAGGAACAAAAAAGATATCCCATTCTCTTCGTAACCTACCCGAAAAGTTTGGGAGAAGCGTATTCCTGTACTTTACTAGCTCCCTTGGTGAGCAGTGTAATTCTGAACGTTGGTGTAGGCAACGCTGTGCACAGTGTATGCCTACATAAAAACAGTGCAGTAACATCAAGCAACTGGAAGCACGAAGTGAGGTGCTTTCTACAAGTTTGAAGGTGTTTGGTGCTTGCAAAGAATAATGGATTTACAAAAGTGGGGGGGATTTTTTTTTTTTTTTTTACAAGTTGCTTCACGTCGCACCGACACAGATAGGTCCTGTGGCGACAGTCGGATAGGAAGCGGCCTTTGTCATAATTAAGGTGAAAATGGGAAACCACGGAAAACCATCTTCAGGGCTGTCGACAGTGGGGTTCGAACCCACTATCTCCCGAATACTGGGCACGGGCTGCACTTAAGTGACTCCAGCTATCGAGCTCGGTGAAGAGAAATTAGCGTCCTTCAAGGTTATTATCCGATTTAAGTTTTTTCGTCTTGCTTCTTGTGATGTTGGAAGGATATTTTCTCTTCATAATTATATATTTTTACTGACAGGATGAATACGTTGGGACCGGAAAATATGGAGAAAATTATAGTAGCCTATAAGGTGGGCTTTGGTTGTGTGGTGTGTAGTGTGTTTATCTAAACTCTTAAAAATGTGCATATTTCATGGTATATTGGAAGTATTTTCTGCTTAACGTGTCCTGCATGCGGGAAGTAGAACACTAGTTATGAGTGTTCGCCGGGTCGTATTCCTCTCGTTGTGGGCTCGATGTTGTGCACCGCAGAAACCAAAGTGCAGGCCACAAAGAATTGGGAAAAGGCCACGGAGAAAATTCCATTCAATGAACCTCTGAAAACATCCTTATATCTGTTCATCTTGTTCTTCTCTGTTGACTGTAAGACTAAATGCTTGTTGTTAGCTACAGGAGATCGAGCGGTTGATAACAAATCTGTATTGTTGGAAACGTTTTTACGAATTAGTGCTGGGGATTAATAATTTCACTGCCGACCAAGTTGGCCACATAGCTATGAGATTGTGGGTGCGAGCCCTACTGTGAGCAGTCCTGAAGATGTTTTCCGTGGTGCCCCATTTTCATATCAGGCAACTGCTGGGGCTCTACCTTCCTTGGTGTTCCGTATGATAGTTATTCGTATAGTATGATAATTTATATGTAGTAATGTGTGTGTGTGTGTGTGTGTGTGTGTTGCCAGGGTCGACGGTGTTCTGTTCGTGATGGATGACATAGTAATTTAGTAATGCGGTGTGGTTTGCGCTGTTTGGTGACCCATCCTAGCTGAATGTTGCTTTAATAGTTGCAACAGCTGCACCGTGTGTTATATCGCTGACTTGTTTATTGAATAACTATTGCAGATGGATTAAGTCATCATCATCATCATCATCACCATGAGTCCAGTAACTCATTGCTGAGCGTCGTGACCCCATTTGACTTCACACAATATTCTTGATTAAGCGGCGACAAATATGACGATGTTCGGCTTCTCTTAAAGCCTGTTCAAGAGTCAGACTGGTGGTACGCAGAACATGATCAATCCACCTGCTCGATGTCCTTCCTCGTGGTCTTCTGCCGATAACTTTGCCTTCGATGACTCACTTCTCCAGATTTTCAGTATCCCGTCTTACAATATGCCCGAAGAATTGGACGACCCTCTTTATGACGCGAGAAGAGACTTTCAGAGATATTCAGTTCTTGAATAATACATGCATTAGATTATCTTTCCGTCCAAGGTACACGGAGCATCCTTCTCAAACACCACATATGAAAAGCGTCGATACGGTACTTTGTTGTACACTTTTGCCGGAAGCTCACTCTTCACTCGTATCCTGAGCTTTATTTAGTTGACACTTAGATTTCTTGGGCTCCTTTCCAATAGCAAATTATCGTGGGAGCCACATGAGCGAGAGTTAAAAGTGCAATGCACTAAGAAGTTTAATATTTTGAAGTATCTTTGCAGCGTTACTTGGGGGGGAGGGGGGGGGGAGGGTTGACCGCACGGTGCTCCCACGATTTTATAGGGCACATATTTTATCCAGGTTAGAGTACGGCAGCGGAGCATATGGATCAGCAAGGCAAAGCGTCCTTGCGAAACTGATTAGCATCCACCACAGCGGGGTTAGGTTGGCAACGGGAGTTTATCGTACAAGCCCCATTGCAAGCCTACTCGCTGAATCTGGTGTGCCGCCTTTACACCTGCGGCGCCAGCAAATGCTTCTGCCCTGTGCTGCAAATTTGGACATATGCCACTTCACCCAAGATATCCTTGCGTATTCCACAATGGAAACCGTCGGCTGTACGCTGCTTATCCTCGAGCAACGCGGCCGGTTGGAATACGCTTGGATAGCAGTCACAGATTGTTTGATGTACCTTCTGTTCCCTGTCTTGTCAGACAACCAACGCTGGCCCGAAGGAAAACACGGGCCCTTCGTTTTATCGGAGGCCCTTCCTGTCCGTTGTTGGCCGATATCCAGATTCAATCGTCGTTTACACAGATGGTTCGAGGGCAGAAAGGAAAGTAGGTTATGCGTTCGTTGTCGACAATGATAGGTTTCTTTTTGCCCTCCCGTAATCCTTTAGTGCGTACACACCAGAGCTCTATGCTATCTGTGAAGCTATACGGTACGCTCTGTCCTATGAGCGCCGACACTTTCTGCTGTGTACCGACTCTCTGAGCTCGCTACAGTCTATTGATACCTGTTTTCCTCGGCACCCTCTGGTGCAGCGGATCCAGGACCTGCTGGCCGGGTGTTCGGATGCCGACACCAGAATTACGTTTATGTGGCTCCCAAGCCACGTGGGTGTAGAGGGAAACGCGTTAGCAGATAAGGCTGCCAAGGAGGCAGTTGCATTGCCCCCGTTGCCTTACAAGGTTCCAGCAAGTGATATTCGCTCTCAGCTGAGACATTTGGTTATGCCCCATTAGTAGAGTTCGTGGTTTATAGCATTTAAAAATCAGAGATTTAGCGTTTTGTTTTTCAAATTTCGCATTTTGTAGCATCTAAATTTCTCAAATTTAGCATTTTGTAGTAAACTGGTTAAAAAAGGCATAATTTGCTAATCGAAACCGACTTTCAACCTATTAGGTCGTGTTACGTACATTTAGTACGTGTTGAAGAGACGTTAAGTACAGAACAATAATGGCCAACCGGACACCAGTGGGATTCGATCCCACAACCTTTGAATTCGCTATATAAAATAAGAAACATCAACATAAGACTGCAAAAAGTATTAACGCACACACACGAATATGCCTATTTACAAATTTACAAACAATTTCAAAGTGAAAAACACTATTCTGAACGTATTTATTTATCACAGTACAACACACCTACAAGGAACAGGAATTTCAATGATAATTGAAGTACAACATGCCAATTGTTTAAACGGTGTCCTCCTTCATTCGAGACCGCCTATCAGTTACAATTATTATCTTGTACCTGTTAAAAAAAAATTCTACATCGACACTGTTCGTGGAGGCCTAAATGCACAGCAGTGCTGCCAAGGCAAAGGAAGGACCGCAAAACATTTTTTTCTTCAAGTCTTTCATTGCAAAGTCGGCATATCAATATAGGCGAATCTGTATCGCTTACATAAAAATGTCCCGATTTGCAACTCTCGGCATGCTGTTTGATCGTCACTTCGCTTCTACCCATGGCTACCAGACAATAAAATAAATCGCTACCGTACTTTAAAACAGGAACAACTGCTCAACACCAATGTGAAGAATAACCGACTATGATCAAGGGTCAACACAAAGAGAATGAACGTGTGTGCTTGAAAGTGTATTTGCTGTTTGATTAATTGTTCTTTGCAGTGCTCTTTGGCCAGTGAAAGTTATTCCACACATTGAATGATTTAACCCTTTGGCCCACCATTACTTGTGAAAGGAAATATTCCCTTGCATACCATTTATGTATTTTTTCATCACTTTAACATAAATTTGAGTAATCACATGCATAAGAATACACAGAGCAAAGTGAGCTTTTAGCTCGTCTATAGTAACAGGAAACTAATGTTTTTGTTCGTAAATATTACTGGTTTCAAGCGAAGCAGATAAATTAGCAAGAAATATGCAGGCATAGGCATTGGTTTCCTTAGTAACGTGATCCCAGAGCTGTGGGGTTAGAAATTCATTCCCTACGTCCATTTCTTTCGGATTATTTCCCATCCTCCCTCCCCCCATCACTAGGCTATAGGGTGAATTTCAGAAATTGGTTCGCATGTTACAGAAACAGGATTATTGTCAACAATATCATAATTCCAAGTATCATTTTACTAGACTTTTCACCCGCTCTTGTTGCATTCTGGTTTTGTCACGTAGTTTCAATTGGCACTATCATCTCGGAACTGAAATCAGAATCACTTTCATCACTGTCAGTTGAAGAAGAAGAAGTATTTTCACTCTCCAGAGAATCATTTCTACTTTCAACTCACTATTTTCAAGTCAGTTACAAATAACCTCATCCATGCCGCGCTTGGATGCCGCCATGATTGTTTACAACGAGCGGCAAACTGAGGTGCTTATTTTCCGTACTTCACCCGTAGGCAACGCTTCACCTCAGAGTTACTATGTACACAGAGAAAATAGATTCAGTTATCATCTGACATCAATCGGGTAGGCTGTAAAACAAACAGAATAAATCTCTCTGACCAGCCAACCGTGATAATGAACTTATAAAAGTTCCGTGCACCATGATGGAAGTGTCCGTCAAAGTATGTTACCGCCTTACGATCGCAATGGGCGCCGTAATAATTCTTTCTCCTGAAATAAATAACATCATATCTTATTTTTAAGAAAAATGCGTCGTTTATTAAAAGATGTATGTTTATTTCGTATAAAACCGAGAGTTTTGCATCTATTTCGCATAAATTGCATAATTTCGCATTTTGAACCAATTTCGAATTTTATCGCTAATTCAAAATCGCTAAAAACCACTCCCCCATGTTTTGTACTGGATTGGCCTTCAACACTATCCCTTCACTCTCTCCCCTTCTTTTCAGTACTGGAGTAGGGCATTGTTGATTGTTTATGTCGGGACACCATTAATGTGCACGTCTGTACCATCTCCCTCATCCTGCGAGATGACGAGCAGTCAGCAGACCTCGTCGTCAGTTTTATGAGGGGTAGTGGTTTGTTTTATCGCATATAAACGTAGTGTTTCGTATTAGTCTTTTTATTATTGTTCACTACGTTTTATTAATTTGACTCTCTTTAGTTTGTGTTCGTGTATTTTAATTTTTTAAGTAGTAATTTGCATGATATTATAGTATTGCATTTTTGTGCAATGTCTTTTTCTACCATAATCCATCATTATCATTTTACCGAAAATAAGGCATTGCGAATTAGATCCACTGATTATTTTAAATTCGCAATCATTGTTCATCTTCATTTGTTTTGAATTCTAGTCAGTGGATGCATATTACAATTGTAATTATCATATCATGACGTCGATCTCGTACCATTAGGGGCCGATGACCTTAGATGTTAGGCCCCTTTAAACAACAAGCATCATAATCGTCATCAACAAATTCACCAAGATCCTGCCATGGTTTATTTCGGACAACAATCAAAAGCGTAGTCAAGGAAGCATATTAGCACAGGAACATAGAACTCACGAGGTTTTTCAATTATTTGCCTCATATTAAAAATCTGTTCCCGTGTTCCTTTTCCTGCAACAAATCGTGCTTTTTCAATGGATATGTGAGGCATTATGTAAGACTTGAGGCGCTGGTTTATGATGTACAATAAAATCTTGCATGCATGAGATATCAGTGCAATTGTACGATAGTTGGAACGATTTCTGACTGACCCTTTGTTGTGCAAGGGGATTGAGATAGAGCTTGTCCAATCTTTTGGCCATCTCTCGTCGTCCATACCCTATTACACAATGAGTGCATCACGTACCAGCCTTCTTCGCCCATTTCTGTAAGCATCTCTCCAGAAATACCATTCAGTCCAGGGGATTTTTTTTCTTTTTCTAATGGTTAATGACGTTCTTGATTTCGCTTTGTAGAATGGAAGGTTCCAATGCAGAAGGCCCTCCTGGTTGCTGGACTGCTACATCATCGTTTCTTCCAGAGTGCAGCTTTTCACAGTACTGTTTCCACCCCTCTAGCGGTTCTTTTCTCTCTCGAATTAGGCGTCCGCTTGTTAAGTTTTGATTGGGGGGGGGTATCTAAAAACGGCCTTATCTTGGTGGTAGTGGTGTTGTCTTTTTTATGGGGTTTGTGATGTTTTATGCTATGTACTGTGTTTGAGTGTGGGGTGTTTTTTTTTTGTTGCTGGTTGTTAAAGTGGTATGTATGTGGTGCGTGCGGTTTAGTCAGGGTTTGTGAGAATGTTTTTCGTTAAGAATATGTATTTAGGCCGTCGGTGGTATTTATCTCTTCTGTCTGGGTCGTATTGGCCTAGTGTACTGACTCCAGGGTTGTCGTGGTGTTTGGTGGTGGTGTCGAAGTTCGTTGTTATTGTAAGGTATTTTTGTTATGTCGTGTAGCTTTACTATAGGAATGGTGAAATCTTTAACTGCTAAGTGTAGTAACCAGTTTTGGATTCTTTTATATTTTATGTATGTTTATTATAGATATGAAGTGTGCTGATATGAGTTTTACGTTTTTCTGGGTTAGTGTGCTGTTTTTTTGTATTGGTGGGTAAAGCATTAGTATATGTGGCTGTACCTTAAGATCATGGTCGCTTTCTTCCCGCACCTCGTCCTTCGTGGTCATAAGACCTCTCTCTGTCGGTGCGACGTAAAGCAAATTGTAATTATGATGATAATAAGCTCGCCTGTTAAGCAACAAGCGGTTCACACGCCTACTGACTGTTGGAAGTAGCTACTACACTGGGTCCCCTGCAGTTTTTGACGAGAGAGAAATTATCCAACCCCATACAGATACAAGAACATTTTAAGTCCAAGTAGCTGCTAGTTAAAGCGGCCGTGATTGCTGACTGGGAGACTGGTTACCTCGGATCGAGTAGGGGTATTTTTCAGTCGTCTTGACAAAGAATACTGCAGTGTATTCGAAACGTCGGCAGACTGTACATAATGTACAGAAAACAACAACACGGTTCCACCCGAAAAAAGAACTAAATTCCACACTACTTTGTCATACTTGTCACGTGACAACACAGTGTGTGGCTCTGACTGGTGCTGAACGGTCCAGTGAAACTACTTCACCCCTCTCTTATCTCATTATGGTTAAATGGTTGGCGTGCTGGTCTTTGGTCACAGGGGTCTCGGGTTTGATTCCCGGCAGGGTCGGAAATTTTAACTATAATTGGTTGATTCCTCTGGCACGGGGACTGGGTGTGTATGTGTCGTTTGCATCATCATTTCATCCTCATCACGACGCGCAGGCCGCCTACGGGAGTCAAATCAAAATACCTGCACCTGGCGAACCGAAGTCCTCGGACACCTTCCGGCACTAAAAGCCATATGCCATTTCATCTCATTATTCACCGCTAGCATTTTCCGTGTAACCTTTGGCGATGCTGTTTGAGGATTCTACGAACCTCCGGGCTGATGACGTATTAAACTTCGTTATATAAAATAAAGTGAGGGTGCAGTCATGGAGTAGTGATTTGTGTGACACTCTGTAGTATGCCCGTTCGTAAATAGAACTTGAGACACGCTGGCACGTGCTAGGTGCACAGCTGATGGCAGAAAACACGGAAGATAGGCTATATCTGGGGCGTAACATTGTTTATTTAGAATAGGACTAGGCTATATTTGAGCTGCGAAACTGCATACAGGTTACCAACCGAGATCTTAGAAGAGAAGAGAATTCAGTGAGGCGCCAGGGCAGAGGGGAATTCCCTAGCACGGGGCTCAGAAGAGATTACAGCTATGATATGCTTCGCAGGTATCACCACTTGCAAGTGGTTTCTGTTAATAATATCTGCATTATGACAATCATAGGTATGTTTTACCAGTATCGTACCATTCTCAGAGTAATCGTACACATGGCATCACAGCACCTTCCCGTGTTTCTTGATACTGGTTCGTCGTTCACCGTCAGTTAGGTACTGGTGGTTTACTTCGCATGAGGTCTCAACTGAGTTCGGCATTGCTGCCACAAAAAAAGGAACACCAACCTTTTTGAAAACGTACCGTACTTTTTTGAAATTGTGAGTCGGTGAATGTCTCAACTGGAAGTATTGTGTTTCTGCAAAATAAACAGTACATTTTGTTCTGTCTACCCCATAAATTGATCTCTTTAGTACTTAAGGACCATTATGTCAGCATGGATTTGAAACATCGTAATTTCCTGTATATTGTTGTCATCCATTTGCTGATACAGATTATAACAGATAAAAGTCTGGACACTTTATATATTCAGAAAAAGAAATTACTAAAAAAGTAATTCATTTTTTCAACACCATTTCAGATTCAAAACCAAGATGCGCAGTTATAACCTGTAAAGCATCTTCCCTACGTGTTGTCTGATATAACAGTTGTACGTGCATTTTGAACTACAAGGATGTAGGCTCGAATTAGCCACACCAGAAAGAAAAGAGCCATGAAAGAGAAGGTCGGATATGGAAGATAAAACTCAGAATCGAGGGCTTCACATCGCTAGCCTGCGCTCTCATATGCTGTCGGGAACGAGAGGAAGTAAAACTTTTACTCTTTTTGTTTATTATCGATTCAGTTAAAGCTTTTCAGTCTGTCGAAAACTCGAAATATAACACAAGTAAAATAACACAAAACGTTTGGACTATATCAATATAAATATTGTTCATGTTGGCTAAACTTGTCAATGCTTGTGGCTTTACGTCGCACCGACACAGATAGGTCTTACGGGGCGATGGGATACGAAAGGCCTAGGAGTTGGAAGAAAGCCCGTGGCCTTGACTAAGGTACAGCCCCACTGTTGGCAGACCTGAAGATGGTTTTCAGTGGTTTCCCATTTTCACACCAGGCAAATGCCGGGGCTGTACCTGCGACGTAAAGCCCCTAGCAAAAAAAAAAGCTTCCTTCCACTTCCTAGGCCTTTCCTATCCCATTGTCGCCATAAGACATATGTGTCGGTGCGACGTAAAGCAGAAAGAAAAAGAACGAGTGACCACGGTCACAATCTTCGTACGGTCCACAGAAAAACATAGAATCGTGGATACATTTTTGGGCTTAGAAGACGAGGGAGCAAGTTATGAGCTTACGTTCTTATAGCAACGTACAGTACTGTCTTAGTAGGAAATGCTGGAGTGACCGCTGTATGGTAGCGGAGCGGAGTGCGACTAGCTGTACGACGTACGAGATACAAGTAAATATTTAGGCGGAAAGTGTCTTGCAAATTTTATGTGATTTGAGGTGAAATATATATTTCAGAAATTAAATAGCAAACTGAAAATGGTTAGGGATATTGGACAAAATGGAAATATTTCCTGTGCTTCATTTTACTCCAACAGTTTTTCTTTAAGAGATCATAAATATGAAATGCGTGTACCTACACTAGATAGGCGATAAAATACACGCCATACAAACAAAAAAGTACACACTTTGAGGACAAAAATCGTATGCATAAAAATAGCAGCCTAGTGATTTTGGACGGGGAACATCTAGGAATGATGGTCACCTGAAAATACATTGTAATTTATTGTCAGGTCAAATGCGGCATTCGTATGTGTATATGCACACAATACAGTGCACAAATTCATAATTTCAGTTAATAAACCAAGTATACACACTTTACAAAACAACCATACGTTAAGTATTCTTCGATACAGCTTGAGGGTGGGGGATGGTTCTAAATGTGTAGCACAGCACAGGAATCACTAGGGTAAAGGTAGACCCTGCTGAATGCGGTAAAATATTCATGCTACTACATTAAATGGAGATACTAGCTTCAAATTAGTCATTGAAATTTTACGATCTTATATACAATATCATGTATGCTGTTGATATTACCACTATTATACAGGTAGTGAACAAAAGAAGTGGCGCCGTGTTTACACATGGCTAAAGTGATAAGTTTGCTCAGTTGTGTTAAAATACTAGTAGAGGAGCATTGCTTTTTGCCATAATTCACTAGCAGAGGTGTGGGAAATGGAAAGGCAAATTAGCTCGAGTACTGAACTGCATTGCCACTGACGAGACACTAAGTTTGTGTAGATTACAGGCTCACCTAACACAACTCTCAACAATTCCTTCTCTGCGCACTGAATTATTTTAACATATGAAGATGGTTCATTTAACTTACCTCTCCAAACATGTTGCAAAAAATTATAACAAATTTTAAGGGGAGCTGCGTAAGTGAGATCAGGGAGACTCTTACTGTGTCTACAATATGTGACTTCAAAAGCCTCATCACTGTACACCCTCCGACATAGCACAAAATGTTGTCCTGAAATTCAGACAACTGCATACGAAAGCAAGTTTGAATATTCTTCTTCCATTTCTATACCATGTGAACGGAATTCAAGACTAGAACCCCTAGGAAATGAATCAATATTCGAACAGTTCCCAGCAGCAGTTACACTGTTTCTGAACAGTGACCGTAACGCCCAATTGAACTGCAAAGTATCCACCCCCTACGAGCTCGAATGCAGGAAAAGAACAACTCAGTGTGGTCCTGAGAAAACTTACACATAATTGTATTCTCTGCCCTCGTGAGCAATATTCTAGCAACTTCTCTTACAGAAGTGGCAGCAGTAGGCTAGTAAGTCCCGAACATGGCACTCCTTCAACCTCAAGTAATCACAGGTTTCTGTGAAGCATTTCTCCCACTACCATTCCCCCTGAATGAACCCTTCTGAAACGAGTTCCTTGAATTTAGCAAATCAAAAAGTCTGTCGAACATGTACGGTATATAAATTGTTTCTCTAAGAAAGGATGGCCCCGTTTTTCTAAAAATGAAATTGCGTCAGCAACACTAGAACTGGACAAGGTTTTAGGGGAGGTACGTAAGTGAGATCAGAGAGACACTCACTTTGCCTACAACGTGAGCAAGTGCGAGACTTCAGTGTCATGTAATGTCCGCACCGCTCAGTTTATTGACAAAATTTCATCCCTCATTTTCCTGAATTTCGTTTAATTTTGCTATGTACTTCCATTTTATATCAGCTGGCCAACTTTACCATATGACACAGGTCAAAAATGACGAAAACAGTACCCATTTCAACATGCTCAAAACAACCGGTACAACTACTCACTGTCGAGTCTATTGCACAGTCAAGTTGTTTCATTGTTTGTACATTAGTAGAAGTTCCATCACAGGTTAGGCCCTACACTTGAACTACATCATTTATCTTTTGTAAGACACACTGATCACCTGACACTGTTTCTGTGGATGGTTTGTTAATTAGAAAGTAACACACAGGACACTTGAAGTTGTGTATGACACGAACATTAACACAAGAGCTTCCGATGTCAGTTCATTTCAGAACCTAAAATTTCACAACAGTTAATGTAGCCAGAATATTTGCCTTCAGCCCATATAGTTTGAGTGCGTAATTTCATTGCGTTAGAAGGTTTCTCATCAGTGTTCTCTTTCAGATACAGAAATACCCCGTCTAAATGGCGTGGTTCACAGTTCAGTTTTGACTTCCATGCACTTATTGTTGAGAGCTAGGATGAATGAAACAAATCATGGAATTTGAACGAACAAACCTGAAAGCCTTCCGTCAGTAGAAATACGGTGTTGAAGCAAATTGCTTCATCAGACTTGTGTAATGCCACCTACCCGTGTTTGCCATTACCTTCATTTTTAGAAGCATTCATAAGAACATTGATTCAAGCACAGAAATTACACTATGTGATGAATTTGCAGATTTCTGAGGAGCAGCTTTATATTGCTGATCTTTTTGTTCCTTCTACATTTTTTTTTTGCAGCAACTTTTTTTTCTTCAGAGCTATTTTCTTTGGTGAATCTGGAAGTTTAGAAAAACTTAACTGGTGCAGAGAGGTTTGCGCTTTGCTTTTTATCTTGTAAAATAAAATACGTTTGCATCAAACACACTATTTTTTTCTACATTTATTGAACCTTCTCCTTCAGTGGTATAACTGTTCATTAGTCTGATAATGTAATTGTGGAAGAATGTGTACCATTTAACAACATGAACATTCGAGAACCTTGCGAATAGAACGTTTAGCATCTAACATGAACACACATTTACAAAGGTAAATGTAACTCCCAACGAATGACAGGTCCCCTCAGATAACGTAATAAACAAACAATTACTCTTTCTAAGTAGGTGCTGAAATTGTATTTTCAGTGCACTGGAATGTTCACTGTAGGCCTACCACATATTTCAGGTTTGAAATTACTATTGATAAATATATAATACATACCTCAACTCGTGCTTACCGTTGGGTGGCTGAAGCAGATGATTTGGAAAGTTAATTTCAGGTATTGCATCATCTTTAAGAAGTGGATTTGTTTCTGTCTGAACGAAACTTGTAGCATGTCTCATAAAAGTGGCCACTACAAATAAAACTGTGTTTTGTTTGGGTCCAGTCCTTTATTCTTACAGCTATAACCCACTTCTTTAATACTTCTGGACGTTTTCATGGATCTCTGTAATGGAAGTTATGAACCCTGTAACTAGATCATTCTGACTATAACCTATAATACGTAAATATGCTTAAAAAAATGTAAGATATTTCCATAAACGAAGACTACTTAATGACAAGTGCCAACTGGAACGAAACTGGAAGTATCTTAGGTTTGCAGTAAGAGAATAGTGCTTAGACCTGTCGAAATGAAGCTTTTCTTCTGCTGCCCGTTGGTGCAACGGTATGCTACACACGAAATAGGCATATTGATTATATCACGTAATTCACGTACGGTTAGATATTTTGAAAAACAAACGCACCACATCAGGTGCGTACCAGGCGCGAGTAGTTGAGAGAAGTTGTTTCAGTAGTACAGTTCATTGTTGCAACACTGGCTGCAGTGGTGTCCAAAAACTTGTGTGTGTTAAAAAACAAAATCATAAATTCATCAATTCATCAAAATAACAGATAAAACAGTTTTACTTGATAATGCAGTAATTCTTGTCCGTCACTGGAAGCAAAGGAAACAACATGAATGTCGACAGTGCTATCTCCTGGTATGTTTTGAAGGGTTTTGGATTCTCCTCACAGACCACCATGGAGTAAGTTCTGCTTTCCTGTGTTTTGCGAGGCTTTCCGGGCACGACAGGGTAAAACACGCCGGCAAATTGGAGATGACAGAAACACACTTCTTGCAATGTGTTAACCAGCTAGCTGATTACCATAAATAGTTATTTTGAACGCCTTGATAGTGTCAGCTATTATCACGGTGTCATCTTGTTGTGGAGGGTGTTGATCTTTATTCTTTCATCAGCTTCCTCTGAAGCCATTTTCGGAAACTATGGATGAAGTTGATGTATCAACCGAGAGAACCGAGCATCGACGTGGTGGGAAGAGCTGAATAGTAAGTGGATGTAACCGTCTGGTTCAGAATGTCAGCTACTTCTTACGAGAAGTGGCGGAAAAGAGTCACCTTCTTTCGTCAGTGAGGTGGAGTTTTCAGCGGCTGTTGAACCTGTAACCACGTACACAGCAATTTTAGGGACATTTAAAAACGAGGAAGCAGAGTGTGCGAGTTACGCGACGCCATCATCAGCGTAATCATTAATTAGATTGAGTGCCAGAAGCGTGGATGATTCAGTTCTAAAGCTGTCCGCACTGTTCATGTGGAGTGCGGGCATGTGACGCTGTTGAAGGTGTTATTCGACAGGAGTAGGCTATGTGCCGACACCGGATTTCAGGTCGCTCTATGTGAACCGAGCTTATGCGGGATGAGATGCTCGATTTCTGACGGGCGGATATAGATCTGGGTCACTCCCTGATAGGAATCGTGTGGTAGAATTCCGCTTTCGTTGCTAGATAGCAGCACAATCGGAATATCTTAATTACTAGGCAGGCTGCAGTTTATTAGATCATCAGATAACCATACAACTGCATGTCCTTTTAGCGTATGACTTTCATAAGGCACAAAACAAAGTTCATTATGGACACGTTCCAGTAGCCCTTATAAATTGCAGTTGATTGTACCCACGGCTTCGCTTGATGGTCCTTGCTGGATAGTACAACATCTGCCTGGACGGATGACGTCGAATCACTTTAAATAGCAAGGCTAGTGTGTGATGAGAGAGATACGAACAGGGTGAAACTCGTGTCGAATAACACCAAGGGTTAACTGTTCCCTACAAACACTGCGGAGAGATTTATAATTGAATGCAGGCTTTTGATTAGAACTACTATACCACCACCTCTCCTACTTTGCCGACCAACATTCTGAAGATGAATATTTTAACCCCCGACGGGATTCGACGATGTCAGACAATAAACGATTATCGCCATCAGGCGGGCTGATAGGGATGGTGAAAGCTATACAGTTTGCAGTCTGTGGAAGCTAAATTCTATTGTTTTCATATGGGAGAACACTGGAAGTCCATTATTGTGAAACACATGCCGAACCAATTTGTTAGGGGTAGCTAGAAAATACATATGAACTTTTTTTTGGGGGGGGGTGTATGAAATTTATAAGTAACCGTTCAGGCAACGTATTAACTTACAAGGAAGCCAAGCGCCCTACTTGCTTCAAATTTTGTTTCGCTGCATGGACCCCCTTACTAAGTAGCCTCAGGCCATATAGCTGAGTTGAGGAGACGTTAAAACACTTGGAAAAGTTATCCTAGGTCATAAGCACCAAATAGACAAACACATTGTCACATTTATTAATGTGCTGTAGGTGTTGTCAGCTGTCTTGACTGTATGGGAACACCAAGTCACGGTTGGTCTGAATCCTGTTAACAGCTGTTGATTGAAATCAGGTGCTGGGTTGTGTTTAACTCCCACTCTTCTCTGCATCAGACTGATTCTCTGTGGATATTAGGACTAGCCGGTTCCATTTATGATGTTTACCTTCTTCTTCGTCACTGGCATAATTCATGTCCGAGTATCGTGATTCAGCAGTCTTCCTGTTACTCGAAGAGTTGTGTGAAGTTACGTCTGTCCATCTTCTGGAAGCTCCCCCTCGCGGTCTGATCCCATTTACTTTTTCTTGGACATGTCCAAAGAGCAGCAGGGCTACCTGTCGCTTTGGGATACCAAGCTTTTCTTCGTCCAAGGTATTCGTAACACCACATTTCAAATATCGCTTTTTGCCCTTGGCCTTCACTGTCCATGATTCACAGTCATAGAAGAAGACTGAAAATACAGGACACAAACGACACGTTTCTTTTGTGCTTTTGCTGGCTGCTGCGTCACGCCACATCGTTCGGAGCTTGTCCATCAGTAGAGGCATGATTTTTTCGCGTTTATGTTCAATTTCGCGAAAAGGAAACAATTTTTCGCGTTATTTCGCAAAATAGGACCTATCCCATCGCTTTAATCCTTTTCCGAAATTATTCATAAAAAGTTTAATTCGTGAGATTTGTGAATTATTTATGTGAAAAATAGATTAATAAAGAGAAATAATATTGATAATCATTCATTATTCCTTGTGTAAACTTGATGAGAACTATAATGTAGCCCTAATTAAGATTACATAACAAATTACACTTTCACTCTACATGACCATAGCTTTCACCGTATTTGGCCGTATCATTAGGGGATTTTAGAATATATTAATACGAAGAGACTCTTTTGATGAAATGAGAAATTCTTATTCTGTCTTCTGTTTCCCTTCACACACGCGATATTGGAATACAACTTCAAGAATTTCCATGAATTTCGCTGCATTTTCGCACTTACCGCAAAATAAGTAAATTTCGCTTTAAAATAGCTTTGTCGCTTTAATTCGCGAAAACAAAATCACGTATTTCTTAATCAGGATAAAATGATTCAAGATGTCTCAAAATCGCTTTAAAATATTTTTTATCACCTTTATAGTTAATACGAAAAATCATGCTTCTATCCATGAGCAACAATTCTTCTTGTGATCTCTTGCTCGCAGCAAGGAGCCAGACGTCACTCCTCTTTCGCTTTCTATCCGCTGCAACAATTGAGTACATTGAAACATAATGTTCTGGGTGCATGAAGATTCCCTCTGGAGGCCTCTCTTGTTGATGAAAGAAATGTTGGAGATGAACGCCCGCGTGTCCTTCACAGCGAGTGTTAATATTCTGGGAGCGTAGGCCGCGCGCTCAGCGGAGAGGAAGCGGTGCCAACAAGGGCAAACACTCCGGGGTGCATTGGCACTACGTAGTACTTTTAAAAATACACTAGTGTCCAAAAGTTAAGCATAAGTTACGAGTAAGCAGAGCAACAGGAAATAGACCGCAAATCGTACGACATATGCACCTACCAACCTTACGTGTTCGCTCTGTATAGGAAAGAAGTGTTCCTTGTTTTGACTAGCGGCGTAACCGCAGGGTAAACTCAGCCAGTGCCTGCGCCCCATATTCCTTCAGTCGTGTTTGCCCTGTTATAGTGTGCGGAGTGTAGCCTCGTGGTGAACTTGATAACATAATGGCACAACGACGCCATTTGGACCCCGTTTTGCAGGGTAGAATACTCGGCCGCCTGGAACCAGGCCAGGCACAGACCGAAGTCCCCGTAACCTTGAATGTGCCACAAAGTGTCATTTCGAGGTTTTGGAGACGATTTCGAAACACAGGATATGTTAGTCGTAGGCCAGTACCAGGTCGACCAAGGGTAACCACCCCACAGCAGGATCGATATCTGGCCTTAACCGCCCGACGAAATCGGAGTGCACCTGCAAGACAATTGTCGGCGGAGCTTGCAGCTGTCTCAGGGTTTGCCGTTTCCCGGCAAACTATGTACTGGAAGCTCCATACAGCAGGGCTGTTTGCCCGACGTCCAGTTGCGTGCGTCCCTCGCACTCCAGCACATAGACGGGCCCGTTTACTGTGGAGCTATCAACATCGATACTGGAACATGTGCTCTTCACAGATGAATCCCGCTTCATTTGCAGAACGATTCCCGCCGCACATTAATCTGGAGAGAACCGGGTAGCCGATACAAACACAGGAACATCGTGGTGGTGGCGTCATTATGGTGTGGAACGGCATCATGTTGAATGGCCGTACGGACCTGCACATCTTCATGGGTGGTCTGAGGAACACTGTTAACGCTCGGAGATACAGGGATGTGGAGGTACTGAGACCACATGTTCGACTCTTCAGAGGTGCGGTTGGTCCAGACTTCCTCTTAAAGGACGATAATGCCCGACCGCACCGCGCTGCTCTGGGGGATGAATGCCACGTCGCTGCGAAGCATGTGTGGCTGTTAAGGGTAACCATATATACCTTATGTGTACCTTTCTGACACTGTTTTTTTTTTTGACAAGTTGTGTGACATATGGTGTGAGAGTCACCTTCCGTTTGTTCAGCAATCCGTCTGACATTCCTGTCAGGTGGTATGGCATCGTTTAGTGATTATGCTTAACTTTTGACACTAGTGTAGCTTTCTTCATATTTTGCACCAAGTGTGTTTCAAGCCTTATGATGTAAACATTAAAATATGTATCTTTTATTTTACATTTTTGTTTAATTTTCATACTTAGGTAAAATTTTCACATATTGCTTGTTACTAATAGGATAAACCAGCTCCATCCTCCTGTAGACCACTCAGTACACGTGTTCTGTTCCTAGGCACGTGTACCTTTTGAAAAATGGTTTCTCTCTCTGGGTCAGCAGTTACTTGCCCTTGTGTACTGAAGCTGTTTGGATGCTGGGTCCCTATTTCAGTGCCCCCCCCCCCAAAAAAAAATTTGAAAATTTTTGAATTTTGTAGAATTTTCAAGAATGCCTGGAATTCCCTCATTAATTCTTGTCTGTTTTCATTTTTATATCCACCTATATATGTACTTCGATGTTACGAATAATACTCCATCCGTTTCATTACTCCAATTTATTTCAGGATGATCCAATAAATGCACACAGACATATGACCACACAATTGTAATTGAATGGCCACACTTACTAATTACTATCTATTTACAAATTGCTCTCCTTATGGCGCAGCAGACGGTTCAGCTCGTTGCTCTGCCTGGGGACGCTTAATCCTTACTTTCACTTCCCTCACACATCAGCTGTGTGCAGACCGCTGGATTTGAATACAGGGCTACGGACCACTCGACACACAATGACTGTTCGTTGGTTCGACTCCACAGACAGTGCAGTAATTTACACAGTCACATGCAGCGAACAAGTAAACAGTTCAGTAGTATTCAACAGCAGGACGATACTCACAACAGCGAACATTAACACAGGTTTTATTTATCCTCGCACTCATGGTAGCGGGTTTCCTCACTGACTCACGGCGATCCTCTGTCCACAGAAATACACAAGCACATAGTTCTCTCAGGTAGTACACGTCTTCCGTTCCGTCGTCTCCAGCCCATCTACTCATTGGATTCTCCGACTCCACAACAACCGATGCTCGTTCAGACCTCGGTGGGACACAAGCGACACCCAACACCTCTGTCGCCCTCAGCGCAGCCACCGCACCCTAATACACTGAGCCTCTCACTGACTTCAGCATGGAGTGCAACGCTAACCGTGAGTCCACCACGGAGCCTAACTGTGATTGTCCGCGGCTAGCCTCCCTTTTTATAGCTCGGGTGATTTGAGCCAGAATTTTCGCGAAGTGACTAAATGCAGAACATTCCCGTTGCAACCCCAAGGAACTCGCAGGTAAGCCGGCCGACGAGAACAGTGCACGGAAAGGCCGGCCCCACCCTACAAGCCGGCTGGGAATCCCAGGTCGTGTGAGTAACTAGCCCCTTCCTGGAAGTACCGAAAGGGGCTACCACGGGACTGGCACGTAACATTTATATAGATTACTCTCCGGCTCCATGGCTAAATAAGTACCGTGCAGGGGTGCTGAGTTCGACTCCCTGCCGGGCTACGGATTGGTAAATTTCATTGGCTCGAGGACTGAGTGTGTGTATCGTTTTCATCACAGGTACGGCCCCCTCCACACAGACATGCAGATCGCGTATAGACCTGCACCAGGTCTCACTGGAAGCTACAAGCTATTGTTGTTTTTTCCTACGTGTTTAACGTCGCAGTAATACATCGACGGAACGATGGGAAAGGGTTGGAATTGGAAAGGTAGCGGCCGTGGCCTTAATTAAGATACGCCTCAGCATTTGTCCAGAAAGAAAATGGGGAAACCACGTAAAACTGTCTTCGGGGCTGCCGACGGTGGGATTCGAACCCGTTACCTCCCGAATACAAGATCACAGCTGCGCGACGAACTCGCTCGGTTGTTAGTACTTTTCTTCCTTAATACCTCTAAAAGTTCCGTGAACACTTTTCGGAGTTTGATGTTAAAAATTAATTTTGACTTTCGGGAAACTTTCAAGCCTGTTTTGCACCCAAGCCTCAGCTGGGCTGCTTCTCGGGAAGCTGTCTCACTAATTCAGATGGGTTTCGCTGATGGTGGGATCTTGCTCCATGGTGTAGTGGTAGCGTGCCTGTCTCTTCACCCGGAGGCCTCGGGTTCGTTTTCCGGCCAGTGAGGGATTTTCATGTGGATCTGAGGGTTGGTTTGAAGTCCACTCAGCCTACATGATTACAATGGAGGGACTTTATGACGGCAAGGTAGGGACTCCGGTCTAGAAAGCCGAGAAGATTTATCGCGCTGACCACGTGTGTCCACATCTGCAGGCCTTCGGGCTGTGCAGTGGTCCGACCCTCGGAGTCGGTAGTGCCACGGGATTTGTGTGTTTATTTATCGGCGGTTAACACTCCATACGGTTCCAGTGTGAGCACTACAGCTCAAGTCATGTGTGGTGCTGAACTTAGCTCTGCATATCGCCTCACAAATTTTTTCGTGGGCCGAGTTTTCTTCGTAGGATTTTCCTGTCTTTCATGTCAATCATCTTTTTGTGCGCCATGAGAACGATCTGGACTGGAGGTAAAAAGCTGTTTCCATGCCTTTGGCGCGATATTTTAGTGCTTGTTTCTCTGTTGATCGCTTCAAAATCCGGAAAACTTATGCAACGTTTTTGAGTTTTCTAGAAATATGGCGGTGTAATGCGGATCAGATATCATTAGTTCAGGTTTTTCAAACGAAATCTGGAGATCTACTGCTTGTTTTTTTTATATTATTATTATTATTATTATTATTATTATTATTATTATTATTATTATTATTATTATTATTATTAAAGAGCGTCGCGGTTGAACTAAGTCCTCGCTCATTTTGCTACCGAAAAGTTGATTTGTATTTCAGACAACTCTTCTGGATGAGGTTATCATTGCTTGGAGTAGGGTGTCGTCAACAAAAGAAATGTTTGATGTTTAGCGTCTAGCGGGAGCTCCCATATGATTGTGAAGCAGAAGACTTCGCACTACACACGTTATGGTGATCATTGTTTTGAGAGGAGGTACAACTCGCCGGAGTCGGGAAAGAGACGATCGATGTGGAAGATGAAAATGAGGAGCCTGGTACGAGTAATAATTAATTCTTCATATTAGAAGTTCAAAAGTTGTACAGGGTGTTTTGAAGAACAACACCCTAGTTTTAAGTACAAATTTAATGGGGAAATTAATGAAAACTACATCAGAGAGTACATACCCTGAAAGAGAGTTCCTTCAAGTTTTGTTTAATGTTAATAGACTTCAACGTGGGATCCATTTGTTGCGCGCGGGGGGGGGGGGGGGGCGATGACCTTCGATGTTAGGCCCCTTTAAACAACAAGCATCATCATCATTTGTTGCGCTGCACACGTCGAGACCATATTCCACTTCTCGCCACGTATTCACCACCATTTCAGGTGTAATTGTCCCAACCGCCGCGACGATTCTTTCCCGTAAATGATTGATGTCTCGGATATTTTCACCGTACACAACATCTTTTATGTGGCCCCAAAAGAAAAACGTCCAGTGGGGTTAAGTCTGCGCTTCGTGGTGGCCAAGGTATTGGGCCAGCCCTGCCTATCCACCTTCCTGGAATGAAAGTGTCAAGAGCCGCACGCACATGGTTACTGTAATGAGGTGGGGTGACATATTGTTGGAAAAACACAAGCCCCTTTTTCGCCTCAATGTCATCCATTTGGGGGAAGACGTACTCTGTCATAATGTCGTAGTAAATGTCCCCGTTTTTTGTTTTTTCTAGAAAAATGAAAGGACCAATCACACGATCTTCCATCAAACCGCACCAGACATTCACTTTGTGAGAGTCATGTGGATGCTGAGTAGCTTCATGTGGATGTTCCGCCCCCCCCCCCCCCTAAATTCTGCAGTTATGACGATTAGCTGTTCCACTGACATGAAATTTAGCCTCATTAGAAAAGAAAATCTTCTAAAAAAGATGACATCATCAATTTTGTGTAGATAGTCAACAGCAAACTCATACCTTTCGGTTTTATCAGTAGGTTTTACTTCATGTAACGGTTGCAATTTGTAGGGGCGCAACTTAAGTATTTTACGTACAACATCATACACAGTACCTTTGGGCACTGTAGACTACATCTGACCAATGACTTCTTCGGGCTCCGAACACACGGATCTGTTCAAAATCTTCGGTCTACCTGGTGATTTTGCTTTTAAAACGTTACCGGTTTCCTTGAAAGACTTTAGCCATTGACGGATAGTTTTTGCTGTTCACCACCATACTGACGTCTAAAATTACGTTGCATTGTTATAACTGACTCAGTTTTCACAAGCCAAATAACACACTGCGCTTTCTGTTGCGGAGTACACATTGCTACTGAGTTGCACTGCACGCACGCTTGGACTGAACTAAGGGAACAGAGAAAACTAACAGCACTGGCGCCGTCTCAAGGTCAAGCAGACCTGCCAACTGCAGGGGAGCCAAACTTGGAGAGTTGATGAATCACACACCACTAACTAGAATAGTGTATGTTACTTTGTACAGATTCTAGGACACATTAAACCTAGGGAGTCCTTTTTCAAACACCCCGTGTAATATGAAACTGTTCATGGTGTCCATCGATAAGATTCGGATGTTTAAGGCCTAGAAATCTCCCAAATACAGGTAAATATGACCCAAGGAATGCAAATATGACCAAACATGCGTACTTTCAACGATTGATTTATATATATATTAAAGACACTACAGTCATAAAATTTCCTTACTAGTTCATTTAACTTAATTCCGCTAGTCTCTATCATAAAGCCATTAATCATTATCAATAATTAAACTGTGGTTAGTAGCGAAGATAATTTAAATTAATATTGCACATCGCTGCTCCAGCAAACCAAGCGAAACTGTATTAGTTATGTGCCGACAGTCGTCGTGTGCACACAATATTTAATTAAAGTAAAATAATACCATTTATTCCCCATTGATTTGTGTCTAGCAGTGTCGCTTATAGCACTTTTGAATTCGTACACTTCGCAGAAGAGGACTTTTCCTTCGGCAGAGCAGCATCCTTCCCCGAACTCTTTAACACAGTAACGCTTTCTTCATGTGTCCTCGTATCACCTCTAACACTGTGAATTGTCTCCTTTGAAGTTGTTTTTAAAGAAAAGTGAAGAAAAAGGCTATTTAGGGGCCTGGGAGGTTTGGGTCACGTAGCTATCTATAGTGGGTTCGAGCCTCACTGTCGGCAGCCCTAAAGATGATTTTCCATGGTTTCCCATTTTCACACCAGGCAAATGTTGGGGCTGTGCCACGGCCGCTTCCTTCCCACTCTTAGCCCTTTCCTATCCCATCGTCGCCATAAAACTTGTGTGTGTCGGTGCGACGTAATACAGAAAAATTATAATTTGGGTGCTACCTGAAGTGGTCACGAGCCATAAGAGCGACGTATCAGTCTTACTCTAAAACTAGTGATGGCTAGTATCCAGTATTCGGGAGATGGTAGGTTCGAACCCCACTGTCGGCAGCCCTGAAGATGGTTTTCCGTGGTTTCCCATTTTCATACCAGGCAAATGTTGGGGCTGTACCTTAATTAAGGCCACGACCGCTTCCTTCCCTCTCCTAGCCCTTCCCTGTCCCATCGTAGCCATAAGACCTATCTGTGTCGGTGCGACGTAAAGCAACTTGCAAAAAAAAAAAACGTAGTGATGTAAACTCTTAACTATTCCACATTGAAGCCCGAGCTTCAACAAACAACATCGGACATCACATTCGAGGAACAGTTCGAAATATAACCAAAATCTTAAACAACAAAACTATGATTAAAACATTAAGAAATGGTAAAGTATGCATTTATATGTTCTATAAAATGCTCTGTATATGCTTGGAAACGTCCAATTTTTGCATAATTCTAATAAATAGCCAAAACGGAAGAGCGGAAAGAACATAACATTTCCTAAAGATCCGATACTTTGTCTGACTTTTGCCAGAAGCAGTTTTGATATCAGAAATGGAGCTTCGTGGCAACAGTAGATCAGTCTGTCCCCAGCGTAATTTTTTTTTTTTTTTTTTGGCCTTAGTCAAACTGGTGATTGCTCTCCAGCGCTTATAATAATAATAATAATAATAATAATAATAATAATAATAATAATAATAATAATAATAATAATAATAATATAAAGTCTGGCAGATGGCTCTGATACATCTATACATCTATTGCCTAAGAAAGGCGATAAGATGGGTGTTAATAATTACAGAGGAATATCTATAGTTTCGGTCCCATACAAGCTTCTCTCTAAAGCATTACTAAATAGAGTAGAAGGTATACTGGATCAAGAATTGGGAGAATATCAAGCAGGCTTCCGGAAAGGTAGATCATGCGCGGAACGAATCTTCAATTTAAAGAGTATCATAAAATACAAGATGGGGCGGAACAAATATGCGGCAGTTTTTGTGGACTTCAAAAAGACATATGATTCCATTGACAGGAACACGTTGATGGGAGTTCTAGAAGAGCTTATAGTGGACAACAAGACAAAAAATTTAATCAGGCAGACAATCAGCAACACGTATATTCCAAACTCAAGTTCAGAGGGGAGAAATCTACTAAACCTTGGCAAGACCTGTACCTTGCTATGGAAGTGAAGCGTGGACCCTAAGTAAATGCGATGAGAGAAGAATAACTACAGCTTAAATGAAATACTGTACATGCGGCGAACAGCAGGAGTCACTAAGTGGGAACACAAGATCCCCAAAGCAGTCATAAACTACTGCCCCGGCGAGAAGAGATCTCTATGACGCCCCAGGAAGAGATGGCGTGAAAATGTAGATCTTTTGTGTAGACCGTAACAGTTCTTCTATAGGACTAACACATGAAAGGATGATGATGATGGTGATGATGATTACAAGAGAAAGGGTCGGAAAAGAATGCCTTTAAGGAGCGGGCGAGAAAGAGGGAAATGACATTTCAACTGACAAGGAACACATACAACAGAAAGGTTTTACTTATGGGGCTAAATTGAGGCATGTTGACACCGTTGTCAAACCGGAGTGCCTGTATGGAGCGGAAACATTGGACATGATTGGAAAGGGCGGACTCGAAGATATCCAGGAGAGAGAGAGAAAAAAATCCGGGCCCAGATGTACAAAATGGGGAGAGGAGGCTCTAATCTAACAAAGATTTTTATCAAAGAACTGAAGGAGTGGTTGAACTGATGAGAAAGAGATATGCATGGACAGTGAACAGACTGACGAAGAGAATATTTGAATTCTTCAGGAAGAGGAAGACAGAGCTGAAATGGTTTCGAGAAGTGATGTTGGGTTTCCGGAAGATTAAATCATGGACAAAAATCAAATTAGACAACTCGTAAAAAAGTACCGTGGCTTCCAGGAGACTGCTCCCATACGGAAGAGCAGAAGAAGGAAGTTGTAGAAAGGCACAGAGTGAAGGTCGAGAAGGCTAAACATACTGCAAAGATTGTCAAACGTGGTCCACAGACGGCCGAAACGAAAATAAAAATAAAATAATAATAATAATAATAATAATAATAATAATAATAATAATAATAATAATAATGGCATGTGGCGTCTGCAAAGGCCTGGTGCAGGTCTTTCGAGTTGACGCCTGATAGGCGTCTATGATGAAAATTCTAATGCTTGAAGACGGCACATAAATCCAGCCCCCGAGCCATTGGTGTCAACCAATGAAGGTTAAAATCCACGACCCGGCCGGGAACTCTTGGACCAAAGATCAGCACGTTAACTATTTAGCTGTCGACTCGGACTATACTATAGATAAAACCATTCTTCGGAATTTCGCTCATCGCCTGCTGGATTTTATTTAGAGTACAAGATCTCTCTCTCTTCATCATATGTCCGGCTCCATGGCTGAATGGTTAGCGTGCTCGCCTTTGGTCACAGGGGTCCCGGGTTCGATTCCCGGCAGGGTCGGGAATTTTAACCATCATTTGTTAATTTCGCCGGCACGGGGACTGGGTTATGTGTCGTCTTCATTATCATTTCATCCTCATCACGACTCTCAGGTCGCCTACGGGCGTCAAATCAAAAGACCTGCACCTGGCGTGCCGAACATGTCCTCGGACACTCCCGACACTAAAAGCCGTACGCCATTTCGTTTCACCATATGCGGTCATGGTTGGAGCAAATAAATTCGCAATATGGTTATTGCACATGATTTTCCATGTTCCCGGATTGTCGCGATTATGTCGTCGAATCACGAATGAACAGATTCTGAATCCAATTAGTGAGAGGAGAACGATTTGGCAAAATGTGATCAGAAGAAGAGAGAGAATGATAGGGCACAGTTCAGTTGGTTTTTTGAGGGAAGTGCAGACGATAGCGGTAGACCAAGATATGAATATGACATACAGATTAGAGTAGATGTAGGCTGTAATGTTAGCGCAGGATGGCCAGTCTATAGACTAATGAACCAAAGAACCACCACATTGGACAGCATTTCGCAGCAATCGCTCCATTATTAACCAGCTCAACTTGAGAATCAGATTATCATCAATAAGTAAACAAAGAGTTCTACAATTCTTTGGTCACGGTATGTGACGTGGGAATGACAGCATAGAAAATGTACCAGGCAAGAGAGATCGTGGACGAGTTAGAATATAACTGGGTTGATCACAAAGCAATAGCCTCCTCTGAAGTTACGATCTTCAGAAATGAGGGAAAGATAAGAGAGAAACGTTTCCTTCCAGCACGATTTACTAACACCTATTTTCCCTTTCTTCCTGCACTACTGGCTGGTAAATTGACATCTATCTTTTGCCACAAGCCTGACTGAAGTCCGTCTCATTTATGATGTGCCAAACTCTTGAAATACCAATACTCGAAAAAAATAAAATAAAAAAATACACAAACACTTGGAAATGTGGCGCAGAAGAAATTCAGTTTAGCGGAAATTTGCTTAAAAAATCAGCAACAACTTTCACTTAACTTGATCACAAAATATTTCTAAGGGAAGGAAATTCAAAATAACCAAACACAAACGTAGTCTCTGAAGTATTATAATATGATGAAAACACGACCAGTATCGTGTCCACAGAAGCCCGACATTCTGTGTTTGTGACTAGCCTTCGAGCCTTGTAATACTGTAGCCGCCTAACCTTCGGTGGTTCAACCAGAACTAAACAAACAACAGTGTTCTCTGTCGCTAGCCTGGTGAGTGCAGCAAGATCAAAATCCCTCGACCCATCCCGGGATGGAACACAGACCTGTAGATCGCAATAGGTTTGCACGTTTACCTGGCTGGCTTGAAGTAAATTCAAACAAACAAATACGAACCATTACGTTGATGAGCAGGTTTGTATAGCGAGGTCAGAACTGACTGAGCTGTAGCAAACGATTTAAAAGTTTGCTATATTATCGACATGTGTACCAGATGGGAATGTCCGGTTGTGATAATGGCATTCCGCCAGCTTCACAAGAACTTTCGAGCCTCCCAAGGCCGCGAATTCCAGACCGGTCAAGTGAACGTGGCCAGCCAGCGTTTAGCATGACTGCCCCGCACCACGCTCCTCAGGACAGCCGTCTTTCAATTGCAATAGCACTGTCTTACAATAGCTTTAATTTTTTGTCATGATGATGATTCATACTTGGAATTAGTAACAGGAGTGACTGCTTGGTGTTTTCATGACAAATGTTTATCGCGTAAAGTTTTCTCCAACCTCTTCTCAGTTTCATACATACGATGAAATAGAATATCACCTTATCTCCCACCCCCCACACCCGAACAAGACCTACATTGTTTTTATGTCCTTTGCATAGACAGGAACAGAATTAAAAAATCAGTGGGCTTTTTACCTTTCCATAAGGAAACCTTTCATAAAGACTTCTGCCCAAAATATGTGTGTGCACGAGGAAGCAACTGTTTCGAGTACCATACGCAAAATGTGTTCCAAATTGTAATGTCATGCAGAGAAAGAAAGAGCCCAATTTTGATTACATCTTTTAACTGGATCGTGCGCCTCAGATTACCAGAAAGGATATTCATTATGCCCTTTTTTTGTCATTCTTCGCCAGTTATAAAGGTATTTCTTGCCAATTTTGCGAGTGTCCACCACCACCATTAGTATTAATAGAGAACGGTTGTACTTCCTCTTAAAACAATAATTACCACACCATTAGTGTTAATACAGGATGGTTCATTTGTACTTCGTCTTAGAATAATAATCACCACCACCATTAGTGTTAATAGAGGATGGTTGTCCAGTTGTACTTCCTCTTAAAACAATTATTACCACATTAGTCTTTATAGGGGATGGTTGTCCAGTTGTGTATCGTACCGTGAGCATAAAAAAAAAAAAAACTACCCAGGACGATGACTCTATTTCCTGTCCTAAAATTCCGACTAAATTCAAGTGGGTAGAGGGTGGGTATAGGCTGCCAAAGGGTAAAATTAAAAATGTCGAAATCAGAACATATTACTTAGTATAATGACATGAATAATGGAGGCATGTTGAATGAGAAATACAGTTAAGGGGTAAGATGGATTTATTAAACGAAAAATAAAATGATCCATGACTAAAATATCCAATCAATAACAATTAAAACTCGGCCTCAAAACGGCCACAAAAAATGTCACGCACATTGCAAAGACAATGCAATTAACAAATAAATCTATATAAATATATACAAATTTGGGCAACGACCCAAGACAAATCACAAAACATTAAAGTATATACATGGAGATACGTCACTGAGTTTGCGAGTTCGTAAGGTGTGTGTAAGTGCGTCTGTTAGGTATCGATGTCAAGTTGGCCTATCGACCGCGATAAATACCGTGCAAGCATTAATTCATCATTAGAGACGAGAATTATAGGCACTAAAAACAGTTAAAATAGGCAGGCATATAAGCTCTTGAATGAGCCAAAATAGGCATGTAAATAGGCATTAACGAGTAAAATAGGTAAAAAAATAGGCATGAAAAAATTAAATTTAAATACACTCAATTAATATAAAAGGAATTTACAGCAAGCAACTTTTCAACTTAATTTAAATACACTTAATTAATATAAAAAGAATTTATAGCAATCAACTTTTCAATATTTTCCGGTAAAAATCTTGTTCTTCTGTCATGCAGAATGATTTTTTTACTGAGGGAAAGATCTCTCAACGTCACATGAAGTGATCGGACAAAACTTCAGTGAAGTCACTCATCTGGTTTTAGTTCAGTTGTTTCATCTACTTCACTTCATAGCACCCTGGCTACTTTAACCATCACTTTCCATCCTGGATTCCGCTGCAGGACCCTCTCGAACTTCTTGCTGACAGCGACTACCTTCCCAGAGGTTCGGTCTAAGCTTCCCCGCATATTTTGAAACCGTCGTGGCAGGCGCAGCTTGTTGAAGTTTGTTCCCCCTGTGGGTTGGGGTAGTGGGGTGGTGGTAGAATAACACCCACGGTATCCCTGCCTGTTGTAAGAGGCGACTAAAAGGGGCCCCAGGGGCTTTCAACTTGGGAGCGTCGATTGGCGACCACGGGGCTCTTAGCTGAGTCCTGGCATTCCTTCCACGTACTTGTGCCAGGGTCCTCACTTTCATGTATCCTGTCCGACCTTCCTGGGTCAACTCTTGTTCTTTTCCTACCCCGATGGTATTAGAGCACTCGAGGCCCTTCGTGGTCCTTGTCTTCCTTTGGCCGATGCTTTCATTTTTGGAAGTGTCGGATTCCTTCCATTTTCTCTCTCTGACTAGTGTTATTCAGGATGGCTGCCTAGTTGTACTTCCTCTTAAAACAATAATCACCACCAGCACCACTGTTGAAGATTAAAAATGATCCACTTTATGCAGGGTTATATTAGCTCCCACCATTGCAGTGCTTAGGTCTGAAGAAAATGGTTGTTGGTCGCTGTTCATAGTGGATTGGTAGAAAGGCTGCGTCGATATAGCTTTCTGTACTTGTGTCAGATGCATTGCGATATGTCTATGCTGATCTATATGGGTTTTTCTCACATTTGATCTGAAAATAATTATAACATTTACTTACATTACTATATTCCTGTATTTTAAATTTCTACGGTTGGGTTAATTGGCAATAATGCTAAGTATATATCATGCCTTTGTTTCATTTAAAATACTTTTTTTTTTTTTTTTTTTTTTTTTTTTGCTATTTGCTTTACGTCGCACCGTCAGAGATATGTCTTATGGCGACGATGGGATAGAAAGGCCTTGGAATGGGAAGGAAGCGGCCGTCGCCTTAATTAAGATACAGACTCAGCATTTTCCTGGTGTGAAAATGAGAAACCACGGAAAACCATCTTGAGGGCTGCCGACAGTAGGGTTCGAACCCACTATCTCCCGGATGCAAGCTCACAACCGCGCGCCCCACAACCGCACGGCCAACTCGACCGGTAAAAAAGGACTATTAGAGATTGTTTCCAGAAGTACAAAACTTTAAAGTAAGGAATAAGGGAATTCGTAATTTACATGGAAACATGTCCTCAAAGATTTTTCAGTAATGATTTGGCAGTATCGTGTCCAGTTCACCGGGTGAAAAAAATAAAAAATATGACATGAAACGATACCTGAGTAGCATAGAGGAGATATCTTTCCTTTATGCTCGCCAGGGACCCACCAAGCTGCCCCTAGCAGTACTCTTACTTAAATAGAAGAATTAAAATGGAGGCACTATAAATCTCATATTTGTGAACATTTTGTTGCTATTCGCCGGCTTTGGTCAGCCAGGTCAGCTGTCATGAATATTTTCTGTTGCCTCGTTGAAAATTAGAAAACCGCGTAATTCGAAACTGTCGTGGCAAGCGCCCATAACCTTACTTTTTGTTACAATTTAGCAAGACTCTAGAGCGTTGTTGGCCGCTTCGCGGCCCTAACCTGTGAGCTTAGCCCCCACAAACACTCTTTGCATGCGTCCAGTACAACGGTTACTAACCGGACCTCACCAATCCAGATCAACGGTCTTGTCACTGGCCTGGTCTTGTAACGATAGTCTTGGCAGCCTTGTAAAACACTGTGACATCGTCCTAGCCGCGCCAGATTGGATTTGCAACCTTTTCGCGAAGGCTTACCGGAAGCGTAATATAGTTCACTAGTGCCTAAACATAGCGCTGTGAAAGTTACGATATTTGAAACAATGCATTTCAGTTGTTGTAAATCTCTATTTTCACAGGAAATGAATCATAGTTCAAAATACCAACTTATTAATTTTCATCCACTGTGAATAGAGACCACCGGCGCTCTAACTGGTCGTTCAGTAATTAAATGTTTGTTTATATTTTAGCGATGTAAGTGATTGAAAGTTCACGACTTATACAGCATTGCAACAAAGCAACTTCCCACAATACATAAATTAAATGGCCTATAAATGCTATAATGAAATGCGATCGTAGTTCTCAATCACGCAAAAGATAAAAGGAACAAACGAACTTAATACCTTACAGCAAGCTTGGCAGAAGACTACCCTTCCATCCGTAGTGAAAATGGGATCCCGTGTGATCCATTGCTTCAGCCAGTAGGACTTCGACTATTTTTCTTTGGAAATTACCGCAGACACACTTATTTTTCTTCTCCACAATAAATCACAACACGTTCTGAAGATAGAGCGTACGCGTACAATAGTTCGCATCGTGAGGGAGGCATATGGGATGTGGGTTGTGCAACATAGTTTGACGTTAATTGGTTCTCGCATATGTCTTAGGAGGTTGAAGGCAGGGGCGTAGCCAGGGGGTGTGTTACTGGGGGTTAGAACCCTCCCCCCCCCCATGGAACTTTTACAAAAATAAAATAAATAGAAACTGACAGAAACAATAAACTAAACAAACATTGCTTAAACTAGATGATGACGCTTTCCGACAGGTCTATTAACTATTGGAATATGCAAAGTCAGTATGGAGGTGATTCAGTGTCTGCATGACTGCCGCGCCGGCTCTTTGGTCGTAGTGTGTGTATGCTTCGAAACACAGCCGGCGCAATCAGCTGTCTCGATGCCTCGACACCACAACGCTTCGTGTGCCGTGTGTCGCTTAGGCTGATTCTCCACGAGCAGGTAAAACGCCGCTGTTCGCCCGCCTAAACGCTCAAACTTTTTGCCTATTCTACACGAGCAGTTGAATTGACGCCTGTAAACAGCGCCAAAAACGCCGGTGACACGCGCAGCCATTCTCCACCAGCGATAAACCCGCCATACTGTAATGATGGATGTCGTACTAATAGGTTGTGTTGTCGGAGCTGTTAAACTAGAGTTATTAGCAATATTAAAAAGTAAACCTGGTAAGAAAAGACGTTGGTGGACTCGCCCTGCGTTATCGAATCGGCTCACCACTGGACAATTTCATTCAAAGTTGTGCGAACACAGGAACTATCCGGAAATGGTTTTCCAATATTATAGAATGTCAGTTGCTTCATTCGATGAGCTTTTTGAACTTATTAAGTTGTGTATTACTAAACTAGTGAAGTGGTAGTTCAGGGGAAGTCCTGAAATTTAATTCTCAAATATTTATATTTTTAGTGGTCTTATCAATAAATATTATATAAATCAAGTTATATAGAATTAAACTTCCGATCATTTATGCCTCTTACATGTTTACCGTACCGGCTATGACAACAGAGGCATTCATGAATTTATATTTTTGTTGCTAAGTCCATATCAACGCCGAACCAGGAGAAAATGGGTTAACAGAATATGATGAAAATCGGTACATAGAGTCGGGGAATAAGAAACTACAGTCTAAGCTATAAAGAATTTTATTCACCCTGGATGAAACTGCAGTTTAGGAAAAGGCACCTAAAATGTCTTTTTGATACCTACAATAAGTTATTGGTCCTATCGAAAAGTACTGCATAACAAAAGGTAGAGATAATGCAATTTCCGATCATTTATGTTTCACTGCCAAAGACCGTACCGTGTTGAAACACCGGATCCCGTGAGATCTCCGAAGTTAAGCAACATTGGGCGTGGTCAAGCTTGGGATGGGTTGCCACACGCTGTTGGTGGGGGTAAGGGAATGGAGGAGCAAAAAAAGAATTGGCCACTCCACCGCACGTAAATTCCGGCTCAAGCACACCTCTGCGGAGGTTCGGACCTGCCTTCGAGCAGAATACACCCTTACCTTTGTTTTATTCAGTTTCACCACACGGACTATGATAAGAGTGGTATTTCAGAGTCGGAAGAAAACTAAATGTGAAGGCCTACTATATCGAAAGCGCATAACATTCATCAACAATAACATTATATTGACCATTTTTTGTTGTGATGTTCTTTGTCTCTTCTGCTGCCGCTTAACTGCGATATATGGGATTACTGCTGCGTACAGAGTATAACAGCCTGACTGAATATTGGCGGGAAATAGCTGGGGAGATAGAAAACGTTCACCTTTAGCATTCCATTCCTCTGGTTCATACATTTCCTGATACTGCTAGTACGTAACACATTGGTTCATCATAGTATTCCAGCTATTCGATCCCTACTCTGACGCGCTGTTTTGAATGAGCAGTGTGCACATTTAAGGCAGAGGCTCACTTAGTAGTAGTAGCATGACCTCGTCTAGAATTATAATTTAGGTCTACTCCAAATTATAGCACCACAATTCACTAAATAATTCAAAATTCAACCCTAAAAAGAGCCGTTTCTTAAGAAAAGCTTCTTCCGCTTCACTTTCATTAAATCCATATTCATTTTATTCCAAATTAGCCGTGAAGAGGGGCTTTCTCCTCTGGCTTTGAGGAAGAATTTGCCTCCAAGTCAGATAGTTTCTTCCCCCGCCAGTGTAGTGAATTGAGATTTTCCGATTCATTGTGTATTGCTAGGAAACAGAGTAGTAGTTTTTGCCCTGGGACTCTCCACTATTCGATCCTGCCCCCCCCCCCCCAGAAAAAAGACGAAGAGTGTTCACGGATCACGATTGTCTGCGGCTTGGTCACTCCAACTCTGAAAATTTGGAGTGTTAGATCGCAAGCGTAGTACTGTTCATTAAAAGTGAGAAAATGCGTGGTTTTTCATTTGATCGAGTATTTCATATCAAAAGATTGCTTTTAATCGTGTCATTCCTACTGACATTGTAATGACCTATGTTCATTTCAGTTGGGAAAATGACTAATACAGTCTTTCTGAGGATGTGAAAAAGGCAGGTGGAGATTGAGTGTCTGCCATTATAATGCTCCCCAAGTTGATTTTGACTGACGGTAGGCAAGCGGGCTTATCGTTACAATGGATATTCCCTAATAGAGTTTTCATATTAGAAAAGACGTTCGGTGACTTCCCCGTCGCGTTTCTAGGGTAACGTTAAGAGCTATGGAACTTAATACAATCTTGCTCACAGCATGTACACTACCCAACCTAGAATTCTGTATACAATGTAGAATTCCGTAGCGAAGCCCGGGTACATCAGCTAGTAAATATACTACACCTCAGGCAGTTCCTATCGTGCGACAGAGGCGGGTGAACTGCTCGCAGCCGCCACGTGGAGTATGACTCGCTGTTCTACCGCTAGCGGGAATGACGCCTTTGCTGGCGTTAGACCCGCCTGCCCGCTCATGGACGCGTCCACCCGCGGCGTGCAAACCGCCCGTGTAGACAGCTCCACAAATACCCCATAGTTCTGTTCCGCAAGCGGGTTTGTAGCGGTTTTCTCCTGGTTCGGCGTTGATATGGACTTAAGCTACAAAAATATAAATTCATGAATGTCTCTGTTGTCATAGCCGGTACGGTAAACATGTAAGAGGCATAAATGATCGGAAATTTAATTCTATATAACTTGATTTATATAATATTTATTGATAAGACCACTAAAAATATAAATATTTGAGAATTAAATTTCAGGACTTCCCCTAAACTACCACTTCACTAGTTTAGTAATACACAACTTAATAAGTTCAAAAAGCTCATCGAATGAAGCAAATTACATTCTATAATATTGGAAAAACATTTCCGGATAGTTCCTGTGTTCGCACAACTTTAAATGAAATTGTCCAGTGGTGAGCCGATTCGATAACGCAGGTTGAGTCCACCAACGTCTTTTCTTACCAGTTTTACTTTTTAATATTGTTAATAACTGTAGTTTAACAGCTCCTACAACACAACCTATTTGTACGACATCCATAATTACAGTAAGGCGGGTTTATCGCTGGTGGAGAATGGCTGCGCGTGTCGCCGGCGTTTTTGGCGCTGTTTACAGGCGTCAGTTCAACCGCTCGTGTAGAATAGGCAAAAAGTTTGAGCGTTCAGGCGGGCGAACAGCGGCGTTTTACCTGCTCGTGGAGAATCAGCCTTAGAGGCTCACTTAGTAGTAGTAGTAGTAGTAGTAGTAGTATGACCTGGTCTAGGATTACAATTTGCTGGGGCTGTACTTTAATTAAGGCCACGGCCGCTTCCTTCCCACTCCTAGCCCTTTCCTGTCCCATCGTCGCCATAAGACCTATCTGTGTCGGTGCGACGTAAAGCAACTTGCAAAACAAAAACAAAAGCAAAGAATTACAGTTTAGGCCTACTCCAAATTATAGAACCACAATTCACTAAATAATTCAAAATTCAACCCTGAAAAGAGCCGTTTCGTAAGAAAAGCTTCTTCTGTTTCAGTTTTATTTAATCTATATTCATTTTATTCCAAATTGGCAGTGAAGAGGGGCTTTCTCCTCTGGCTTTGAGGAAGAATTTGCCTCCAAGTCAGATAGTTTCTTCCCCCGCCAGTGTAGTGAATTGAGATTTTCCGATTCATCGTGTAGGCTATTCTTAGGAAACAGATTAGTAAAAGGGCATAGTTTTTGCCCTGGAACTCTCCACTATTCGACCCTCCGCCATCCCCGCCGAAAAAAGACGAAGAGTGTTCACAGCACGGCTGTCTGCGGCTTGGTCATTCAGGCTCTGAAAATTTGGATTGTTTGATCGGCAGCGTAGTACTGTTCGTTAAAAGTGAGAAAATGCGTGGTTTTTCATTTGATCGAGTATTTCATATGAAAACATTGCTTTTAATCGCGCCATTCCTACTGACATCATTGTAATGACCTATGTTCATTTCAGTTGGGAAAATGACTAAGACAATCTTACTGAGGATGTAAAAAGGCAGTGTCTGCCATTATAATCTAAACTCCCCAACCTGATTGTGACTGATGGTAGGCAAGCGGGCCTATCGTTACAATGAATATTCCCTAACACAGTCTTCATATGAGAAAAGACGTTTGGTGACTTTTCCGTCGCGTTTCTAGGGTAACGTTAAGAGCTATGGAATTTAATACAGTCTTGCTCACACCGTGTACACTACCTAACCTAGAATTCTGTATACAATGTAGAATTCCGTAGCGAAGCACGGGTACATCAGCTAGTAAAGAATATACTACACTTCAGGCAATTCCTATCGTGCGACAGAGGCGGGTGAACTGCTTACTGCCGCCACGTGGAGTATGACTCGCTGTTCTACCGCTAGCGGGAATGACGCCTCTGCTGGCGTTAGACCCGCCTGCCCGCTCATGGACGCGTCCACCCGCGGCGTGCAAACCGCCCGTGTAGACAGCTCTACAAATACCCTACAGTTCTGTTCCGCAAGCGGGTTTGTAGCGGGCGAACAGCGGCGTTTTACCTGCTCGTGGAGAATCAGCCTTACCTGCTCGTGGAGAATGAGCCTTAAACAGCCGGTCCTTCCGTACATGTCAGCTACATCGATGCTTTGAAACAGAAAGGATTTAAAACGGTGACGGTGCTTTGTTTATCCTCTCGCCTCAATAGAAACACTCCGCTTGACATTGCCCTGAAGTTGAACCGACACTCGTTAATAGACGCTTCATATTCCGAACCGCAAGTCAAGTTACTAAAAGAACAATGTACTCCGCATTGTAAGGTATTTGTTGTACACAGAAAAAGGATGTTAATGTTCTCAAAGTAGGGTCATACTGTACTATGGCAGGAAGACGCTTCCGTTTGTCAAGTGCAAACGTTTCGAAAATTATGTTTTTAATCTTCAAATTGAACTATTATAGATTTTAAAGCTGGATTAGGTCTAATCTGTTACTGTACGACCAACCAGATGACGTAAACAGAGAAAAGAAGTATATCTACCTGCCTGCAGTGCAGTATTACAATAATAAATACGAGCTGGACGACGTAAAGTGTGAGGTCTCATGGTCGGTGCAAGAGGGACAATCCCTAAGAAGACGGTAGAGCTTCAACATCAGTACCAAGGAGCTCAAAGCGCTCAGGGGGTTTTCTTCTGATACTCATTTAGACAGCACTTATATTCGCCAGACAAAGATAATGGACTTTTCATTTAAAAAAAAAAATCCTGATATTTAACGAAGTTGTTGTAGTGTATTCTTTGTCTTTATGCAGCCACCAAGTGGATTTTGAAAATAAAATAAAAATAATACCGATATTCGACTCTACTTAGATTAATTACTCATTTTATAATCATTTAAATAAGTTCACTTAGTTTGTTAACTATCGTACTATGATTTCGTAACTACATAATAGGGAACATGCATGATCCGGGGTTTTAATTAAAAATATGCTAATCTGATTCAAAATTTCATGCAGAATTCAAAAATGTGATCAGAATGTACAAATAATAACTCCAAACATGATAAAAATGTACGAAAATGTCACGTCACGCAAGTACGCGATCTCATTGGTCTGACGTCATCGTACAGGTTGACTGAATTAGCAGACGAAATAACACATAGTGTGCTGTGAGAAGCAGGATACACTTCGCGTTTCTACTTTACGTTAGTGTCTAGTATGGTTAAATTCGAGGTCTATACATCGGATAATAATCTGAGTGGTATATTTTAGACTTAAAATGAATCCTGCGCAGACAGTGAGGCAGAAAACTTATAAATGGTGTAGAGTTCCGATGTGCAATAGCACGTCGCATACCATACCAAACAAATTGTTTATACATGTTCCAAAGACGCTAAAACTAGGGAGAAATGGATTTTGGCGAGCCGGAGAAATGCTGGTGATATATCGGAAAAGTCTACAGTTTATTTTTTTTGAAGATTTTTGAAGATGAATTTGTTTGAATTTTCAAATCACTTTTCCATGTCAGCTGTTCTAGTGGTAAAACTTTAAATTTTAATGTATGATGCTTTATTTAAATGCTTCAATTACATCTTGGAATATGAAAGTAATAAACAGTGCATTGAATAATGCTGATTATTAAAGTATTCTCCAAACCTAACCTATGTTTTGGGTGATCCATGTCAAGATAATAAATCAAAGGGGTTATGAACCATTTTGACAGCTCTAATTCTACCAATATATCTTGGCATGGGACAGTTATGTATGTCTTTATTGAAGAGCTTAATTGGTAAAGAAATTTAGGCTATATCTAAATACTCTGTAATGTAACAAAGAATAGGCGTGTACATCATGAAAGGAAACAACGTGAATTTAACAAATGTATAACTCTACACAAAACCAATGCTTGTCTGTTGGGGTCTTATAAGTTAACAATGCTCAATTATAATAATTATCATAATATTAATGAAATAAATAACATAATTGCACACAGGTGAAAATAGTGATGTAGGTGTTTAAAATATTATCCAACTTAGCCTAAGTTTTAGGTTATACAAGCCAAGTCAATAAACCGAAGGGTAAAAATACCGCGCGAGTTGGCCGTGCGGTTAGGAGCGCGCAGCTGTGAGTTGGCATCCGGGAGATAGTGGGTTTTGAACCCCACTGCTGGCAGCCCTGAAGATGGTTTTCGGTGGTTTCCCATTTTCACACCAAGCAAATGCTGAGGCTGTACCTAAGGCCACGGCCGCTTTGTTCCCATTGCTAGGCCTTTCCTGTCCCATCGTCGCCATAAGACCTATATGTGACGGTGTGACGTAAGGCAAACAGCAAAAACAAAAAGGTAAAAGACACAGCACTCAAAGACATTCCTGTATTGAGCGACTAAAATGTCACCAGGACACTTTTCTTTCCTGATATGCTCAGCTTGTTAAAAGCCAAATGTAATTAATGTTATTGGCTTCACGCCCCGCTAACTACTTCTACGATTTTCGGAGACGCCGATGTGCAGGAATTTAGTCCTGCAGGAGTTCTTTTACGTGCCAGCAAATCTACCGACACGAGGCTGACGTATTTGAGCAACTACCACCGGACTGAACCAGGATCGAACCTGCCAAGTTGGGGTCAGAAGGCCAGCACCTCAACCGTCTGAACCACTCAGCCTAACTTGTGAAAACTAGATGAAGTCATATTTATCTTTATCATGTTTAACTTTTTCCCTCCACAAAGATATTTAATTCTCTTTCATGGGCCCCGGAAGTGGGTAGGCCAGTTGCCCCAACCATAAATATATATTTTTTCAGAAATGATAGGTTATAGACCTACAGTACTATGATCTTTCTTTCTTTCCTTCTTTCTTTCTTTCTTAATCAGTTTATCCTTCAGGGTTGGTTTTCTCTCGGACTCAGCGAGGGATTTCACCTCTACCACTTCAAGGGCAGTGTCCTGGAACGTGAGACTTTGAGTATGGTGATGAAACTGGTGAGGAGGGCCATTACCTCGCCCAGGCGGCCTCACCTGTTATGCTCAACAGGGACCTTGTTGGAGGATGGTAGGATCGGAAGGGATAGACAAGGAAGAGGGAAGGAAACGGCCGTGGCCGTAGGTGCCTGGAGGAGAAGTAGGAAAATACGAAAAACCACTTCGAGGATGGCTGAGGTGGGATTCGAAACCCTTCTACTCAGTTGACCTCCCGAGGCTGAGTAGACCCCGTTCCAGCCCTCGTACTATTTGTTTTCAACTTTCATGGCAGAGCCGGGAATCGAAACCGGGCCTCCGGGAGTGGCACACCTTAACCACTACACCACAGAAGCGGACTAGTACTATAATGCTACCTATATGTTTATGTGAGTGCTGAAATCCAATTTCTTACTTTACTAATGCTGAAAGCCCGAAAATAGGGGAATCAGTCTAGAAGGAAATGTTGAAAGTGATGTGATATCTATCCAGGTTCGTTGTTATCCTAATACTATGGGTTACAGTACATTGCACGTATATAAAAGACGCCACTTACAAACTTGCTTGTTATCCGCTAATTTCTGCGGCCACAAAAGTCACATTTTTCAAGAATGATGACATCTATACATGGTAGATTGTCTGACTGTGCTGTTTTGAACCTTTCTTCTGTCATTTCGAAGTTATTCGCGATCATGAATAATAAACAATCGGCTTTTAGCAACGGCTGATGCACAATGGCTGGTAGAGCTCCATGCGGTACTGGATCGTGACGTCACAGCGCGCCGCTTACGTCAGAGGCCGTTTCACTCGCCTTGCGGAAAGGCACTATTAAATATTTTTTTAATGGTAGAAAACAAGGCAACATACCACAATGTAATACGTTTACGTACTATTTCATTGGTGTACTTTTCAAAAAAAATTTTTTTTGAAAATGATGCATGGTCCCAATTACATGTACGTAAAACCGAGCGAGTTGGCCGTGCGGTTAGCTGTGATCGTGCATTCGGGAGATAGTGGGTTCGAACCTCACTGTCGGCAGCCCTGAAAAGGTTTTCCGTGGTTTCCCATTTTCACATCTGGCAAATACTGGGGCTGTACCTTAATTAAGGCCATGGTTTGCTTCCTTCCCACGCTTCCCTGTCCCATCGTCGCCATAAGACCTGTCTACGTCGGTGCGACGGAAAGTAAATTGTAAGTAAAACCCGTAAAATTCCTATTTCGGACTCCTCTTAGATTTGATTACTCATTTTATAATTCTTAAAGTTATAGTGCTATTAAAACAATGTGCGTGTTCTGACAGTTCGCAGCACGTGGCGCCGAACAAAGGAGTGGGAGCGCTGTGTTGCCACATGATCCGGCAGGAGTTACTACATCACAGTTAACATCTCTCGTTCTGCGCTAGGCTCTGCGGAAAATAATATCCATTAACGGCGATCATGAAAACGTTAGAAAAACGTTAAATATCGTTGCTATTATTCCAAGGTGGCTCAGCAGTAATTTTATCAGCTCAAATATCGTAAGACAAACTCCTCATTCCCCTTCCTCATAGGCTTTAATCAGTCGGGTTTTGCCCGGTGTTGATAACCTGTCATGTGATGGTCCAATTACATCCACTCCCTCTCTTTTCCCTTCACCTTCTTCCCAAGGCTCCTTTTCTTTCTTTTCTTTTTCTTTCCCTATTCTAATTACTGTAGCTTGAGAAATTTTAAAGCTGCTGCTGTTCTTTCTACAACTTTGTTAACGTCTATCAGTGGGCCTCCATTTTTCCCTTCAGCCTCAAAATATTCCCGTAAGGCACATACCATATCGCGAGCTTGACCACGAATAGCGAAGCCATGCCTCCCCATTACGCTCGCCTTTTTTCTAGGCGAATGAATTCTAGGTCGCCCTCGTTGTTTAGCGGCGCTCTGAACGGGTTGCAACATTTTGAGTTCAGTAAATGAGACGGTGTTAAAATTACACTATACTACACAATACTATAATTTACACTACACTAGAATGCCAGCCTCGATAATGATACACTTATTAACACGAACACAATAGCACTATAATATTTAGTTGATTTAAAAAACACACTATACAGACAATGAAATCTCTCAAAGTAGACATTGTTAGCCCAGCCACATGTGCTACGGTATACTATATTGGCAACGTGGAACTCGGACCGACCGCCTCAGGAAGCTTTCTGACAGCGGGGGTAGGAAAAGGGAGAGTGCATGCCGAGCTGGGATTGGCTGAAACGGGAGGCGTGTACTGGTTGCCATAGTAACTGCCACCTCCTACTACCACGCTGAGAGCTGTCAGAACACGCACATTGTTTTAATTGCACTGTAGTTCACTTACTTAGATTACTATGCTTATGTAACTGGATTAGATTAAGTTTGTTATTGTACATAGAATACGGTATTTTGTATTCTTCCGAAATGTAATTAATAATTTCATAATTATTCAAATGAGTTACTGTTATGGTGTGCTTTTTACTGTAAACCGGATCCAGTTTAGTATCATTGTAAGCGCTTAGTGAAGAAGCAAGCGCAGTTTATTACTAGGCCCATATACTGGTACTATTATACTGTACATCGTCATTTATCATATTTTATTTTGTACATTTGCTCATTAAACATTTCAGGAACCTCACATTGTATCGTTTTAAGAACGTCGAACAGTTTATTCAGTTAACCGAATAATGGTTCATATTTCACCACGCCATCGCGAAACACTGCTTTTCTTGCAGTCGGAGACGGAAGAGCGCCGTGTGTCGACATCAGAGCCGAAAAGTGAAATATTAGATACCTCAAGGTTACACTCGTCTCCATGGCAACGAACAAACCCTTCGTCTATGCTTTGTTTTCACTTATCAGCTCTGATGTCGCAAGCCCCTTCAGTTTGGAGTGGAAACGTAACTGGTTACTGGACGACAGTATTAGGTCTTAGCGAGTGACTCAAAGTGCATTTAAAGTAGTAACGCGTGTTTAGTGTTAGCTATTGTTTTACCACATCAGAATCACCAATATACGATTATGGATCCACCGGTACGCAAAAGGCAATCTAGTTTAGTCACGTTTTTTCAAAAGAAATCCAAAATGGAGGAAAGTGAACCGAATATTTTAACGGAATATATACAACCTGAATCATCTGCTGAAGCTGAAACAGAACCGATTAAAAATCTGTGCTCACCAACTAAAGGCCATCAATGCTTGGACTTCCATCCGCATCTACTTCTAGTGCCAGTGAATTGTATGCAAATGCAAGGGACATAGCAAACTTTGTGGGAAAATCTGCTAAGGTAAGACATCACACACACATTATTAATACTATTATCAAAATAGTGCAGCAGGTCGAACTACAACCCTCAACTGCCGGTGGGTACATTTTTGGACGTTCGGAAGTGATTATTATCATCAGTTGTTACACTTTGATGATTAATTCCATAATTATAAGTATTTTATCATTATCGAATAGTTGCAAATAAAGTAGAAAAATTTACTTTCACTTATGTCATTTTTTCAGATGGACGTTGAAACTAGGCACAGTGTTCTGACTGATGTTTGGGTGCCAGATTACAACTTAAAGTTTCCAGGTAGTGGCAAGAGGAACTTAACATTTCAACTCCATTGGTTAAATAGATGGAAGTGGCTAACATATTCTCAAATCGACGATGATGCTTATTGTAGATATTGTGTGCTCTTTTCTTCTCATGGAGCTGGAGTAGGGCATCAGCCCTTGGGAAAATTTGTTAAAGCTAAGTCCAATATGTGGAAACATGTTGTTGAAGAGCTCAATAGGCATGAAAAATCAGAGTACCACAAGAATTGTACATTACGGTCCAGCCAATTCAAACTTGTCGCTGAGAATAAGCAAGACCCAATCGACATACAAATCGACAAGAACGTGGAAAAAGAAATCGAAGACAACAGAAAGAAGATTATTCCTATTATCGAAACTATAATTTTGTGTGGCCGCCAACGTTTACCCCTTAGAGGATATAGAGACGATGGGCCCATTATATTGAATGATGAAGAGCCTACTGAAAATGATGGAAATTTTAGTACTTTTCTTCGTTTTCGTGCAAGAAATGGGGATGAGGATTTAAAAACTCATTTGTTTACAAGCAGCCGCAATGCTATGTACATTAGCCCACAAACTCAAAACGAGATCATTCACGTATGCAATGACTTTATTGTTGAAAACATCGTGCGTAGAGTGAACAGATCACAGTGCTTCACTATACTGGCCGATGAGACAAGTGACATTTCTGGAATGGAACAAATGTCACTTTGTGTTCGGTATGTCGACCCTGACTGTCAGACACTCAGGGAGGACTTCCTCCAGTTTGTACCGACCACTGACGCCACTGGAAGAAGTTTGGCTGCCAAAATAATTGATGTGCTTCAGAAGATAGGAGTCAACTTAAATTATTTAAGAGGGCAAGGATATGATGGAGCTAACGCTATGAGGGAGCAGTTTAATGGCATCCAAGCGATAATAAGGGAGACCTACCCACTGGCTTTGTACGTGCACTGCAGCACACATGTTCTCAATCTTGCTATAACCCATGCATGCTCAATCCAAGGAATCAGAAACTGTTTCGGTACTGTGGGGAATATTTGTTCATTTCTTAGGTTTCCTAAAAGGTTAAATGCATTTAAAGAATCGATAGATGCCACTGTTCCTGAAAGTGACAAAACGAGGCTTAAAGCCTCTGTGGATCTCCAATGCGGTGAAGATAGTGCTATAGGAGAGATGAGTGTGTGGTACGGCTTGCTTTCATCTGTAGAGAAGAATCCCAAAGGTGCTTTAGAAGCCCTCTAACAAGATGGGTGGAGCGCCATGACTCAGTTGCAGTATTTTTAGAACTGTTTGTTGTCGTCGTTGCAGTTCTTGATAATGCAACGGAATAATAATAAAGAGGCCTCTACTAATGATCAACAATTGTTGTGTGCTGTGCAGAACTCAGAATTCCTTGTATCCATATATATACTAAATAATGTATTTCGTATAAGTGCTCTTCTTAGCAGATTTTTTCAAAGTGAGGAGTTGGACATTGCAAAAGCATTTTCATATGCTAATGTTGTGGAGAGCAGGATTATCAAGATCGGAGGAAACGCAGAAGAAGAGTTCATAAACATATTTATGCAAGCAAGCAAGAAAGCTTTTCAGTTGGACACATAAATTACCATTCCTCGTATAGCAAAGCGCCAAAGGCAGGGGTGCAATGTAGAAACATTTGGTAGTTCAGAAGAATATTTTCGCATATCCATATTCATACCTTTTTTTGGACAATTTCTTAGCAGAACTGAGAGAACGTTTCACATCTCATAAACTGACTTTGCAGTCTTTTATGTGCCTTCTACCTCCAAGTGACAAGAAAACACCTACTTAGGAAGAGGCAGTTAAAGTCTTAAGACAAAAGTATTCTGTGGATCTCCAATGCGGTGAAGATAGTGCTATAGGGGAGATGATTGTGTGGTACGGCTTGCTTTCATCTCTAAAGAAGAATCTCAAAGGTGCTTTAGAAGCCCTTCTTTTATGTGATCAACATAAACTCCCTGCAATCTACTGCTTGTTGAGAGTGTTTGCCACCCTACCTGTCATCACTGCAGCCAGTGAGACACACCTGAAAATATACCTCAGAAATACCACAAGTGAAAGTCGACTCAACGGGTTGCTCTCTTAAACTTTCACAGAGACATAGTTGTAAAACCAACAGATGTGTTGTATGTGTTTTCTAGGAAGCGTCGAAAATTGGATTTTAGATTGTGAACTAAACATACCGTTCGAGATAAAACTGCTGACCTCGATCATATTGTTCTTATTCTGTATTTTAAAGTAAGAATTTTGTAGTGTAATGCAATCTGAATATCATACAGTAATTCACTCTTGTATCAGTATCCTTATGACAGTCATGCATGCGCGTACCACACACGCACAAGCACTTTCATTATATTATATCTTAATTTTGCAACAGTAACCCCCCTCCCCCACTGGCCGATCCTGGCTACGCTACTGGTTGGAGGGGTTGAAGGCTTCGAGGTCAAAATGTTCCTTGTTTCTCCTGATGGAAATTTCCCAAGAACTATTTCTGGTGACTGGTTCTATGCCATGACTGTCTTGAAGGTTAATTGTGTACTGATGCAAATTTACAAACTTCAGATCTCAATCATGATTGTTTTCTTTTCGTAGTTTATCATTGGATATTTCGCTAATTTCACTTATCATAACTGAGTTATAATTTCGCCTTATTATTGCTTATAGATTACTAGCGTATTTTAAATAAAAGTTAAGATGATGAAATATTTCCTAAAAAAATACTCTAAAATAATGAAAAGTATGGAATTATTTAAGGCCGGTCTACTGGACCGAAGTTACTGAAGATGAGAGTATAATTCACGTCACTAACGGAGGGTTAACACACCACAAATAATTCTCCGCCAAAAATCGACAAACTTGAAAATATACAAATCTGTCAAATGTTTCAAAACAACATACCACAAAGAATACTCAACAGGATCCGATCAGAACGACATTCGTAACATAACTTCTCCCCAAGATGTCTTTTGATTCGACATTTTAACAGGTCCGCGTTTATTTTCCCACGTTTATCAATCCTCTAGTACATTTGCATCACGCCGGATACGTAGGGTCTAATAGTTGGCATCTCCCGAGATCTCCTTCCGATGAAATTGTTAATATTCTCGACCTGAGCTTACTCAACATTGTCCCAAAATGATTAATACCATATAGCGAGCACTGTTCTTACATTACGAACTTTAAATTTCGTGTGGCTATTTCTAGCCGAGTCCAGCCCTTGTAAGGCAGACCCTCCGATGAGGGTGGGCGGCATCTGCCATGTGTAGGTAACTGCGTGTTATTGTGGTGGAGGATAGTGTTGTGTAGTGTGTGAGTTGCAGGGATGTTGGGGACAGCACAAACACCCAGCCATTGGAATTAACCAATGAAGGTTAAAATTCCCGACCCGGCCGGTAATCGAACCCGGGACCCTCTGAAGCAAAGACCAGTACGCTGACAATTCAGCCAACGAGTCTCACACATTATGAACTGTTAGCAATAAACTAATGTCCGCTACGTCGTAAGCAAAGCAATATCGATTTGAAAGTCAATAAGTTTTCGACACAATCATCGCCTCACATTTACCTGCATTATTTCACACAGAGTAACGGCACGTCATTTATTCGCTGCTGCAATATGTACAGTATACAAGTATGCTCGCTTTGCAACAACTTGCACAATTCCTACCGTTTGATCTGTCAACTACAGTATTTATGATGATGATGATGATGATGGTGCTTGTTTAAAGGGGCCTAACATCTAGGTCATCGGCCGCTAATGGTACGAAATGAGACGAAAAGTAATGACATATTAAAAGTCCAAAATCCTCCACTGACCACAATTCAAAACGTGAGGACGAAGAATAAATGGATGGATATGAATTTAAAACAAATCAGTGGATCCGACCCGCAATGCCTCACATTCACAGAAACTGACGTAAAACAATAGTATTACTGACCAAGGGACTGCTCCTATAGCATAATACTGAATCGATGATACTTGTAGTCTAAAGGGCGGGTATTTCTGTCATCAAATCTTACGTGTTGTAGGAGAAATCTGAATCCCTGCAGTGACATGACTAGGCGAAATCTTTCTGGTGAACTACCATCAGTAGCAAAGAGTTCATCTGCATTCAGCCGATTACATTTTTTCAGACTACTCAATATTAGAATTCCAATCAGAGCTTCAATTTCATTACTATCAGTTGGTCTCATATAAGTTTCCCTTTTATACAGCCCCAGAGATTTTTGCGCTGTGTTGATTAGTATACTTCACAAACATTTCTAACATAGGACCATCAAAAAATTCCTCCAGATTTCAGTCGCTTCTTTGTGCCCTTCACTGACGCCCTAGAGCCTGGAAACCATGTAACAATGATTTTGGATCTTGTTCGTAAAGCCTTCGGAGGACAACGTAAATTCCATTTGGTCACATCCTTTCCTACATAGAATTGAGAATCACTACCTACATAAAAAATGTATTTCAACATTGGTATCTAATTCTTGTTCACTGTTAGAATCTTCTCGTACTTCAACAGAGTCGATTTCTTCATTGTCGCTTTCATTGTCACACACATCAGCATCTGAGAAGTCAGCTTCATCCTCTTAACAAGCAGGGTCGGCTAAAACAGCTTCAATGAGCTTCCTAACACGGGACTCTTCGCTTTCGAAATTCATATCCTTGAATACACAAGAAGAAAAAACCAGTAAAGAAACATTAGTGTTAGCACAACAATCTAACAATTCTAACAGTGAACACAACAATCGACACTGCTTACGCTACTAGGCTCCGGAATATAATGAGCTAATGAGTACACATAAATCCACAAAAATCTAGATGATACCTTCCATTTGCATGCAACCGTAATCCTCAATTCTGTCGTTTTGAGAAAATACAGAATACGAGATTTGCAGTTAATAAACGCTATCTGGGATGAGATGTTCATTTGCTCTGCCACTATTACTATTTACATTTGAACTGTGGTCCCCATTTATTGTTTCAGTTATGGTCTCGATAACAACTAGTTGACTTTTGTAAAAGGAAAGGACTAATAATTGCAAACACATGGTTCCGGGAGCCTAAGAGAAGATGATACACCTGGACTGCAAACGGTGACAGAGCTCGATGCCAAATCTATATACACTGACTGACAGAGCAAATGCAACACCAAGAAGGAGTGGTCAGAACGTTATGCCAATTGCAGGGTAGACTGACGTCACTGAGGTATGCTCATGATGTGAAATGCGCCGCTGTGCTGCGCACGTAGCGAACGATAAATGGGACACGGCGTTGGCGAATGGCCCACTTCGCACCGTGATTTCTCAGCCGACAGTCATTGTAGAACGTGTTGTCGTGTGCCACAGGACACGTGTATAGCTAAGAATGCCAGGCCGCCGTCAACGGAGGCATTTCCAGCAGACAGACGACTTTACGAGGGGTATGGTGATCGGGCTGAGAAGGGCAGGTTGGTCGCTTCGTCAAATCGCAGCCGATACCCATAGGGATGTGTCCACGGTGCAGCGCCTGTGGCGAAGATGGTTGGCGCAGGGACATGTGGCACGTGCGAGGGGTCCAGGCGCAGCCCGAGTGACGTCAGCACGCGAGGATCGGCGCATCCGCCGCCAAGCGATGGCAGCCCCGCACGCCACGTCAACCGCCATTCTTCAGCATGTGCAAGACACCCTGGCTGTTCCAATATCGACCAGAACAATTTCCCGTCGATAGGTTGAAGGAGGCCTGCACTCCCGGCGTCCGCTCAGAAGACTACCATTGACTCCACAGCATAGACGTGCACGCCTGGCATGGTGCCGGGCTAGAGCGACTTGGATGACGGAATGGCGGAACGTCGTGTTCTCCGATGAGTCACGCTTCTGTTCTGTCAGTGATAGTCACCGCAGAAGAGTGTGCCGTCGGCGTGGAGAAAGGTCAAATCCGGCAGTAACTGTGGAGCGCCCTGCCGCTAGACAACGCGGCATCATGGTTTGGGGCGCTATTGCGTATGATTCCACGTCACCTCTAGTGCGTATTCAAGGCACGTTAAATGCCCACCGCTACGTGAAGCATGTGCTGCGGCCGGTGGCACTCCCGTACCTTCAGGGGCTGCCCAGTGTTCTGTTTCAGCAGGATAATGCCCGCCCACACACTGCTCGCATCTCCCAACAGGCTCTACGAGGTGTACAGATGCTTCCGTGGCCAGCGTACTCTCCGGATCTCTCACCAATCGAACACGTGTGGGATCTCATTGGACGCCGTTTGCAAACTCTGCCCCAGCCTCGTACGGACGACCAACTGTGGCAAATGGTTGACAGAGAATGGAGAACCATCCCTCAGGACACCATCCGCACTCTTATTGACTCTGTACCTCGACGTGTTTCTGCGTGCATCGCCGCTCGCGGTGGTCCTACATCCTACTGAGTCGATGCCGTGCGCATTGTGTAACCTGCATATCGGTTTGAAATAAACATCAATTATTCGTCCGTGCCGTCTCTGTTTTCCCCCCCAACTTTCATCCCTTTCGAACCACTCCTTCTTGGTGTTGCATTTGCTCTGTCAGTCAGTGTATTATAAAATAAGAGTTTTGTCTGTACTTTGCTCAGAATTTGAAAAGCATGGTATTTCTGTATCGGTCATGTCCATAGTAACAAGAAAATGTACTTTTTACTTTTCCGTAATGTCTGTCTGTCTGTCTGTATGTATGTATGTATGTATGTATGTACACGCATCACGAGAAAACGGCTAAAGAGAATTGAATGAAAATCGGTATGTAAAGTCGAGACATGAGCCGCTACAATCTAGGCTATAAATAATTATTCACGCCGAGTGAAATGGTAGTTTAGGGGAAGGCCTGAAATTTAATTCTCGAATATTTATATTATTAGCGGTCCTATCGATAAATACTATGTAACTAATGTTATACAGAATTCAATTTCCAATCAATTATGTCTTAACTGGCTCTGATAACACAGATATTAATGAATTTGTAGTTTTGTTGCCAAGTCCATATCAACGCCTAGCCACGAGGAAATGGGTTAACAGAATTTAATGAAAACCGCTATATAGAGTCGGGGAATAAGAAACTACAGTCTAGGCTGTAAATAATTTTATTCGTCCGAGATGAAATGGTAGTTTAGGTGAACGCGCCTAAAATTTAATTTTTAAATACCGGTACCTATGTTATTGGTACTATCGAAAAGTACTACATAACAAAAGTTATAGACAATACAATTTCCGATCATTTATGTTTCATTCAGTTTTACTGTACCGACTATGATAAGAGTGGTATTTCAGAAGGCCTACAATATCGAAAGCGCATAACACTGATCAACAATAACTTTACATTGACCATTGTTTGTTGTGATGTTCTTCGTTTCTTATGGTCCCGCTCAACTCCGATAGATGGGATTACTAATGCGTACCGAGTATAACAGCCCGACTGAACATTGGCGGGAAATAGCTGGGGAGTTGGAAAACTTTCTTCTTTAGCATGCCATTCCTCTGCTTCATGTAGTCTCCGTGGCTCAGACTGCAGCGCGTCGGCCTCTCACCGCCGGTAACCGTGGTTCAAATCCCGGTCACTCCGTGTGAGATTTGTGCTGGACAAAGCGGAGGTGGGACATGTTTTTCTCCGGGTACTCCCTGTCATCTTTCATTCTAGCAACACTCTCCATTCTCATTTCATAGCATCTATCAGTCATTAATGTATCACTGGGAGTGGCGACCCCATCGTACTAACAGCCTATATATATGCTTCATTTATTACATCCTTGACCCGGTCAGTGACTGGAAAACAGGTTGTAGGTTTTCATTTTCATTTTCCTCTGGTTCATACATTTTCTGATACAGTACTGCTGGTACGTAACACACTGGTTCATCATAGTATTCCAGTTATTCGATCCCTACTCTGACGCGCTGTTTTGAATGAGTTGTATGCACACTTACGGCAGAGGCTCACTTAGTAGTAGTAGTAGTAGTAGTAGTAGTAGTAGTATTATGACCTGGTCTAGAAGTACTATTTAAGACTATTTCAAATTATAGCACCACAATTCACTAAATAACTCAAAAGTCAACCCTGAAAAGAGCCGTTTCTTAAGAAAAGCTTCTTCCTCTTCACTTTTATTAAATTCTACATTCATTTAATTCTAAATTAGCAGTGAAGAGGGGGCTACTCCTCTGGCTTGGAGGAAAAAATTGCCTCCAAATCAGATAGGTTTTTCCGTTGCCATTGTAGTGAATTGAGATTTTCTGACTCATCGGATACTCCTCGGAAACGGATTAGTAAAGGGGCATAGTTTTTACCCTGGGACTCTCCACTATTCGCCTTCCTCCCCACTCCCCGCGCACCGCAGAAAAAAGACGAAGAGTGTTCACGGATCAGAACTGTCTGCGACTTGGTCATTCCAGCTCTGGAATTCCAGCATAGTACTGTTCGTTAAAAGTGAGAAAGTGTGTGGTCTTTCATTTGATGGAGTATTTCGTATGAAAGTATTGCTTTTAATCGCGCCATTCCTACTGACGTCATTGCAATGACCTATGTTCATTTCAGTTGGAAAAACCACTAAGACAGTCTTTCTGAGGATGTAAAAAGGCAGGTGGAGAGTGGGAGTCTGCCATTATAATGAAAACTCCCCAACCTGGTGGTGACTGATGGTAGGCAAGCGGGCCTATCATTACAATGAAAATTCCCGAACAGTCTTCATATGAGAAAAGACGTTTGGTGACTTCCCCGTCGCGTTTCTAGGGTAACGTTAAGAGCTATGCAATTCAATACAATCTTGCTCACAACGTGTACACTACCTAGCCTAGAATTATGTATACAATGTAGAATTCCGTAGCTCTGTCTGTACATTGCTCAGAATTGGAAAAGAATGATATTTCTGTATCGGTTATGTCCACAGTAAAGTTCCACACTTTTAGAACTATTTTACAAAAAGTAATCAACTTAGGTATGAAGTGATCGGATGGGGAAATATATAAATATTGCTAGAGATTGTAAATGAAAATTACACTTTAAATGTGTGTTGTAAAGAATCTTCAGATATAAGAATCAAGTAAAGTGGTATAAAATGAATAAACCATATAACATTAAATTTACCTGGCCGAAAAATCCAAACCAATCTGGAGTGGACGCAGTAAATACGCTTAGAGTTTTACGTGACTTTTACTTTTGTGGACAAAGTAATATCCGCATCCGGCACCGATCCGCACTTCCTTCATCCGCACCCGCATCCGCAAAATGGTTATCCGCGGATAATTTAAATATTTAACCACAGTATATTACACCCAGTGTATTGAAACGGATAGATGTGTTACACCTGTCACCAGAACGTCTACAGTCGCAGGTTTATGAGGTATTTCCTCTTGCTGCAACTACCGACGTACTGACGTTTGTTCCTTCCATTAAGTTAATTGCGGGCAGAAGTCAGGTAGGCTTTATGGTCTCAAGACACTTTATATATCACTGTCAAGGATCGCCCAATCACAAGCAAAAATAAGAGTATACCTGAGTGAACATCAATAAACGTCATTATTTAGAAGTAAATCAGCAAAATTATCCGCACTGCCATACAGTTTGCATCCGCCAAGACACTAACTTAGCGGATATCCGCGGGTACGCATCCGTGCAAGGCTCTAGATGCAGTCTCGCTTGAATTCAGCGGTTTGGATCGTTCGGTCGTTTTCGTGCGTGTTCGTAGGAATTCGTCATCGCAGCTTTTCGCAGGTTTCCGCTTCCAATGGACGAGAGCCCTAACACTTAGTATCCTACTATACTAGAAAATAAGTAGGCCTACATCGAATAAGTATTTTAGCCTATTCAATGGGTCTCTCAAAAATTTTGACTATGCCATAGGACTACTTATATTTCAGAGAAACACATACTTTTTACAAGATTTCCTTGTAACTTTTAAGCAGTTAAAGAAACGTACTGAATCTGGTTCCTGGTTCCTGAGAAAAATGTAGCTAAGGATTTAACTGGCAGCAGTGGTGGCGCCGTATTGTAATCAGGAAAGTGGAAGAAGTGACTTTTTAAGGTCCAAGGGCACTTGAACAGGAAAATATTGACTTTTATCTAATCATGCCTTCTGAAGTGCATCTCTTTTCATTTCGACAAATACATGAAGAAAAAAAAAACCTTCGTTTTTCTAGTCTTATGGATGGCCGACTGTGATAGTCCGCGAATAACCTGCCTGCCATGTACCGTTGAACCGCCTGCTCGAAACACGTGGAGGCAATATCGTTGGAATGTCCGCGCGCTCACAGTTCGAGCCTGGGGCGAAGAAGATATAAGTGCACTGTGCACCATCTTTGGTACCCGTCAGCCTCAATTAGCTGAGATGGAAGATGCGGGAAAGACTAACAAATGTCAATAATGTTATTTTTACGTCCACTTAACTACTTTTGACACCAAGGTGCCGACGGAATTTAGGTTTACGTGCCAGAAGCGACCGTGCCACATGCGACGCATCAACAACTTACAATTGATCTGCATTTAGGGCTGTCACCAAGTAGCAGATTGCTTATCAGCTGCTAACTTAGTCTTTTGTAAAATAAAGATCTGACGCCGTGATTAGCCGGTTCGAGTGTCGTTGGACGAAAAAATAATTATGACAATGTTGCTAGCTTTACGTCCCAGTAACTATGTTTATGTTTTAAGGAGACGCTGTGGTGCCGGAATTTAGTCCCGTAGGAGTTATTTTACGTGCCAGTGAATCCACCGACACGAAGTTGACGTATTTGAGCACCTTCATACATCAACCGGACTGAGCCAGGATCGAGCCTGTCACGTTGGAGTCGAAATACTAGCATCTCAACCGTCTGAACCACTTGCCTGGATGAAAAAAAATTTCATCATCAGAATGTAGGCCGGCAGGGTAGGAAAGTCGGTGGTATACAATTGGTAATCAGTAGATTGCGTGCCAAAAGCCTGGATTCAAATCCAAACCTCTTCGCATTGTTCAAATGGGGTGAGGGAATATGATGCTGTTGATGATGATTCGTCCGTCGGATGACGACGTAAAACTTTGAATAGACCCCTTGGTGTTATTCGAGGGGAGTAGGCCACAGGGGTCTCTTTCCGCATCGCGCTCACTTGTTTCTCTCCCTGTCCGTCTTCTGTGTGACGTCATGTGGTATGAAACAGCGGTCGCCCGTCCTGCTGACACGTATTACCACTACAGTCTAAAATGGTCATAACTTCTGAACCATTCATGCAAATAATGTCCTGACAAGGTTATTGTAATCCTTATAAAATACTGGAGGAGGTCAACCAATTTATTTTGATGAGGAACTCGAGGATAATATCGAAATATTTATTTAATTTTAAGGAGTTACATTTTTACCGCGGACTGTAGCATAAAATCTCTTCTAGAGGGCAGCCGGTTGGAAATAGGTATGTGCCATCGCGGACTTTTTTGTAGAGGATTCTATGCTCTACATTTCGTACGCTTACACTTGGGGTCTATCGTTGATGGTTCACGCAGCGTAAGCCAAGAAAGCAAGTGACCGACCGACCTACCGACCGACATTTTTATCTCTTTCTACGTATTTACTGTATATCGGATCACGGATATATAGTAATTTTATAGTGGTTCACTACGTGAACAGTGTTCGTGTTGTCAGTATCTGAAGTAGAACCACTGTACTGATTAAAATGCAGTCAACATATTATGGAAACGTGTGTGGCGCTATAAATTGTCGGCACGTAAAAGAACTCCCGTGGGACAAAATTACGGCACCTCGAGTCTCAGAAAACCGTAAATGTTAGTGAGACGTAACACAAATAACATTATTATTATTTCGCATATTATAAAGACAATAACAACAAGAACCATAATAGCCAGTTAGTTTGCTACTGCGATGGCATAACAATACTTTCTCGTCAGCAATGCTTGGTTATTGAAACACTTTGTAATAAACTCTTGAATATCTCCATTATTGCAGCTCGTACGGTAAAAAGGTGTCAGATATAAATGACTGAATGAAAATCATATTTTCTATAATTATTGTTATTGCTAATAGCCGGGCTGAGTAACAACTCAAATGGTAGATCGCTGGCCTTCTTAGCCCAACTTGGCAGGTTCGATCCTGTCTCAGTCCGGTGGTGAAGGTGCTCAAAAACATAGTTAGTGGGACTAAAATCCAATAACATTGACATTATTATGTGCTAATAACTTATATTTCTGAATATATTTCGAAGCTCATGAAATAATACAGTATCCGTGATCCCATATATAGTAAATACGAGGAAAGAGACAAAAATGTCGTGCGAGAAGATACCTGTTACTGAATCTCGGTTATTTCAAAAGGGGGCCTCACACATCCCAGTGAGTGGTTAAAAAATATAGCCCAGTTCGAAATTTCATTTCGTGTGTTTCACGGTAAGACTGTATCCAGATGCAAAAAAAGTGAAAACTCTTACTTCTATTATTAAGTCAAAACTTCCAGTATTCCATGACAAAATAATTTGTCTCTACGTAAGGACCAGGACATTTATTAGGATATGGCATTTTAATGCAAAGAGTAAGGAGATAGCACTGAGAAAATATGCCAATAAGAAGGCTAAGCTTTGGGCTGGTTCATCAAGTAATTAATTCTCCTGACACGTACGTTTTAATATTTTAATATAATTCCATAATGATGTCGATATGATGCATATTTTCCTAAGCCATTTAATCTAAATATTTACTTCATCTGGAAATAAATTAATTATTTTGAGTTGCATGGCAATATTTTATTTCTTATCGTATTATATGTCATGTATTTGATAGTTGATGTTCTGCCTGCTCAGCATGTGACGAAATTTAACGCATTTTCACGTTTTTAAATCTATTGGAAGTGCCATTACTTATCGAATCGGTCTAAACCAGACTATTATTTGAAGAAAGATTGAGATGTTTCACAGGCACGAGAATTCACAGGCTTGCTGTACTGCGACTGTGTTCCTTACTCGCTATCGTTCATACCGCGTGACATACGAGTGCTCCAGCCAATGGAAGCTTCAACCGCCGTAGTAGCCTACCTTATATTCTAGTTACCTTGGAGTAGGCTACGTGCCGACACCGGGTTTCACCCTCTCTCTACCTTATTATCATAATCTCACATCCAGAAGCACAGGCCGCCCATGGGAGTCAGGTACAAAGACCTGCACCAGGCCAGCCGAACACGTCCTCGGACACTCCCGGCACTAATAGGACACGATAAGTAAGTAGGCGTAAGTCATAAATAATTTCAGAGAATTAGGACATTTATTGAACATCTCCCTTGGTAAAATATTCCAATCGCTAATTCCTCGTCCTATAAACGAATATTTGCCCCAATTTGTCGTCTTGAATTCTAACTTTATCTTCATACTAGTTGATGTACCCGTGCTTCGCTACGGAATTCTACACTGTGTACAGAATTCTAGGTTAGGCAGCGTACACGTTGTGAGCAAGATTGTATTAAATTGCATAGCTCTAAACGTTACCCTAGAAACGCGACGGTGAAATCACCAAACGTCTTTTCTTATATGAAGACTGGGTTAGGGAATTTTCATTGTAATGGTAGGCCCTTTTGCCTACCATCAGTCACAATCAGGTTGGAGGGCTTTCATTATAATGGCAGACACTCGCTCTCCACCTGCCTTTTTACATCCTCAGAAAGACCGTCTTACCGAGCTCGATAGCTGCATTCGTTTAAGTGCGGCCAGCATCCCGTAATCGGGAGATAGTGGGTTCGAGCCCCACTGTCGGCAGCCCTGAAGATGGTTTTCCGTGGTTTCCCATTTTCACACCGGGCAAATGCCGGGGCTGTACCTTAATTAAGGCCACGGCCGCTTCCTTCCAACTCCTAGGCCTTTCCTATCCCATCGTCGCCATAAGACCTATCTGTGTCGGTGCGACGTAAAGCCCATAGCAAAAGAAAAAAAAAGAAGCTATGCATTCATATGAAATACTCGATCAAACGAAAAACCACACATTTTCTCACTTTTAACGAACAGTAGTACGCTGCTGATCTAACATTCCAGAGCTGGAATGACCAAGCTGCAGACAGCCGTAATCCGTGAACACACTTCGTCCTATTTCAGCATGTGGGGGTGTCGAATAGTGGAGACTCCCAGGGCAAAAACTATGCCCTTTTACTAATCTGTTTCCTAGGAGTACCCGATGAGTCGGAAAATATCAGTTCGCTACACAGGCGGCGGAAAAATCTATCTGACTTGGAGGTAAATTTTTCCTCCAACCCAGAGGAGAAACCCCCTCTTCACTGCTAATTTGGAATAAAATGAATGTAAAAGTTAATAAAAGTGAAGAGGAAGAAGCTTTTCTTAAGAAACGGCTCTTTTCAGGATTGAATTTTGAGTTATTTAGTGAATTGTGGTGCTATAATTTGGAATAGGCCTAAATTGCAATTCTGACCCGGTCATACTACTACTACTGCTACTGCTACTACTAAGTGAGCCTCTGCCTTAAGTATGCACACTGCTCATTCAAACCAGCGCGTCAGAGTAGGGATCGAATAGCTGGAATACTATGATGAACCAGTCTGTTACGTACCGGCAGTATCAGAAAATGTACGAACCAGAGGAATGGCATGCTAAAGAAGAAAGTTTTGCAACTCCCCAGCTATTTCCCGCCAATATTCAGTCAGGCTGTTATACTCAGTACGCAGCAGTAATCCCATCTATCTGAGTTGAGCGGCAGCATAAGAGACAAAGAACATCACAATCAAGAATGGTCAATGTAATGTTATTGTTGATCACATGTGTTCAGTATTGTAGGCCTTTACATTTAGTTTTCTTCCGACTCTGAAATACCGCTCTTATCATAGTCGGTACGGTAAAACTGAATAAAACATAAATGGCCGGAAATTGTATTCTCTATAACTTTTGTTATGTAGTACTTTACGATATGACCAATAGCATAGGTATTTAAAAATTAAATTATAGGTGCCTTCCCCTAAGCTACAATTTCATCCAGGGTGAATAAAATTGTTTATAACTTGGACTGTAGTTTCTTATTCCCCGACACTGTATACCGACTTTCATTAAATTCTGTTAACCCATTTTCCCGTGGCTCGGCGTTGATATGGACTTGGCAACAAAAATACAAATTCATGAATATCTCTGTTAACATAGCCGATAGGGTAACAATGTATGACATAAACGATCGGAAATTTAAATCTATATAATTTTCGTTATGTAGTATTTATCGATATGGTCACTAATAATATAAATATTTGAGAATTACATTTTAGGCCTTCCCCTAAACTAGCATTTCACTCAGCGTGAGGAAAATAATTTATAGCCTAGATTGTCGTGGCTCCTCCCCCGACTTCACATATCGATATTCATTAAATTCTGTTCAGCAGTTTTCTCGTGATGCGTGTACGGACAGACAGACAGACAGACAGAAATTACGGAAAAGTAAAAATTGCATTTCCTTGTTGCTATGGACATGACCGATACAGAAATGCCATTCTTTTCAAATTCTGAGCAATGTACAGACAAAACTCTTATTTTATATATATGTAGATTGTAATCTTTCCTACTTTTAAAAACACCACTCAAACTTATTCGTCTACTAATGCAATTCTACGCCATCTCTCCACTGACAGCTCGGAACATCCCGCTTAGTCGAGCAGCTCGTCTTCTAACTTCTAAGTCTTCCCAGCCCAAGATTTGCAACATTTTCGCAACGCTACTCGTGTGTTTTGTTACCAAACATTATCGATTGTTTTCTGAAACGGTTTCAAGCTTAATTTTGGAGTCCCCGGTAGAGCGTAATTAGATTCTGAAACAAATTTAGATATGGCTGGCTGATGTGTCGTGCTTCGCTACGGAATCCTATATTGTGTTCAGAATTCTAGATTAAGTACTCCATACGTTGTAAGATTATATTCAATTATATTGTTCTTAAAGTTACCCAGAAAAGCGACGGGAAAGTCACCATACGTCTTTTCTCATGTGAAGACTGGGTTAGGGAATTATAATGGCACGTACTCTTGCCTACTATCAGTCACAATGACCTTGGGGAGTACTCATTATGATGGCAGGCCGACTTCCTACTGCCAGTCAATCGAGTTGGACAGTTTGATGATAATGGTACTTACTCTCCACCTACCTTTTTACATCCTCAGAAAGGCTGTCTTTGTGGTTTTCCCACTTGAAATCATCATAGGTCATTACAATGAAGTCAGGAATGTCGCGATTACAAGCAATATTATCATATGAAATACTCAATCAAATAGAAAACCGCACATTTTCTCGCTATCGATCAAACAATCCAAAGTTCCCGACCTCTGCCATTATTCCTTTTAGTGTGCACACTGCTCATTCAAGTCAACACCTCAGAGTAGGAATCAAATGCGTGGAATACTACCAGTGCGTTACGTACCAGTAGTATCAGACAATCGATGAACCAGAGGAATGTCATACTAAGGAAGAAAGTTACCTAACTCCACATCCCTCTGTGGGTGGGGGCAGTAGAATAACATCCAGGGTATTCCCTGCCTGTCGTGAGAAGCTCTCAACTTGGGAGCGTGAGTTATTGACCACGGGGCACTGAGTTGAGTCCTAGCACTGCTCCCACTTACTTGTACCAGGCTCCTCATTTTCATCTATCCTATCCCATCCCATTGGTCAACTCTTGTTGTTTTCCAACCCCGACGGTATTACAACTTTCTAGGCCTAGGGAGTCGTTCACTTTCACGCCCTTCGTGGCACTTGTCTCTTTCGCTGATATCTTCATTTTTCGCAGTGTCGGATGCCTTCCATTTTTTCTCTCTGATAATCACCACCACCATATTAACACAGCATTTCTCCTCTAATGGTTGGTGTCAAGAAAAACATACAGCCGTAAAAGTCTGCCAAATCTGCTACAAGCCCTGGCCCTCAGTAAAAACCGGATAAAGTGGGGAGTAATAGTAACGAGCCCAGTGGCATCACTGCTCGCTTCCACCAAGGCAGTCCAGGTTTGATTCCCGGCCAGTACGTGTGGGATTTACGAAATGAAATGCCACGTCCTATGGGTCGGATTGCACATAAAAATGGAGGTCCCGTGGCTTATGATCACAAAAGTAAAAGTCACGTAAAACTCTAAGCGTATTTACTTTTTAATAGATAAATATTAAAACAACGACAAAGCATTTATTTACCTTTTAAAGAATACCACACGACCAGACTTGATTGTCCAGAGCGGTTTCCAAGACACATTCCCGGAATTCTTGCAGAGTTTCCACTTCTCTGCGATAAACCTTATATTTCATGAACCTCCCAAAAAAGTATTTTAAGTGGTTTTGATCGGGACTTCTTGTCGGCCAATCCATCGTTGCGGATAGGCTGCATCCAGGTGACGGCGGACTGCGTTGGTAATGTGCGGGGGTGCTCCATGATGTTGCAACCACAGATGCCGTCGCGTATGAAGTGGAACATCCTCTAGTAGTAGTAGTAGTAGTAGTAGTAGTAGTAGTAGTAGTGATAGAATGCCTTCTAGAAACTGTAGATAAGATACGCTAGCCATTCTATGAGGTAATGCCACAGATCCTCTGATAATGCTCCCCAAAATCCCTGTCCAAACATTAATGGGAAAACCGAACCTTGTGGTGGGAACGTCTCATAGCATGGGGCTTGTTCTCCGACTACACATGCGTGTTGTCAAAACTGACGCTGCCATTCCTCGTAAAGGAGACCTCATTTGTGAACAAAATATGATTCATGAAGTCTTTGGGTTGAAGATGGTCCTACTCACAGAAGGCTATCTGCAGTGCATAATTTCTTTCCAATAGTGCTGAACACACTGCAAATGATACTGATGTTTGCCGATCCACTCCTACCACTGCCGCGATTTGGCGAGTATTCCTGCTGGGGGTCTTCTGCACTAAATTCTAATATGCGGTCCTCTGTACGAAGATCAGGCCTAGACCCACCAGCTTCACGCATGGGCATGGCTTTTCCAATGTCAGCTATTCTCTGTAGGGCCTATACCTGCTACAACACTCCTCACTAGAAGACACAACAAATCATTTATTGATTAACATTTTATTTTTAGCATCTGGCATTTAGTGCCAGGAATGTCCGAGGATGTATGTTTTGTGAGGGTGTTGCCTGTGAGTGTAATTGCACGGGCTAGAAATTGGAGGAAGGTGCCATCAAGGCATTTTGCTGAAGATGAAAATGGGAAACCACGAGACACCATTTTCGAGGATGGCCAACGGGGTATTCGAACCCAGCAGCCTACCGAAGTAGCTGTAACTAGTCGTGCTGCAACGTACCGACCTAACCTGCTTGGTACCTTCTCCCAGACATGGAAACGCACCTCCAAAAATGGACATATTTTAGGAAAAGAGGTAAACGCATCACCATATTTCGTGCTGTAAGACGAGTTTCCCCCAGAAGTGTTACGTAAAGTAGGGGCAGTAGCTGCTGTTGAAATGGCATTGCACTCCGTACTGGTACTTCACAGGAAAGTTCTTGAAACGCAACTGAAGAAGATGCTCTGTTATATCTGTTTCCCGAAAATCCTGGGACTGGTCCTGATGATCCCCAAGGGCTGTACTTAAAGATCAGTTAACTGTAAAACAAATAATCCTTGTTAAAATGTAACCGAAATGTGTTATTGTAGTATTCAGCAGAAGATTACCTGGTTGTACATTTCCCCCAAATTTTTAGTATTTTGTCCTTGAAATATCTCTTGCGTTATGCCTATTTATGACCCATCTGTGTTTTCTTTGGGGAAGGAATACCTCGGTTTATGGCATTCATAATTATACATTACACTGACATATTTCCACGAGTTCTTGAATTGGGTTTAGATATTACCCGCGCGCGCGCGTGTGTGTGTGTATGTGAAGTAATGTATGTTTCCTTTAAGGTATTCATATACGTTTGAAATGATGTATTTGGACAGAATTTTCACTTTTTCATTTTTGTTTCCTAATGAAAGCTTAATTCTTCTACTTTAAGAAAATGTATAGTTCTTACATGTTTTGTGCAGAAAATTGATTTAAAGGGAACAGTGCACTTGTGTCTCGGCCTGAGGTGGCCGTGGCATCGCTGCACGGAGAATGTCATGGTTCCTTTGGATGTTTTAATTCAAGTTTGGCGCTCCTTGTTGTAGAATAGTTCTCCATAGATGGCTCCACGTGCCTTCTCTTTGGTAATGGGAGTTTCCATGGTTTCCATAACTGCGCGTTTTGAGTGAAAATATTGCCACGTTGCCTGTTTACCTGTGTGCATTTGGATGTATATTCATTGTTGAGATAATGTCCAGAAACTGCACTGGATGTAAGAAGCATTCAAATGATAAGCATTCCCTATCCTATTTAGGTTGGAAGGCTGATCATGCTGCAGTCTGTGCAAAATATTACAGTGGGTCTTCACCTAATATGGAACAGTAAAAATATTTTCTCGCTCAAGTGAGAGTAGAGGTCTGGAGTATGTAGATTTCTACGGGGATGGGGATTCCAAAAGTTACAAGGCAGTGTGTGATTCCAATCCATACAGTGGTAAAGAAGTCAATAAACTGGAATGTGTTGGCCACTACCAAAAGCGTTTAGGAACAGCTCTTAGAAAATTTGTACAACATAACAAAAAGATGGGTGGTAGAGGCAAATTAACTGGAGCACTGATAGAAAAGTGTCAGAATTATTTTGGAATTGATTTGCGTTCCAACTACAGTTTCATAAAAGATATGACAAATGCTATATGGACAACATTGTATCATTTGACTGCCCATAAAGACAGGCCTTCCCATCACAGGTGCCCTATAGGAACAGACAGTTGGTTTTCATACCAAAGACCCAAAGCTGGCAATCTACTTGACAATTATAAGCATAAAGCAGGAATACCACTAGAAGTCCTACATGCAATGAAGCCTGTGTATGAAAGGCTCTGTGATCCAAAAATGTAATCAAAATGTCACCAGGGTTTGGCTCAAAATACCAATGAGTTATTCAACGGTACGGTATGGAAGAGGTGTAGAAAAGATACATATGTGGGGCTGTCCACTCTTAAACTGGGTGTCATGGATCAAGTTTTACATTTTAATTGTGGAAACAAGGTTGAAATAGAGGTTTTAAGAAGAATGAAGATTGTGCCTGGTATGTACTCAGCATCAGGAGTGTCACAAGCTGATGAGATACGTGTACGCAGAAGTCAGCTTCAGAGCACTGCTGAACAAAGACAGCAAAGGAGATACCTCAGGGGAAGAAGAAAGCTGAAAGAGGACAATAAACTTGAAGAGGAAGGTCCTACCTCTGTAGCGGGAGAATTCTAATACTTCCACGTAAAAAGAAAGAGGTCTAATCATAATACAAATCTTTAAAAATTTATTTATTCAAAACTAAAAATCATGTTTTCTTTTCAGGTTCGAACAACAATAAGTCGAGTTCTAATTCAGATATCTACCTCAAAAAGGTCTCAAATTGAAGATAATTAATTTAGGAATGTCCTGTATTATAACTGAGAAAAATATATCCATGTTCAAAATCTGAGTACGAAGAAATGAAAATTTATTTTTGAAATTTTGAATTTTTGAAAGAATATGTTATAATTCTTTATGTAATTGTGATAAACCAATACATTTAGTAGGGGACATCAAGAACACTAATGATAATAGTTCGGTGAAAGAAATATTAAAATAAATGCATTTTTGTAGTTGCTAGGTAGTCTCAAAAAAGTGCCATTTTTGTTAAGAAAAAAAATTCTTGGACAGCCCTTAAATTATAAAGTGGGCAGTCTTATAGCATAACAGTCTTTATTTACCTTCCTGTTAATTACTAACAAAATTTTAAAAGTTTTGGTATAAAATTATGAATTTTTTAATGAAACGTATATGAATACCTTAAACTTTCGTTAGAAATGTACTGATTCATTATTATTTGTGAGCCTTTCATGCAATCGTTCGAATTGTTCTCCGTAAAGAGCTGTGTAGGTTGTATTTCCCGATGACTAATTCAGTGTGCATTAATGTTTTGCACAGTTTGCGGTTTAGTGGTTGAACAGATCAAAGACAGTTTCATTCCCTACCCCATAAGCAGTGTTCTCAATTTTTGGCCTTTTCTCTTAACTTTTTCTGGTTCTGATTTAGCTTACCTTATCTTGGGTGATGACACAACTTATCAAATGACAATTTGCTTGTCAACGCCGGTCGCATCCGGCACGGTTACAGATTATGCGGTCGCTAGTGGCACAGGTCGCACGCGGCACGGTCGCATCTGGCACGCCACCGGAATTTAGTCCCGCAGGAGTTCTTTTACGTGCCAGTAAATCTACCGTCACGAAGCTGACGTATTGGAGCACCTTCAGTGAGCCAGGATCGAACCTGGCCTCAACCGTCTGAGCCATTCAAGTCTGGCGAATGGAGATGTAAGGAAGGAGTGAAATAGTAACTGTGAAGAGATGTGAGAATGCAGCTGATAAGGTGTATTTTTATTGCAATAAATTCTGCTACGTTTCCCGAACGAAGTTGTTGTTATGGCACGTGTTTAAAACGTAAGTTATAATATTGAGTGGTATCTTCAAATCACTATTTTCGTAAACGTAGGATTTATTTTCTGGAACTGTTAGAGATAAAACGTTGAAATGTGACAGGAGCATGGAAATGAAAATGCACCGTTACGAAACTCGACCTCGCCTGGGAAGAGACGTCCCAACGTCGCGACGTTTGAGGAAAGATATGAATATCGTGCGTGTCACATAGACAGTGGCTTGCAAAGTAACGGTCGCTGCACAGTGGTTGCGAAGCAGTTGTTTTACAAGTACGGTACTACTGAATGCTGAAGACTAAAATTATGTACTTAGGTACAATATTTTCTAGGATATTAATTTTTATATTGAAGAAATCGACAGAAATGTTGTTGCTCATGATAATTATTTTCTCTACGGTATTTAAACTAATTTCAGTTAGTCAAAATCTCAAACTTCCCTTTTAAACACTTTCTTGTAATTGCCCGACATTGTATGTATGTTTAGTCCTCAGCCCGAAGGCTGGTTGAATCCTCAACAGCTCTGCCATCAGCTGTCGTAGATGGCCTAGGCATCACTGAAGAGGCGTACTTTGGAAATGAGGAGAGATGTCGTTTCCCGTTGCTTTCCTCAACGAGCCAGAAGTTGCTATTACATATCGTCCCCACTCTAGCAAACTAGCGAAACTGGCAAACTAAGGAATCTGTAGTTCTGAAGTTCTGGTCTATATATATTGTCTACCCTCTGACAAAGTCTCACATCTGCAGCTCGTTCTGTATGCCTAACACATAAAACCAATAATTAAATATAAAAATTGATTTGACATGAGTAATCACAACTTCTTTCAGCTCTCCTAACCTTTTGACAATTTGCAGATTCGTTAGTTTGCCAGAGCAGGGACAATATCAGTCTGCCAAGCCCACTAAAATGCATGCACCAACCGACCCTATGAGCAATATTTCCACACCATTCATTGCAGGGACTGGCTGCAGAAGGAATGGCATTGCTAGCATCACTCATACCTCAGTCACTTTCATATTGTCAAAGCCAAGGATAAAGCTGAGACAGATCAATGAAAGAACAAGATTGCTCTAGCCCATACCAGAAGACATAGTGCACTGTAAACACTAGGTCCCGCCAGCAAAGGCATTGCCCAACATTATATTTTAAATTTTTGTACTAGCAATTATTTTGAACTAGAGTTATGAAAGTGGAGAAATGAAGACCAGGATTTGATAAGTTAATGGGAAAAATTGAACAAAATCCATTAGTAATTTACTGCAATTATATAGTGCTATGTTTCATGCTGTGGGTTACTGTAGTCACGTCCTAGTTCGTGAACCATGGACAACGGCTGAGTGGCCTAGTAAGTGGTCGTGAGAATCGAGGTACCAGTGACTACGGTATGGGAATCCGGATCCGTGGCTAAATGGTTAGCGTGCTGGCCTTTGGTCACAGGGGTTCCGGGTTCGATTCTCGAGAGGGTCGTGAATTTTAACTGTTACCGAGGTATTCTGTGGATCGCAGAGGTGAAAGAAGGTGCAGGCTGGAATGGGTCTGTGTACGATAGTCAAAGATTAATTTAAAACTTTAAAATAAAAGTTCTATTTCTTTTCAGATCTTAAAAATTAACCAACTCTTCACTTGGTGAAAGAACCAGATTTCAGGTACAGAGCAATTGTGGTACAAACTCGACAAACAGGAAAACCGAGAATTGGTAAGTTACAATCTTGAGCTTCAGGCCCATAATTTACAAAGGTCCCAACATCACTAATGTTGCATTTAGTTAGGTGGACAAGGAGATAAATCTCCCAAAACAAAATTTTCATGAGTACTTTGCTCCAGCGGTTACAAGTTACGGCCTTCCACAGGCACCACTCAAAATTACACAAATATCTATTACATTACCAGAAAAGAGCTTGCATGCTCTACAAATTCTACTAAAGAGGCTGCGCTCCCTAACACTTACGGCCTACTCTAGGCACTATTAACTTTTACCTTTTGCATAATATTTTACAATTTCTGGCCTCTCTAGGCACAGCCTACATATGACAAGACTGTAGCAGTTGGATTTAAGAAACAATACAGGGGTATCGAGTACCCATACTACCGGGCCTTCGTGAAAAAGAACAGGTTGAATTACTGGCCCAAACTCAAAAATATACGGAGGCGTTCACTTGCGCTCCTTGAAAACCAAGGTTAAAACCCTACTTGGGCTTGCGGCCCGATGATGCAGAGGAGGCTAATCCCAAAGTACTGAGGTGATTAGATGGACAAGATTATTAACAATTTACAAGTGAAAAACAGTTACAAGATTAATTGAAGGGGCAACTCGAGAGGGTACGCACTTTCTATCTTCGGTTTTCAGTTTAAGTACTTGATTTACTTGAACTATTACATGGGCAGAAAGAAAGATTTACATTAAAAAATTAGTTACATTACGAAAGATAGGGAACCTTCCCCTCGGGTCGGCTTGCGGAGATAACTACAGTGATAGAAATATGGTGGTCATTACCTGGGCTGATGTTCTGCCTTCCGAATAATGAGAATCCCCGCCTCCTCTTTTAACACGCACACTCAGTAATACGACGATCAGTAAGACAAGTTAACTCGAAAAAGCGACAGCTTTTATACCGGAGAGGAAGGTTCGAGAAGGCTCTGGACTAAATCTGGACACACCCTCTCATTTTACTGGACAGACAGAAAGTTACAAGAAGCCTATGCTTGGCTGAAAATTAAATACACAAAAATTATGATTGGCCAGACTACCAAGCTGGCGGGATGAGTAAGAAGTGTTGCATACCTTGAAGTATCAACAATAAGGAAAGTCAAATTCAGTTCAGAAAACCTATAACCACAAGATTTCTTTAAATTTTTAGTTATTCCACATTGCACCAGAGTGCATGACATCAGTTCTTTAATAGAGGCATCTATGGAGAAAAGTCCAAGTTTCTTGACATAGTTGTTGCAACCAGTGATACACCAAAACAAAACAAAAGAAATCCAGTCAATTTAGGAAACTTTAAAATAACATATTACTCTATCATTTTAGTAGTGACATCTTTTGATCAACGTCCCAATTCTTGTACTAGATGTTTCATGTTTTATATGATAAATAACGTTCTTCAGGGCGCTTCATTTAAATGCACGGGGTTGAGGTGTACCTCCCGGTACATTAACAATCATTGGTTAATTCCGCTGGCACGGGGGCTGGCTGCATGTGTCGTCTTCATCATAATTTCATCCTCATCACTACGCGGAGGTTGCCTACGGGAGTCAAATCAAAAGACCTTCACCTGGCGAGCGGAACTTGTCCTCGGACACTCCCGGCACTAAAAGCCATTTCATTTTACGGAATGGGAGTGGGCATCTCGGACATATTCTGAGTCATTGCCCCCCTTGTGCTCAGACGGCTAGGACTGTACAATCCACTGTGGTCCCTAACCCGTTAGAGGAGAGAGATCCTCACTTCGATTATGTGTAAGTAGGGTAGCAACCTGCTTTATGAATTTACTGAGCTCAGAACCGTTTAAACAAGCCTCAGACCAATGGGAGTAACGAAATCCCACTCCCATTTGACAGGCGAGGGACTCCTTGGAAGCAACTTGCCGAACGAAATGGAATTTAATGTGGAGCTATCAATATTAATGGGGCTTATGGGAGAAAGAAAGTAGAACTGGCTGAGTCAGGAATGAGGATGCATATGGATGTGCTAGGAGTAAGTGATATTCGGGTAAGGGGAGATAACGAGGAAGAAATAGGAGATTATAAAGTGTACTTGACGGGTATTAAAAAGGGAAGGGCAGAGTATGGGGTAGGACTGTTCATCAGGAATACTATTGCACGCTACATAGTGTCTGTTAGGCATGTAAATAAGCGAATTATGTGGGTAGATTTCGCAGTTGGAGGAATTTGGACGAGAATTGTCTCAGTGTATTAACCTGTGAGGGTGCAGATGAAAATGAAGTTGACAAGTTTAATAAAGCATTGACATCGTAATTATGGTGAACAGCAAGGATAGGATAGTGCTAATGGGCGATTGCAATGCGAGAGTTGGAAATATAATTGAAGGATACGAAAGGGTGATTGGTAAACGTAAGGAAGATATGGAAGCTAATGGGAATGGGGCTATTCACCGCTACACATGGGAGGGTAGGGGTGCCAGATCTATAATAGACTTCGAATTCAGAACATCTGTTAGGAATGTGCGGGTTTTTCGAGGATTTTTCGATGATACACACCACCATCTGATCTGTAGTGGACTAAGTATCTCTAGGCCTAGGATAGAGAAAGTGAAATCTGTCTGCTATAGAAAGAGAGTGGATGGCATACAGGGATGCTATAGTGCAGACAACAAGGGAATGCTTAGGAACAATTGTGTAAAGATGGGGAAAAGCGAACACCTTGGAACGATGAAGTGAGAGCAGCTTGTAAACGTAAAAAGAAGGCTTATCAGAAATGGATCCAAACAATGGCTGATGCAGACAAGGAATTGTACGTAGATGAAAGAAACAGAGCGAAACAAATAGTTGTTGAATCCAAAAAGAAATCGTGGGGTGATTTTGGTAATAACCTGGAAAGACTACGTCAAGCAGCAGGGAAACCTTTCTGGACAGTAATAAAGAGGGGAAAAAATGAACAGTATTTTGGGCAATTCGGGTGAAATAATAGATCCCAGGGATTCACTGGACAAGCGGAGGGAACATAAAAGGAAATCTTCATGGTTGTGTCGCGAACAACCGAGCTCATGCTGAGGAAGAAAATGATGTTGGTGAAATTACGCTTGAGGAAGTGGAAAGGATGGTAGATAAACCCCATTTTCATAAAGCAGCAGGAATAGATAAAATTAGACCTGACATGGTGAAGTACAGTATAGTGGGAAGGCAGGGATGATACGGCTTCATAGATAAGTAACAATAGCATGGTGTGTTGGTAAGGTACCGTAAGATTGGACAAAAGCAGTAATTGCACATATCTATAAGCAAGGGAACAGGAAGGATTGCAACAGTTATCGAGGTATCTCATTGATTAGTAGACCAGGCAAAGTATTCACTGGCATCTTGGAAGGGAGGGTGCGATCAGTGTTTGAGAGAAAGTTGGATGAAAATCAGTGTGGTTTCAGACCACAGAGGGGTTGTCAGTATCAGATTTTCAGTATGCGCCAGGTATTTGAAGAATGCTTACGAGAGGAGTAGACAGTTGTGTTTATGTTTCGTAGATCTAGAGGAAGCATGTAACAGGGCACCGAGGGAAATGATGTTCACCATGCTGGGGGACAATGTGATTAACTGTACATTATTAAAATCGATGAAAGGCATTTATGTTGACAATTGGGCTGCAGTGAGAATTGTAGGTAGAATGAGTTCTTAGTTCAGGGTACTTAGAGGGGTTAGACACCTTTGTTTTCGTAGTGTACATTGATCATCTGCTGAAAGGTATAAAGTGACAGGGAGGGGGGTGGGGGTCAGGTATGTGGAAATGTAGTAAGCCGTTTGACCTATGCTGACGACTTGGCCTTAATGGCAGATTGTGCCGAAAGTCTGCAGTCTAATATCTTGGAATTTGAAAATAGGTGCAATGAGTATGGTACGAAAATTAGCCTTCCGAAGACTAAATTGATGTCAGTAGGTAAGAAATTCAACGGAATTTGATGTCAGATCGGCGATAGAAAACTCGAACAGATAATTTTAAGTATTTCGGATGTGTGTTCTCCCAGGATGGTAATATAGTGGGGTTGAATTAGGGTGCAGTAAAGCTAATGCAGTGAGCTCGCAGTTGCGATCAGCAGTATTCTGTCGGAAGATGGTCAGCTCCCGGACGAAAGTAACTTTACATCGGTCTGTTTTGAGACTTACTGTTTTACGGGCTTGAAAGCTGGGTCGACTCAGGATATCTTATTCATAAGTTAGAAGTAACAGACATGAATATAGCAAGAATTAATGCTGTTTACAAACATGTGGGAAAGATGGGAGGAGGGTACTCGTAATGAGGATATAAAGGCTAAGTTAGGAATGAACTCGATGTATGAAGCTGTGCGCATAAACCGGCTTTGATGGTGGGGTCATGTGAGGCGAATGGTGGAATATACTTTACCTAGGAGAATGATTGACTCTTTTATGGAGTGTAAGAGAAGTAGAGGGAGACAAAAACGACGATGTGTAGACTCAGTTTCGAACTATTCAAAGATAAGAGGTATAGAACTAAATGAGGCCACAGCACTAGTTGCAAACAGAGGATTGTGGGGACGTTTAGTAAATTCACAGAGGCTTGCAGACTGAATGCTGAAAAGCATAACGGTCTATAATTATGATGTATGTATATCGTGCTAATTCGTGAGTTTTTACTGTGTTTGGAACATTGGAGTGACCATGAAGCCCTTTCCGGGAAAAATTTAGACACTCCAGCGTCTCTGAATCATTGAAGCCCCCTGTCGAGAACCGTTTTTGTAATCATTTTAAAAAGAGCAAAACATTTCAGTTAGAAAGCTTATTACCGAATCGTGTGAAATGAATTGTATTGGTGGTTGCTGTGGAGTAGCAGCTTGACAGTCGTCATCTCTTAACACTAATGGTGGTGGTGGTGGTGGTGATTGGGGAGTAACAGCTTGACAGCATCCTCTCTTAACGCTAATAATTGTGCTTGTTGAGGATGAACACTAATAGTTCTGGTGATTGAGGAGTAACAGCTTGACAGCCATCCTCTCTTAACACTAATGGTGGTGGTGGTTGAGGAGTAACAGGTTGACAGCCATCCTCTTTTAACAGTAATAGTTGTAATGACTGAGGGGTAACAGCTTGGTAGCCATCCTCTCTTGACACTAATAGTTGTGGTGAATGAGGAGTAATAGCTTGACAGCCATCCTCTCTTATCACTAATGGTGGTGGCGGTTGAGGAGTAACAGATTGACAGCCATCCTCTTTTAACACTAATAGTTGTGGTTATTGGGGAGGAACAGCTTGACAGACATCCTCTCTTGACACTAATAGTTGTGGTGATTGGGGAGGAACAACTTGGCAGCCATGCTCTATTAACACTAATAGTGGTGGTATTTGGGGAGTAACAGCTTGACAGACGTCCTCTCTTAAGACTAATAGTGGTGGTGATTGAGGGGTAACAGCTTGACAGCCCTCCTCTTGACACTAAGGCCCGGTTTCACAGTATACGCTTAAGCCTTGGATCTGGCTTAAGCGGGAGCTTAAACTGTGGACGAGTTTCACAGTGGGGAGTGCAAGTGGTAAGCCAAGCTTATCTGTGACTGGCTTAAGCTGTATGAAACTGAGGTTTAAGCTAAGGATTCAGTTCAGATGGTAGAGCGCTTGCCTTCTTATAGCCCAACTTGGCAGGTTCGATCCTGTCTCAGTCCTGTGGTGAAGGTGCTCAAATTCATAGTTAGTGGGACGTAAAACCAATAACATTAACATTAAACAACTTATATTTCCGAATATATTTCGAGGCTCGTGAAATAATACAGTTTCCGTGTTCCGATATACAGTAAAAGAGAGAAAAATGTCGGTCGGTCACTTGCTTTCTTGGCTTACGCGGCGTGAACCATCAACGATAGACCCCAAGTGTAAGTGTACGAATTGTAGAGCATAGAAACCTCTACAAAAAAGTTCGGGATGGTATATACCTATTTCCAACCGTTTGCCCTCTAGACGCGATTTTATGCTGTACTCAGCGGTAAAAAAAAAAATATAACTCCTTAACATTAAATAAATATTTCGATATTATCCTTGAATTCCTCATCGAAATAAATTGTTTGACCTCCTCCAGTATTTTATAAGGATTGCAATAACCTTGTCAGGACATTATTTGCATGAATGGTTCAGAAGTTATGGCCATTTTAGACTGTAGTGGTAATACGTGTCAGCAGGACGGGCGAGTGACCTTTTTTAAACTTTATTTTTGTTACTATTATTGCAATCACATTTTCCGTTCATTTTTCTAAATTATCTTGGCTGATAAACGACGTATAACCTACAAGTCAATCAGTCATAGGCTACGGATGTAAACAAAGATGAGAATTGAATCATTGCGCATGCGCAAGCATTACCAACTTCGAAGATGTTCAGCTTAGTAAAGCTGCACATGGTCCCCCTACTGTGAAACTCGTAGTGTTTAAGCCAAAGAGTAAGCCTTGCTTAAGCGGCGTGCGTGGCTTACTAAAGCTTCGGCTTAAACTCAAACTGTGAAACCGGGCCTAATAGTTGTGGTGATTGAGGAGTAAACAACTTGACAGTCATCCTCTCTTAACACTAATAGTTGTTGTGCTTGGGAAGTAACAGCTTGACAGTCATTCTATCATAACACTAATGGTGTAACCCTTTCGAGTTTCCCTTGAATTTATTGTGAAGTGACTACGATTTTTTAACTTTTCTGTTCCAGTAAAGCCTTAATTAATCTTTCTTTCTAGTCACCTCAGTAGCTTGGGATTAGCCTCTGCATCATCGGGCCGCGAGCCCAAGTAGGGTTTTATACTTGGTTTTCAAGGAGCGCAAGTGTACGCCTCCATACATTTTGAATTTGGGCCAGTAATATTATCCTGTCCTTCTTTTCATGTAGGCTCAGTAGTATGGGTACTAGATACCCCTGTGTACACTAATGTACATGGTATTGTTAATTGTAGGTGGTGCCTAGAGAGACCAGAGATTGTCAAGTTTTATGTAAAGTTGCCTTGAGTAGGCTGTAAGGAATTGGGAGCCAATCCCCTTTATTAAACTTGGAGAGCTTGTAAGCTCTTTTCTGATATCTGTGAGTGGTGCCTTGGGAAGGCCTTAAATTGGAGCAAAGTGCTCTGGATAATTTGTGTCTTGGGAGATTTGTAAACTTGTAATTTTAGAGCTCGAAGCTCAAACCTTGTAAGGTACCGATCAGTGGGTTTTCTAGTCTTGTAATCAAAATTATAATATAATTGTAATTGTACCTTTAACTTTGTTATTTCACTGAGTGAAAAGTTTTGTTAAGTTTGAGAGTCTGAAAATAAATGTAACCTTTATTTCAAAGTTTTAAAAGAATATTTGATATTGTAGATAGGCCCATTCAAGCCCACACCTTCTTTCACCTCTCTGTGATCCACTAAACCCGGTGACTATTATTATTATTATTATTATTATTATTATGATTATTGTTATTATTATTATTATTATTATTATTATTATTATTATTATTATTATTATGTGCGTATGGACCCAGTGGATCACGCAAAGCTCTAACGATTCTGTTTTCTGAGTTGCCAAACAGCTCTCATCCTTTCTCCGTGGATCCTTTTTCGTTCTTCTGTCCACTTTGCTCCAGTCTTCTTTTTCACTTCGTTCTCTGGTTGCACCTTCCATCCATTAATTTTTTTACTATAAAGGTTTCTGTCCGCGGTGTCATTTGGGTTTATCTGGGCTTTTTCCAGATCCTTCTTCACTTCTAGTACCCATGGAATATTTTTTAGATGTTCTATGTAGGTGAGAATCTTGTGTGTCAGTCTACTTGCCGGCAATCTGTGGACGTGCCCATAGAATTTCAGACGTCTTTTACGGATGTCTGCTGCAATGTTGGAATGCTCTTCTGTCTCTTTGCGTGACCTCAGTCTATATCCATCTTCTGTTTTTCGGGGGCCGAGAATTTTCCTCAGGATTCTCCTTTCTTCTTTTAAAATATTTTCTAGGTCACCTTTCCCGTTTAGTGTAAGGGTCTCACTGGCATATAAGACTTCGGGCTTTATTACTGTATTATAGTGTCTGATCTTTGCATGGCGGGACAAGCACTTTTTATTGTATATGTTGTGAACCCTACCGTAGGCTTTCCGAAATTTTTGTAGGCGAATTTTCTGGGCAACCTTCTCGCCTCCCGTTGGTTCAAGTATTTCTCCCAAGTACTTGAAGTGTGGTACTCTGTTGATTTGCCCATGTGTCGTGTTCAAAGTTTGGATGTCAAGTTTTGAGCAGAAGAACTTGGTCTTTTCAAAGGAAATTTGTAGGCCAACCTTTCCAGCACATTCGCTAAGGGTTTCAATTTGTTTAACGGCTGTGAATACATCATCTGTAAGTATGGCCAGGTCATCTGCAAAAGCGAGGCATGATATCTCAATACCGTCTTTGGGTCGTCCTAGTCGTATGGGGCGCCAGTATCCCATGTCTTTCAATACCTTTTCCCACTCGCGGATGACTTTGTCTAGGACGAGGTTGAAAAGAAGCGGAGATAAGCCGTCACCTTGTCGGACGCCAGTTTTAATCGGGAATGGTTCAGAGATCTCCCCCATGAATTTAACTTTGGAGATAGTGTCAATGAGTGTTGTCTTGATGAGGTTGAGGGTCTTGGAATCAAGCCCCAGTTCCTCAAGAATAACGAAGAGAGACTGTCGATCAACTGAGTCGTACGCTTTCCTGAAGTCAACAAAAATGCAGATGACCGGTTTGTTCCTCAATGCTTTGTATTTAAGTGTTGCCTTCAAGTTGAATATTTGTTCTGCACACGAGCGACCAGGGCGGAAGCCTGCTTGATATTCGCCAATACTTTGTTCAAGTTGTTCTTGCGTTCTCTTCAAAAGGCAAGCTGAAAGAATTTTGTAAGTCACTTGGAGAAGAGAAATGCCCCTGTAATTGTTTACGTCGGTCTTATCTCCCGTTTTGTGTAATGGGTGGATGAGGGCGCACTTCCAGTCCTGAGGTAATTCTTCCGATTGCCAGATATCTGTGATGTTTGAGTGAGCTCCTTGAGGGAGTTAGGTCCAAGATTTTTCAGAAGTTCCGCAATGATGCCATCTTCTCCGGAGGTCCTATTGTTTTTAAGTTTGAGGATGTGGCCGCGGATTTCTTCCTCTGTCGGTGGTGGAGATTCTGGGAAAGTGTGACTTGGGGGTTCTTGAGGGAATCTTGTGAGGGGCTCTGGACAGTTGAGGAGATCAGCGAAGTAAAGTGCTAATTCCTGACAATTATCCTGATTACTGAATGCAAGTTTTCCATCTGATCTTTTGAAAGCCAGGTTTTGAGGAGCATACCCACGGACTTGTCCTCCGAATTATTTATTTTTGCTAGTTGCTTTACGTCGCACCGACACAGATAGGTCTTATGGCGACGATGGGACAGGGAAGGTCTAGGAGTGGGAAGGAAGCGGCCGTGGCCTTAAGTTACAGCCCAGCATTTGCCTGGTGTGAAAATGGATAACCATCTTCAGGCCTGCCGACAGTGGGATTCGAGCCCATTATCTCCCGGATGCGAGCCAACACCTGCGCGCCCCTAACCACGCGGCTAACTCGCCCGGTCTATTTGATCGCAAGCAACGAATTTACTCTGTCAGACTTCGTTCTCTATAGCAGTGGGCCTGTGCCCCCTTTTCATCCGTGAATAATTTCACGTCCCCTAATGAATTATTGATTTACGAAAGATACTTTTCTGTTAGGGTTAATATCTCAAAAAATTTAATAATGATTTCATTATAATTGTGCTGTGAGGAACGTTTTCTGTCCTCCCCCTTCGTTTTACTTCAGCTATATTCTTCGTTTGTGACCGTGCTTGCAAACTTTGTTTTAATTGCGTTCTTATTTGTACGTGTTATATTGTATAATGTATTCTTTGGAATGCCCTTTTCTTCCTTAAAGTCTGGTCCTCATCCCCTTATGGCCTCAGGGTAAAGGGAAGTTTCTTCCCGCCCTGGGGTATTTACCCGCCTTAAGTTGGCTATCTTCCTCTTGGCTCCACCAAATACAGTAGAGACAATAGGCGACACTTACGGATTTCGCCTTGCTAAAATGGGAGACAATTCGACGGTGGCGTTCCTAGTGACTTGACCTGAACAAATCGCGCTAAATTCAAATATCAATGGAAATGTATATACGGAAGTGGATAAATAAATTGCGTCTAGAAAGAAAGTGGTATTGTCGAAGTTGCTAAAGCAATTCTGGATAAATGAATGAAGAATTATTTAAAAGGTTATTATTCAAAGACTGAAATTAGACACACAAACAAGATATGAAATGGGCTGCTGTGAAATGGCTTGATCTTTCATTTATGCGTTACTTTTTTAGCTTTAGCATTCCTGCCTGAACTTTTACGGTTGGTGGTGGTGGTGGTGGTGATTATTGTTTTAAGAATATTGTATGATCACATTAAGACACTTGTCAATAAAAATATCGGCACATTCCTTACACAAATGATGCAATGAATTAACATTTAAAAGCTGGACAGTTTTCTTCTTAACACGAAGCCTACTAACAGAAAGAAAAACTATAAAATTCCGGCTTTAATCTGAGAAGAGGGATTAAAGAAAGAAAAGTATGAAAATGTTGTCGATAGTGATGCTTTGAGGAATATTTGCGTACAATTAGAGTAAAAATGTAACATACCCTTGGCTGTATAGTCGAGGATTTTTAAAGTCGCTGGCATGGAAATGATCTGAACAGATCTTATAATTCTTATATAAGCGTAACGTTCCTTCTTTCTTGTACACCTTATCCAAATCGCTTCTGTGACATTTCAAAACCCACAGATCACACCTACAACAACACGTCGGTATTGAAGGTTAACTGCTGCACTATACAATAAAATATGCGTATTACATTTTATGCCAGTTAAAATATGGCTCGAGCAGGTCAAAAGATTATGAAGTACTATAAAAATCTCTGTCACTGGAAGAATATATATGCCAACACAATTTTACTTACATGTTCTTGTCACGAGGGAACCTGAAGAACGACCGCGCATTTTTCTCTACTTCGTAATTACTGCAGCCAAACACAGCACATACCTTTCCCCTCATGTTGAGAGGATATATCAAGGAATGACACACGCTAGTATTTAATTATGTCAGCTCACTGAAAACGCATAAATAACACCAAAAACTTCACACAAAAATACACGTGCTCTTATGAGAGCATCAGTACTGTTCAGGTCTATCCGCTAGAGTGAGCTCCAATAGCTGTCCCTCGATATCTCGCTCAGTGTCGCGTATTGTGTCTACCGTATTTGGCTCCACGCTCTGGTGAGAAACACCCCGTCCCTGTTGGTGCGCCAATCAGAGGCGGGATGCCTTGCGCGTGCTCTTCCCCGCTCCGGGCAGGGTAGCGCTCGCTTGACCTTGTCGACATTCTGCCTGATTAGCTTCTTCGCTGCACACTCGCGGGCTTGTTCCGCCGCAGCGTCGAACCGAGTACTCACCAGACGTGGAGGTAAGACTTATAGATGTTTCCCCTTGTGTAGCTCGACATGAGGAGTTTGAGGAAGCGGATCGCAATCTTTAAGCGATGTATAAGTTGAGTAGGTGTAAAGCCCCAGTTGATAAGTTTTAAAAGGGTTCTCGGCCCGTGTATGTGTTATTCGTAAGGATGGTATGGATGTTAGATTTATATTATGGTGTTACGACCTGTGTTTTGCTTAGGTATGTTGTTTCTTGAATACGGACAGATCACTTTTCATTGTTGTTTGTAAAATTTAAGGTTGCGCAAAGTCCTTCCTTTTAGAAGTTTAAAGGATCTGTCTGAATTAGTATAGTTACTGAGTATGTGGAAGTACCATAATGTTTTGGTAAATCGGGCGAATATTACGATATTTATATTTCTAGTTGTAATGAATTTTCTTTGGAGGCATATGCATTTGCACCGCATTGCTTTTTAAGATTATCTTGGCGTGACCCAGAACAATCTGGTACTATCCCGGAAGTCTGGGATACCAAGAGACCCTACAGTTTGGTGTTTGTGAACACGCGATGCCTTATGCTTTTAGGGCTAGGCCCCGTAATTAGTGTATAACATGTTAACTAGTAAATTGGGCTTGGTACATGTGTTTAAACTATTTCAGTAAATTGTTTTTTTTCCTTTTAAATGGGACATGTCCCTGTGCTGTTTGAAAAATTGTGTATCGAAGTAATGCAATGGGTTCCCTTTATGTAATAAATTGTGATCTAGCAAACTTAATGTGCCCTTATGCCCCCATTCCCTCGGCCCACCGCTTCTTCCCATAAAAGCTACCGGGTACAAACCCAGTACAAAATCTGGTAGCAGAGCGTCGGGTTGAATGGGGCTGGCCTTACTTGTGTCAGTGACCTTGTGTAGGGGTGGAGTCCGGAAGTTCCTTCGTCGGGGGGTTTGAGTTTTGGCCTTCCTTAAAACGTCTATTCGTGACGTTCCCTACCCGGGGGTGCTCCGAAAGGAGGAGCTACTATATGAGTTAAATTTCGCGATATAGAATCCCGAGGTACGGTGAAGGGTGATGAAGCGTTATTAAGGTCAAGCATAGATAGGGCTATTTCTGTCTCTCATTGTACTGACGACGAGGTCGGGAGTGCTGCGGCCCTGATTGACGCGAATCTTTCTAATATTCTTTTGGTAATTGATTTTTTAGAAAGTGATGTGGCCTCACATCAGCTTCGAAGAGTTCAAGGTCGCTTGACCCACTATGTGCATCGGATTGGAGACCTTCTGTCCTTAGAGTTAGGCGAGGAAGTAAGAAGCCAGGTTAAGGGATTGGAGATTAAAGTCCTTAATCTTTTAGAGAAAATTGACCTATGGCTTTCTAATTTGGTAACTAAACCTAAGTCGGTTCCTTCCAGTTCTATTTTACGTGGAGAGGTGTTAAGTGAACCTATGGGGAATGTTGTTTACAGAACAGCAATTCCTATGGCTCTTTTTACCGTCTTGTGTGTCTGCCTTTTCCAGCATTCCTCACCCTCTGATTATTGTTAAAGGAGCTCTCCGATATTATTTCAATTCGGCTAGTGACGCGGTGTCCTTTCTTCGATTTTTCGTTGAATTTTAAGATCATGCGGCAGTCTTCGGGTGATTGCATGATCAGGTTTTACAGATTGCGGATGGGGTTCTGTCTCGAAAAATTGTCAGCGCTATTGCCGAACAAATGTCCCTTCAGCAGTTTCACGCATACCTATTGACCCGTTATATTCCAGCTAGGGCTCTCAATTCTTTTGTTCAGAAGTTTTATTTTAGAATGCAACGTACGAGGGAATCATTATCGTCCTTTATCTCAGATATTATATTTTATGGGAGGGTGTTTGCTCTGGATTATTCGGAGGAGCAGATGGTTGCTACGATTGTGGAGGAGATTTCACCCATCTATCGTTCTTGTTTGTGTTTCGTAGCTCACCCTCACTCCTTCGTCGAATTGGAGGCTAGGGTCGTCTCAGCCGAAGGGTTTCGCCATGCGGACTCTTTACGTATGGAGAGCGAGTCTCTGCCAGACCATGCTGCTAGTACCCCTGTGTTACGAAAGTCAGTTCCTTCTAAGAAATGTTGTGCCTGTGGGTCCACTGATCAATTACTAAACCGCTGTCCTTGGTCGTCGGGCGCGCGGCCACCTCGCGTGGCAACTGATGCGAACATTTCCGCTAGCCTTGGTAATGTTATTGTGCCGGCCCCGTGGTGTAGGGGTAGCGTGTCTGCCTCTTACCCGGAGGCCCCGGGTTCGATTCCCGGCCAGGTCAGGGATTTTACCTGGATCTGAGGGCTGGTTCGAGGTCAACTCAGCCTACTTGATTAAAATTGAGGAGCTATCTGACGGTGAGTAGCAGCCCCGGTCTAGAAAGGAAAGAATAACGGCCGAGAGGATTCGTCGTGCTGACCACACGGCACCTCGAAATCTGCAGGGCTTCGATCTGAGCAGCGGTCGCTTGGTAGGCCAAGGCCCTTCAAGGGCTGTAATGCCATGGGGTTTGGTTTGGTTTGGTAATGTTGTTTGTTTTCGCTGTGGGCTCGCTGGACATATGGCGAGACGTAGTACCGGACCAGAATTCCAGTTGACTAGGGCAGGGTTCCGGTGTGGATTCTTTCACCGACGGAACCCCCTTGGATAACCGGAGTAAATTTTTGCCGGTAAAGCAGCGCTCTATTACATATCCAGTGGAGTGTTCGCGGATTTCCGCTGATGTTAGAGGATGTGTCCCTTTCATCAAGGTCGAACTTGGGACCGAGCCCGTTTATGCGCTCTTGGACAATGGCAGTGTAGTCTCCCTGGTTAGTGAGGAGTGGTATGTTGTTCATAAAACTATTTGTAAGTTTTCCGGTTTTGAACCCAGTTCCATTACTTGTGTTTCCGCCAATTCTTCTAAAGTTGAGGTTATAGGTTTGTTTAAATGTAAAGTTCGTGTGTCCAATTTTACTTGGAGGTTTCCCTTTTGTATTGCAAAAAAAGTGTTTCCTGTTATTTTGGGGACGAATTTCTTTTCTTATTCTGGTTAATTTTGGACCTCCAGGACCGTTCCTGTTGGTTCAGGTTCTGTGATACGTTGAAGATTCCGTTAACTACCGTTAATTCTGCTTCGCTATTTTCTGTTACGCCCCCTCAGTGTAAGATGGCGTGTGATCGTAGCCATCTGCCTGAGGATCGGGCGCAGAGTGTTACGGATATGTATAATACCTTTTTGATGTATTCACAGAAAAGCTAGGCATGACTAACATCTTGGAATATAAAATTGAGGTCTCGGATTAGATTCCTGTCATGATTCCCCCTTATCGGCTCACCCCTCCTAAGATGAAGGCTTTGAAAGAGATAGTCGATAATATGCTTCGGGAGGGAATTATTCGGCCTTTTACCTCTGCCTATTCATCGCCTATTTTTCTCTTCCCTAAACCTCAGAGGGAGGGGGGAGTTAGGCCTGTTCTAGATTACAGGGCCCTGAATAAGAAGATTGTATTACAGTCGGTTCTTCTCCCGGATTTACACTCCTGCTTTTCGTAGTTTAGGAGGGCCAAGTATTTCACGGTATTAGACTTAAATCAAACCTATTATCAAATTCCTCTCGCGGAAAGATCGCGCCATTTGACTGCCTTTGCCACCGATTGGAATTTGTACGAATTTTGCCGCCTCCCTTCCGTGATTTCGAGGGGCGCCGCTGTGCTCACGAGACTCTTGGATAAGCTCTTTTCGGATATCAAGTTCAATTACCTTTACCACTATTTGGATGATGTGGTTGGTTATTCTGAGACATTTGAAGACCATCTCCTACACCTTCGTGACATCTTGACCCGTTTTCGCCACGCCGGCTTGACCGTCAAGCGTCTAAGCTTTCCTTCGCGAAACCGCAAATGTTGTTTCTAGGGCATATTGTGTCGGCTGAAGGCGTTTCTGTTGATTTGTACGCAGGCGATTCGTGAGTTTCGTCCCCCAAAGGATGTGAAGGGAGTTGCTCAATTTGTGGGCATGATTAATTTCTTTCGGAAGTTTATCCCGGATTTGGCTAAGCGTGCGGCTCCGCTTAATTTGTTGCCTCGTAAAGGGGTGAAATTTGAGTGGGACCCGTCCCAACAAGCGACTTTCGATGGCCTTAAGTTAGCTATTTCGAATGCCCCGGTCTTGGCGACGCCAGACTTCTCTAAAACATTTATCGTCCAAACCGATGCTTCTTCTGCGGTGGCTGCTGTGTTGTTGCAAGGGTCCGAGTTTTGCAGACGTCCGATTACTTATGCGTCTAGGACGCTTTCTCCCCTTGAGTCTAAGTACTCGATTTATGAGCTGAAAGGGTTGGCAGTATTAATGGCCCTTGAAAAATTACGTATGCACTTGGAGCATGTAAAATTCGAGTTCGAGACGGATAACCAGACATTGAGCTTGGTGTTGGGTAGGCCAAAGAAAGCTGGTCGATTAGCTCGGTGGGCGATTCGAATTTCGGCGTTCCAATTCGACGTCCGTCATATTCGGGGTGCCGACAATGTGTTGACGGACTCGCTCAGTCGTATGTTTGGTCATCCGGTAGTTCAAGATAACGACCTTTCCATTCCCCTTGTTGCTGGTTCGCCGACCCTTACAGGCGCGATTTTGTCTGATACTCCGCCAGAGGTGCCAACTATTACGGATTGTCCGTAATAATTACGGATTTCACCTCACGATTACGGAATTACGGTCAAAGGGGAAATTATTACGGAAAAGCAGACATCACGAAAAAATAATTTTGAACGGTAAAAATAAAAGGAAAAATGTTCAATCCTTTCGAGCCTTTCTCCTAAATCGTCCTCGTTTCAATGCTTGTGAGTTGGCAACGATACTTATTCGATCGTGACTTCCTTTGCTACCCACAAGCGCTGTAAAATTCATTGTGAATGAAGGAGCTCAGGCGCTGCCCTTCTCCACTATAAATCCTTCAGTAATGTCGTTTTTGCTGTGTTAAGTGTACCTGGAAAGAAGTAAGGCCTACATTAAGCACATCAGCACTGGAATCGCTTATGGTTCAGAGGACGAAAATACCATCACAGTGGGAAGGATGCTTAAAGAAAAACTACGCTGAAAAGCAGCTGCTGCGTGAGAAACAACCTATCACAGAACTGACAGGTTGTGTGCACATGTTATTGTGTAATATGGTATACTTTCGAATAGATTGCTAGAGGGAAGGACAAAGGGGGTGTCATTATCGACAAGGAAGGAGCATGCTTTGGACTTGACTCGAAATTCTTCTCGGGGGCGGAGGACGATTACTGATAATCCACTTCAAAGGTTGGCACCTCTGGCCCGCTTTTGTACAATGATGGCGCCAAATTTCGAAACGAAGATATAGTGTTAGGTTTTATCGTACAAGATTTGAAGAATGGGAACTCCCTCCTTATGTTCTGAGAAATGGGGTCCTCTGTTGTACCGCTCGGCACGACCAAAATATGGTGGTGGTACCTGCCGTATTGGTACCGATGATATTTAAATATTATCATGAATCTCCACTTGCGGGGTATCTGGGAGTGTTCAAAACGAGGGAGAAAATAAGGGAACATTTCATTTGGAAAGGTTTAGATCGTGAAGTACGTGAATTGGTTAAGGCTTGTAAGATCTGTAGAGTTAGTAAACCGGCGTTGAATACTAATGTAGGATATCTCTCCTCTACTCAAGCTACGCGTACAATGTACCGCATTTTCATCGATTTCGTGGGCTCCCTTCCTAAATCTAAGGGAGATGGGAACTGGTTCGTTTTAATTTATGTTGACGGGTTTACTCGTTTTACGTGGCTGTTGCCGACTAAACTCGCTACCGCTAACACCACGGTAAGATGCTTGAAATCAATTTTTTCCGTCTTTGGTCCCTGCCAGGTTTTAGTTTCGGATAACGCTAAGGCCTTTACTTCGAACCTATTCAGGAAGTTCTGTTTTAGCCTCTCCATATCACGTGTTACCACCTCGGCGTACTATCCCCAACTCTCGGACGCTGAGAGGGTCAACCGTTATCACGTTCCGCCCTCATCGTGTCTCACCATGAGGATGTTTTGAGGTGGGATACCTCGATTTCCTGGCTGGCTTTCGCATTTAATACGACTAATCACGAGGCCCATAAGATGACGCCTTTCTCTCTAATGTTCTATTTTGTCCCTAATTTTCCCTTATCCAACTTCTGGAGTATTAGTGAATTATTGCCTGAGAACATCGATCCTCCTAATATTAGGGCCACCTGGAAGCTTGCCTTGAATAATCTTAAGATCTACCGTTTGAAGAAAGAGGAGAGTTATAATCTGGGGCGTGGCCCCTCGAGCATCGCCGGCGGCGACAGTGTATTTGTGAAGAATTTCACCCGCTCTGGTAAATTAGCTCATCGGTTTCAGGGGCCCTGTACGGCGGTGGAGTTTCTTACTTCCCTAACTCTACTTCCCAGGGACCCCGTCGGCGAAAGAATTTTTAGGGTCCACCTTTCGCAGGTTAAACCTGCCTAGTTATTCCTCCTGCTTACTGTGGAACGAATTTGCCTTGCTTCTTTATTGTAGAGAAGGGTTTCTTGGGATTCCTTATGTGAACTGTGTTAACGTTTATGGGGCGTCAAGTTAAGTTTTTGTTTGAATTTGTTATGCTTCGGCTACCTCATCCTTTTCCTGTACCACCCTTCCCCTCCCCATTGGCTTTTTCGTATGGACGTTACCTCCACGTCTGCGCTCGGTAATATCGTGTGTGGTCACTTTCTGTCCGCCCTTACCTTTGAATTGGGATGTTGGTGAATCATACTGTTGGCTCTGCATTTATTTTCCAGTGGCCCGCAATTTTTCGCTTTTTTTTTTCTTTCTTTCTGAGATGGCCCCTCGGTTGAGCCTCTTGTCGGCTCCAACGTCTCCGGCAGCCGTTCCTTACGGCTAGTGATGGACACTTCCTTATGTATTGAGCCCCAGGGATATCATGGTCCCTGGATCGTTCTTCAGACGGAACTTTGGTTGGCTCTCAGGCTCCTTGAATCCTGATGGAATCTGCAACCGTGCTATTGTATTAAGCACAATTACTCCGCTCGGCGCTGCTGGGCATAGGACCATATTCTCCAGGTTGCTGACAACCTTTCTTCGTAACCTGGTATGAAATGGTATCCTGGGAGTAGTTCCCGCTTGGCGAGTCGTCGTGCTCGTCTCAAGAATGACCACTTTTATGTCTTTGTTTGGGACTTATTCCTGGACGAAAATTACTTTAACCCATACCAAAGTTTTCCATGGAACTTTACACCCTATTTGAAGGGTTTTTTGGGGGAGGGGGGAGAGAATAATTACGAGTTCTTAATACATATTACATATTGTAAGTAATACTTATGATAAAATAACTTTACAAACAAAGTTATGAATAACACAATAATACAAGAGAATAAAACAAATGACAGTAAAAATATTACGGAGGGTTCCACACTCATTGCAATTAACATTTCAAACTACATCATTTGATTAGTTTTTGTAAGAACAGAATTAATGATTAATGAGAGGGCTGGCACTGTTTCTTTCACAAGTTTTTAAATATTTGGCTTCAACTGTGACAGTGCACACCTCAGGTCACTTTCAACATCTAGCCATGGTCGGTATTTTGATTTCATGTAAGCCAGAGTGGAAAATTCAGATTCACATAGAAATGTTGACGGAAAATGCACAATAAAATAAACATGTTAAAACTATTTCCTGTAAATTTCTCATACATTCATATCAGCTGATTTATTATTTTCAATTTTTTGTCAGTTTATTACATTTCTTCTTCACGTAGAAAAAGTTTGTAAAAATTATAAAAATGCAATAATTTTTACTATAATTCATTATAAATGTACCGGGCGGTACACCTCTACTCTGTTTATTTAAAAGTTGCGCCAGTTGAAACTCCTCTTCTGGAGGAAGTCTGAACTTTATCTACACTATTAATCTACTAATTTCTCAGAAGATGTCACTACCTGGAAATTTTTGAGTTTGTGAACTGTGTCATTTTTGATGTGTTTTTGTTTCGCTTGAAGTAAGAAGTGTGAACTTTCTCTTCTAGAGGACACTACTGAAGATCAACAATAGTGCGACCTAGTGCGGAGTCAAAGAACTATTTTGTTGGAGAAATTTTTATTTCAAGAGTTTGTTCTTGGTTAAATTTCTTTCTGTCATTGTTTAAGTTGGCTGTATACCCCTCTTTTTCCCCTTATTTTGGATCTAGCCAATCCCGAATTTCTTTAATTAATTTTCCACCAATAATGTGTTTCTTCTTCCTCTATGTAGGGGTTTCTTTTCCCTAGCCAATAAAATTTTTGTGGGAGGGTGTTTTCTTTCCCCTAACGCCTAGAATCTTCCGTGAGAGGATATAAACTGCTGATTTTGGGGTCTCCGGGCCACTTCTGTTCCATCTTTCAGTGTATTAAGTACATAGCAGGAGGCGGGGAGCGCCTCTTTCCTCGGCGGCGGTCAACAATAAGGTAATGGCCGATTAATAAATTCTTTCTTTTCTTGCTCAGCAGTTTAACTTTCGGGGCGGGTTCTAAGCGTTCAACCATGTAACCTTTTCCTAAAATGTAAAAACAACCGGTATCTATTCTATTTTAAAACGACATATCGGGATAGAGAGTGCTTAACCCTCTCGAGCTCCCACTCATATCGTCTTAAGGTGAACTTATTTTCTCAACCAATTCTTCCGTAATGTAATGTAAATTGCTATTAAGTCACCTCTGTAGTATGGGATTAGCCCTTGTAATAACGGCCTAGGGCCAAAGTAGGTTTTAAAAAATCAGTGTATCAGGAGTGCGGTTAGCCTCCTCTCAAATTGTTATTTTAGAGGTCATGTAATCAACCTTCTTTTCATGTAATAGACCTCAGTAGGTTGGGTATTTTACCCCTGTGAATACGTCCTTAGAGGACAGCTTGAAGGTAGAGTTTGGTGTGGCCTTTGAGAGGCTTAAATTTTAAGAGCGGATCGCTCTTTTGAAAATGGAGTGTCATATGCCTCGTGGAGGCTTTTCTGTGTAATTCGGAGCCAGGGGCTCCTAGGGATGAATGGGGTTTTCTGCCCCTCTGTTAAAACTTGTGTTTGTGGTAAAACTGAGCTGATCGCTGAAGTCAGGGCGTGAAGCCCAAAACCTGTAAATATTGTAACTCCCCTTGTTTTGCTACATTGTACCTGCCATGTCTGTTATTGCTTTGTTTTTGAAAAGAAAATATAACCCTGTTAAATTTTAAATTAATTTTACATGCACTATAATTTCGTAGCTTGAAACCCATTCACACCCGCACCTTCTTTTACGCATAACTACCGCTAAAACACGGTAACAAGTGGTAGCAGAGCGTGGTTGAATGGGTCTCAATTTAGCCCCTTTTGACGGCTAAACATTGCTTTGATTCGAACTCTAACAATTGTCTCAGTTGCTGGAATTTTTTGAGTTTTTCAAAATTGTTCTGTCATCATGCCCGGCCCTCGCGATGTTCTCCTCCTTAACTATTTGCGCAAAGAGGAGTTGATATACGAGTTAACTATCAGAAATGTGCAATCTGGAGGCACGGTTGCAATCGACACCAACAACCTTAGAGAGTCCCTTGATTTGCCCATTTCCATCCCCAATTTGGGAGAGAAAGAAATTGATGATTCTCTTTCCACGATCGTCGAGAATATTACTGGGCTAGCATCTGTAGTCAGCTTTTTTGATGAAAACGATCCGTCTCCTAATCAAATTAAGCGTGTGCAAGGCAGGCTGTATCACTTTGCAAATAGAGTTAATGATCTGTTGTCTCTAAAGGTGAATGACGTTCAGAGGAAGGACGCTAATACGCTCCTTGAAACTATTTCTGAATTGTCTAATAAGGTTACTCAATTGCTAACCGGCGAAGTTCCTCCCAAAACTGATCAACCCGCCACAGTGAACGTAGGTAGTGATGAAGAGCCTCCTCAGGGAGAAGTCAATAGGATAACCGTTGCTGCTCAAACTATCTCTGCCCCATCGAACAACGAATCTGAACGCCGTGCGTCATTGGGTAACATCCGCTCTGAATTAACTTCTTTGCCGTTGAAACCTTTAACGACTATGTCACCTGGGTTCAGTAGCTTGCCTCATCCATTGGCAATGTTGCTTAGAGGTATCTCTAAGTTTTCCGTCAACACCACCAGTGATGTAATTTCATTTTTAAGATTTCTAGTGGAATTTCAGGATCATGCTCTTGTTTTTTCTCTTTCGCCATGTCAAATTTTGCAAATTATCTATCCGTATGCTATTGGTATTCTCTCTGATAAAATCGTAAGAGCCATTGCCGAGCAATCATCTATTGAGGATTTCCATGCCCATTTGCTAGCTAACTTCATCCCGGCTAGGGCCAGGTCCTCCCTGATTCAGAAGTACTATTACCGTGTACAGCGCTTGGATGAAAACTTGGCTGATTTCATACAAGATATCAAATTCTACACTAGGGTGTTTGCTCTGCACTTTCCTGAAGATCAGATTGTGCAGGCTATTGTAGAAGGTATTTCACCATCCTACAGGTCATATTTGTGTTTCGCGGCGTGTCCGCAAACCTTCTCTGAACTTGAAGCATTGGCCGTCTCAGCGGAAGGAGTTAGATACGCCGATTCTTTGCGTGTCGCGAAAGAACCCCCGCCTTCCTTTAGTAACACTCGGCCTCCACCTCGCCGACCAGTCAATCTCCGTAAATGTTATGCTTGCGGGTCGCCTGACCATCTGCGCAACAGGTGTCCACTGATCAAGCCAAGTGGGACTAGGAATGGAGCTGGTTCATCACAAGGCTGCTTTAAATGTGGGGCTTTCTCACATATCGCCAAGAATTGCCCAAACTCAAATAGCACCCCCTCCTGCTCTGGTGCAAATTCCACCCATGCCAATAATAAAAAGTGACTAGCGGCTTCGGCTGAGTCGACTAATTCTGCTTTCCAAGGCTCAGCCCCGGGCAAAAGGGTCGAGAATTTAGGGAATGAGCAATCTTCAAATTCTTTTTTTGAATGCCCCAGAGAGTGTCTTAGGATTGCGGCGGATACCCCCGCACCTGTTCCTTTTCTTAGGATTGAGTTGAATAACGAGCCTATAACAGCTCTCTTAGATTCAGGCAGCGTTTGTTCCATTATTTCGGCTGATTGGTATTCTAAATTGAAATCTGTTTGTAAACTTCCTGACTATGACTCATCTCCTGTTAAATATGTTTCGGCTAATTCATCTCCATTAGAAATTCTAGGTTCCTTACATGTCAAAATTCGTGTTTTTAAATTTACATGGAAAATCAAATTGTTTGTGGCCAAGCATTTGTCTTGCCCCATCATACTGGGAGCGGACTTCATGTCTCACACTGGTCTGGTGCTCGATCTTCAGAGTAAGTCGTGCACATTCAAATTTGCCTCTAATTGTAAAATCCCTCTATTAAAGTGTAATTCTGCATCATGTTCATCTATTTCGCCTACCCAGGATGAGATGTTGTTAGACCTTAGACATCTACCTGAGGAGCAGGCTGATAGTATTCGCAAATTGTGTCAGTCGTTTCCCGAGGTGTTCTCTGATACTCTTGGTGTTACTGACCTTATTGAATACAAAATTGAGGTCACGGATTCGATTCCTGTTCGCTTTCCACCGTATAGGCTATCTCCACCTAAAATGAAGGCTCTGAAAGAAATCATCGATCAGATGTTGAAGGACGGTATTATTAGGCCCTCTAAGTCAGCGTATTCTTCGCCTATTTTTCTAGTACCGAAACCTCAAGGAGGTTTCAGGCCTGTCATTGATTACAGGGCTCTCAATCGGAAGGTGGTGTTACAATCTGTGCCCCTTCCCGACCTTCATTCTTGTTTTTCATGGTTTCGTAAGGCCAAGTTCTTCACCATCTTGGACTTAAATCAGGCCTATAATCAAATTCCCCTTGCCGAAGAGTCTAAACACCTTACAGCGTTTGCCACGGACTGGAATTTATACGAATACAACCGCGTGCCTTTCGGGCTCCCCACGGGGGCAGCTGTGCTCACTAGGCTACTAGATAGGGTCTTTTCCGACATCAAATTTGAGTACTTATATCACTACTTAGATGATGTCGTCGTATTTTCAGAGACCTTTGAAGAACATCTAGATCATCTGCGAGAAGTTCTCGATCGCCTTCGTAAGGCTGGGTTAACTGTTAAGTTGTCCAAGGTTGCCTTTGCTAAGCCCTCTATGTCATTCCTAGGGCATATTGTGTCACCCGATGGAGTAGCAGTCGATCATTCTAGAACACAGGCCATCCGTGATTTTAAACCTCCCAAGGACATCAAAGGTATCGCCAGGTTCATTGGTATGGTGAATTTCTTCAGGAAGTTCATTCCTAACCTTGCTAATAGAGCGGCGCCCTTAAACCTTCTTCGTAGGAAAGGCATCAAATTCGAGTGGGGACCTTCTCAACAAGCCGCTTTTGAAGATCTGAAATTAGCTCTCTGTAATGCCCCTGTACTTGCTATGCCTGATTTCTCGAAGAAATTCATCGTCCAAACCGACGCATCGTCGTCAGCAGTAGCTGCAGTTCTTCTTCAAGAGACTGAACTAGGGAGGCGACCCATCGCCTATGCGTCTAGGACATTGTCAGCTCAAGAAGCAAAGTACTCCATATATGAGCTTGAAGGTTTGGCAGTCTTATTCGCCTTAGAAAACTTCCGTCTCTATCTGGAACACGTCAAATTCGATCTGGAGACAGATAATCAAGCCTTAAGCTGGGTCTTAGGTAGGCCGCGTCGTACAGGTCGTATAGCCCGTTGGGCCATCCGTATTTCTGCCTTCCAATTCGATGTACGGCATATCAGAGGTACTGAAAATGTTGTTGCCGATGGACTCAGCCGTATGTTTCATAACGACGTAGAGACCCACGAACCGGTCGACAGTTCATCACCTTCCGAGTCCATACTATCTGGTGTTAATGCCATCTTAACAGATGCTCCCATGCTTTTTAGGGATATTGAGAAATACCAACGTGAAGATCCGACGCTGGCTCCGATAATGGAAACCCTTTCTTCTGGGGAACATGCTGTCCCTTATGTTCTGAGGAATGGTGTTCTATGTTGCCCTTCGAGGCATGATAAGTTGATGAAAGTAGTTGTTCCAGCGGTTCTTGTACCTATGATCTTCAAATACTATCATGAGACCCCATTGGGGGGGCACCTGGGTATCTTTAAAACTCGTGAAAAGATTCGTGAAATGTTCATCTGGAAAGGTATGGACGGTGAAATTCGGGAACTTGTAAAAGCTTGTAAATCTTGTTTGATCAGTAAACCCACCATGTCCACTAAAGTAGGCCTTTTGTCTTCTCATCAAGCGTCGCGCCCCATGGAACGCCTGTATATTGATTATGTAGGACCCTTCCCCCAGTCGAAGGGAAATGCCAACAAATTCATCTTTGTATGTGTAGATGGTTTTACCAGATTTTCTTGGTTATTTCCGACTAAGCTGGCTACCGCTCAGTCCACCATTACTTGCCTAAATTCTATTTTCGCTTCTTTTGGTCCGTGCCAATACATTGTATCTGATAATGCTAAGGCTTTTACATCTAATTTATTTCGTAAATTCTGTTTTGACTTGTCCATCTCTCATGTAACTACTTCCGCTTATTACCCTCAACCATCTCTGGCTGAACGGGTTAACCGTAATCTCAGGTCCGCACTTATTGCCTATCATCATGAAGATCATTCTAGGTGGGACACGTCCCTGCATTGGTTAGCTTTTGCTTTGAATTCGGCGGTCCATGAATCACACAAATTTACTCCAGCTTCTTTAATGTTCAAGTTTGTTCCCAACTCGCCGCTCTCTAACCTCTGGTCTCTGAATGACATTCTACCCGAGATAATAGATCCGGACAACATTAAAGATCTTTGGAAGAAGGCTAAAGCCAATCTTAAAGTGTCTCATGAAAAGGTTAGGGAAAGGTATGATCGTGGACGGAGACCCACCCCTTTGAAGGTAGGCGACCAGGTTATGGTCAAAAATTTTGTTCCCGCGGGCAAGCTTGCCCCCAGATTTCATGGGCCTTGTATCATTCTCGATTTTCTTACGCCGGTTACCTTATTGCTAAGTAATCCAGCCACCGAGAGGATATTTAGAGTTCACCTGTCCCAGGTGAAACCGGTGTAATTTCTGCGTTAACTTGCTTCATATTATTTTGAAAGGATATGAAGGTTATATTTTTTTTTTGAGTTTCACTTTTAAGGCATTCTGCCCCTTCTGTAATATTTTGGTTTTAGATGTAAGCCTTGTGTAAAACCTGCCCCGACCCGTTAAACTGCCATCCTGTTCTTGCCACGGCCATTACCACGCTCCCGTCTCCTGCTCCACCTTACACTGTGGCTTCATAATAGTAAATGCCATGGATATCTACACGCCGCTGGCCCCTCAACCTCTCCACAAGCCTGTACCCTCAAAGAAGATGATAGTCCAACACAATTCTGCCGCCTAGCTTTAATATTCCAGCGCCCCCGCAGCCGCGCAGCGCTGTGCAGCGACTGGGGAGGGGGATGGGCCCCCTCCTCTCCAGCGAGGACGACATGTGCACGGCGAGCCGGAGCTCTCCTCCCGGCCAAGGCTGATGTGCGGCGCACGACCTGCTACATGCCCGCAGCCTGTATCTGTTCACCGCGGGCGCGGCGTACTTCAACACCTCTGCTCCCCTCATAGTGCGGGCGAGCGGTATCTCAGGGTACTTGAGGGGTCCGAGCGGCCTCCGTTGGACGCAAGCTGCAACGGCCGGTCTGGCCATCCGACTCAATCTACATCAACTACATGGACAGTCACCATAAGTAATGATTACACTTGGGAGTTCAACACCATATTTGGTGGACATTGCCAAATTTTTCATCACCTTCAAGTATTAAAAGTTTATCTTCAGAAATTCAACTTCTAAAAACAGAAAGACTTTACTTCACCTGCAACAACAAATTGTGAAACTGAATCACACAACATTCTGAAAATCTTGTAATCTATTTTCATATTCACTTTATAACTTGGAACTTGTTTCAAACTGATTTCATGTGTCACCCCTGGAGGAACTTTTGGGGGGGGAGGTCTGTACCGGGCGGTACACCTCTACTCTGTTTATTTAAAAGTTGCGCCAGTTGAAACTCCTCTTCTGGAGGAAGTCTGAACTTTATCTACACTATTAATCTACTAATTTCTCAGAAGATGTCACTACCTGGAAATTTTTGAGTTTGTGAACTGTGTCATTTTTGATGTGTTTTTGTTTCGCTTGAAGTAAGAAGTGTGAACTTTCTCTTCTAGAGGACACTACTGAAGATCAACAATAGTGCGACCTAGTGCGGAGTCAAAGAACTATTTTGTTGGAGAAATTTTTATTTCAAGAGTTTGTTCTTGGTTAAATTTCTTTCTGTCATTGTTTAAGTTGGCTGTATACCCCTCTTTTTCCCCTTATTTTGGATCTAGCCAATCCCGAATTTCTTTAATTAATTTTCCACCAATAATGTGTTTCTTCTTCCTCTATGTAGGGGTTTCTTTTCCCTAGCCAATAAAATTTTTGTGGGAGGGTGTTTTCTTTCCCCTAACGCCTAGAATCTTCCGTGAGAGGATATAAACTGCTGATTTTGGGGTCTCCGGGCCACTTCTGTTCCATCTTTCAGTGTATTAAGTACATAGCAGGAGGCGGGGAGCGCCTCTTTCCTCGGCGGCGGTCAACAATAAGGTAATGGCCGATTAATAAATTCTTTCTTTTCTTGCTCAGCAGTTTAACTTTCGGGGCGGGTTCTAAGCGTTCAACCATGTAACCTTTTCCTAAAATGTAAAAACAACCGGTATCTATTCTATTTTAAAACGACATATCGGGATAGAGAGTGCTTAACCCTCTCGAGCTCCCACTCATATCGTCTTAAGGTGAACTTATTTCCTCAACCAATTCTTCCGTAATGTAATGTAAATTGCTATTAAGTCACCTCTGTAGTATGGGATTAGCCCTTGTAATAACGGCCTAGGGCCAAAGTAGGTTTTAAAAAATCAAAGTGTATCAGGAGTGCGGTTAGCCTCCTCTCAAATTGTTATTTTAGAGGTCATGTAATCAACCTTCTTTTCATGTAATAGACCTCAGTAGGTTGGGTATTTTACCCCTGTGAATACGTCCTTAGAGGACAGCTTGAAGGTAGAGTTTGGTGTGGCCTTTGAGAGGCTTAAATTTTAAGAGCGGATCGCTCTTTCGAAAATGGAGTGTCATATGCCTCGTGGAGGCTTTTCTGTGTAATTCGGAGCCAGGGGCTCCTAGGGATGAATGGGGTTTTCTGCCCCTCTGTTAAAACTTGTGTTTGTGGTAAAACTGAGCTGATCGCTGAAGTCAGGGCGTGAAGCCCAAAACCTGTAAATATTGTAACTCCCCTTGTTTTGCTACATTGTACCTGCCATGTCTGTTATTGCTTTGTTTTTGAAAAGAAAATATAACCCTGTTAAATTTTAAATTAATTTTACATGCACTATAATTTCGTAGCTTGAAACCCATTCACACCCGCACCTTCTTTTACGCATAACTACCGCTAAAACACGGTAACAATAAAAATTCTTGTATTTTTATAATTCACACATTTCATTACACTATTCACAAACATAAATTCTTTACCCCAACGTTACTATAAAATATAATAATTTTACTACAAACTCTTTTAGCGGTAACGAAGACTAATTTTTCTTTTTCACAAATTTTTGCTGTCTAGCAAAATTCGTGTGTGTTTTTCATTGCTCACCTTGAAATTCTCCAATCCTCCCCCAGGCTGAGAACCGGTGCTCTATAGGATTTACTTCTGGTGTGTTTTCAGTGTTACCATCAGGCCCTCATGACGTACTCCGCACAACAATGTCCAACATTTTAAATGGCTAGAATTTCACTGTCCCACAAATCTCTCTCTCCAATAAAACTGTCAGTCAGCACGCGTCTGTGTTCGGTTCTAACAAGAGACGCGTTGTTGCCCAGACTCTCAGTGCTACGAGTGAGGGGCACATAGAAATAATTCAAGAATTACAGAAATCAGTCTGATTTTCATGCGAGTTTACATCTCTAGTTTTATGGTTCGTTTACATTGGACGCACGCTTGCACGAGTAGCTGGTGATGCGAGCGTGCATGTATGTGGTATTCAACACGGTCGCGATTAGGCTTCCAAAATGGATTCGTCAGACGACGGGAGTTCTGTAACGGAAACTTTTTAGCTACGGATTCAGTTGTAATAAGAGAAAAATGAGTGAATGGATATTTTACTGAAAAACAAGAAGGTGGAGAAGACACAGGTATTTTTCCTGATCTCTTCAAACAACCGGAAAAGTTCTTTGGGTACCGGTATTTCCGAATGATGCCTTTGACTTTTTATTACATCCTGGAAAAAACGCTATTAATCTTCAGACAATCAAACTTTAGGATTAGTGTGTCTTCAGAAGTGACGCTCGTCGTAACATTGTGGTAAATTTAAAGTTTTACTAAAATGACCTACAACCTTCAAGTAAGCTCTTCTCTTAAGTCACTACATGAAGTAATTTTAACTTTCAGGTATATACCGTACTGCACGTGTATTAAAGCAGTATTATACAGTATATCTCCTTTGAGTAATTCAGTCTGACTGGTTTTAGTCTTCTCTAACTGGGCCGATCCTGTGCAGTACGTTTTGCGTTTGCATAGCTCCTGCATTCTGAGTTCACAAGAAATGTCATCATGAATGTCTTTCTTCGTCTTCCACGAGACCGTTTCCCTGGCGTTTTAGCTTCCAAAATTTCCACCAACACATTCCTATGTCTAAGTCTGTGCACCATCCAAGAAAGTTCTGTCTTCCTAGTCTGGCTCAACAGCTGTCTCTTTTCTTGGGCAATGTTCAATACCTCAGAGTTGGTCTTCTTCTCCACCCAACTTAACCGCTACAGCCGACGCCAACACCACGTCTCAGAGGTTTCTAGCCCCTTAATATCACTCTTGGTTATCGTATGCCAAATCAATACGTGATCAAATGTTCAAGTATTATAATGAATTTATTTACTAGAGTTTCCTAACACTGTTCGGTCGTAACTAACACTGTCATTTACTTTTCCCACGTGAATAAAGTATTCATAAAGCCAATAAATCTCCTTGTGGATCGCGACCACTTCAATTACTTTCTTTCTCCCTCATCTCTCTTAAAACTTTCAACGGAGGCTTCATAGTTACATGAATAGTGGCAGAGCTGGCATGATGATGCCTAAAGAAATGGTAGTGAAAGTGTTAAAATTAACTTCAAAGTGTGTGAAGTAAAAGCGCTGGCGCAGAGTGACACTGCTGAGATGAATGGGGAATATTTCCCACTATATGCCCACGGTGACAGTCGTCGGATTCATAATTCCGATAACTAATACTATTTTGATCGGTTTGCAGGACCAGCGTAAGACTGCAGTATTAATTAAAAACATCTTCGGTACTGGGCACAGTTGACTGATAATGAGTAACTAGCGTAATTAAGTTAAAAGAACCAGTAAGAAAATAAACTGAAGTACTGCAAACAAACTGTATAATAAATTATAACTTTCATACTAGAACTAGTAGCAAAAGCCAATGGTGAGTCATATTTAGCTATTTTTAAAGAACACATTCGGGCGACTTTTAGGTTGTAATCATCCGAAACAGTTGCACTAGGGTACAGTAAAGAAAATTGGCATCATCACACTGTTTTCTTGCTTGACAGTGCATTGCAGCATTCGAAATGAGGCAATTTAGAACACACACATGCATTTTCTTTCGATGGAACTCCTTGTAGTTACTGGGAGAGGACACTGCATCTCCTAATGCCTGACTTGACTGGAACCGCGAACTTGTCTTCTCGTAAGTAAATCACACACAAATTTTTCCATGTAAAATAGAACAAGTTGAAAGAAAATTGTGTGAAGGAGTGGTTCAGGGAACATGTTGCACAAGGACTAAATGGAAAGGCTGAAGGAAACACAGAAGAAGAATGGACAGTCATAAAGGATGAGGTTAGTAGGGCTGCTGAAGAGATGTTCGGAAGAAAGGAAATATCAACTAAGAATCAATGGATAACTCAAAATATACAAGACCTGATCTATGAACGACGAAAATACAAGAATGCAAAAAGTGAAGACGGCAGAAGGGTAGGAGATAGGGATCTGCGCTCAGATGGCCTTCACTTAAACCGCAGTGGTACGTATAAGTTAGGAAATTTGTTTGGAAGGGTAATAGGGAGGTACATTCAGGGAAACGGGGTTGTCTAGGGAGCGGTGATAAGGGTACAGAGATCTGGAAGTCAAGTAGGGATGACATAAACATGTTAGTGTTGAACTGTAGAAGTATTGTAAACAAAGAAATAGAATTAAGTAATTTAATAGATATATATTTACCAGATATTGTAGTAGGAGTTGAATTATGGCTGAGAAATGATATAATGGATGCAGAAATTTTCTCACGCAACTGGAGAGTGTATCGTAGAGATAGGATAGTAATTGTGGGAGGGGGAGTATTCATTCTGGTGAAAGAAGAATTTGTAAGCTACGAAAAAGATGAGAAACTTGAATTTCTAGGTGTAAGGCTCATTTCTAAAGATAATAGGTAACTTGATGTCTTTGGAGTGTACAGACCGCGAAAGGGTAGCGCTGACACGGATTCAGAATTATTTGATAAGATAATCAGCTATGTGGAAAACGACATGGAAAGGAATGTGATTATAGCGGGGGATCTGAATTTACCAAATGTCAATTGGGAAGGAAATGCGAACGACAGGAAGCATGACCAACAAATGACAAATAAGCTAATATGGGAAGGACCCTGGATGTGGTGCTGGTAAAACCAGATGAGCTATATAGAGAAACCGAAGTAATAGATGGCATTAGTGATCATGAAGCTGTTTTTGTCGTAGTTAAAAAATGTGTTATAAAGGACGGTCTTAAAAGTAGGACTATTAGGCAGTACCATATGGCCGATAAAGCAGGCATCAGGCAGTTTTTAAAAAGTAACTATGATCGGTGAAAAACTGTAAATAATAACGTAAACAGACTCTGGGATGGGTTTAAAGAAATTGAGGAATGTGAAAACAGGTTTGTACCTTTAAAGGTGGTAAGGAATGGTAAAGACCCACCTTATTGTAATAGAGAAATAAAGAGACTTAGAAGGAGGTGCAGATTGGAAAGAAATAGTTAGAAATGGCTGTGGAAATAAGGAGAAATTGAAGGAACTTACTAGGAAATTGAATCTAGCAAAGAAGGCAGCTAAGGATAACATGATGGCAAGCATAATTGGCAGTCATACATATTTTAGTGATAAATGGAAGGGTATGTATAGGTATTTTAAGACAGAAACTGGTTCCAAAAAGGACATTCCAGGAATAATTAATGAACAAGGGGAGTGTGTATGTGGGGATCTTCAAAGGGCAGAAGTATTAAGTCGGCAGTATATAAAGATTGTTTGTTACAAGGATATTGTCCAGATAGAGGAGGAGACTAATACTAAAGAAGTATTAAAATTTACTTATGACAACAATGACACAATAAGATACAAAAGTTGAAAACTAGAAAGGTGACTGGAATTGATAAGGTTTCTGGGGATATACTAAAGACAATGGGTTGGGATATAGTACCTTATCTGAAGTACTTATTTGATTATTGTTTGCTTGAAGGAGCTATACCAAATGAATGGCGAGTTGCTATAGTAGCCCGTGTGTGTAAAGGAAAGGGTGAAAAACATAAAGCTGAAAATTACAGGCCAGTAAGTTTGACATGTGTTGCATGTAAGCTTTGGGAAGGCATTCTTTCTGATTATGTTAGACATGTTTGCGAAATTAATAACTGGTTCGATAGAAGGCAGTTCAGTTTTAGGAAAGGTTATTCCACTGAAGTTCAACTTGTAGGATTCCAGCAAGATATAGCAGATATCGTGGATTCAGGCGGTCAAATGGACTGTATCGCGATTGACCTGTCTAAAGCATTTCATAGGGTGATCATGGGAGACTACTGGCAAAAATGAGTGCAATTGGACTAGACAAAAGAGTGACTGAATGGGTTGCTATATTTCTAGAAAATAGATCTCAGAGAATTAGAATAGGCGAAACTTTATCTGGCCCTGTAATAATTAAGAGGGGGGAATTCCTCAGGGCAGTATTATTGGACCTTTATGTTTTCTTATATGTATAAATGATATGAGTAAGGAAGTGGAATCGGAGGTAAGGCTTTTTGCAGATGATGTTATTCTGTATAGAGTAATAAATAAGTCACAAGATTGTGAGCAAATGCAACGTGACCTTGATAATGTTGTGAGATGGACAGCAGGCAATGGTATGTCGATAAACGGGGTTAAAAGTCAGTTTGTGAGTTTCACAAATAGGAAAAGTTCTGTTTTAATTACTGCGTTGATGGGGTGAACGTTCCTTTTGGGGATCATTGTAAGTATCAAGGTGTTAATATAAGGAAAGATCTTCATTGGGGTAATCACATAAATGGGATTGTAAATAAAGGGTACAGATCTCTGCACATGGTTATGAGGATGTTTAGGTGTTGTAGTAAGGATGTAAAGGAGAGGGCATATAAGTCTCTGGTAAGACCCCAACTAGAGTATGGTTCCAATGTATGGGACCCTTACCAGGATTACCTGATTCAAGAACTGGAAAAAAATCCAAAGAAAAACAGCTCGATTTGTTCTGGGTAATTTCCGACAAAAGAGTAGCGTTACAGAAATGTAGCAAAGTTTGGGCTGGGAAGAATTGAAAGAAGACGAGCTGCTCGACTAATTGGTATGTTCCGAGCTGTCAGCGGAGAGATGGCATGTAATGACATTAGTAGACGAATAAGTTTGAGTGGCGTCTATAAAAGTAGGAAAGATCACAATATGAAGGTAAAGTTGGAATTCAAGAGGACAAATTGGGCCAAATATTCATGTATAGGAAGGGGAGTTAGGGATTGGAATAACTTACCAAGGGGGATGTTCAACAAATTTCCAATTTCTTTGAAGTCATTTAAGAAAAGGCTAGGAAAACATCTGCCACCGGGGCGACTGCCCTAAATGCAGATCAGTTTTGATTGATTGAATACAGACGAATAAAGAATGAAGCGGATGGGAAGTGCAGGGCACCTAAGGAAGAATGGCTGAAGGAGAAGTTGAGAATGGTATGGTCCTAGGCACGGTAGATGCTGCATCCAGGAACATCAAGGGAACCGTTGGAGAGTGGAAATTTACGGGTACGAGTATTAAAAGCTCAGGGGGAAAACCACTTCTAGGGAAAGAAGACAAGGCAGAATGATGGCAGGACCATATCCAACAGTTGTATCAAGGTACGGACGTAGATGATATAGTTCTGGAACAAGAAGAGGCTGTTGATGCTGTTGAAATGGGTGACCCAATTTTGAGGTCAGAATTCGACAGAGCTTTGAGAGACTTAAATAGGAACAAAGCACCTGGAATTGATGACATTCCCTCTGAATTACTGACTGCCTTAGGAGAAACCAGCATGGCGAGGTTATTCCATTTAGTGTGCAAGATGTACGAGACAGAAGTAGTGCCATCCGATTTTTGGACAGAATATTGTTGTTATACCTATTCCCAAGAAAGCCGGTGCTGACAAGTGTGAAGACTACCACACCGTTAGTTTAGTATCTCACGTCTGCAAAATCGTAACACGTGTTATTTACAGAAGAATGGAATGGAAGCTGAAACTGAGTTGGAAGATCAATGTGGCTTCAGAAGAAATGTAGGAACACGTGAAGCAATCCTGACTTTACGTCTGATCTTAGAGGATCGAATTAAGAAGGGCAAGCCCACGTACATGGCGTTCATAGATCTAGGAAAGGCATTCGATAATGTTCATTGAACCAAGCTATTTGAGATTCTGAAGGTGATCGGGATCAGGTACCGAGCGAGAAGAATTTACTACAATCTATATAAAAAGCAGTCTGCAGTAATAAGAATCGAGGCCTTTAATAACGAAGCAGTAATCCAGAAAGGGGCGAGGCAAGGCTGCAGTTTGCTCCCCCCCCCCCTAATCCTTTTCAATGTTTATATTGAACAGGCAGTAAAGGAAATCAAAGAAGGAAATCACAATTCAAGGAGAGGAAATCAGAACCCTCAGATTTGCCGATGATGCTATTTTATCTGAGACAGAAGAAGATCTGGAGAAGTTGCTGAATGGTATGGGCGGAGCCTTGGATGGGGAGTACAGGATGAAAATAAATAAGTCCAAAACAAACGTAATGGAGTGCAGTCGTATTAAGTCACGTGATGCAGGAAATATTAGATTAGGAAAGGAAGTCTTAAGGAAATGGATGAATACTGTTGCTTGGGTAGTAAAAAATTAACGATGGCAGAAATAAGGAGGACACAAAACGCAGGCTAGCACAAGCAAGGAAGAGCTTTCTTAAGAAAAGAAATTTCCTCACTTCGAACATGAATATAGGAATTAGAAATATGTTTTTCAAGACTTTTGTCCGGAGCGTGGCATTGTATCGAAGTGAAACATGGACGACAACTAGCTCGCAAAGAAAGAGAATAAAAGCTTTTGAAACGTGGTGTTACAGAAGAATGCTGAAGGTGAGATGGATAGATCGAATTACGAATGAAGAGAAACTGAATCGAATTGGTGAGGGGAGATCGTTGTGGCTAAATTTTACGAGAAGAAGAGATAGAATGACAGGACACATCTTAGGACGCCCAGGACTTGTGCAGTCAGTTTTTGAAGGCAGTGTATGGGGTAAGAACGGTAGGGGTAGACCATAGTATGAATATGACAAGCAGATTAGAGCAGATGTAGGATGCAGCAGTTGTGTTGAAATTAAAAAGTTAGCACAGGATAGGTTGGCACGGAAAGCTGCATTAAATAGTCTATGTACTGATGACTGAAACAACACAAAATATGACCGCTCGCGCTCGGCCCACAACTTCAATTCACGATCTGGTGAATAAGTTTGAGTTCACACACATGTGTTAACACAAGGAAAATTAGACGAAATTTGCGCAAAACTTCAACGTTTGCCACGAAAATCACTACCGAAATTAGTTGGGGTCTCAGTGACGTCTGCACATACAGCAACAAACGCACACGTGTTCCAGCTGATTCCGCAGCACGTGTAGCTCTTTAGCAGCGAAAGGACGAGTATTTCTTATGCAGCTACAAGCGGTCGCCTTCTAGTGCACACAGGGCTAGGGTTTTGATGACAACAGACATTGCTACCTGATCATAATTCCCACATTGTAGAAATGCTCATTTATTGGGTCATATTCTAACATTATACATTATTTGGTCATTTTATGGAATTTGTTAGACTATTTTATAATTTCTGAGTCATTTTCTTACATGTTTGAGGATTTTGAAGCATTGTATATTATCGCAACTTTCAGCGAGGATGAATGCGGACACTTTAGAATCTTCACAATTTGGGGCTAAAGAAATCTTCTTCACCCCTTACTTCCCATCGCATCTCAAGCTAGAAGAATGTGCTGGCTGACAACCGTCGTACTTTTTCCCGGGAGAATCTGCAAATGCGGAATGAGGTAAGACTGTAGGTCACATTTTAAGTGCGCATTGTTCACGTATGCTCTAATACAATAATGCATTCGATTAACTTTCGACAATTTTCTTTTTTCCTTCAGGTGTCCCCAACAAAAAATAAATTCTTGAGAGAAAAACTGAATTCATAGTTTTAACGATGGGATGAAAGGTTAACCGGTATTTTTTGTGCATCTTCATCAAAGTAGGAAAATAGATTAGATACCCATCAAATTTATGTTAGCATAGAATGACGCAGTCAGTTTGCATTTGATTGTGCGTTAAAATTGTCAACAGTAAATTGATTGCAAAATTTCATTTAAAATGTACGTTATTTTTTTATAGTTTTCGGATCATTTTATTGGATTTTTGCCGCCATTATATATTTTTAAACATGTATAGGTCATCAAACTCCTGGTCCCCTATAACACGGCAGTTGCTCGATATCTCGCACACTTTCCTGTTTTATGTCTACCACAAGAACACAACTATTACTGCACATCAACAGTGTTTAAAATCCGAACATAGATAAAGAAGAGACACACTGCAGTTACCGTGGACGTAATAACGCTTTTTTTTGTTGACAATAAATAAGGAACCTCGTTCGAGGGTGTGTCTGCCAATCTCCGTACTGTTCCAACTGACGAAAAGCAGAATGATATTGACCTAAAGGTTGGCTGCCAATCTCTCCACTGCTTGCTAATCAGTTGAAGCCACTCGCCCCCGAGAAGCCAACCACCTGAACGCGCGTGGGCGGTGGTCCCGCTGCCTTGAACTTGCCTGGTCAATGGACACAACGGCATGACGTGACTTGTTTTGGAGAACCAGTTCTAGAAAAATAAAAGCCGAACAACCAACATACTTTAAATCGAAGTTCATATTTAAAATCCACTACAAGCTTGATAAACGATAGACATCTCTGTTGTTCTGAAGATTAGAGGACGCCGTTTTCATATCAGACAGTTACATTTTTCAAGTGAAACTGAAGCGCCTGTTCGCACGGTGTGAGTGGGAGCGGTAGACTGGCGACCACAGAGCTGCTTAATCACTTTCCTATTCGAGCTCCGTTTCTCACTCCGTGTATATTAGTACGCGAGCTCTCCGTGCCCTTCACGTGTAATTTGTCGATACCCCTTCTTCCTCGTCCGGTTAGTTAAGTGTTAAGACAGGATGACTGTCAAGCTGTTACTCCCAAATCACCACCACTATTAGTGTTAAGAGAGGATCACTGTCAAGCTGTTACGCCCTAATCACCACCACTATTAGTTTTTTTTGCTAGTTGTTTTACGTCGCACCGACACAGATGTCTTACGGCGACGATGGGACAGGAAAGGTCTAGGAGTAGCAAGGAAGCGGCCGTAGCCTTAATTAAGGTACAGCCCCATCATTTGCCTGGTGTGAAAATGGGAAACCACGGAAAACCATTTTCAGGGCTGCCGACAGTGGGGTTCGAACCTACTATCTCCCGAATACTGGCCGCACTTAAGCGACTGCAGCTATCGAGCTCGGTGCCACTATTAGTGTTAAGAGAGGATGACTGTCAACCTGTTACTCCCCAATCACTGCCACCATTAGTGTTAAGAGAATGGTTGTCAAGCTGTTACTCCCCAATTTACAGTTTAAGACTATGGAATTTTACATTAGCCGAAAGAAAGTTTTCATTTTAGAAAGCCTGTGGTTACATAGTTAGATTAGCACCTTCCCCTCGGATAAGTTTGCGGAGGTAGCTACGGAGATAGAAAACTAGTGGCCATTACCTGGCCTATTGTTCTGCCTGCCGAAGAATGAGGCGCCCCGCCTCCTGTCTTAACACACACACTCAGTAATTCGACGTTCAGTAAGACAAGGTAGCTTGAAAAAGCCGCAACTTATATATCCGAGGGGAGGTTTCTAGAAGGTTCTGGACTGAGTCCGGACACACCCTCTCATTTTTATTAGCCGAATAAAAAGCTACAAGAAGCCTGTGATAGGCTGAAAGATAAATACAAAAATTTCTAATTGGCCAGATTCAAAAGCTGGCGGGACGAGGAGGAAGTGTTGCAAACCTTGAAATATCAAAATAAATAATTTGATTTATCAATGAAAACCTATAAACACAAAACTTCTTGCACCACAATGCATGACCTCAGTTTTTTAAGGACATCTATGGCGAAAAGTTCAGACTACTTGCTGTACACCAAAACAAATAAATCCAGTCAGTTTAGGAAACTTTAAAATAAGACATTACTCTGTTATTTATGAGTGACAACTTCTGGTTAATGTCCCAACTTCATGCAGTAGCTGTTTCACGTTTTGTTTGATATAGTTCCTTAACGCGCTTCTTTTAAATGTGCGGGGTTGAGGTGTACCTGCCGGTACAATAATAATAATAATAATAATAATAATAATAATAATAATAATAATAATAATAATAATAATAATAAGCGATCAAATAAACTTACTGTATGCACATGGTGCCTAGAGGTGGCGGTGGCGAAGTTTGACCTGAAGAAGAGATCAGTACATCCCGGGAGAACATACTGCCTTGTTTTACATCCTGTCCCCGAGTCAGGCCGGGAATGAAAGCCGAGACCCTCTGAACCTAGGAGCCGGGCAGAGAGCCACACCTATGAGAAGAAACTGTAATGGCGATTTGGGATCTGTTTTGTTGTATCCTAATAAGTCTGGGCTCCACAATCATGAGAAAACTTCACATTCCATCAGCTGACCGGTTTTGAACCAAGGGCTAGTAGACATGCGTGCCTTGTTTATGGCCTTGTGTAGTACGGTCAAGGTACTGGCCAATGAGAGGCGCGGGCACTGAGCTGTAGCAACCAATGGAATGCCCGGGTAACGCCCTCCCATTTTAATAACAGAATAAAAAAAAAACACATACTCGATGAAAATAAACAAGGCCAGCGCGTGAAGGACCCCAGACTGTCCGACTATCAGCTGTAGAGGGCGATGACCTCACAGGGGTGGAGACCGGGGCAGTTTGCAGTCTCTTCACTCCCTGTCGGTATCTTTAATTCCACACAATGTACCATTCATAAATACTTCGTGGGCTTTAGAGACATTTCCTAGACTTTAACTAAACTGCTCGCATTCCTGTGATATCACGGTTTACTGTTCTCCCCGGGTTTCTTCCATTCAAGTTGGAGCTTCATTCTCAGTTCTAGCTGTCTGTACATTTTCTCTACAGTCTTTTAGTAGGCGTTGTTTTTCTATACCTTTATTGTATTGATTCTCCTTATTTTCTCGTCTTATATTCCCATCAGCCACTAAATTATGCCTCTCATTTCCCTTTTAGTTAACATTTCTGTCATTATTTTACAGAATTGTACAGTACTTATGTTCTCTTTACGTCGGATGGCCCGCAGCAGAGTCCGCTGGCGAAAATTCATCGAAGCCCTATACTCCTGAAGGAGCCACAGGAAATAAGTCAAGTATTTTCTCCTGTCCTGTACTTTCTATGGCTTTGACTCTTTGAACCGCCTTCTTACACCACCTCTTTTATCCCTTTCCCAATTTTACTCCATTTTTATGATGAAAGCAATTTTCACCATAAAATATAACATGGCCTCGGACACTTGCGACACTAAACGCCATACGATAAATAAATAAATAAATAAATAAATAAATAAATAAATAAATAAATGCTCATTAAAATGGTTATCCTATTCGCGTTTTATACTGAACTGATTACCAAGACAGGCGTGGAACATACAGGACGAGTTGGAATATCGCGTTTACTTAGGAGTCGGAATTTCCGGCTTGGCTGACATGGACCCATCTGAACGCCTCCCTCCATAGAAAATCTTATTATTTTCACTTTGTTTTGAAGGATAATTGCAGTCTGGTATAACAGTCTGTACTGAAAATATGGAGCTTGAAATAGAAAACGCAGGTTCGCAGGTTTAAGAAATGTTATTGAATGAGAGTAATTTTATTGTATAACCAGTAATCACAGGGGGCCGATGACCTTAGATGTTAGGCCTCTTTAAACAACAAACATCATCATCAGTAATCACAGGATAGCGGACATATTGCTGGAAACGTTATGCAGTATAACTCATCTCTGGATCGATGGAATCCGTTAGGAGTTTGTTTACTGAACGCAGTGGACGATAATGGGAATATCTCAGTCACACGCGTATTACAGGATGGGTACCATTAATCGTACCAAAAGGAGTTACTTCTCATGAAATGAGAGAACACGAGAATGGTATTGGATGCCGTACGAGCGATAAAAGGGAGGTGCGCACTACGCTGGTGGCAAGCTTGGTTTGTGAATTTGTATATGATGATGTTGGATTTAGAATGTTAAACTAGTAGTTTCCTTGTCGTATTTTCTTTCCATGGAAATGATTGTTGTAGTTTTGTTGTTGTTGTTGTTGTTGTTGTTGGGTAATTATGTTTTAACTTTACTATCACATTGCTGTAAGTGGCCATTGCCACCGGGATATTTCCCAATTGCGATGTATTTGCTAATAATAATAATAATAATAATAATAATAATAATAATACCGAGCTCGATAGCTGCAGTCGCTTAAGTGCGGCCAGTATCCAGTATTCGGGAGATAGTAGGTTCGAACCCCACTGTCGGCAGCCCTGAAAATGGTTTTCCGTGGTTTCCCATTTTCACACCAGGCAAATGCTGGTACTGTACCTTAATTAAGGCCACGGCCGCTTCCTTTCCACTCCTAGCCCTTTCCTGTCCCGTCGTCGCCGTAAGAGCTATCTGTGTCGGTGCGACGTAAAACAACTAGCAATAATAATAATAATAATAATAATAATAATAATAATAATAATAATGTAATTGTTGAGCGGAGAAAGAATATAATCGCGTGCTAAGATGTCAGATATCGAAATGGAGATACTACAAGAAATCGGGAGAAAATATAAACTGTTGTGTTGTTGTCTTATGGCTGGAGGTCGGTTGAAAATTCGCGTTACGGAAGTTACCGTCACAAAATGTGTGATGGAAGTGTAACCCTTGCAGCCGTGCAGGCTATGTTATACAGTACCGTTGATGGATGCCCATGACCGAGAGACGTATTTACATTAATTTTATTTTTGCAAAGGGAAAAGCGGTTTCTTTTTGTTTTGTCATTTTTTAAAATCTGTTCACGTTCGATGCCAATCGAAGACGTTCAAAATAAGATAGACTCGTTTGCAGCGCTAGTGTACGGGTTTCAAATTGAAACGTAGTTGTGTATGGTTTGTACTTGGTTGCTGCTAAAAGTAAAGAAAAGGCGAGAGGGTGAGTGGGCGCTGTGAATCGCACACAAGTGTGCGTCGCTTTCTCAAATTAAATGGTGCAGCTTCTGTCTGTCACGCGGTTCAAGGGGTCGTGCGGCAGAGAAGCCGTGCTCCATTGGCGAAAACATTCTGTCTTCGTTTAGTGAGCGTAAGTGATCAGTTGATGACGTCCTTAGGGGAAGAAACATGTCCTATAGATGTAATACATTATATATGTATTGAATAGGCGGACCGCTTAAATATAATATTTAAGTTTATTCTTAAATATTCGCTACTTGATTTTAAGTCAGTACGGGGTTTTAATAAAAATGAAGCTATTAATGCTTGTTGCTTGTAACGTTGTGCTTCGTAGCGGTGAAGGGGAATATTATCATGAAGGTTGTTGAATGTTGCGAGGAAGGAAAGACCCAGAAAATTGCTTCCAGCGCCTAAGAATAAGCCGTAGGCCATACAGAGTGGTGAAGTACTCGGACAAAGAACTTAAGTTAACCTACAAGAGTCTCCATTGCTTTGTTAGAGATTCGACAATGCATCTATGGAGCAGACGTACTGTTTCAGGCTCGCTCGTTATGGTCATTACTGTCATAAAAGCCGTATTGAAGTAGTGTTGTAAATGCCGAATTGTTTGTAGAGAACGGACCAGTTCGTCAGCACCTGCCTGTTGCGTCCGACGTTTACGAAAAGTCCATAGATTGACGACCACCAGGCGCCGAGCTACTGTCACTTCCTTGTTCTCGGTTCCTCGCTTACGATCTAAGTGGTTCTTTTCCAATCCCGACTGCCTGTGGAGTCTTTAATTTTCACATTTATGTAGTATTTATTTATATGGGGATTTTACACAAGTCTTCATTATGCCTGTTACACCTTTCAATAGTTACAGCCCTGCGCGGATATACAAAATATTATCCCCATCCGCACTTCCTTCATCCGCATCCGCGAATGTTTATCCGCGGATATTGTACGTATTCAACTACAGTATATTACACCCAAGGTATTGAAACGGATAGTTCTGTTAACATAATACACTGAAGAAAATGGAAATTGCAACACCCAGGAGTGGTGCTACATTGCTGCAATTGAACATGCAGGACGAGTGTTCGGTTGTTCTTCGATGATTATACTTTCAGGTCCCTCTGACCGCAAGTTTGGACAACAATCAATACAGGATGTGCCCATCACGAGCTGCAATACATTGATGAATTCGTCGAGGCATGGAGTCAATAAGGCCCTGGATCGCTTTCTGGGGAATTGTGGCCCATGCTTGCTGCACTGCACGGGTCAGTTGTTCCAGAGTTGTGGGTGGCTGAGAACGGTTGGCCGGTTGTTGACCCATCATGTCCCACACATGCTTAATAGGACTGAGGTCCGGAAATCTGGCGGGCCATTCTAAGGTTGTGATGTCGTGGAGAGCTTCCCTGGAGATGCGTGCAGTGTGAACCCGGGCATTGTCCTGCTGAAACATCCCATTAGCAATGTTCGCCATCATAGGGACAACCACTGGATTGAGTACCCTATCAACGTACTGTCGAGCAGTCATAGTGCCCTCAACAAGCACTAATTGTAATTTCACGTTAAAGTCAATAGCTCCCCAGACCATAATGCTTGGTGTTGGCCATGTGTGCCTCTCGACAATAAGATCTGGGTGGCCCCTCTCCCCGGTACGTCGGCGCACACGATTCCGGCAATCACTGCGGGCAAGACAGAAGCGCGATTCGTCACTAAAGACGACCCCATGCCATTCGTCGACCCACGTCGATCTTTCTCGACACCAGGCCAGCCTTACACGTCGCTGTTGTGGGGTCAGTGGAATACCTTCTGCAGGGACACGGGCTCGTAAGCCAGCTGCACGCAGGCGATTACCAACTGTTTGTTGTGTAACGTGGGGTGCCACCGCTGCTCGAATTTGCGCCGCTGTTGCATGGGATTCCATCCGGGCCATCCGAATGATACGGCGATCCTCTCTCACAGTTGTCTGCCGCGCTGGGCCTGTGCCAGGTCTACGAGTGTGGGTACCTTCATTTGACCTCTGCTGCCATACACGTTGTACCGTAGATGTCTGTCGGCCAACACGTGCAGCGACAGTCCTTAGCGATAATCCAGCCTCACACAGCCCAATTATCCGAGCCCTCTCAAACGGCGACAGTTGTTGATAGAGTTGTTTGACGGGGAACACTTCACTGCACAGACTGCAAGTCAACTACGCTGCACCAGAGTCCGTGTACTAGAGTTGATTCCTCCGCGACCAATCACGTGGGGAGACCTGTAGCAACAATCCAATGGGTCTGAAACTTTGATCGTTTACATATCTGCATGGTGTCGTTCCATATCTTGAAATTCAACACAAACGACCAATGCCTTCATGGTGTTGCAATTTCCATTTTCTTAAGTGTAAATTATGCCTGACACCTGGCACCAGGACCCCTACAGTCACAGGTTTATGAGGGATTTCTCCTAGCGACAACTACCGACGTATTGACCTTACATTCGCGGATTTCCGCATCCGTGCAGGGCTCTATACAATGGTCAGTCAGCAAGCAACTGTGAAGGACCTACGAGGCTTTCGCCTGTTGTCAGAAAATCATTAAAAGCCTTGGTTCTCTTACCCTCTGCGGCAGAGTCTCTTATTTTCTTCGGTATCCAACTTTTTTTTTTTTTTTTTTTTTCTATTTGCTTTACGTCGCACCGACTAAGTGTTGGCTACTGAATGCATGATTCGAAGCAGTGTATCGATTCATTCAAGTGTCCGAGTGAATCGATTCAAAGGAACGGCGAGCTCACGGCACACGATTCAGCTTACTCCCAGCGGACAGTGCTGAGTGGCGCACTCACTGGACTTTGACGGGGAGCCGAGCTTCCGCTGCAGCGAGACGGTGAATCATGGCACACAGAAAGAATCGTGAACGAGTGCGGCTCAGTGAGACACATGATACACACGGCTCCTTATCGGCTCACTGGACACGCGGAGAGCCGGAGCTTCCGCTGCAGCGAGACAGTGAATCATGGCACACCGAAAGAATCGTGAACGAGCCGGCTCAGTGAGATACAAGATACACACGGCTCCTTATAGGCTCACTGCAGCGAGACATACAGTGAGCCATGCTACACTGAAAGAATCGTATGCTATAATGGACTCTCGAGCTCAGCTCATTTGAAAATAATACCCATTTGCATTCACTGTCCTCTTCTTACAGGGAGGTTTAAATAATAGATGGATTTATTTGCAGTGTTAAAAGGGTAGTCACAACATAATTCTGAAGTAGCTAGTAAGTAGGTAGGCTATTAGGTTATACTATTTATTAGTTTAATGAATCTTAGTATTATAACTTAGTTGACTTTTGACAATTAAACTCGACTCTAGCCTGCCCTATGACTGTGAGTCATGCTCATGACCACTCAAAAGTACCTGTTTTATATTGGGAAGAACGGCTCAGTATTCTCTCAGTTCATATGTCACATCGTTGCACAAGACTTCAATCATATGTGGACAGACGCAATAACAGTATGTTGAATCAGAAAATCAGCGGGCTACTGTACATCTCGGGTAGCCTATACAAAACATGACGATTTAAAAAAATCCTCAGCTGATAGAAATATACATATTTTCAAAAATGAATGAGCGAGTTGTCGTGCGGTTAATATCGCGTGGCTATGCGCTTGCATTCGGGGGATGGTGGGTTCGAATCCCACCGTCGGCAGCCGTTAAGATGGTTTTCCGTTGTTCCCCATTTTCACACCAGGAAATGCTGCGACTGTACCTTAATTCAGGCCATGGCTGCCACCTTCCTAATCCTAACCTTTCCCACCGTGCGTCGCCGGAAACCTTCGATGTATTAGAGTAACTAGCATTTTTTCTAAGAAAGGAGTTCATAGTATGAAGACCAGATGGCAGCTACGAGCACTGAATGCTGTTGCTGCTGTCTTACCAGCACATACTACACAGATGCAGTAGGAGCGGTGACCAATGAGCCGTGAATCGGATCACTGTATCAATTCAATAACGTGAACGGAATCAAATGAATCGATTCAGTAAAATGAATCGAATGTCCCATCACTAGCACCGACACAGATAGGTTTATGGCGACGATGGGACAGGAAAGGCCTAGGAATGGGAAGGAAGCGGCCGTGGCCTTAATTAAGGTACAGCCCCAGCATTTGCCTGCTATGAAAATGGGAAACGACGGAAAACCATCTTCAGGGCTGCCGACAGTGGGGTTCGAACCCACTATCTCCCGGATGCGAGCTCACAGCTGAGCGCTCCTAACCGCACGGCCAACTCGCCCGGTACGGTACCCAACTAGGAATCGTTCTGGTTTGTTGTTTTTTCTCTCTTGATTCTATTTTCAAGTTAGCCTTCTGTTTAGGGTTAGCCTGTGCCATGCCTCGTCTCTTATTGATGTGGTGGAGCATTTTACTGGGCTCTGGAACTATGAATGGGAAAATGCTGTAGACCTTAAGTGGATTAGCGATTACTTAAACGTAGCAAACACGCACATACAGAAGGAAGAAGTAATGTGGGGGAGTGTCTTGTGAAGGTCATACGGACAGAGAGAGAAGTTAGGCTTGTTAGTCTCCTTATATGCAGTCTGATTGAGCACCGTACTAGTTAACAGCGGGCATGTTTCTTATTGCTAGAAGAGTAGCATTTCCAAGCAGTCACACATTTTACTTCGACTCATCACCTCATTACTGACTGCTAGTGGACGTCAAATCGCTTATTTGTTCCTCACTACCAAACTCTACTCACCTTCCTTCTCCAGTAGTTCATCAACACGGATGCAATAAATCAAATTTCATTTTCAAATTCCTGACACAAACTTAGGCACAATTTGCACATTTGTAAGTCGTACCTAACAAAAATTTACAAGTATATCTCTACCTTATTAACATTAACTAAAACAATATACGATATTTTCCCTTGAACACTTTGCAGGTGATTATAACCATAATGCTTATATTTAAGGGGAAGACAGAGTTTTTGCAAGTCTTCCCTGTAGCTTTTGGGCAATCGAAGAAGCGTGCTTAGTTGTATGTATGTATGTATGTATGTATGTTTGTTTGTTGGGTATTAAGCCCGAAGGCTGGTTTGATCATCATAGCTCTGGGAACAGCTATAATGCTAGCCTTAGGCATCACTGACGAGGAATATTAGGGAAATGAGGTGTGAGGTAGTTTCCCCGTTGCTTTCCCCACCGAGCTAGAAGTTGCTATTACATATCAGTTTGCCAAGCCCACTGAAATGCATGCATGAGCGATATTTTCACACCATTCATAACAGAGTCTAGCTGCATAAGGAACGGCATTACTAGCATCGCTCATACCTTGGTCACTTTCATATTGTCAAAGCCAAAAATGAGCAGATCAATGAAAGTAACAAATTTATTCTAGCCCGTACCAGAAGACATAGCGCACTGTAAACACTACATCTCGCCAGCGAAGGCATAGTGCTTAATTATGTACATATGTCAAATACAGCTGTAAGTTACAATATTATTTATTTACTTGAGTCAGAAGCATACAATAGAACTTTTTTTGTTACATTACAATTTAGTAACAATGATACATAAGGAATTTATACATATACAGTATATACTAAAATGGTATAAAATCGTCTTTACCCAGAAACGAGCAACTGGTTTTGCATTTTCTTGTGCCTTGAGCAAATCCTCCTCACTGCAAGAATCAGGGCAACGCGAGCACTGACACAGATGCTTCGTAGTCTGCACCTTTCCGGATTCACATAGTGGTGATACATCTAAATATCTCCATTTCACTAGGTTGTCCTTAGACTTTCCAACACCCGTTCTCAACCTTTTCAGTGATCTCCATTGTGATCCAGTCCAAGTTGTGTCCGGTTGGTAAGCATTTAGCTGGTTTTGTCCATGTTTGAAGATGACTTGTTCTGGCTGCCCACAATTTTTCTCTGGCTTTCTTTGGAGATGTTTTTAGTGGAGATATTGACTGTCGGAAGCTCCTCCGAGATTTCAATCTAGCCTTCGGCAGTGTGTGTCTGTGTAGTGGATGTAGCTCAATTTCTTCAACATTTTTCCTTTCGGCATTTGCGGCTACTTCCCGGCGTATATCAGGAGGAGCAATTCCTGCCATACAGTACAGTTTGTCAACTGGAGTTGGCTTCAGACATCCAGTAATTAGTATCGCAGTTTCATTAAGGGCCACATCTACTTGCTTTGCATGAGCGGATTTATACCACACTGGGCAGGCATATTCACCGGTGGAGAAGCAAAGTGCCATGGCATAAGTACGGTAGTCCAGTTACTACTAAGAAGTTTCCGAATGATGACGCTACGGCTTGACACATTGTGTTTGAGTTTTCCATAATGCCGTCGGTAGGTGAGTGACCTGTCTAAGGTAATTCCAAGGTATTTGGGTGTATAAAACAATGCTCCTGTTCAGCGCCTTCCCAAGTTACTTTCAGTTTTCTTCCTGCCTGTCTGTGGAAAGCACTGACCTGAGTCTTTTGTGAGTTTGGCTTCAGTCTGTTGTAGTAGTCAGAAAATCTTCCTAGAGCTCCTGCAAGCATCTGTTCTGCTTCTTCAAAATCACTTGTCTGTACCGTCAAAGCAAGGTTGTCGTTGGTTGCATGAGGTATAGTTTGTTTATATTTGTGTCCGTTTGAAATATGAGTACAGTATTTGTCCTATTTTAGATTAATTCTTGTAACTTTTGTACATAAGATATTCATTGCGGATCTGTGTAATTCGGCGCTACGCTGTTTCTGATTCTGAGTTAATTAATGAATTAATTAATTTCAGTTTTTTCGATGATGGGCAAAGTATACCACGATCTTACCGAGGACTGTAAAGGAGGCTCCTGATCATTTGTAAAGATCCTTGGAGCGCCATAGTCGCTACATCAGAATATATTCTTGGAAAATGTGTACACTTTAGAAGCAGGGAGAGCTTTTGAAACGCGGTCCCACACCTAAAAATAACGTCCAGTATTTCCACAAAATTTTCCTTCAGACCGGCGTGTTGGCTAAGTGGTCAGAGGGTCTGAGGTTCGATTCCTGGCAGGGTCGAAGCTTGTATACAGTTGGCTTTTACGTCGCACCGACACAGGCAGATCTTATGGCGACAATGGGACACGGAAGGTCTAGGAGTCAGAAGGAAGTTACAGCCCCACCATTTGCCTGGTGTGAAAATGGGAAACCGCGGAAAACCATCAGGGCTGCCGACAGTGGGGCTCGAACCCACTATCTCCCGAATGCAAGTTCACAGCTGCGCGCCCCTAACCGCACGGCCAACTCGCCCGGTGATCGAGGAATATAACGGGTTCATTCCTCTAGCTCGATGATGCTAGGTTCCGGTAGATAACACTTATCTGGACGCTCAAGAAGGCAGTGACTGATATTCGCGAGTAATTCTCTTGCTCAAGTTTTGCTATATAATAGAGGTTCGTAATCGTTACATTAGTGTATGAGTTATCAGAAGTAAATATTTGGATCACCTACTACATTCTTGTAAGTAGGATCCCTGATATTATATCCGTGGTCTTTGTGAGAAGTGAAAAACTATACAAATAACCTAAAACCCTTTGTTGACCCACTCAAATGCCCATCTCGGTTGAAAGAGGTCGGCATATATCAAATTCAATGAATGAAGAAATCACTGATATTTTAACTCAACAGATACGAGTAAGCCAACGAATAATAACACCATAAATTACTCTCCATCCTAACAGTTCATCAGGTAATCAAATGACAACTGTCACAACTAGTAACGAACGTAATTCAAGGTTAAGCTATTCTGCTGCAATACAGTCGTACCCCTCCAAAGAACAAGCTATTGTAATCGAATCTCATAATGGGATCAGTCTCAAGGATTATGTGCTAGCTATAGGGGAACTTACAAACCCTAACAACATTCGGTTTGTTTCACGTATATCGAACGGAAGGATATGCATCTTTCTTTCTAGTAAGAAAACTATTGAAGATCTGATATTAAACTCCAGGATTTTAATAAACAATGTATTACTGGAAATACGACCCCTTCTAACCAAAAGGAAGCGTATTATATTATCAAACGTCTGTCCTGTGATCCCAAACTGTTATAGAAGAGGAATTGTTAAAACTCGGTGTGAAAATCATATCTAGGAATACCTCTGTTAGAGCAGGCTTGTCAATTCCAGCATTCTCCCACATTTTAAGCTTCCGAAGACAAATGTACATTCAAAATGAAGACTTTGATAAACTCCCCGAATCCCTCCATATTGAAGTTAGTACCAACTACTGGATTTACCAATCATCCGACTCACCCACCTGTTTTCTTTGCCATACCGAAGGACATCTGGCCAAAGATTGTCCTAATAGCGTTACACTTCCAAAAGATGAATCCTCCTCCAATCATTTTCCTCAACTCGAAAAGAATTCACAAAAGTCAGAGATCGAAAACGCCAAAACTGTCATCGGTATTTCTAGCTCCCTCCCAAAAGAGGCCTATTCAAAGAGCCACTTCACTGACCAACCCTGAGTTAGCACATAGCCAAGTCTGTAATTTTCCTCCTTTCTCTGGAATTCAAATTGAGAGAAATATTGCTGCACCTGTAAAAACACACTCCACCCCTACAATAGTGAATTTTTCTGGATGTAAAAGGCCAATTTCACTAGCTAGTAGTGGAACAACTAATCCAAATACTCCTGATAGCAACAAATCCATACGGGTCTCTCCTGAAGAAATCGAAAACCTAAAGATCAATCACACTTCCAAGAAACCCAAGAAAGACCCGCAAAAATCCATAAGTGATATGCTCCTGCCAGTAAAGCAAGTTCTGGAAGCCGACCCATGACCATTCCCCCTCAGCTACCTACAGCTCCAATCCTTTGAAAATACAGTGGGCGCCAAGGACGTATCAGCAATTGGTTCCAGCTACACACAAGACATAGAGGGTCTTGCTAAAGCCCTACAAAATCTCTATCCTTACTATACCGACAAAAGCATAAAAAACAAAAGCACTCGAATAGTAAAAAAACTACTGAAATCCGCCAGTCAAAGTGAAGATCCAACGCATATCAATGTAACGCCAGACTGTTCCAGTGACGACAATTCTTCCCCAGTATAATAATGGAGATAAATCTCGTTCTTCTTTTAAGCATTATTATGACATCACTCCAATGGTATCTTAATAGTTATCGATCACAGTTAGAGTATCTACAACTCCTAATAAATAAACACCAGCCATCTGTTATCTGTCTCCAGCAAACAAACTTTCAGAACGACTTTGCTGCCAATCTAAGACTCTACAGTGTCTACCACAAAAATAGAACTAATGTGAACCATGCGAGTGGAGGAGTAGCTACTTATATCAAAAACAATATCTATGGCGAAGAAATTACTGTAAACACTAATTTGGAAGCTGTAGTAATTTCAGTCTATCTACCACCTTCTCTGTGCATCTGCAATGTTTATATTCCAAACAGTTATTTGTTTCAAGGTGACGATCTACAAAACCTTATCCACCAACTACCTAAACCATTCATCTTAGTGACTGACTTCATCAGCCACAACACGTTACGGGGTAGTCACAGTTCTGATGTAAGAGGAAAAGAGATAGAAAAGATACTTGATGAATTTTATTTAATTCTAATGAACTCTACTGCTCCGACTCGCTTTGACATAGCATACGGCACCTGTAGTAGCATAGACGTAACCATCTGCACGCCGGACATAGAGACCCTTTTCAACTGGTCTGTTTATTCAATACTCCAAGGAAATAGCTACCACTTCCCGATACTAATCAATAATGAAAATTCTTTCGTCAACTCTAAATGGAACTTAAATAAAGCAGTTTGGACGAAATTTAGGCAGACAGTCAATCACTTAAATGACAACCCTTCCAAATGATTTCCCTTCTAAGCACATAAATACCATAGTTCAAGATTTCACAGATTTCTCTTTAAATCTGCGGACATGAGTGTTCCTAAAGTAATCTCAGATTCGTTCAAGAAAACAGTACCTTGGTGGAACGGCACTTGTAAGGAGGCTATTAAGAATAAGAATCACGCTTTCTACTTCTACAAAAGAAAACCCACACCTGAAAATAAAGCCCAATTTCAGAAATGTAGAGCAATCGCTCGAAAAGAAATAACTCAGCAAAAAATTTATGGCTATCATTTGTCTCCTCGCTAAGTTCCCAAATCCCACAAAATGAAATGTGGAATAAACTTCCAAGAATAAATGGCAGATATAATAATTTCTACATTACTTCCCTCAGAAACTCGATTGATAAACAAGCCTCAAAACATCGTTGATAAATTAGCTGATACATTTGCCGAGATCTCTGGTGACAATTATGATCCCGAAATTCGGCAGATAGTGGGTTCGAACCCCCCTGTTGGCAGCCCTGGTTTTCCGTGGTTTCCCATTTTCACACCAGGCAAATGCTGGGGCTGTACCTTAAGGGCACAGCCACTTCCTTCCCACTCCCAGCCCCTTCCTGTCCCATCGTCGCCATAAGACCTGTCTGTGTCGGTGCGACGTAAAGTAAATTGTAAATAAATAAAAAAACTCCATCTAGTGAAACCATTGATCTAAGAAAAGCCATCTCTGACCCCAACTATAATCTAAACGATGATTTTCAACTACAGGAAATAATTATTGAACTTGACAAATGTGGCAAATATAGTCCTGGCCCAGATACGGCCCCTTATGAATTTCTAAAACAGCTTCCACTAAATGCAATAAATTATCTTCCGTACATTTTCAACCACATATGGAGTTCTAAGACTTTTCCTGATCAGTGGCGCAAGCCAGGGAAATACAACTTAGTTGCAGAAAATTATAGTACTAATGCAATGTGTAAACTTACGGAGAAAATAGGCAATAAAAGATTACGTTGATATCTCGAGCACATACATTTCTTAAGTCAAAGGAAGTAGTAATGAATAATGGAGTCCACAAGGATCAGTTATCAGTGTAACACTGTTTCTCCTAGCAATTAATGGTATAGTCTCCAACATCCATTCACCAGTTAAGTGTTGCCTTTTTGCTGACTATTTGGTAATCTTCTGTCCAGGGATAAACATTACGACTCAACTCCTATTACAAGAATCAATTGTAAATATTCAAAACTGGATTAAAACCACACTGAATTATATATAGACCATAAAATTTGAATCAGTTAAAACTATTAAAATTCTAGGACTTCTATTTGATAACAAGCTCACCTGGACCCCGTACTTTAAAAATCTTAAAGGCGAGTGTCAAAGTAGAATGAAGATCATGAAAATTTTCTCATTAAAACACTGGGGAGCAGACTACCAAGTCCTAATGAACACATACAGAACCACAATCAGAGCCAAACTGGATTATGGCAGTATAGTATATTGTTGTGCCAGACCATCTACTCTCAGGATCCTTGATACCACCTAACCCTCAGCTCTTTGAATTGCCCTGGGAGCTCATCGTACAAGCCCCATAGCTAGTATAGAAATTGAAGCCAACGAACCACCACTTGAAATCAGACGTAAACAGCTGAGTTTGACATACGCACTCAAGATAGCTGGCACAAGTAACCACTACTTAAAATATCTCCTATTTTCAAAGATACATAAAGGATAACTGGATCTCAACCCTAACATCAGAATATACAATCTTCTCAAAGAAGTAAACCTCAGCCTTCCGCTCATTTTACTGCCGCACAACTCCCTAGATACCTCTCCGCAGAAGGCTCATTTGCGTCCAATCAACTGGAAATTGAACAATAATCTTAAAGCTCAAACTAATACAGTGAAATCCCAACAGTTATTTCATGAAATTTGCAATGGATACTCATCATATAGCGCAATTTATACTGATGGATCAAAATTCAATTACAGAAATAGTTGTGCGGTGAAATATATAGTATGCTATACAGATTACCAGTTCTTTTCACAGTTTCTACAAGTGAACTGTATGCTCTTAAACAGGCCATGATTCATATTTCAAAAGCAAGCTACAATAACTCATTCATAATATTCTCCAATTCCAAAAGTGCATTAACATCAATACCAAATCAATCAACTACACACCTCCTTGTTAAAGAAATTCAAATTCTGTACCGCAAGATCATGATTGTAGGGGGGGGGGGAAATGTTATTTTTATGTTGATACCATCTCCCAGAGGAACACCAGGCAACGAATCAGCTGAACAATCAGCAAAAGAGGCTACTAGTCTTCCTATCAACGACCCTCAAATTGCCACTCCACATTCTGATATCATCTCTTATATCAAAATCAAACTATTCGAGCAATGGAAAATGAACTGGCTTAAAACTTCCACTAGCAACCTCCAAAAATTTAAAATAGTATCTACGCGAATATATCCTCTCCAAAACCTCACGAGACATGAATGTCTTAATCTCCCGACTAACGATAGGACACACCAAGATCACCCATAACTATCTTCTAGAAAAGAAACAACCTGACACCTGCAGTAAATTTAAACTGTTCTCTCACTGTCAAGCATATCGTCTCAGATTGTCAACTGTATCACCATTGGCGCGAACACCACAAAACACGTAAGAAATTGGAAGTGACACTGGCATCTCCAGCACTGAATAAAGTCATCAACTTCTTCAAGGACACTGGCTTGCACTCCAAAATCTAATTACATTATACTTATATTTTCCTTACATTTTCCGTATAATTTCAAGATTATTATTACTATTACTCAGTTATCATATGTAGGAGTCGCGATAAGACCTTGAGGTTAAAGCGACTATAAACGACCCTAATAAAATAAAACACGTAACTGCTATTAAATGCTACAAAAATTAACGGTGATGAGGATTGTAGTTAGAAAAGTAACTACTACTACTACTACTCGTAGGGAAGAGTTTTCGAAGGTATGACTGTGATAACGCGGCGTAAAGTAGCTGGTTAAAGGCCGATCTACGCGTTGGGGCCCGTTAAGTTATCCCCAGAAAAGTGTTAAAGAAAGTTGACCTTGAATTGCACAAACTCTTCATTAAGGACCGACTGCAATTATTGAAGATAAAGCCACATTATGAAATTTGGTAAATTCATTAAACATGGTAGGAATATCCATATATCTTAATTAAACAGTGTAATTAAGGATGCGGCACTTGTAACGGGCATCTTGCACGCGAACTTCTCGAACCGTGAACAAACCAGTCACACACCCGCACCTTCAACGATGGTTATCATTAATAATAATAATAATAATAATAATAATAATAATAATAATAATAATAATAACAACAACAACAACAATTTATTTCCTTCTTTAGTTGGACGATCAACGTGCCATATGTGAACATCTCGCCGCTTTGGGCCAGCTTAAGTTGTTTGATCTCGCCGTACTCAGTGTGAATGTCTGTGTATTGTTCATGTGCGACTTTTAGCCTTTTCTCTCATTGTTGTCTGTGTCCTCTTTGCTATCATAGACACACTCTCGGTTTAAGTTTTCTGTGTTTATTCGTTTTGCGATACATTGTTTCCATTTTCTTGGCATCTAATTTCGTTAGCTTTTGTTTCAATTCGTTTTCTTGAATTGTTTGAACTGTCGGACTTGTTTGATTTTGCCGTATTTTAATAATGCACATACGTTGCTAAAAGTTCGTAATCTCGTAAACGTAACGAAGTTGAGCAACAAAAAGGATCGAAACTGTTCAAGACACTATTGTGGCGTGTTTCGCTGTGTACATCACGCCTGCTATAAAATTGCATGCAACTTAGAACTTACACTGGATTCTAGGGACGTTGCATGACTGTTTACCCGGAGAATTTGCAAGCAATTTAAGGAAGTTGCGCCAGTTGTACTGAATATTGGCAGTTTCAGTTAGTTGTAACTTCGCCACTTGAAAGAAGCCTTACACATAAATAAAATAAAATAAAATAAAATAAAATAAAATAAAATAAAATAACATGCTTTGACATTTTTTAACAGAGTTAAAATATAATTTGTTTCGTATTTAGTCATTTTCTTCAATGTTTTGCCCAAAGGGTGGTGGCCATGTTGCTTTGGTTTGAGCCATACCTGCTGTACCTGATCTACAAAAGCAATGTTAAATACTTATAAAAAGTGACTTTCTAGACTAGCGCCTTCCGGAAATATATATGTATATTAGACTAGCTGTCGTACCAGTCGTTAACGGGTTACTAACGCAGCAAAGTGGCAGAATACCAGCGTTGTAGTAGGCTATCACATTGAATTTTCTTCCAGCTCGGTGATATTGGAGCAACCTTCTCATTTTGGTAGTCCTCTTCCTGATGACCGAGCAGTTTATTTAAACAGTCACCATCATTATTAGAGACAATGATCGTCTTTGTTGGACTTACATTCGCGAATATCTCCGTTACTATTAGTGTATGAGACATACAAGATTATAAGGTAGATCTTCCATAAAACGCACTGTTTAGATACAATTAATATTTCTATAAATATCTGGAAGGTTGTGGCGATGTTGGTAGTTGAGAGGTAAATTGAGAACATAAACGCGATTCGCAGCAAGAGAGAAAGTATGAATATGTTATCTGTCGGAACTGAGTGGCAGCAGAAGAGACTAAGCAGAGACTGTGTGATATTAGGGCATCCAGTGTTGAGTAGGTTCTCCTCCCTCTTCCTTTCTTCTTCAATCGATCGATCCATGACGTCTTTTTTTTTTTTCCTGCTCATTTTGATAGCTATCTTCGCACTTTTCCTTGTCGATATGAGGTGGTGATGACTTCGCTGTTTTTCAGCTGAAGACATCATCTTCTGCCTTGCATTTGGCCACTTACATGGGGTCTGCCTTCTTGCAACATTTCCTGCACTTCGCTCCATTCATAGCGTCATGTCCATACCATACCATACCATACCATCGAAGGCGTCATTCACAAATTTTTTCTGTGATTGGGGCAACCTTGAATTTCTTCCGCACAGCATCGTTCCTGATATGGTGCAGTAGAGTCGCAGCATCTTCATTTCCACTGCATGAAGTGCCTGTTGTAGGCCAGCAACCGGTGTGATCACTGTGCGCTAGACTTTAGTTCTTATCCACAAGACTCCAGGCACTTGGCGCCATTTCTCTCTTGTCTTGATATAGGGAATCGTGCTGTAGTCCAGTCTGCTTCAGCCAGCGACTCAACGCGGAGTGGGCCCTCAGTTGGAGGAATTGCCACGGAAAGCCACCACGCAACGCCCTTGACAAGATGGGCAACTCGTCGGTTGAGGTGTTAACATGCAAGTTTCGCCTTAAGACAATCACAGCATGAAACACCACCATAGTAGTAGAAGGGCAAAGTATGTTCTAAAACAAATGGGTGCTGAGTCAGCATTTTCCCACGAGGTCATTGACCCTTAGTAGTGTACCTATGGGGGTTCGTACCCGGGTTCAATGACCTCTCGGTGAGGTTAAGACGCGAAATAACGTCATAACTTGCGTACGAGAGCAAGCCTAACCTCACAAACTCCATTGGAGGGGCCTATTTGCTCAGGGAATGATCTGGGTTCTTTTGACCGCTAGTTGAGGTTATGACGTCATACCCTTACGTACGAGGGCAATGCTGACCTCACTGGCCACTTTCAAGTAGTCGAATCGGACGGGCCCACATTGGAGGAGCCGAGTCGGAAAGGTCACGGACCTCTTTGGGGGAGCCGAATCGTTCGGGCGCCCATGGAGGAGCCACAAATCGGTCAGGTGACCTGCAGTTGAGGTTAAGTCGTCGTTATGACGTGTTACTTAACCTTGCGCATGAATGCTAACCTAACATCACACACAGGCTCTTTATCGGGTCCCCTTCGAGGCGTCCAGTTGGTTAGGTGACTGGTAGTTGAGGTTATGACGCCATGATGACGTGTTAACTTAACCTCGCTACGAGGAACGCAAACCTAACTTCAGACAGGCAATTTACGGGTTCCCCTTGGAGAAGCCGAACTAGAGAGGTGACTTGTAGGTGAGGTTAACATGTGTGTTAACCTAACCTTGGCCACAAACGGTAATCTAACCTACACAGGCTTTTTGTCGCCTCCCCTTGGAGGAGTGACGGAGCTTTGACGCAATAAATTCGGGTGATTTAAAAATGCATGCTTATCTTTACATAACAGCACGCGCAGGTCTTCTGACAACTGTGACGTCACAGCGTGGGTGATTTGAAATGCACACTGCTGGCTCAGGGTGCATGACATAACCTAACGAGTGTCCATTCCTTGTCCCGTTTCTCTACGGTGTCTGGTTTGTGGTGAGATCAATCTGTCAAGATGGATTTTTATAACCTGATGCTCTTCCTGACGTCAACCTCGTCAGGGAAGGTAATAAGATGAAATGAATGACATGATATATGATAGTAGGAAGGGAGAGGGGTGGAACCCGGTAGTGGCACATAGCCTTCCCCTGTCGAATAACATCGGGAGGTCTGCTCAAGGCTTTACGTTTCCATCCGACGGACAAATCATCATCAACGTTATATACCCTCACTCCATATGAGCACTGCGGGCAGGATATGAATTTAATGGAGGCTTTTTGGCGCACAATCTAGAAATTAGAAATTGTATACCACCACCTACGTTACCCTGCCTGGCTGAGTGGCTCAGACGGTTGAGACGCTGGCATTCCGTCGCAAACTTTGCAGGTTCGATCCTGGCTCAGCTGTGTGTGGAGGGTAGACATATCAGCGCACTCTTGTGGCGTCTTCGTGAGTTACTGTAAACAAGTATCCCGTTAGAGACATAATAGTGCGCTCTTACGACAACTTTCGTGAGTTACTGTAATCAAAAGATTATCAGATCCCGTTCGAGACACAACAGTGCACTCTCGCCGCGACTTCGGGAGTTACTGTAAACAATAGTAGTATAATAGGACAGTTCGGCGGCCTCCTCCTCCTCCCGCGGCGCGGGAAATTTGAATTCTGGCGGGAAATTTGAATTTTGGCGGGAGATTTGAATTTTGGCGAGAGATTTGAATTTGTAAACAAAGCCACGTGCTTTTTGACAGCTGTTATCGACAACAACGCATCGCTAACCTCACTGCTGCCATCTTGACGGGCGTAAACCTCAGTGGTACCAACTTAACCTAACTAGCGTGAGGTAAACAAAGCCACGTGTTTTTCGACAGCCACGTGCTTTTTGACAGACAACAACGCATCGCTAACCTCAGTACTGCCATCTTGACGGGCCTAAACCTTACTGGTACCAACTTAACCTAACTAGCGCGTGGTAAACAAAGCCACGTGCTTTTTGACAGCCACGTGCTTTTTTGACAGCTGTCATCCGCCATCTTTAAACTACAGAGCACTGTGCTGCCCTCTTTAGATGTAAAATTCGTCACCTGTCATCGGCAGTGCTGCCATCTTGGCGAGCCTAAACCTTAGTGCTACCAACTTAACCTCAAGATACCTCTGAAATGTGGTGGTGGCAAATTCCACGTGCTCTTGTTTGGAAACAAAGCCATGTGCTTTTTCGACAGCTGTCATCCGCCATCTGAAATCAACAGAGCACCGTGCTGCGGGCGATTTCGTCAGCTGTCATCCGCCATCTTTAATCCATAGAACACCGTGCTGCCCTCTTTATGGCTACTACCTTAAGCACGTAGTAGCGGGCAATTTGGAAAGTTCTGTTAGCTATCATCCGCCATCTTTAATCAAGAGAGCACCGTGCAGCCATCTTTAGCTAGATACCTTTGAAATGTGGTGGCGGCAAATTGAAAAATTCCGCGTGCTCTTGTTTGGAAACAAACTCACGCGCTTTTTTGACAGCCGTCATCCGCCATCTTTAATCAACAGAGCACAGTGCTGCCCTCTTTAGCTACTTACCTTTGAAATGTGGTGGCGGCAAATTCCACGTGCTCTTGTTTGGAAACAAAGCTATGTGCTTTTTTGACAGCTGACATCCGCCATCTTTAATCTATAGAGCACAGTGCTGCCATCTTTATCGTAGTAGATGGAAAATTCGTCACCTGTCATCGGCAGTGCTGCCATCTTAACGGGCCTAAACCTTAGTGCTACCAACTTAACCTTACTAGCGCGAGATTTGAATCGGTAAACAAATCCACGTGCTTTTTGACAGCTGTCATCCACCATCTTTAATCCATAGAGCACAGTGGAGCCCTCTTTAGCTACTTACCTTTGAAATGTGGTGGCGATAATTTGAAAAATGCTTATGATAGCGGCCATCTTTAATCCAGAGAGCACCGTGCTGCCCTCTTTAGCTAGATACCTGTGGTGGCAGACAATTCTACGTGACAGCAGCCATCTTTGAGCACAATGCTGCCCTCTTTGTGGTGGCGGCAAATTCCACGTTCTTTACAAACTCACGTGCTTTTTTCTGACAGCTGTCATCCGCCATCTTGCATCACAAACATCAGTGCTGCGCTCTTTAGCTAGTTACCTTTGAAATGTGGTGGCGGCAAATTCCACGTGCTCTTGTTTGGAAACAAAGCCACGTGCTTTTTGACAGCTGTCACCCACCATCTTTAATCAATAGAGAACTGTGCTGCTATCATGCGGGCAATTTCGTCAGCTGTCATCCGCCATCTTTAATCTACAGAGCACCGTGCTGCCCTCTATGTAGTAGCGGGCAATTTGAAAAGTTCTGTTAGCTGTCATCCGCCATTTTTAATCAAGAGTGCAGCGTGCTGCCATCTTTAGCTGAACTGTGGTGGCGGCAAATTCCACGTGCTCTTGTTTAGTAAACAAACTCACGCGTTTTTTTGTCAGCTGTCATTCGCCATCTTTAATCTATAGAGCTCAGTGCTACACTCTTTAGTTGAAATATGGTGGCGGATAATTAAAAAAGAAAAATTCTATATCAGCCATCTCTCGACGCTAATTGCACAACATGGTGGCTATACATGACTCCTTAAAGGTGCTTATGCAAGATGGCCGCTATACATAGGTTCTTATGAGATGCCCTTGGGATGCTTGCGCAAGATGGCGGTTATACAAGGCTCCATATGAGACGCCCTAGAGATGCTTGCGCAAGATGGCGGTTGCTCTTATGAGGCGGCTTAAGGGTCCTTGCACAAGATGGCTAGAGATGCCCTGAGGATGCTTGCGCAAGATGGCGGACGCAAGATGGCGGCTATACACGACTCCTTATGAGACACCATAAAGGTGCTTGCGCAAGATGGCTGCTGCTCTTATGAAGAAAGCTAGCTTAGAGGCTAACGTGTCGTGCTAGTTCGATTGATGAAATTGGGGCTTAAATGCATAATGTTAAATATCCCGAAAACGGTGCATCGTAGAGAAAAACGGACAAAATTTTTCTACCTCGGTTCGCAGTATGGGGAACATGATATCATAAGAAAAACATAGTCTAATGATGAGATCAACGGTTCGGTTCTAACTTAGGCCCTTTGGCATTAGCTCTGTTTCAGCTTGTAATGAAGCAAGTCTTCGTAATATGATCAGGTCTAGCTATGGTAGAGAGTATAACGTACCGTGCATGTTCGATTCATTAAATTTGGGGCTTAAATGCAAAATGTTAAATATCTCGAAAACGGACAAAATTTTTCAACCTGATACCTAGGTTTGCAGTATCAGGAACATGATAGCATAAGAAAAACATAGTCTAATGATGAGATCGACGGTTCGATTCCTACTTAGGCCCTTTGGCATTGGCAGCTATCTATTTCTACAAGATGGTGGCTATACATAGATTCTTATGAGACAGCTTAAGAGCGCTTGCACAAGATGGCTGCTGCTCTTATGAGACGCCCTAGGGGTGTTTGCGGGAGGTAGCAGCGACAAGACGATGACTATACACAGCTGCTTATGATACGGCCTAGAGGTGCTTACACAAGATGGTGGCTGCTCTGATGAAGAAAGCTAGCTTTGCATCGTGCAGGTATTTTTTACAGCACTAAACCTCATACCTTTGAAATGTGGTGGCGGGTAATTTGAAAAATTCGACGTGCTTTTTCTTCACAGCGGCTATCTTAAGACAATAGCGGCTATACATAAGCTGTTAAGGCCTCCTCTTATGTCAAGGCATAGCTCTATCGAACAAGTTTAAACCTGCATCGGAATAGCTAGAGTAAGCACGTGCTGCAGTGATGACGTCATTAAGCATGTTTAGACTGGCAAATCACTAAAGAAACATAACAAGGCTGGAATCGAACACCGCACTCTATGCCGTTAACTTTATCATGTGATCGGAACATTGATTGAAGTGTTTAGAACACTAAATAAGTAGAACCGAACACTGTACTCGATACAACATGTGTTTAGAACATGTCAGGGGATACCTTTGTTCTAAGAAGATTAGTTTACCGCACATTCCTTGTAGGGCTAATAGGCAAAAGGGCTAATGGGCAAAAGGGCTAATGGGCTAAAGGGCTAAAGGAGCAAAAACCTCATCGATCGCTATCAGCAAGAACGCTTGTACTTTGTTAAGTGTAGAAAATTAATCTTTATTTTTTAAATGGTTTCATGTTCAGAACAAGGAATGGAACCTAGGGGTTACGTCTTACGTAATAAAATCCCCGAGGTGCGATGAGTTACGTTTTTCGAACTAGTGTTTGGAACACTGAACTTTTCAAGATGATAGCAGAGAGTTTAGCAATGTTCTGTTGTTGGATTATAAATTCCGCGCTACAACATGCATAAGGTAGCAGCCTTGAGGTTTACTGCCGTAAAATGACAAGAGTGAGGTTAACAATGTTCCGTTGTTGGATTTTAAATTCCGCGCTATAACATGCATAAGGTGGCAGCCTTGAGGTTTACCGCCGTAAAGATGGCAGCAGTGAGGTTAGCGACGCTCTATTGTCCTTCAAAGTGAGGTTAGGGTTCGTCAAGAAGACAGCTGTCAAAAAAGCACGTGGCTATGTTTACCAAACAAGAGCACGTGGTCGTGACTTCACGGTCACGTAGTATGCTACCTCAGCATGCAAAGTTCAATGTCTACACCTACGTAGTAAACATTCTGCTATGTTCACAAGATTTTTTACACATAACTATTCTTTATTCCTTAAGTTCATGCACATAGGCTATGCTAAGATAGCAGCACAAACACATGCGAACTTTGTACATTCTAATAGAATACGTTTAGTACTGCGTGCATCATGGATACATGATGTGTGCACGCATTTAACTTGACTATACGTAATGCTGCTGCTTTGTTTACAAGGTTTGTATACATTGCTATTCTTTATGCTTTAAGTTCGTGCACACACAAGCGATAGTGGTACGCTCAGGCAGGAGAAGTTTAGTACGATATTCGATACGTACATTATCGATAGATGATGTGTACACGCTTTAGAACATAGCTCTTCTTTGTGCTTTAAGTTCGTGCACATGGGTTAGGGATACACAAAAGCGATTGCTACATGCTCTAGCGGAAGAAGTCTAGTATGATAGTCGATGCATGTAAAATCGATAGGTTATGCTAAGATAGCAGCACACTTACACGATTTTAGCACAATCTAGTGGAAAATGTTTAGTGTGATAGTCGTTTTATGCAAAATCATTAGGTAATGTGTAAACGCTTTGAAACAAGGCTATTCTTTGTACTTTTAGTTCATGCGTACAGGTTATGCTAAGATAGCAGCACAATCTAGCGCAAGAAGTTTAGTACGATATTTGATGCATGCAAAATCGATAGGTGACGTGTAAACGCTTTAAAACATGGTTATTCTTCGTACTTTAAGTTAATGAATCTTAGTTATGCTAAGATAGCAGCACAATCTACCTGCAGAAGTTTAGTACGAGAGTCGATACATGCAAATTCGATAGTTAATGTGTACACGCTTTGAAACATGACTATTCATTGTACTTTAATTTTATGGGTATAGGTTATGCTAAGATAGCAGCGCGATCTAGCGGATGAAGTTTAGTTCGATGGTCGATGCATGAAAAATCGATAGGTGATGTGTACACGCTTTGAAACATGGCAGTTCATACTGCTGCTCTGTTCCCAAGACTTTTAAGCATAGCTAATCCTAATGCTGCTCTTAACGACGTCGAGCTAAGGTTTGATTACGTGACCGTGACGTCACGACCACGTGCTCTTGTTTGGTAAACATAGCCACGTGCTTTTTTGAAAGCTGTCTTCTTGACGAACCCTAACCTCACTTTGAAGGACAATAGAGCGTCGCTAACCTCACTGCTGCCATCTTTACGGCGGTAAACCTCAAGGCTGCCACCTTATGCATGTTATAGCGCGGAATTTAAAATCCAACAACAGAACATTGCTAAACTCTCTGCTATCATCTTGAAAAGTTCAGTGTTCCAAACACTAGTTCGAAAAACGTAACTCATCGCACCTCGGGGATTTTATTACGTAAGACGTAACCCCTAGGTTCCATTCCTTGTTCTGAACATGAAACCATTTAAAAAATAAAGATTAATTTTCTACACTTAACAAAGTACAAGCGTTCTTGCTGATAGCGATCGATGAGGTTGTTGCTCCTTTAGCCCTTTAGCCCATTAGCCCTTTTGCCCATTAGCCCTTTTGCCTATTAGCCCTACAAGGAATGTGCGGTAAACTAATCTTCTTAGAACAAAGGTATCCCCTGACATGTTCTAAACACATGTTGTATCGAGTACAGTGTTCGGTTCTACTTATTTAGTGTTCTAAACACTTCAATCAATGTTCCGATCACATGATAAAGTTAACGGCATAGAGTGCGGTGTTCGATTCCAGCCTTGTTATGTTTCTTTAGTGATTTGCCAGTCTAAACATGCTTAATGACGTCATCACTGCAGCACGTGCTTACTCTAGCTATTCCGATGCAGGTTTAAACTTGTTCGATAGAGCTATGCCTTGACATAAGAGGAGGCCTTAACAGCTTATGTATAGCCGCTATTGTCTTAAGATAGCCGCTGTGAAGAAAAAGCACGTCGAATTTTTCAAATTACCCGCCACCACATTTCAAAGGTATGAGGTTTAGTGCTGTAAAAAATACCTGCACGATGCAAAGCTAGCTTTCTTCATCAGAGCAGCCACCATCTTGTGTAAGCACCTCTAGGCCGTATCATAAGCAGCTGTGTATAGTCATCGTCTTGTCGCTGCTACCTCCCGCAAGCACCCCTAGGGCGTCTCATAAGAGCAGCAGCCATCTTGTGCAAGCGCTCTTAAGCTGTCTCATAAGAAGCTATGTATAGCCACCATCTTGTAGAAATAGATAGCTGCCAATGCCAAAGGGCCTAAGTAGGAATCGAACCGTCGATCTCATCATTAGACTATGTTTTTCTTATGCTATCATGTTCCTGATACTGCAAACCTAGGTATCAGGTGGAAAAATTTTGTCCGTTTTCGAGATATTTAACATTTTGCATTTAAGCCCCAAATTTAATGAATCGAACCTGCACGGTACGTTATACTCTCTACCATAGCTAGACCTGATCATGTTACGAAGACTTGCTTCATTACAAGCTGAAACAGCTAATGCCAAAGGGCCTAAGTTAGAACCGAACCGTTGATCTCATCATTAGACTATGTTTTTCTTATGATATCATGTTCCCCATACTGCGAACCAAGGTAGAAAAATTTTGTCCGTTTTTCTCTACGATGCACCGTTTTCGGGATATTTAACATTATGCATTTAAGCCCCAAATTTAATGAATCGAACTAGCACGACACGTTAGCCTCTAAGCTAGCTTTCTTCATAAGAGCAGCAGCCATCTTGCGCAAGCACCTTTAAGGTGTCTCATAAGGAGTCGTGTGTAGCCGCCATCTTGCGTCCGCCATCTTGCGCAAGCATCCTTAGGGCATCTCTAGCCATCTTGTGCAAGGACCCTTAAGCCGCCTCATAAGAGCAAACGCCATCTTGCGCAAGCATCTCTAGGGCGTCTCATAAGGAGCCTTGTATAACCGCCATCTTGCGCAAGCATCCCAAGGGCATCTCATAAGAACCTATGTATAGCGGCCATCTTTCATAAACACCTTTAAGGAGTCATGTATAGCCACCATGTTGTGCAATTAGCGTCGAGAGATGGCTGATATAGAATTTTTCTTTTTTAATTATCCGCCACCATATTTCAACTAAAGAGTGTAGCACTGAGCTCTATAGATTAAAGATGGCGGATGACAGCTGACAAAAAACGCGTGAGTTTGTTTACTAAACAAGAGCACGTGGAATTTGCCGCCACCACAGTTCAGCTAAAGATGGCAGCACGGTGCTCTCCTGATTAAAGATGGCGGATGACAGCTAACAGAACTTTTCAAATTGCCAGCTACTACAGAGAGCAGCACGGTGCTCTGTGGATTAAAGATGGCGGATGACAGCTGACGAAATTGCCCGCATGATAGCAGCACAGTGCTCTATTGATTAAAGATGGTGGATGACAGCTGTCAAAAAAGCACGTGCGTTTGTTTGCTAAACAAGAGCACATGGAATTTTTCAAATTGCCGCCACCACATTTCAAAGGTATCTAGCTAAAGATGGCAGCACGGTGCTCTCTTGATTAAAGATAGCGGATGACAGCTAACAGAACTTTTCAAATTGCCCGCTACTACATAGAGGGCAGCACGGTGCTCTGTTGATTAAATATGGCGGATGACAGCTTCCGAAATTGCCCGCATGATAGCAGCACAGTTCTCTATTGATTAAAGATGGTGGGTGACAGCTGTCAGAAAGCACGTGCCTTTGTTTCCAAACAAGAGCACGTGGAATTTGCCGCCACCACATTTCAAAGGTAACTAGCTAAACAGCGCAGCACTGATGTTTGTGATGCAAGATGGCGGATGACAGCTGTCAGAAAAAAGCACGTGTGTTTGTAAAGAACGTGGAAATTGCCGCCACCACAAAGAGGGCAGCACTGTGCTCAAAGATGGCTGCTGTCACGTAGAATTGTCTGCCACCACAGGTATCTAGCTAAAGAGGGCAGCACGGTGCTCTCTGTATTAAAGATGGCCGCTATCAAAAGCATTTTTCAAATTATCCGCCACCACATTTCAAAGGTAAGTAGCTAAAGAGGTCACCACTGTGCTCTATGGATTAAATATGGTGGATGACAGCTGTCAAAAAGCACGTGGATTTGTTTACCGATTCAAATCTCGCGCTAGTAAGGTTAAGTTGGTAGCACTAAGGTTTAGGCCAGTTAAGATGGCAGCACTGCCGATGACAGGTGACGAATTTTCCATCTACTACGATAAAGAGGGCAGCACTGTGCTCTATAGATTAAAGATGGCGGATGTCAGCTGTCAAAAAACCACATAGCTTTGTTTCCAAACAAGAGCACGTGGAATTTGCCGCCACCACATTTCAAAGGTAAGTAGCTAAAGAGGGCAGCACTGTGCTCTGTTGATTAAAGATGGCGGATGACGGCTGTCAAAAAAGCGCGTGAGTTTGTTTCCAAACAAGAGCACGCGGAATTTTTCAATTTGCCGCCACCACATTTCAAAGGTATCTAGCTAAAGATGGCTGCACGGTGCTCTCTTGATTAAAGATGGCGGATGATAGCTAACAGAACTTTCCAAATTGCCCGCTACTACATGCTTAAGGTAGTAGCCATGAAGAGGGCAGCACGGTGTTCTGTGGATTAAAGATGGCGGATGACAGCTGACGAAATCGCCCGCAGCACGGTGCTCTGTTGATTAAAGATGGCGGATGACAGCTGTCGAAAGAGCACATGTCTTTGTTTCCAAACAAGAGCACGTGGAATTTGCCACCACCACATTTCAAAGGTATCTTGAGGTTAAGTTGGTAGCACTAAGGTTTAGGCCCGCCAAGAGGGCAGCACTGCCGATGACAGGTGACGAATTTTACATCTAAAGAGGGCAGCACAGTGCTCTGTAGTTTAAAGATGGCGGATGACAGGTGTCAAAAAAGCACGTGGCTGTCAAGAAGCACGTGATTTGTTTATCTCGAGCTAGTGAGGTTAAGTTGGTAGCACTAAGGTTTAGGCCCGCCAAGATGGCAGTACTGAGGTTAGCGATGCGTTGTTGTCTGTCAAAAAGCACGTGGCTGTCGAAAAACACGTGGCTTTGTTTACCTCACGCTAGTTAGGTTAAGTTGGTACCACTGAGGTTTAGGGCCGTCAAGATGGCAGCAGTGAGGTTAGCGATGCGTTGTTGTCGATGACAGCTGTCAAAAAGCTCGTGGCTTTGTTTACAAATTCAAATCTCGCGCCAAAATTCAAATTTCCCGCCAGAATTCAAATTTCCCGCGCCGCGGGAGGAGGAGGAGGCCGCCGAACTGTCCTATTATACTACTAACAATGACTATTGGATCCCGCTAGGGACATAACAGGGGCGGGGGGAATAGCTAGTGTGCATATGCGCATGTACATCAGCTTGAGGTACACTCTGACGGCGAGTTTGCAAGTTACTGTGAAACTGATTATTCACGCACTGTGTTAGCCGTGGGAGAAAGTAAGTTTGCTGGGGCGCTATCTAAAGAAATGACAAGTAGTTCTCCATCCTTCGGATGTATGCATGACGGATGACATACGCGGTAATTTTAAACTTTTGTATGTATGCGTTTAGAAGCAAGGGGATACTGTTTGGTCTACATCGAAAAGAACAAGAGGTTGGACAGGAACGTGGTAAGAGACGAACAACGGTGGTGTCAAGCATCATTCTACTGAGGTAGTAGAATAACAACTGACCGTCTGTTAAATATAGAAGTGATTGTTACGTGAATTCGTGTGATAACAAATTTCCTTTAAAACCTATCTTTCTTATTCAAGATATAGCATGTTACAAGTAACCTTTGTACTTAACGCTCTTTTTACTACGTATTTCCTTTTACTTCCTTATCTATCTGATTATCCTCCTCCTAACAGAGGGAGTTATATTCTCCTTATAGAACTCCTAGCATCCTCCTCATCCTCCTCATAGACTTAGACTTCCTCCTTATCCTCGTCTTCCTCCTCCTAAAACGCATCTCTACTTAGATGAGTACCTGTGCTAGAGTTGACTCCGTTTCAGGCCTTGTACCACTTTTAAAATTTTGTAACAGAGCTGGGAATCAAACACATTGTAATACTTTATGTATAGTTCCACAATAATAATCGCGGGACTGAGCATGTTTCATACGAAGGTCACGCTGTTCATGCAGCGATGGCGTCGACATGGGCAGCGTTTTGATTGTTCAACTATGTTTAAATGCGTCTTTGACTTGAGCTGCTGTGTTAGGACGCACAGGTTGTGCAAAAGCAAACTTAGAATACACATCGGTGACAGTAAGTAGATACTTATACCCCTTATTTCTAGAGCCGTATAGAATCATTTGTACTAAGTCTGCTTGCCAGATATAATCTTTTCTGCGTGTAATAACGCGTCCGCGATAGTAGGTGCGAAGAGCTGGTTTATGTAACTCGTGTGCGATGCTTACCTTTTCGGGTGAGGTCTCATCTTGACGAGCCATTACTGAATAATATCCGCATGACGCAATTCTCTCTCTCTTTCTAGAATTTCTGATTCCTCACCTGTCTGACCAGCATCTTGCGATGCTCTTAGAAGTTGCAATCGTTCTGCGAGTAAGTTAAGGTCACTCCAGTATCTTACGTCTACATACGGCAACAAAGGCTTGTCGATAGCAATAAGTCGGTTGATGTGAAGGGAAGAGCTTAAAAATAAACTCGATACTTCCGACTTTTATTTGCATTTACAGCTTCTGCTCTCTTCTAATTACGTCGTGTTGCGTCAGTAGCAAAGGGTGTTGCTTTATATTTTTAAGATCATCTTGTGAAATTATATCTTTGTCAGGTATTCGTGAGAAAAATTCTAAGCGACCTCTAGTAGGTTTATAGGTGAGACCTTTTTACGATGAGAATGTTACCATTAATCTCAACATTTGCATTGCCTATCTTTATGGCGAATACCGTAGGTTGTGTCAGTTTTTCATGTAATGTTTTCTACATAAGGACCAAAAAGTGGTCCATAGATATTTTGAATAAAAGTCTCAAACTGGTTATGATTCTCTGGTGTGATCATAACCTCAGACAAAGAAGGTAAATCTTGTGTTGAAGTAGTAGGTTGTTTCATCAAAAAGATATGTAGTTAATAATTTACATCGCTTAGGTGGTGAAGTATCGTTACGTTCTTCTTCCTCATCTTCTTCATCCCTCTCCTGCTTCTCCTCCTCCTCATCCTGCCTCTTTTATGCTTCTACTCCTTCAGCCTTTTCTTGTTCTTGCTTCTCTCTATCATGAGATATTTGCGTAGAAACACAACTTGTAGTAGAGTTCGGCAATGAAGTAGAATACAAAATTTATTTCAGTGGTGTACGTAGTTGCGTTTTCAAAAATAAATCATTGTCTGCTTGAATACTCTTAGGGCCTAAGCTTTTTAAATTTTCGTCGAATATTGTTTCGAGCACGGATTAAATGTTGTGTAATCTCTTTGCTGGATGTTTTCATGATGGCCGTTATTGATAAATTGGAGCCTGTAACTCTGTGTTGATGCATATAAAATGATTAAAAGCCATGCGATACCGTCCTTGATGAACATCACTTTTTTATCAATAACTAAAAAGCCGTAAGCATGTGATGGCCAGCATGTAGCACATATGTTTAAAGTCATTGAATGTTATATCAGTGCTAACATGATTATCATACACATGTCGCATGTTGCGCTCATCTTGCCGAGAAAGTGCAGTAATATTTGCGTTGTCGCGTAACAACTGCTTAGGCACATGAGAATAGGTTTGACACAAATAGAAGCAATCTACATACTGCATTTATGTCGTCCCATACTAAAGTATGCGCGAATAATGTTTGCAGTTCTGTAGCGACATCGTCAAAGATCATAAGAGAATTGGGAAGCACATCATTAGGTGATGGTACTTGCTCATGTGTATTAAATTGAAAATATTTCCGACCATATTTAACCTAATCGAGCATTACAATTTGTAGAATAGTACACAATGGTTGATAGAGTGGCTTTGCGAAAATGTGTGTATTCCCGTAGCGTATGCCATTTAAAGAGGTAATGCGTGTGAGTAAAATATTTGTCCTCCCGCATCCCGATACATCGAATAGTAAAAGGAAACTACGTTCCATGACGTCTTTATGTAGTTGTACCAGAACTAGGTAAGAGATGTGGCACTATATCACTAGCAGGTAGTGTGTCTTGCTGCTTTATAATCTTCATGGTAACTGAATAATAAAGTAGGCAATAGAAATATATACAACCTGTGTCTGAAAAGTGCGGTGAATGGTCGCCTAGTTCGTACACCGTTTGTACACAATGCATACGCATTGCGAGACATGCTACCAAGTGCTCCCTTTCGGTCAACTCAACACAGTTAAACGGAGTTGAACCTAGCAACACATAGCATGGATGTATAATATAACTATTTATAATAGTTTACTTATCAATCAATCAATCAATCAATCAATCAATCAATCAATACTGACCTGCATTTAGGGCAGTCGCCCAGGTGGCAGATTCCTTATCTGTTGTTTTCCTAGCCGTTTCCTAAATGATTTCAAAGAAAGTGGAAATTTATTGAACATCTCCCTTGGTAAGTTATTCCAATCCCTAACTCCCCTTCCTATAAATGAATATTTGCCCCAGTTTGTCCTCTTGAATTCCAACTTTATCTTCATATTGTGAACTTTCCTACTTTTATAACGCCACTCAAACTTATTCGTCTACTAATGTCATTCCACACCATATCTCCGCTGACAGCTCGGAACATACCACTTAGTTGAGCAGCTCGTCTTCTTTATCCCAATTCTTCCCAGCCCAAACTTTGCAACATTGTTGTAACACTACTCTTTTGTCGGAAATCACTCGGAACAAATCGAGCTGCTTTTCTTTGAATTTTTTCTAGTTCTTGAATCAGGTAATCCTGGTGAGGGTCCCATACACTGGAACCGTACTCTAGTTGGGGTCTTCCCAGAGACAAATATGCTCACTCCTTTACATCCTTTATACAACCCCTAAACATCCTCTCAACCATGTGCAGAGATCTGTACCCTTTATTTACAATCCCATTTATGTGATTACCCCAATGAAGATCTTTCTTTATATTAACACCTAGATACTTACAATGATCCCCAAAAGGAACTTTCACCCCATCAACGCAGTAATTAAAACTGAGAGGACTTTTCCTATTTGTGAAACTCACAACCTGACTTTTAACCCCGTTTATCAACATATCATTGCCTGCTGTCCATCTCACTTAAATCCGCCTTGATCAATACACTCATTAAATGAAAGAAACATTATTAATTAAACCATACATGTTTCGGGAAATCTCAACCATTCCCTTCATCAGTGGTTAGATCAAAGAATAACACAATATGACACAATCTTTTGTTTTACAATTAGAAGGAGTATTGTGATCTAACCACTGATGAAGGGAATGGTTGAGATTTCCCGAAACATGTATGGTTTAATTAATGTTTCTTTCATGTAATGAGTGTATTGATCAAGGCGGATTTAAGTAAACTATTATAAATAGTTATATTATACATTCAGACCAGTCAATACGGGCCAAACACAATATTTACCTATCATCGTTAAGTTTATTAACATAGCATGGAGTCAGTGTAAGGACTCGTGTCATTGCACAATGGAGTGCAAAACTGAGCAACGCGTTAACATGAAGTTTTGCTTCCACCTAGGCAAAACGACACCGGAAACACATGCAATCTTAGAGCAAGTTTACCACGCTCAAGCAGTGAATAAAAAGTGCGGTTTGACTGGTTTAAACGCTTAAGAGATGGAAAGGAAGGTGTTGAGGACGGGGCGCGTTCGGGTCGACCAACCACAAGCTCATGTCCAGACAACAACGAACGAGTGCTATAGATGCTTGCGAATGATCGGCGACTGTCTTTACGATTATAGCAGATGAAATGGGTGTAGGCAAGGACAGTGTAAGGACCATTGTTCACGAACATTTGAAAAAGCGGAAGATTTGGGCCCGGTTTGTACCGTACAACCTGACACGAGCAGAAGCAAACTCGGAAACGTCGGGAGATTTCATTGACGCTTGTGACCAAAATCCGGAGGTGTTGAACACCGTCATTACAGGAGACGAGTCGTGGTGCTACCAGTATGACCCGGAGACCATAGGACAGTGAATAGCGTGGTGTTCATCGTCTCCGCCTCCCAAGCAAAGTCGGCGCACAAAGTCCAAGATTAAGACAATGCTGATCACCAGTGGTGTCATCATGAATTTGTACCCCAGGAAACACCTGTCAACGCGGAATTTTGCGAGGGAGTTTTGAAACGGCTACTGCAACGCATCATACGGGTTCGGCCTGAACTGTGCCGGAGTGGACAGTGGAAGCTTTTCCACTGTGCCCGTCCGCACACCGCGATCCGCGTGACCCAGTTTCTCGCTGAACGCCAGGTGACTTTTCTTCCACACCCTCTGTATTCTCCTGATTTGGCGCCGGGAGTTTGTTGTTCCCCGTCTTAAATTAGCCCTGAAAGGCCACCGGTTCGACAGTGTAACAGGTATCCAACAACGCGTGACAAGAGTTCTCCGGGATATTCCAAAAGAAGCGTTTGCTGCCAGCTTCCAGCAGCTTTACAGTCGATATCAAAAGTGTGTTCTAGCCAGTAAAGGAGTTTTGTGTGCAACACGTTGTCTTTATTTCATGAGACCATTCACCGAACTTTTCAGACACAGGTTGTATATCAAGCGAAACAACAGGTACCGTAACTGTCAGTTCATAATTCGCTCTTGACGAGTGCAGTCGTGTACAGAATGGTGAAACAACGATATCCAAACGTTATGAAGAAGAAAACAAAAACTGTTGGATGGAAGGAAGTTGTAAAGGCAGCACGAAAAGCTAGTCGAGGGGAATACAATCCGCGAGTGGCTATTACTAAGGCACTACGCGCAGCAAGAGCGAGAATTTCTCCAAATTGTAGAGCAATGTTTTGTAAACGTGCACGAATTATTCCTGTACCAAAACGAGGAGGATTTCTTCCTGCGCTGTTTGCTGGACTAGCAGATTTAGGCCTTGCTGGGTGGTGCTAATGCTGTAGCAAGGACTGTTAAGGCTGTAGAAGAAGCGAAGGAACAGTTGAAGGAGAATGAACGCCATAACAAGACAATGGAGGCAATTCCATTACGAGACAAAGGCGTATATATGAAGCTAGCGCCATACAAAAAAAGGTTTGGCATCTGGATATCACCAAAAAAAGTCTACTGAATGCACTGCCAACATCGAGCTCTAACCCACGAAGAAGTATTCATTTGCTAAACAACGAGGAATTCATTATTTTCGCGGTGTGTATATGCGCGTTTAACTATTAGCATGCACACCTGAACGTGAGTGTGTTGTCATTATCTTAGACAACAGTCGCGGACCTGGAAATCATTATGTTGCCTACGTAAAACGTAAATCTGAAGTATGGTATTTCGATAGCTGTGGAGACTTACCTCCATTTGAGCTCTTACGTTATTTCTGAAGCAGTGCAGACATTATTTACAATAAAAACCGTATGCAAGATTTCAAGTCATATTCGTGCGGGCGATTATGTCTTACGTTCATATTTCAAACCCAGACGGTAGACAAAGAGCATCAGTGTGCACGTGATGACCAACGGTGTAAGAACGTTCGCTGTACGTGGAGGAGGAGACGATATTCATGACTACATTGAAAGTACGTCAATTGAACAGTTTAGTGATGAGTGTTTTAGTAATAATGACAAGTTCTCAGTTGCTGTGAGCTACATCACAGATGAATGTGTTATTGAGTCTTCATTCAAGATTGACGTCAAATCACAATCTGATTCGATTGGACCTGTGCTTGGATTTTTACCAAGAGAGCTCATACCGAACGTAAGTTAGGAGTCTGATCAACCTATCACACTCTTCGATAATCATCATGTAAACATATTATTACAGACTTGTATAAGTTGGTAGTTAACAATCTTCACACGTCCTGCACGAATTCATTATTATAGAGAAACCGTCAGTAGTTCTGATGATGATGATGATGCTTGTTGTTTAAAGGGGCCTAACATCGAAGGTCATCGGCCCCTAATCAGTAGTTCTTTATCTTCCTGTGTCTGTAAAACACATTAGTAACATCACTATTAGGCTTGTCAATAAACATAGTCAGTTCATTAATTTAGATCGATATACGTACGTAGCTTACAAACTTCATCTTAAACCGGTATAAAAATCGATAAAACAGTGTACATTCAGGAGACATACTACATATTTGCGAAGATTCAACGAGTTAACACATGGCCATAAGCAGATTCTCCTAGGTTTAGGTTATACGTTACTGCAACAAAGTGGAAGAAATGTTGCACGTTATGAACACAGTAGAAACTCACGAATGCGTAGTACGAGGTGACCTTCATTCTTATGAACCTTTTACGTTTGGATTAAATAATGGTGAAATTCGCTTTATCATTAATCAGCAAGATTTATACACCCTACCTTACGAAAGCTACCTCTATATTGAAGGACGCTTAGAGAAGGCAGATTGAAGTGAACCAAGCACATCTCAAATAGACCACCATGGTCTAGCTTTTCTCTTTTCTGAAGCGCGTTATGAAGTAAATAATGTGGAAATAGATAGATCGAAGAATGTTGGTATTACAAGTGCAATGAAACTCTCCCCTTCTTGTAGTGACGAAGAACGTAATATTTTATGGATGGCAAAATGGTGTCCGAAGGGTAATAACAACTGGACTATTAATCAGGATGGTACTTTTTCTGGTATGTTATCATTAAAACATATTCTCGGCTTTGCTGATGATTTTAGACGTATTATAATCAGCGCAAAGCAAGAGCAAATTCTGATTCGTAATCGAAGTGACTACAATTTTCTTAAAGCAGTAACAATGTAGAAACTCCAGTAGACTTGAAAATTACTCTTCATCGTATATTGTGGAGGATTCCACATGCAACATATGATCGTGAAAATCGATTGCTCAAGATTGTCGAAAATGATACAACATTACCTATACGTTTTCGAAGTTGGGAGCTACATCTACGAACAAGCATAGCTGGGCTGTTAAAACGTCACGTTTTACTGTAAAGCCTTTGTATACTGTTTGTGGATTTCAATCCCATCATAAATTCAACCATGGAAGAGATAGCTCACAGTTTGATCACTGTAAATTAAGAAATATTAGGTTATATCTCAACGGAATTACGTATTCCTGCGAAAACATGGACGTTCTTTTTGAGAAAAATAAATTTGGATTTGTCTAAGAGATGCTTTGCAAATTCCAATCATCGTATTATCGGCAAGAAGATAATCCGCTATTTTCGCCTGAAGAATTTAAAAAATAAAACACCTATTGCACTTACAGACTGTTCTTATCATGAATAATTTATAAAAGAATCTGTCGATATTCGTTTAGAATATGAAACATCTGAAAATATTCCTGCTAACGCAACGGCCTCTTTTCTTATTATTCGTATGAGTGATCTCGCTTACCATCCATTAACGAATATTTTTGCGAGACTATAAATAAGAATAGCCCAGCATCATGGACATTAGTGTGTGCTTCTACACCGTACACTATGGAACGGAAAGAAGAAAAGGACTACACAGTTATAGACACTCGTATTGATAACAAACAGAACTTTGAATGTGGATCTTATTCGCCTACCGACGAAACTAATACGCTACATCTGAAGACGTCCTTTCAAGTTGTGATCCTGTGTTAGAGAAGGACAATTATGTGGTGATTGTGAGTTGTACAAATGACATTGCTGCAAATGAAGGTGAGGAATTAATTACGACTCTCAGAGGTAAGATTTCCAAACTACCTGACTCAAAAGTAATTGTAGTAAATGTGCCACCCAGGTTTGACCTTTTAGAGGACTCATGTGTGAACAAAGCTGTATTGATGTAAATATAAAAATCAAGAGATTAAGTAAGAGTTTTAGAAATGTCTGTGTAGTAGATACTTTAGGTCTTCGCAGGCAAATGTTCACTAGACATGCGTTACATCTAAATGGTAATGGAAAAGCAACTCTCTGTAGACAAATTGCTACAATTATCAACAGAGATCTGCAAACTAATCTGTACTTAAGAAAACCCATACCACTAAACTGGCACATACAGGGAAACTTGCCAGAAAACCCAGACCCTTAAATCAAGATCTATGTACAAGGATCTGGGTTCCAGGGAAGTTCTCAACTCATGAGTCAAACGTTACCCAATTGCAACAGTCAAGTTTTAGGGAGGAAGGAGGTCTGAGATTGCTCTTGGTAAACTGTCAGAGTGTAGTAAATAAACAATTAAAATTCGGTACATTGATGGAATCTTATAAGACTGATATGGTGATAGGAGTGGAATCGTGGTTGAGAGAAGGGGTGGGTAATACAGAAGTATTTCCAGAAGGGTATACAGTCTATCGCAGAGACCGAGGAGATAAAAAGGGAGGAGGGGTATTTATTCTGGTGAAGGAAACTTATTGTTCGCATGAATGGTTTACTGATGAAAGGGATGAAATATTAGGGATAAAATTAGTTTGTGATAATATGAAGGAGGTGGGAATTATAGGAACATATAGGCCTGGAAGAGAGGAAAGAGACATGGAAATATTTGAGAAAATAATAGATTATACTAATAAAAACAATAATGATACGGTAATAATTGGGGGAGATCTAAACTTGCCTGAAGTTGAATGGAATGGAGCTGCAAGTGAAGCCCATGAACAGAAACTGGCAAATAAGTTAATTTGGGAGGGAGGTTTTACACAAGTAGTACAAGAACCAACTCGTCTCAATAACTTGCTAGATGTATTCTTGGTTAAACCATGGGAAATTGTTGATAAAACTGAGGTAATTGAAGGAATAGGTGACCATAAGGCTGTAATAATGGATGTAGGACTTGTACCAAAAATGCTTAATAAGAGGGTCACAAAAGACAAGAAATTATACAGAAAAACTAAAGTTGATGAATTTGGGACTTACCTTAAATCACAATTCAGTTGTTGGATAAGTGAAGGGAATAATGTGGATACACTTTGGGCTAAATTTAAAGGAATCATTTGGGAAGGAGAGAAGAGATTTGTACCTGTTAAGAAGGGTAAAATGACCTCAGACCCTGTATATTACACAAGGAAAATAAGAAAATTAAAAAGAAAATGTAGAATAGTAAACAGGAAAATCAAAGAAGGTAGGGAGAGTAGAGAAAGTAGAAAACAGCTAATGAGGGAACTGAATAGAGTGAAAAAGGAAGCAAAAGAGAATTATATGAATGGCATTCTTCAAGAGGGTAATGACCACAAAGGGAAATGGAAAAAAGCTGTATTCATATATTAGGAATCAAAAAGGAAAAGGAATCCAAATTCCTACAATGGTGGGAGAAGGGGGTGAACACTATTTAACAGATACTGGGAAAGCAAACCTCTTTAGTAGGGAATTCCGAGATTCAGTAGAAGATTGTCGGGACTTGGAAACCGTAACAGAAGATAGAGAGGGAGAGACACAGAGGGAAACAAGAAGCTTCTCATTCACAAATGAAGATATTTTCAGAGAAATCCAACTGCTTCAGCAAGGAAAAGCAGCAGGAAGTGATCAAATTACTGGGGAGGTATTAAAGACAATGGGGTGGTATATAGTGCCTTATTTAAAATTTCTCTTTGACTATGTCATAAATAATAGTGTGAAACCAAAGGAATGGAAGGAATCTATAATAATACCAATTTATAAAGGAAAGGGTGATAAAAGGAAACCAGAGAACTACAGACCAATCAGCCTGACCAGTATAGTTTGTAAAATACTGGAGAGTTTAATAGCAAAGTACATCAGAGGGATATGTGATGATAAAAATTGGTTCATGAGGAGCCAGTATGGATTTAGAAAGAAATTCTCTTGCGAGGCACAACTGGTGGGATTTCAGCAGGACATATCAGATCAGTTAGATTCGGGAGGCCAGTTATATTGCATAGCCATAGATCTTTCCAAAGCCTTTGATAGAGTGGAACATGGAATATTATTAAAGAAATTGGAGGGAATAAGATTGGATGTAAGGGTTATACGTTGGATAAGAACATTTCTAAATTCAAGGGTTCAGAAAGTCAAAGTAGGAAATAATATATCACAGGAAGAGAAAGTTTGGAAGGGAATTGCACAGGGTAGTATAATCGGTCCGTTACTTTTCTTAATATACGCAAATGATTTAGGGAACAATATAACATCGAAAATAAGATTGTATGCAGATGACATAATTGTTTATAGGGAAATAAATAACATTGAGGATTGTTCAGAATTACAAAGGGACCTTGACAGTATCCAAGAATGGGTTGAAGAAAATAATATGAAGATTAATGGAGGCAAATCAACTGTTACAACATTTACAAACAGAAGCTTTAAAACTGAATTTGAATATACTTTGGATGGGGTAGTTATCCCAAAAGATGGCAAGTGCAAATACTTAGGTGTGAGATTTGAAAGTAATTTGCACTGGAAGGGTCATGTTGATGACATTGTTGGGAAAGCATACAGATCGTTACATGAGACTACTTAAAGGTTGCAACAAAGAATTAAAAGAAAAAGTTACCTAAGTATGGTTCGTCCATTATTGGAATATGCAAACAGTGTTTGGGATCCTCACCAAGAATACCTAATAAAAGAACTAGATGGTGTGCAGAGGAAAGCAGCAAAGTTTGTAACAGGGGATTTCAGGAGAAAGAGTAGTGTATCAGAAATGTTAAAGGAACTTGGGTGGAAAACTTTAAGTAAGAGAAGGGAGAAAACTAGACTTATAGGATTATATAGAGCCTATACAGGAGAAGCATGGGGAGATATCCGTGAGAGGCTTCGGTTGGAAAATAATTATATTGGTAGAACTGACCACAAGTACAAAATTAGGAAGAATTTTAGCAGAAGCGATTGGGGTAAATTTTCTTTCATTGGGAAGGGTGTGAAGGAGTGGAACAGTTTACCAGGGGTAGTGTTTGATCCTTTTCCAAAATCTGTACAGGTATTCAAGAAGAGAATAAACAACAACAGAGATAATAAATTAAATGTTAAAGGGCATTCGACCAGTGCAGGATATTGTAAATAATAAATGTGTGTGATTAAATTAATTCCATCCCCTGGTCTAAGGAGTTTGGACAGCCCAAGTAGGGGACTGCCTGTAGGGGTGAAGTACAGTGGGGACTTCGAGGGCCCTGGGACCGCTACGGTAGCTGTGAAGGCCCTTCAGGAACTCTGAAAAGTGGTGGCAAAAGGGGCTCTGGTTAAGACGCAGCAGGTCCTTATGCTACTTAGGTTCCAAAATGGGTAAAATATAAATATGTAAATAAATTCAGTGTTAATTTTAATCTTATACCAGTTGTATAGTATTATTAGAAGTAATTTCACATACCGTACTGTATATGAGTTGACTATGTTTGTAAGATATTATAAGTAGAATTTTGTAAACAATATAAATTTATTAAGGATGATGTGTGTGTTTAATAGAAAAAATTATTAGCGTAAATTGTATAATATTGTATTCTAGGAAAATTTTCTTCGTCTCCTGTTAATTTAAAATTTAGTGCTTGACAATAATGTATTCTACCCTCTCCCTACCTACTATCAGCTGTCATGTCATTCATTTCATCTTATTATCTTCCCTGACGAGGTTGACGTCAGGAATGGCATCCGGTTATAAAAAAACCTATCTTGACAGGTTCATCTCACCACAAACTTGACACTATAGAGAAACGGGACAGGGAATGGACACTCGTTAGGTTATAACGTCATGAACCCTTAGCCAGCAGTCCGCATTTCTTATCACCCTCGCTGTGACGTCACAACTGTCAGGAGAAGCCTGTGCGTTCGGTTATGTAAAGATAAGCATGCATTTTTAAATCGTCCGCGCTTATTACGTCACAGCTCCATCTCGCCTACAAGGAAGGACGACAAAGGGCCTGTGTGAGGTTAGGATACCTTTCGTGGCCGAGGTTAGGTTAACACACGTGTTAACCATACCTACAAGTCACCTCTCTAGTTCGGCTTCTCCAAGGGGAACCCGTAAATCGCCTGTCTGAAGTTAGGTTAGCGTTCCTCGTAGCGAGGTTAGGTTAACACGTCATCATGGCGTCATAACCTCAACTACCAGTCACCTAACCGATTGGACTCCTCGATGGATAGCCGATAAAGAGGTTGTGTGTTAGGTTAGGTTAGCGTTCGTGCGCAAGGTTGGGTTAACACGTCATAATGACGACTTAACCTCATCTGCAGGTCACCTAACCGATTTGTGGCTCCTCCATTGGCGCCCGATCCATTTGGCCCCTCCAGGCGCGGTCCGTGACCTTTCCGCCTCGGCTCCTCCAGGCAGGGTCCGTCCGATTCGACTCCTCCGAAGTGGCCTGTGAGGTTAGCATTGCCCTCGTACGTAAGGGTATAACGTTATAACCTCACGTACTGGTCAAATACACTCCACGTTGCCCACGGAGGTTAGCATTGCCCTCGTACGTATGGGTATGACGTCATAACCTCACCTAGGGGTCAAAAGCACCCCTAGTCAATTAGGCCCCTCCAATGGAGTCTGTGAGGTTAGGTTTGCTCTGTTACGCAAGATTAGGGCGTTATTCCACGTCTTAAACTCTGTGAGTAGTCTTTGAACCCGGGTACGAACCCCCATGGGTACACTACTAGGGGTCAATACCCATAGGTACACTACTAGGGGTAAAATGCTGGGAAAATGCTGGGTCAGCACCCATTGTTTTAGAACATACTTTGTCCTTCTACTCACCATTGCCAGTTAACACGATTGAACAGTATTTCCTTATTAACGATTTTCGGCGTTGTAAATTCATTAATATCTGCCATCATGTCCAGAACGGTAAAACTGTATAAGACATAAATTGCCGTCTCTATAACTTGTTGTGTAGTATTTATTGATAGGATCGTTAAAAACATAGATATCTGAGGATTCCATATTAGACCTTCCCCTACACTACAATTTCACCCAGGGTAAATTAATGTGTGTAGGCTAGACTGTGGTGCCTTATTCCCTTACTTTACATACCGATTTTTGTTTAATTATATTCTCGCAATTTCTCGTGGCTCATCGCTGAAGTCGACTAAGCAACAAACGTCTAAATTTATGAATAACCTTTTGTATCATAGCTGAAACGGTAACACTTTTGAAGACAAAAATGATGTGGAATTCTATTGTATATATCATTTCTTGCAGTATTTATCGATAGGACCACTGATAACATAGTTATTTGATTGAATTTTCCCCTAAACTACCATTTCATTCGGCGTGAGTGGCATTTTTTATAGCCCTTAAGTGTAGGGCCGTATCTCCCGTTTCCCACGATTCTAGTACTGGTAGATGTGGAACACATTTCATACCTAGGCGAACTTCGTGGTATGTAAAAACTAAGAATTGTGTTTGCATTCTGTAGCAAAGTTGCTGTGTATTTTACTTTCACCGAGCAGAGTAGCTTCGGCTAGGGGTGGTCACGGCTTTTCAGCTATGGGCTGCTACCGCTGTCGGCTGTCCTGAGAATGGTCTTCCTGACTGAGGCCAATGCCGCTCCGTGGCCTGACAGACTAGGAAACCCGCCGTACCTCACCAGGGTACGGAATGAAAGCATTTTAGAGGTTGTAGTAGGGATTTTAGTTCCGTTTTACACTCGCAGATTAGTCTCGGATAAAATGGATCCTCGTTTATAAGGGTGGAAAAGGGACTGTACAGGAAACTTTCAGTGAAACGATGTATGTTACTTTTTACCTATTTGCGTTATACATTTGAGACGTGAACAAGAATGTTGTCACGAGCCGCTACTGTACAGCAGTGTACAGATATTGCTGTACCATGGCCATATGGCTTGTCGGAGATCGGTAAAGTTTCGCAGAGCAGGGAATGGTGACCACGAGACACCAAAGAAAACGTGCTGATACTGACGAACTAGTTCCCTGCGAGCGTGCATTCGAGATGTGGTTACCCAGTTTCACGCCTGTAGTCGTGTATATCATGTTCCAATTCCACCCGGGGACTGGGTGCTTGTGTTTGTTCCAGCACAGAATGGACGTACAACTTTGCCTAGTAGAATACCGTCTCTTTCGTGTAATCAAACGACCTGAACACTCTTCAGCTTTCGAACACGAGGCTGACTGAAACGCCCAGCCGAGACCATTAAAGCTAGAGGCATGACATTTTAAGAACATGCTCGTATAAGTGTGTAAATGAGCGGTGGGAAAGGGTTTTGCAAAATTTCGTTTTTAAAGGGTTAGAATGGTGGGGTATATTCGAAATTTACCTTTTTTATTTTCTTCGGCCGCCAAGCTTCAGAAAAAGCAAACAAAAACGATCATTTGAAGAGAATAGACTTTTCAACAAAAAGTGGCACTTGGAGTATTTTTACTGTGAGAGTAAAAATCGTGTGTTGTGCATTTTGCCGTCACAAATTAGTGCAACTTAAGACACCATTTTCAAAGTCCGCATGGGGAGAAGTATGAATAGGTGCAAGGGAAACTTCGAGAAACTGAAAGAGTGTTTAATATTCGACAAAATATATTTCAGAGAGTTAATAACATGGAGACCAATAACATGAATGTTAACTACATCTTATCAAAAATGATTGCAGAAAATTCTAAGCCTTTCGTTGATGATTTGTTTATAAAGGAGTGCCTAGTTAAAGCTTGAATCGGTGAATACATATAAGACATCAATTTTCCCCCAACACAAGACCAGCCAGTTCAGAAGTTCGTTGTTTGGTCGCGAAGTCATAAGTAGTGAGTGCCACGTTCTGCCTTGATACTGGGAAGCACCTTAGATGTTCTTAGTGCCCTGTGGTATGCTACAGCTGGTTGTGTGTAGTTGTTTATTTGTGCCCTTTTTCTTAGCAAACTCTCAGTTCTACAAGAAGTGGGAGTTGGACTAACAGCATTCTTGTTGTTCCGTATTCGCGGTGCAGGTGAGAACATCAGATGATTAACTGAGAAACTTCTCCAGCTAATACCATCGCAGAGTAGCTCAAAAGCCGATAAAAAATTTAACAAGGCATGCTTGGTTATAAATGGTGCACCTGCCATGGTCAGTGCTAAAAACGGTCTTGTTGGAAAGGTAAGTTGTTCCATTCGTACATTTCCAAAGTGTACTTTGTTGCCATGTTCTAAAAGTTTGACTGCATGTTATGTATAGCTTCTGATTCTAGTATATAAATAGAAGCCTAATCACTGATTGTGAGCATTGCAGTACCACTCTCAAATAAGGATTTAGGGATTTACGTGAAAGTTATAATCTTGGATGATCCCAGATTATTAAATGACCTGAATGTGAAACACTAAGGCCGAAGTGGTGCCAGCGCCAGCGCTTCAGGAATGTGAAACATATTACTGTCACAATTTTCTTCCAGTGTTGATGATGCACCTGAGTTGACAGATTCTTTGTTTAAGAAATTCTATCAGTTTGTTTCGAAGGACAAGTACCTACAAATCCTAGGTGCACAGATTCCGTCCATGTTTGGAACACGTTTTTCATGTCTTCACGTTGGAACGATATTTCTCCTTACATTGATAATCTGGTATCACCAAAGAGTGCCCAAGTTTTTGATAAGGAAAAGTAACATTTTGCATAGCCCTACTGTACTGAGTAATTGAAATGTACATCTTCCAACCGCAGTTTGTAATATAAAATGTAATTTTGTTAATGTTCTTTCTTACCTATGAATTACACATGTATTAACTGCTTAGACGAAAGTAAAAGTTCGTACGACGTGGAAAAAGACCCCTAATTATCTGTGTGATATCTGTGGGTGTGAGTAAGGCAGTAGTGCCAGTGTGAGCGGCATGTCAGGTCACCTCTAGAACAGCTCAATTTGTAGTGAGACATAGTGTTTACACTGTGGGTGAGTGGGCTTGGCAGACTGATGTATGGCTCAGTAAGGAAAGCAACGGGAAACCCCTCTCTTCTCTCAGTTGGCGTCGCGAGGCTACCTAATTGAGACACAGGGTGTCTCTCTATGCCCGCAGCTTTACTTGTTCGCTTTTATTTTATATAGAAACAGAACCTTTGTATAAACCTAAAATGAGGCTCGTGTTTTTTAAATTATTTATTTGAAATACGGTATATATGATAAAAATAATTGTATGTGTTAACAGTCTGTTAAGAAGTAGCTCAACTCTTCAACAGATTGATGTATACGTTTTTGGCTACCATCCTTATTGTTGATAAAAAGATGTAATCATTCTTCTCATTATCATAAGATTACAGCAGACTCTCCCAGGCAGGGTGCCCTCTTCCAGAGGTGCCCGAAACCCGTCCCCAAGGCCAAACTTGTAAACATCTTAAAAATGAACATTAAACATTATCCTTTCACGAACCATAAAACTAATTTAGAATAGGTTTAGTAGTACGAGTGATCAATCTACCGCGTTTAATAGTTAGTGTTAAAAAATACCTTAAAACACCGTTAACGAAAGAAACGATGCCTAGGAAATATAACATTAGTCCATTTAAGACGGGGAATTAGTATAGTAACAATGTGAAATTAGCAGTGGTTCGCAGTAGTGGGACAGTAGTATCGTCAGCTAGTGCGCCGTCACATTGCAAGTAACTTCACTTGTAGAAATGGCATGTTGTTGCTTTTACGTCCCGCTAACAAGTTTTACAGTTTTTGGAGTCGCCGAGATGCCGGAATTTTGTCCCGCAGGAGAGACGATGCTGGCTGAGCGGAGATGGAATTATATTCCCAGTAAACAATGCAGCGTGTGGTTTGACAGCACTCGAGGACATGAATAACAGGTAGGGCGTCAACACACCGGAAGAAGTGGGCTGCCCTTCCTTGCTTGTACGAGGGTTGCGATCTGCCAAGCGTGTAGGAGGTGACCCAGTTGATGCTAACCTGCTGCTTTTCCATAACCGTAGAGGAAGACAGATCTTGCGATCCTCCCAAATATGAGGTAGCTAAGGTACGATGGTGATGTCCTGATATCTGCTGCCCTATCAACTACACTCATTTTGGTCTTTTGCATGTTGATGTTCTCGGTTCTGTTACGGTCCGCACCTGTGAGGAGGTAGTGTGGAGGGGTGCTTCTTGCCTGAGTGTCTTCATAACACTGTGGTCTTATGCACAGCTGACTCTAGTTCTGATGGTGTGCTGGTATGTTTCGCCAGGAGCATGTGACGTCACGAAACCCGGGTCTAGTACTGCAAAGCCCTATTTATCACAAATACCTTGTAATATAATATTTTCGCATGGAAACCAGTAAGATAATGCACAAAATATTGTTCCTTTTATTATTCAGTGTGAAGGCGGATCGATGCATGTATCAGTACTAACACACGGAATTTTGAACGAGTTTTTTGTGGTACGTTCTCTTCACTCTGCTTATTTTACTAGAACGAATTTAAAATAAGTACTCTATACACGTACATTTATATATATACTGGCTGATGTACCCGTGCTCGCTACGGAATTCTACATTGCATACAGAATTCTAGGTTAGGTAGTGTACACGTTGTGAGCAAGATTGTATTAAATTGCATAGCTCTTATCGTTACCCTAGAAACGCGACGGGGAAGTGTCTTCTCATATGAAGACTGTGGTAGAGAATTTTCATTGTAATGGTAGGCCAGCTTGCCTACCATCAGTCACAATCATATTGGGGAGTTTTCATTATAATGGCACACTCTCACTCTCCACCTGCCTTTTTACATCCTTAGAAAGAGTGTCTTAGTGGTTTTCCCAACTGAAATGAACATAGGTCATTACAATGACGTCAGTAGGAATGGCACGATTAAAAGCAATGCTTTCATATGAAATACTCGATTAAATGAAAAACCACACATATTCTCACTTTTAACGAACAGTACTACGCTGCCGATTTAACAGACCAAAGTTACAGAGCTGGAATGACCAAGCCGCAGACAGCCGTGATCCGCGAACACTCTTGGTCTTTTTTTTGGGGGGGTGGGGGGGTGGGGGTCGAATAGTGAAGAATCCCGGGGCAAAAACTATTCCCTTCTACTAATGTTTCCTAGGAGTACCCGATGAATCGGAAGATCTCAATTCACTACACTGGCGGCAGAAAAATCTATCTGACTTGGAGGCAAATTTTTCCTCCAAGCCAGAGGAGAAACCCCCTCTTCACTGCTAACTAGGCTAAAAACTAAGTGAGCCTCTGCCTTAAGTGTCCACACTGCTCATTCAACGCGTCAGAGTAGGGATCGAATACCTGGAATACTATGTTGAACCAGTGCGTTACGTACCAGCAGTGTCAGAAAATGTATGAACCAAAGGAACGGCATGCTAAAGAAGAAAGTTTTCTAACTCTCCAGCTATTTCCCGCCAATATTCAATCAGGCTGTTATACTCGGTACGCAACAGTTCCTATCTATCGGAGTTGAGTGGCAGCATAAGAGACAAAGAACATCACAAAAAAACAATGGCCAATGTAACGTTATTGTTGATCAATGTTATGCGGTCCGACTCGTTGGCTGAATGGTCAGCGTACTGGCCTTCGGTTCAGAGGGTCCCGGGTTCTATTCCCGGCTGGGTCCGGAATTTTAACCTTAATTGGTTAATTCCAGTGGCCCGGGGGCTGGGTGTTCGTGATGTCCCCCAACATCCCTGCGACTCACACACCACACATACTATCCACCACCACAATAACACGCAGTTACCTACACATGGCAGATGCCGCCCACCCTCATCGGAGGGTCTGCCTTACAAGGGCTGCAATCGGCTAGTAATATTCATACGAAATTAATTAATAATGTTATGCGCTTTCGATATTGTAGGCCTTCACATTTATTTTTCTTCCGACTCTGAAATACCACTCTTACATTCGGTGCGGTAAAACTGAATAAAACGTCCTTTTTCTGCCCAATATACTCGCAGGACGAACTTTTGTGAGACATTTTTTTATTGCTGGCTTGACGCCCAAGTGCGCGAATTTCGGTTCAACCTGTATATATAGGTATAAAAAAGAAAATAGACCTGAATTAATGAGGCACTTACAGGCATCTCAGAAACAACTTGGTACCAGGGAAGCTGATGACCTCAGGATCTCTAGAAAAGTCGAAAATTCTCAATTTCCTGAGGGGGACACGCTGGGGGACCTTGACATTTTAGGCTGAGCATAAGAATGCAGTCGGAAATATTCATCCAAAGTGGTAACCTATAGGTTTCTTGGGCTTAGAGACGTTCAGGGAATTCCTAATTTTTAGCCTCCCTGCCCCCCCCCCCCCAATCAAGATGGGAGAACAGTTTGCCAGACAAGCTAGAAAATTGAAATTTGGCGAAATTATAGCTTACAGCCTGTAACCGACGGAAAAATTCAACGATGTTCAAATTTTTTTTCACTTTTTACCCATGAAATATGGAGTTAATTTTAATGACGGTGGAGACCTTCCTTTCGAGGTATTTGGTGGCTAATGAGTACTTCGTATCACAAAACGGATGGCAAAGTCTTGGTTCAATTTGTAGTGATCTACAACTTTGGTCCTAAGACTTTTTGTCGTATCTCTCTCCCTTATACGTTAGATTTGGCTGTATTTATTGATTGTACGTAAATTTTGTGCTTTCTACACGTATATTTCATAGTTTAACACACTTATAGGGAAGATAGTCATCAAATTTGGCACGCACATTGACACGACCGATGGCCATATGCGAGCCAAATTTCATGATTCTAGCTTCCACAAATAGAGGGGATATGAGAAAATGCCATAAGATCTACCATGTAGATCGCTAAGAGAGGCGTCTTATAGTGCAGTCCGTGTGTCGATATGACGTACCGTTAAGCAGCAGTTAATCTGTAAATGAATGTCTGCAATATTGTAAACGTGCGTATACTTTCGTATAGCGATCTGTATTCATTGAAGTCGATTTGTCGCGATCTAGAAAGGGTGTGTCTGCCATTATTCTTTCTACCCGAAATTAAACTTCCCATTTATTGTAAATCACTTAGATTTAATCAGTTTTCATATTCACATAGAACAGCTGACACACTTCATTTCAGTGCTGTCATATCAAGGATTACACACTTTGTGATATTACTTCCAAGGAGAAAACTAAACAGAATATTTACAACGTATTGTTCTTCACAGTCGGTCTTTGTAAGTGCGTATTTCTGAGCAACGTTCCACATTAATTTGTCTCTTGCGATGCACAGGAGGAGACAGACGTAGGTGAAAAATACTCATTGCTACAAATGCTCTCATTCCGGAAGTGCTTTCATTCAACTTCATACGAGTCGTGCGCTGGACTTTCCGTTTAATTACTATTTGCTACAATATGCAGATGATTAAAACTGAGGTCTCGGGTTGGATGCTTGCCCCCAGTCTTTCAAATCGCTTTAAGGTCACTCCATCACTGCCTAAATCTCTTTCTTCGGTTCACTTTGTGGTCGCTTTCAGAAGCCGCATTGCAGGCGGTGGAGTGAGAGCTACTTTCTCCTCCTTGGATCAGCGTGTATTATTATTATTATTTGTGAACAAGCCCTTTTAGAACTTCATTACTCTGCTCTGTCTAGTGTAAGTTGTTCGCTTTGGTAGGTCACAGTAAATATCTCCCTGTTGTGTGATTTCTACCAGTTGATTTAACCGAGACATTATCTAGGATCCATTTTTTCTTTATTCCGTTTTTATAGAATTATTTTGCTGTGCCTGTAAAATGTTAATGTGTATTCGCCTGTAAGTTATGAGCCTAAAACTTTTACCGTTCTCTTTCTCATTGTTTGCGATCTATAGATGTATTGTAATGTTTTGTGACTATGGATACATCATTTTAGTGCATATTTAGGGTGAGTTGATACGCCGTTCCCATGTTTGGCATCTAACAATTGGCTTTACTTCGCACCGACACAGACAGGTCTTATGGCGACGATGGGAGAGGAAAGGCCTGAGAGTTGGGAAGAGGCGGCCGTGGCCTTAATTAAGGTACAGCCCCAACATTTGCCTGGTGTGAAAATGGGAAACGACGGAAAACCATCTTTAGGGCTGCCGACAGTGGGGTTCGAATCCACTATCTCCCGGATGCAAGCTCACAGCTGCGTGGCCCTACTCGCCCGGTGTGTTTGGCATTTAATTTGGTTGGCTTTTGTTGTGGTTCCATTTTCCTGCATTGCATCACTGACATGTTTTCTTCTTCAAATGTGACATGGAGACAGACTTTTTACGATGTCAGGAGTTACCACAATATCGTTACACTCAACTGAAGAGCACGATTGAAAGACCTCGGACCAAAAGTGCCCGACATACAGGTACCATCAGTGTTATTGCCGAACAATCAAAATCAATAGCAAACACTCGAAAATGAGTAGGTTGGTCTTCCAATCAGAACTCCTCTTGATCTGTGAGTCCGTAGGTCACTGAACAGCGTAATACGGCAGATAGTCCCAGGTTCTCCTATTTGGTTCTTTTTACTTCCTTCGTTACCTCTTATCGTTCGCTGTTCGCCTACAGTTTTCTTCGAAAAGTAGTGTGCGGCGATGAACTAAATATCTGCAGGATGAACGGTTGAGGGCTAAGGTCTCCCAGTTGTTGACATCAATTTGGCACATCTCCATGTAAGTACATCCTGAAAGCGCTTCCCCTGACCTCCCAAACAATGTTTTCCCACTGTTAACTTACAGTAAAACACTTGCTTGGGGATGCGATTGTTGGGCATGCGTATTACATGCCCTGTCCAATGTAGCTGACGTGTCCAAACCATGGCTTTTATACTGGTGGTCTGTGCCTCTTCAAATACGCTGACATTTGTGCGTCGATCTTGCCAGGTTATACGCATAATTCTCCTTAAACATAGCTGGTGATATTGTTCCAACTTTTTAATATGCCGCCTGTAGCATTTCCAGGATTGAAATCCATACAGTAAGCTGGGGACTACAAATGAATTGTATACGAGGATTTTTGTTGTCAAATACTCGGGATCGTAGTTAGGCAAAGAGTGCTCCAGCACGGTTGATTCTAAATTAGATTTCCGAATCTATATTTGCGCTTGATGAGAGGATGCTGCCAAGGTAAGGAAGGGAGTTACTTGAAAGCTCACTCCGTCGATGGACACATTGATCTGTCTTATGTCTTTCTGCAGGGGCTGGTTCATAGAGAATCTGTGTCTGTCAGTGGCGGTTTCTGATATGGCGCAATGGAGCAATGAACCTCCAGTTTATATCAAATTTTATTCAAGTACTTGATATTCATAACTCCCTTGTCAATCTCGAAGCTCTTGCTTAGCCCATCTATCCGTAATATACTCATACTGGCTTTCATTTCATGTGAACTGCGCACGTTCCGTGGCTGGATACTTGTCTGGAATGAACCCCCTAAAGAAGGCGACCTCTCCGTTCGTACCTGGGCGAAAGGAATGGCGAGATGCGGAGGGACATCGGCCGGCACGTAGACAAGACTAGGATATCGCAGAAACAGATATCCTTGGTTTACGCATGCGCAATATGCCACTCTCTCTAGTCGTGTTGTCGGGGGTGTTGGGGCAAGGTCTGTCTAGACTGACCTTGTGTTGGGGTAAGTATGTCCCTGCCATCTGATGCCATTACAGGAATTCAACTACGTAGCAGAAAATAGTGCACATAATTAGCGCTAGTGTTGAAGAGCATCATTACTGCCAGTAGACACATTAAACTGCCAAATTCCACATCAATATTTACTAAACATCTGTTCATTTGCCTTATTTGGAATAATTACTTTTTGGAGAGAAAATTAACTTAAAAATCACCGAGGCAAAGAGTAGCGGGAAAGTAATACCAAAGAAAACGCTAATTGCCTAGCCACAGGAGTTCTTAAAATTAAGTTACCAACATTGCGAACATACATCCATAAAGTTTACTCTGTTTTTCAAGTGTGATGCTAGTGTTTACAACAGTTTGCAATAGTTATCATAATTCGTAATATTATTGTACGCTGTGCAAGCGTGTGAGTGTTTTTCTGCACTGTTGTGCCGTTCAGAAACTTAATTTTTAGGACATAAAGAAGTTACAATATTTTCTCCGTGTGTGTATTTTTGTGCACCGTACTTGCGTCCATAATTTTTGTTCCCGGGAAAGGTAAAGAGCTACATAATGAGTTTGAACAGTGATATGATACTTAAGAAGACAAACTTTTCTTCTCTCTCCCTTAAGCGTAAACTTAAGATTAAGGATGCCGGACGCCCAGTGCCTGATCTTGATATAACGAGGCATCCTAAAAGTAAAAGTAATCGTGCGTAAATTCAGAATGGATTTATAGCGTATAAAAGAATCGAGTGGATCTGTGGGTGCAAAATTACTAACATGTTGATTTGTTTTCCTTTTTTATGATTCATGAGCGATGAAAGCGAAGGGACTTGGACCAAAGTCGGAGTGGTAAATACAGGACATTTGTCCAAAAAAATAATAAAGAAACACAGAAGTTCTAAATCTCATATGCTTGCCTAGTTACAATTCGATCTCCTGGGAAGACACAATAACCGTCAGTAATTTGACTGTGCTTACAGGCAGTCTGTGGAAAGAGACAACGACCAAGTACGGAAAATTCGTTCTGTGCTGTGTAAAGTTCTGTGGCGTGTTTGAGATGGCATTGCGCGGGCATGACGAAACAAGTGAATCATCGAATCCTGGCATATTTCGAGGCCTCGTCAATTTTAGTTCTGAAATTGACGTTGCATTAAGAGACCATCTGTCCAAAGCTACTGTTTTCAAAGGCACCTCGAAAGACATTCAGAATGATTTGCTTTCGTGCATGTATGAAATCTGTCGTGAGAAAAAAAAAATCACCACAGCGCACTTCATTTCGGTAATCGCAGATGAGACGACCGATATATCAACTACAGCACAATTTGTTATCATTTTTCCCAACGGTAAGCCAGTTGAAAGATTCTGGGGTTTCCTCTACCCTCTAGTCATGATGCTAAGACAATAGCAGAGTGTTTAAAATTTTCTTTGAGCGAAGTTGTGGATAATAGAGATAAGTTGATTTCACAAGGTTATGATGGAGCAAATGTAATGAGTGGTCACCATTCAGGGTGCAAGTTCTCATCAGGGAAGATTTTAGGCTTGCTCATTATGTGCACCGTTAAGCCCATTCCCTGAACTTATTGGGTTTTTTTTTTGCTACTTGCTTTAGGCTACGTCGCACCGACACAGATACTGTAGGTTTATGGCGACGATGGGACAGGAAAGGGCTAGGAGTGGGAAGGAATCGGCCGTGGCCTTAATTAAGGTACATCCCCAGCATTTGCCTGGTGTGAAAATGGGAAACCACGGAAAACCCTTTTCAGGGCTGCCGACAGTGGGGTTCGAACCTACTATCTCCTGAATGGTGGATACTGGCCGCACTTAAGCGACTGCAGCTATCGAGCTCGGTTCTGAACTTATTCATGGCACGGGTGACAGGGGGGAGAGGAGATACTGAGGGGGCGATTTTTCCTTCTGTTGAACCCCCAGTGACGAAAGTCACGCGCCGCCACTGGTCTTAGTGGTATTCAGTTTGGGACCAGTCTTTCTGTATGCAGTTGAAAAGGCATTCAGGATTAACATTAGTTCTTCTTCAGACTGAGTTACAGCTTCATTATCATCAGCATACTATAACTCGACTAGTGCTGTAGAAAGTGCACAAGTCTTCGCCCTTAGACGGCTCAAATTAAACAGTTTTCCATCCAATCTATAATTGATCTGTATTCCTGGAGGAAGAACGTCCTTGACTAGCTGCATAACAGCGGCTATATATAATAACAAAGTGGGGGCAATCACACAGCCTTGCTTAACACCGGTATTGATACGAAATGACTCTCCGACATAGTTTGTATCGATAAGAGCTGCTTTCATGTCAGTGTAGAACAGTTCCAAGGTGGAAATAAATTTCTGTGGAAAATAATACAATCCTAAAATCTTCCACAGTGCCTTAGTGAGGTCAATGAAGGCAATTTAAAGAGGTCTACTTTGTTCTCTGCATTGTTCCTGAAGCTGACGAGCTGTGAATATCATATCCGTGGTTCCTCTAGAAGGCTTGAAGCCACACTGGCTCTCTGGTAGTATTTCCTCCACTAACGGCCGTGTACGATTTGTCAAAATTCGAGCAATAAGCTTTTCCAAGGAAGACAGTAATGATACTCCCCGATAGTTATTACGGTCCGTTCGATCACCTTTCTTAAATATTGGAACTATAAGACAATCTCTGAAATCGGGAGGCATTTCTTCAGTGTTTCAAATCTTAACAGTCAGTTCATGCAAGTGTCTTATGAGTTCCTCACCACCTTCTATGAGACCTTCCGAAGGTATATTATCAAGACCGGTGGCCTTGTGTCGCCTTGCTTGATTAACAGCACGCTTAACTTCATCCAGTGTTGGTAGGGAGCCAAGTTCTTAGATGGATGCTTGTTCTATTGAGTCATACATCTGTTCATCGGCAGCTGATTTCTGATTCAGGAGACCTGTAAAATGCTCTTTCTATCTATTCTTGACGGAGAACTGATCTTTTAGAAGTGTTCCCCTATCACTGGACCTGAATGGATTTCTACCAGAGGTGGTGGGACCATAAAATGCTTTCATGGCTTGGAAGAATTGTCGCGAATCTTTGTCTTTTGCTTCGGTGGTCCAGCATGCATTTTTCAGCACACGGGTTCTTCTTTGGACATTTGCTTTGGCAAGACAAAAGGCTTTTTACTTTGCGAGACAGTTCATGTCCTTTCCCCACGCTTACAAGGCTTTTCGCTTCTCTGATATCAATACTTCAATCTCTTCATCATTTTCATGAAACCAATCTTGATATTTCTTGGTCTTATAACCCATCGTTTCTTTGCAAGCATCCCGAATATTGTTCATCAGGCTCTCCCAGTGTTGTGTTACATACTGATGATATTCCTCCGACAGTGTCTGATGTAGTTGTGTATATTGTGAGGCATATTCAGTCATCCGGTCCTGTCATTGCTTTGGTGATAAAAACGTCACGAAGATCTTTCCTGCGGAGAAGGTGGTGAGGAACTCATCTGTGAGATGCCAGTGTTTCGATCTAGGATGCTCCCATGGTTTTAAAGCGATTCTTTGGCGAAAAATAGCGTGAGTGATTGTTAAATCATGTTCGGCACATTTTGAGAGGAGTCTAATACCATTAGAGGTTTCACTGCCAATTCCATCCTTGCCAATGACACCATTCCATACAGTGTTGTCCTATCCCACTCTGGCATCAAAATCGCCTAGTAAGAATATTTTGTCTTGTTGATTAATGATTGACTGGATGCCATCCAGAGATGAATAAAGTGATTCCATGATGTCATCATCAGAATCTAGTGTGGGGGCATATGCGCTCATCACCGCGGCATGTTGTCATTTAACCGAAGTATTAATGTCATAAGACGTTCATCATGCCCAGTGGGAAGTTCTGAGAACTCTTTGAGAATAGTCTTGATAGCAAAGCCTGCTTCGTGTAATCGGTTCTCACTGGTAGCTCCTTCTTTCCAAAAGAAGCTGTAACCTGCACCTTGTTCATTCAACTGATTTTCATCAGCAACGCGGGTTTCCTGGAGTGTTGCTATGCTTCTTAGTTCTGTACCCACTATAGCTGTTCTCCTTTCGGGTGTCTCAGTTGCGGAGTCATCATTGAGTGTTCTTACATTCCCTGTTGCAAAATATAATTTATTTGTTCAACCGCATAAAGGTGATACCATCGGACGCGGCTATCCGATCGGTAATATTAGTGACGAACAAAACTACATATGAGAGTCTGTAGAACAGGACAGCTTTGCTTTCTCGGTTTGAGCACACGCCAGTAGTTTTAATACCGGGTAACACGTCCACTTGCACTGATGCATGTCTGATTTCGTCTTGACATACTGTACACTAGTTCATCAATATCATGTTAGTCCAAATTGTCCCGCTCCTCAATGGTGATTCGGCATAGATCTCGCAAATCGTAGATCGAGACTCCCTTAAATAGCCTTCTTTAATTATCCCAGGCACGTTCTGAAGGGTTCATGTCCGGGAACATGAGGGCCATTCTAGTCGAGATCCGCGCATTATCGTCCATTAAGACAAATTGTCCTCCAAAATGCGGGCGATATGGTGTCACTAGGGGTCAGAGAATGTCGTCCCTGTATCTCTGTATGGCTCCGAGTGGCGTACAGTGGTCCAAAACACCAGGGCACCATCACGTTGCTGCACGTGCTGGATAGTGTGTCTGAAACGTCAGCGCGACCAGATTGCCTCCAGATACGTTGCCGACGATCGTCAGTAACAAGGCTTATGAGACACTAATCACTGAAAAGGACTTCATGCGAATTGTGGAGAGATCATTCAGCAGTGCCGCACCCGGTGATGTCTAGGTTTAAGAGCTGGGTCTCGCCATGGACGTAAAGCGTGAAGTTACGCGTCGTGCAACCTCTTTCTGACAGTTTGAGTTGATACGAGGTGACTTCTAGCAGCCCGGGGATTATTAAAGAGCATGGTGCATTACATTCAGGGTTCCTTCGAACTGAAATTCGTAGGTGGCGTTTATCGATTGTAGTCGTAGCCTTTAGATGACCTGCGCGATGACCTGTGCCGCTGCCATGTTCGCATTTTGATTGGGCCCTCACGTCGAGCTACTGCCCTTGCCATAGTAGGATTATGTCGACAGTGGACATCGTGCCATCCTAGACGCTCGCTACACTGTAATGCTTCCACGCTAGTGCCACAACTTCAACTGAACTGCTGCCTCACATTTGAACGTGGCGGTCTGCCTGTATGTTTTCGAACATCCTGGAGATCCTCTTTCCGGTCTGCAATAGGACAGATCACCACGAACCTACTACGCTGGTGTAGCAGTGGGAGAGGTGATAATCCCACGTGGCGCGTCCCAGGTGGCGGATAGGAGGGTCCTAACGGGCTTGCCGGCAGACTTGAGCGAAATAAAATTGCTCTCGCGGACCAAACACACAACCCCCTGTGAATGGAGGGCGCAGACAAACAATACAGCCATGGTATCCCCTGCCTGTCGTAAGAGGCGACTAAAAGGGATGGTCAGATTAGAACCATGAGACTACTTGTAATTAGTACCATCACGCAGGGAACATTTACTTGCACGTAGTACCACTGTTAGGTACCCAATATGTTTGTGGTTAGTAGCGACAGTGTGTGAATCCGCGTGGGTTTTACAGTACCTGTGATTAGTACCACTACATGGGTGATAGGGTTGGGCACTCTGTCCCTGTTTCGGCACACTGCCGGTGCATAGTTATGTTCCGCTGTTCCGGAACACGGAGCGTCAGTTGTTTCGAAACATTCTCAAGCGAGACCTGGGCAGTGACTCGCTGTCCCGTCAGAAGCGCCACTATGCACTGCCCTTCGCCTACTAGTTGACTGTCGATATCGGCAGTGTGCCGCCATGTGCTGGAGTGTTCCGTGTTCCGTAGTATCATCTTTGTTCTGTGAGTTCCGTTGCACCGGCAACTGGCCTTCGGTACATGCGGATAACTTAATGCGTTCTGTTTTTTAAGAGTGCTTTCATTGAAGGCTAGTAATATATGCCGTACGAAAGACGGTGGACTCTGAATAATGTCGCACCGGAGTCCTGGTTAGGACTTTTTACTAGAATAAAACCTGACAGAGTGACATGCAATTTATGTTCTTCTATTTTGTCTGCAAAGGGATTTTCAATCGGCACAATGACGAGACATTTGAAACTTAAACATCCTACAATTTTTATTTTTGTGTTCTGCTTGTACAGGCCTAGTTTTTTTAAATCTCCTGTTCCGCTTGTATATAGTATTTAATTTTTGTGTTTTGCTTGTATGGGTTATTTTTTATTTTCGTGTTCGGCTTGTATATTGTGTACGTAAATAGAGTACTGACGAATGTTTCTTCAACTGTGTGAGTATATTTTTAATTGGTGAAAATAACATGACTTTTGTAAACACATCTACTGCCAGTGTAATAGTGACAGGTGTATTTCAGAATGAATGTAAACATTCTTATCCTAAAAACAGCATTTAGATATGATTTTCTGGGTGCCTATTTCAGAGTTCAGACTGCTTTTTCACGTGCCGTGAAGTTTTATTTTGGCCCTAATTACGCACGATATAGGCTGATACATTCATCTGGTGAAAATATCCTTGGATTAGTTACTTTTAAACACCGTACTGCAATTGTAACCGTATTATGTGTACTTTATATTGACCGAAAAAATCTTCACCTAAAAGGAGCCTTGAAACGTTATTATTGGGCGCGAATTTCAGTGTTCCGACTATTCCTTCACGTTCCGTGCAGCTTTACGGTGGCCGTAACTACACACAGCACGTCCGGTACAGCAGAACATTCCTGCTGAAGCGGAGCATGTCATGTTGCCTCACGAAGTTCTCTCTACTTCGCCGTTATGTCCTGTGTGCCGGCATACTGTACCGAAACACTCCACCTCAAGCTCGTAATGTTCCGGAACAACTGACTGTTCCGGTCTGCCCAACCATAATGGGTGAGTGACACCATGGGTCTGCATTGCCTATGATTAGTACCTACTATGTGAGGAACACCACGGGATAGTACGAGACCCTGTGATTGGTACACCTATGTGAGGAACACCATAGGTTAGTATTGCCTGTAAATGGCGCCGCAATGTGTGACACACCATAGGTCTGTGTTACATGTGCGCATTACATTACCTGTGAGTAGTACCATAATGTGTGGAATACCGCGAGTCTACGCTACTTTTGATTAGTACCGCAACATGACAAATATCATGATTCTCCTTTCCTAGCGATAAGTACCATTATGAGGGTGCGATGACTTGGATTTTGGACCCCTTTAGACTACAAGCATAATTGATTCAGTGCTGTGCTCTAGAAGCAGTCCCTTGGTCAGTAATACTATTGTATGACGCTACCTTCTGGAAATGTGGGGCATTGCGAGTCGGATCCACTGATTGTTTTAAATTCATATCCATCCACTCATTCTTTCTCATCACGTTTTGAATTCTGGTTAGCGGATGATTTTGGACTTTAAAATTGCCATTACATTTCGTCACATTTCGTACCATTAGGGGCCGTATATGATCGTGTTTGCCTTCTTTTTGTCTCAGATTCGCGTCATCTCGGTGTAATTATTCTTGCCAGCTTCCCTCTAGGTTTTCTTCGTTCTAGTTTTGGTGATTTTCCGCTAGTGTTTCCCAGGTGATGCTAATTTCCTGGAGGTCTCTTTCAATTTCATTTCGCCAGTTGTTCTTGACTTTCAGTGAGAAAACAATGTTCTCTCTGAGAATGTGACATTAGAATGTTGATTGCCATTTCCTGAAAGTCTGAGATTTTTTCAGAAAGGCGATACACAGTAGCTCAGGTTCCCTCTATGCAGGGTGGGTCGTTCTTTGTCTTTAAATCCCTGTGCGTGGGGGACACAGATGAAGACTACACTAGCGGTGTCCTGTCTGTCGTAAGAGCCGACTTAAAGGGGCGACCAAGGGATGATGAAATTAGAACCATGAGGTGGTGGTGGTGGTGATTATTATTTTCGGAGGAAGTACCATCCTCTATTAACACTAATCGGAGAGCAAGAATGGAAGGGATCCGATACTTCGAAAATGAAGCTATCGACCAAAGAAAGACAAGGGCCACGAAGGGCGTGAAAAAAATATTCCCCAGGCCTCGTGTTGACCAAGGGAGGTTGAATATAGGATAGATGAAAGTGAGGAGCCTGGCAGAAGTAAGTGGAAGCAATACCAGAACTCGTCTCAGGGCCCCGTGGTCGTCAACCCACGCTCGCAAGTTAAGAGCCCATGGGGTCCCTTTTAGTTGCCTTTTGTGACAGGCAGGGGATACCGTAGGGGATACCACCCACAGGGGATTATTACCATGAGAATAATTGTGATTAGTACCATTACGTGCGGAACACCATGGGTCGACGTTACTTGCGACTAGTACCACCATGCGTAGAAAACCATGGGTCTACTTTATATAGGAGAAGTACCATTATATGAGGAACCTATGGGTTTGAGTGTTGCTTATGATAGAGGTCGTCATGTGTCGGTTCCACTGTATTCAGAATGGGTCTGTTACCTATGAGTAGTACCTCTTTATGAGAAACAACCTGGGTTTACGTTGCCTCTGGTATATGCGAAACACCACCGGTTTGGCTCATCCCCGTAATTAGTACCACTATTTGAGGAAAACAATTGGTCTGCGTTGCCTGAGAGTAGTACCATTATGTGAGGAACACCGTGAGCTTGTGTTGCCTATGATTAGTACCACTATGTGAGCGACGCCATGAGTATATGTGGCCTGTGGTTAGTTCCACCAAGTGAGGAACACCACGGGAATACCGGCGCCCGTGATTAGTCCCACTATGTGAGGAACACCATGGGTCTGCGTTGCTTGTGAGTTGTACTCGTATGTGCGAAACACCGTGGGTTTGTGTTAACTGCGAGTGGTCCATTGTGTGTGATATACCTTGGGTCTACGTTACCTGTGGTTAGTACCACCATGCGAGAAACACCTTAAGTCTATATTACCTGTGATTAGTACCACCATGCGAGAAACACCTTAAGTCTATATTACCTGTAGTTATTACCATTGTAGGAGGAACGCCATGCTTCTGCTTTACTAGTGATTAGTACCATTGTGAGGGGCCGGTAACCTGGGTGTTGGATCCATTTAGATAATAAGCATCATCCCAATTCTTAAGACATTGTGAATTTGTTTCACGATTATTTTCTCATCATCATTCGTTTTAGATTGTAGTCAGTGGATACATTTTGAAGTTTTAATTTGCATTTCGTTACACCTCGTACCATTAGGGGCCGATGACATAGCTGTTGGGCCCCTTTGAACAACAATAATCATCTTTGTCTTTAGAGATCTGCCTCCATTGATCAAGGTTGTATAATGCTGCAGGTAGTGTAGTAGTGCCGTAGTTTTGTGTTCTGTTTTTGTTACATCTGTTCTAGGAGATTGTTTGCTTCAAAATTAAATTCTGAAAATTTGATGGTTTTTTCCTGCACGCTCGAATTTAGTTACTTGACAAAGTTTGTCCATATATATATCGTTAGCAGTTACCCTCAATGTATCATGTTGTTCATTAATCTCGCCCACTGATGTACTTGCAAATAATACACATGAACTGTTGTAGATAAACAAACATTTGAAAAGACATCACAAATAGAAATGGAATTAAATTTGTTTCTCTGCAGTTTAGTAACTTTTTGAAACGATTACGAATTACTGATATAGATTCGTTTTCGTTAACACTGTACACCGTTTCTAACTACAAATCCAATGGAGTGCCATATAGTAAACAGTAGTACGTGTCGCACTTTTAGGTGCGTAAATTTATAAGTTCTTCGGGTTGTATAAAAACCAGTAATGACTGTAGATAAAATTAATTAATAGTTCTTGATACGTTCGCCTTTTTTATTTTTATTTTTATTTACAGGGCTGAATGGCTTAGACGGTCTGATCTCAACTTGGCAGATTCGATCCTGGCTCAGTCCGGTGGTATTTGAAGGTGTTCAAATACCTCTGCCTCCTGTTGTTAGATTTACTGGCACGTGAAAGAACTCACGCGAGACTAAATTTTGACACCTCGACGTCTCCGAAAACCATAAAAGTAGTTAGTGGGACGTAAATCTATTATTTGTACAGACATATCACAGAAGATACGAGCTCAAGGGTGACATTACTCCCGCTGTGGTTAGGGGCGATAGAACACATTCATGGTATCCTCTGCCTATCGTAAAAGGCGACTAAAATATGACCTAGATGCATGTATCTCGGGAACATGGGTTGGCGACCACAGGTCCCCTAGCTGAGTCTGGTATCAACTCTTGTTGGTATTGTGTTTGCGAGGCTATTTTTTCGAAGTATCGGACCTGTTCTCATTACGATGGTTGCCGTAGCAGGCGGCATTTGATGCGGACTTAGGATCACTAGATTGCGTTGCAATTCTAAACCTGTCCATGGTGTTCATATGACACTGTTGATGGTGATTAGTCCGTCCGATGGAGACGTTAAGCCTTGATGTAATTCGACAGGAGTAGGCTACGTGCCTACACCGCGTCTCACCCTCTCCCTATCATTCCACACCCAGACGCGCAGGCAACCCGTGGGCGTCAAATAGAAAGCAACTCAGCACCAGGCGAGTCGGACACTTCCGGCAATAAAAGCATTTGTTTGTTTATCCAACCCTTGTCCCGTTTCCCTACGGGGTCGGGCTTGAGGTGAGATGAATCTGTCGTGGCGGGTTATTATGACCGGATGCCCTTCCTGACGTCAACCTCATTAGAGGAGTTAATGAGATGAAATGAATGGCGTGATATATGATAGTAGTAAGGGAGAGGGTGAAACCCGGTGCCGGCACATAGCCTACTCCTGTCGAATAGCACCAAGGGGTCTGCTCAAGGCTTAACGTCCCCATCCGAAGGACGAATCACCATCAACAGCGTCATATGCCCTCACTCCATATGAGCACTGCGGAGAGGTTTGGAATTTAATCCAGGCTTTTGGCACGCAATGTAGTGATTAGAGATTGTATACCACCACCTCCCCTACCCTGTCGGCCAACATTCTGATGGTGAAATGTTTTTCGATCAACGGGACTCGGACCGGGTAACCTCAGTGTCAGACCGTTTAGATTTCAGCGCCTTAACGATCATGGCCATCAGGCGGGTTCCGGCACTAAAAGCATTTACTGGAGGAATATGCAGCTAGGTGGAAAGTTCTCTTGGTTTATAACGACAATGCTATTTGATGTTTTAGTGTCTGTTTTTGTTACTTCTAGGTTGATTAAACCAGATTTGGCGAGTCAATTAATATGGTCTAAATTAATAAAATTTCAAAATTTGCTTTAAATCGAGCAATTAGCTTTGGAGTGATGGCTCCTTAAAAATAAAATGGTATTAAGTGCTCCGTACGCACCATTTTGTTGTCTGCTTTGACACGTGGATAGGCAGTTCAGAGGAATAATTTGTAGTATTATATTTAGAAGGTTCCATTTTTGTTAATAAGTAGAACCTCATCTTTAAAAAAATTGACATTTTCATGTGTTGATCCAAGTTTTGAACTCTGTGATGAACACAGGTGCGCACTGTTTGAAGCTGTTTTATCTGGAGCATTTTCAAATCTACAAGTGACTTTTGAGAGAAACCAAAGCTGGTGGAGACATCAGGTTGGTTTTAAATGTCTCTGGAGATCCTTTGAAAATGGCTGCGCATGGAAAGTTTGCAGTCTCTACTACGACCAAAATCTATTATTATTAGTAATGCTTTTATTTTTGCCAGTTTTGGTCCAATATCCGGGTAAATGCCACAAACTTATGGCAGAACAGAAGCAGCGCTCTCTCCTACGGCGGACTGGCCTCTCGTGCAATCAGGTTAGAAAGCCAACGTTCAGTGTGCTACAGTAATGGCATTGCAATTTTTTTTAATCGTTAGAAAGTCGTTTGCATTCTGACGCATTCGCGAAGTATGTTAGTTCTTAACAACTTCCTGTTCTTCTTTCGTTTTGTTGTAATTCTTAACTGCGTTTACAAATAGTCTTTTGTTAACTGTCATGGCAGTCTGGGATTGTAATCAGGGTTGCCAAAGTCGATACTCTTAACATTGGTGTTCACCTTTAGGGATTTTCACCGGTTCCTGCTCTCGTCTCACTTTGCAACTGCTCATACAATTACTTCACTTTCTTCAAGATGATCAGTCAAGCTAATCTTCTATGTATCTTACTGAAGAATTCAAAAGGGCATTTCGTATTAGTGTGAGACTTAGATAGAAACTCACGTGGGAGGTCAGGAATTTCGTTCAAACAATGTGAGATCAGCAATAAACAGATATATCAGCCTGCTTATCTGCTGGCAATGTGTGTAGGGGTGAGTTGGAGTGCCACCCCGTCTTTAACTCACTTGTTATTCATTGACGAGTAATACTTTTTGTTTCCACTAATGACAAAACAAAAATGTCATCACCCCGCACTGATTAATTCTACAAGTGAAAGTGATTTATTAAAATGTGAAGAAAATAGTTGGCTAACTTGTACAATTAACATTGCAAATACAACTTTCTCAACATAACAGTTTCACTCTCGGCAGCAGTGGTTATATAGAAATAACAAAAAAAAGCCAAGATTTGTGTGGCAAGAGGAGGCGATAGTTTATTTTACAGCGTATAATTCATCTCTGCATTTCCTAGTGTTCATGGACACTGACAAAAACAGATAATACGTACGAAGAGACGTCCGCGTACAAGAGTGGCATGAAGAGCATTTTCTCGTTAAACGTTGGCCGGCAGCTCTGGCCTTCCCTTGTCTACTTGAGTATAAACTGTAACCTCTCTTCAGATGTGGATGAAATAAGGCCTACGATCCCAACTAATTAGATTCCCGTGTCATTGGACACGGCCAGACTCCACATGCGACTTTTAATTTTATTTTTGAATGTATACTTTCTATTTTTGTTACTGTCGCAGAAGTACAGGCATGATCGCAGGGAAGATCATAATATGAGGAGTAAGTTGTAATTCAAGAGGACAAATTCGTTTATAGTAAGAGGAGTTAGGGATGGAATAACTTCCTTTCGACAGTTTCGATCTTGTTTGAACTCATTTGATAAGTGTATCAGCCACTGAAAATGCAGATTGTTTGATTCTTCTTGGTGTTTGTTACAGGTGTACAAGGGGATGGATATAATCACCAACAAGGTGACCAAGGAGGAACAGGCTGAAGTTCCTCATCACATGCTGGACTTGGTGGACCCGCCTGCTCGCTTCACAGTCGTCGACTTCCGTAATGCAGCTCTCAAGATTGTATCCTTTGAGCCATAGATTGCCCGAATAATACCTGCTGAGAGTGCTGAGACTTGTCATCCTGATCGCAGCCTTAGTGAACACGGCTCTGCTCTGACCTTCTTGGTGTTGTATATTTAAAGTAATTGCATAGAGCAGCACAATTTGTTACCCTTGTTTACATACCAGTAAGTTCTTTAGTAAAAAAATAAGTTCATACTCAGTACAATGTCGTCTATACCAGTGGTATTCTAACCTTTTGGTTGGCGTATCCCCTAAATCCAATTGTTTTGCCTTCATTCTCCGTAAGTACGAGTATATTGCGATTATACCTGAAATAACAAATTATTGCTGGATGGCAAATATGTTCCGAAGCTTATCCCGCTTGCTCACGCACTGAGGCATCACAGAGTTGTGGCCGCATGCCCTTTCTGATACCACCCCAGGAACACCAGGAATCAGACAACGGTTACAACTGAAGTGAATGAGTGGATCTTGAAATAAGAAACAAGAGCAATGCAGCATGAGTAAGCACTTTTACATACCAAGACAAACTGACACATATTTTACAATGACTAGTTCGGAAACGGGACACTCTATAGTGGTAGTCAAAAACACTACATCAAAACATTTTAAAAAAATTGAAAATGAACTGTTCAATGAAAATATAATAAATTTGCGTACCCCTTGCGATGACTTCGCGTACCACTGGTCTGTACCAGCTCATCCTCTTCTGCTTTAACGTCTAAAACCATAGAGAGTGAAGTCCTTTCTAGTACTAGTACACATAAGTGCAGTTTAGAAATCTAGTGCAGGTATCTTGCTTGTTTAATTGCTGTGTAATTCTTGCGTAATCATTTCGATATATTAGCGTTTAACGGCAGTTTTCATTTCTGGTCGCCCATACAAGTGCAGTTATTGATTGCTTTAACAACTACCAGCTTAGTTGTATTGTGTAGTATACTGCATTTCTTCTTTAATCTTGTCGATTTTTTGAAAATATATATTTCTGTAAAAAAGATTCGAGACTGTAGGTGCAGGAACTATGGGTGTGAATTTGAGGGAAACAATTAGCTGCCTCTGTCGATCAGTGGTAGAGTGTCGGCCTCCGGATTCCAAGACAGCGGGTTCAAACCCGGCAGTGGTAGTCGGGATTTTTGAAGGACACTCCATGTCGTACGATGACTGCATGTAAAACATCTCGGGTGATAGATTTGGTGTTTAGCTGACAAAAATAATTAAAAACTCCGCTGTAGAGGCCCAAGAGAGAGATTCGATTTACTCTGCCATTTAGTAGGCCGAGAGTAAAACAGAACGTCGAAATTGATGAGCAAGAACACTGTAGCTGAGGCCAATTATTATTATTATTATTATTATTATTACAGGGAGGTAATTAGAATACTATTTAGGGACAGAAATTAACAGCAATGTACAGGATATGGAAGGGAAGAAGTTGTGAGCTAATGTTTAAAGGGAAGGAATTTAAGGACCGAGGTATGAGTCACTGCAGGTAGAGGATCAGCCGGCATCGGCCGATCGTTTTTTTTTTTTTGCTTTACGTCGCACCGACACAGATAGGTCTTACGGCGACGATGGGACAGGAATGGCCTAGGAATGGGAAGGAAGCGCCCGTGGCCTTAATTGAGGTACAGCCCCAGCATTTGCATGGTGTGAAAATGGGAAACCACGGAAAACCATCTTCAGGGTTGCCGACAGTGGCGTTCGTACTCACTATTTCCCGCGCGGCCAACTTACTCGTTCGTTAGAGCAGAACAGGATCATGCATGCAAGTCAAGGGAGGTGGTGTCGGTTCCGCAGCCGTCAGGGGAAAATAGGAGAGACCAGGAGCGGAGGGAATCTAACGTGGTGGTCGTGGTGGACTCCGTTGTAAGACATGTGTGTGAGTATAGACTGTTATTTAAGAGGGTACCGGTAGGTAGGAGCTTAGTTGGAGATGTTAATGCAGCGAGCATAAAGTTTAAGGGAGCGGAGATTATCATCACTGTGTATAAGGGGTACTAACTGGAGGGTGATTGGCGAAACTGGGAGTGATATTTATAAATTCTAATGAGCGGGTGAGTGATTGGAATAAACTACAGAACTGTCAATTCGTCTTTGACGTACAACCACCAGTCATCCACGATAAACCTTTGACATCTAAAGATTGGGGAAAGTTCCAAATTTAAAATTAATTTCAAATGTAAATGTTCCATGTACAACTTTCTCCACTACCCAACACCGATAGTTCACAATATCACACCACACCTTAATTAAGGCCACGGTCGCTTCCTACCACTAGCAAAAAAGTTCACAATATTTCATTTTTCAAATGATAACTACGCCAGTGCCAGTTATTATCATCGTCGCAGAGATCATTCTTGTGACTGACGTACCAAATCAATGTAGTGATTGCCATCTGCATACAGTCACAGTCTGCGCATCAGGAAACTGTTAGTGTTGCTTCGAGTCTGACGAGCAGCTTAATTCCACTCACGTTCATTTACATGTACATTTTGAAAACAGATCAAAAGTGGAAACTAACCCTACAGTATGTGCTGCTGTTGTCAGGTCTCATGGTTCTTGTCTGTGTCCCATTTGTAAATCTTCCACGCTTCCCGATGGAGCGCGTGCCCTGACAACATGGGGAGATGCTACCAACCTACACTTTCGAAACAATTTACAAATATCGAACGCGATCGCGTGTAGACATCTTCAGTATTTTTTTCTCTAAGAATTCTTTAAACGTGTTGCTACATCCGGTTATTGAACATAGAATGAACGAAAACAGATATTGCTAGAGGAAGGTCAGTTAGAGAGCGATCCAAATCTTATAATTGGTTGGTGTAATAATGTATATGGCGTAGGCGATCCCGCGCCTCTCCAGTCGTGGTGTAGATATCCGCAACCAGACATCTCACCTGTCCAACTCGTTGGCTGCCCTTCTCCATGTTGATTTTGAGCACGTCGAACTTGTTGGCTGCCCTTCGTTTCATGAATAGTGGGATTGGATTAAGAGTAATCAAGACACGCAGCCCATGAGCCTTGTCCTGATCGGGAATTGAAACTGAAGCCGCCTCAGCCGAAGGTCAGCCAAGATACGTTAAAACGAACTGGAATATGAGTACACGGTTGTGTACACGGAGCCAGGTCACTCAACTGTGGTAGCTAATTGATACATTATTATTCACTAGTTAGTTCGCAAATGGGCAGTCTATAGAGACGTAGGCGCGGCGAATACGCCTGATATAATCACAATCTGTGCCAGTTCATTCATAATTTGTATGCTAAAGAAAAATATTGTAGTTTGTTGTTGAATCTCTTACTGGGCACAGACAAACTCTGTGAACAAGGAACGAATGTACAGAAGTCACATTCGAATACAGTGGTAATGCGAGTGCAGCCTGTGAGTGCTGTGTGAATCACGACAACCAAAATAGTGGCTGTAGAAAAGGTTAGTGTGTCGGCAGACAGAGCCTCTTTCTGGCACAGCCGTTAGTTTCTGTACTATTGCAGGATAATAGTTGAACAACGTGAAGCTCTAGGTATGGCGAGTGACATGTAGCTACATGTTCATTAATGGCGTGATGGCTGGAGACGGGACGAATAGGCGCGGTGTCGTTTCATTTATGGATTTAATATAAACAATATCATAAACTTTACAAATGAGAAATATAAATGAAATTCGACGTACCTATACATTAATTTAGAAGTTTGTCGATGTATAAGAGGAATTTCCACTGTATTTCTGCCAGTGAGTCTTACCGGTGTCAGATCAAAACGAACTCGTCGCCGATGTCATTTCTATTCACCAGCACATTTTTTGTGAAGTTTAGTGATGATCGACTTAGGATTCCGAAACCCTGTAATAATACTTCTTCTTTCTAATATCCTAAATACTCTTTCATTCGTGATGAACAGTGATCACAGTTATAAATTGTTTAATTCACTCCTTAAACTACACTTCAATCCATGATAAACGAAACAATATATCTCACGGCTGGCGGTCTTCTCAAATTAGCGATACCAAATGTGTAACGCAATGTTACAGAGTGACTCATGGCTCGGATTCGCGATGTTAGTTCCTAGCAGCCGTTGGTGAATGACCATGGCATAATTGTAAGAGGTATTGACGATTTTTCCCAAAGGGAAATTTAGCATTATCTTTTTATTTTATTTATGAAGAACCAGATTTCTTGAGAACCAACGATGTCACAGCACTGTGAGCATCGATGAAAGCATGTTCAGGAATAAGTAATCTACATTTTTTGTAGACATTTTGGTGTACAACACTTAATATGCGATTGTTACCATCGCCTTCCGTTTCAACAACAGATTGGCAGATTTTGTTACAGTTAATTTTCTTACTGATTTACGTACTCTATGGTATGCACACGAGATTAAAATACATTTACAATCTCGTGAAATTTGCCTTCTTTCACTGGAATTTAAGGATATTGTTGTATTGTGGGTAACTACGTGACCCAAACCGCGAGACCTTGCGTACGGGAGATAGTCGGTTCGAATCCCACGGTCACCAGTTCTGAGTATGGCTTTCCGTGGTTTCATATTTCTCACACCATGGCAGTACTTGGGCTGTACCTTAATTACACTCACAGTGGCTTTCTTCCCGCTCCTATACCATCGTCGCCATTATGTCGGTGCGACGTAAATAAATAGTTAAAAACAATTGTTGAATGAAGCTGGTGGGATCATGTGAGCCGAATGGAGGAGGGTAGGGTGGACTCTGGCCATGGAGGATAAGAGAGGTAGAGGACTAGACTCAGAAATGCGGGATTGTGGAGGCGTAAGAGTCTATAATGTGTGTACGTATGTACAAGGGTTGGCACTGCGTTGCTGAGGCTTCTTTCATTGTTGTTGTTTGTTTGAGCAGTTTAACGTGTTGTATACCGCCCTAACACGATCGTGGCTCGGAAATGTACAGTCGTGTCATGTGTATGTTCGTTTGACGTCTGCTTGATGCGCATGGTGATACAGAGAGGGCGAAACCCTGTGTCGGCACATAGCTTACTTCTGGCCAATACAGGGCTTAACGTCTCCATCCAACAGACGGATCACCTTCAACAGCGCAATGTGCCCTCACTCCATATTAACAGGTTTCAAATTGAATCGAGACTCTTGGTAAACAATTTAATGGTTAGAAATTGTATACCCTGTCGTGCAGGACAACATTCTCATGGTGATTATGTTTTCCAACAACGGGACTCGAACCGGCTCAGGCAGTCTGGAAGACATCATCCAAGGTGGAACTGTCAGTGAAATCAGTGCGGCGGAACCACCTGGCTGCGTTCATGTTCATCGCATGTATTTGAATGGATTTACAGTACCCATTTACACATCACGGATGGAAACTGACGGCTGAACGGTGAACGTGAGGGCCCCCAGTTCGATTCACGGCCGGGGTGGTTCGGGGTCGGGGTGTCTGTCTTAATACAAACCTGTTCGTGAACACTCTCAACCACCACAGAAAAACACAAGAGCTATTTGTGTCGGTGAGACGTAAAGCGAATTTTAAGAACACGATATTGGAACACACGGCCTCCCATACTATTGGATTGTTTGTAAGGGCACTGATCGTCAACAGGTGGCAGTGGTAAATTAATGCAAAATGAGGCGGAAATAGTGTGTCTAAACCTACGATAGGAAGATCAGATCAGTTACTAGCCAGCTAGCCAGTAGAGCATGGCTTCACTGGTAGAGCATTATTTTTTTTATAATTATTGGTTATTGTGCTTTTACGGCCGCATTGGACCACTTTAGTCAATTTCTGTCGGGTCTTCTATGATGTTTTATTGTTTTTTCCTTTCTTTCATCCAATATTTCTTCATTCTATTCGATCTTCGTTTTCTTTCATCTTCTGAAAATACCCTTCCAGTTGTTTGTCTTTTGTCAATTTTGGTAGGAATCTTATTTTATTTTTCTTCAGTTTATTTATTGTTTGACTTATTCTTTAAATCCCCCAGTGTTACGTCTAATTCTTTCATGTCATCTTTTATCTATTTTATCCAAACAGATGGTTGTTTTTGTTTCCAAAGCCTCTCCAAAATTCTGCATATTAACCTGTCTTGAGGTGTTCTCAACAGATGATCAAAGAATAGTATTCTCGTCTTTCTTATGAAAACCGTTATAGGTTATATTTCCTGATATACTGCTGCAATTGGGATGATACGCCATTTTCCTTCTTTTTGGTACTTCTTATTAATGCATGTTCTTACCATTCTCCTTTATAATTTTAAAATGTTGTCTATGTTATTCTCTTGCCTTAGTTTAAATAATGTTTCACTTTCATAAGTTATTTCAGGTTGGACTACAGTCTTATGATGTTCCAATTTTGTATTTATTGCCAAACATTTCTTGTTGTATGTATTGCTGGTTACTTTTTGGGCTCTGGATAATTTATTCGTTCTCTCTGTCCAAGAATTTTTTTCTTTTAAATTGAATGTTATACTTTCTCCAAGGTACCGTATTTAAATTGTTTTACAATTTCTATTTCATTCCCACATATCAGAACACTGCTTATTAAAAGGAGATCTCTTGCCATTATTTTAGTTTCTTCAAATGAAATTGTTAATCCTATTTTTCTACCAGTAGTTTGGAGACTTGTGATTTTATTTCAAGCTTCATTAAGGTTATTAGCTGCAAATCCTGAGCAATTTAAGTTACTTTCATCTTTAGTGTATCCAATTTTTGTTATTCTCTTTATGCCATTCTTTCATCAAGTATTCCAGAGTACAGTTAAACAAAAGTGGTGATAAATACATAAATACATCACCTTGTCTTAGTCTTGTTCTGATTGTCAATGCTTCGGATAATTCTCCTCTAAACTTCACCTTTGATTTAATATTTGTTAACGTTAAGCTCATCATTTTTAACTAACTTAGGATGTAATCCAAGATTTTGTAATATTTTAAATACTGAAGGTCGGTGAATCCAATCATAAGCTTTCTGAAAGTCTACAAAAGTTAAAATCATTTGTTTCTGTCGTCTTTTGTAGATATCCATTAATAATTGTAGTGTTATGATTTGATCTGGACAACTACACCATGGTTGAAATCCTTCTTTGCACTCACCTAATTCCTTCTCCAGATGACATTTGCACCGATTGTAAATTATTCTCGAGAATATTTTATAAGTACAATCCAGGAGTGATATTCCTCTACAGTTATCAGGATTTGGTCTATCTCCTTTTTTGTGTAAAGAGTGATAATTTTTCATCATTCCAAATTTTTATCCAGCATTGGTGAAGTGATTCTCTAATTGATTCCGCTGCATTTTTCTACAACTCGGCAAATGTTTGGTCTTCCCCACAAGCTTTATAATTTTTCAGTTCTTTAATGGCTTGATTAACTTCATCAAAGCTGGGTGGATCGTTTTCCGGTGGAGTTTTAATGGGCATGTCCTGTTTATATGAAGTAGTTCTTTTGGTTGTTCACAATTCAATAATTTATTGAATGTGTCTGCTAGAATTTGTGTATTATCTTTATTATTATGTACTATATTTCTGTTATCTTTTAGCATATTTTTGAATTTGTTAACTAAATATTTTATAGTAATCCCTAGAATAACTCCGCCATTGTCCAGTTCCAAGTCCGGAATGAGAAAGGAGGAGGGTTTGCTGGTCTGGCACCCAGCTGTGAAACTGCCAACGCCAAGTGTTGGTAGGCGGGAAATAACCCGACTCCCTATGGGGACGGAGGGCTTCAGGCGAATGAGCCCCTTTAGGTGGGGTGTTGGTCCCCACAGTGGAGGAAATGCCACTGGAATCCATTATGCAGCGTCTGTTCTCCAGGTTAGGGGCGACTGCACAAGGCGTCTGTACTCCAGAGGAGCGGCCTCATTATCATCTCACTGGATCACATCCAGAGTTGTAATTCGGGACCTAGTCCAACACAGGTGATACCTTGACAATCATCCATGGAAGGTCTTTTAAGGAATACTCCACCGGCTGAACCAAGAGTTCAGAGAAAGCAGCATTCGGATATGGTGGGCTGCCACGTAAAAGATACCATGAAGTCGGAGGCACGGAAATACTCCAGTACCATATACACGAACGAGACAAAATCAAGAATCAAACCAAAGCAGATAACCTTCTCTACACACAATATAAACTCACTCATGCAAACCGGTAAACTAATAATAATATTTGCTTTACGTCCCACTAACTACTCTTTTACGGTTTTCGGAGGCGCCGAGGTGCCGGACTTTTGTCTCGCAGGAGTTCTTTCATATGCCGGTAAATCTGCCAATACGAGGCTGACGTATTTGAGCGCCTTCAAATATCACTGGACTGAGCCAGGATCGAACCTGCCACGTTGCGCCTCAACCGTCTGAGCCACTCAGCCCGGTACCGGTAAACTAAAAGTTATCACCGACATTATGGACCAAACAAAATTCTTATCGTGGGATTACAGGAAATGAGAAACACTGACCAGGATGCCTTTATATAGGTATACCCAGGAAGAGAGTGATGAAGATTGTCCCACAATTTGGAACAAGATTTTTGGTCAGCCTTAAAATAATAAACTCAGTTCAAGAATTCAAATCAGTCTCCACGACTCTCAACGCTCACCTTAAAGGCATCGAATAAAATCGGTACTATAGCAAATGCCCATGCTCCCACTAATGATAAAAACAACTCCTCAAAATACCATGAGGAAACAGAAGAATTTTGGGACCTATTGGACCAGACCCCAAACACCATGTAAAATTATTAATAGGCGACTTCAACGCCGAATTAGGCAGAGGAAGAAAATACCGTGACATCATTGGAAAATCACCAGCACACAAGAAAACAAATAAAAATGGAGAGAGACTAGTTGACCTGTGTAGAAACTATGACTTAATCTCTAAATCAACATGTTTTAAGAGAAAACCTCAAAAACTCGATACGTAGAAAAACCCTGACTACACTAAAGGATAATGGCAACTGGCACATCTGCCTGGACAAATACCACCACAAAGACATCTATAACGTCAAAGTCCTCTGAGGATTAGACACAGGTTCAGATCACTATGTAGTTAAAATTAAACTCACTTCCCAGAAGAGACAGTGGAAGCAAGCCCCTAAAATTAAAAGATAAATAGCTCCTACCCAGCTAATCAACAATGAAAATGACCAAAACGCAACTGAATAAATAAAAATCATAGATAAAATTGAAGACTTAGTACACATCTTTAAACAAATTGCTGGCTCCAATTAAACCACGTAAGAAACACCAATGGTGAAACAGTGGAGAAAAGTCATCAGGCATGGCTATTATATCAGCTCCAAAAATCAGGAATATCCTATCGAAGTCTAGTAAAACAGAGAAAATAAACTACCTAAGTTTTAAGAATAAAAAACATAAGGACACACTGCAATTAATTGAAGAAGAATTCAATAAAACTCAATCAAGGAACTACTACAAAACCTTCAGAAAACACGTCCGAAAACATGAACCCCCGACCCTACTGATGAAGGATGAAAATGGTAAGCTGGCTCATAACAATAAAGACAATGCAGAAATTCTGGCTAAATATTTAAACTTCTAAATTGTGAGAAACCTACAGAACTCCTTCATTTGCACACCAACACCCCAATAAAAACACCACCAGAGAACATCAATCTCCCACAATAAAGGAAGTCTACCAAGCACTGAATAAATTTTAAAAAAAACTGCAGAGCGCCAGGAGAAGACCAGACCTTTGCGGAAATCTGGAAATGTGCAGGAAGATCAGCCAAAGTTGCCCTCCATCAGCAACTTGTCTCTATCTGAATTAAAGAACACTGGACAATAGCCCTCATTAACCCACTGCACAAAAAAAGGAGACAAAATCGACCGTAATAACTACTGGGGAATCTTGCTCCTAGACATAGCATACAGAATCTTTTCAATAATCATCCTTAATAGGATAAGTTTACAACTTGAGAATATCAAGGAGGTTTCAGACCCTGGAGGAGCTGTTCTGATCAAATCATGAGTCTTAAGTTAATAATGGATTATAACAGGAGAAGAAACAGATATATGGTGATAACATTTGTAGATTTCAAGAAAGCTTATGATTGCATCCATAGAGAATCTCTGTTTAAAATTTCAAGACACCGGGCGAGTTGGCCGTGCGCGTAGAGGCGCGCGGCTGTGAGCTTGCATCCGGGAGATAGTAGGTTCGAATCCCACTATCGGCAGCCCTGAAAATGGTTTTCCGTGGTTTCCCATTTTCACACCAGGCAAATGCTGGGCCTGTACCTTAATTAAGGCCACGGCCGCTTCCTTCCAACTCCTAGGCCTTTCCTATCCCACCGTCGCCATAAGACCTATCTGTGTCGGTGCGACGTAAAGCCCCTAGCAAAAAAAAAAAAAAAAATTTCAAGACACCTTGGACTACACTCCGAATTAATAAACACGGTAAAATTGACTCCCACTAACACCAAACCAAAAGTGGAGTTTAGGGGAGAAATATCAGTCATTTGAAATTAAAACTGGATTGGGCAGGGAGATGGGTTCTCACCACTATTATTTAATTGTGCTCTTGAAATGGTAATGAGGGAATGGTTTAGAAAATTTCCGCAAAAATAAAGACTGGCCGGAAAATCAAAACAGATTGCCTGAGTTTTGCCGACGATTTGGCATTACTAGCAGTTGACAAAAGAAGCAAAAACCCAGATATATGCAAAACTTGGTTCATGTTTGTGGGTTACTGTAGTCACATCCTAGTTCGTGAACCATGGGCAACGGCTGAGTGGCCTAGTAAGTGGTCCTGAGAGTCGGGATACCAGTTGCTATGGAATGGGAGTGGGCATCTCGGACATATTCTGGGTCGTGGCCCTCCTTGTGCTCAGGCGGCTAGGACTACACAATTCACCGGTGGTCCATAACCCGTTAGAGGAGAGATCCTCACTTGGACTATGTGCAAGTAGGGCAGCATCCTGCTTCATGAATTTACCGAGCTCAGAACACTTTAAGCAAGCCTCGGACCTATGGGAGTAATGGAGTCCCACTCCCATTTGGCAGGCGAGGGACTCCTTGGAAACAACTTGGCGAACGAAATGGAATTCGATGGGGAGCTATCAATATTAATGGGGCTTATGGAAGAAAGAAGGTAGAACTTGCTGAGTCAGCAAAGAGGATGCATCTGGATGTGCTAGGAGTAAGTGGTATTCGGGTAAGGGAAGATAAGGAGGAAGAGATAGGAGATTATAAAGTGTACTTGACGGGTGTTAGAAAGGGAAGGGCAGAGTCTGGGGTAGGGCTCTTTATCAGGAATACCATTCCACGCAACATAGTTTCTGTTAGGCACGTAAGTGAGCGAATGATGTGGGTAGATTTGTCAGAATTAGGACAAGAATTGTGCCCGTCTATTCACCATGTGAGGGTGCAGATGAGGATGAAGTTGACAAGTTTTATGAAGCATTGAGTGACATCGTCGTCAGGGTCAACAGCAAGGATAGAATAGTGCTAATGGGCGATTTCAATGCGAGAGTTGGGAATAGAACTGGAGGATACGAAAGGGTGATTGGTAAGTGTGGGGAAGATATGGAAGCTAATGGGAATGGGAAGCGTTTGCTAGACTTCTGTGCTAGTATGGGTTTAGCTGTTACAAATACATTCTTCAAGCATAAGGCTACTCACCGCTACACATGGGAGGCTAGGGGTACCAGATCCATAATAGACTATATCTTAACAGACTTTGAATTCAGGAAATCCTTTAGGAATGTACGAGTTTTTCGGGGATTATTCGATGATGCAGACCATTATCTGATCTGTAGTGAACTAAGTATCTTTACACCTAGGGTAGAGAAAGTGAAATCTGTCTGCAAACGAATAAGGGTAGAAAATCTCCAGGATGAGGAAATTAGACAGAAGTACATGGATATGATTAGTGAGAAGTTTCGAACAGTAGACAGTAAGCAGGTTCAGGATATAGAAAGTGAATGGCTGGCATACAGGGATGCTGTAGTAGAAACAGCAAGGAATGCCTAGGAACAACTGTGTGTAAAGATGGGAAAAGGCGAACATCTTGGTGGAATGATGAAGTGAGAGCAGCCTGTAAACGTAAAAAGAAGGCTTATCAGAAATGGCTCCAAACAAGGGCCGAGGCAGACAGGGATTTGTACGTAGATGAAAGAAACAGAGCGAAACAAATAGTTGTTGAATCCAAAAAGAAGTCATGGGAAGATTTTGGTAATAACCTGGAAAGGCTAGGTCAAGCAGCAGGGAAACCTTTCTGGACAGTAATAAAGAATCTTAGGAAGGGAGGGAAAAAGGAAATGAACAGTGTTTTGAGTAATTCAGGTGAACTCATAACAGATTCCAGGGAATCACTGGAGAGGTGGAGGGAATATTTTGAACATCTTCTCAATGTAAAAGGAAATCATCATGGTGGTGTTCCCAACAGTCAAGCTCATGGGGAGGAGGAAAATGATGTTGGTGAAATTTTGCTTGAGGAAGTGGAAAGGATAGTAAATAAACTCCATTGTCATAAGGCAGCAGGAATAGATGAAATTAGACCTGAAATGGTGAAGTATAGTGGGAAGGCAGGGATGAAATGGCTTCATAGAGTAGTAAAATTAGCGTGGATTGTTGGTAAGGTACCTTCAGATTGGACAAAAGCAGTAATTGCACCTATCTATAAGCAAGGGAACAGGAAGGATTGCAACAACTATCGAGGTATCTCATTGATTAGTATACCAGGCAAAGTATTCACAGGCATCTTGGAAGGGAGGGTGCGATCAGTCGTTGAGAGGAAGTTGGATGAAAACCAGTGTGGTTTCAGACCACAGAGAGGCTGTCAGGATCAGATTTTCAGTATGCGCCAGGTAATTGAAAAATGCTACGAGAGGAATAGGCAGTTGTGTTTATGTTTCGGAGATCTAGAGAAAGCATATGACAGGGTACCGAGGGAAAAGATGTTCGCTATACTGGGGGACTATGGAATTAAAGGTAGATTATTAAAATCAATCAAAGGCATTTATATTGACAATTGGGCTTCAGTGAGAATTGATGGTAGAATGAGTTCTTGGTTCAGGGTACTTACAGGAGTTAGACAAGGCTGTAATCTTTCACCTTTGCTGTTTGTAGTTTACATGGATCATATGCTGAAAGGTATAAAATGGCAGGGAGGGATTCAGTTAGGTGGAAATGTAGTAAGCAGCCTGGCCTATGCTGACGACTTGGTCTTAATGGCAGACTGTGCCGAAAGCCTGCAGTCTAACATCTTGGAACTTGAAAATAGGTGCAATGAGTATGGTATGAAAATTAGCCTCTCGAAGACTAAATTGATGTCAGTAGGTAAGAAATCCAACAGAATTGAATGTCAGATTGGTGATACAAAGCTAGAACAGGTCGATAATTTCAAGTATTTAGGTTGTGTTTTTTCCCAGGATGGTAATATAGTAAGTGAGATTGAATCAAGGTGTAGCAAAGCTAATGCAGTGAGCTCGCAGTTGCGATCAACAGTATTCTGTAAGAAGGGAGTCAGCTCCCAGACGAAACTATCTTTACATCGGTCTGTTTTCAGACCAACTTTGCTTTATGGGAGCGAAAGCTGGGTGGACTCAGGATATCTTATTCATAAGTTAGAACTAACAGACTTGAAAGTAGCAAGAATGATTGCTGGTACAAACAGGTGGGAACAATGGCGGGAGGGAACTCGGAATGAGGATAAAGGCTAATTTAGGAATGAACTCGATGGATGAAGCTGTACGCATAAACCGGCTTCGGTTGTGGGGTCATGTGACGCGAATGGAGGAGGATAGGTTACCTAGGAGTATAATGGACTCTGTTATGGAGGGTAAGAGAAGTAGACGTAGACCAAGACGACGATGGTTAGACTCGGTTTCTAACGATTTAAAGATAAGAGGTATAGAACTAAATGAGGCCACAACACTAGTTGCAAATCGAGGATTGTGGCGACGTTTAGTAAATTCTCAGATACTTGCAGACTGAACGCTGAAAGGCATAACAGTCTATAATGATAATGTATGTATGCATGTATGTATGTATGTATGTATGTATGTATGTATGTATGTATGTATGTATGTATGTTGAAAATAAAATTGGCCTCGAAATATAATTTGAAAAGAACAGAAATTATGCCCCAAAAACCAAAACAACTAGAAGAAGTTACCATAAATAGTAATAAAGTCAAAATAGTAACTCAGTTTAAATATATTGGAGAAGTAATGACACATAGCCTAAATGAAAAATCTCAATTCAAACAAGAACAAATAGATTAGCTAAAGCTCAAAAATTAACATGGGATATCTACAAAAAGAAATGTCTGTCACTAAATACAAAAATAAAACCCTATGCAACACAGTTATAAAACCGGAAGCTACATATGCAGCACAAGCACTTTTTCACCTGAATAAACAATCAAAGACTTCAGAAAATTGAAAGGAGGATTGGAAGGACCTGCATCAACAAAAAGTACCAGGGAGATGGACAGTGGCGGATAATACCCAACAAAGTCGTGTACAAAGATCTAGGACCTATTACAGATAGTATGCATAAGAGGAGACTGGGATTCTTTGGACATATCTTGAGGATGCAGGATTCGAGACTTCTGAAACAACTAGTACAACACAATCTCGTCTCAAAAAATACCTCGACAGGAAGTAAATGGATCAGAGAAGTAAGAGAGGATCTGAAGGAAATAGGCCTTGCAACAGAACCAAACCAAACCCCATGGCACTACAGCCCTTGAAGGGCCTTGGCCTACCAAGCGACCGCTGCTCAGCCCGAAGGCCTGCACATTACGAGGTGTCGTGTGGTCAGTACGACGAATCCTCTCGGCCGTTATTCTTGGCTTTCTAGACCGGGGTCGCTATCTCACTGTCAGATAGCTCCTCAATTCTAATTACGTACACTAAGTGGACCTCGAACCAGCCTTCAGGTCCAGGTAAAAATCCCTGACCTGGCCGGGAATCGAACCTGGGGCCTCCGGATAAGAGGCAGGCACGCTACCCCTACACCACGGGACCGGCCCTTCAACAAAAGACACCACAAATAAGATAAAATTGAATACAAAACTGAATAATACGAACCGACGCTTTACCCTTACGCGAAACAAACGAACAACACGCACATTTTCAACCGAGGAAAGGGCACGAAGATCGGAGCTTCTCAGGAAGTACTGGTAGGACCGCAAAGCCTGATCAATCCCTTCAGAGAGACTTGAACGATAAACTGACTAAAATCCTATGCGGTCAAAAAACAAGAAGAATAATCCCTAGAATTGGTCCTTTTTTGATCTATTTGTTGAATAATGCTTTTTTGATGTTACTTTTAATATTTCTGATTGTTTTTTGGGTTAGTTTTCTTTGCTTGGTAAATTCTGCATGCGATGTCTCTGTTTTCTGACTGATGATTTAACCATGCCTGGTGTCTACTTTAAAATGCCTTATCGCATACCTCATTCCGCCATTGATGCTTTTTCCTTGGACTTGGTAAGGCTATTTTCTCAGCTATGTCTTAGTTTCGGGATGATCTTTTCTCATTTATCTGTTTTATCAATGTCTCGAGTTAGTTCTTTATACTGTTCATTGTTTATTAGTTTATGGGGATCATAAACTTTTTCAGTTTACATTTTGATTTTGGTTTCTTTACTGGTGTGAATTTAATTTTAATTTTTACCATGTAATGGTCAGGCCCTAGGTTTATTCCTCTAAGTACTTTAACATTTTTTATTTCCTATTAAAATTACGGTATGATTTTTATTTATATTCGTTACTGTTTGATCTAGGAGGTTGTGATAGTACATATATCACACCCCCGCACTATATGTACAAGTGAGATATATTATTGTCAGTATTCCATTATTATTAGTAGTAGTACTTCAGTTGTATATTTTGTCATTAAGATTTGTAACCTGGGAGGTCTCCATATGTGGTATGAGTAATTTGTTTTGTACAACGGCTGGGAAAACATTGCTATGTTGAACTTGGAAACTTTGCACGAGTCATGTGTATATCCCAGTGATTGAAGAGATCTTGTTGTAGTCGGGAAGTTCTATGAATCATGTGAATAGCCCAGAATTGCATGAGCTTGTTGATGTTGTAGTCGGAAATCTCCGATGTGTCATGTGAAACACCCCGGAGTTTGTTATTGTCTTGGGACCAAGTAGTAGTTCACGGCGTGGTCTTGACTAGAGGATACACTCATGATTGGCTGGCCAGGATCAATCTAGGCGTATCATGTGAGAGGAAGGGGAATGCTGATGACTATTTAGCATGTTATCAAACGGCGGAGAGAAAGACACACTGTACAGGAATGAAGTAGTGCTGACACACGATACGGGAGTTAAACTGGATATACGGTACTGGAGTGACACGGCTGTACTATACTGGACTGGACTTCAAACGTTTGTGGAACATAGTATTATTATGTTTGTGGAACCTGGCTGACGAACAAACTGTGGAGTGCTTAGGCATTGAGTATTGTTCAGGAACGGCAAGCGTGTGTTGCTCAAATGTATATATCTTTAAAACAAGTGTTAAAGTCAGGGAACACAGTATTATGAAATACAGTATCTATGTGATATAATAATTGCCGATTATGTGAATCGGCAAGTCGTGTTGATACAGAGACAGTGAGGGGTTCTTATCTGCATATATGTACATTGTGCAACGGACTGACTACAAATGGTAGCTTAGTTCTCACTTTCGTTTTCCCACCGTTTTCTTTGTTGTTGTTGTAAATATGGAGTCTTCCAATAATATTTTGTTTATGTATTGTAAGTGTATTTTGGTGTGTTGATGAGGTGCTCATGCACGGATTTTATTGAGAATATAGTTAGATATTTTAGAATCAGTGGAGTTATTGCTGAACCTAGGTGCAGTTCCTACCTATTTAGTCGTTTTCAGAAGGTTAGGTAAGGCCTGAAGCAGATGTACCAGTACGCAGCATTGTGTACACGCCCTGGGAGGTAAAAAATTATCATGCTCCATCTAAATTCGAGGGATCCATTCTGGTGAACTCTGGCGCCAATACTACGGACATTTCGGTTAATTATTTTTATTAAGTGTTTGAGTAATTTTATTTATTCAGTCATTTATTTTATTATTATTATTATTAACAGTACTGTAAAGTTACAAATTGCACCCAAGTGTGGGGTAATGATTATAGTTAATTATTATTATTTATTGGTATTATCAAACTGTCACAAGGGCTCAGAATTCTTCCCCCTCTTCTCTGGTTTCTCTCCTATTGTTTTTATCATTTATAGGAGTGTGGGCGTTAGTTATTGTGTAGATTTTATTCGATGCCTGCCTTTATTGTCAGCGTCGCGAGCCTTGGGGATTGTGCCTGAAAATCGATTATCGAATCAATTATTTTCAAATTAACTATGAATCCTGTACCAAATTGTGGACAATTCCTAATCACTCTTTCTCCAGGGATGTCTTTGTACACTCTATACCCTTGGGATTCCATGGGTCCCTGGTCTGAATTCCTCATCTCTTGTAGTCCTTCTATAAGGATCCCTTGTTTGTCTAGTTCATTAGTTAGGATTTTTAAGTTTCCCACCTGTGCCAGAGTTGATGTGATATGTTGCTAAATAATTTATCTCTCTCACCTTTAATCTTTGGTTTAGTTCTTGGTTTGTCTTGGGTATTTCCAGATGCTCCGACTCACCTGACTCAAGCGACTGCCCACCGTATCGGAATGCAGTCTCCCCTGACTAGTACCAAGCGGTGGAAATTTACCGCAAAGATTTCCGTCCATTCTTGACTGTCAAAAGCATAGGCCCCATTAAACAACAGGCATCATCATCATCATCATCATCATCATCATCGTCATCTATTTATTAATTTTGTTACCGTGTTTTGGTGGTAGTTATGCATGAAAGAAGGTGCGGGGTGGTGAACGGGTCTCAAGCTACTAAAGTGAAATTAATTTTACAATTTAACAAGGTTATATTTTCTTTTCAAAATTAGGTAACAACAAATAGAACAGGTACTTAGTAGCCGAAACACGATTGACAAATACATTTACATAGGTACCCCATTTGGGGCTTCAAAAGTCAGAAACATAATTCTTGAGCAATGAGCCCAACCTTACAATGAACACCATACAACAAAGGGGCCGAAAACCCCCAAACATGCCAGAAACATCTGCTTCCAATTACATCCAAAAGCCTCCTTGAGGCAGAAACACAATTTTCAAAAAGGGCAACTTCCCCCTAAAATACAAGCCTATCATAGGCCACTCCGAACTCCACCTTTAAGCCGTCCTCAAAGGACATATACACAGGGGCAAAATACCCAACCTACTGAGGTCTGTTAAATAACAAGAAGATTAATACATGACCTCTAAAATAAAATTTGAGAGGAGGCGAACTTGCACTCCTAATACACTTTGCTTAAGACCTACTTGGCCTTAGGCCGTTAGTGCAAGGGCTAATCCCATACTACAGAGGTGACTTAAGAAAATAACAATTTACATTACCTTACGGAAGAATTGGTTGAGAAAATAAGTTCACCTCAAGACAATGTGAGTGGGAGCTCGAGAGGGTTAGCACTCTCTATCCCAATATGTCGTTTTACCAGAGAATAGATGAAAAGAGAAGTTACATCTTAGGAAAAGGTTACATGGTTGAACGCTTAGAACCCGCCCCGAAAGTTAAACTGCTGAGCTAGCAAAGAAAGAAGATATTAATCGGCCATTACCTTGTGTTGAACGGCTGGAGAAGAAAGAGGCGCTTCCCGCCCCCTGCTATGTACTTAACACACTGAAAGATGGAACAGAAGTGGCCCGGAGACCCGAAAATCAGCAGTTTATATCCTCTCGCGGAAGGTTCTAGGCGTTAGGGGAAAGAAAACACCCTCCCACAAACTCTTTATTGGGTAGGACCCCGCAACAGATTCAAGTTGGGGGAAGATACACCAGATTGGTCAGAAATTAATAGAAGAAATTCGGGATTGGATACATTCATAACAAGGGGAAGAAAGGGGTAAATATTGCCAACTTAAACAATGACAGAAAGAAATTTAACAAAGAACAAACTCTTGAAATTAAATTTTCTCCAAAAAATAGTTCTTTGACTCCGCACTAGGTTGCACTATTGTAGATCTTCAGTAGTGTCCTCTAGAAGAGAAAGTTCACACTTCTTACTTCAAGCGAAACAAAAACACATCAAAAGTGACACAGTTCTAAAACTCCAAAATTTACAGGTAGTGACATCTTCTGAGAAGGTAGAAAATTAATACCGTCAATAAAGTTCAGACTTCCTCCAGCAGAGGAGTTTTAACTGGCGCGCATTTAAATTAGCGGCGTGGAGGTGTACCACCCAGTACAAATTTATTTTCAAAAAATTGTTCTTGCAATTTGTGGATGGTGGATGCAGAAAGAGCGAGCCCCACGTACACAGAGGTGTCCCCATCTCCGTCCATTACATATAAGTTACTCTACATAATAAAAACTGAGTATTTTACAAATATACAATTGTACTATATACACATACAGTAACTCATGTTATATTAATGAATATCTTATAAATAAATGGGATAATCACTCGCACACACATACCGGTACACACAAGCACACGCGGTTACATTAATGAAAACTTTTAATTTACACGGGTTTTAAGACCCTTAAGAGCCTTCGCTTTGCGAGAAAATTGTTGTAATGGAAGGGCGTTTATTTGACGGGGAAGGTTATTCCCTAGTCGAGCAGAGCGATTGTAAAATACTCGATTGATATCCTGTTGCTCTGCTGTGTTCTACGGACTAAGCGATATATAGATTTCCGGGGAATCCTTGAAGTACACTCTGCACATTTGGAAGCGCACCACGCGGCCAACTCGTGTAAACCTTGAAGCGCACTGTGAGGACACTTGAAGTAGTGTTGGCTACCGAGTGTTTGATTCGAAGCAGTGCATCGATTCATTCAAGTGTCCGAATGTATCGATTCACAGGAACGGCGAGCTCACGGCACAAGATTGAGCTGACTCGCAGCAGATAGTGCTGAGTGGCTCACTCATGCATCAGTGAGACCTAACACACACACGGTTCATTATCGGCACACTGGACATTGGCGGGGAGCCGAACTTCCGCTGCAGCGAGACATACTGTAACAATCGCGTGGTGAAATTGGGCGTCGAAATGGGATAAATAATGTTACACTAATTGTAATCATGCGCAACCAGTATCAATCATACGATGGCATCCTAGCAAACCCGATTATCATCACACTAAATATGTACATCTTAAATATATTCGGATCGGAATTATTGTCAAATAGGATGTCACCAAATAACTCTAATTATACATATAGGGTTGGCGCATAACCATGTAAATATATCATAACTCCGGCGAAACATAAGATTCAGATCACATAAGGGTAGGTTCTCACGACATATAATCACCACTAAAATAAGAATAATACCTGAGACAGACAGGCGTCTCGTGCAATTGTAGTAATTTCATATAAATGAAGGGATATGAAAGGATTCCCTATCTACAAATGATAAGATTATATATGGGATGGCTGATTTATTTACATTCTTTTGCATTGTTGTGGAGGCGCAACATTATATTGTTAGGAGAAAAAGTGACGATAATGGCGGTATTGATCTTTAACAATGGCGTACTTTATGCAATGATAAGAACATGTTGGTGAAATTTAATTCAATTTACAAATAATTATCCTAGTGGTTAATCAATGTGAAGAGTTCAAATAACTCTTTACATTACATTAAATCAATGAATTATAATAATATTCAAAATGAATATTTGAAAATCTTATAAGAAATAACTTGAAGTACCATTAGAAAATCATGGCTTAAATGTATATGTAAAGATACGACTTGAAACATAAATATATAGGTTGTATGATTTGGTGAATTATCGTTTCCTTCGCCCGCGGTTCTAAAGAAAAATCCTCACGTCATTGTCCGTACTCGTCTTCAGGTTGTTTTCAATTGAAACAAATATAAATTAACATTACATCAATGGCAGCAACATCTAGATATTCATTAAAATATGACAGATTTTCCCTTTACCAAATCGCGTAATTCATTGTAAATGTAGATATCATGAAATCAAAAGGATTCATTTTGAAAATGTGATACGCAAATATGGCATTGTCTCAAAGTAATAAAGGAATTATACACCAACATACTGAACCCTTGAACTTACCATTCCATCGTTGGTCGGCCACGGCTGCTATAGTAGAACAATTTAGAACTCTTAAATCTTGGGTCGTTGCGGGAATAAATTCGGTCACGATCTTAACCAAACGATGGGGTTCAGAAGAAAGCCTAACTACTTGAAATGAGGAGCAAAAATGTGCTTACTAACTTTTATTAAACTGAAAGAGCACGATAACATCGTTAATTTAATATGCATTCTTGCCACAAAAATATAAAAAGATTTAATTATTGATTTTTGAAAAGTTCCAAACACAGTCACATTACATAACGTCACTTCGTTTCTTCCAATGTCGAAGAGTTGCTTCGGAGAAGCTAATATGTTAGTGGACAGCGAAACTGAAAAACTGAAAAAGGGAAGACCTGAAAACCGGGCACCTATCATTCCAAACGAGAACTGAGAGTTAATCCACACGATCCGTGGAAAATCTGACTTTCAACAAGTAGAACGCCTGATTTTCTCTTAATTAAGGTTATCCACCAGTCAAATACCCTTCACGGATACGGAACATCCGCCGAATGGACCCTTAATCGAACCAAACTGACTATCAGTTGCTTTGGATAGGTTGCGAAATATTATAGGAAAGCATGGTGTTCACTACAAGTTAATGGCATCATTCACAATTGAAATAAAATTCCACCATGTATTTGTCATTCATGACACCCTTAAGTGATAAGGTAGTCCCGATGCTAAACGTGCATCACCCCAAACAACTGTTCGGAAGGAACCAACAACAACATGATCCGGGAGGATCTTACGTTAAGTCGTTCTAAAGGAACAAAACTGCGAAATGCAGGAAACATTTACTAATCATGCATTTAGAAGAAATGCCAAACACTGAAGTTAATCAAAAAGTGAAAAGTCACTTGAAAATATTATTATTGAACCGATTTTCAGGTTAGAAGTGGGTTTATTATGCTTAATAAATTTACCAGTCCACGCTAAAATTTACTACAATTTTAAGGAATTCTTTCCCTTGACAACAATGCTACCAGTACAGATCTCTCTATTTACTGTCTGTCCCAACACACTACTGGTAAAGTGATTACTTACTTATTCTAACTATGAATACGAATGAAAATACGACAAGATTAAAATATAAAATAAAATTACTGGCTGACGAATCGAAACCGCATTCGCAACTCAAGTCTCATTCTAAAACACTGAGTGTCAATAATGCACACTCTCAATGAAAACGGACGTCAAGACAAGGAAACAATAAAGTCCGTAAAAATAAATTAACATCACGAAGTCATACAGCTTAACACGCACGAAGAAACACAGTAAAAATATAATCTAGATCGGGTCGATGTCCCACACTTGGACAGCCCTCGTTTGTCAACAGCAGTCCCGTTATCTCAATGAGAGCTTCGCATAGACCCTCTACAATAAATCATATCGCACTGTAATGGCTACCTTCAACCAGGCCACTTCACAAAAGAAACAAAAGAAAAAAAAATCTAAACTGAGATTTGAGTGTGTACAGCTACCATCCCAGACCTATCGTCGGGCTCACTTGAAATCTGTACACCCTAAACCTAATCAGTATATACATGATGCCTTCCAAGTCCTATCGTCGGGCGTGACCTAGGACGTCTCATCATCAATGACTCCAAGAATAAACACGTGACGTCCTAAATCTATCGTCGGGCGTCAAAGTGGGTCGTACTACGTCTCCCTTAACATATCAGGCGAAATGCAATTCTCAAACAACTCCAACAATATCACTGAATCTGGTCAGACAAAATACGCACGACCGAACCAACGTCTCTATTATCAACTGAATGCAAGTCGAAATACAGCAAGTGTCTACCTCTCGAAAAGTACAGTAAGTGTCTACATCATTATAATATGTGAACTCAAAAAAAATAAATAAACGTGACGAACGGTTCTCCACCTCGAACGCAATCTCAGCCTGTGCACTGACGTGTTAGGGAAGCAAATGAAAATTCCCAACACACGGGTACCCTTTTAGTGGACGCCTTCAAAATAATAATCATCACCATCGCATTCGAAATTCTCAGATCGCCTATCATCAATTCCAACCATCTTATCCATGACCTCCCCAATGAACAAATTAAATATAACCCAACCGTGTGTCCAAAGTGCTCTCTGATCCTGAAGATCGTTCATTCTCTTATCATCCATGCGGGCTTTTTGTAACAAAAATCACTGGATGTTTACTACCCAGACTTAACATTTACCAGAGTCGTTTTCACTTGGAATCTTTCTATAAATTCACACCATAGTCGTCTCAAATTCGGATTGATTGCGGAAAACAATACAGCCTGTTTCACACAGCCTGTTTCTAAATACTTCCTCTACAAAAATACAACTTGTCTCAACACACTTTCTCCTCGCTTTATCCCAGCGGCATTACTTCCATCTCATCTCCACGTACGTATAAATCCATCGCTTTCAATCCCTTTTCCTTCACGACCCTTTTTCATACTTCGATCCCCTGGTGAAAACGATAACCATCATTAAACACATCTCTTACCTTACTATTATTAAGACTTTCAGACCTCAAGAATCCAAGAGCACACCTCGACCTTTCGCAATTCAAGTATACACGATGTCTCAAAAATTTCCTTCCCATTAATGACTGTGACTCTAACAAATTTTATTGACATTATCTAAATATGCCTACGATCCTTGTAGAAATAACTGGTTAAATGTAATTTAACAGAGAAGAATTTCCTTATCCCGCGGTAAACATTATTATTATTATTATTATTATTATTATTATTATTATTATTATTATTATTATTATTATTATTATTAACCAGCGTTTCTAAATGCAACTGACACCTGAAATTACAATATTCGCCACGACAAATTTACACTTATAACGTTCACAAATCCGCACTTGAATGATATCTCATCTCAACACAAAATTTTAAGCGTCGCATTTTACCGTTCTTGACATGAACTTTACACACTGAAATTTTCACACGCTGACCAAAATTTACAACGCCTTTCGCCTGATAATTACGCATATCACCCGACAATCATCTGGAAAATTTGTTTAGGACAGACAGTAACTAACTAGCTAACTACATAATATAAAATAGACAGACCTGCACATTGGTGACATTCTCAGCATTCTGATTACATCATCTCCAGCAACCTCGCACTTAACCACTCATTTTCACAGACAACATTTTCATTTTCAACATTTCACTCATCCAAACACTACCCTTCACACACACACGAGATTAAAATTACCATAAATAATGCACTTTCTTTGTAACTTGCACCACGAACTTCCCTCGTTCTGCAGTCGACTCTAACTGTCTGATGCGCTTCCCAGAGTGGTTTCTCTCCCCGTTGTTTCAATAAGAACAGGTGTTCGGCCGATAAGGGAGTAGAACTATTTTGAATCGCTTCCCCCAGACCTTCTTCACTTACAAGAGTACAGGAAATGATAAAAATAAAATCTGCTGTGTAATTTTCCACCAGCCTACACCTTCCCAGTTCGTCTGCAAACGTTCACAGTTTCTCCAATCACTTTTCTTCTTAACTAATATATGGACTTTAGCCACGAACATGTATTGAATTATTGTCGGTCAATCTGGCGCGAATTTCTAATGACGACGGGCACGAGCTCCCGCGGCTTCAAGTTCCAGATCGACACTGAAAAATCTACGGTGGGGGGTTTCTTTTATAATTTCCAGAAGGACGCTATCCCCTCTATGAGGCTTGGTTGTGAAATCTGCCAAATTTGCTTCTAATAGACCAATTTTGATAAGATTTGTCCCAGAACTCCGGACAGACTTGCACTTATGTTCGATGTTAATTTTATAATTTTCCTACACTCACAACAGGAGAAATAAATTGTTTCTGCCCGTGCGTTTCGCGCGTTTTCTTCTGCCCACGACCTTGGCACGTGTAACTAGCTCGCTGTTCTCACGCTAACACACACTTAGGCTTAACTGCATCTAAAATTGTCCCTGGTGTCACTACCTTCACAGAGGGTGTATGAATAATTTTGCTTATTTATTTCTTCCTTTACTATCTTGTCAAAATCCCTCGTTGTGCAGAATTCATTAATTTAGAAAATTGTCGGGCACTCGAGTTCCACCGAGGTGTCCCGGCAATCCACGAGCTCGCCTTGCGGGAACCTTCCCACGCAACATCGGGCTCTTGGGAGCGCAAAATGGCTGCCCTCAAACATACAGTAGTTTCTGAATACCAAATAAATATTTGGGAAAAATAAAAATTTTTCTCACCGTAGAATTATGGGTTCATAATCCACCTACAAGCGACGAAATATTTACCCAGAAAGGGGAAATATTTAAACAGATATATTCCTTCAAAATTCTAAATTGTACATGGGAATTTTGATATAAATGAACCATGATTCTACGTAAAATTTCCCAGCCGATCTCACTCTTGACGTAGGGCTCTGTTACTTTCACGTATTTCCCTGTTTTCTTCTTCCAACAATAGAATTGCGTTACAGATGTCATCAACAAAGTCTTCTCTTAAGAATGAACATTGTAAACATTCAGCGTCTTCCTCTTCTTTACTCCCACTGCTTGCCTGTCCTTGGAGTGGTGCCTCGACCTGTCTTTCTCTCGACGTGACGATCATATTTACGGGTTGTACTTCTTCTTCTTCTCCTTCGGTGACCATTTCCCCAGCTGGTAAGACTGCGTCATCCTGTAGTGGAATTCTTTCTTCTGCTCTATGATGAACCTTTAAGTTTTATTGGGTTGCCATCATCATTGAATTGGGAGTTGCTCGGAGTCTGTTTCTTGCTGTTACTGATGTTATGTGCGTCATTTGATGGTCTCTGCCGCCTGCCTCTCTCTCTCTCTCTACACCTGCTATCTGCATTTCACTGAAAGGGCTCTCCGGCATATCTTTCCTTTATCAAAGGAACAATGTTGACGGGCTGTAACGTCTACCCACAATAATGGCGCTTTCTCTATGTATCCATCAGCTGTCCTCCATCTACGTTCTTCAGATATCTTGGCCTCCAGGACATCTTCCATCAGATCCTCAAAGAATTCCTTTACAGTTAGGTGCGGGTCTTCCTTCAATTGGCAAAACTGGTCCTGATATCTCCCAGTCATATTAAAGACGTTCGCGATCCTTAAGTTTTGAGATTTTCTCGCCTCAACGTACAAATTCTGGCCTGTAGCCTTTGCGTCATTTCCAACTTTCAATTGAATACCAAGGTCTAGATTATAATCCTCCATAGCTTGGCTCAGATTTCCAACCATCTTTGATTGCCTGTCCGCTGTACTGATCTCATTACTAACTTCACTCTCCTTGAGTTTGACCTTCTCGTCCGTCTGCTCCTGGGCTAAGGTATTCACTCTCGAATCCTGTTCACAATTACTATCGACATCCTCGGACTCTTTGGTGTGGACGGTCATGACCTGTTCATCGTCACCTAAATCCTTTTCTACTTCCACTGCTCCCTCTTTGAATTCTGGACCACCAATCTCGGTCTCTGGAATCTGATTCTCAACTTTCACGTGTCTATCGGTCATTTCTTCTGAGCCTACCTTTGACCCATTATTATTTCTCTTACAAACATTTCGTAACTCACCCACAATACTCTTCAAATCGTTAAAATTATCTTTCAGGCTAACCTTCAACTCATCTATCCCACTCTTTAAATCGTCATGACTTTTTTTTAAACTGGCTCGAAAAGCATCCATACTACTCTTTAAATCGTCCCTAGTGTCTTTCAAACTAGACTGTACCTTCTCCCTAGTGTCTTTCAAGCTAGCTGCCACACATTTACGCTGACCTATCATGTCATCCATTTTACTACTCAAATTCTCATTGAACTTACTATGTAAACTCTCCACCTTACTTAACCGATTCTCATTATGAACCTCCATGTCCTCTCTCAACTTATCATTCTGGACTTTCGTGTCCTTCCTTAAACTATTCAAACTATCACTCTGGGCTTTCGTGTCCTCCCTCAAACTATTCAAACTGTCACTCTGGACTTTCGTGTCCTCCCTCAAACTATTCAAATTCTCATTTGTCTTACTATTTAAACTCTCATTCTGGACTTTCATGTCCTCTATCATCTGCATTAACTTCTCCAAGGTCGCCTGACCTTCCATCTCACAATACCACAAAGAATACAATAATGAGTACGCTGGCTGTTGATGCAACCAGAATACTCCAAACTACTAAGGAAAGAATTCACTATCTACTGCGTTTTCACATACAAACGCTATTATAATTTAATACCGAAACTGACAACATTCCAACAGTTGTCTCATAAAATTTTGTTTAGGTGGCTGGTATCACAAACTTGTTTAATAAAAAGAAAATTCTAAAGTTAATAATTTACTCTGGATAAATATCCCACATGGTTTCGCTTCCGTAAATTAATTAAACAAAGAACATGTTAACGCATAAACTTTGAATGTAATTCAGCGTTACCACTTCCAAAATTTATATTGGCAACATGACATAAGCTTCAATACAGCTTTAAGTATTGGTTTCCTAAAATGCATTGTGACTGTTATTATTATTATTATCTACCAAGTAGTTACGCTCCTCATTAAACGTGTTAATATCTAGCACTCTCATTGGGCATAATTCGTTTAACTGTGGCTCAGCCATAATTTTCACCCGCTTGTATTATTTATAATGTGGCTTAGGCCTCAACATTATTTTATATTTTCCTAACATTTATTTTCAATGGATAATTTCATTATCGTTATCGTGGCATCGTATCGTTATCGTGACTTTGGGCTCCTCATCGTTATCGTGACATTAAGGCCCCAAAGTTGATGGCGCCACTTCTACTGAACCCTTGAACTTACCATTCCATCGTTGGTCGGCCACGGCTGCTATAGTAGAACAATTTAGAACTCTTAAATCTTGGGTCGTTGCGGGAATAAATTCGGTCACGATCTTAACCAAACGATGGGGTTCAGAAGAAAGCCTAACTACTTGAAATGAGGAGCAAAAATGTGCTTACTAACTTTTATTAAACTGAAAGAGCACGATAACATCGTTAATTTAATATGCATTCTTGCCACAAAAATATAAAAAGATTTAATTATTGATTTTTGAAAAGTTCCAAACACAGTCACATTACATAACGTCACTTCGTTTCTTCCAATGTCGAAGAGTTGCTTCGGAGAAGCTAATATGTTAGTGGACAGCGAAACTGAAAAACTGAAAAAGGGAAGACCTGAAAACCGGGCACCTATCATTCCAAACGAGAACTGAGAGTTAATCCACACGATCCGTGGAAAATCTGACTTTCAACAAGTAGAACGCCTGATTTTCTCTTAATTAAGGTTATCCACCAGTCAAATACCCTTCACGGATACGGAACATCCGCCGAATGGACCCTTAATCGAACCAAACTGACTATCAGTTGCTTTGGATAGGTTGCGAAATATTATAGGAAAGCATGGTGTTCACTACAAGTTAATGGCATCATTCACAATTGAAATAAAATTCCACCATGTATTTGTCATTCATGACACCCTTAAGTGATAAGGTAGTCCCGATGCTAAACGTGCATCACCCCAAACAACTGTTCGGAAGGAACCAACAACAACATGATCCGGGAGGATCTTACGTTAAGTCGTTCTAAAGGAACAAAACTGCGAAATGCAGGAAACATTTACTAATCATGCATTTAGAAGAAATGCCAAACACTGAAGTTAATCAAAAAGTGAAAAGTCACTTGAAAATATTATTATTGAACCGATTTTCAGGTTAGAAGTGGGTTTATTATGCTTAATAAATTTACCAGTCCACGCTAAAATTTACTACAATTTTAAGGAATTCTTTCCCTTGACAACAATGCTACCAGTACAGATCTCTCTATTTACTGTCTGTCCCAACACACTACTGGTAAAGTGATTACTTACTTATTCTAACTATGAATACGAATGAAAATACGACAAGATTAAAATATAAAATAAAATTACTGGCTGACGAATCGAAACCGCATTCGCAACTCAAGTCTCATTCTAAAACACTGAGTGTCAATAATGCACACTCTCAATGAAAACGGACGTCAAGACAAGGAAACAATAAAGTCCGTAAAAATAAATTAACATCACGAAGTCATACAGCTTAACACGCACGAAGAAACACAGTAAAAATATAATCTAGATCGGGTCGATGTCCCACACTTGGACAGCCCTCGTTTGTCAACAGCAGTCCCGTTATCTCAATGAGAGCTTCGCATAGACCCTCTACAATAAATCATATCGCACTGTAATGGCTACCTTCAACCAGGCCACTTCACAAAAGAAACAAAAGAAAAAAAAATCTAAACTGAGATTTGAGTGTGTACAGCTACCATCCCAGACCTATCGTCGGGCTCACTTGAAATCTGTACACCCTAAACCTAATCAGTATATACATGATGCCTTCCAAGTCCTATCGTCGGGCGTGACCTAGGACGTCTCATCATCAATGACTCCAAGAATAAACACGTGACGTCCTAAATCTATCGTCGGGCGTCAAAGTGGGTCGTACTACGTCTCCCTTAACATATCAGGCGAAATGCAATTCTCAAACAACTCCAACAATATCACTGAATCTGGTCAGACAAAATACGCACGACCGAACCAACGTCTCTATTATCAACTGAATGCAAGTCGAAATACAGCAAGTGTCTACCTCTCGAAAAGTACAGTAAGTGTCTACATCATTATAATATGTGAACTCAAAAAAAATAAATAAACGTGACGAACGGTTCTCCACCTCGAACGCAATCTCAGCCTGTGCACTGACGTGTTAGGGAAGCAAATGAAAATTCCCAACACACGGGTACCCTTTTAGTGGACGCCTTCAAAATAATAATCATCACCATCGCATTCGAAATTCTCAGATCGCCTATCATCAATTCCAACCATCTTATCCATGACCTCCCCAATGAACAAATTAAATATAACCCAACCGTGTGTCCAAAGTGCTCTCTGATCCTGAAGATCGTTCATTCTCTTATCATCCATGCGGGCTTTTTGTAACAAAAATCACTGGATGTTTACTACCCAGACTTAACATTTACCAGAGTCGTTTTCACTTGGAATCTTTCTATAAATTCACACCATAGTCGTCTCAAATTCGGATTGATTGCGGAAAACAATACAGCCTGTTTCACACAGCCTGTTTCTAAATACTTCCTCTACAAAAATACAACTTGTCTCAACACACTTTCTCCTCGCTTTATCCCAGCGGCATTACTTCCATCTCATCTCCACGTACGTATAAATCCATCGCTTTCAATCCCTTTTCCTTCACGACCCTTTTTCATACTTCGATCCCCTGGTGAAAACGATAACCATCATTAAACACATCTCTTACCTTACTATTATTAAGACTTTCAGACCTCAAGAATCCAAGAGCACACCTCGACCTTTCGCAATTCAAGTATACACGATGTCTCAAAAATTTCCTTCCCATTAATGACTGTGACTCTAACAAATTTTATTGACATTATCTAAATATGCCTACGATCCTTGTAGAAATAACTGGTTAAATGTAATTTAACAGAGAAGAATTTCCTTATCCCGCGGTAAACATTATTATTATTATTATTATTATTATTATTATTATTATTATTATTATTATTATTATTATTAACCAGCGTTTCTAAATGCAACTGACACCTGAAATTACAATATTCGCCACGACAAATTTACACTTATAACGTTCACAAATCCGCACTTGAATGATATCTCATCTCAACACAAAATTTTAAGCGTCGCATTTTACCGTTCTTGACATGAACTTTACACACTGAAATTTTCACACGCTGACCAAAATTTACAACGCCTTTCGCCTGATAATTACGCATATCACCCGACAATCATCTGGAAAATTTGTTTAGGACAGACAGTAACTAACTAGCTAACTACATAATATAAAATAGACAGACCTGCACATTGGTGACATTCTCAGCATTCTGATTACATCATCTCCAGCAACCTCGCACTTAACCACTCATTTTCACAGACAACATTTTCATTTTCAACATTTCACTCATCCAAACACTACCCTTCACACACACACGAAATTAAAATTACCATAAATAATGCACTTTCTTTGTAACTTGCACCACGAACTTCCCTCGTTCTGCAGTCGACTCTAACTGTCTGATGCGCTTCCCAGAGTGGTTTCTCTCCCCGTTGTTTCAATAAGAACAGGTGTTCGGCCGATAAGGGAGTAGAACTATTTTGAATCGCTTCCCCCAGACCTTCTTCACTTACAAGAGTACAGGAAATGATAAAAATAAAATCTGCTGTGTAATTTTCCACCAGCCTACACCTTCCCAGTTCGTCTGCAAACGTTCACAGTTTCTCCAATCACTTTTCTTCTTAACTAATATATGGACTTTAGCCACGAACATGTATTGAATTATTGTCGGTCAATCTGGCGCGAATTTCTAATGACGACGGGCACGAGCTCCCGCGGCTTCAAGTTCCAGATCGACACTGAAAAATCTACGGTGGGGGGTTTCTTTTATAATTTCCAGAAGGACGCTATCCCCTCTATGAGGCTTGGTTGTGAAATCTGCCAAATTTGCTTCTAATAGACCAATTTTGATAAGATTTGTCCCAGAACTCCGGACAGACTTGCACTTATGTTCGATGTTAATTTTATAATTTTCCTACACTCACAACAGGAGAAATAAATTGTTTCTGCCCGTGCGTTTCGCGCGTTTTCTTCTGCCCACGACCTTGGCACGTGTAACTAGCTCGCTGTTCTCACGCTAACACACACTTAGGCTTAACTGCATCTAAAATTGTCCCTGGTGTCACTACCTTCACAGAGGGTGTATGAATAATTTTGCTTATTTATTTCTTCCTTTACTATCTTGTCAAAATCCCTCGTTGTGCAGAATTCATTAATTTAGAAAATTGTCGGGCACTCGAGTTCCACCGAGGTGTCCCGGCAATCCACGAGCTCGCCTTGCGGGAACCTTCCCACGCAACATCGGGCTCTTGGGAGCGCAAAATGGCTGCCCTCAAACATACAGTAGTTTCTGAATACCAAATAAATATTTGGGAAAAATAAAAATTTTTCTCACCGTAGAATTATGGGTTCATAATCCACCTACAAGCGACGAAATATTTACCCAGAAAGGGGAAATATTTAAACAGATATATTCCTTCAAAATTCTAAATTGTACATGGGAATTTTGATATAAATGAACCATGATTCTACGTAAAATTTCCCAGCCGATCTCACTCTTGACGTAGGGCTCTGTTACTTTCACGTATTTCCCTGTTTTCTTCTTCCAACAATAGAATTGCGTTACAGATGTCATCAACAAAGTCTTCTCTTAAGAATGAACATTGTAAACATTCAGCGTCTTCCTCTTCTTTACTCCCACTGCTTGCCTGTCCTTGGAGTGGTGCCTCGACCTGTCTTTCTCTCGACGTGACGATCATATTTACGGGTTGTACTTCTTCTTCTTCTCCTTCGGTGACCATTTCCCCAGCTGGTAAGACTGCGTCATCCTGTAGTGGAATTCTTTCTTCTGCTCTATGATGAACCTTTAAGTTTTATTGGGTTGCCATCATCATTGAATTGGGAGTTGCTCGGAGTCTGTTTCTTGCTGTTACTGATGTTATGTGCGTCATTTGATGGTCTCTGCCGCCTGCCTCTCTCTCTCTCTCTACACCTGCTATCTGCATTTCACTGAAAGGGCTCTCCGGCATATCTTTCCTTTATCAAAGGAACAATGTTGACGGGCTGTAACGTCTACCCACAATAATGGCGCTTTCTCTATGTATCCATCAGCTGTCCTCCATCTACGTTCTTCAGATATCTTGGCCTCCAGGACATCTTCCATCAGATCCTCAAAGAATTCCTTTACAGTTAGGTGCGGGTCTTCCTTCAATTGGCAAAACTGGTCCTGATATCTCCCAGTCATATTAAAGACGTTCGCGATCCTTAAGTTTTGAGATTTTCTCGCCTCAACGTACAAATTCTGGCCTGTAGCCTTTGCGTCATTTCCAACTTTCAATTGAATACCAAGGTCTAGATTATAATCCTCCATAGCTTGGCTCAGATTTCCAACCATCTTTGATTGCCTGTCCGCTGTACTGATCTCATTACTAACTTCACTCTCCTTGAGTTTGACCTTCTCGTCCGTCTGCTCCTGGGCTAAGGTATTCACTCTCGAATCCTGTTCACAATTACTATCGACATCCTCGGACTCTTTGGTGTGGACGGTCATGACCTGTTCATCGTCACCTAAATCCTTTTCTACTTCCACTGCTCCCTCTTTGAATTCTGGACCACCAATCTCGGTCTCTGGAATCTGATTCTCAACTTTCACGTGTCTATCGGTCATTTCTTCTGAGCCTACCTTTGACCCATTATTATTTCTCTTACAAACATTTCGTAACTCACCCACAATACTCTTCAAATCGTTAAAATTATCTTTCAGGCTAACCTTCAACTCATCTATCCCACTCTTTAAATCGTCATGACTTTTTTTTAAACTGGCTCGAAAAGCATCCATACTACTCTTTAAATCGTCCCTAGTGTCTTTCAAACTAGACTGTACCTTCTCCCTAGTGTCTTTCAAGCTAGCTGCCACACATTTACGCTGACCTATCATGTCATCCATTTTACTACTCAAATTCTCATTGAACTTACTATGTAAACTCTCCACCTTACTTAACCGATTCTCATTATGAACCTCCATGTCCTCTCTCAACTTATCATTCTGGACTTTCGTGTCCTTCCTTAAACTATTCAAACTATCACTCTGGGCTTTCGTGTCCTCCCTCAAACTATTCAAACTGTCACTCTGGACTTTCGTGTCCTCCCTCAAACTATTCAAATTCTCATTTGTCTTACTATTTAAACTCTCATTCTGGACTTTCATGTCCTCTATCATCTGCATTAACTTCTCCAAGGTCGCCTGACCTTCCATCTCACAATACCACAAAGAATACAATAATGAGTACGCTGGCTGTTGATGCAACCAGAATACTCCAAACTACTAAGGAAAGAATTCACTATCTACTGCGTTTTCACATACAAACGCTATTATAATTTAATACCGAAACTGACAACATTCCAACAGTTGTCTCATAAAATTTTGTTTAGGTGGCTGGTATCACAAACTTGTTTAATAAAAAGAAAATTCTAAAGTTAATAATTTACTCTGGATAAATATCCCACATGGTTTCGCTTCCGTAAATTAATTAAACAAAGAACATGTTAACGCATAAACTTTGAATGTAATTCAGCGTTACCACTTCCAAAATTTATATTGGCAACATGACATAAGCTTCAATACAGCTTTAAGTATTGGTTTCCTAAAATGCATTGTGACTGTTATTATTATTATTATCTACCAAGTAGTTACGCTCCTCATTAAACGTGTTAATATCTAGCACTCTCATTGGGCATAATTCGTTTAACTGTGGCTCAGCCATAATTTTCACCCGCTTGTATTATTTATAATGTGGCTTAGGCCTCAACATTATTTTATATTTTCCTAACATTTATTTTCAATGGATAATTTCATTATCGTTATCGTGGCATCGTATCGTTATCGTGACTTTGGGCTCCTCATCGTTATCGTGACATTAAGGCCCCAAAGTTGATGGCGCCACTTCTACTGAACCCTTGAACTTACCATTCCATCGTTGGTCGGCCACGGCTGCTATAGTAGAACAATTTAGAACTCTTAAATCTTGGGTCGTTGCGGGAATAAATTCGGTCACGATCTTAACCAAACGATGGGGTTCAGAAGAAAGCCTAACTACTTGAAATGAGGAGCAAAAATGTGCTTACTAACTTTTATTAAACTGAAAGAGCACGATAACATCGTTAATTTAATATGCATTCTTGCCACAAAAATATAAAAAGATTTAATTATTGATTTTTGAAAAGTTCCAAACACAGTCACATTACATAACGTCACTTCGTTTCTTCCAATGTCGAAGAGTTGCTTCGGAGAAGCTAATATGTTAGTGGACAGCGAAACTGAAAAACTGAAAAAGGGAAGACCTGAAAACCGGGCACCTATCATTCCAAACGAGAACTGAGAGTTAATCCACACGATCCGTGGAAAATCTGACTTTCAACAAGTAGAACGCCTGATTTTCTCTTAATTAAGGTTATCCACCAGTCAAATACCCTTCACGGATACGGAACATCCGCCGAATGGACCCTTAATCGAACCAAACTGACTATCAGTTGCTTTGGATAGGTTGCGAAATATTATAGGAAAGCATGGTGTTCACTACAAGTTAATGGCATCATTCACAATTGAAATAAAATTCCACCATGTATTTGTCATTCATGACACCCTTAAGTGATAAGGTAGTCCCGATGCTAAACGTGCATCACCCCAAACAACTGTTCGGAAGGAACCAACAACAACATGATCCGGGAGGATCTTACGTTAAGTCGTTCTAAAGGAACAAAACTGCGAAATGCAGGAAACATTTACTAATCATGCATTTAGAAGAAATGCCAAACACTGAAGTTAATCAAAAAGTGAAAAGTCACTTGAAAATATTATTATTGAACCGATTTTCAGGTTAGAAGTGGGTTTATTATGCTTAATAAATTTACCAGTCCACGCTAAAATTTACTACAATTTTAAGGAATTCTTTCCCTTGACAACAATGCTACCAGTACAGATCTCTCTATTTACTGTCTGTCCCAACACACTACTGGTAAAGTGATTACTTACTTATTCTAACTATGAATACGAATGAAAATACGACAAGATTAAAATATAAAATAAAATTACTGGCTGACGAATCGAAACCGCATTCGCAACTCAAGTCTCATTCTAAAACACTGAGTGTCAATAATGCACACTCTCAATGAAAACGGACGTCAAGACAAGGAAACAATAAAGTCCGTAAAAATAAATTAACATCACGAAGTCATACAGCTTAACACGCACGAAGAAACACAGTAAAAATATAATCTAGATCGGGTCGATGTCCCACACTTGGACAGCCCTCGTTTGTCAACAGCAGTCCCGTTATCTCAATGAGAGCTTCGCATAGACCCTCTACAATAAATCATATCGCACTGTAATGGCTACCTTCAACCAGGCCACTTCACAAAAGAAACAAAAGAAAAAAAAATCTAAACTGAGATTTGAGTGTGTACAGCTACCATCCCAGACCTATCGTCGGGCTCACTTGAAATCTGTACACCCTAAACCTAATCAGTATATACATGATGCCTTCCAAGTCCTATCGTCGGGCGTGACCTAGGACGTCTCATCATCAATGACTCCAAGAATAAACACGTGACGTCCTAAATCTATCGTCGGGCGTCAAAGTGGGTCGTACTACGTCTCCCTTAACATATCAGGCGAAATGCAATTCTCAAACAACTCCAACAATATCACTGAATCTGGTCAGACAAAATACGCACGACCGAACCAACGTCTCTATTATCAACTGAATGCAAGTCGAAATACAGCAAGTGTCTACCTCTCGAAAAGTACAGTAAGTGTCTACATCATTATAATATGTGAACTCAAAAAAAATAAATAAACGTGACGAACGGTTCTCCACCTCGAACGCAATCTCAGCCTGTGCACTGACGTGTTAGGGAAGCAAATGAAAATTCCCAACACACGGGTACCCTTTTAGTGGACGCCTTCAAAATAATAATCATCACCATCGCATTCGAAATTCTCAGATCGCCTATCATCAATTCCAACCATCTTATCCATGACCTCCCCAATGAACAAATTAAATATAACCCAACCGTGTGTCCAAAGTGCTCTCTGATCCTGAAGATCGTTCATTCTCTTATCATCCATGCGGGCTTTTTGTAACAAAAATCACTGGATGTTTACTACCCAGACTTAACATTTACCAGAGTCGTTTTCACTTGGAATCTTTCTATAAATTCACACCATAGTCGTCTCAAATTCGGATTGATTGCGGAAAACAATACAGCCTGTTTCACACAGCCTGTTTCTAAATACTTCCTCTACAAAAATACAACTTGTCTCAACACACTTTCTCCTCGCTTTATCCCAGCGGCATTACTTCCATCTCATCTCCACGTACGTATAAATCCATCGCTTTCAATCCCTTTTCCTTCACGACCCTTTTTCATACTTCGATCCCCTGGTGAAAACGATAACCATCATTAAACACATCTCTTACCTTACTATTATTAAGACTTTCAGACCTCAAGAATCCAAGAGCACACCTCGACCTTTCGCAATTCAAGTATACACGATGTCTCAAAAATTTCCTTCCCATTAATGACTGTGACTCTAACAAATTTTATTGACATTATCTAAATATGCCTACGATCCTTGTAGAAATAACTGGTTAAATGTAATTTAACAGAGAAGAATTTCCTTATCCCGCGGTAAACATTATTATTATTATTATTATTATTATTATTATTATTATTATTATTATTATTATTATTATTATTATTATTATTATTAACCAGCGTTTCTAAATGCAACTGACACCTGAAATTACAATATTCGCCACGACAAATTTACACTTATAACGTTCACAAATCCGCACTTGAATGATATCTCATCTCAACACAAAATTTTAAGCGTCGCATTTTACCGTTCTTGACATGAACTTTACACACTGAAATTTTCACACGCTGACCAAAATTTACAACGCCTTTCGCCTGATAATTACGCATATCACCCGACAATCATCTGGAAAATTTGTTTAGGACAGACAGTAACTAACTAGCTAACTACATAATATAAAATAGACAGACCTGCACATTGGTGACATTCTCAGCATTCTGATTACATCATCTCCAGCAACCTCGCACTTAACCACTCATTTTCACAGACAACATTTTCATTTTCAACATTTCACTCATCCAAACACTACCCTTCACACACACACGAGATTAAAATTACCATAAATAATGCACTTTCTTTGTAACTTGCACCACGAACTTCCCTCGTTCTGCAGTCGACTCTAACTGTCTGATGCGCTTCCCAGAGTGGTTTCTCTCCCCGTTGTTTCAATAAGAACAGGTGTTCGGCCGATAAGGGAGTAGAACTATTTTGAATCGCTTCCCCCAGACCTTCTTCACTTACAAGAGTACAGGAAATGATAAAAATAAAATCTGCTGTGTAATTTTCCACCAGCCTACACCTTCCCAGTTCGTCTGCAAACGTTCACAGTTTCTCCAATCACTTTTCTTCTTAACTAATATATGGACTTTAGCCACGAACATGTATTGAATTATTGTCGGTCAATCTGGCGCGAATTTCTAATGACGACGGGCACGAGCTCCCGCGGCTTCAAGTTCCAGATCGACACTGAAAAATCTACGGTGGGGGGTTTCTTTTATAATTTCCAGAAGGACGCTATCCCCTCTATGAGGCTTGGTTGTGAAATCTGCCAAATTTGCTTCTAATAGACCAATTTTGATAAGATTTGTCCCAGAACTCCGGACAGACTTGCACTTATGTTCGATGTTAATTTTATAATTTTCCTACACTCACAACAGGAGAAATAAATTGTTTCTGCCCGTGCGTTTCGCGCGTTTTCTTCTGCCCACGACCTTGGCACGTGTAACTAGCTCGCTGTTCTCACGCTAACACACACTTAGGCTTAACTGCATCTAAAATTGTCCCTGGTGTCACTACCTTCACAGAGGGTGTATGAATAATTTTGCTTATTTATTTCTTCCTTTACTATCTTGTCAAAATCCCTCGTTGTGCAGAATTCATTAATTTAGAAAATTGTCGGGCACTCGAGTTCCACCGAGGTGTCCCGGCAATCCACGAGCTCGCCTTGCGGGAACCTTCCCACGCAACATCGGGCTCTTGGGAGCGCAAAATGGCTGCCCTCAAACATACAGTAGTTTCTGAATACCAAATAAATATTTGGGAAAAATAAAAATTTTTCTCACCGTAGAATTATGGGTTCAATACGAACAGAAATAACAACATGGCATTGGCTCGTTCCTAGAATGGATAAAATACACTTCAGTTGCATAGCCACACTGCTGGATCGATGGTTCTGGATCACTCCATTACGAATAGCTGCAATAAATCATCATGCACATGCACATTACTACAGTGATGATGCCGGTCACAGGATCTCGTCAGGTTCCCGTAGAATGTACCTAGAAGAAATAACGAGAGCAGAACTTGGCATACGGCTTCTGATATCTATTTGATTCCTATCGAAGAACGCTATATTCCTACCGGGCGAGTTGGCCGTGCGCGTAGAGGCGCGCGGCTGTGAGCTTGCATCCGGGAGATAGTAGGTTCGAATCCCACTATCGGCAGCCCTGAAGATGGTTTTCCGTGGTTTCCCACTTTCACACCAGGCAAATGCTGGGGCCGTACCTTAATTAAGGCCACGGCCGATTCCTTCCAACTCCTAGGCCTTTCCTATCCCATCGTCACCATAAGACCTGTGTGTGTCGGTACGACGTAAAGCCCCATTACTGTTAACGACCTACTCAGTTTCATATGCGAAAATTCTATATTCAACAAATTTCCACTCTATCTCAACAAATACGTAGACTCATAATAAACACGTTGCTTCGCAATAACACGTAGATACACAGTAACACGTAGCTAACACTGTCTTCGCTTCTCCTGTAATAAATGACCGTACCTACTATTCTACCATAATTTTGCTGCAGTACATTGAAATAAAATTCCTGCTCTACACAGCAATACAGGTACAAAATCAAGCAATTCTACGATGAATAACTATCATCTCGAAGATCCTAATTAGTGTGACCAATGTTTTTTTTTTTTTTTTTTGCTATTTGCTTTACGTCGCACCGACACCGATAGGTCTTATGGTGACGATGGGACAGTAAAGGCCTCTGTGAACTGAGGTTTAATTGAATTATTGAAATCTCGCGTGGTTATTGAATGAAGATTTACATCCCTGGGTACTTTGATTTCACTCGATGGCACGATATCAGTTTCATATTTCTAAATATTCTACATTTTCTGCTCATTATTACACAAAAATATATATATAAATTAAACACGTGAAAGAGAATACTTATTAGTAAATAATGGCAAAGACTTTTGATGAACTGGCCACCACCAGGGTCTGGTAATGTGTTATAATTTATCCTGGGCGATGTCTTTACGCCTCACATGTCTACTCCATCTTGATGTTATACTCACAAATAATAATAATAATAATAATAATAATATATTTTATTGCAGCCAATGGCCAAAATAAATTTACGTTAATAACACATTGGTCACCTCTGCAGAAGGCTGTTAGTGATTCGTGCCGACAAGAACAAATCATAGCGTGATAACGTTCACAGCTCTTACCACACCGTTCACATACACAGTCCGTGTCTGGTTGATGGGATTTCTTAGTTTTACACAACTTATAATGAAATCCATGTATTGCAAATCGTGTAACAAAATGTCTGAGCCATATCTCCCTCCTTGCCAGTGTTCGTAAATCCTTGCGTCGAGTAAAATTCGCTCCATATTTCTCCCTTCTTTGCTCTTAATTTCTCTATGAACTGTAGATAAGAATACTTTCGCATTCATCGCGCACTAAAAAGTAATATCATATATTGTTATATAAGCCAAGCACATGCAAATTAGATATTAGTTTAAGAAAAACACACGCGGTTCAGAAATTGTTTCAAATGCAATATTCAGAGAATCACAGTTAATAATTCTTTCTTTCATATTACAATTCTGGTAATCCGACCGTACGACAGTTCGCGACCCATTCTGTTGTATACACGGCGACGATATGTGTATAGAACACAGCGGTTATGAATGTAAGTATATCGATGCTCGGCGTTCCCGTGCTGTCTCAGTCACATCCAAAACAAGAGTGGGTAGTAGCAACAGTTGGCAGTATAATCTTGTCGCGTTCGTACAATACCAGTCATGTCTCTTGAATTCGGAGTTTACATAAGCAGTTTCTTAAATATCAATGTGGTAATATTATAATAAATTATGATGTGAATTATGAGGTGTTATTCCATCTTCACCAATTATATTATCAATTATTTCATTTTTATAAAATTGTCATATTGACATGTTGTCTCTTCGCATTCAAAGATATTACTGCTATAAATTATGTTTTCCATGAATCAAAGATTGTTTATTCCAAATCAATATTAGGAAAATGTCACAATACAGAGCCAAGGCATACTGAAAGAATCGTACGCTATCACGGATCATTGAGACACAACACACACACAGTTCATTAACGGTACACTGGACATAGGCGGGGAGCCGATCTTCCGCTGCAGCGAGACATACAGAGCCATGGCACATTGAAAGATTCGTACGCTATCACGGATCAGTGAGACACAACACACACACAGTTCATTAACGGTACACTGCACATTGGCGGGGAGCCGATCTTCCGCTGCAGCGAGACATACAGAGCCATGGCACATTGAAAGATTCGTACGCTATCACGGATCAGTGAGACACAACACACACACAGTTCATTAACGGTACACTGGACATTGGCGGGCAGCCGATCTTCCGCTGCAGCGAGTCATACAGAGCCATGGAACACTGAAAGAATCGTACGATGTAACGGACTCTCGCTCTCAGCTCATTTGAAAATAATACACACTTGCATTCACTGTCCTCTTCTTACAGGGAGGTATAAATAATAGATGGATTTATTTGCGGTGTTGAAAAGGTAGTCAAAACATAATTCCAAAGTAACTAGCTAGTTAATAGGTAGTCTCTTAGGTTGTTCTATTTATCACTTTAGTGAATCAGTATTACAACTTAGTTGACATTCGACAATTAATTCAACTCTCCAGCCTACCATATGACTAAAAGTCATGCTCATGACCACTCGAAATTGTCATTGCACAAGATTTCAATAATCGAATCACGAGATCACCGGTGTACGTGGACAGTGAGTGAGCCGACTGACGCAATAACTTAAATATAAAGATGTTGAATCAGAAAATCACAGAGCTACTGTATATCTCGGGTAGCTTATACAAAATATGACGATTTAAAAAAATCCTCTGCTAATAGACATATTTTCCAAAGATGACCGAGCGAGTTGACCATGCGGTTAGGGTCGCACAGCTATGAGCTTGCATTCAAAGGATGGTGGGTTCGATACTACCGTCGGCAGCCGTTAAGACGGTTTTCCGTGGTTTCCCTTTTTCACACCAGGCAAATGCTGGTGTTATACCTTAAGTAAGGCCACGGAGGCTTCCTTTCCACTCCTAGCCCACCGTCGCTATAAGGCCTATATCGATGCGAGGTAAAGCAACTTATTTTATTTACATTTAATATGTAGGCTCCTTATTGCGAACACAGGTATTTTTACATCTAATTCTGTATATATAATAGAGTTGTGACTTTCAGAGAACTGTGGGAAAACCATAAGTTAGTGTATAAAATTTGAGGCTGTGTTCTTCGTATAATAATAATAATAATAATAATAATAATAATAATAATAATAATAATAATAAAGCTCACCGGACAAGTCATTAGTCACCCTAGTGCGCACGCACAGATGGATCGTTAAGCCTGTACAATTGGCGGAGCGAACGAGTCCCGTGCTCAACCGCACGCGCACTGCCTCTACGTGAGCATAAGTTAGCGATCAGTGAGACTTTGATATTTCAAACGGACAGTGTACATCAACATGGGTAGATGTAAGAATGTGATAGAATGGCAAAAAGGGGCAATAATGTTTAGCGGTGCCCATGGCATACGGTGCTGAAATTGCTGGATTCGTTGGTGTTTCGCAGCGGACTGTTCAGCGTGTCTACGAGCAGTGGTGTAGTACCCGTGGCCACGAAACACGGTGTCAGAATCGGGAGCAGAAAAAGATCCTGATTGAGAGGGACCGAAGACGCGTTTCACGGCTTGTGAATCAAAATCGCTTCCAAACCTGACAGAGATTGCTGCGGTCAGTGAATGAAGGCCCATCTCAACCTGTTTGCGAGAGAACATTGCGACGGGAACTGCATGCAGTGAACATTTGGAGTCGGTCACCTCGCAAGAGGCCATTGCTCACACAGGGATAGAAATCATCAAACGTGGACAGTAGCTGAGTGGCGGAACGTAATGTGGTCTGAAGAATCAAGTTTTTGCCTGTATACCAATGACGCACATCGACGAGTGCACCGAAGGCCAAATGAAGCATTTCATCCTGGATGTGTGCAAGGTCAGGTTCAAGCTGAAGGTGGGTCTCTAATGTTTTGGGGAGTGCTTTTGGTATCGTGGATTGGGCCCGCTCACTGAGGTGACCACTAACATGAACCACCATGTTTATTTAAACATTCTGGGTGATCAGGCGTTGCCTTTTTGCTATTGATACCCCGATTTTTAAGATGACAACAGCAAAGTTTATTGCATGGATGCTTATGTGATTGTTTTTATGAACAGTCTCTCACTCTATTACATCTCGATTTGCCTGGAAAATCACCTGAATTGAAGCTGTTGAAAGTCTGTAGGACATGTTGGAACAGCGGATAAAACTAAGACATCAGCATCCTTCCACCAGGAACAAAGTGTTTAAGTAACTTCTCAGGTAGAAGAATAAGCAAAACAGAAGAGGATCCTGCAGAAAATTATGGGATGTATTTGGGAGAATGGTAAATACAATAATTGAGACCAGAACAAGATTTATACAAAACATCAGAAAACACAGATCACACTTTCAGAAAAAAATGATCTTTGGTCACCTGTACAAAATATACAAAGATCAACAAGATGAATTTTTGAAACGTAACGAGAAAACCTAAACCAGCATTTTTCAAAGAAGCCGAAGATGATTTGGAACTATTCAACATTTAAAAAGATGAAATTGCAAATAGAAAATAATTTAGGAAAGCGATATTTGATGGTGCATTTCCAGAGAAAAGCAAGAAGAAATCAGGCAGAAAATGCACGGAAGAAAGAAAACAACACCACAGAGGGAGTTACGGGAACACAAGAAGAATATGACCGCTTGCTTAATCGAATTAATATTATTATTAGTATTATTAAGTTGATGTCCTAGTACAGACATGAAACGTTCCCGACGTTTCGGAATACAGGCTGAGAGACTAAGGTCGCGTGGCGCAAGTCACAGTACCATAAATACGTCTTCATTATAGACTGTTATATTTTTCAACGTTCAGTCTGCAAGCCTCTGTCAGTCATTAAAGAAAATACTTCGCAAAATTGTGATAGGGAATATGTCACCGGGATGACAGCTCTTAATGCAGATCTTAAACGCCTCCACAAGCCTCAGTTTATGGCCACGTTGGTTTCCATACGTCGTTCGAAACTGAGTCTAGCTACATTCCAGAGTTCCACATTGCATCTAACAGAACACGTTGCACGTACAGAAAGTCATCAGTCGTTTGTTTACCAGGAAGTTCTATAATGGACTCCAGATATCACTGAGCAGGGACATAAAACGCTAACGTGTATGTTTCACAAAACTCGAGCTCTTGAACCGGAGGGAGTTAAAGGTGCGGTTTATACCAAAATCTTCCAACTCGTCTCAGTAGTACAGGAAACATCTTGCATTTCTTGAAAAGACAACGGAAATATATTGGTCACCCACTTTGTTTCGCCATCACTACCATGGAAACCACGAAGATGATGTGTACTCTATCCACGGCGTTGCCTAGGTCACTGTCAGCCATCTTAAGACGGGCAATGTGCTTTTTCTGCATGGCGTTGCCTAGGATACTTCAGTCTGTAATACTGAAAGTCACGGTTTATCTCAAGCAAGCAAGTCGTATAGTTTAGAATTTGACCGGTGGCGCTGTGTATAAGACGAGAGTTTCGTGTCTTGCAGTCAATGGCCGCGCTGAGCAATATAACGTAGATTGCAGTGGCGGCTCGTGACAAAATTTTTAGGGTGTTCACAACAACATTTTTGTTCATGTCTCAAATCAGCAAAAAATTAACATAGGTACAAAAATTATTTCACTAACAGTTCCTTGTACGGTTCCTTCTTCACAAATAATTTAGTAGAACCCCTGTAACCGTGGATAAATTTTATACGAGAGTAATTTGTTAGTGTAGAACTAAAGTAAAATGCACAATAACTTTATTACACTGCGAATATTGAAGTATGCGAGCACTATTCTTGGTTTTTAAATAGCACGAACTTCACCCGGGTGTTAGTGTAGAACCAAACAAAATCCCATGGTCTACCAGCTTTTTTGACCGCCATCTCACCGTCAGATAGCTCAATTGTAGCGGACCTCGAACCAGCCCTCAGATGCAGGTTAAAATCCCTGACCTGGCCGGGAATCGAACCCGGGGCCTCCGGGTAAGAGGCAGGCACGCTACCCCTACACCACGGGGCCGGCAGAGTTCTACTGTGTCATATGTTAATTATTTTCGTCTTGGAAATTATAGACAATACTACCGTAGGGAATTCAATACTGGCGTTTTTGTGTGCATGATAATTTTCATGTTTATTTATTTTTGCACTCAAATGAGCAAGGTCTGTGCACCCAGCTGAATTCCATTCACTTCTTTCTTTGTTTTGAACAATAAATAGGGCAAACAAAAAAGCGCGTTCCTAGATCTACATCCACAGAGCCACTTGCGTGTTTCGTACACTTCTCTCTTAAACTTACGCCTATACTCGCGTTTGTCAGTTTTTGTAAATTTTTCGATAATCAAATCTGGTCTGTTCGGTCCAAGCCTTTTAAATTCTAACTTATCCTGATAGGTTAATATTTCACTGGTTAAAATTACCTGAACCGAATTCATTTCCTCTTACACAAAGAATACCATGGTCACAAACCATACAAACACAGAAGCAGAACAGAACACTTAAATTAATTTCACTTGAAAATATTTTCCAGTCACATGGTAAAACAAACTCCTTCCCGCGATTACAAACACCTGTTCACAACGAGCTAGAAAATGCCTATTCAGAATTAGGGTACTAGCGAAATCTGCCGTTAATGTAATGCAATAGTAGTTCCTGGGAGGCTGTGGCTAACCGTAATAGGGGAGGTGGCGGACCCTTGTGGTCAACTGTCATACTGCCACTGGATTGAAGGTGGCTCTAGACGAGAAGGCACGTACCTTGCCGTGCTCTTCGCTAATGGGAATATCAGTGCAGAAAACCATGACGTCATCTGCTTTGCGCATGCGTATAGTTTCAGCACAATAGCGCATTATCCAGTGTGCTCGCTGCACTGTCAGTCAAAACGAACAACTGTCGGTGTAACGGAGCTTCGATATAAGTAGAGTGTTTTCGATCGATTGTCGAAATCAGGTCGAAAGAAAGGAAAGTTTTAAATTATCCATGAATGCGTAAATATGTATTAAAACTGGGTGTTCACGTGCTCCTGTGCTCCTGAGAGCCCACCGCCACTGGTAGATTGTGATTTTCCTTTTAATTGTGCTAATATATGAATGAAAGTTATGATGAAAGAGAAGGTCGTTTACAGACTGAAAGTCATGCTTTATGTCAAGTAAGTCGTATAGTTTTGTCTCTTACAGTGAATGGACGAACTGAGCAATAGTATAGAGTGCGATAAAGTCGTTGTTTTGTTTCCTTTGCGATTTCATCATGCCTCGACGACGTGCTAACGGCTATTCTATGAATTAGCGCTCTCCAAGTTGTCCTGTTCCACACTGCCTCCTTTAGTTGTTCCAGCGTGAGTGTGGTGTCTGTTTTAATAGTGTCTAACCAACGAGTCCTCTGGCGACGTTTTCTTATTTTACCGCTGATCATTCTTAGCATGATAGCTTTTTTTTTTTCAATTTATCTGATTGCGTAACGTAGCCAAAGTATGCTAGTCTCAGCTTCATAATCTTACCAACCAATGACATATGGGACTTGATGAGTTTTAAAACTGCCTTATTGGTGATTTTTGCAATCAATGGTATTCGTAAGAGTGTTCACCAACACCAGAGCTCTATCTTCGTTTTGTCTGCCTGTTTCTCACATCCATACATAAACAGTGGGAATATAATCGCATTGACTAATCTGTACTTGGTAGCCAAATTGATATCTCTGCTCTTCCAGATCGCCGACATTTTCATCATAGTGATACGTCCTAGCGAAATTCGTCTTTTGTTATCAGGACCGCAATCTCCACTTTGACTGATTTTGTCGCCTAAGAAGATGAAATCCTCCACACTCTATCTCCTCCCCATTTAGCTTTAAACAAACTGAACCACGCTCATCTGTAGATCTAGTCATAACATTGGTCTTTTTAATATTGAGATAGAGACCCATTTTTCACTTTCATCTTTGAGACGGGAAATTAGTAGGGCTATAGGGTTCCTGAATACGCTGAGTCAGCACTTTTTCTGCTGCGTCAACACCCGAGGTCATTGACGCCGGCCAAAAGTCGTTGACCCCGTGACGTCATGACCACGTGACCATGACGTCATCGCTTCGTGCTCTTGTTTGTAAACAAAGCCACGTGCTTTTTGACAGCTGCCATCCGCCATCTTTAAACAACAACGCATCGATAACCTCAGTGCTGGCATCTTGACGGAGCAAAATCCTCTTGGATGCCACCTTAGGCACGTGGGCGCGCGAAATTTGAAATTTCACGGCTAACCTAAGTAAATGGTCATGCTTTATCGACTTCGGTGGAGTAAAAGGGGGGGGGGGGCTAAAGAGGTAGGCCTCTTTTCGCTACCTCCCCTTACCAAAAATAAGGGACGGGTGGGTGAGAGACGTGCTCTCTCTCTCTCTCTCTCTCTCTCTCTCTAGAGGCCCACCGCCGTAGCGATGTCTACAAAAATTATTGCCCTGGGGCCAGGGCACAGCCGCCTCTTACGAGGCAAGCGAGAACACATTGTCTTAAACTCGTATTTATACCTACGTTGAGTGGGTGGGAGAGAATGCTTAGATCAACATGTACGCGCGCACCTTCTGCTAGCACACACGCGATCGTTGCACGTTCTGTCGGAAGAAGTTTAGTAAGATAGTCGATACATGCATTATCGATAGGTGCGCGCGCACACATGCGATTGTTGCACGCTCTTCCGGAAGAAGTTTAGTACGATAATCGATGCAGGCAACAACAGACGATCGTATACTTCAGTGCTGGCATCTTGACGGGGTTAAAATTTTATGCCTGCAACCTTTGGCACAAAGTAGCGGGCAATTTGAAATTCTACGAGCTTTTTGACAGCTGTCTGCTACCATCTTTACCAAGACAGCATCGCGCTGCTATCTTTACGGCACTAAACTTCATACATTAACCACGTGCTCTTGTTTGTAAACAAAGCCACGTGCTTTTTGACAGCTGTTGGCGGCCATCTTTAAAGAAGACAGCATCGTGCTGCTATCTTTACGACGCTAAACCTGACTGTTGCTACGTTATGCACATACATGTTTTTGTTTGGCATCTGTCAGCTGTCATCTTTAACCACGTGCACATAGCCTACTGCTATCTTGACGGAAGTAAAGTTTATAGCGCGGAATTTAACGGGACAAGCAAACCAGCTGCTACTTGTCGACACACCACCATCTTATACCAAGGTGTACTTCTCAACATACTATAATAATGTTATTTGCTTTAAGTCCCACTAACTACTTTTACGGTTTTCGGAGACGCCAAGGTGCCGGAATTGAGTCCCGCAGGAGTTCTTTTACGTGCCAGTAAATCTACCGACACGGGGCTGACGTATTTGAGCACCTTCAAATACCACCGGACTGAGCCAGGATCGAACCTGCCAGACTGGGGTCAGAAAGCCAGCGCCTCAGCTGCCTGAGCCACTCAGCCGGGTTCTCAACATACTTACTGAGCTGCTCATCTCAACATACTATTCTATTTTTAAAATCAAGCTGAACACACTGATACCTTGCAATACTTACGAAGCTGCTGTTTTAACACATTCTTTCTTGGCATACTTACTTTAAAATGGAACAGCCTCTTCTTCCTCGAGTGTTGTAGTATTTTAGCAAACGAACAAAACTTTATCTTAGAAAGAAGAGGGAACGGAAGGAGGTAATACACATCAAAGGAATACATAATCTAAAATAAAAGAATATGCTAATTCTACATTATTTATTTCATCTTGTATGTACAAGTTTTATCTTGAATCATTCGCTGTAGTCATTTCTCCTTCATATATGTACATATTTTAATGTTCGTGTACCTCTCCCCTTCTCAAGTTAATAGTGCTAATTCTTGTGTGTACAAGTTTTATCTTGAATACAATGCTAATTCTTGTATGTACAAGTTTAATTTTGAATGACAATGTTGGTGTACTTCTTAAATGATTATGCATTTCCCTCCCCCTTCTTACAAGTTGTTGCTGTACTCCGATTGAACACTGATAAGGGAATCACTATCCCATACACGTTTGTCATCGAAAGGAAGCAATGGACATTTATTTTGCTCGATCGTATACACATGATGTTTGCGTGATTGAATCCTTTTTGCGTAGAGAAAGCTGCATTTCTAGAGGTAAGTACATCGCGATAGTGTTGAAGGTGTAAACGGCTAACGACGCCTTTTGCTTTTTTAACAGACTGTGAATTTTATGTGCCATAGGCATACATTTTTCGTGCCAGACCAACAAACTGTCATGATATTCATGCCGCATTCATCTTTCATAAGCCCTATGACTTTCTTGTTCTGTGGCCGAATGTTGAATGGATTACTAGGTGAAAAGGAAGAAGTGTCAAGGTATTGAGAATGGTTTCGCATCACATAGTTGGCGTCCATATACAAAAGTGTGAGATCAGAAAACTGTTACTTAGCAAATCCATAATGAAAATCATACACTTTTAATTTTGAAAATCAAGTATAGGCATTCGTAAATAAATTGGCTTGGCATAGACGATCTCCGTTTTTTTCATTTCAACAGAAATAAGGTCACGATCATTAACATGATAGGCTTTGAAATTTGGTTTTGAGATGTACTTGTGCGCGTCATACCGACCATCCCACTGATTAATTAAATGAATGTCACGATGTTTGCGTACATTTTCCATGTTTTTGCCATAGATCGAGTTATTCATCAGTTTGAAAAACGTACTCTCAAATGTTGTTTTATCACGTTGACGACGTTCAGTATTTAAATCCATGTACGGTTTAAGCCATGCGTCCTGCTTAAACCCAACAATACGATGAATACACTCTAACTGCAAGCCGTATTCGAGACATTGACCAAGGCATTGTATGTGGATAACATAACGCTTTTTCGGAAAAAGAGTGGCTAGCAGTTTAGTATGTGTTGATGTTTCGTTAGGTGGAATAATTTTTTCAACACAAAAAGGAAGGTCAGAATGTGAATCGTGCAGATGAGAAGGATATGCAAGAGAAGCTTCTAGCACATAGCCTCGATGAGGATCTTTAGCAGCCTCAAAAACATCAAAACGTTGAATTTCTGTTTCTGTTAGCCATACAGAATCGTTACACGGTAATGGCTGTGACATGGCCCACCCATACAGATTAATGACATCGAAATACATTAGATAAGAATCTTCTTTCTCTGAATTATAGTTGTCGAGGTAGGGATTATTCGCGATGGCATGCCTATTTACAAGCGAAACTAGTCCGCCGCGAATGCCGCGTTCAAGAAACAAAAGCATGTCGACTTCGGTTAGAAGATCAAGTTCAACACCAGTACACTTGAGCATCGCATCCCACGACAGATCGGGTTATACCAAGGGTCTAATCCTTAAATAGATAAACACATTTTAAGAAACTTTTCAAACACATCACAGAGTAAAAGTATATCTACCTTCAAATACAAGTCAGCATATTCGCCTAATGTCTGTAGATGAAACGTTGACCACACCTGGCAGGCATGTAAAGAGTCTTCATAAGAAATAGATACCGTATGCGTATCGTATGACGATGAGCTGAGTGACGGCGTAATACATTCACTTAACACACTCTTAAATACAGACTGAGGTGGTAAGTTTTTCTTCTAATGTTTGAAATCTCTGAATGTAGTCATAAGGCAGAACACCTTTCCTTATACAAAGTTCAATCTGCTGAGAATCTGGAAAATACTCGCGAATGTATTTCAAGTCGTCGCTGGAAAGCCCATTTACAAGTGTATCAAGTGAAGTTCATAAATTTATACGAATCTAGAAAGCGAATGTTAATATCGCCTACACGATGACTGAATGAAATAAAGCGTTCATGATTTTGCGCAATGACAGTGTACAATTTAATTGTGCAAATTCACGAACGATGAAGTGACTGTTGTAGCCTGACAAGTCATGGAAAAAGCATGGAGTAAATTTAGGTACACGATATGAAAGATTGCACGAATCATGTGCAGGTCCGCGATATTTCCCGGTAAAGTGACTGTGATCTCTAACCTTAATCTGCAGGAAAATAATCGGCTGTTTACAGATGTGACATTCATCAGTTTCATCGTGCAATATTATCTCATCCAGTGTCATTTGAATGGGCACTGGTTGCGAAATAAGCGTATGAACGCGTTGTGCTAACTGTTCTAATTCTGTTAACAACCATGTTGTACAGTTTTATCCGCGATACATCTTGAAAAAGGATAGAGATGCATCGTAGGATCAAACGACTTTGTAAGGTACTGAAAACGGAGTGTGCTTTTGCACGTAATCCGTGTAGGGTTCGCACATGTTTGGTTGGCAACGATGAAAAGGTACAGTAAAACATTCAAAATCTGCATAAACCGTGAAAGGAACAGGTTCCTGTCGATAATAATTCTCATACTGCATTTCTGCATTTTCTGTGGTTGGCAGAACAAGTTTTACGGCAGGATGTGTTGCACAATCATTTACATGTGTAGTTGACATGATTTCTGTGGAAAAGTATTGCAAACATCGGTCGCATATATACTTTTCCCTTTATATGAGGAGAGTTGAGAGTTTAACAGACGGGAAAGATTGGATATAAAGCGGTAGTGGCTTGTGTTTTCATTGCAAACATATGAAAGATGAAGATGATGATGTTTCGGAGAAGAAGCGGTGTAAAGTGGTCCTACAATACGGTCTCCGTCAACACTGTATACGGAAAAGGAAAAATTCGGGTTGTTTTTTTCAAACGTTGAAATGTTTGCTAAATCCATAGGAAAAGAAACACCTTCAAAATTTAATTACTGTTGCAACTGGATAAACATATCTTTATACTGAGAAGTTTTTGAATGATTACTTGTTGCTGGTTTTAACGCCATTGCGATACACCATAAAAAGCAATTCCGAATATTGATCACTGCTTTCTTATTTATAATCGCTTGAAGTTGAATGTATCGCCTACCTGAATTCAAGGGGTCGAATTTGCTCACGTTAATTTGAAGATGCAAACTACTTTCAAGTGCTTTATTACTTAGTCCTTCTTCAAACTTTTGAGATTTAGCCAGCAATGCACAGTTCTCCAACAACTAGGTTGTGATCAGAACATATGTCTGCTCCTGGATAACATTTTGCATTTTTTAAGCCATTTCTATATCTTTGTTGTATCATAATATAGTCTATTTGGTATCTCTCATTATTAATACTGGATGTCCAAGTATACTTCCGCCTTTTACTGTTTTCAAACAATGCATTGCCAATTGTTTCTTTTACAGAACTCAACTAACATCTGGCCTCTGTCATTTCTGACTCCGAGTTCATATTTCCCAACTATTTTGTCTTCACGTCCTTCTCCAACAACAGCATTCTTAATTTCTCTTCCACTAATCTCTTCTATTTGGTCGTAACATTCCTCTACCTCTTCTGGGTGTTGACTGGTTGGCATATAATCTTTCTGATCGCCTTTCAATCTTAGCATAATTCTTCTCTCATTTGCATATTCTATCTTCAACACTTTTGGCTGTATACCTTTCTTAATTAGTATTCCTACTCCATGTTGTCCACTACGCTCAGCACCTGAGTAATATAGTGTGTATCCTCCACTATCCAGTTCTCCACTACCTCCCCATCTCACTTCACTCATACCTAGTATGTCAAGTATGTTTTTAGCCATTTCTTGTTTAGCATTTTCCAATTTTCCTTGCTGTAATAAAGTTCGTACATTCCATGTACCTATCCTCAAAATCTGTTTACTTTTTCTAGGGCTTTTACTAATCCTTCTTTCGTCTCTATAAGAGAACCTCGATGTATTCCCCTACCGGAGATCCGATTGAGGGGAAGTTTTACCTCCGGAGTCTTTTATACAGAGGTCCATTGCCATGAACTTCTTGGGACGATTTCAATGGTGATTTCCCGTTGCCTTCCAATGACCTCCAAAACCTGTCTGCTCACCGACTCAGTTTCCCGCTGAGGTTTGTTACCCAACCTTTCACTGAGTTGCACGGCTTAACAGGGGCACCACGTGTAGGTAGGAAGTTGGAGAATTGAGGTGATAGAGGCTAAGATAACTCTCTTGCTGAGTTCTTATAATCGCATATCACCCCCCCCCCCCCCTTTTTTTTGCCAGAGTCTCAAGGTGTTTGCAGAGACTCCCCCAGGTAATCTCCCGGGCCCTGGAGACACTGGAAGGTATCAAATAGATTTAATTGTGATTAGGCAGAGATTCAGAAACCAGGTGTTGGATTGCAAAACTTTCCCAGGAGCAGACGTGGACTCTTAACACAGCTTGTTGGTCATGAAATGCCATCTGAAGTTGAAGAAATTGAAGGAAGGAAGGAATCCAAGGAGATCGGAACTAGACAAGTTGAAAGAAAAGAGTGTGAGGGATTGTTTCAAGGACCATGTTGCACAAGAACTAAATGAAAAGGCTGAAGGAAACACAATAGAGGAAGAACGGATAATCACGAAAAAAGAGATCAGTAGGGCTGCTGAAGAAATATTAGGAGGGAAGAACAACTAAGAATCAGTGGACAAATCAGGAGATACTAGATCTCATTGATGAGCGACGAAAATACAAAATTGCTAGAAATGAAGAGGGCTGAAAAGAATGCAAGCGATTAAAGAATGAAGTGGATAGAAAGTGCAAAATAGCTAACGAAGAATGGCTGAAGGAGAAGAGCAAGGATGTTGAAGGTTGTACGGTCCTAGGAAAGGTAGATGCTGCATACAGGAAAATCAAAGAAACCTTTGGAGAGAGGAAATCTAGCTGTATGAATATTAAGCTCAGATGGTAAGCCACTTCTAGGAAAAGAAGACAAAGCAGAAAGATGGCAGGAACATATCCAGCAGTTGTATCAAGGTAAGGACGTAGATGATTTGGTACTAGAACAAGAAGAGGCTATTGATGCTGATGAAATGGGAGACCAATTTTGAAGTCAGAGTTCGACAGCGTTGTGCGAGACCTAAATAGGAACAAGGCACCTGGAGTTGATGAAATACCCCCTGAATTACTGCCTTAGGAGAAACCAGCATGGTAAGGTTATTCCATATAGTGTGTAAGATATATGAGACAGGAGAAGTGCCATCCGATTTTTGGCAGAATGTTGTTATACCTATTCCCAGAAAGCCGGTGCTGACAAGTGGCAAAACTACCGCGCCATTAGTTTAGTATCTCATGCCTGCAAAATTTTAATAATTTTCAGAAGAATGGAAAGTCAAGTTGAAGCTGAGTTGGAAGATCAGTTTGGCTTCAGAAGAAATGTAGGAACTCGTGAGGCAATTCTGAATTTACGCATGATCTTAGAGAATCGAATTAAAAAGGACAAGCCTACGTACATGGCGTTCGTAGATTTAGAAAAGGCATTCGAACATGTTGATTGGACCAAGTTATTTGAGATTCTGAAGGTGGTTGGGATCAGATGCCGAGAACGAAGAAATATCTACATTCTGTATAAAAATCAGTCTGCAGTGATAAGGATCATGGGCTTTGAAAAAGAAGCACCAATCCAGAAAGGAGTGAGGCATGGGTGCAGTCCTCCCCCTTGTTTTCAATGTTTACATAGAACAAACAGTAAAGGAAATAAATAGGAATTTGGAAAGGTAATCACAATCCAAGGAGAGGAGGGATATCAAAAGTCTTGGGTAAGGAGTACAAGATGGAAGTAAATAAGTCCAAAACAAAAGTAATGGAGTACAGTCGAACGAAGGGAGGTGATGCAGGTAATATTAGATTAGGAAACGAAGTCTTAAAGGAACTAGATGAATATTGTTACTTGGGTAGTGTGACTACTCTCATTGATTTATAAATATGAAACTGAATTGAAATTAAAACTATATTAAAATATTCATGAAATAAAATACTCAATCGTCGGACTATGTACTCACACTTCGTACTTACCTGATTACTTACACATACAATTTTGATGGGCGCCAGCTGCAAATAGATGTAACGATAATAGAATGAGAGTCTTGAATATCTGTAGGGTGTGAGGTAATAAGGTTACTTTGACAGCATAACATATAGGTTCTGGGAAAAGGAGATTGGCGTTCGGTTTCCCCATTAAAATGTGAGGTTTTATGATCTTCTATTGAAATGAAACAAGGTATTTTATATTAAACAAATATCTATTCTTTAAATGCTCGTTTTAACGAGTGAGATTTACTGCGATAGTTCAAAAGATAACATAAAGCTCTGACCTTATAACTGAAGGAAACTGTAGGCATTAAATTTGAAATCCTCTTGACCGGACATTTAAAAGTTGTACATGGAATTTATCCCTCACTGGTTCATTTTACAGTACCTTCAACACTTTGAGTGTTATTACGACGTATTCCTTTGAATTGGTATCAGCTATAGGTATCTCAAGCCTAATTTGGTGATGTATCCTTTTAGTTTCACAAACGAGATATAGTATGGCTTGAAATTATATTTACACTTTACAATTAATTTTACAAGTAATTCACTGATAATTTTAGACTGCATTACGACGACTCAGTATTCGGCTGTCACCGAACTGACACAAGAACTCGACCATACAGATACATGACACACACTCCGAACATATAATCCATTTGGTCACTGACGATTACGTATCCATATTACTGTTCCCCATTCGTCTCCTTCCAATTAACTCCAATTGACTTCATGGCAAGTCTCTCCCTTCATCTCCTTCCAATCAACTGCTTCCAACCAACTGATCTATTCAGCTGACTGCCGCTATATATAGCCATTAGTTGACACATGGTATAGCACCCACGTCAGGGTTTGAAAACAGTTATGATGTCACTCCCACCCAACTCCAAATGTTACATACTGTGTGGAAATAGCATGAGGCATACTTGGAGTTCCTTTAATATGATCTCATCGCTAAAAGCATACATTGACAGAGGGATGACTCGACAGTTACTGTAAAATTATTACACCATATATTGCAATATCAAAAGGTTTCACAAAACATATCCATGTACGATATTAGGCAGTTAGTCTCACTCTACATGATTTTAATGCTAACACACACACACACACACACACACACACACACACACACACACACACACACACAAAATTAAATGCAATAAAGCAAGAGATAATTAATACATAGCGAAATCACATTATAGAAATGAATCAAACAATAATAATATTTACAATAATAGTAATACAGATACAACAATAATAATACAGATATAATAATACAAATAATAATATTAATAGTACAAATAACGATAATAATAATTGTACTGATAATTATGCCTTGAAGAACGCTATCTATCACATAAAAATTGAAACAATTAGTGCAAGAAGTTGGGACGTTGATCAACCGATAATTATGCCTTGAAGAACGCTATCTATCACATAAAAATTGAAACAATTAGTGCAAGAAGTTGGGACGTTGATCAAATGCCACTACTAAGGTTATAGAGTAACATTTTATTTTAAGGTTTCCTAAACTGACTGGATTTATTTTGATTTGTTAGGGTGTGTCACAGTTTGCAACAACTATTTCAAGAAGTTTGGACTTTTCTCCATAGATGTCTCTATTAAAGAATTGATGTCAGGCACTCTGGTGCATAGTGGAACAACTAAAATTTTAAAGAAATTTTGTGTTTATAGGTTTTTCTGAACTGAATTGACTTTCTTTGTTTTGATACTTCAAGGTTTGCAACACTTCTTACTCATCCCGCCAGCTTTGGAGTCTGACCAATCAGAAATTTTGTGTATTTATTTTTCAGTCAATCAAACGCTTCTTGTACCTATTTTATCTGCCAATAAAGTGAGAGGGTGTGCATGCTTTTCGTCCAGAGCCTTCTCAGACCTTCCTTTCTGGTATAAAAGCTGACGCTTTTTCGAGCTTACTTGTCTTATTGATTCTCGCGTTACACTGTGTGTGTGTGTGTGTGTGTGTGTGTGTGTGTGTGTGTGTGTGTGTGTGTGTGTGTGTTTTAAGAGAGGAGGCGGAGGCCTCATCCTTCGGCAGGCAGAACATCAGCTAAGGTAACGGCCACCATTTTTCTATCTCAGTAGTTATCTCCGCAAGCTGGCTCGAGGGGAAGGTTCCATTCTTTAACTATGTGACAGTCAATTTCCTAAAATGTAAACTTTTCTTTCTTCTCGTGTAAACGTTCGTGTAAATCAAGTGTACTTAACTGAAATTCGGGAATAGAGAGTGTGACATCCTATCGAGTTCCCTATCAACTTGTATTTGAGATGAATGTGTAGCCGTTTTCTATCTGTAGCCTTGTAACTTAACTTGTCCGTCTAGTCACCTCAGTAGTGTGGGATTAGCCTCTGCATCGTCGGGCTGCAAGCCTAAGTAGGATTTTATCTTTGATTTCAAGGAGCGCAAGTTTTACCTCCATACCTTTTTTAGTTTTGGGTCAGTAATTGAACCTGTTGTTTTCCACCAAGCCCCGGTACAATGGGTACTCAATACCCCTGTAATATCTCTTTCATGTAAACTTACAAGACTACCAAGACGGTCTTGTTAATTTAGGTCGTGCCTAGAGAGGCCAGAAATTTTAAGGTTTATTGAGCAAATGTGAAAGTTAGAGGTGTCCTTGAGTAGGCTGTATGGGTTTGGAATTGCAGTCTCCTTGGTAGAATTGGTAGAACATATAGGCTCTTTATTGTAATGTAAACTGGGTGCCTTTGTAATATTTGGAGCAAAAGCCCTCTTCATAATGGTGTAATTTTAAATATCCTGTAAAAGTAAATTGGGAGATCTTTCTCCTGGAATGTGTTAGAAATGAGTCTCAGTGCTCCTGTTAAATTGTGAATTTAAAGAGCGACAAGCTCATGTCCCTAATGTATACTTTTTGATGTTGCCTACTTTATACCTGATCTAACTACTTCTGTAACTGGAATCCTGTTTTCGCAAAGCGATTTGATTGTTAATATTTTTATTTCTGAAAAGAAATAAAAGGAAATATAACCTTTATTTTCAAAATTTGAAATGAGTTTTCTGACTGTCAAAGCTAGACCCTTTCAAGCCCGCACTTTCTTTCACCTCTGCGTTCCACAGAATATACTACTATTACTACTACTACTACTACTACAGATGAATGCTTGTAACGGGATTTCAACCGTTACAATTCACCTCCCTCATAAATAAATCGAAGAAAAAAGAATCAGTTGATTTATGAACAACATAATATATAAAACAATGACATAAACACTTTTAAATGAGTATACAACATTTTTTGAACATCACTGGAGTTCAGTATACCAATACGACACTTGATTCATACGTACATTCACAGAAGTTACAGTTTATTTTATCCCAGCTTCTTAACAAAAATGAATGATCTTATTAATATCTCAACAAATCTCACGTGACGTACTTTTAAAATTTTTTTTATGTTATAAGTACCGACAATACTCCCTTCCTGATCTTTTGAAGAATATTCACACTCCCCGATACGGTTCACAATCTTGAAATGCCCCTGATACAAACGAAAGAATTTAGACATATTTCCTGCCTCTGCAGATGATGGAAATGAAACTCTGAGTAGCTCCTTGTCACCCAAACTGAATTCCTCCAATTTTGCCCTTATTAACTTACATATCTTAATATATAACTTTTTACGTCTAACTTACTACTACCATTAATTAGTTTATTAACTTTGACTACGTCATTACTTAAAATATCTCACTTAATATTACTTAAGTCACAATCACCCTGTACCGGGCGAGTTGGTCGTGCGGTTGGAGGTGCGAGGTTGTGAGCTTGCATCCGGGAGATAGTTGGTTCGAACCCCACTGTCGGCAGCCCTGAGGATGGTTTTCGGTGGTTTCCCATTGTCACACCAGGCAAATGCGTACGTCGGCACTGCATTGTGCTTATCACATGTATGGCTTGCAGTGGTGTCGCTACCGCCGTGCTAGCCGGCCACTGTCTTGGAAAAGGTGCGGTATCCAACTGATGAGCCCATGCCGCACTCTGGGCGAAACATTGGTAACTTTTGACGATTGAGTTTCCTGAATTGTATTCCTAGCTATGTCAATCGGAAGCCATATTTTGGTCATACTAGCACGGGAGGGCAATATAACAAGTGGAGATGCAATTCTCCCCTAGTACGTCGGCACTGCATTGTGCTTATCACATGTATGGCTTGCAGTGGTGTCGCTACCGGCGTGCTAGCCGGCCAGTGTCTTGGAAAAGGTGCGGTATCCAACTGATGAGCCCATGCCGCACTCTGGGCGAAACACTGGTAATTTTTGACGATTGAGTTTCCTGAATTTTAATTTTAGCTATTTCAATCGGAAGCCATATTTTGGTCATGCTAGCCCGGGAGGGCAATATAACAAGTGGAGATGCAATTCTCCCCTAGTACGTCGGCACTGCATTGTGCTTATGTATGGCTTGCAGTGGTGTCGCTACCGGCGTGCTAGCCGGCCAGTGTCTTGGAAAAGGTGCGGTATCCAACTGATGAGCCCATGTCGCACTCTGGGCGAAACACTGGTAATTTTTGACGATTGAGTTTCCTGAATTTTAATTTTAGCTATTTCAATCGGAAGCCATATTTTGGTCATGCTAGCCCGGGAGGGCAATATAACAAGTGGAGATGCAATTCTCACCTAGTACGTCGGCACTGCATTGTGCTTATCACATGTATGGCTTGCAGTGGTGTCGCTACCGGCGTGCTAGCCGGCCAGTGTCTTGGAAAAGGTGCGGTATCCAACTGATGAGCCCATGCCGCACTCTGGGCGAAACACCGGTAATTTTTGACGATTGAGTTTCCTGAATTTTAATTTTAGCTATTTCAATCGGAAGCCATATTTTGGTCATGCTAGCCCGGGAGGGCAATATAACAAGTGGAGATGCAATTCTCACCTAGTACGTCGGCACTGCATTGTGCTTATCACATGTATGGCTTACAGTGGTGTCGTTACCGGCGTGCTAGCCGGCCAGTGTCTTGGAAAAGGTGCGGTATCCAACTGATGAGCCCATGCCGCACTCTGGGCGGAACACCGGTAATTTTTGACGATTGAGTTTCCTGAATTTTAATTTTAGCTATCTCAATCGGAAGCCATATTTTGGTCATGCTAGCCCGGGAGGGCAATATAACAAGTGGAGATGCAATTCTCACCTAGTACGTCGGCACTGCATTGTGCTTATCACATGTATGGCTTACAGTGGTGTCGTTACCGGCGTGCTAGCCGGCCAGTGTCTTGGAAAAGGTGCGGTATCCAACTGATGAGCCCATGCCGCACTCTGGGCGAAACACTGGTAACTTTTGACGATTGAGTTTCCTGAATTTTATTTCTAGCTATCTCAATCGGAAGCCATATTGTGGAGATGCAGTTCTCCCCTAGTCACAGTCGATTGGAGCCCTGCAAACGAAGCAGACGTTTGTGCGGAGTGCTGAGTGTTGTGGCGTAAGCATAATGGGAATAAGCATAGAACTCTATCGAGCGGTCATCGGCCGATGGAACAATCTAATGAAATATCAGGTATGTGGTTTAAAATGTGATATAAAATACTCTGAAATCGTGCTGGCAGCGTTAGTAATTGCTGCGTTATTAGTAATTGGAGGAGTGGAAAGCAACCCTGGGCCACTGAATTGGGAAGATATAGCTAAGATTAAGGAGGTGATAAAAGAGGGCAGCCAAACAGACACAACGGGGGAGCTCATTATGGCACAGAATAAATATATTCACGATATGAAAGATAGCCTTCGGGGTGATATGGCAGGTATAAAAGAATCTCTGGATAAATACCAGGAAGAAATGAAAAATGCTAAGGAACACCGACTGGTGTTGGAGCAGCGCACACGGGAGCTGGAGATGCAGGTCCGGAGATCAGTGTTTGCCCAACGTAACAGATGTCTGGTCATACATGGGATTAAGGAGAAGAGAAGCGAGGACAAACTGGCATTACTAGATTCTGTGTTGGAATTGTTCACGCTAGGAGTGAAAGTAAATTGCACGGAATCCGATGTGGACGATGTGCAGAGAATAGGAAGGACCCAGGGGAACAGGCCGATTAAGATACAATTGGTATCTGGAATGAAAACCCACCAACTCTCCCCTTGTACGTCGGCACTGCATTGTGCTTATCACATGTATGGCTTGCAGTGGTGTCGCTACCGGCGTGCTAGCCGGCCAGTGTCCTGGCAAAGGTGCGGTATCCAACTGATGAGCCCATGCCGCACTCTGGGCGAAACGTTGGTAACTTTTGACGATTAAGTTTCCTGAATTTTATTTCTTGTTACATATTGTGTTGAAATAGCCTGAGGCACACTTGGAGTTCCCTTAATATGATCTCATCACTAAATGCATACATTGACAGAGCGATGACTCGACAGTTACTGTAACTGTATTACACCATATGTGGCAATGTCAAAAGGTTTCACAAAACATATCCATACATGACATTAGGCGGTTAGTCTCACTTTAGATGATTTTAATGCTAACACACACACACACACACACACACACACACACACACATACACACACAGGCGGAGATACATGAGTCTCCACGCAAAGGACCTGAAAGTTCGAGTTGCGTCACAGAATCATATGGTGGATTTATGTTGGTTCGACTGACGTGAGAAAACGATTGCTAATTACTATCCTAGTCTAGGTTATTATCATGACGTTCCTTATACTATGAAAAATAAGAAGACCGAAAATATAACTTTCATGGAAGGATTTTCCGTTTAATGACTAAAAATACACTTTAACAGCTGCAAGATTAATAAAATGAACAATACAAATGGATATAGAAGTAATTTAATGCACGTTAATTAAAAGAAAATACCTAACTTCCAACTCTTGTTAATATCGCTTTTTATCCTTCAATGATAGTATTGATTTATTCGAGCACTGAGCACTGAGATATTGATTTATTTTGCTGAAGGCTTAAAATTTTTAAAATTCAGTGCATCATTCACTACATTTTGTCTTCAAACTGATGGTCAAAGATTGTTAATTCTTGTTGACTTGGCACGCATATTCTAACTCAAGTAAATGTCTCAATATCCCGTTATTATACTCAAATCATCGCTTAATCTGTTGAAAATTTATCTAACAACTTGAACACACCGGTGATCTACATTCATGATTATCATACAGGTCGAGAAAATGATCAAATAACATAAGACAACATCGCAATCTGTCAATCAACAACATTGAGCAAATAAGAAATGAACTCAATCTCTTCTGGGCTTCACCAGCATCTCTACCTAAATAAATGGACATTTGAAAATATAATCAACACCAACTACAATGATTTCAAACTACGATGACTCTGCAGCTCTGGTATCCTCCGCGAAATCAACCTGTAAAACTACATGAGCTCTAAGCGTCAAACTTAATAGGCTATAAAAGAAATTCAGCCAGCAAGAGGAATTGATTTACTCACCGTATATGAATGAAAACTATACACATCCCTTGTGACATGGTTCTCAACTATGCAGTAATATTACTTCGTGAAGATCTTATGTCAATCCGATACTGTGCGCAAACATCTACATTGTATCTAATTAATATAATTTAGACGATCATACTATCAGTGTTCTCGAAAAGCCCTGAAGTATTAAGTAGTACAGTTGGAGAGTTCGGCCTCCAGCTGCGGCTCCCAGGGGCCCGCTCCACCTCCTCTCCCCCGAGGGGCCTTCCCAGGGGCCTGCTCCACCTCCTCCTCCCGGGAGGCCTTCCCAGGGGCCCGCTCCTCCTCCCGCGGGAAATTTGAATTGGTAAACAAAGCCACGTGCTTTTTGACAGCTATTATCGACAACAACGCATCTCTAACCTCACTGTTGATATCTTAACGGGCCTAAACCTCAATGCTATCAACTTAACCTCACTAGTGCAAGATTTGAATCGGTAAACAAAGCCACGTACTTGTTTGACAGCCACGTGCTTTTTGACAGACAACAACGTATCGCTAACCTCAGTGCTGCTATCTTGACCGGCCTAAACCTCAGTTATACCAACTTAACCTTACTAGCGCGAGATTTGAATCGGTAAACAAATCCACGTGCTTTTTTGACAGCTGTCATCCACCATCTTTAATCAAGAGAGCACAGTGCTGCACTCTTTAGGTACATACCTTAGAAATGTAGTGGCGGATAATTTGAAAAATGCTTTTTGACAGCAGCCATCTTTAATCGACAGAGCACCGTGCCGCACACTTTAGTTGAAGTGTGGTGGCAGGCAATTCCACGTGACAGCAACCATCTTTAATCGAGATAGCACCGTGCTGCACTCCTTAGTTGAAATGTGGTGGCGGCAATTTGAAAACTTCCAAGTATTCTTGTTGGGAAACAAAGCCACGTGCTTTTCTTTGACAGCTACCATCCGCCATCATTAATCAAGAGAGCACCGTGCTGCACTCTTTAGCTACATACCTTTGAAATGTGGTGGCGGCAAATTCGAAGTGCTTTACAAACTCACGTGCTTTTTTGACAGCTGTCATCCGCCATCTTTAATCAAGATAGCACAGTGCTGCACCCTTTAGCTACATACCTTTGAAATGTGGTGGTGGCAAATTCGAAGTGCTTTACAAACTCACGTGCTTTTTTGACAGCTGTCATCCGGTATTTCTAATCAAGAGAGCACTGTGCTGCACTCTTTAGCTACATACATTTGGAATGTGCTGGTAGCAATTTCCACTTGCTTTACACCGCCACGTGCTTTTTTTGATAGCCACCATCCGCCATCTTTAATCAAGAGAGCACCGTGCTGCCCTCTTTAGTTGAAATGTGGTGGCGGATAATTTGAAAAGCAGCCATCTCTAATCAAAATAGCACCGTGCTGCACTCCTTAGTTGAAATGTGGTGGCGGCAATTTGAAAACTTACAAGTGCTCTTATTTGGAAACAAAGCCACGTGCTTTTTTGACAGCTACCATCCGCCATCATTAATCAAGAGAGCACCGTGCTACACTCTTTAGCTACATACCTTTGAAATGTGGTGGCGGCAAATTCGAAGTGTTTTACAAACTCACGTGCTTTTTTGACAGCTGTCATCCGCTATTTTTAATCAAGAGAGCACTGTGCTGCACTCTTTAGCTACATACATTTGAAATGTGGCGGTAGCAATTTCCACGTGCTTTACACCGCCACGTGCTTTTTTGACAGCTGTCATCCGCCATCTTTAATCAAGAGAGCACAGTGCTGCACTCTTTAGCTACATACCTTTGAAATGTGGCGGTGGCAATTTCCACGTGCTTTACAAAGCCACGTGCTTTTTTGATAGCTACCATCCGCCATCTTTAATCAGGAGAGCACCGTGCTGCACTCTTCAGCTACTTACCTTTGAAATGTGGTGGCGGCAAATTCCACTCGCTCTTGTTTGGAAAAAACCTACGTGCTTTCTTGACAGCTGTCATCCGCCATCTTTAATCAAGAGAGCACCGTGCTGCCTTATTTAGTTGAAATGTGGTGGCGGGTAATTTGAAAAGCAGCCATCTTTAATCAACAGAGCATCGTGCTGCTATCTTTATCGTAGTAGTGGGTAACTTCTACGTCACAGCTGTCATCCGCCATCTTGCATCGCAAACCTCAGTGCTACACCCTTTAGCTACTTACCTTTGAAATATAGTGGCGAATAATTTAAAAAATTCTACAGCAGCTACCTCTCAACGGCGATTGCACAAGATGGCGGCTATACATGACTCCTTAAGGGTGCTTACGCAAGATGGCTACTATACATAGGTTCTTATGAGACTCCCTTGGGATGCTTGCGCAAGATGGCGGTTATACATGCCTCTTTATGAGACGCCCTAGGGATGCTTGAGCAAGATGGCAGTTGCTCTTATGAGACGGCTTAAGCGTGCTTGCACAAGGTGGCATTAGACTCCCTAAGGATGCTTGCGCAAGATGCCGGACACAAGATGGCGGCTATACACGACTCCTTATGAGACGCCTTACGGGTGTTTGCGCAAGATGACTGCTGCTCTTATCAAGAAAGCTAGCTTAGAGGCTAACGTGTCGTGCTAATTCGATTAATTAAATTTGGGGCTTAAATGCAAAATGTTAAATATCTCGAAAACTGTGCGTCGTAGAGCAAAACGGACAAAATTTTTCCACCTAATACTCGGGTACGCAGTATGAGGAACATGATTGCATAAGAAAAACATACTCTAATGATGAGATCAACGGTTCGATTCCTACTTAGGCCCTTTGGCATTTGCTCTGTTTTAGCTTATGTTGAAGCAAGTTGTTGTAACATGATCAGGTCTAGCTATGGTAGAGAGTATAACGTGCCGTGCTACTTCGATTTATTAAATTTGGGGCTGAAATGCAAATTGTTAATTATTTCGAAAACGGTGTATCGTAGAGCAAAACGATCAAAATTTTTCCGCCTAATACGTAGGTTCACAGTGTCAGGAACATGATAGCATAAAAAAAAACAGTCTAATGATGAGATCAACGGTTCGATTCCTACTTAGACCCTTTGAAAAGATGGCAGCTATACATAGCTTCTTATGAGACAGCTTAAGGGTGCTTGCACAAGATGGCTTGAGACGCCCAAGAATGCTTACGTAAGAAGGCGGACACAAAATGGTGACTATACATACCTCCTTATCAGACAGCCTAGGGTTGCTCGCACAAGATGTCGGCTACTCTTATGTCGGCTGCTGTTATGCATGCGCTGGAGGGCAATTTGAAATTCTACGTGCTCTCGTTTGTAAATTTTTTTACAGCTCTCTTCCATCATCAACAGAGCATCGTGCACGTATCTTTACAGCACTAAACCTCATACCTTTGAAATGTGGTGGCGGCAATTTGAAAAATTCTTTTAACAGCTATCATCTTTAAACAATAGCGACTGTACATAGGCTGTTAAGGCCTCATCATTCTCCTCCTCCCCTCCGCCTCCTATGTCAAGGCATAGCTTTATCGAACAAGTTTAAACCTGCATTACGAAGGCAAGAGTGTGCAGCGATAATATAATTGTGCATGTTTAGACTTGCGAAACATAACAAGACTAGAATTAAACACTGTACTCGATGTCGTTAACCTCAACATGTGATCAGAACATTGATTGATCTGTTCAGAGCAAGAGTACAATTTCAATGATTTGCTTACTGTAAAAAAAATCACACTGTAGCACATGTCGCGTAGCTAACTCGCTTAGTAAACGATATTGCAAAAGTACAACTTCAATGATTTGCCTAGTGTAAAAATCGAAAACACACTGTGCACATATTGCGTAGCTAACTTCGCTCAGTACGCGATATTGCAAAAGTACAACTTCAATGATTCGCCGTAAAAAAATCAGAAACACACTGTGCACATACTGTGTAGCCAACTCGCTCGGTAAACGGTATAGCAAAAGTACAACTTCAAATGATTTACCTTCTATCATTCTTCTTGTGCGAAAATGAAAAACTACAGAAAAAACTATACTGCGTAGCCAGCTCGCTCGGTAAACAATAATCTGATTTTGTTACAATAGAAAAAACATAGATTCAAATCCTGTTCTATTATCGCAAACACGGAGAGTAAAATTAAACAGAATTATTGGTGCTATAAGAAATACATTGGTTACATTTAAGTCCCTAGCAGTCGAACAAGTTATCGCATAAACATATAACATGAAATATTAGTCAATCTGTTGACATGGGTTACAAGCATGTAGCTCATGCGGAACGATACAACATGTGTTTGGAACATTGCTTGATGTGTTCAGAACACTAAATAAGTGATCAAGACTAGAATAGAACACTACTCGATACAACATGTGTTTAGAACATGTCACGGGATACTTTTGTTCTAAGAAGATCAGATTACAAAAGAAGTGATTAACACTAGAATCGATGTCGTTAACTTGAACATGTGATTAGAACATTGATTGATGTGTTCAGAACACTAAATGAGTGATCAAGACTAGAATAGAACACTGTACTCGATACAACATGTGTTTAGAACATATCAGGGGATGCTTTCGTTCTAAGAAGATTAGATTACAAAAGAAGTAATTAAGACTAGAATCGAACACTGTACTCGATGTCGTTAACTTCCACATGTGATTAGAACATTGATTGATGTGTTCAGAACAAAAGGACTTTTCCTCCACCTCCTCCTCCTGACTGCGTCCTCCTCTTCCTCCTCTTCCTCTTCCTCCTAGGGGTAATGGGCTAAAGGGCTCCTCCACTACCTCACCACACCCTCCTCCTTCCGGAAGGAGTTAGCTGAAGTAGGTACATTTTTAACACCCTCATCGATTACTATCAGCAAGAACACATCTACTTTGTTAAGTGTAGCAAATTAATCTTTATTGGTAAGTGGTTTTTTGTTCAGAACAAGGAATGGAACCTAGGGGTCACGTCTTATCAGAATTACCTAATAAAATCCCCCGAGGTGCAATGAGTTGCGTTTTTCCAACAGAAATCACTATCTGCTCGATAGATTTTGGTATTTGGAACACTGAACGTTTCAAGAAGACAGCAGTGAGGTTAGCGATGTTCTGTTGTTGGATTTTAAATTCCGCGCTCCGACATGCATAAGGTGGCAGCAGCGAAGTTAGCGATGTTCTGTTTTGGATTTTAAATTCAGCGCTACAACATGCATAAGGTGGTAGCGTTGAGGTGTAGCGCCGTAAAGATGGTAACAGTGAGGTTAGCGATGCTCTATTGTCCTTCAAAGTGAGGTTAGGGTCCGTCGAGATGACAGCTGTCAGAAACGCACGTGGCCTTGTTTACCAACAAGAGCACGTGGTCGTGACGTCACGGTCACGTAATCAATTCTTAGCTCCACGTCGTTAAGAGCAGCATTAGGGTTAGCTATGTTTAAAAATCTTGGGAACAGAGCAGCAGTAAGAATAGCCATGTTTAAATGCGTGTACACATCACCTTTCGATAATGTATGCATCTTCTACTATAGCGTGCAATCGCTTGTATCTGCTGCTATCTTAACATAACGTATGTACTCGAACTAAAAGCATAAAGAATAGCTATGTGTGAAAATCTTGTGAACACAGCAAAGTTCCAACCACGTAGGCGTGGATTTTCGAACTTTGCATGCTGGCGTAGCATACCGCGTGACCGTGACGTCACGACCACGTGCTCTTGTTGGTAAACAAGGCCACGTGCGTTTCTGACAGCTGTCATCTTGACGACCCTAACTTCACATTGAAGGACAATAGAGCATCGCTAACCTCACTGTTGCCATCTTTACGGCGCTAAACCTCACCGCTACCGCCTTATGCATGTTGTAGCGCTGAATTTAAAATCCAACAACAGAACATCGCAAACCTCGCTGCTGCCATCTTTACGGCGCTAAACCTCAAGGCTGCCACCTTATGCATGTCGTAGCGCGGAATTTAAAATCTAACGACAGAACATCGCTAACCTCACTGCTGCCTTCTTGAAACGTTCAGTGTTCCAAACACCAAAAACTATCGAGCAGATAGTGATTTCTGTTGGAAAAACGCAATTCATTGCACCTCGGGGGATTTTATTAGGTAATTCTGATAAGACGTGACCCCTAGGTTCCATCCCTTGTTCTGAACACAAAACCATTTACCAATAAAGATTAATTTGCTACACTTAACAAAGTAGATGTGTTCTTGCTGATAGCGATCGATGAGCGTGTTAAAATGTACCAACTTCAGCTAACTCCTTCCGGAAGGAGGAGGGTGTGGTGAGGTATTGAAGAAGCCCTTTTGCCTTTTAGCCCATTAGACATTTAGCCCATTAGCCCTTTAGACCTAGGAGCAGGAGGGAGGAGGACGCAGTCAGGAGGAGGAGGTGGAGGAAAAGTCCTGTAGTTCTGAACACATCAATCAATGTTCTAATCACATGTTGAAGTTAACGACATCGAGTACAGTGTTTGATTCTAGTCTTAATTACTTCTTTTGTAATCTAATCTTCTTAGAACAAAAACATCCCCTGATATGTTCTAAACACATGTTGTATCGAGTACAGTGTTCTAGTCTTGTTCACATATTTAGTGTTCTGAACACATCAAGCAATGTTCTAAACACATGTATCGTTCCGCATGAGCTACATGCTTGTAACCCATGTCAACATATTGACTAATATTTCATGTTGCATGTTTATGCGATAACTTGTTCGACTGCTAGGGACTTAAATGTAACCAATGTATTTCTTACAGCACCAATCGTTCTGTTTAATTTTACTCTCCGTGTTTGCGATAATAGAACAGGGTTTGAATCTATGTTTTTTCTATTGTAACTAAATCAGATTATCGTTTACCGAGCGAGTTGGCTACGCAGTATAGTTTTTCTGTAGATTTTTATTTTCGCACAAGACGAATGATAGAAGGTAAATAATTTGAAGTTATACTCTTGCTATATCGTTTACCAAGCGAGTTGGCTACGCAATATGTGCACAGTGTGTTTTTGATTTTTCTACAGTAAGCAAATCATTGAAATTGTACTCTTGCTCTGAACACATCAATCAATGTTCTGATACATGTTGAGGTTAACGACGTCGAGTACAGTGTTTAATTCTAGTCTTGTTATGTTTCGCAAGTCTAAACATGCACAATTATGTTATCGCTGCACACTCTTGCCTTCGTGATGCAGGTTTAAACTTGTTCGATAAAGCTATGCCTTGACATAGGAGGCGGAGGGGAGGAGGAGAATGATGAGGCCTTAACAGCCTATGTATAGTCACTATTGTTTAAAGATGATAGCTGTTAAAAGAATTTTTCAAATTGCCGCCACCACATTTCAAAGGTATGAGGTTTAGTGCTGTAAAGATACGTGCACGATGCTCTGTTGATGATGGAAGAGAGCTGTAAAAAATTTACAAACGAGAGCACGTAGAATTTCAAATTGCCCTCCAGCGCATGCATAACAGCAGCCGACATCTTGCGCAGTAGCCTCTAAGCTAGCTTTCTTCATAAGAATAGCCGACATCTTGTGCGAGCAACCCTAGGCTGTCTGATAAGGAGGTATGTATAGTCACCATTTTGTGTCCGCCTTCTTACGTAAGCATTCTTAGGGCGTCTCAAGCCATCTTGTGCAAGCACCCTTAAGCTGTCTCATAAGAAGCTATGTATAGCTGCCATCTTGTAGAATTAGATAGCCGTCAAAGTCAAAGGGCCTAAGTAGGAATCGAACCGTTGATCTCATCATTAGACTGTTTTTTCTTATGCTATCATGTACCTGATACTGCGAACCTACGTATTAGGCGACAAAATTTTGATCGTTTTGCTCTACGATACACCGTTTTCGAAATATTTAACATTTTGTATTTCAGCCCCAAATTTAATAAATCGAACTAGCACGGCACGTTATACTCTCTACCATAGCTAGACCTGATCATGTTACAACAACTTGCTTCAATACAAGCTAAAACAGAGCAAATGCCAAAGGGCTTAAGTAGGAATCGAACCGTTGATCTCATCATTAGAGTATGTTTTTCTTATGCTATCATGTTCCTCATACTGCGTACCCGAGTATTAGGCGGAAAAATTTTGTCCGTTTTGCTCTACGACGCACCGTTTTCGAGATATTTAACATTTTGCATTTAAGCCCCATATTTAATGAATCGAACTAGCACGACACGTTAGCCTCTAAGCTAGCTTTCTTCATAAGAGCAGCAGCCATCCTGCGCAAAACCCCGTAGGGCGTCTCTTAAGGAGTCGTGTATAGCCGCCGTCTTGTGTCCGGCATCTTGCGCAAGCATCCTTAGGGAGTCTTATGCCACCTTGTGCAAGCACGCTTAAGCCGTCTCATAAGAGCAGCTGCCATTTTGCTCAAGCATCCCTAGGGCGTCTCATAAGGATCCATGTATAACCGCCATCTTGCGCAAGCATCCCAAGGGAGTCTCATAAGAACCTATGTATAGTAGCCATCTTGCGTAAGCACCCTTAAGGAGTCATGTATAGCCGCCATCTTGTGCAATTAGCGTTGAGAGATAGCTGCTGTAGAATTTTTTAAATTATCCACACTATATTTCAAAGGTAAGTAGCTAAAGTGTGTAGCACTGAGGTTTGCGATTGAAGATGGCGGATGACAGCTGTGACGTAGAAATTACCCACTACTACGATAAAGATAGTAGCACGATGCTCTGTTGATAAAAGATGGCTGCTTTTCAAATTACCCGCCACCACATTTCAACTAAAGAGGGCAGCACGGTGCTCTCTTGATTAAAGATGGCGGATGACAGCTGTCAAGAAGGCACGTAGGTTTCTTTCCAAACAAGAGCGAGTGGAATTTGCCGCCACCACATTTCAAAGGTATGTAGCTGAATTGTGCAGCACGGTGCTCTCTTGATTAAAGATGGCGGATGGTAGCTGTCAAAAAAAGCACGTGGCTTTGTAAAGCACGTGGAAATTGCCACCGCCACATTTCAAAGGTATGTAGCTAAAGAGTGCAGCACTGTGCTCTCTTGATTAAAGATGGCAGATGACAGCTGTCAAAAAAGTACGTGAGTTTGTAAAGCACTTCGAATATGCCGCGACACATTTCAAAGGTATGTAGCTAAAGAGTGCAGCACTGTGCTCTCTTGATGAAAGATGGCGGATGACAGCGTCAAAAAAGCACGTGAGTTTGTAAAACATTTCGAATTTGCCGCCACCACATTTAAAAGGTATGTAGCTAAAGAGTGTAGCACCGTGCTCTCTTGATTAATGATGGCGGATCGTAGCTGTCAAAATAGCACGTGGCTTTGTTTCCAAACAAGAGCACTTGGAAGTTTTCAAATTGCTGCCACCACATTTCAACTAAGGAGTGCAGCACGGTTCTCCCTTGATTAAAGATGGCTGCTTTGAAATTATCCGCCACCACATTTCAACTAAAGAGTTCAGCACGGTGCTCTGTCGATTAAAGATGGTTGCTGTGAAAAAGCCTTTTTCAAATTATCCGCCACCACATTTCAAAGGTATGTAGCTAAAGAGTGCAGCACTGTGCTCTCTTGATTAAGGATGGCGGATGACAGCTGTCAAAAAAGCACGTCGATTTGTTTACCGATTCAAATCTCGCGCTAATAATTTTATGTTGGTAGCACTGAGATTTAGGCCCGTCAAGATAGCAGCACTGAGGTTACCGATACGTTGTTGTCTGTCAAAAAGCACGTGGCTGTCAAAAAAAGCACTTGGCTTTGTTTACCGATTCAAATCTCGCGCTAGTGAGGTTAAGTTGATAGCATTGAGGTTTAGGCCCGTTAAGATATCAGCAGTGATGTTAGCGATGCGTTGTTGTCGATGATAGCTGTCAAAAAGCACGTGGCTTTGTTTACCAATTCAAATTTCCCGCGGGAGGAGGAGCGGGCCCCTGGCAAGGCCCCTCGGGGGGAGGAGGTGGTGCGGGCCCCTGTGAAGGCCCCTCGGGGAGAAGAGGTGGAGCGGGCCCCTGGGAGGTGGAGGTGGCGGCCGAACTCTCCAATTATACTACTGTATTATTATAAATACCGCTTCATGCCTAAATAATTACCATTTATGATAGCAATATCGAATCCACACGCATGACTAATTCAATTCCTACCACAATAAAGCTCATCAAGACTTCTATAACGCATCATTCTCTAAAATGCATAATTCCAATGACACATTCACGACAATTCATGTAACATCAACCATTTGCATATTTCGACGATCCTATCATATACATTTCATCACATCACACATACGTCATGCTCAACGAATTCTTATTTCAATAGGAAAATATATTCAGGCACTTCACGTTACGAAGACTACTAATCCCATCGCCGTATTAACGCAATATTATCGTAACATCACAATTACATTGCCGAACACTGTACTCAACATAAGAATATGATCGCTGATGACTCTAAATTAGGCACATTATGATTATCAATTCCTTTAATGTATTCGAACCACGAATTAGACTAAGATATCTTCATAATGACACTATTTAATACGAATGTTATCCATGCCTAAGTCTATCTGTAACCTTGCTAGCGTTCGCTTAGATTTATGTGACATAGCGCACAATATCTCGCGATTCAGGATCATTTACGACACAATTTTACAACACTCTTATCCACTGTGAAGCGATGATTGACAAGTTGTATAATTTGGCGTGTCACAAATTGACATAAAGAAAAACATACTACTCTACTTTAAAAAGCTTCTACATAGCGGGATAGTAAGACATTGACTTGGAATACTCATCCTTCGTTGGCTTCGTGAAGAAGACACCTCTCATTCACTAGCGTTTAAATTCTAACCATTGGTGTCCATCTCAGCTCTCGTCGGACCTTTCGAGATCCTATGGTAATTTAACTGGTCATACTGGTACTCATAAGGATCTCATAATCGTATCCAATGGTTGCTGGCTTCATGTTACCTGAAACTTTTAATAACCGTTAGAGTAGCGTTACATGCCTTAATATTATTTACAATATTCGCATACAACACTTGCCTTAGTATTATGATAAAACAAAATACGTATTTTATTGTACAAAAGTTATTCCCGTAATAATCTATCAATATCGTATTGCGATCTAGCTTCTCGTCTGATTTCTTTCGCTCCGTGCGCAACGGCTCTAATCCTCTTTGAGTTTTTTAAAATTAATTTATTGGCTTTAGGTGCCAGACCAAACAGCCAGCTAGAAATACATTAGATAACAAAGCATATACATTAAATATACACTGAGAATACATATATACCTATAAATCTTCCATAGTATTATAATGGTATTACGTTCCGAGCCCGTACAGAATGCGCGCACACACATACGAAGAGAAAAAAAGAACAAATGAACAAATTGGGACACTGCAACTGTAGTATGTTTACGTAGTTTTCCTGAAGTAGTATCACGTCAAACTTCATAATCTTAAATCGGTGTCTTTTAAGAATATGGCGATTGCATTTTACACCTCTGGTTGTTGGGATGATAAAATGCACTGGATGTTGAGTGGTAGTTGGAAGTTCAATGAAAGTAAAGTTGTTATAATTTTGTCCTGCTGTACATTATAAAGATGGCACGAGAAGAAGATGTGGTTGAGGTCAGCGATTGCTTGGCGGTCACAGGAACAGTAGGGCGAGTTTAGGACTCCTATCCGATAGAGATGATTTGCAAAACTGCCGTGATTGAACCTCATGCGAATAGGAGAAGTGATGTATCGGCGACAAGCATTCCATTTGGAGAACCAAGGTGAGTGAGGAGGGTATGGTTGGACTGCAGCGTATTGTTTTCCCCGTTGCCCTTTTGTAATATACCATTCTTCTTCAATTTCCGTCCAGGAACGCTGCTTGATACGTGGCTCGTAGTTTCGAATAGACACTGATGAATCTAGCCGTTCGCCCAAATGCGTTGCTGCTCTAGCGAGCCGGTCAACATACTCGTTGGGTTTGATGCCTTTTTGACTAGGTATCCAAAGAAAGTGCACAGCAATATTGAGACGATAAGTTGTCGAATTCTCTGAATGATCTGAATTTGATGAACCGTTAGTTTTTATGTAGCAGGTGACTGTAAAGTCTTCATGACACTGAGAGAGTCAGTAATTATAAGAACTGCAGAAGGTTTAACTCTTAAACTGTATGCTAGAGCTTCGGAAATAGCGACAGCTTCTGTTGTCAAAATAGACCAGTCATTTGCTAAAGTGAATAAACGAGATTCTTCAGTTGCGGGACGGTAAAAAGCGCATCCCACTGCAGGTGGTGAGGGTATTGTTGAGCCATCAGTGAAGATTTGAAGAGCATTGGGCCACTGTCTTTGAGTATATTCCACAAAGTAAGACTGAACTCTGATTAGAGGAAGTAAGTCTGTTGTAAAAAGATGTATTGGAACAGAAAACAATAAGTAGGAGTACGGAATTTCAAAAGCAGGGCAAGACTTGTGGGGTGTTGACGATGGATGTATGGGGTGTAGAAACTGAAGACTGTTCAGAAGGCATATATTTTTCATCCATTTTCGGTGTCCGTGCTCTCTCATAACTGTTTCTAAATCGTCCAGACTGCTACAGATTGGATATTCATTGTTGTACATCTTGGATAATACAAATTTGTCTGCTAAATATTGTCGACGTACAGCAAGAGGAGGTTCGACGCACTCTAGTAACAACGCATTTGTTGGGGTCGAAGCCATTGCTCCAGTGCAGGTTCTGACACAGCTATATTGTATTCTGTCCAGCTTGCGCAAAGCAATTTTGCTTCCGTTATGATAAAACATACTCCCATAATCCATTTTTGATCGGATCAAACTGCGATATAGGAGAAGGAGAACACAGGGATCAGCCCTCCACCATGTTCGGGTGAGAGCACGAAGAATATTCATAGATCTTTCCAGTTTTGGTGTAAGCTCAGATATATGTGGCGACCATGTCAGTCGAGTGTCATATGTGAGACCTAAAAACCTTGCCTGAGGTTTGACTCTGATGTATGGACCCAAGTTCAAGGTTAAGGGTAGGACTCTCAGGTATTTTCGCGTAAATATCACTACTTGAAACTTGGAAGGCGATAGGGATAAATTATTTTCAAGGAGCCAGTGGTCTAATTGATATACAGCTGAAGCCATGTGGGCTTCTACAGTCTGGAGAGAGCTTGCTCTAGTATATACACACACACATCGTCAGCATACTGTAATATTTTAATCCTGGGTGAAAATATGGTCTCTAGATCACTGGTGTAAATGGTGTAGAGCAGGGGACTAAGCACAGCACCTTGAGGCAGACCTTGTGAGACTTTCCGTGGGCCAAGTAGTTTGTCATGATAACGCACATATATCCATCTGGTGTGTAGAAGATTGTAAATGCCCTTGATGAGCGGATGAGGAAGGCCGAGGTCCATCAATTTAGATAATAATTTTGAGATATCAACATTGTCGTATGCAGCAGAAATATCCAGAAAAAGGGCAAGCATATAACTGTTCGAAGCAAATGTCTTATGTATGTCCGTAGTGAGCAGTGTATGACTATGATAGGTACTTCTTCCTTTTCGAAAACCATTCTGAGTTCTTGGTAGAAGATTGTGAATTTCTAGCCACCATTCGAGTCGAAGTTTAATCATACGCTCGAGGGTTTTCAGTATACATGAAGACAAGGCGATAGGACGGTAAGCGTTCGGATCCTCTGGTTCCTTTCCGAATTTGAAGATGGTTATCACAATCTGTGTTAGCCAGGATAATGGAAATTCTCCTTGAGACCATATTTCGTTTATGATCCGAAGCAGCCACTGTAGAGCATGGATTGATAAATGGGCCAGCATCGGGTAACAAATATCAAAACCTGGTGCAATACTGGAGGACTGTTTTATTGCATTTTGCAGCTCAGCCAATGTGAAGGGAGAGCATAAGAAATGAGTACTCGGGTTCGTGTTGAACTGAAGGGGTTGAGAATCAACAAACGGTGGAGCTATTTTGTCAAATAATCCCTCTATACGGGCTGGTGAGATCGTATGGGATCGTGGACTATGATCTTTGTGGTGGAAGGCTTTGATTTTGTTCCAGACGTCGGAGATGTTGGCATTCTTATCTAATGATGCACAGAATTCCTTCCAGCTGTGTCTTTTCATTTCTTTCAAAAATCTCCTTACTTGAGCTGTAATGTGCAAACATTGCTGGTACCTCTCAAAAGTGGGTTGTTCCCGATATTGCCGAACGTTGTCCGTCGTCGTGTAACAGCTCGAGAGCAATCTGGGTTCCACCAGACAGCTGGTTTTCCCGTGTGTATATATCCAACTTTCTTCAGGGGAATTGAATCGGATGCAGCTTTCTCCATAGCGGAGATATAGAGGTTGTAGCTGACACCACTAGGATTTTGCAGTGGAAGGCGTAATATCTCTTCATCCATATTGGCTGTAAATACTGGCCAATTTGCTTTAGAGCAGTTCCATTTTCCTGTTGACACTTTCTGCCGATGAGGTGGAGGAGAAGTCTCTATTGTGATCAAAATGGGAAAGTGGTTGGAACCCCCAGAATCAGTAAGGACGGACCAGTTGGTGTGCAAGGATAAAGAGGGGGTGGCAATAGTGAGGTCAACTGCCGATTTCTGCCGTTTCGGTGAAGGAACCAATGTAGGGGAATGATCATTCAGGATGACTAAATTATAATGTTCGACCATATTGATTATATCATTGCCGTAGCGCTCGGTGGTTGGACAACCCCATGCTGTGGAGTGAGCGTTGAAGTCTCCACAGATGATCTATGGGGGAGGAAGTTGCGACATGATTTCTTGCCAAATATCCAAGGTGACTGCTGTTCTCGGTGGGCAATATCCAGATGCTATCGTAAGAGTTCTAGAAGGTAGTTGTATACTAGCTGCAATCAGTTGAAATGGCGATGGTACACTACGTTGGATAGTTAGCTGTCTGTAAGATAATGTCGTGTGTACCAGAATAGCAACGCCACCATATCCATTATCACGGTCTTCCCTTAAAATGGTATAGTTGCGGAAATGTATATATCTTTGAGGTTTGAACCATGTTTCTGACGGGACAACAACGTGAGGGTTTATATTGTGAAGTGTATTATCTAGCCTCTCTTTGTTTGAAATAGCCGATCGTGCATTCCATTGGAGAATTTTAAATGCCATTATGAGCTTGGAAAATCTGTCGCAGAATATACTTGATCGCCATGGGTTGTAGAGAGTCAGATGGTTGAAACGAAAATAGTTGGATCAGTAAAGTAAGTAGCCCTGTCCCAGATAGTGCGATTATGGATGCATTTTGGCTTTGAATCTCACGCTGTAGAACACATCTGTTCGAGATCACCGACCGGCCGTTCCACTGTAAGATTTTAAAGGCCATTTTCAGAGGCGAAAATATTGGTAATCACGTCGCGGATTGTTGATGGATGAATGTTGCTGGATGCTGAAGATTGGAGCTGGCCTACGATGAGCATAATAATATTGAATATATGCTCAATGAGTTGTTCGTTGTTTTGAGCAGGATTTGATGTTACGCGATGGGGTTGGGGAGGGTAGGGATTGTAAGTAATCGGAGTAACAGGTAAATGTGGAGGAATATAGGCCAGTTGAGAAATTGGGGGGAAATGGGGTTTAAAAGGTTGTACCGGACGTCTTGACGAGTTTACAGGAACTGAAATTTTACGCTGAGAAGCGAGTGGATGGTCGAGTTGTTGGTTAAATGTTGAATGGGGAGAGATCTGTTGTGTGATATTCCATGGGGCATCTTCCTTCATTGGTGGCTCTGCTGTAACCCTTGGTGTCAAGGGCTCATGTTGTCTTGGAAAGTTTCTTGCTGTTGACATGTTAGAGGTTGCAGAAATATTAGGTAGCGGGGGAAATTCCACCTGATTTTGATAATTAACTGGTGGGCGTGCCGCTGAGTCCGCGTACGCTCTGTTGTTATAAATATCAAGCGCAGCCACTTGAGAGATATTGTTAAATGCCGTAAGTTCCCGAACAGAAATCCACTTTTTATATTCTGTGCAGTTTTTATCAGTGGAGAGATGAGCTCCTTTGCAGTGAACACAACAGGGAGTAATTAAATCTGAACACTGACTAATATCGCGAGGCCCTGAGCAACGGCTACAGCTCTGAGCACTTCGGCATCGCAGGCTAGAGTGATTGAATCTGAGGCATCGTTCACATAATCGCACAGACATCACAAATGGTTGCACTGGGCACCTAGTTCCGAGTAAGTGGATATATGCTGGCTTTTGTTGTGCACGAAAAGTTAACAGACAAACTGGGATAGGCCTTCTCTCCCCGCGAATAACCTAACTGAAGCGCTTTACACGAACAACTGGTAACGGGGTTTGTATCTCCCGTAATATTTCATCTTCACTAAGTGAGGGGTCGACATTTTTTATTAAACCTTGTCTTTGAATAACACTAGACGGAATGTAAGCTTCTAGATTTTGTTTACGAAAAAATTCTGTTTCCACTAGTTGATTCGCCACTGCTCCTGAAGTGGTTTCAACTCGAAGTCTGTTTCGCCCTATGGGTTTTATGTCCAGGATGTTTTGACGGCAAACGACCTGCTCGTTAAATAAAAGCCTACCAAGCGCCATTGGATGGAGACTACCCACGTCTTTGTTTACACTTTCGACGATAACAACGAAAGGGCCATGATAATTGGGATTGTATCTATTTTCGCTGCTATTGCGATATATAACTCTTTGATTAGTGTTGGGCTGATTTACAGATGAGGATAAAGTATTTATTTCTCCCACATCTGCGCCATTAGAACTATTCGTGGTATGAGTTGAACCGGAACTGTTTGTGACATCAAGGATCATGTCAGACTCCTCAGTAGAACGGGGTTCACTTCCACTAGGACGCATTTTTTTGCACTAGGGATTGAATTCACTTAAAAATTCAGAGTCAGAATTACCTGATTTGATGGTTGGTTGTGCTGATGCAATGGATACTGGTACCTGACCTCTTTGAAGTAATGCGGCAGATGCTCCTTGCATCTCTGTTGAGTAGGTGTTGACAGGTTGTTGAGTCAACAGAAGTTGATGTGGATTCGGAGGAATTTTAGCATTTAAAGTAAAGTCTGGAATCATCGATGGAGAGTTGCTGTAGCATGCTTGTAAGGCAGCGTTAATTAACCTGACCCATGTCAGGAGGATCGTTCATGATGCACTCACATAAACACACACAAAAAGGAATTTTCAAACTGCTGTTATTCTATTTACTGCTGTTGAGATGATAGTAATTCCTCAAATTCGCGTAACTTCTACTTTCCCGTGAGAATGGATTGATATTCTTCAAGCTTTCTATTATTTCGTTTGCAGAAAATGAAACTTCTCTCTTCTACAACTCCAAGGATAGTATGACTCACTGACTTGCCAGGTACAGTAAAACGCCTCTTTGAGTTTGTAACAGAACTGAAGTCTACTCTTATTTGAAAAACAAAATCTCATACCACATTACAATAATAACAGCCGGTTTGCTTTTTTTAGCCTTCTCCATATTTCCCAGCTTCCATAGGTTTTTGACAGTCAAACACTTGACTTCTTAATGCAGTGCGCTCTTGTATGATAATTTACGTTGGCAAAGGAATTCGTTTAACAATCTGCCCCATAATGTTTTGGTTATCAATCGACAATTTCATTACCAGTCTCGATCATCGAATCGTATCGGACTAGATAAGCAGGGTATGGCCCTCATATACAGATTTAATTTAGCCCGATACATTTCTATCATTGATATTCTCGCCATTTATTCGCATTTAACAAACTTTACTTGAGGAAACTGCAATATTCACTAAATTGTGTATTACGTGCCATGACATCTCAATATTCACCGTAATTCAACGAGATACCACGGGGTTCAGAGGTTGTCGTTTTTGCCGATACCTTCAGTCCGTTGCCTGTCGTTCATATAGTTGAGCGAGTTATTTGGGTTTATGACATACCTGGACGTATAGTAATCGGACATACGATTTCATTGATGTTGATTTCACCATACACTTCCAATGTCTTCACCAACTCCAATCTGACATTTATTGGAAGGTTATAATATATATGCAATAAATTAAATAGTACAGTAAAGCAAGCGATAATTAATACATAGCGAAATCAGATAGGATTGACTCAAACAATAATAACAGTAATAATAATACAGTTACAATAATAATACACATAAAATGATAATACAAATAACGATATTAGTAATGCAAATAAAATAATAATACAGATGAATGCTTTTAACGGGATTTCAACCGTTACAGTAGTAAAATAACTAACGATGGCCGAAGTAAGGAGGACATAAAATGCAGACTAGCATAAGCTAGGAAGAGCTTTCTTAAGAAAAAAATTAGCTCACGTCAAACATTGATATAGGAATTCGGAAGATGTTTCTTAAGACTTTCATGTGGGGCGTGGCGTTATATAGAAGTGAAACATGGACGATAACTAGCTCAGAAAGAAAGAGAATAGAAGCTTTTGAAATGTGGTGTTACAAAAGAATGCTGAAGGTGAGATGGATGGATCGAATCACGAATGAAGGATACTGAATCGAATTGGTGAGAAGAGATCGATTTGGCTATATTTGACGAGAAGAGAGAGAATGATGGGACACAATTTAAGACACCCGGGACTTGTTCAGTTGGTTTTTGAAGGAAGGGTAGGCGGTATGAACGGTAGGGGGTAGATTTAGGTATGAGTATGACAAGTAGATAAGGGCAGATGAAGGATGCGATAGTTATGTAGAAATGAAAAGTTCAGCACATGATAGGGTGGCGTGGGAAGCTGCATCAAACCAGCCTATTGACTGACGACTCAAACAGCATCAACATTTGTAATATGTAAGGCCACCCGCGTGAAGCCGGGGTGGGTCAGCTATTCGGCACCACTTTCTTGACTGAGAGTTGTGTTCCGTTGCAGATGGGAGGAGGATAATCGGTGCTCCAGGAGACTCCAAGTTGTATTGAAGCCACCATCATGACTGGACATGCTACGGGCAACGTAGTGTTCGTTTCTGGGATTCAAATAATCACCTCTGAATTTCGACGTCTGGAGTTTTTTGAGTTTCGCTGTGTGAATCAACAAGGCACAGGGACAATCGCTTAAAGTTGTACGACTCGATCTTCGGAAACGGTGCTCTTCCCATGGTCACCTGTTCGTGGGTTGTTCAAGAGTTGGAAAGGCAAACACATTATATTTCTTAGCTCCAAATGGAAGGACACATAATTTAGTTTATGCGGAAGCTCTATAAGGAGAAATTGTTCGTTTTTTATACAATATGGTGTTTTATATTGTTTTAGTATTATTTGGTCCATCCCCGAACCCGGTATCTTAGGCATTGAAAGTAACAGTATAATTAAAAATAATGTAATTTATGGAATTATGTAAAAACAATGTATATTAATAAATATGTGTCTACTTTTAAACAAGTGATCTAAAAACATTTAACGGTTGAAAATAAATGCTTGCGGAGCTGCGGGTACATGCTAGTCTAAAATAATCTAAGTAAAACTTTACACTAGAAACGTAAATACGGAACCTCGGGCGGGACAAGGAGGTTAAAGTGGACAATCACTGCGAAGTAAACGATCGTTGCAATGTATTTTCTTGGACTGCATCTCCGAATAGGTGCACGTAAATAGCCCCAATTAGCACAGGTGTTTGCTCTTATTAAACTAAATGTTCTCTTAGTTTCAACAGCCTGAATAACTTGCAAGTTGTGGTCTCTGAGTATTGAGCCCATCTCCACACTTCGATAGCTTCATTGTTTTAGGTGTCGGACGTGTACTCCCTATTGAACAATAGTAATGGAATATTTGCACTTTTTTCTCAACATCGGGTATACTGGCCTTAGTGAAGGGCGTTCCTTGATTGACGTACAGTAAGTAACTTATTGCTATTTCACAACTGTGTCGCACATCGGGTACGGCTGTTTCTATGGTGGTTGGCACAAAACGCAGGGCCTCAACAACGCCGACCACTCAGCCAAGAAGGTGATACATACTCGTTTTTTGTGCTGTTGCCGAATACTGGACCAGGTCAGTCTTAAATAATGTGGGAAATGTCCACAACAGTGAGAGTGATTATGATTATGGGAACTGTTCTTCTAATGGCCTCTGGGAAACAATTGTTCTTTTCTTTATTTCAATTCTGTCCAACGATGTCAGGACTATTTTCTGAGCGACAGCAGAACTTTCACATGCTGTCCTAACAATGGAAAGGACAAAATGTAACAGATAGCCTACCTGTTACCTTCAGCTAGACGGAGACCCTGGTGTCTGCTTTGACAACATGGAAATGATTAGATGGGCGAAGAAAATGACGGGGAACTACCTTATCTCCTTAGATCTAAACATACATAGGGAAGGTAATTCGGCCGGAAAACTTGGCTAGATGTATATGAAGTGCCGACCGCAGTGAATTGGGGATTAGTTTCTTCACGTCGCACCGACACGATAGGTCTTATGACGGAACTAGGAATGGGAAGGAAGCGGCCGCGACCTTCAGTAAGGTACAGCCACCATATTGAAGGCTGCCGGCAGTGGGGGTGCGAACGCACCATCTGGCGAATGCAAGCTCACAGGTGCGCGGCCAACTTGCTTGATAATTGGGGAAAGGACGAGGAAGAAGTTAGAATCGAGGTTCTCTCTTACATTGATGATCATATTCTTCAGTTTATTCCAGTTATTTTTGAGATGGGTACAGAACAAGGGTGTAAAGCCGGATGTCATTTCTAACGTCACCCGATTTTTACGTGAAATTTCCAACGTCGGCGGTGTGCTTGTCTATTGTGTGCTGCATGGCATCTCTTTACGTGGTTGCCAAGGCCGAGATGATGCGTGGAATAGCTGTTCGTTTCTCATTTGTGTAACTTTCTTTCGAAAAACAAGCCTGTCGTGCTGGTTTCTCTTGAAGAATGAGCCAGCCTCTCTCGGCTTATTGAGGTGATGAGCTGGAAGGACACACTGCACCGTGTAACAGGATCTTCCAGTCGATCCTACGTATATTTTTTATTAAGTTTATTTATAGTCGCTTTAACTTAGAAAGTCATATCGCTACATTCATATTTATACATACAGGAATAATTACATTGATTACATAGTTACAATTGAAAATATAACAATAGTACATATTGATCACGTAGTGATTACATGTCATTGAATAGATTTATATGTCTAAAAAACTTAATGATGTTTTTACACTGAGTATCTTTGTTGAAAATGTCACATACACTATTATTCTGGTTTAAGTTACACAATTGTCTTTGTTGATCGTACAGATGGCATTCTAGTAAAACGTAGTCAACAGTTTTTCTTTTTTGACAGGTGTCACATGTTGGTGGAGGTTTCTTAGAGAAGATATGTGCATGAGTCAGTTTGCTATGGCCTATACGTATTCTAGTAATGAGCACTTGTTCTCGACGCTGGACGAATGAAACATCAAATTTATCTGTAGATCCACGCCTGATATCAAGGAGTCTAGTGGGTTGTTTCCGTGTCCAGTCAGTTAACCATTGTTTTCGGACCTTTGTAGTAAGAAAAGGAGCTACGTCTGTGTGGGGAATTAGAAAGTTTGGATCATGTACAGGAAGACGAGTTGCTTCTTTAGCTGATATGTCAGCTTGTTCATTGACTTTTATTCCCTTACGTGAGGGATTCCATATTATGATAACTTGCTGTCCTTAATTTTTCACAGTATTGTAAGTCTGCAGGATGTCTTGGGCTAGCATATTTGAGGATGATGAATTTTGAAGGAGTTTTACTGTTGATAAAGAATCACTAAGTTTTTAAAAGGATATTTTTGGGGGGGAACTCTTTATGGATTCCATAGCTTTTAGGATAGCATACAGTTCACATGTGAATATGGAGCATGTAGCTGGTAGTGCATACTTCATTGTGTGATCAGGGTGGACAACTGCACAGCCGCTACTATATTCGGTTGTAGAGCCATCAATGTAAATAGGAGAGTGTCTGGGCAGACTTCCACACTTTTCAGATAGCTTTCTTTTAAAAAACGGTACTGTCTGTTGTTTCTTTATTGAATTCACTAAAATCTAATATTTTTTTATGGTGGTTCAGCTTTCCATGCCGGGAATGTGATGTTTTTTCGTTCTTGAAGCAATCGGGGGAACTGAAGAATTAATTAAGTATTGCGTAAACCGAATGTGGAAGGGTATATTGCTCTTTTGTTGCGACCCCCTGCGCGTGGGGGACGCACATGTAGAATACACCCGCAGTATCCCCTGCCTATCGTAAGAGGCGACTAAAAGGAGCGACATAGGCGCGGACATGGATTGCGGTTTGATATCATGTGGATGGGAGGGTCTCAATACATTCACTGGTAATCCCTGCCTGTCGTAGAAGGCGATTAAAGGGGTCATGTGGCCATGGTCCCCTCTTAATTTTTATTGTTTTTTGAGGGTTAGTTGTAGACCGATTCCAAATTTTTGATGTGCGTGCTGCTCAGAGATCGGCCTCTTGCGTGTGCGTTTACGCCCGAAAGCCCGTGCAGTAACCACCCAGGGAGCGGCGGGTGCCAGTGTCATGTACCCTTGCAGTAGTATCCGTCTGAGAACATTGGATAATAGGCCTATCACTCTCTTGTTTGCGACAATTAACGGTCTGAGAGAGAGATCAATATTATTGATTCTGATTACAGGGTGATTGAGTGACAGTTCCTGAACAATTTTTGTGTTCGATAGGAATATGCAAATTCTTGAGTTTGAAATACGAGATACATAACGTATGTTAACTGGATCTCTTATTTTTCCTACAGCAAGAACGCAGTTTTTTTAAAATTAGGATTCCGCCGTGAGCATCAATAATAATAGCCTGTTCTTTTTGTGTGTGTGTTAACTGCATTTCAGAAGCATAACTTATCTGAAACTGCATAGGTATATACTTTATGGGTAGAACTGTCGATAAGGTTATGTACGGACTGTTTCCTTGAAGGTGGAAGGCCTATTGATGTCCTAACCGCTTTCTACACGTAGAACAGAAAAAAAAAATATGTCGAGTCCAGTTCTCGAAGTTTACACTGAGTCTTAATACTCGCATTTATGGCCGGTTTTTGGTACACCACAGTTACCTGTGAGTTACCTAAAAGCGCTTGTAACTTTAACTGTGCTGTTAACTTTAATGAGTTTCCGGAAACTTAAATCCAGATTTATAAGCCCTGGTAATAAACAGTACGGTTATCGTCATGTTTAGTACCTCCCGTCCTCCGATAGATGTCTCTACGCAAATGTGTTTAGGGTTATTTTGGTTATATCTAGTTACTTTTACTAGCAGAAGTTTTCTACAATGAAAAATAGTTGGCAAATACGTACACAGTCATGTCAATCAGTCTGATTCAGCATGTAATAATCTCTCATAATAAAAAAATACGTACGATCTAATGATGCAAAAATTAGGTATATATTACTTCCTCTTCTTTCTTATTGACAGTATGCAGACATCGTCTTAAATTTCACCTTGAACGTTGTCGTCAATCAGATCACTTTTCATTGATCCAGAACAGAACAGGCGTAAACGAAAATAATCACACAAATGAAAACGTGCCGCACACTTTGGAACCTATCATTCCGACACTGAAGTTCTGCACGGATTGTGCTATATCCATCTGTTCTCGTTGCAACTGTTGCCGTTTTTTTTTTTTGTTTTTTTTTTTTGTTTTTTTTTTTTTTTTTTTTTTTTCACACTGACCACGCAACATGCATTGACAAAAATACTCTCGTAACTGCTGACGTGAAGTCCACTTGAGAACTTCAATCGAACGTAGCGAGCTAACCCTGACTCAGGGTGTGAAGTGTGTTGAAACAGATAAGATGACAAACTACAGCTCCCTGCAAGACTTTTAATTGAAGAAGTCCAGATGTTTTATGTTTATTAGGAGTCTATGAGACCTCACGTCACCGGTTAAAGGATATAATGGCATTAAAAAAGCAATGAAAAATCGATATTTATTATTCAGCAGGTTAATATTAAATTCATACCGGTACCTAAGATATTTATAATTTGGTACAAATGTAAATATTAATGGTAAATCCTCCATAATTTCAGACTGTGTTCACTACGGTAACTGTTGGTGGGACTCATGATTCAAAGCCTGACGACAGAGATCTTAACATTATAGCTGCACTAAAAGATCAATTAAAGCCTGATGAAATTCCATTTGACTCGAGTTGTATTTTATTTGACGATTCATTTCCCGTATTGGAAGATATATCTACAGTAGAGGCGTCATGCTCCGAGGAGATTATAACCTAAACAGTTGGGACAGATGACACCATACAAGTGTAATCAGTGACTAAAGACAGTAATAACATGGAAGTAAACGTACTAACCGAAATATTGTCGAGTCCAGCACACTCAAGCACGTTAAAACTACAATGAATGACTGTACATATATTATAACCACTTCATTATCACTTTCTAATGTTTACGAAAGTACTATAAGACCTTGTACGAAACGGTATGGAGTGGCGCCTCATAGCGGTATTTGTTGGAATCAGTTCTAACATAGAGGTAACTACAGCACTAGCTGCAATTACCAGTCTTCGCGGAGATAACAGTGAAGGAGCCGATAACTGTTGTTTCCGAAACTCATTTTAAACATATCACCATGTTAAGTCACTGGTAACTACCCATCTACAGAAAACTGTCATTTCAGAAACCGGCCATTAGTGCAGTATTTGTGTTGGAAAAGGACTTGAAGTGTGTTTATTTAGATAAAGACTAGCACACATCAATAACACATTTGTATTAATTCACTACCACCTTGAACACCCCACGTATATTTTGCACACACGTTAAATGAGCCAAGAATAACCGTTGCCTTCCTACAGGAAGCGTTTTTATACTATATATTAATTCCTAGTCCCAGTGAGCTTGACAAGATATCATGACTACATCTGTGCACGGGTCGGCTGATAACGGTCCTTGATTGACAGAGGAGATGTTGAGCAATAGTCACTTTTTTTTTTTACAAACTGCTTAACGTCGCACTGACACAGATTGGTATTAAGTCGACGATGGGATAGGAAAAGGCTAGGCGTGCGAAGGAAGCAACAGTGACCTTAATTAAGGTACAGCCTCAGCATTTGCCTGATGTGAAAATGGGAAACCACGGAAAACCATCTTCAGGGCTGCCGACAGTGGGGTCGAACCCACTATCTCCGGAATACAAGCGGATAGCTACGTGATCCAAACCGCTCAGCCACTTGCTGGATCAGTATTCTACTTGCAAATAGTTTGATCATCTCCTGCGTTTGTTGTGCTAGTTTATTTGATGTTTCCATGTTCATTAAAACAATTATCACAATATGGTAATGCACATGAACGAGTAAAGTATTCAGTCTACCACCAACAAGCTAATGAAATATGTAGGTGGAGAGCACAAGCTCGAGCGATGTTCCGTATACGCGCGCAGGTACATCGGGCGACTATTTGCGCTACTAGTCGCCCACGGCTAATAGGTTACATTTATTGCAATGCCCCGTCACGCATCTGAGCAACTACGAGTCGCCAGAGCAGTTGCCGGCTCAGATGACGGCCGGCGACTAGTTACTCAGTTGCGCCACTAGTCGCCCACGGCTAATAGGCTCCATTTGATCCAATGCACAGTGCGTAATTTCAGGAATCTAGCCGGCCAAAAATCGTATCTCGGAAACTAGTGGACCGATTTACATAAAACTTAGTATGTAACTGCTATTATTGGAGATAATTAAGTACGTGGTCAATCAAGTACAAAGAACAAATTACTACGCCAGAATAGAATTAGTAATCTTTGTAATTTTAATCATTTTTCGTTATAGCTTTAAGAAATTAAATAGATGTTAATAGTTTGACATGCTGTTTAGAATGTTTAAAAACAGATACAGGAATACATGTACTTGCCACACAATTTATTCATTAGATGCAGTTACATCAGAATCGCTATCGTCACTGTCATTATCTCCTTCGGCAGAACCAGATACAGGAGGCTCAGACAGTAAGTTGAGCACCTCTCGTGAAAGCGGAATCTTCTTCCTCCTCCTTGATTTCCCTAAGCTGGTAATATAAGGGTCCGATGATATAAGAAGCCTATGGAAAAGGTCAATATTTGTGTCTTTTTGGAAGGTTTCCTATTATCTTTATTCCTGATCTCCTGGGCTTCCTCGTAGAGTTGTCCAATAGGTATAATACAGTGCCTAATGACCTCCTCTCCATGAACCAAGAGCTTTTGCAAAGTTACAGGCATGTAGTACGATTTGTATTTTTGTAAGTACAATTGTATAGTTTCCTTCGCGTACATGCCAAATGCCACTTTATCAGTGACATACCCACACGAAAGAGTTTCTACGATGGCACGTAGATGGTTTATTAAATTTATATCTACTCCAGTAATATCCGCAGAAGTGGAAGCCTCTCTGAAGAATCTTCTAGCAGTTTCCATCGTTGGTATTGCCAGAACCTTGTTTCGGATATCAACCATTAGACGCGTTTCCTCTCTGAACTTCTGCAGTGAAGTCATCTACAGTATTTATTTATTGCGTGTGTATTTTAGACTTCAAATCAGTGCGTAAATGTTTTGTGTTGAGTGAGAGTTATGCGATAAGCCTACGTGTATGATTTATTTCTTTGAGGTAAATACTGTGATCTTTTGTAGTCATCTGCAGTATTCATTTATTGCGTCTGTTTTCTAGCTTTTATTGTCTGGATACATTTACTAAATTCAGTTAAATATATCCCCCGCCCCTCGAGCCCATAAAATTATTTGTCTATTTTCGCTCGCAATTTGCCTTATATTTCAGTGCTGATGTTTCTTACGTGCCGTAGTTTACCTCTGATTCTGTAGAAACCAAAAGTGGCCCCTGTAAACCATACGTCCCCTTTAGTTCATAAAAGTAATTTGTAGCTTAGTTTCTTCAGCCTTTTGTCTTGAACTTACATACTAAATTTCACAAATTTATGTTCCGCTGTTTTCCTGTGATGGCGTTGAGCGGAGCCGTTCGATATGGCAACCCTGTTGTCATAAGAACAATACTCTTTTCTTAACATGGAATGAGCTATAGTACTGGCAGGCTTATCCCGATGCACGCCCTTCTGCAAGGCTCATTCTCTGCTCGAACAAACTTTTATTGTATTTCAGCAATTTGTCCCTTTTTCTACTATATTTTGTCCAGCGTGATCGAATTTTAGCACACAAAATACTGGCAGATTTCCTCATTGACTTGGATATATCCTCGGAACAATCCTCAAAGCCTAAATGTTCAAATAAAACATTCGCAATATCATCGTTCCGCTTATATTCCCTGCTGTTCCTCAACAGCTGGAAAACCGACCTCCGGTTTACAGAGTACATGGCTTCTGAAAAAAATGAATTGCTCTCATGGTCGCGCCTGGTCGCAGCAAAATGTCACAGTTTTCTATTCATTGAAGTATAGATAAGTCATCCAAAAGACTTTCATTGCGGAAATCAAAGGCAATCCATTTTGAAAGTCAGCTCAAATGTTGTATAATTAGATAGCGCTTGGACACCGTGTACCTGAATTTTAAGTGCATACTTCGGACAAGAGTATAGTAATTTTCTTAAAATACTTAACTTCATCTAATATAATCACATTGCAAGCTAAAGAAATGTTTAGTTCTGACGTCTTCACTGAGCCCTCGCATAATAATAAATGCGCGCTCGCCTCACCAGGATATGATGCCCTAACGGAGGAGAGCCACTTTAGGCCTTCGGTGAGATTAGATAATCAGACAGCGCGACTTTTCAATATTTAATTAGTGTACCCAAGAGTCTTATAAACGCGACTCACAGAAAATGCGCACCAAAGACAAGGGTTGAAAATATTATTTTTGGCCGACTGGATGCTAGAAATTACCCACTGTGCAATGGTCCGTGACTCGCCAGAGCAACTGGTTGCGCCACTAGTCGCCCACGGATATAATAGCGGCCTTAAAGCAAATACAGTAGAGACAATACACGACACTTACGGATTTCACCGTGCTAAAATGGGAGACAATTCGACGGTGGCGCTCCTAGTGACTTGACCTGAACAAATCGCGCTAAATTCAAATATCAATGGAAATGTATATACGGAAGTGGATAAATAAATTACGTCTAGAAAGAAAGTGATATTGAGATATTAACTTCGAAGTTGCTAAAGCAATTCTGGATAAATGAATGAAGAATTATTTAAAAGTTTATTATTCAAAGACTGAAATTAGACATATAAACAAGGTGTGAAATGGACTGCTGTGAAATGGCTTGATCTTTCATTTATGCATTACTTTTTTAGCTTTAGCATACCTGCCTGAAATCTTACGGTTGGATTTGTCTTTTTTCCTCATTTAAAAACATTGTTTTCATCACATTAAGACATTTCTCAATAAAAATATCGGCACATTCCTTACACATATGATGCAATGAATTAACATTTAATAGCTGTACAGTTTTCCTCTTAACATGAAGCCTACTAACAGAAAGAAAATCTATAAAATCCCGGCTTTAATCTGAAAAGAGGGATCAAAGAAAGAAAAGTTTGAAAATGTTGTCGATAGTGATGCTTTGAGGAATATTTACGTACAATTAGAGTAAAAATGTAACATACCCTTGGCTGTATAGTCGAGGATTTTTAAAGTCGCTGGCCTGGAAATGATCTGAACAGATCTTATAATTCTTATACAAGCGTAACGTCCCTTCTTTCTTGTACACCTTATCCAAATCGCTTCTGTGACATTTCAAAACCCACAGATCACACCTACAACAACACATCGGTATTGAAGGTTATCTGCTGCACTATACAATAAAATATGCGTATTATATTTTTAAGCCCGTTAAAACATGGGTCGAGCAGGTCAGAAGATTATGAAGTACTATATAAATCTCTGTCACTGGAAGAATATATATGCAAACACAATATTACTTGCATGTTCTTGTCACGAGGGAACCTGAAGAACGACCGTGCATTTTTCTCTACTTCGTAATTACTGCAGCCAAACACAGCACATACCTTTCCCCTCGTGTTGAGAGGAGATATGAAGGAATAACACACGCTACTATTTAATTATGTCAACTCACTGAAAACGCATAAATAACACCAAAAACTTCGCACAAAAATACACGTGCTCTTATGACAGAATCAGTACCGTTCAGGTCTATCCGCTAGAGTGCGCTCCAATAGCTGTCCCTCGATATCTCGCTCAGTGTCGCGTATTGTCTCTACTGTATTTGCTTAAAGTTCGTATCTTTGAATTAGCGCGCTCGGCTACGCAAGTCGCTACCCGCAACTCGGACTGTCCAAGAGCTTGTAGTCGTTGTATGGGATTAGTGATGTACCGGGAGGTACACCTCTACGCCGCACTTTTAAATCTTGCGCCAAGAAAACCTCCTCTACAGGAGAAACTCGGAACTTAAAACTGGACAAACTTATAAATTCTCTCAGAAGATGTCACTACCGTAAAAAAAATTTTTGGTGAAGTTTCCTGAACTATGTGAAATTATTCTGGTTTTGTTTTCCATTCAGCAAGAAGTTCGGACATTCTCTCGTAGAGGTCACTGCAGAAACTATGATCATGCACCCTGGTGCGAAGTGAAAGAACCTTTCAGAAGAAATTTTGTTTTCATAAGTTTTTCCTTTACTAAATTTCGTTCATTCATTTTTGGGTTGGCAATATTTATCCTGTCTTTCCGCCTGTTTTGATTTTAACCAATCAAGAATTTATGTAATTAATTTCCTACCAATCACAGGTTTCTTCTTCGATTTGATGTGTAAGTTTAAGCGACCCAATAAAATTAAGTGGGTGTGGCTGTTTTATTCATGAAAGGTCTCGAACTTTCCCCGAACTTTCCCCTGCTAAAACAGGTAAGGAGAGGGGGAGAAGAAGAGCGGTAATGGCTACAGCCCATACAAATAAAGGTGTTTGGTCTAGTGATATTCCAGGGGCTCGTATATTGATAGTTGTAGTAATAAAATTAACGGCTCCGAGAACTGCTGATTTTCACGTCTCCTGGCCACTTGATCAACATCTAACCTAGTGTGTGGACGTGTGGCAGGAGGCGGGAGGTCATCAGGCAGCAGGTCTTCAGTAAGGTAATGGCCATTTAACATCTTTATTTCTTGCTAGCTCAGCAGTTTAACCCACAGGAAAGGTCTGGAACCTGTACAATGTAACCTATCTTTCCAACATGTAATTTTCTGCCGTTTTATGTAAAAACAAAAATCTAAGTGTAATTCGGGGATAAAGAGTGATATACCCTCTCGAGCTCCCCTTCATTTTGGTTTAAGGTGAGTACGTTTTGGTAACTGGTTCTTTTCCTTAATGTTTTAAATCTCTTTCTTATACGGGTCACCTCCATAGTTTGGGAATAGCCCCTGTGTCATCGGCCTAGTGCCTTTTTAGGTTTTAAGAATGCATGTGTAGGAGCGCAAATACACGCCTCCATTCCTTTCGGTATTTCGGGCCATTTACTTAACCTGTTCTTTTTCTGCTAAGGCCCAGTAGGTTGGGTACAAGATACCCCCGTTTCATTTTGTAAGTGGTGCCTTAATGGCAAGTTATTGTAAGGTCTGATATTGCCTTGAATAGGCTTGAAAAACTGAGAGCGTGTCAGCTCTTTTCTAGTATTGTAAAAGTGCCCCTAGGAGGCTTGACATTATAAACTACGAAGCTGGTGCTCCATGTTTTAGGGGATTTCTGCCCTTTGAACAAATCATTGTTTGGTAATGCTGAGCTAGGAGCTCAAACTTGTAAAACTAGGGGCTTGTAGCCCAAAATTGTTAGAATTCTGAAATCTTGAATCCTTCCTAGTCTTGTTTCTTCACTTAGTCAAAAGTTGTTAGTTTTTTGTTGTTATTAATTGTTAAAACTCAGAAAATATAACTTTTGTTAAAGTTTTAAATTAACTTTGATTTGGTAGTTAGACCCATTCACCCCGGCACCTTCTTTCACCTCTGCTGATCCACCAAACCACGTTAACAAGTGACATAGGCAAAGTTACTTTTCCATTGGAAGAGAAATATGGAACATGTGATATTGAGCACTTATCCTCGCTTCGTGTGGCGCGGTTGGTGTAGAACCGCTTTGTGCTTTCAACATTTCTACCACGAGGATCATAGTTACGGAAGCTGTAAGGAGTACCTTGCTTTCGTGTGTAACGTCCCGTGTTATACTGATTAACGTTAACAATCTTATTCCGTTGCCTTTATTGACCCACAATCAATGCAGGATTTAAATGCCATTAAGTCATTATCGCGATGTGCTACGCGATTACTAACGAAATAGGAAACATCAGTGGCGCACTCCAGCGTAACCAAGCGCGCGACACTTTCTGTACATCACATGAGTTAATTTCCGAAAGAAATATTTTGGCCGTTGTGTTATTCTTGGCTCATTTAACGTATGTGCAAAGTTTACGTAATATCCGTGATTCCTCGGTTCGCGCCCTTCCCTTGTCATTTTCTGGGAAGAATTATTATAATCGAATATTCTAATTATGTCCGTCTCCATGGCTAAATGGTTATCATGCTGGCCTTTGGTCACAGGAGTCCCGGGTTCGATTCCCGGCAGGGTCTGGAATTTTAACCATAATTGGTTCATTTCGCTGGCGCGGGGGCTGGATGTATGTGTCGTGTTCATTATCATTTCATCCTCATCACGATGCGCAGGTTGCCTGCGGGTGTCAAATCAAAAGACCTGCATCTGGTGAGGCGAACTTGTCCTCGGACACTCCTGGCATTAAAAGCCATACGCCATTTCATTTCATTCTAATTCTGTGGTCATTCTTAAATAATGTTTGTTTCATTAGTAAGCCGAGGCAGCCTAAATCCATACCGAAAGTGTTAAGAGTCATTAAACGAGCTCGATAGCTGCAGTCGCTTAAGTGCTGCCAGTATCCAGTATTTGGGAGATAGTGGGTTCGAACAAGGCCGCACTAGATAGACAGGCCACAAGGCTCGGACCGTGACGTCACGATAGTGGCTGGCGTTCAGCATGGCAGTGTAGGGCCCGCTCTCACTTTCACCATGATACTGTTCATTTATTCAACCTTTGCGATATAATTGGACACTCCTTCAATTGTGGCTTTACTTAGGCTTGTATACTACACGAGTTTTATGCGGGGAGAAAACTGGCTGGGCAGTATATGTACACTTCTTTACTTAAAATTATGCTGATATCTGTCACTTGTAACTGTACACGGTATCGTGTAAAAGATTAGAACGCATAATACGTGTACAAATAGTTGTAATGTTACTAGGGAAATACATTATGGCAATTCGCAACAATAGTCTGAAACCTTTCTTAGAAATTAAGCTGCAACTTAAAACTTACCTAACAATTCCTAAGGTTTCAGTTTATACATTTTTATTTTCCTGAAGATTTCTTCTTCTTAGCCATGAGTTTGTCTACGGTAACTTTTCTATTGTTATTCAATAATATATTACAAAAGATGTATATACATTGGTCAACGAAATGTTTAAAACTATTTATTTAATCACTGCATGTTTTAAACATGACGTTTTCGTTTTCCAGAACATTCTTGACAAGCGAAATCAGAATTTTTATCTGAGAATCTTCAGGTTTACATTTTTGTAGCTCTAAAAGAGTCTGGTACAACACCTTTTGGTCCAAGGCAGGAGCAAGCCAAGGCCGCACTAGACAGACTCAGATAGACAATTTTTCTGTCTAACTCAGGGTTGTCAAAGTCAGGATAAGTTGTCAGCTTCATTAAGCCAGTTATTTATTAAGATTTTAAATAAATGACCAATATCAAACAATTATTTATTTTTTGTGTTTCGTCAAATGAGTTTTGAAAAGTGGTTTGTAAATTGCTCTTGCGCAGCTTTTCAAACATTTTCCTACTAACACAGTTATTATTAGAAATTATGCCCAGTAGGCCCTATTCGGGAGATTGTGGGTTCGAGCCCCACTGTCGGCAGCCCTGAAGATGGTTTTCCGTGGTTTCCCATTTTCACACCAGGCAAATGCTGGGGCTGTACCTTAAGTCCAAGGATGCTTCCTTCCCACTCCTAGCCCTTTCCTGTCCTATCGTCGCCATAAGACCTACCTGTGTTGGTGCGACGTAAAGCAACTTGCAAAAAAAGAAATGCATGCTACCTTATAAGCTACCGGCCTATCTATTAATACTTTAAAGACTTGCAAAGTTAGTTCTTCTGAGTAATGTCATGTTAGATTCTTACATGGAAACAAATCAACGTCTTTATTTTTTTTAAAGACTGGATGACAACATAAAAGTTTGTGCAGTTGTAGCTAATGTAGTGTTATTTTCTCCGCTTTTACTACTAAAAGCAACTCCCTCTACCTTTCCTCCTACCGGGCGATTTGGCCATGCGGTTAGGGGCGTGCGGCTATGAACTTGCATCGGGAGGTAGTGGGTTCGAATCTCACTGTCGGCAGCCCTGAAGATGGTTTTCCGTAGTTTCCCATTTTCACACCAGGCAAATGCTGGGGCTGTACCTTAATTAAGGCCACGGCCACTTCCTTCCAGCTGTTTGGCCTTTCCTATCCCATCGTCGCCATAAACCTATCTGTGTCGGTGCGACGTTAAAGCCACTGGCAAAAACAAAAACAAGAAATAAAACCTTTCCTCCTTTATAGTTCAGCTCACGTTTAACGTAGACTCTATCCAGCAAGTTACAAGATCTTTCATGCTCCTTTAACAATTTTAGTTTCTTTTTCAAGTAATTCCAATGTGAATCATCAGTACCTGAATTTCCAGTGCCTAGTTTTGCAGTAAAAGACTGTGAATAATCGGGTGAGGCATTGTAATAAACGTTGACTGTCTTATCTTCTTTTACGCCCCAGGAAATGCGAAAAATATTGGAGTGAACCATGTTATTAGTATACAGGAGTAAGATACTTTATTTTCAAAGGCTATATTTAACTGTTCCTTACAAAATTATAATTTATCAGTAATGATACACACATCAACTTCACTTTCAATTTCATCGATTATTTTGTGCACAGATTCTATTTTGTCGTGGACAGTCACTTTTGAGTTACAAGCAGGTCTAAACAGGAAGTTACAAATACTTTTCTAATTTGATCATTTTAATATCTTGCCCCCGTCACCTAATGCACGTATATCAGGGTTTTCACTCATGATAATATCATGTTTAATGGCTTTAAAATCAAGAGCCTCGTTTAATGTTAAGGAAGTACCAATTTTCGGAATATTTTTCTCAGTCATATACATTTTGAAAATACAGAGACTTTGGCTGTTAAAATTGACTAAAACTTTGTCCAAATCTAATATGCGTTTAATACTGAAATTACACTGAACGTCATCGAAGTCCTTGATCCTGTCGTATTCTTTTTCAGCTTTCTTTCTTTCTTTCCTTCATCTTCCCGTTTTTCAATTTCTTCTTGTCTTTGAATAGGACTTTTGCTCGGTGTTGGAAGATTTTTAGACAGATAGGCAGGCACATTTTCAAACTTAGGAATAGCGTCGTTTGAGAGTTTTAAATAGTTAGGTTTTACAGTTAAAATAGATTCATCAGATCTTTTAACAGAATCGTCCTAATTGCGAAACTTCGTCGAAGTGTTTTATGCACAGAACTGAGCTTGCTGAAGGGACGAATTCGGTTCGATGGATGGCTATGATCCACTTTTGTTTTCGAAACAAGTCAGTAGGATATTTAAACACTGAAATATTAGGCTGTTTTGAACTGTAGTTGATTCTACAACCAGGTATACAACACGACGTGTCCATAATTCACAATGTTCACACACGTTTAAATCATTCAACACCATCGATAGCCTCACTGCTGCGGGGTTCAGATCAGCTTACAAGTCACTGGCGAGAAGTGAAGCGGCTGGCGACTAGTGTGACGTAGCGCCCGAAGTGGAGGGGGAGCCTTATGGCCTGTATATCTAGTTGGCCTTGGTTCGAACCCCACTGTGTGAAGCCCTGAAAATGGTCTTCCGCGGTTTCCCATTTTCACACCTAGCAAATGCTGGGGCTGTACCTTAATTAAGGCCACGGTCGCTTCCTTCCCATTCCTAGCCCCTTCCTGTCCCATCGTCGCCGTAAGACCTGTCTGTGTCGGTGCGACGTAAGGCAACTTGTACAAACAAAAGCAGAAAAAGTCACTAAACTACTACTGTAAAAAAGGGGGAAAGGTTCAATCTGTTATTGACCTCAGCACCTGATTTTCACATTTTGAAACAGGCACAAGTGGCACCATCGAGCTAACTGACGCGTTGTAATCTGCAGATACACTTTTTTTTAATTCATTACAATTCTGTAATTGCATGAAAGCTACAAGGAAGACTCGCAAAAATTATATTTTCTCTAAAATATAAGTAATGTGGCACCAAGCACCTGCATTTTCTTCTTGAGAGCCCATTTTAATAGAGTAAAATTCATTTTTTTCTCAAAGTTCTGTGAAAAGTTCGGACAGAAGTTTGACATTAGGCTGTTTGTATCGTGCCCTTAAGTGAAGAAAATGAGTGTTCCTTGACACAAAGCACAGATGGATCGGCTAATGAAACAAGGCAAGGTCCCCATACTTGTTGGTGGTACCAACTACTACATAGAGTCTATCCTCTGGAAGGTTTTGGTGTCAGGGGAGAAAGACTTCATAGAGCGTAGCGGCTCCCTTGAGGATGGCCAGCCGGACACTAAACGAGTTCGCATCGAATCCGATCTGGAGGCTATGGATAATCGCGACCTGTACCGTCGACTGCAAGAAGTGGACCCCGACATGGCCAAAAGACTGCACCCGAACAACCGTCGTCGCATCATACGGTGAGTACTGCCTCTTTCTCTTCTCCTAAACTTGATCGCTGTCTTTGAAGAAACTAAAAATTCTGACCCAATTTTGTAACAATCCCGAGAGGTTTTGTTTATCAGATTTGATGTTTTATGTATGTCTAGTCTAGTTTCCTGACACAGGGATATGGCCGGATGCCTTTCTTGACGCCAGTCTCACATGAGGAGGGAGAATGAAATTGGGTAAGATGGAAGGTGTCGGCTGTGGCCTCTGAATAGAAACTGTCCTGGAAGTGAAAATGGTAAACGACGGTGGTGTTCGAAGTCACTCTCCCCCGAATGCAGAGCCACTCCGCTCGGGGTGTCAGATTTTAAGTTTAGAATGTCATTTACTGAAGGCGCCTCTTGAAACAACGAATCTATATCGATTTTAAAATTATTATTTTGAATTGGCTGATGTTTTCTGGGCAGTTCCATAATATGAAATACTAGTAATGTAGAACAATTTACAGATTGCTGTGAAATACATATGGTTTCACAAGGAACGTTGAGGGCACATGACATATCCGGGATAAATCTAGAGATCAGGAAATACTTAGAAATTGTACAGAATTAACGTTCGATATGTGAAATAACTTGTACCAGTATTAGCGACGAATTACGGTGTTTCGAACGCTGAAATATATCCTAAAATGATGTGATTTGTTGATCGTGGCATCAGAGATAATTTCACCGGCTTGTGTACAGTAGCTGTGCCGGGAACGTTCGTAATTCCTTTCCTTCTGGGAACTTTATTTTTTCAGCCTGGTGGTCATGATCGTTATAGCGCCAAATCTTCATGGTCTGACACCGTGGTTTATTACTCGATTTGAGACTCTTTGGTCGAATGCAATACAATTTCTAATCTCTAGATTCCGTGCCAAAAACTTGGATTCACTTCCAAACCTCTCAGTAGTGTTCATATTGAGTGAGGGCGTTTGACGCTGTTGATGATGGATTCGTCCATCGGATGGTGACCCCCTGGTGCTATTCGACAAAAGAAGGCTATGTGCCGGCACTGGGTTTCACCCTGTCCCTTTCTACTATTGTATATCACGCCATTGATTTCATGTCATTAACTCGTCTGATGAAGTCGACGTCAGGAAGATTCATCTCACTTGATACCCGAGAAAATAAGTCATGCAGGTGTCAGGTTCTGTGCCCTACGCGTCTGTGAGGAGGGTCCGTCCCTAGATGAAATGTTGAAACACCCGGGGTCCCTCGGAGTTGGACGTGTTGCAGTTCCTCTAAAAGTGTGTCAAGTCGGGTGTTACAATATTATAAACACAGTGTTTAATTTACATGTTTCTGTCGTGTCATTCGTTGTTAAAAATGAATAAGTGGTTTGCAAATGATGTTTTCATGAAAACCCCCGAATTATTTATTTGTGTTATATGCGTAGTCATTCAAAATGTTCTCGCCTGTACAGTACTTGTGAATGTGTTTTCCTCGCCACTATCGAAAACCACACTCCTGAGGTTAGCTTATGTCAAGACACGACTGGCGCCTTCAGCATAGACATACAAGATTCTCTGAATTGTTACGTAATGTGCATTGCACATCAAACATACAGACAGCTTACGAAAATGACGAACAGAAGCAACTTTCCCGATGTTCTGCAAGTATGTTGGTACCCATGTCTGGGAGTTTGACAGCCCCTTGTCCTCGATGAAGCCTTCTGCAAACGCGAAGGCTCCTGGCACAGTCAGTTATCGGAAATTTAGGAAAATAAGTGCAACCCCCTTAATGAGCTATTTATAACATTTCCTTGTTGACGATATTACTTGTTTCTTCCTCCAAAGCCGCCTGCCTGTTAGCTGGCTCCTTTCTCTCAAGTGATGTCAAACTATTCACGCACTGTACATGGTATTATGCCCCAGTCCCACGTATCGTGGCGCATCTCTCTTCACTTAATTCTTCCACACATTGTTAACGGTTTAGGCAGCCGTTCTGTAACTGCTCTGTGCCCGCCCGACTGCTGGCCGGTTCCAGTCCCGTTCGTACCATCAGAATGTTAGTCGGTGGTGGTACACAACGAGAAAGACCGGCCTTATCCTTGGCATGGTCGGTAATATGGCATAGAATCTAGTTTACATCATGTATTTTATGTTCAAGCATCGCGTGGGTTACGTTTGATGAGTAATTTTCTTTAGAAGAAAGTTATCTTCGTATTTGGTTATAATTCTGTGTTTGTGCTGTTAAATTGCATTATCGCTGGAGTGCGAGAATAAACATTTCGGCGCCGTATACACGATTTTGAGCTTGTCAAATGGCGTACGTGTTTGTGTTTTCTGATCAGATATCTCGTCTACATTTCTCCATATAATTAGATGCAAACTGCTTCCTTCTGGCAAAAGAGTTTTTATCACTAAATTACCTCACTGTGACGGGAAACTCAACAATAAGGCTACTCGTTGAGAGATACAGAAAGCTGTAGTGTTGTTAGTAGGCCGCGATGTACTACAGATCCCAGTAGAATTAATTCAGTTTTGAGACATATATTTTACGTGCAGTAGAACTCCCACTTTGTTACATTGCAGGATACAGTCAGTCATGAAATAAGACAACAAAATTATGGATTGTCTGTTTCGTGGCCGCAACATAACAAAAGTATGAATGCTGAAATACCACCTGAGTTCAAGTTAATTGAAGCATTAGACGGAGGTGAACTTATGTTACCCTCAGAACTGTCTTTAATCGCAATTTGCGGTTTCTAATGCAGGTCATAGGTGCTAATTTTAACAGCACATCTTTAGCTGCCATGAATCACTGAGGCGTATGAAGAAACCGACTGAAAGACTGCAGTGTTAGAACGGTGGTAGCTTCTGAAGAATGTTGTCTGTGTTGTCGAATCGAAACCGACTTTCAACCTATTAGGTCGAGTTACGTACATTTAGTACGTGTTGAAGAGATGTTAAGTACAGAACAAAAATGGCCAACCAGACACCAATGGGATCCGAACCCACAATCTCCCGATTTCGCATCGGTTGCTCTACCAATTGAGCTATGGTGGCCTAGGCCATCTTTGTTATGTTGGAAAAGATCTAAGCTACAGGTCTGGTACTATTACCATCACACTTAGAGTGCGTTTAAGTTGCCCGTTGAGGGCCAAGTCAATGAATATTGAATTTTCACGACCGCATTGTAATCGAAACCGACTTTCAACCTCCAGTGTGATGGTAGTAGTACGAGACCTGTAGCTTAGATCCTTACCAACAAAGCAAAGAAACGGGTACTGTTTATTTTTGGAAAATTCACTTAAGTATTATTATTATTATTATTATTATTATTATTATTATTATTATTATTATCGTATGGCATTTACAAGGATAATGTGTAAAAATATACAATTAACATACAAATTAAAATATAGAGGTAATTAAACTAGAATGTCCAGCTTCGACAACCAGTCCACTGCACTTGGTGTCAATTCATGCAGAGTTCGTACACCATCCTTAAATGCTGACAGTGGACAGCTCTCAACAACATGAAGCAATGTCTGCTTCTCAGCACCACACTCACACGCAGCACTTTCACAAAATCCCCACTTTTTCATCATATATCGGCACCTGCCGTGGCCTATTCTGAAACGGTTCAGTTTTGACCACTCATGTCGAGGAAGATCGAAACCTGGCACTTTCTTCCTTGGGTCTTTAATCAGAAAGGCGTTGGTGCGTGGACATTGTTCCCATCGCTGTCTCCATTCTGCTGTTACACTGAATTTTTCATAGGAGTGTGAAAGGAAGTGAAAACAATTGAATTATTTTTCTGGAGAAACTTATATCTCAGAACTGAAGGTTACAGACATGAAAGTTGGTGTTTTGAATTTGTATTTTGGATATTCCATCGCTAAGGGGGTGAAGAGGGGGATGAGTTTTTAAAATGAGTATATCTATATCTCAAAACTTTAAAAGTTTACAGATGTAAAAATTGGCATTTAGAATCTCCTTTAAAAACAAGTATTTTTTGTTTTCGGAAATTCCCACTAGGAGGGATGAAAATAAGTTAATATGGGAAGGGCATCCGATTCAGAAAGTGATGGAACCCACTAGAGGGAAGAATATTCTGGATGTGGTGCTGGTAAAACCAGATGAGCTCTATAGAGAAACCAAAGTAATAGATGGTATTGGTGATCACGAAGCTGTTTTTGTGGTAATTAAAAATAAATGTAACGGGCGAGTTGACCGTGCGGTTAGGAGCGCGCAGCTGTGAGCTGTGCATCCGGGAGAGAGTGGGTTCGATCCCACTGTCGGCAGCCCTGAAGATGGTTTTCCGTGGTTTCCCATTTTCACACCAGGCAAATGCGGAGGCTGTACCTTAATTAAGGCCACGGCCGGTTTCTTCCCATTCCTGGGCCTTTCCTATCCCATCGTCGCCATAAGACCCATCTGTGTCGGTGCGACGTAAAGCAAATGGCCAAAATAGCCAAAAATAAATTTAAAAGAAAGGAAAAGATTAAAATTAGGACTATTAGGCAGTACCATATGGCTGATAAAACATGCATGAGGGAATTTTTAAAAAGTAACTATGATCGGTGGAAAACGGTAAATAAAAATGTAAACAGACTCTGGGATGGGGTTAAAGCAATTGTGGAAGCATGTGAAAATAGGTTTGTACCTTTAAAGGTGGTAAGGAATGGAAGTGGAATGTGGAAGTAAGGAGAAATTGAAGGAACTTACTAGGAAATTGAATCTAGCAAAGAAGTCAGGTGAGGATAACATGATGGCAAGCTTAACTGGCGGCCATACAAATTTTAGTGAAAAATGAGAGAGTATGTATAGGTACTTTAAGGCAGAAACAGGTTCCAAGAAGGATATTCCAGGAATCATTAATGAACAAAAGGGAGTGTGTATGCGAGGATCTTCAAAGGCAGAAGTATTCAGTCAGCAGTATGTAAAGATAATTGGTTACAAGGATAATGTCCAGATAGAGGAGGTGACTAATACTAAAGAAGTATTAAATTTTACCTATGACAATGACATTTACCGTAAGATACAAAAGTTGAAAACTAGAAAAGCAGCTGGAATTGATAAGGTTCCGGGGGATATACTAAAGTAAAGACAATGGGTTGGGATATAGTACCATATCTGAAGTACTTATTTGATTATTGTTTGCATGAAGGAGCTATACCAAGTGCATGGAGAGTTGCTATAGTAGCCCCTGTGTTTAAAGGAAAGGGTGATAGATACGAAGCGGAAAATTACAGGCCAGTCAGTTTACCATGCATTGCATGTAAGCTTTGGGAAAGCATTCTTTCTGATTATATAAGACATGTTTGCGAAATTAATAACTGGTTTGATAGAAGGCAGGTGGGTTTAGGAAAGGTTATTCCACTGAAGCTCAACTTGTTGGATCCCAGCAAGATATAGCAGATATTCTGGATTCAGGAGGTCAATTGGACTGTATCGCGATTGACCTATCTAAGGCATTTGATAGGGTAGATCATGGGAAACTACTGGCACAAATGAGTGCAATTGGACTTGACAAAAGAGTGACTGAATGGGTGGCTATATTTCTAGAAAATTGAACTCAGAGAATTAGAGTAGACGAATCTTTATGTCCGTGTAATAATTAAGGGGAATTCCTCAAGGCAGTAGGACCTTTACGTTTTCTTATATGTATCCGTGATATTTGTAAAGAAGTGGAATCAGAGATCAGGCTTTTTGCAGATGATGTTATTCTGTACAGAGTGAGCAACTGCAAAATGACCTCGATAGTGTTGTGAGATGGACACTAGGCAATGGTATGATGATAAACGGGGTTAAAAGGCAGGTTGTAAGTTTCACAAATAGGAAAAGTCCTCTCAGTTTTAATTACTGCATTGATGGGGGGTGAAGGTTCCCTTTGGGGATCATTGTAAATACCTAGGTCTTAATATAAGGAAAGATCTTCATTGGGGTAATCACATAAATAAAATGGTAAATGAATGGTAAGATCTATACACATGGTTATGGGGGTATTTAGGGGTTGTAGTAAGGATGTAAAGGAGAGGGCATATAAATCTCTGGTAAGACCCCAACTAGAGTATGGTTCCAGTGTATGGGACCCTCACCAGGATTACTTGATTCAAGAACTGGAAAAAATCCGACAAAACAGTAGCGTTACAAAAATGTTGCAAAGTTTGGGCTGGGAAGACTGGAAGGAGACGAGCTGCTCGACTAAGTGGTATGTTCCAAGCTGTCAATGGAGAGATGGCGTGGGAGGACATCAGTAGACGAATAAGTTTGAGTGGTGTCTTTAAAAGTAGAAAACACCACAGTATGAAGAAAAAGTTGGAATTCAAGAGGACAAATTGGGTTCGAATATTCGTTTATAGGAAGCAGAGTTAGGGATTGGAATAACTTACCAAGGGAGATGTTCAATAAATTTCCAGTTTATTTGCAATCATTTAAGAAAAGGCTAGGAAAGAAACAGCTAGGGAATCTGCCAACTGGGCGACTCCCTAAATGCAGATCAGTAATGATTGATTGAATGCCTTTAATGAGGATACTTATATCTCAGAAACTGAAGATATTACAGACCTGAACATTATACCACAGATACGTAAAATGTTACAGACGTAAAAATTGATATTTTGAACCTCCTGTAAAAGTAAGGAAACACATGTGATTTGTTTTCGGAAACTCCTCTTAAAACTAAAATGAGCATGTCTACAGTATATCTAATAAACTTAACATGTTGCAGAAGTGAAAAATGGTATTTTTATCCCTATTTTTGCGGGGGGGGATCATCTTGGAAGGCGAGCGTGGAAAGGAGTTGAATTCCTTTTATGAGGACAGTCGTGGTAATTGGTATTTAGAAGATCCTTTACTTTACTAATAAACAAACAAGTATTTTTTGGGAAAATTCACTTAAAGGGGGGGGGGGGAGTGTGAAAGGAAGTGAAAAAGTGAATTATTTTTATGTGGATACTTATATCTCAAAACTGAAGGTAACAGATGTGAACATTGGTATTTGGAATATCATTTAAGCATAAGGAAACACGCCTTCTTTTTGGTGTATGTGTGTGTGTGGGGGGGGATTAACTTAACGGGGGTGGGGTGAAAAAGGAGTTGAGATCAATTGATTTTACAGTTCATAATGTACTTGATTCTGATCATAAACGGGTCATTTTTCATCTTTCCTATGCTCGTTTTCAAGAGCCGTGTTTTCCTTTGGAGAACTTAAAGTTGGATTACAGTAGATACTCCTGGCATATAAATAAAAATGTGCACACATTTGAATAAACCATAGGAATGATATTGACCATGCAATTGTTCACCTCTATAATAAGGTCGATAATGCACGGAAGCAATGACAATGGCAGCAGATGCAATTTACCGCCAAGTAGCAGTCTTGCATCTTGCTGCGGGGTCCATAATAATAATAATAATAATAATAATAATAATAATAATAATAATAATAATAATAATGTTCTTGACCGTCGTCAAAATGTGCGGACCGCGCTGGAAACGGGTCGTGGCCGGGTAATGACTACGAATGGAGTCCGGTGTCAAGGCACCCAAGACGACATCACGCCGGATCTCCTCAAGAATTTGATCCATATTAAAAATGCTTATAGGAAAAGATGGCAAAAAGCCATGGGTCTGCGTTGCCTGTGAATAGTACCCACTATGTGAGGAACACCACGGGTCTGGACGTTGCCTGTGATTAGTATCACTCTGTGAGAGACACCATGGGTCTGCGTTGCCTGGGATTAGTACGACTATATGAGCGGCACTGTGGGTCTGCGTTGCGTGTGAATAGTACCACTATGTGAGGAACACCACGGGTCTGGGCGTTGCCTGGGATTACTATCACTGTATGAGCGACACCGTGGGTCTGGGCGTTGCTTGTGAATAGTTTCACTATATGAGCGACACCATGGGTTGCGTTGCCTGGGATTAGTACGACTATATGAGCGGCACTGTGGGTCTGCGTTGCGTGTGAATAGTACCACTGTGTTAGGAACACCACGGGACTGGACACTGCCTGTGATTATCACTATATGAGCGACACTGTGGATCTGCGTTGCCTGTGAATGCTACCGCTATGTGAGGATCACCACGGGTCTGGGCGTTGCCTGGGATTAGTATCACTGTATGAGTGACGCCATAGGCCTGCGTTGCATTTGATTAGTATCACTATATGAGCGACACCATGGGTCTGGGCGTTGCCCGTGATTCGTATCACTATATGAGGGACACTGTGGGTCTGCGTTGCCCGTGAATAGTACCACTATGTGAGGAACACCACGGGTCTGGGCGTTGCCTGTGATTAGTATCAGTATGTGAGCGACACCATGGGTCTGCGTTGCCTGTGAATTGTACCCACTATGTGAAGAACACCACGGGATAGTACGGGTCCTTGTTGTTAGTACTAAAATGTGAGGAAAATCCACAAGTAGCCTACACGTTTCTTGTGATTAGTACCGCTATGTGAGAAATAACATGGTTCTACTTTACTAGTGATAAGTACCATTATGAGGGGCCGTTGACCTGGATTTTGGACCCCTTTAGACAACAAGCATTATCAGTACAGGATTGTACTTTGGAAGCAGCCCCTTGGTCGGTGTATACAAGTTTTTAGTTAGTTTCTGGGAAGGTCGCGGGTCGAATCCACTGATTGTTTAAAGTTCATAATCCTTGTTCATCGGCGCCGTTTTGAATTCCAGTGAGCGGAATGATTTTTTAATTATTTTTAACTTTTAATGTTGTGAGTTGGATGCGCTGCTTATTTTACATTCTTCTTCATCCATTCATTATTCATCGTCTAGTTTTGAGTTGTGGCCAATGGATGAATTTATTACATTTCGTCTCATTTCGTACCATTAGGGGCCGATGACCCAGATGTTAGACCCCTTTAAATAACAAGCATCATCACCATCATCATCATTGACACGAGAGGCACGCACCCCCTGCGGGTGGGGGACGTACATGTATAATACTCCCGCTGTACCCCTGTCTGTCGTAAAAGGCGACTACAAGGGGCGACCTAGGCACGGACATGGATTGCGGTTTGATATCATGTGTAGGGCATCGTGTGGATAGGAGGGCCTAAATACATTCACAGGTAATACTTGCCTGTCGTAGAATGCGACTAAAAGGGTCATGTGGCCATGGTCCCCTCTTTATTTTTAAATATTTTTGGGGGGTTAGTTGTAGACCGATTCCAAATTGTTGATGTGCGTGCACTCGGAGATGGGCCTCTTACGTGTGCGATTACGCCCAAAAGCCCGCATTTCTTATCACCCAGGGATCGGCGGGTGGGAGCGTCATGTACCCTTGCAGTAGTATCCGCCTGACAGCACAGCCGAATGCCAGAAGGACATATTATTGTTTTTCTCTCTATATTTAGTGCTCTGTACACGCCATGGGGTACATGCTATTGCGGGTGACTGGAGGGAGTCCTAGTGCTCATTTCCTCAGTCATCCCGTATTAGGCATCGTCCAACATCGGACCTCGGGCAGTACCGGCTATGACCAGGTGGGTATTGTCTTGGCTGCTTGGTTCGGCTACAGAGACCACTGATCGGAGTGGGTGGCATTCGGCGAGGATGATTTCGGGCATGGCTTCGAAACGTCATCGACCTGCCCAAGGTCTTTAACTTTTGCTTCCTTGATAGGTTCCACTCCCTGGGAACATGCGCAGCGTGAAGGAATTGGATCCAGCTTCCCTAGGTTTCTGGTTGCTACCAGAACCGATAGGCACGATTTTAAGCTGGTAAAATCAATCCTTTTTAATAGCCACATTGAAGGCGTCTACGGCGAACTTGAGGATCTCAAGAAGATGCGCAACGGTAGTTTGCTTTTGAAGACTCGTACAGCACTGCAAGCTGGTCAGTTGCTTAAGTGCGACCACTTTGGCGAAATCCCCGTCAAGGTGGAGGAGCACAAATCCTTGAATCTGGTTCGCGGAGTCATCTTCCACCGCGACCTTATTTTGAACAATGACATAGTTGATGGAAGACATGAAGAATCGTGGCGTGACACACGTCCGGCGCATTACGCGCAAAGTCTACGGTGAAGACGTTGCCACTGGTGCCTTCATTGTCTCTTAAGTTGTCAGAGTTACCAGACAAAGTTAAGGTAACAACTTATCGTTGCGATGTGAGGCCGTACATCCCGCCTCCTATACGATGCTATCAATGCCAGAGATTCGGACGTATAATACCTCGTTCGAATCAGCCTTGTGTGGTACATGTGGAAGAGTAGCTCACGGCGTGGATGAGTGCACAACTCCGTACTGGAGTTCATTCTGGTTTCCATTCTCCTCGAGATCAGAACTGTCCGACATATCTGAGTGAGAAGAAGATCCAGGAGATCAAGACTCTGGGTGGTCTTTCCTACCAGGAATCACGCCGTAAGTTTAATTCCACGAATAAACCTGCCAGCACACTAGACTACAGCATGATAGCTCAGAGTCTCCCAGGTTCGTCTTTCACGACATCGTTACCCGTGAAGATCGCTGCGCCCAAGGCGACCTGTTACTCCTGAGATCGAAGTCCAAAGGAGTAAAAGTTCGAAGGAGGGGAACACCCAACCTTCGACCAACAAGAAGTCTGCCGGCTGGCAGTCCTAAGCCCGCACAGCAGGGGGGAAGGCTAAGTCTCCCCCTCCCCACCCCTAAGAGGTTGGCGAAAACCAGTCCCACGCCTGCGGAGGCGGCATCGTCGCCCAGGGTTGGAAAATTATCTCCCAGCCCGTCTAAACACGAAAACAAGGTGGGGAGGGGCGGGCGCTCCCGCACTACTTCTGCGAAGGGGAAATCATGCCCTCAATCTGGAGGGTATGGGTCTGCGCCAGCAGCTATGCCTGCTCCAAAACCTGTGCGCTCCCCTCGTAGGGGGAATTTCCGCCCCAGGGACGAGTCGAAGTTCTGGGCGTCAGTCCCGCCGTCTGATAATGACGGGATGGACGTCGAGCTGTCATCAATATCTACTCGTAGATATTAATGTTGTTTAGGTTTAAGAGCATCTTGTTGCTGATAACTTAACACTCTTCCTTATAGTCCATACTATGGCTCTGTAAGAACCCCACTGGAGGCAGTTGCGGTGCTGGTACCGCTGCCTGCCATAGCAACAGCGTGTAACGTTTATTTTCCACCAGGCCAGCTTCTTAACATAATGACGTCACTGATCTTACAGATCACCTTCCACCTCCCTTCCTCTTATTCGGGATTTTAATGCCCATCATCCCATACGGGGCTCTGAGACCTCTTGCCCCAGGGGAAGAGAGCTGGAAACATTAGTTACAGGACTGGATTTATGTATTTTGAACACAGGGGAACCAACTCACTTTAGTTGACGTTACGGCACATATTCTCGCGTAAACGTAAGTCTATGCAGCCGAACGTTGGTTCCGCTGTTTCGATTAAAAACACACGATAATCTCTGTGACAGTGACCATTTCCCCATTATCCTTACTTTGTTGAAACAAAATTCCGTCGATGCTGCTCCTCGATGGATTCTTAAACATGCTGATTGACCAAAGTACACATCACTAGCTGTCTGTAACGACGAGACCAGGTGGTCCGTAGGTGACGAAATAAATTTCATAACACAAGTTATTCTTGCTGCTGCTGCTGCTGCTGCTGCTGCTGGAGAGTCCATTTCGTCCTTTTCAGGGACTCCTCGCCTAAAACTCGTTCCTTGGTGGAACGAGGAAATTGCAGCAGCTATCAAAGAACGCCGTCGCGCTCATAAACGTTATCGTAGGCAGCCTACTGTGGTCAGGTTGGTAACATTTAGAAAACTCCGCGCTAAGGCGCGCGTTCTTATTCGCCAAAGTAAGAAAGCTTCGTGGGAGAGGTATATGTCCTCTATGACGCCACATAATCCATAATCTAGTGTGGACTAAACTTCGACGTATTTCGGGTATCCAAGGATCATCTTCTGTACAGGGAATTTCCATTGCAAGCATAATTGTCACTGAACCACTCCCGATTGCTAACCATCTAGCTAGTCATTTCGCGGATGTATCTGGCTCCGGGAATTATCATCGTGATTTTCTCGCTCTGAAGCGGGAGGCAGAACGTCATTACCTTAGTTTTTCCACTCAAGCTTTGGAGGACTATAACGTGGCGTTTACGGAGTGGGAACTCGGCAGCGCCTTAGCGCTTTGCAAGGACACGTATCCCGGGCCAGGCAAAGTCCATAACCAGATGTTGAAACCCCTTAGTGAGGATTGTCTATTGTATCTCCTTCGTGTGTTCAACCGAATCTGGATAGATGGTGAGTTTCCGTCTCAGTGGCGAGAGGGCATAGTCATTCCTGTCCTTAAGCCTGACAAAAGTCCTAAGTATGCAGACCTATTTGTTTTACAAACTGCCTGTGTAAGCTATTTGAGGGGATGGTAAATCGCCGACTTGTGTGGTGTCTGGAGAAACAAGGGCTTTTCTGCGAGTACCAATGTGGTTTTCGAGCCGCTCGCTCGACCACTGACCACCTGGCACGCCTGGAGAGTTCTATCCAGGATGCGTTTCTCCGCTAACAGCATTTGGTGGCTGTTTTCTTTGACTTAGAAATAGCCTATGACACGACATGGCGATATGATATCCTTTCAGTCCTGCATCAATGGAGATTCTGAGGTAACTTGCCGGTATTTATTTCGGTTTTTTTGTCCCTCCGTCTATTCCGTGTCCGAGTAGGGAGGGCATATTCACAACACCACGTTCAAGAAAATGGAGTCCCACAGGGATCGGTTCTTAATGTCACTCTGTTCGCGATTGCCATAAACGGTATTGTCACTTCTGCTGGTTCAGCAGTAATACCGTCGCTATATATATTGACGATTTTGCTCTGCACTATAGCTCACGTAATATGGCAGTCGCAATGCGACAATTACAGCAAGCTATTAGGAGAGTGGAACAGTGGAAATTAGAACATGGCTTTCGCTTTTCCACCGCAAAGACCTCTGTTGTCCGCTTTTGCCGGCAGTGCACTCTTCAGTCGCAGACCGAGCTTTATTTAAGAAATGTCGCTCTTCCTGTAGTTGCCACTTGCCGATTTCTTGGGCTCCTTTTCGATAGCAAATTATCGTGGGAGCCACACGTGCAGCAGCTAAAAGTGCAATGCACCAAGAAGCTGAATCTCTTGAGGTTTCTTAGCAGCACTAATTGGAGGACTGACCGCACGGTGCTCCTACGATTCTATAGGGCACATATTTTATCGAGGTTAGACTACAGTAGTGCAGCATATGGCTCAGCAAGACCAAGCGTCCTTGCGTAACTGAACAGCATCCGCCACAGCGAGGTTAGTTTGGCGACGGGAGCTTTTCGAAAAAGCCCCATTGCTAGCCTGCTCGCTGAAGTGGTGTGCCGCCTTTATATCTGAGGCGCCAGCAAATGCTTGTGTCGTATGCTGCAAAATTGCGACCGATGCCACTTTACCCAAGCTGTCAACAAGGGACACCGTCGGCTTTATGCTGCTTGTCCTCGAGCAACGCAGCCGGTTGGAATACGCTTGAATACCAGTCAGATTGTTTGATATATTTTCGGTTCCTTGTCTTGTCAGACAACCAAGTGGGATACCTCCGTGGATAATACGACGACCTGAAATAATCCTGGATCTGCACATTGGCCCGAAGGAAAATTCGGACCCTTCGATTTATCAGAGGCTCTTCCTGTCCGTTGTTGGCCGGTATCCAAGTTCAGTCATCGTTCACACGGATGGTTCGAGAACAGACACAAAGGTGGACTGTGCGTTCGTTGTCGACACTAATAGGTTTCTTTGTACTCTCCCGGAAACCTGTAGTGTGTACGCGGCAGAGCTCTATGCTATCTTTGAAGCTCTGCGGTACGCACTGTCCTATGAGCGCCGATGCTTTCCTCTGTGTACTGACTCCTGGTGCACGCTACAGTCTATTGATACCTGTTTCCCTGCGCACCCTCTGGTGCAGCTGATCCAGAACCTGCTGGCCGGATGTTCGGATACCGGCATCAGAATGACGTTTATGTGGCTCCCAAGCCACATTGATGTAGAGGGAAAGGAGCATATAAGGCTGTCAAGGAGGCAGCTACACTGCCTCCGTTGCCTTACAAGGTCCCAGTAAGTGATATTCGCTCTCAGCTGTGACATTTGCTTATGTTTCATTGGGAGAGGGATTGGCAGGCCACTCCACTTCCAAATAAGCTGAGAGCTATGAAAGTTACAACGAAGGTATGGAGGACTTCCCTTCGGGCTTCTCGGAGGGAAGCAGTGATATTATGTCGTCTTCGGATCGGCCACGGTATACTAACGCACTCCCATTTATTGAAAGAAGAACTCCCTCTGGTATGTGCTTGCGGCGATCATTTTACCGTGGTACCGTACACATTCTTACGGAGTGCGTGGACCTGGTCGATCTGTGCCATAGGGTAACACTCTCAAGTACCATCTCCCTCATCCTGCGAGATGACGAGCATGCAGCAGACCTAGTCATCCGTTTTATGAGGGATAGTGATCTTTTTTGTCGTGTGCAATAATGTCCTTTGTCTTAGTGTATTCGTGTTAACTGCGCTTTTATCCCATAGACTCTATTTTAGTTCGTGTTTGCGTATTTTATGTGTTATTTTAACTTACATTATTCCATTATCACCTCTATTTTCTATACTTTTATTAGAAAATAATTCATTGCGAATTAGATCCACTGATTGTTTTAATCTCATTATCATTTTTCATCACCAATTATTTTAAACTCAAATTTTAATTATCAAGTCATGTCGTCCGTCTCGTACTATTAGGGGTCGATGACGTTAGATGTTAGGCCCCTTTAAACTACAACCATCATCATTATCATCATCATCGAGAGGCACGCACGCTTTAACAAGTGTAACTTTAAAATAAAATGCAGAACAAGAACTCCCTAGACCTCACAGACTTAAAACCGTGGTAATTAACCGAGACAAAGAATAGCCGCATAGAGGTGGAACAGAAACTCTGCCAAGTTGACAGTTCACGTATTCTTTCGCCACTGCACATCACTTCCGTCACTGACTTTTCTGTCATTCCTATCGTCGTGCATTTATCCTCCCTGCCCAACAACAAGCATGGGCACAGTACACTCATGTGGTACGTTCTCTTCGGCTGATTGGGACACTGAATTCATTGTGAAAATGCTCTGACGGCTACGAGCAAGGATATCCAGTTTCTCTGGACTAAACTTGACGACACCAGCAGTGCATGTCGTTCGTTTGTAAAGCAAATAGGCACACTCCCCTGGACCGAACAGAAACCAGACAGCATGAATCACTGCTCAGAAAGACCAACTTGAAATTTCTAATTTAATTTTAAAAGTTGTAGTTGCGCAAACCTGCAACGAGGCCAGAAATAATTCATAATTGTAAACGACAGTTTATTTGCTGTCATGTGAAATTTGGTTTTGGTTACATGCGAGGTCTCCATTCTTAAGCGGCGAGATTATAAATAGCCTTTATTAAATGTATTTTCTAACTTTGGCTGGATTATTTATTGACGTGTTATTTTACCTAATCTAAATTTCATGCATTCTGCATGTATATAGTATGTTCAAAGCATTACTAGTACTCTTCTTAATTTACCGACACGTGAGTTGTTATTACTGTTACGGGGTTATCCGTGGTAGTTAGAGGTGAAAGAAGGTGCTGGGATGAATAGGACTCAACTTACGAAATTAAAGTTAATTTAAAACTTTAACAAAGGTTATATTTTCTTTTCAAGATCAAGAAATAACAAGAATAACAGGTACTCAGTAGCACATCAACAAGTTAAGGATGTACAATTACAGTTTATTAATGGATTTTGGGCTTCGAGCCCCATATTCACAATCCCTGAGCAATGAGCTCAACTTTACTTATGAACAAGGTTCAACAAAGGGGCAGAAAACCCCAATCATGCCAAGGAGCACTAGCTCCCAATGACCAGTTAAGCCTGCTCGAGGCACACAAAAACCAAATTTAAGAAAGAGCAGCCCGCTCTCAAAATTCAAGCCTGTTCAAAGGCCACACCAAACTCAACCTTTAAGCTGCCCTCCAGGCACATAAGAACAGGGGTAGTAATACCCAATCTACTGAGGCCTATTAAGTAAAGGAACAGGTCAATTACATGGCCCCAAAATACCAACTTGAGTGGAGGCGTAACTTGCACTCCTAATACACTTTTTTAAAACCTATTTGGCACTAGGCCGATTATGCAAGGGCTAATCCCATACTACGGAGGTGACACGATAGGAAAACTTTGTTACATTATGAAGCGAAGGAAAAAAGGTTATGAAAACATAGTCACCTCAAAAACAATATGAGAGGGAGCTCGAGAGGGTTAGGCACTCTCTATCCCGATTGGTAGTTAAAGAGACGGAATTTATACTAAGTGTCTTTTACATTTTAAAGGAAGGTTACATGATAAAAGTTTCGAACCTGCCCCGAGGGTTAAACTGCTGAGCTAGCAAGCAAAGAAGTTATTAGAAGGCCATTACCTGATGGATGAACTGCCGCCTGAAGAAAGAGGCGCTTCCCGCCCCCTGCTATATAATCACACTAGGAAAGATGTTACTGAAGTGGCGAGACCAGAAAATCAGCAGTTTATATACCCTCGCGGAAAATTCGAGACGTTTCATGAATGATTACAACCCGCCCACAATTTTATTGGATAACAGCAAAAACTAATACACCAGACGAAGAAGAAACACCTTATTGGTGGAAAATTAATTACAGAAATTCCTGATTGGCTACATTCAAAACAAGCGGAAAGAAAGGATTATATTGCCAACCTACAACTGACAGAACAAAATTTACTTAAGACAAAACTTATGAATGTTAATTTTTTTCAGGACAGTTCATTCCTTTACACCATAGTGCGTTATTATAGTTTTGGTAGAGACATCTGTTAGAGAATGTTCAGATTTCTTGCTATGGAGCAGACAAACACGAATCGAAATTGACATAGTTCAGAACACTTCAAAATTTACAGTAGACACATCTTCTGAGAAACTTTAGAATTAACATGGTTGTTAAAGTTCAGGCTTCCTCCAGTAGAGGAGTTTCAACTGGCGCAATGTTTGAATTAGCGGCGCGGAGGTGTACCGCCCGGTACAATTACAAATATCTAAGAATTAACGTTCACCTGAAGTTATGTTCTCAAGCGGTTATCCATTCCTGCCCACCTCAGTAACAGCAGAGAAGTTCAAAATAAATGTTGTTTGTTATACATAGCTTTACAATTGTACCTTGCAACGTACAATGTAGGAAAAAAGCGAGTTGTAAGCCCACCGCTATGAATGAGAGCTAGCAGTGCTCCGCCCACTGCACAGCTGCAGATGATGTTGCGTAAGGAACTTGTTTCGGTGTGTCTGTTAGCGGTCGGAAATGCCAGTATTGAAGTGGCGTTCCTACCATTCCCACGTCTGTTTATGACGGTAGACAGTGGAGATTAAGTTCTAGCTGCTGAAATTACTAGTATTTTAGATATTATTCTTCAGCAGAGAGCAAGTACTTTCAACAGTTTGCTGTGTGAGGATGCGAATATTACTGTTTGTTTAGCGGGTGGGAAACTGGATAATTGTCCAGGGCGGCAAATTTCTCGAATCTCGTAGCAAATGTTGTGTCAAATAGAACGGTCATACCTCTGGTCGGATCGTACATTTATAAATGTAAACTTCATGTTTACTTTTTCTTTCAGGCTAAAAATATTAAAAATAAAAAGTGAATTCGTGAAAAATCAACCACGTTCCCTTCCAAGCCGTGCGGTTTGAAGCGCGTAGCTGTGAGCTTGCACCCAGGAGATAGTGGGTTCGAATCCCACTGTCGGCAGCCCTGAAAATGGTTTTCCGTGGTTTCCAATTTTCACACCAGGCAAATGGTGGGACTGTACCTTAATTACGGCCGCGGTTGCTTCCTCCCCATTCCTAGGCCTTTCCTATCCCATCGTCGCCATAAGACCTATCTGTGTCGGCGCGACGTAAAGCAAAATAGCAAAAACAAAAAAAAAAGTTTCCTTCCACAGCAAGATGATAAGCGATAAGGAAGATCGGGGGCTGTTGATTCAGGCCCATGGTCAGCTCGGACTAGTCACAACTTTTGGAACTCATTTAAAATAAGTATTCAAAAATAGGTTAGGTTTAGTGATTAAGTAATGATTTAATCATAAATGACGTGTCTTAACCCTATTTCTTGTTGGTTAAAAAGACGTTTTAATTAAGACAAACTTCCATGTAAACTTACAAAATCGAATTTTAGCATGGATAAATCCTAAAATTCCTAGAGGGGAAGAATTCGCCGAAATATATTTTACAGAAGAAAAACTATATTCTGGAAATTTACAACAAACTTTCAAATTGGAATACCAATCTTCCGGGGATTTTGTAGCACGCAAAGGGTTAAGTAGGTGCGGGCGTGAATGGGTGGAGAGAGAAAAGATGAGAGCCTAATTTAAAACACTAAATTTTGAAATTTCGTTTCTTTTCCTTTTTTTCTGACTTTAAACCTTGATAAATAATCTGATTGAACAACAACAAATAACTAAAATTGAATAACGATGAGCTCGTCAGCTCTGACCACAAATCAGGTATAATGGAGAAGGTTTTTGATACAATAGTTTACAAATGAATGAGCATGGTAGCTCTAAAGGTACATTATTTGAAGGAGCATAGTACTTCGAGCTTTAAACGTTAATACAATCCAGCCTCTTCGAGGCCCCAACTGTTCTGTCAAATTTTACCCTAGATAAACTTCAAAACTGTGTTCACTGTCACTTCAGCTCGACAATCTCGTCCATAATAATTAATGACACTTTAAACAGAGGCCCATTCTAAACGGCCTTCGTGTACAAAAGAAGAGGTTTAAGTAATCGGCCATGCACGAGATGCTAGGAGGCAAAACACTTGCACTCATTTTGAAATACACTTAAAATCCTATATGGGCTTATGGTCCGAGGTTACGGAGGAACAGCCTATACTACAGAGGGTGACAAGATGCGAAAAATTAAGTTCCAAAATGGTAAGAAAATTTTATTTTAGAAAATCATGGTCACCCCTATACCAAATTGAATGGGAATTAAGAGGGTGAACACTCTTTATTCCCTAAGTTACATATTTCCCAGCAGGGATTTGAATAGAGTCCTTAGACTTGCCTGAAAATTTACATTAGAAAGCGATATTAAACTTGAGAATTTTACATTAGAAAGAAGTTTGAAACCTTCCCCTCAACTTAATTTTCTAGAGGTATCACATATTTTAAAAGTTGTCTGCCATTACATTGAGTTGTTGGGCCTTCCAACGACGGGCAAGGCTGCCTCTGCCTTCACTTTCACCGTACACTTAGACCGGAGCGACGAAGATGACAAAATGGCCCAGCTTATATAGCAACTCAGGGGTAAGGTTCGCGAACTCTCTTGATGTAGGCGGAATGCCTGTACACACCCCCAGTTTTAATTGGCTATAAAAATACAGTATGTACAAAAATGTCTGATTGGTTAATAAGTTAAGGAAGAAGGAAGCCATAGTAGTGCTGACAACTTCAGCAGATTTTAAAAAAAATTACAATCACATAAGGTTTACCATAATAGAAATTTTAAACTTCCTTTAGAAATTAATTGTCCGTCCTCCCACCAGAGGGAGCACTTAAGTTGATAGTAGAGACATCTAATTTAAAGGTCCAAACTTCTTCAAATACGCAGTTTATGATTCACACCACAGATGGCGCGCAGTTCATTTGGACAGATAAGGTGTACCTCCGGTACAGTAATCATTAAATGGAGATGTAATAATAACTGTCTTTAATTTATATTAAAATGCAATGTTGACATTTAAATATAAACTAGCGGCCGAACATTAACAAATGGAGAAACCGGGCGCAACTAGACCTCGACTCTTCGAGCATGGACGGTAATCCGCAGGGGGCGCAACTCGAACATGTCCGTAATATCACTTTCTGTACTGATACGCCGTGGTGCTGAGTGTTTGCAATCTAAGTGATATCCTAGCTCAGATATATTTCTGTAATAATTTCAATTTTGCAACAGTTGCGTTAATTTTAGATAAGTAAAGGAGGCAAAATGAAAATAGCATAGCAGTACGTACTTGTTTGCGTGGTATCCCACTCTAGGAGAGCACCAGACCAAACATGATGGCTGGAGCGACGTGGAAGTAGCAGCGGTTTGTGTGGGTCGCTCTTAACACCGACCTTGCAAGTGGTGATGTGTGACTACAGATGTTTATACGGTGTGAAATCGTAATATACTAGTCCGGAAGTGCGCCTCTTGTCTTCTCACTCTATGGCGCTACAGCACTTACCAAGTGACCGTTTCTCAGCCCGAAGGCCTATGTATTACAAGGTGGTACGTGGTCAGCGCGATGAATGCCCTCGGTCGCTTTCGAGCCTTTCTAGACCGGGTCTCCTCAATTCTCATACTGGGCGAGTAGGGGCGCGGTTGTGAGCTTGTATCCGGGAGATGGTGGGTTCGAACCCCCACTGTCGGTGGTCCTGAAGATGGTTTTGCGTTGCTTCCCATTTGCACACCAGGCAATTAAGGCCACGGCCGCTTCCTTCCCATTCCTAGCCCTTTTCTACCCCATCGTCGCCATAAGACCTATCTATGTCGGTGCGACGTAAAGCAAGTTCTTGTGGAGGCTGATTGGACCTCAGGCCAGGTAAAAATCCCTGACATAGCCGCGATTCGAACCCATGGCCTCTGCGTGGGAGGCAGACTGCAGGTGTCTGTATATTAGTCTATAACTAGGGCCCGAACGTTTATGTAATATGCAATATCAGAGTGCGAAATATCTATATAACAATGTAGCAAATATCAGTGAAATGTGTAATATTCATAAAATGTGTAATGGTATCAATGTTCGTATTATATCTCATGGATACTCGGTTATGGTACAGCATTCTTCACAACTGTGAAATGGTGTCTGTCTGCAATCCAAGTAAAATAGCTCTGAAAATATGCAATATCGCTGACTGCACTCTGAGAATCGCGACTCGGGAAGAAATGAGTCGGCTTCAGAATGTTAATTGTAGAACTAGCAGCTTGAATCCAAGTACCCCATCCCATCGTGTTAAGATAGGCTATGTGCGTTAGATTCAGGATTTCACAAATACTTTCATTGTTGACGCTATGAAATTACTTCTTACTTCTTCAGTGATACGGCGTAATGCGTGTGGCTAGCATGTAAAATGAACAGTGTTAAGGTAAGCACCATCTGAATACAAAACAAGTGCTTACCTGCACTATTTGATTGTTCCAGGATTCTCGAACAGATTACATGTGACGTGGAGGGTTTCTGGATCCCTTTTCCCAACAGTAAGCGTCCCATAGCTTCTGTCGTTCCATCCTCTGCTATCCAGATATAGGAGTTCGGAATATCGCTTTGAATAGATGCCGGTTTATTCTGGTAACATTCGTCCAGATAAATCTTTCTAAGCGTAGAAACGTCTGGAATTGGCTTGTTACAATACTCTCCAGAAATGAACGGTGTTCTGGCACGTGAAGTCTGTTCCACAGAATGTTTGCAACAACCACTTTAAAAAAATTTCAGTTTTTAAACCTAACTGTCTCTTAGGGGTGAGACGTACACCTTTGTACATAGAAAAATGGGATGTGTTAAACATTGTTTTCCGCAGCAATGGAAATGAATACTGAAATTAAACTTAGTATGACAAAGACATTATTCCATATTAATATGCCTTAGAAATCATATTAATATGTGAAATTATATAGGCCTATAGTTAATTACCCAAAATGGCGGTGTGTCACGGCCACTATTTTGCTGTTTCCTTGATGGTTTCCAAACACACGAATATTTTTCTATGATTCTTTTTTTTATTATGGTTAGTAAAGTTACAGCTACAACATGTACTAGAATCAGTGCAGTCCGTCAAGTATAAATATATATTCATGAAGTTATATTCAAGTAGTCGATTGTTTTCATTAATTTTAATTTGAAAATATTTTTTTTAAACTTACCCAATGAAGCTAGCTCAAGAATTCTAGTTCAGTATATCCTATTCTTCTCTATGAAATATACATGCATGCAAAATTTCATGTTGATATCTTAAAAACTTGCAGATTTATCAGGGAGACAGTTCTGAAAACAAAAGTTACGAAACAAGCAAAACGCTTACCAATAAAGGGCTTGCTTGCGCGACAGGGCTTCATGCTTTTAGTCAAAACTGCAGAAGTATTGGAGATATTAACCAACATTTTACACTGTTATAAAGAGAAAAGTTCAATTTTAAATGAAAAATAAATTGAAAAATCGCATTTTTGGTCGGTCAAAGGTGTTGGTTCCCCCCTTAAGACATTGTTATTGTTTGCATACAATGCACTACGTACTTTTTGGTCAAGTTCTGACTTCATGGAACACAGTTGGCTCATTACCACTTCCCCGTCCATTGTAAAACATTCCTCAATATTAGACAGATTCAAACTCCACTGTCTGCAGCCCTGAACATGGTCTTCCGTGGTTTCCTATTTAGGTACCTTAAATTAAGGCCACGGCCGCTTTCTTCCCATTCCTTACCCTGTCCTATCCCATCGTCGACTTAAGATCCATCTGTGTCGGTGCAACGTAAAGCAAATTGTAAATAAATAAATAAATAAATAAATAAATAAATAAATAAATAAATAAAAATCCCAGGCATTGTCGCTTTATAGACATTTAGAGAACAAGCTGGGAACAACTGAACATAACGTGAAGGACAATGTTTGTTAATGTCTATGAGCAGGGACCCTGGACCGAACAAATTAATTTAAAAAACCAACAATACCAACTTTTGTTGTTTAAAAAGTGAAAAAACAAAAACTAATCAAGGTAGAGCGTGTGTGTGTGTGCAGCGGAGAAGTATGACGTTAGGGTTGTTGTTGTTGTTAATTTTGTAGTATATGTTTTGGGGTAAATGCGGAAGAATATGCACTAATTTTGCAACAAAGTGGCACAAAAGTTACCTCACTAATGTACCACAATGCTTGCTTCGAAAGATACATCAACTTTACACCAAGATTATATCACTTTTGAACTGTTGTATTTATGGGGTAAATACGAAGAAATTTGCATAAATTTTGCACAAAAATGACACAAAGATGATTCCACAAATGCACCCATATCCTTGGTGTAACTTTGGAGCATTTTTGAAGCAAATTTGGTTCAACAGTGGCGTTGACAAAGTTGAAAAAAACGTTGGCGTATTTTTGGCGCGAACTTGGTGCAGATATTGTCTGATTAATGTACTTCATTTTTGGTGAAACTATGGTGTTAAATGTCCCTTCTCTTGCACCTACTTTGTCGGCGTAATAATATAAATTAATGTGAAAAAAATATGTGCTGTCATTCTGGTGCAGTTTTGGTGCATCCATTGACGCTTTTGCACCAAATTAGCACCACAAATGCACCACGTTTGCACCAAACTCCGCCGCCAGGGGCTGATAACCAGGTAAGTTCACAGTCAGAAGGGGTGGGCGAGAGTTCTGTCCATGAGTCAGTGTTGTTTTGTTCCCTACAAGTTTGAGAGATATTCTGTGATCGTCCATGACTCAATGAGTGACACGTGACATGATCTCGATCATGGGGCTCACTGCAGGGAGCGTGACTCACTTCCAGGGAACTCCACTGATACGGCGCCTTCCTGTTATCTCCTTGGAGTAGTCATGAATCACAAGGAAGTGTTCTTACAACACGAATACACTAGATGAGTATTATTTTCAGTATGAAGTGTTTTATGTAACGTTCAGGAGGCGCCACGCTTCCCTTCCAACACCGAGGACAAGGAGTAGGAAGGAAGTGGCCGTGGCCTTAAGCAAACATTTGCCTGCTGTGAAGATGGGAAACGACGGAAAACCATGTTCAGGGCTGCCGAACCCACTATCTCCCAAATACTGGATACTGGCCGCACTTAAGCGACTGCAGCTATCGAGCTCGGTTACCGACAGTACGGTCACAGCTACGTGATTCAAAGCGCATAGCTAATTCGCTCAGTCTTGTGGTGTTTACGTGAGAAAATTGATTAAAAACTCTGCCGTAGGTAGCCCCGCAGGTGCAGAAAACACGGAGCGGCCGGGCTGAATGCCCAGCTTGGCAGGTTCGATCCCGGCTCAGGTCGGTGGTATTTGTGTCGGTAGATTTACTGACACTTAGAAGAACTTCTGCGGGACTAAATTCCGTCTCCGAAAACCGTAAAAGTTGTTAGTGGAACGTGAAGTCAATAGCATTATTAAAACAGAACTAAGTTAGAATTGACACACACGATAGGTGAGAACATGTCGCCACTATTTCTGACCAGTGTATAAAATAGAACATCACGTCGTTGTTCGCATTGCAGCTCCTTACCCACACGGACATTTCTGTTGATTTTTCCCATGGGTACAAAGCAATGATAACGTGAAATGTTTTTATCTCCTGACAGTTTTAAAGATATCCCATATAACATTGCAGACGTGTGTGGACCTAGCACCTGCTGGTGGTCCCCGAGGTAGGAAGATGTGTCTCAGACTGATGAGATTCTAGCTCCAGTTAATACTAACCGGTAGCGGCGATTGGGACTTAGAAAAGTGGGTTGGTGATGGGGGGGGGGGGGGAGGGGAATGTACGGACAACAAAAAGTCCCCCGAGTCTCTGGGATATAGTGGGTGGTGGCAGGGGGAATGTATATCAAAACTGAAAAGAAGCTACAAAATGGTTTTTTTAATGTTCTTTGGGCGAATTTCAACAGAGAGGTAAAGATTGACAGTTCGCCATCGTAAGTGCGGTAGTAATAGTTTTTTGAGATTCTGATTCAATACTATGCAATAAAACTTTCACCACACGAACAATATTTACACATGCATTACAATTGAATAGGTGTATGGCCTGATAATACAATTAAAATCATTTAGCATTTGCTGCACACTTAGAAACTAACAGACAGTAAAGAGACTGCGCGGCAAGCGGGTGAATCATACCTCAGTGTCCATGACCTTGCCTGCTACCCTTCCTCACGTCATGCATAGTGTCCAGTGGCGCTATACAAATCAGTCAGCTGCGACAAACGACATTTTGTGCTTATTTCCGCTAATAATTTTGTTAAAAATTAAAGAAAATAGCTGATAAGACATCAAGGCTTATACAAATTGCTTGTTTTAATAATTCATAACCGAGCTCGATAGCTGCAGTCGCTCAAGGCGGAAACACACTAGTGTCACTTCGTGTGAACTCCCGCTTATCTGAGTCGGCGTGGAGAGAAGATTGATGATGTCACTACATGTGGTGTGAAGACAGGTAACACACTATCCTCACGTTCACAGATCACAGTATACTTCGTCCGATACCATCCTACGATAGTACATCCAGTTCATCGGATTCTGATGATCTATTACTTGCCTGTGCTGTTACTGTAGCCGTAAGTACTGTCTGTCGCAAACGACAGTGGGTACATGAAACTAATAATTTGCGGAAGGAAGAAAAGGGTGAATACCACAATTTAGTAAGGGAGCTAAATGCGCATCCAGAAAGATTCCAGATGTACTTCAGGCTGAACAAGGAAGAATTCAGCTATTTACATAATCTCATCAAGGATGAAATTGTTGGCCAAAGTACGCAATTTCGAGAAGCTATCTCCTCCGAACAGAAATTAGCTGTATGCTTAAGGTAAGTGTATTACAAACATAACTATAAATTATTATTATTATTATTATTATTATTATTATTATTATTATTGCTATATTTTAAATTATATTGTACTCTTAGATGCCATATGCTATCACATTCTTTCTTTCTTAATCTGCTTACCTTCCAGGGTTGGCTTTTCCCTCGGACTCAGCGAGGGATCCCACCTCTGCCGCCTCAAGGGCAGTGTCCTGGAGCGTGAGACATTGGGTCGGGGTATACAACTGGGGAGGATGACCAGTACCTCGTCTAGGCGGCCTCACTTGCTATGCGGAACAGGGGCCTTGGTGGGGGATGGGAAGATTAGAAGGGATAAACAAGGAAGAGGGAAGGAAGCGGCCGTGGCCTTAGGTTAAGTACCATCCCGGAATTTGCCTGGAGAAGTAGTGAGAAACCACGGAAAACCACTTCGAGGATGGCTGAGGGAATCGAACCCATCTCTACTCATTTGACCTCCCGAGGCTGAGTGGACCCCGTTCCAGCCCTCGTACCACATTTCAAATTTCGTGGCAGAGCCGGGAATCGAACCCGGGCCTTCGGGGGTGGCAGCTAATCACACTAACCCCTACACCACAGAGGCGGACATCACTTAACGTACAAATTAAATAATTCGCCGTGAAATATTCTGTAGTTTATATTAAATAAATATATTAACAAGTACAATAATATAAAACACCGGTACAGTCAAAAGTTACAATGATAACGAACACAGTAAACAACGTTGAGAGGGTGAGAATAAGAACCCATTAAAAATTAAATACAACATAGATAAAAATAAGTAATACAATTTTTACAGTGATTCAGATGTTAAAGTAAAAAATACAGGTTATATTAAATAATTCTGTGAGATAGGTGATCAATTCTTATGGAAACTAAAATATATTTCCTAAAATACAGGTATAGTGCTTTACTGATATTAAGGCCAAGTTAATAACATTGTAACACAAGAACAAACTGTCGGTCAGATGTTGATGAATTTTCTTGGCACTTAATCTGAGCTTGAAGAACTGCGTTACTAATCAGTAGTTTAATTTTTGTTTGTTCAATTGATGGCAAAGTTTTAGTAATACCGGTCATGTGCAAAAGTACTTATCATTATTGTCCAGTGTTTGCCTTTCCTCACGTCTTGCTATCTTCTCCTTCTTCATGTATTTGATTTCATTCATTATTTGTATCATTTCAGAGGCCATTACCTCATTTTTGGTCGTTTTCTGCGATTTGCACTTTGGGCCTTACCAAAGTTACAAGTCATATAATTACTTTCTTGCGAGCAACTTGGTTCTCCAGTAGTTCCATTTCCAGCAGTCACATGTTTAGCTGTTTCATCATCAATTGTTATATCTTCAGTCAAATTGTCTATAGACACTGCGTTTTCAGATATCACCACGTTACTCTGAGTGTCTCTCTTGTCCATAAACGGAAGAAGGAAAGCCATTTGGAGTTCAATCTTCCAAGGTGTTATTTTCTAGGCCTCATCAACACTTCTCTTCGCGCGACATCGGTTTAGTGCATTTAGGTAGCATCTTCGCAGCTTTTCCCACGTTTCTTTGGCGTTTTGAGCTGAAAAAATAGAAGCCAAGAGCTAACTTTACGCTAATAACAATGGTATGGGAAATATTCAGACTTATTTGGTATCTCGTGCTTTTAGGTATTGCAAGCATTGGAATGAAGTATTTTGGTAATAATAATAATAATAATAATAATAATAATTGCTACCGTGTTTTTGTGGTAGTTATGCGTGAAAGAAGGTGCGGGGTGGTGAACGGGTCTCAAGCTACTAAAGTAAAATTAATTTAAAATTTAATCAGGTTATATTTTCTTTTCAAAAACAAAGAAATAACAAGCATGGCAGGTACAAAGTAGCAAGTCCAAGGGTAGTTACAATATTTACAGGATTTGGGCTTCGAGCCCTGAAAACACAATGCTTGGGCAATCAGCTCAGTTTTACCTCCAAACACAAGTTTCAACAGAGGGGCAGAAAACCTCATTCATGCCTAGGAGCCCTAGCTCCAAATTACACTGAAAAGCCTCCACGAGGCATACAACACTCAATTTTCAAAAGAGCCACTCGCTCTCAAATTTAAGCCTCTCTCAGGCCACACCAAACTCCACCTTCAAGTTGTCCTCAACGGACATAAACACAGGGGTAAAATACCCAATCTACTGAGGTCTATTAAATGCAATGGAGGTTAATTAAATGACCTCTAAAATAACAATTTGAGAGGAGGCGAACTTGCACTCCTAATACACTTTGATTAAGACCTACTTGGCACTAGGCCGTTAATACAAGGGCTAATCCCATACTAAAGAGGTGACTTAAGAAGAGAACAATTTGTTTTACATTAACGAAGAATAGGTTGAGAAAAATAAGTTCACCTCAAAACAATATGAGTGGGAGCTCGAGAGGGTTAGCACTCTCTATCCCAGTATGTAGCTTTAAAAGAGAATATATAAAAGGAGTAGTTACATTTAGGAAAAGGTTACATGGTGGAACGCTTAGAACCCGCCCCGAGAGTTAAACTGCTGAGCAAGCAAAGAAAGAAGTTATTAATCGGCCATTACCTTGTTGTTGACCGCTGCCGAGGAAAGAGGCGCTTCCCGCCTCCTGCTATGTACTTAATACACTGAAAGATGGAACTGAAGTGGCCCGGAGACCCTAAAATCAGCAGTTTATATCCTCTCGCGGAAGGTTCTAGGGGTTAGGGGAATGAAAACACCCTCCCACAAACCTTTTATTGGGTAGGATACAGCAACATATTCAAGATGGGGGAAGATACCTACGATTGGTCAGAAATTAATAACAGAAATTCGGGATTGGTTAAATGCAAAACAAGGGGAAAGAGAGGGGTATACAGCCAACTTAACCAATGACTGAAAATTTTTTTAGAAAGGAACAAGCATTTGAAATAAAAATTTCTCCAACAAAATAGTTCTTTGACTCCGCACTAGGGTGCACTATTGTTGATCTTCAGTAGTGTCCTCTAGAAGAGAAAGTTCACACTTCTTACTTCAAGCAAAACAAAAACACATCAAAAATGACACAGTTCAAAAACTCAAAATTTTCCACGTGGTGACATCTTTTGAGAAGGTAGCGAATTAATAGCGTATATAAAGTTCAGACTTCCTCCAGCAGAGGAGTTTCAACTGGCGCAAATTTTAAATTAGCGGCGTGGAGGTGTACCGCCCGGTACAATAATAATAATAATAATAATAATAATAATAATAATAATAATAATAATAATAATAATAATAATAATAATAATAATAATAATAATAATAATAATAATACTGGAAGTTCTTTCAGAAGTTTGGGCTTCAGCTACCGGTTGGGTTTCAGCACTGTTCGCAAGATTGTAATCGAGGTCTGCAACGCCATCGGGAGCAGTCTGGGACCTATTGTAATGCCTGAACCCACAGGAGAGATTTGGAGAAAATCAGCAGAAAAGTTCAAGGAGTTATGGAACTTTCCGAACTGCATTGCAGCCATAGATGGGAAGCATATAAATATAAGGTGTCTAATAAATTCTGGTTCTGCATTTTATAATTATAAAGGCAATCATTCTGTAGTTCTCTTGGCTCTTGTTGATGCTGAGTATAAATTCCTTGCAATCGATGTAGGTTCATATGGGCGAAACAGTGATGGCAGCATCTTTTCTAAATCAATCATCGGACAAAAGCTTGAGTCGAGCACAGCGAATGTTTCGACTTCCACTCCTTTATGTTCCAGTGGAGAACCTCAACCGTTTGTGATAGTAGGCGATGAAGCTTTCCCACTTAAAACATATCTACTTCATCCGTATAGTCGCTAGCACCTAGGAGGAGATGAAAACAAAAAAGTTTCCAATTACAGACTGTCAAGAGCTTGAAGGTTGGTAGAAAATTCTTTCTGAATTCTAAGTTCTCGCTGGAGATTATTTTTAAAACCTTTAGAAATACAACCAAAAACTGTCGATGAAGTTGTACTTGCTGCATGTCTTCATAACACGTTGTGCCTAAAAAGTCCCTTGCCGCATGAACCTGATCAACTGGGCCCGGAAGCTTCCGCACTGCAGCAGTTGCAACTGATTCGGAGAAATCCTACACAGGAGGCTTTTTAGATAAGGGAAAATTTCAAAAATTATTTCAACTCGCTGGAAGGCTCTATGCCATGGCAATTACCAATCGTTCGTCGTAGAAGAATGAACTGAGCGAAAAAGAATAGGACTGTGCGGTAGTGAGTGATTCAAAGAAAAACATATTCACCGATCACTAAATCGACAGGATAATTTGTATTTGAAATTTCTGCATGATGATGATTATTATTATTATTATTATTGTTATTGTTGCAGTAACAATCATTAAGTACGAGTGAGGACTGCTTTCAGCAAATGAAATTAGTGCGTTTCCTGTTTTCAGCTACTGAATGGCTATTAAAATTACTGTAGTACATTTTAGTGCTCACCTGTGATCTTTAATTCCTTTCCTATTTCGTTCCATGCCTCGTGCCGCATTTGCTGATTTCTATAGTTAATCGAACCGATATCATACAGATTCTCATGCAACCGCACCAATTCAATTAAAATTTCTTCCATATCGCTGAAAGAAACTGCTTCTATTCGCAGTTCACGTCGCCAGGAATGTGCAAGAGCAGAAAATTGTGCTCCGCGTGAAGAGCGCTGTCACCAGATTCCACGTCACAATGACGTCCGCCGACGTCAACAGCCGTGACATGAGTGCAGTGTGATCATTCTACATTTCATACAGTGTGTAAGAGACATATCACATCTTTCTTGACAGGTTCGATTGTGTCACGATACGCGCGAACTCACGTGAAGTGACAGTAATGTGATATGGTATAGGCTTTTGGGCTTGTGCCGTGTTAAGAAAATAAGGTAAAATTCTTAACGTTTCGCAGAAAACTGTGCTCTGCGTCCTCAGAAGAATTCTCGACTGTCCACGAGAAAGGCTTCTTAAACAATGATACTTTTGAATTTGGAACGTTATAATAGAAGTAGAAGTGGAAATGGTACGTTCATTCACCACTAGATGGACCCCAGGACGTGGCACAACGCTACCGTTCGAAGCGGAAGCTGACCGAACCATCACAATCAGACTAAGCGGTTCACATGTGTTTGCGTAACATATGCCAGGTGTAATACATAGACATAAGCCTGGAATAAAACATCTGGCGACGAGGAAAGTACGAATTTGGAAAACACCGAGACGAAATAACAATAGTGAAGGGGCGGGGAAGGGAACTACCTACGTAAATTCTTTATGGCTGGCAACCAGGTATTACTTAATTGATAGCCGATGTCCCTGTTGAAATTGTTAGGATTTCTAAGGTTTCCACAGCTTCCCGTATAATCCTAGACTTGTAGTGTCTCGTGTGGTTAAGAGCTCGAGTATCTTGGAACATGACATCATGACCCGACGATAGAGCGTGCTCAGTTATTGCCGATTTGTCAGGTTGGTTGAGACGAATATTACGTTCATGTTCTTTGATACGGGTACCAATGGACCGGCATGTTTGGACGATGTATACTTTACCGCACGTACAGGGAATTTCGTATATCCCAGGATGTAAAAGAGGGGACAATTTGTCCTTGGTTTTACTCAGACTGTGAGCAATTTTAGTGGCGGTGCCAAACACGGTTTTTATGTTGCGTTTGCGGAGGACCTTGGCAATTCGATCTGTGGTGTTGTGAATGTAAGGCAAGTAGGCAGTTCCCTTCACTTCTTCCTTCTGTGAGATTTGCTTGGTCGTTTCTCTGGGATGTAGGGCTCTATGAATCTGCAAATCGCTGTAACCATTACCCCTAAACACGACTTTGAGCGTGTCCATCTCCATCTGGATATGTGATGGCTCACAAATTCGTCTCGCCCTCTTGGCGAGTGTCGTGAGGATGTCTTGTTTTTGTGCTAGATGGTGGTGAGAATCTGCATGAAGATAGCGATTTGTGTGGGTAGGCTTACGATAGACGGTATGTCCTAAGGAGCCGTCCGGTTTCTTTCTTACTAGAACAACCATGAAAGGAAGGCATCCGTCCGACTCCATCTCCATAGTTGATTTTATTGACGTATGTTGCTGATTTAGATGGCCTAGAAATAGATGAAGTTTCTCAGGACCTTCTGTCCAGATCACAAATACATCATCAACATACCTCCACCATATCATAGGCTTGACGGGCGCCGATGCAATAGCCTCCTCCTCAAAATGCGCCATAAAGAAATTAGCCACTACGGGCGAAAGTGGACTTCCCATAGCCACTCCGTCCGTCTGTTCATAAAAATTCCCACCCCACAAGAAATAGCTGGACATCATGCATTGGTAAAATAGCTTAGTAATGTCCTCAGGGAACAGGTGTTCTATGAGAGACATGACCGAGGCAATCGGCACTTTAGTGAACAAGGACTCCACATCGAAACTCACCAAAAGTGCATTAGGTTGAAGGGTTGTGGTTGACAGCTTGTTGACTTAATACCGAGAGTCCCTGACGTATGATTCAGTACATCCTATGTGTGGCTGAAGCAATTTGCTTAGGTATTTAGCCAGAGCATACGTAGGACAACCTATCGCACTAACAATAGGTCTGAGGGGAGCATCTTTTTTTTTTTTTTTTTTTTATGGATCTTAGGCAGTCCATATAATCTAGGTGGCACTGCATCCCCCGGGGACAGATGTTTAGCCTCCTCTTCTGGAATTGTAGATTGCCTTAAGAGCTTCGCGGTGGCGTTGGACACAAGAGTGGTGGGGTCACGTGAGCTCAGTCTGTAGACAGGCTCTGACAATATAGCCGATATCTTATTCTTCTACTCGTCAGTGTCCATAACCACTGTCGCATTACCCTTATCAGCTGAGAGAATGGTCAGTTCAGAATCATCTCTAAGTTCTTTCAGAGCTCTCCTTTCGCCTCTTGTTAAACTGGGCGCGGGTACAACAGCGGACCTTACGAGTCTCACACATTTCTGTCTTAAAACCTCAGCCTCATCCGTAGGTAGATTGTGGATGGCTGCCTCAACGGAAGTAATTAACTCCTCAGTGGGAATTTTTGAGGGAGCGACAGCGAAATTAAGACCCCTAGCTAGAACTGCCGTTTGGTTCTCGCCCAAGGATTTCTAGGAAAAATTGGCGACAGTTTTACTAGCGTCCGGGTTCGTGCGAGAGACCGCCTGTTTCTAATCTAGACGGAGGAACTTTGATTTCTGTCTGAATGACACCTGGTTGAATTTTGGTTCCGCCTGTATAGCAGTAATGCGATCGAAAGTCAACCACAATTCCCGCGAGAGAGTGTTGCTTAACAGCAGGTGTAAACGAAACAACTCTCAGGAGAATGAATCCAGTTCTCTACGAGTGTTATGCACTCTCTCGATCACAAGAGCCTTGCTAGTGCGTTGATATATTCCCCTGGCTTTCGGTGTATTTAACGCGTGCTTCAGCTTCACACAGTTGGGAATGATGTTACCGTCCCTGCATCTCAGTAGAAAGCACAAAGAAGAAAGAAGAATAGACTTCTTTCTCCTTAATTTGCTGAATTTTGAAGCCGCCTTGAAAGTATCCTCCCCATAGAGGTTTTTAATGTTTCCATTAATGCTTTCACGGCCCGTACTTATAGACATGATATTGTATAGGCTTTTGGGGTTGTGCCGTGTCAAGAAAATAAGGTGGAAATTCTTAACGCTTCGCAGAAAACTGTGCTCTGCGTCCTCAGAAGAATTCTCGACTGTCCACGAAAAAGGCTTCTTAAACAATGACACTTTTGAATTTGGAACGTTATAATAGAAGTAGAAGTGGAAATAGTATGTTCATTCACCACCAGATGGACCCCTGGACGTGGCACAACGCTAGCGTTCGAAGCGGAAGCTGACCGAACCATCACAATCAGACTAAGCTGTTCACATAACGTGTTTGCGTAACATATGCCAGGTGTAAGACATAGACATAAGCCTGGAATAAAACATCTGGCGACGAGGAAAGTACGAATTTGGAAAACACCGAGACGAAATAACAATAGTGAAGGGGCGGGGAAGGGAACTACCTACGTAAATTCTTTATGTCTGGCAACCAGGTATTACTTAATTGATAGCCGATGTCCCTGTTGAAATTGTTAGGATTTCTAAGTATTTCCACAGCTTCCCGTATAATCCTAGACTTGTAGTGTCTAGTGTGGTTAAGAGCTCGAGCATCTTGGAACATGGCATCATGGCCCGACGATAGAGCGTGCTCAGTTATTGCCGATTTGTCTGGCTGGTTAAGACGAATATTACATTCATGTTCCTTGATACGAGTATCAGTGGACCGGCATGTTTGGCCGATGTATACCTTACCGCAAGTACAGATAATTTCGTATACTCCAGGATGTAAAAGAGGGAACAATTTGTCCTTGGTTTTACTCAGACTGTGAGCAATTTTAGTGGCGGTGCCAAACACGGTTTTTATGTTGTGTTTGCGGAGGACCTTGGCAATTCGATCTGTGGTGTTGTGAATGTAAGGTAAGTAGGCAGTTTCCTTCACTTCTTCCTTCTGTGAGATTTGCTTGGTCGTTTCTCTGGGATATAGGGCTCTATGAATCTGCAAATCGCAGTAACCATTACCCAAAAGCCTATACGTCTATAAGTACGGGCCGTGAAAGCATTAATGGAGACAGTAATGTGTTTCCGCCTTTACGTGCGGCCAGCATCCAGTAATCGGGACATAGTGGGTTCGAACCCCACTGTCGGCAGCCCTGAAGATGGTTTTCCGTGGTTTCCCATTTTCACACCAGGCAAATGCGTGGGCTGTATCTTAATTAAGGCCACGGCCGCTTCCTTCCCATTCCTAGGCCTTTCCTATCCTATCGTTGCCATAAGACATATGTGTCGGTGCGACGTAAAAAGAATAATAATTCATATAATTCCTAGTTTCAGCCGAATAAAATGGAATGAAAATGTAATGTTTCCTCCACGTAGTCCTCCTCGCCCCCTAATCACCCCTACTGATACTAAAAGATGAGAGGCTGGGGGAAGGGAACAAACGATACGAACATAAGCTCACCGTACAAAATATCTGTCACCTCTGGATAAGTCATTACAAGCATCACTTAAAAGCGTGTTACTCCGCCTCTGGATTTGATAACTGCCTGGAATTTGTTAGGAAGTGAGTCCACAAGGTTATGCAGGTACAGCGCATCCAGGCATGGGCGCCCATATGACAGTTTGTGGGATAGGGGGTGGGGTAGGGCTAGACCTGGGTTATATCGTATTTTTCATATTTTGGAACATTAATGGCGACTTGTGTTCCGCGCTAGAATGACACCCACGGTATCCCCTACCTGTTGTTGGGGCGGTACTACCACTTCTACGTAATACCGACTTTAAAATCATTCTCTTGGAAGAAAAACACCCGCTACATTAGATTTTTTTCCTTTCCCTGCGAGCTAGGGAGGGGCCGCCCCTACCCCCTTTCCCGGGCATGGGTGCCCTTGCATCCAGGTTACGCCACTCGCAGGGGATTTAATCGCGCAATTCCACCCGCTTTTCCTACATGTCCTACATATTTTCAATGGGGCTCAAGGCAGGTGATTTTGCAAGCCCGAAGAACTTCGCTGTTGTCATCTTGAAAAATCGGGGTATCAGTAGCATACTCATCATGCAGATGTTGCCTAAACGGCAACACCTCATCACCCAGAATGTTTAATGGTGAATTCTCACCCCCATCCGTATAGTGCGGTGCGACCCTCATTCCTGTACTTTAAAAGCATTTCGTTTGACCCTGATACAGCTTTGTTTCTAGAATACTTATTGCTTTGTCCTCTTCCGTGTACATCCTACGACTTTCTTCGAAATTCATTTTAAGGCTGCAATCTTACGCGGATTTTCTTATTTACCACGCGGCGAATGAATTGTTCATTAAAAATTGTCGTAAGTGGCCTTGTGAAGTGTTGATAACTTCTGCTTGATTCGCCGAACTTTAGTAGCTTCGACCTCTCATTCCAGTACATGTTTAAGTTTCATTGGAGTACCAAGCACAGCATCTTCCTTGCCCTGTAAGTTGCTATGTACTGGTGGCTGAGTGCTTTGTCTGACACGACGACAGCACATTCGCCGCTGGCGAGAAACTGAGCGGTGAATACAAATACCCGACTGTGATAATTCCGGACAGCTATATATCAACCGTGTGAAACAACGACGACGGTGACATCCAGCGGTATGGTGTGGCAAGCATATACGCCTCCACTCATTGGAAATATTCGATAAAATAATTGAACAATCAAAAATAGTTAAGAATGGCATTTTAAGTATGCAGTAGTTTCTTTATAAACCACAAAACGAGCAGTCTCTTTTGATGCGCCTTAAAATTAAAAGCAGAATTCCAGCCAGCCTCCGGGGGGAATACTTAACAACTTCGACATTTTCCCAGTTTGCCAGCACTATGTGGTAGGGTTGGGCACTATGTCCCTGTTTCGGCACACTGTGCCGGTGCACAGTTATGTTCCGCTGTTCCAGAACACCGAGTGTCAATTGTTTCGAAAAATTCTCAAGCGAGATGGAGACACTGACTCGCTGTCCCGTCAGAAGCGCCACTATGCACTGCCCTTCGCCTACTAGCTGAACTGTGCAGTGGGCACACGGGACTGTAACTGCGTAGTGTAGAGAGAACTTTGAGAGGCAACATTACATGCTCCGCGCCAGCGGGAAAGTGCCTATACGGAACGTGCTGTGTGGTGTGTGCCTGTGTGTAGTTATGACCATGTCCAGCATAAAGCTGCACGGAACGTGAACGAACAGTCGGAACACTGAAATTCGCGCCCAATAATCACGTTTAAAGGCTGCTTTCAGGTTAAGATTTTTCCGGTCAATATGAAATACACATAACACGGTTACAATGGCAGTGCAGGTGTTTAAAAGTAACTAATTCAAGAATATTTTCACCAGTTGAATGTATTGGCCTGTATTGTGAGTAATTAGGGCCAGGATAAAACTTCACGGCACGTTAGAAAGCAGTCGGAACTCTGAATGAAATACTCACCCAAAAAATCATGTCTAAATTTTCTTTTTAGCCTAAGAATGTTTTCATTCATTCTGAAATACACCTGTCACGATTACACTGGCAGTACAGGTGTTTACAAATGTCACAATGTTGTTTTCACCAACTGAAAGTATATTCCCACAGATGAAGAAACATAATTACAATATACAAGCGGAACACGAAAATAAAAACTCTGGGATGTTTAAGTTTGTAATGTCTTGCCATTGTGCCGGTTGAAGGTCCTTTTTCAGACAAAATAGAACATAAATTGCATTTCACTCTGTCCGGTTTTCTTCTAGTAAAAAAGTCCTGAACAGGACTCCGATGCGACATTATGCAAAGTTTACCGTCTTTCGTACGGTTTAATTACTTTCATGCTGTTATGCTCTTTGCACTTCGAATTCCTTCCCTCTCAACTTCCATTTACTTTCTTTAATATCTCGAAAATTACCCTGAACACTTTCTCGGGAATTGACGTTAAAATTAATTTGGACTTTAAGGAAACTTTTAAGCCCAAGAAAAATATAGGTCATCGCTTTGGAATTAAAGATAAAACTGGATGAAAAAATGTTTACACTCCAGCACAGGGCGGCACACAGCCGGTAGCGACAGTCAGACACAGCCAAGGCCAACTAATCTAGTGCGGCCTTCACACAGCACGTTCGGTACAGGCACATTCCAGCTGACGCGGAGCATGTCATGTTACCTCTCGGAAGTTCTCTCTAGGACGCAGGTACAGTCCTGTGTCCCGTGTCCCTGACACACTGTGCCGAAACACTCCGCCTCAAGCTCCTAATGTTGCGGAACAACTGAATGTTCCGGTCTGCCCAACCCTAGTATGTGGAGGGTTGTATTCGTACCCGGCGCTCTCTCACTGGGGCAGATACCTGCATTGTTAAGGTTTTCGAAAAGTGAAGCCATAGAAATTTTGGTCCATTATTTTGTTCATTTTTTCCTGGTTTATCCTTCGATACGGTCCATTTCCCCGGACTCTCCTCGCCCTGCTTCTCCTGTAGTTTGAATTTTTTCGGGCTGAGTGGCTTAGATGGTTGAGGCGCTGGCCTTTTGGCCCCATCTTGGCAGGTTCGATCCCTGGCTCAGTCCGGTGGTATTTGAAGGTGCTTAAATACGTCAGCCTCGTGTCGGTAGATTTACTGGCACGTAAAATAACTCCTGCGGGACAAACTTCTGGCACCTTGGCGTCTCTGAAAACCGTAAAAGCGTAGTTAGTGGGACGTAAAGCCAATAACATTATTCGTTTGAATTTTCTATGTTACCTATGAAGGCAGGAATACGAAGTATAATGCCCTATGTAAGTAGTACATAATGGAGTTACGTGACGAACTACGATGTTCCTGTCTAGGATGAAGTGTTACGATTTTCCTAATATAACTTTCACAAATGTATGCATGAAGAATTATTTGCTGGAATTGTGTTCAGTCAGTCCTATACTAATGATTTTCTTACAGTAAAAAGGAAAAGTTGTGCGTGTGTTAAAACTTCATTACGCTACATGCCCACAATCCCCAGAGAGTGAAATTGATGATACTTGACCCTGCACACCCTCAAGTTTGAGTGCTTTTAGAGTTCAGTCCCACTAATAGCTCAGTATTTGATTCGCTTCTTGAAACATAGGTAATCAGAAGGTAACCTTAGTAAAGATGTGAGGTCATGAGTTTGAAATACTTTTGGTCCTTGTCATTTCCCGTATTGGGCGGATGACCTAGATATTTGGCCCCTTTAAACAACAAGCAGTTCAGCGCACAACTTGTTACTTGGAATATCACTGCAGTGTAAGAATCTTTAGTGACACAGACTGATAAGTTACAAAGAACACACCAGTGCGTTATCGCATAGGTCACCACATCGCTGAGAACCGCGAGCTACAGATTTGGCATCTTGTTTATTCTTGTGTTCCGAAGATGCTTTCCGCTTGTTAGAAGAACACATTTTAGAACTATTAAAGAGGGACACAATGTTTCATTTCTTTTTCTTACAATTTGCTTTACGTCGGGCTGACACAAATTGGTCTTATGGGGACGTTAATGTTTTCATAATAGCTATACTTAATAAGGCATACACAAGGGATTCGAAGTTGTGTCAGTTTGAACATCAAAATTGTAGCGCCCCACACGAATGTACACTGCAGTGTTTCGAAGTTGTGTCAGTTTGAACATCAACATTGTAGCGCCCCACACGAATGTACACTGTAGTGTTTCGAAGTTGTGTCAGTTTGAACATCAACATGGTAAGCTCCCCACACGAATGTACAATGTAGTGTTTCGAAGTTGTGTCAGTTTGAACATCAACATTATAGCGCCCCACACGAATGTACAATGTAATGTTTCGAAGCCCCAAGCTCTTGATGTGCACCGCGGAGCAACTTCAAACGTGCACTGTTGCGTAAATAAAATTAACACTAAAATAATTATTCGTAATTGAAGAGGTGCATTCCAAATCAAACCAAGTCAGTAGAACAAAAAACGCTAGTTGTATCCTCAAGTCGTGTGCGATATCAAAGTACCGGTTGGTAGAAATATTGTACGTTAACTGCGAACAAAGCATTTATTTCTTATATTTGCCTTGTTTTGCTTGTCAAATAATTTTTTACATGTCAGTTCTAAAAACGAAATTTTACATTTCGTGCACAAACAATATTATCAATGCCCCCTTCAATTTCCACGAGTGTTTGGTCACGTAAAATTTTGCCTTGAAAACAGGAATTAAATAAAACGCGCCAACGTCATTGCACCGATTTATATGGCGACAATTACGTGGATTTGGAAACAAATCTGAAAGTTTTGACATTTGAAATCAACAGGACAACATCTAGCATCATTGTGGTGATCATTAAATATCGGGTGTCTCCCCACTGCAGTCCGACATCTTGGCGTCGCTTTCCAGCCCCCTCGCCCAGTCTCGGCGCCGGGCGCCATGCACCGCGCACGCCTCATAAAACAAGGCTTGGTTCTTTTCCTTAAGTGTTTTCATTGTGGTTTTAGAATTTTCTGGCTCAATTTTCATTATCAAACTAATTGGTGAAAGCGTTTTTACTTAGTTATTACGGCTGGGTTGCTGTTTTTCTCCTATTCCCATGAGTTAGTCGCAGTGGTACATCGTAACTTCCACTAGCACATGCGAGCTTCTCATATTGACCGGTTGCCATACAAACCATCACTTACAAACAAAGTGGTCATCCTTGATTTTAAGGAACAAAAGTGTTATTTGTGACTTGCATTCATTTTGCAAATAAACTTATCAGAAACGTTACCGCCTCACTATTAAGTTGTAGAAGTGCCAAGACACATGTGGAAGTTGGACCTCTCAGCAGTGCCACACACCTTCCCCAATCTTCCAAAGTATACAGGGTGATTCACCTAAGTTGTTCCCTTCACATATCTTCCGATCCGTTAAAGATATGGAATTATGATTTCAAATTTTTTAAATTGTATTACGGTGCTCATAAAGTACTGTCTTATTCCTCTCGATTACACACGAAATTAGCGAGAAACAGGTAGCAACTTTGTTTTTTAATGGGACTATAGTAATTTCACATAATAGAACAATTAAGTGATGTGCTTACTTTGCAAACCAGACGAGTACTTTTCAAACGTGTGGGTATTAGACAGAAAGCGATGCGCCACTCGCTGTGATGTCTCCTGCATGACTCAAGCTTTGTTAATAAACACACACACAGAACATAGCATATTGTAATGGTATTGTGCAGAATAAAATTAGAAGAGACGTTCACAAGAAACTAAATGGGCGAGTTGTGTTTCATTTTAAATTTGTATGTGTACATTAATTCTGTTTTCTTAGGTTCGCTAGTACTGAAAGAGTACAGTACTTATTTTTTCGACTCGACCTTTGCCTGTTGCAGACGTACGTCGATCTTATATGTTGGCTTTAAGGAGGACCAAAGAGCCCAACAATAATGTTGTCCGTTAAGTTTGCACATTCATTCTTTCCAATGACCATGTCATTAATGGATTTTGAAGTTGTTGATTTCATCTCGTGTACGATGAACTCATGAGGAGGACAATAAAGCATGTAAATGATTACAATTTCACTGTGTTATCTGGCCTTTTTGCAGATTCGACGTCAATGAAACAAAAGCTTTGTAACTCCAAAATGCTACGGCATTAGTTAATGTAAACAGGTATCATGCTGTTTTTATCTGCGGCCCCCATCATGTGTTTATCAACAAGGCGTGATTCAAGTTCGAGAACTACATCAAGGCGAGTGGCGCATCTCTTTCTAATGCCTACACATTTGAAACCGTTTAACGTCTCCAAAAGTACTCGTCGGATTTGCAAAATAGTACATCACTGAATTTGTCGCTCGATTCTTAATTGTTCTACTGGGTGAAATTAGTACAGTCTCATTTAAAAACAACGTTGCTACCGGCTTCTCGGTAATTTCGCATGTGATCGAGAGGAATAGGATAGTACTTTATGAGCACCTTAATACAATTTAAGAATTTGAAAACAGAATGTCTATATCTTAAACAAATCAGAAGATATTTGAGGTGGACATCTTAGGTGAATCACCCTGTATATCCCGGAAAATTGCGACGAAAAGGTATGTGAAAGGATACTTCAAGTGTTACACTGGTTATCCAGTAATCGGGTCATAGTGGGTTCGAACCCCTCTGTCGGCAGTCCTGAAGATGGTTTTCCGCGGTTTCCTATTTTCACACCAGGCAAATGCTGGGGCTGTACATTAAATAAGGCCACGGCCGCTTCCTTCCCATTCCTAGGCCTTTCTTATCCCATCGTCGCGATAAGACATATCTGTGTTGGTGCGACGTAAAGCAAAAAATAAGAAAAATAAGAAAAGAATCCTCTTCCGAATTCCCCATCTGTTTGCCCTCCATCATTACTGGACTCGCGTGGATAAATCGGCTAAAATCAGTTAAAATCTGAGTTGTTTTTCTAGAAAGGAAAATTACATTTCTTAAAAGAAAAGTGAACCTTCTGAGTGATAACCTCAAGAATGAAAAGAGGAATAATGCTGAGTTTGTTATGGGACTTCAGAAGATCAAATCATCCCCTGACAGACTCGGCAGGAAACAAAAGATGATGGTGGATGCGCTGTGATAGTCTCCGAAACACTGCAGACAAAATGAACTTCTTCCCTTACCATCACCTTACTGTCTCATCTTCGCAGCTTGTTGCAATGTTTTAAAGGCGTTTATGGTTTTAACATGACTTCAGTGAATGCCAGAACTAAAATATTTGACTATGATGATGATAGTGACAACAATATTCGATGAGGTTAAATTAAGACATTCGAATGGCACTTTGTAAATTGATGGACATGAAGAATGCCACTGTTCATGTTTGCTCCACTCGTGCAGCATCGCAGTCTACGCAAGCAGAAATTCTACTCCTGGCGATATACTAATTATACAGGTGGGAAAGTAGTAGTAGAGTTGGATTTGTGCATTATGAAAGTCAGTTTGGTATTAGAGGTAAACCAAACTACTTCCAAATCCTGAACATCCTTCAAATACACATGAACTGAAATGTATCAGAAATGTTTTTCACGGCAAAGTAAATGCCGCTCCATCATCTTCAAGTACTGCAGGCTTGTGTATGACAATGATACTCTAGTGGATTCTGCAGGTTTAAAGTCAAAGAAATATTATTTATTTTATTCCACCTATTCAATACATAAAGAGTGATTTTAATTAAGAATTAAATCTTATGAAGAAAATTGTAGGGACATGTTTCGCCCTATATTTAAGGGCATCTTCAGCCTTAATCTCAAACCTGAAAGATAATAAATCAGGATCCGGATTGTTCTTAATTGTAGATTTTTTAAGATAAATTAAAATGATAAAAGGGAGGATGATGTTGTTATATGCGTCTGCAGGTTTGTAAACTCACTCTGTCCCACCAGTCAAGCAGAAACGTGGCAGATGCCATAAAGGGTTTCAGAGAAGCAGGCCCAACAATATTTCTCAACAACAACAACAACAAAGACCTACTGTAGAGTTGGAACTGTTTGCGGTGCATGGCTACCTGGCTGATGTGATTCAGAGTTTGGAAGAAGTCAGTAAGTGTTAGAAAGAACCTTCATGGATATGCTCAAGACGAATTCGAATTCAATTTGAAGAATAGTCCAGATTTTGCAAGATATGCTTCATTGATTTCTGCAGATGTTGAGCGGAGTTTCTTCTATGTATAAGAACCTACTGAGCTGAAAGCCCCAGCGGCTTGCTGTTAGAAACACTGAAATGTTGTGGGCAGTCCAATATAAGTTTATTCATTTATTAGAAACCAGTAAATGGGATGAGAAAAGTTCACGTTACTGTTTTAAACCTGATTTCATTAACACTTTCTTGTAACCTCTTTTCTCCTCTTCTGAGCGCACTTTTCACCTTAAAATCCCTTCCATAGTCATCGTCCACGTCTCTCTAGTTAGCTCAGTGTAGATCTGGTTGGCCATGCGCGGGCACACAAGTGGTTGATGACCGTTAGATCCTACGTCGCATGATGACTAGTCGGTGTGATTGCATGCTTTGGTCTGTTGATGGCTGGCAGCATTGTAGAGATATGTTTGCCCTATTTTCCAGGATTTCAGGAAAGGTTGGACCGTGGATTAATTGAGATGTGGTGGTGGCAACGTGTAGGTTGTAATAAAGTACCGGCGGGGATAAGACTGTTAGAACGTACAGGAAGACACCTGCCATCTCTACTGGCACACATCATGTGAGATCTACGAGGAGTTGGTTATGGTGATGACATGGGCATGCAGTGTTTAAGAGGGGGGTCTGGGTAGTGCTGGGGTTGTTCGAGGTTAGTTGGTGCCAGTAAAGAAGGCTATTAAGCTCTATTGGACAATTAGATTGCGGGGTATGATTGAGATGGGTGTACGGTGAGGATGGTAATGGGAATAGATTTTGAGGCTCAAGAGAGACCGGGGTGGGGGTGTTGAGTTTGTGGTTGCGAGCTGTGCAGTTGTTTTCTTCTGCCTTGATTGCTATTTTTGAAGAAGGGGCAGCCAGAGTATGCGCCCGTTCCCGGGAGCGGTGGTGATGGTTACCACATCTGTTACAGCGGATGTTATTGGTGCAGTTTGCAGCTGACTGATTCAGTTGGAGACCGTTGTAGCATATTGTGATCAGAAGTGTATATGTGAGATTTCCGGGGGTTGGTGCTGGTTCGTTTCGCTGGATGGGCAATGTTTTGGTGGGGGTTTACCTGTTGTGCTGTGGGTACAGAATATTGTTGATGCAGTTTGGGTAGTTGGTGAGACTGGAGAATGGGTTGCCATGGAGTGAGTTTGGGTTTTGACGAGTTTGTTTTGGTTGATTTGGTGTGTGTAGGCTAGGTGGGTGGGGGGAGGTGAAATTTGAGGGCTAGAATCCACTGTGGATAGCGGGGGTGAAATTTGAGTGCTGTAATCAAATAGAACAGGAGCAAGGAAGGAGATGAATGCTGATAGGCTGAGGAATGTTGATATAAACATCACGGATGGGGGTGATCATAAGTTAATTGTTATGCAGTTATGCGCGTTGTGGCCACTGGTCCTGAGATGTCAAGGGGCAACATGATGATTTTGTATTTTGGAGGGACTGGACATGACGTACCTACAGGAGAATTCATTCTGAGTAGGTGTATGTTGTTGAAGTTGATTTGTGGAAAAGGACTGGTGACGGAGATCGAACTGGGATGGAGAACGAGTACTTCGATGGAGGCGAGGCTGATGATTGGGTTTTGGCCAGAGACCCGGCTACTCGATCCACCGGGTTTGTCCTGGTACCAGGGCAGGTGAGGGAGGATAAACGCTCTTGCGGACCGGACACCTTGTCTGGATCGTGGCAGGCTAGTGACGCCACGGGCACCAAGCTCTCCACAAGTAGTGGCTCGTACCTTTTGATTGGTTGAGGACAAGCGTACTGCGGCTTGCGGCTGCTAGCGCTGTTGTGGGAGTCTTGGCAGGCGGTGAACTGGTGGTCCGACGTGCTTTCTTGGCTGGGTTCCCGGTCGGTTCGTTCCCACGCGTAGCCCTTTCGTGTCCCATCGTCGCGATAAGACCTATCATTGTCGGTGCGACGTCAGCAAATAAACAGCATTTTTCTTGAAAAGGTTCAAATGTTGTGATTTTGAGGAATTCATTGTATTTTTCTTGTGAAGGGCAAGCATTAAGCCATATCTGGTGGCAATATCAACTGTTGAAATGTTCTCGTTTCCTCAGTGAAGACAGAAATAGGAATTTTATATAATGTACAGTAAAATCAGAATTATCTTACAAGTAGAGTTTTAACAAAACTACAATAAAGCGGACCACTCCGATGGTCATAACATCAGGTGTGTGTTCACACTCACAGAGCTTAGTCGAGAGGAGGGCCCGCCCTATATCGGGGGAAATAAGGACACTCAACTGCTAATTGACGTCGCTTTGAACGCTTGGCCGCCCTGTGGTAACTGACACCTCTTGCTGGAAACTCTCCAAGCCAAAAGGATCGATAGGCCGTGCTTTCGCAGTCCCTATGCGTACTGAACATCGGGATCAAGCCAGCTTTTGCCCTTTTGCTCCACGCGAGGTTTCTGTCCTCGCTAAGCTGACCTTAGGACACCTGCGTTATTCTTTGACAGATGTACCGCCACAGTCAAACTCCCCTCCTGGCAGTGTCCTCGAATCGGATCACGCGAGGGAGTAATTTGCGCGGCCGCGGTCACACCGCCGCACGCGCGTGCACAGGGAAGAATCCCAGACGCACGACGACGACACGACGTGGGTCTGCGAGCACGACGCATCCTTTAACACGCTTGGCTCGAGAACACCGTGACGCCAGGGCTGAAAGCCGGTAACGCACACGCTCCGCCCAACCGAGTAAGTAAAGAAACGATGAAAGTAGTGGTATTTCACCGGCGATGTTGCCATCTCCCACTTATGCTACACCTCTCATGTCTCCTTACAATGCCAGACTAGAGTCAAGCTCAACAGGGTCTTCTTTCCCCGCTAATTCTCCCAAGCCCGTTCCCTTGGCAGTGGTTTCGCTAGATTGTAGATAGGGACAGTGGAAATCTCGTTAATCCATTCATGGGCGTCACTAATTAGATGACGAGGCATTTGGCTAATAATATTTATTTATCACAAAATGATACAATTATGGTTCATGTTTGTGGGTTACTGTAGTCACGTCCTAGTTCGTGAACCATGGGCAACGGCTGAGTGGCCTAGTAAGTGGTCCTGAGAGTCGGGATACCAGTTGCTATGGAATGGGAGTGGGCATCTCGGACATATTCTGAGTCGTGGTCCTCCTTGTGCTCAGGCGGCTAGGACTATACAATCCACCGGTGGTCCATAACCCGTTAGAGGAGAGATCCTCACTTGGACTATGTGCAAGTAGGGCAGCATCCTGCTTCATGAATCGACCGAGCTCAGAACATTTTAAGCAAGCCTCGGACCTATGGGAGTAACGGAGTCCCACTCCCATTTGACAGGCGAGGGACTCCTTGGAAACAACTTGGCGAACGAAATGGAATTCGATGGGGAGCTATCAATATTAATGGGGCTTATGGAAGAAAGAAAGTAGAACTGGCTGAGTCAGCAAAGAGGATGCATCTGGATGTGCTAGGAGTAAGTGATATTCGGGTAAGGGGAGATAACGAGGAAGAGATAGGAGATTATAAAGTGTACTTGACGGGTGTTAGAAAGGGAAGGGCAGAGTCTGGGGTAGGGCTCTTTATCAGGAATACCATTGCACGGAACATAGTTTCTGTTAGGCACGTAAATGAGCGAATGATGTGGGTAGATTTGTCAGTTGGAGGAATTAGGACTAGAATTGTGTCCGTGTATTCACCATGTGAGGGTGCAGATGAGGATGAAGTTGACAAGTTTCATGAAGCATTGAGTGACATCGTAGTCAGGGTAAACAGCAAGGATAGAATAGTGCTAATGGGCGATTTCAATGCGAGAGTTGGGAATAGAACTGAAGGATACGAAAGGGTGATTGGTAAATGTGGGGAAGATATGGAAGCTAATAGGAATGGGAAGCGTTTGCTGGACTTCTGTGCTAGTATGGGTTTAGCTGTTACAAATACATTCTTCAAGCATAAGGCTATTCACCGCTACACGTGGGAGGCTAGGGGTACCAGATCCATAATAGACTATATCTTAACAGATTTCGAATTCAGGAAATCTGTTAGGAATGAACGAGTTTTCCGGGGATTTTTCGATGATGCAGACCACTATCTGATCTGTAGTGAACTAAGTATCTCTGGGCCTAAGGTAGAGAAAGTGAAATCTGTCTGCAAACGAATAAGGGTAGAAAATCTCCAGGACGAGGAAATTAGACGGAAGTACATGGATATGATTAGTGAGAAGTTTCGAACAGTAGACATTAAGCAGGTTCAGGATATAGAAAGTGAATGGGTGGCATATAGGGATGCTGTAGTAGAAACAGCCAGGGAATGCCTTGGAACAACTGTGTGTAAAGACGGGAAAAGGCGAACATCTTGGTGGAATGATGAAGTGAGAGCAGCTTGTAAACGTAAAAAGAAGGCTTATAAGAAATGGCTCCAAACAAGGGCCGAGGCAGATAGGGAGTTGTATGCAGATGAAAGAAACAGAGCGAAACAAATAATTGTTGAATCCAAAAAGAAGTCATGGGAAGATTTTGGTAACAACCTGGAAAGGCTAGGTCAAGCAGCAGGGAAACCTTTCTGGACAGTAATAAAGAATCTTAGGAAGGGAGGGAAAAAGGAAATGAACAGTGTTTTGAGTAATTCTGGTGAACTCATAGATCCCAGGGAATCACTGGAGAGGTGGAGGGAATATTTTGAACATCTTCTCAATGTAAAAGGAAATCATCCTGGTGGTGTTGTGAACAGCGAAGCTCAAGGGGAGGAGGAAAATGATGTTGGTGAAATTATGCTTGAGGAAGTGGAAAGGATGGTAAATAAACTCCATTGTCATAAAGCAGCAGGAATAGATGAAATTAGACCTGAAATGGTGAAGTATAGTGGGAAGGCAGGGATGAAATGGCTTCATAGAGTAGTAAAATTAGCGTGGAGTGTTGGTAAGGTACCTTCAGATTGGGCAAAAGCAGTAATTGCCCCTATCTATAAGCAAGGGAACAGGAAGGATTGCAACAACTATCGAGGTATCTCACTGATTAGAATACCAGGCAAAGTATTCACTGGCATCTTGGAAGGGAGGGTGCGATCAGTCGTTGAAAGGAAGTTGGATGAAAACCAGTGTGGTTTCAGACCACAGAGAGGCTGTCAGGATCAGATTTTCAGTATGCGCCAGGTAATTGAAAAATGCTACGAGAGGAATAGGCAGGTGTGTTTATGTTTCGTAGATCTAGAGAAAGCATATGACAGGGTACCAAGGGAAAAGATGTTCGCCATACTGGGGGACTATGGAATTAAAGGCAGATTATTAAAAGCAATCAAAGGCATTTATGTTGACAATTGGGCTTCAGTGAGAATTGATGGCAGAATGAGTTCTTGGTTCAGGGTACTTACAGGGGTTAGACAAGGCTGCAATATTTCACCTTTGCTGTTCGAAGCTTACATGCTGAAAGGTATAAAATGGCAGGGAGGGATTCAGTTAGGTGGAAATGTAGTAAGCAGTCTGGCCTATGCTGACGACTTGGTCTTAATGGCAGATTGTGCCGAAAGCCTACAGTCTAATATCGTGGAACTTGAAAATAGGTGCAATGAGTATGGTATGAAAATTAGCCTCTCGAAGACTAAATTGATGTCAGTAGGTAAGAAATTCAACAGAATTGAATGTCAGATTGGTGATACAAAGCTAGAACAGGTCGATAATTTCAAGTATTTAGGTTGTGTGTTCTCCCAGGATGGTAATATAGTAAGTGAGATTGAATCAAGGTGCCGTAAAGCTAATGCAGTGAGTTCGCAGCTGCGATCGACTGTATTCTGTTTGAAGGAAGTCAGCTCCCAGACGAAACTATCTTTACATCGGTCTGTTTTCAGACCAACTTTGCTTTACGGGAGCGAAAGCAGGGTGGACTCAGGATATCTTATTCATAAGTTAGAAGTAACAGACATGAAAGTAGCAAGAATGATTGCTGGTACAAACAGGTGGGAACAATGACAGGAGGGCACTCGGAATGAAGAAATAAAGGCTAATTTAGGAATGAACTCGATGGATGAAGCTGTACGCATAGACCGGCTTCGGTGGTGGGGTCATGTGAGGCGAATGGAGGAGGATAGGTTACCTAGGAGAATAATGGACTCTGTTATGGAGGGTAAGAGAAGTAGAGGTAGACCAAGACGACGATGGTTAGACTCGGTTTCTAACGATTTAAAGATAAGGGGTATAGAACTAAATGAGGCCACAACACTAGTTGCAAATCGAGGATTGTGGCGACGTTTAGTAAATTCACAGAGGCTTGCTTGCAGACTGAACGCTGAAAGGCATAACAGTCTATAATGATAATGTATGTATGTATGATACAATTTTGAAAAAATAAACTCACGTCTGATTTTCATGGGCCAGTCCCAGTACAGTGGACTTACCTTACTTTGAACGTTTTCTGACGTATACTCTTTTTCCGTGTCAGCCTAGAATTATCACAGCCACGTTGATACTAATGACAGGAAGATGAACTGTTGACTGGTTATCACTTAGCATGCTGTGTCAGCACTGTTTGAACATCAGTCTCGTACTTTTAATCAAGACTTCTGTTTACTGGTGGTATCGCATCTCCTTCGCACCAGGGTGCGAAATCAGAAAGAAATGGTGGTGGTGGGGGAGAAGGAACATAGGGCTTAAATACTAGTATTTATTTCAGGCAGTATCCGGCAGTGTGGGGTTATGAAATTCCCCTGTAAGTAAATTACCCCGTCCCTCAGAAAAATGTAAAGTTTAGACCTTATTGTTTGAATTCTGTTGTTATAACAAGAATGGTAAACATTAGAAAGTTATTCCAATCGGCTGAGAAGTTTGAGAGACTGTCCCTTTCTTAAGAAAGGCCAGACGAGACGCGATTTGTCCTGATTTATTGCTTTATTATCGGAACTTTGCTCTACCAGGGGTATGTGCTGACTGAACAAATTTGTCAGTTTGTACACACCGTACGAGAACATTGTCCTATCGGAAACACACCCTCTCTAAGAAGTACAGGAGTGTGTAAGCTCGAGCTACAAGGGAGGAGAGGTTCAAGTAATTTACATTGTCCGGGTTGCAGATGGACTTGCCAGAGTAATAGGCTGCAGGTTGGCAGTTGCCACTACTGCGTTGTTTCATTGCTCAAGGTCTGGCAGACATTCGAATTATTGCTGATGTTTTAAGATACGCACAGTAAAAATCACTAATTTCAATAATAAATTATGTGTGTTCTACATTTTCCTCATTATTTTATGATGAAAGAATCCCCCCCGGGCATTTTTAATGGGAGGGAACCTTTGAGATAAAATCGTCGGGGGGGGGGGAATCCCTTCATTCCCCCCCACGATTTCGCACGCTGCTTCGCACTTACCGTTATCTGTATTCTAGAAAGTAGGTACAGGGTAATCTACAGAGTATAGAAAATATGATATATTTGGTTCGCCGCTTTTAATTTCAATCAAATGATACTTTTGAATTATTTATAAAATATAAAATAGATATTTGCTCTGTGGTTTATAAGTGTGTTTATGATGGTCGCAGGAGTGAAGGTGGCGACACGGCTCCTGTTTCTTGTGTCTATGAATCTTCCGGGTTCCTGTGCTGGTGTCTTATAGAACACATAGCCCGACCTCAGCCTCACTATGGTGATCATAGCCTTGGTGCTCAATAATACCAAGTCAGATCTAACAGGTGGGAGCGTTCACTTGCTCATCTGAGGAACCTGTGGCCGGACTGGTAAACTGTGTATTCTCCCAAATCACTTCCTGTGTATAAAATGAATTCGACAGAAATTCTACGGGTAGGCCAGAAAGTCCCGTTAACCACCTATAATAAGCAACATAAACAACAGTTCTTTAGAGGAGTTTTCTTGAGATATGAACTTGTCCAAAGGATCACGTTCTGTGCACAGTCATTCTCAGGGCAAAGAATGATAGGCCTCCAGATTCTCTGCGACATTTTGCGGAGCATTGCTGGTGCAACTTGAGTTAAAGTGTGTCTCGCAGCATCTTTCAGATCGTCAGTAGTATTGTAACGGTTTTGTGAATCCCCACAGCGAATTATCACATGCGGTAAAGTCTCGGCTTCGTGGTGGCCAGGCAAGTATCACGATCAATCCGTTAAAATATTCGCGTACTGCGATGGCAAATGGGCAGGTCTCTTTAATTCCGTGCTGCTCCGAGAGAGGAACAAACCAGTTCTCCAACATGTTCAGGTACCGTCGACAATGAACTCTCCGTATGATAAATGCTACATGCGGACAACTCTTCATAAAAGTGTGGATTTTTCTTGGACCAAAAGACCACATTTCGCACACTCATTGGAAAAAATCAGTTTGCCTCGGTTTGGTATTGTGTCGAGTGAAGGAGCGCCGGTCATGCCTCCATTCTCCGATCTATGCAGCTGTAGGCCGAAATGGGCGCAGGACTAAGGTGCTTCTGCATTGCCGACTTCTTCGGAGATCTCTTTACGGTCTCTGCGACGAGCCGACATGTTCTTTTTTTTTGTGGCAGCTCTGTCACACATCCTGTGGTGAAGAGTTTATATTCCAGTCGCAGTCGTGAAGTTAATGTCTTAGCGGATACAAACTGTAAGGCAGTGCGGATAATTTTGCTGACCCTTGACACTAGTATGGGAGAGTAGTGATATAACGAGTGTATAAAGAGCCTTGAGACCATAAAGCAAAAATCTGACCTAAACCTAGCTGTCTCCTGTCCTGAATTAATGGACGTAAGGAACAAAGGTCAATACGTCGGTAGTTTTTTCGCAAAAAGAAGTCCCTCACGAACCTGTGACTTTAGGGGTCCAGGTGTCAGGTGTCAGGCCCATTGTATTATGTTAACAGATCTATCCGTTTCAATATCTTGGGTGTAATACACTGTAGTTAAATATTTTCAATATTCGCGAATAAACATTTTTCGGATGCGGATAACCATTCGCGGGTGCGGTTGCGGAGCGGATGCGGATATTATTTTGTATATCCGCGCAAGGCTCTAGTTATAAGGTAATATTTCATATAAGATTGTGTAGACGCTTAAAGCAGGGCGGCCGCGCGCGAGGCAGCTGCTGTCTGGGTTTTTAAGAGAGAGTCTGTACACCAGCAAGAAGAACTAACGTCTCAGGTTCCAGTTGCAGTTTGCCACAGATAACGCACGACTACTGGAAAACAGTAATATTTACCGATGAAAGTAAATTAAATGTGTTTGCAGCGGAGTATCTGGCGGAGCTTGCGGAGAAGAATGTTCGGGTGACTACGGTGGTGGATCCCTCATGGTATGGGGTTGTATGGCGGCTTCGGGTGTAGAAAAACTCAATTTCATAGATAGTACTATGGATAAAGGTGTGTACAGTGTAACTGAAAATTTGTGAGGTGTGTTAGGAGAAAACATTCGCGAACATCCTATTTCTAATCGGAATGACTTTAAAATATCCCTTCAGATGGAATGAGCCCTCTTACTTTGAAAGAATGGTTCGATCTATGCCAGATAGGGTCAAGGAGGTTAAAAAGAAATATGGCCGTCATACTGCGCACTAGTTGTCCACGCATGTACCATTTTCATTGTGCAGTAAAACTTGACCTAAGAATTTGTATTTATATTATAAATTTATATACTATTTTGTGAAGATATTTCCTTTTTGTATCTGTTGTATAATGATTGGTAATACACTCACATTTCATGTAAAGATACTTGAAATATCACAGGAAAGGTGTACCACTCTTACTGTGAGTCACGACTTTACATCCATATATCATTCATTCTTCATCGTTTTCTCCCCTTTTTACAAATCAGAACGTTTGTCTTGGAATTTTTAATGACCATATTTTAGAAAATTCTGCCACAGCCTTGCTACTCTTTTGCGTGCCTCCGACCGTTAACGTCATCGGCAGGACATCGTCTGCAAAAATTAGGTCTGGTAATTCATGATTTACTAAAACTGGACACGTCTTCTCCTCCGTGCCCAATTAATATATGTTTGATAAATATCGAACATAGAATAGGAGATAGCTTACATCCTTGTTTCAAATCCAATTTCGATGACATTTTCCGTCATACTACCCCGTCACTTGCTCTGCATCTCTCTATAGATGGCCTCAATAGCTTGTATAATCTTTTTAGGCACTCCTAACAGGCGTAATTTCCCGACCAATTGCCCCCCTCCCTGCTGACCGCATCTAAAGCCTTTTCAAAATTCGGGTCCTGTATTGACATCCATCAGGGTCATTGTACTCATGATAAGGGCCTGCAGTTTTAAATTACATTTTGTAGGGATTTTGAATTGAACAGTGCCTTCATTAAGCAAGTGGTTCATTCTCTGCTCACTGGGCCACTATCTAAAATAATCATTTGTATGAAGTTTAAAAATATAAATCTAAGTTGTTTGTATTTCTATAAACGTCTGATTATTCCAACTAAATGTATATTGTTTTCTACATAATCGTAGGTGTCATTATTAACATACTTACATATTTTGTATGCTTTTTATTATCAACCTCCAGTTAGAGGACGTAGAATTTTAAAATAAAAATGCTGACTGGATTAAAGCCTTCACATGCCCTGATGAAGGCCAGTGTGATTTGGCGGAAAGCTTTTTGTTAAATATATACAGTGTCGGAAAAAATATATCCAGACACTATGAAACGAGGAATATAGAATTCGGAAATTTTGCAGATATATTTGTCGAGGTAACATATTTGATTAAAAGTACAAGATTACAGGTTAATATCCGCGCGAGAAAAGCCATCGCAAATGTGACATGCTGGTCCACTAATAACCGGTGTAAGCGCGTGACTGTTGAATGCAGGTATGTAAACATGCATGCATTGTGTCATACAGGTTCCGGATGTCAACTTGTGGGATGGAGTTCCATGCCTGTTGCACTTGATCGGTTAATACAGGGACTGTTAATGCCGGTTGTTGATGACGCTGGAGTTGTCGTCCAATGATGTCCCACACGTGCTCGATTGGGGACAGATCGGGAGATCGAGCAGGCCAAGGCAACATGTCGATACACTGTAGAGCACGTTGGGTTATAACAGTGGCATGGGGGCGTGCGTGCACTAGCCTGTTGGAAAACACACCTGGGAATGCTGTTCATGAATGGCATCACAACAGCGTGGAATAACCACGAGAGTGCTCCTGCTGTCATAGGAAATTGCTCCCCAGACCAGAACTCCCGGTGTAGGTCCAGTAAGTCGACGCCGCAGATAGGTTAAATGCAGGCGCTCACCTGTCTTTCAAACCAGCACACGGCCATCACTGGCACCAGGGTAGAACCGGCTTCCATTGGAAAACATAACGGACTTCCACTCCATCCTCCAAAGATCTCTCGCTTGACACCACTGAAGTTGCAGACGGTGGTGGTTTGGGATTAGTGGCATGCAGGCAACAGGGCGTCCGGCTCAGAGCTGTCCTTCAAATAACCGATTTCGAACAGTTCGTTGTGTCACTGTGGTGCCAACTGCCGCTCGAATTGCTACCGCAGACGCAATCCATTGCGCTACAGCCACGCCGAATACGGCGGTCCTCCCTCTCGGTGGTGCAACAGGGACGTCCGTAGCCCGGTCTTGTTGCGAGCGTACCTTCTCGTGACCACCGCTGCCAGCACGCATGCACTGTGGAGACATTCCTACCAAGTCGTTCTGGAACAGCGCGGAAGGAAAATCCACCTTCACGAGGCCCTATTTTACGGCCTTGTTCAACTGCAGTGAGCTGTCGATACTGGCCTCTTCGTCGTCGTAAAGACATTCTTGACCCACTGACAGTCTCGGAGGTAACTAAAGCTCTTGCACAGCACGCCCGGATTTAAAGCAAACCTGATGTACAACGTCATGGGCCGCTACTAGCCCACGCTAATGCGATCTGCGGGAAAGTTGAATCAGCGTCATCTTTCAGATGTATAAACACGCCTACCAACTTTCGTTAATCCAGCACAACCCCTTCCTGGTGTTTGGATATTTTTTCCGCTAGTTTGTAAGTGGCTTTAATCCAGTTAACATATTTATTTATTTATTTATTTATTTATTTATTTATTACAATTAACCACGAAAACCTACGTTCATTATAGAATAAGAATTTTGACTAAATTCGTCCTCTTTCTTTAAAATAATAATAACATAAGGAGCGGACATCTCTCAGGAGGATCTTTAGGCTAAACACAGGACAAGAAAGTCAGGGGAGAAATGAACAACACAGTCACAGGGTGTCGGCCTACGCGAAACGAGAAGAAGAATGTTAGCGGGATAGAAGCACATTGCATTGAGCATTGTTATATGCTTTGTCTTTTCTGCTGCCTTCCGTGGCTTCCCATTTTCATACCACGGCCGCTTCCTTCCCACTCCTACCCCTTTCGTCGCCATAAGACGTATCTATGTCGACGCGACCGAAATGCAATTATTGTTTTAAAAAAATGCTGCCACTAATCTCCGATAGATGAGATAACTGCTGCGTCTCGAGTAAAACAGTCTGCCTGAATATTGGCGGGAAATGGCTGGGGAGTTAGATAAAAAAAATTTCTAGCAGGCCATTCCTCTGATTGATAAACTTTCTGATAACTATTGTCGCGGCCACCAAATTAGGCGGGTGAGGAAAACTGCGCTGTCGTCAGATCTGGGAACGGCGAAGTGACAGGTGGTCGAGAGGCGCTTACCCCCGGGCACGGATTGGCAACGCTGATCGTGCAGTGCTGTCAAACTGAAGCCCATCCGCTCCAGGCCACCTTACCCGAGTCATTTCCTGCCAAGCAGCTGTTGAGCTCGCATCGTAAGTGCAGTTAAAGATGGATAGTGAATGTGAATTGATTTGGGCTCAAGTCAAGAGAAAAGTGGCAGAGAGGAACAAGACATTCAAAATACAGGGCGTAGAAAAACTCACGTCAGAAGCCATCGACCGTGTGCCTGCTGCAGATTGGGAAAAGTGCTTCAATCGCGCGGAAGATGTTCAAACAGACGATTGGGCCAAGGAAATAGTAAGGGACGAAAGAAAGGAGCCATTCATCATCAGTGTAAAAGACGACTCGACAGATAGTGAGATGAGTGATGACAGTGACTAAGACTGCGTTGAAGCCAGAAACCGATTCTTACTTCATTGTAAATTAATGTAAACCTATTCTTTAAAGCAGTTATTTTCCTATATTACTCGGTACAATATACAGTATTCAAATATTTATAATGTAATAAAACTGATACGGATTAATATGTAATCCGAAAGTATTTACGGGGTCCTGCAGCCTGTGCTGGTGCGCGCGCTCCGAACTGCCTCAGCTAGCGACATTTACATTATCGCTTTCCGGGCCATTTTCCAGGAAAATTACAAGACTCACGGAAATATGTTTCAGATAAAAAATATAAGTCAGGCAATTTTTTACATTTTTTCCCCCAGAAAAAATTTTATTGGCTGAAGAAATAAAAACTTGGCCGCTTACTGAAATTTTCAATACATGATTCTACGGATTTAAACTTACTCGTTCAAGATTTTATTTTTCATAATTTTTTAAAGTGGTTTATATGGAAAATAGTTATACCACTGGAATCAGCAGTCTTTTCTGAAGCTTGTAGTATAATTTGTCTCGGAACATTGTATGAAGTAACATCAGGAGCTTGAGAGAGAACAACTTGCCTCGCGCTCCGAAATGATGTGTTCATTTAAACATTTCTTCGCCAGTTGCTACATAACCTTGGCAACAGCGTAATTTCTCTGACCCGCCTAATTTCGTGGCCGCGACAATAGTGCTACGTAACCCTCTAGTTCATAGTATTCCAGCTGAGTCGCTGATTGGAATAAACGGAATACGGCAGAGGTGTGTTCGCGGCTGTCATTCCAGCCATGGAACTTGGGACTGTTAGAATTACAGCGTAGTACTGCTTTTTTGTTTTTTATTTTCCATTTGATCGAGCATGTCATATGACAGCATTGCTTTTTAACCGCGACATTCCAGTCCGTTAATATTGACGTCGTTGTAATGACCTATATCGAGTTCAGTGTAATACTTGTCTGCATCAGTTACACCATCAGGGGAAAATTGACGGATGGATTTTAATCAAACTTGGTATTACAGGTAAAGTAGAATTTAGTTATGAGTTGTCCGAAAATTTCACCAGGAAGGGGTGTTTCTCAACGGACCTAGATATCCCTCTCTTAGGGTTAGTTTTTCACGAAAATAGCCATACCTTTTTCCAATACGGCCAAAAATAAATATCAGCGTCAGTCACTTGAACTAGCTCAGTAAAGAGAGTCCCTATGGCTTTGTACACCTGAATATTAACCCGATGCTCGGCTTTCTTTATTCCGGAAAGAACAAATCAAGATAAGCAAAGCGTCCAAGAGAAGCCGCTGTGTGAGGAGTGGACATGCACAAGCTGTGTGACGGGTACTACATTATCACTACTTGACGCGACCGAGCCAATGTTATGTAACATATTACAGTATCTGAGTTAGTTTAGATAACCGCTGAGAGAATTGAAAACGGGCTACACTGCAGATATTTTTTTTTAAAAATTCTGGGAGCAGATATTGACAATTTCCTAAGCTCTTTTTTCTCAGAAGTAAAATTTTGTTTAGTTGCTAATTTCCTCATTAGAACAGTCGAAAATAGAAACTCGTGAGCTTCACATACAGAGGCTGACAAAATAATTTTTTAGTTCTATCATTGTTATAACGATGCAAAGAAAGTATTTATAAATATTGGTACAAAATCAATTTCAGCCTTCAGTTGAACATATAAACTCATGACCAGCACCTGAAACTTATTTCTACTACAAGAAACATACATACATACATACATACATACATACATACATTATCATTATAGACTGTTATGCCTTTCAGCGTTCAGTCTGCAAGCCTCTATGAATTTACTATACGTCGCCACGGTCCTCGATTTGCAACTAGTGTTGTGGCCTCATTTAGTTCTATACCTCTTATCTTTAAATCGTTAGAAACCGAGTCTAACCATCGTCGTCTTGGTCTACGTCTACTTCTCTTACCCTCCATAACAGAGTCCATTATACTCCTAGGTAACCTATCCTCCACCATTCGTCTCACAGGACCCCACCACCGAAGCCGGTTTATGCGTACAGCTTCATCCATCGAGTTCATTGCTAAATTAGCCTTTATCTCCTCATTCCGAGTACCCTCCTGCCATTGTTCCTACCTGTTTGTACCAGCAATCATTCTCGTTACCTTCATGTCTGTTACTTCTAACTTATGAATAAGATATCCTGAGTCCACCCTGCTTTCGCTCCCGTAAAGCAAAGTTGGTCTGAAAACAGACCGATGTAAAGATAGTTTCGTCTGGGAGCTGACTTCCTTCTTACAGAATACTGTTGATCGTAACTGCGAGCTCACTGCATTAGCTTTACGACACCTTGATTCAATCTCGCTTACTATATTACCATCCTGGGAGAACACACAACCTAAATACTTGAAATTATCGACCTGTTCTAGCTTTGTATCACGAATCTGACATTCAATTCTGTTGAATTTCTTACCTACCGACATCAATTTAGTCTTCGAGAGGCTAATTTTCATACCATAGACATTGCACCTAATTTCAAGTTCCAAGATATCAGACTGCAGGTTTTCGGCACAATCTGCCATAAAGACCAAGTCGTCAGCATAGGCCAAACTGCTTACTATATTTCCACCTAACTGAATCCCTCCCTGCCATGTTATACCTTTCAGCAGATGATCCATGTAAACTACGAACAGCAAAGGTGAACCCCTGTAAGTACCCTGAACCAAGAACTCGTTCTACCATCAATTCTCACTGAAGCCCAATTGTCAACATAAATACCTTTGATTGATTTTAATAATCTACCTTTAATTCCATAGTCCCCCAGTATAGCGAACATCTTTTCCCTCGGTACCCTGTCATATGCTTTCTCTAGATCTACGAAACATAAACACAACTGCCTATTCCTCTCGTAGCATTTTTCGATTACCTGGCGAATACTGAAAATCTGATCCTGACAGCATCTATGTGGTCTGAAACCACACTGGTTTTCATCCAACTTCCTCTCAACGACTGATCGCACCCTACCTTCCAAGATGCCAGTGAATACTTTGCCTGGTATACTAATCAATGAGATACCTCGATAGTTGTTGCAATCCTTCGTGTTCCCTTGCTTATAGATAGGTGCAATTACTGCTTTTGTCCAATCTGAAGGTACCTTACCAACACTCCATGCTAATTTTACTACTCTATGAAACCATTTCATCCCTGCCTTCCCACTATACTTCACCATTTCAGGTCTAATTTCATCTATTCCTGCTGCTTTATGACAACGGAGATTATTTACCACCCTTTCCACTTCCTCAAGCGTAATTTCGCCAACATCATTTTCCTCCTTCCCATAAGCTTGGCTGTTCGCAACACCACCAGGATGATTTCCTTTTACATTGAGAAGATGTTCAAAATATTCCCTCCACCTCTCCAGTGATTCCCTGGGATCTATTATGAGTTCACCAGAATTACTCAAAACACTGTTCATTTCCTTTTTCCCCTCCCTTCCTAAGATTCTTTATTACTGTCCAGAAAGGTTTCCCTGCTGCTTGACCTAGCGTTTCCCGGTTATTACCAAAATCATCCCATGACTTCTTTTTGGATTCAACAACTATTTGTTTCGCTCTGTTTCTTTAATCTACGTACAAATCCCTGTCTGCCTCGGCCCTTGTTTGGAGCCATTTCTGATAAGCCTTCTTTTTACGTTTACAAGCTTCTCTCACTTCAACATTCCACCATGATGTTCGCCTTTTCCCATCTTTACACACAGTTGTTCCTAGGCATTCCCTTGCTGTTTCTGCTACAGCATCCCTGTATGCCATCCATTCACTTTCTATATTCTGAACCTGCTTACTGTCTACTGTTCGAAATTTCTCACTAATCATATCCATGTACTTCTGTCTAATTTCCTTGTCCTGGAGATTTTTTGCCCTTATTCGTTTGTAGACAGATTTCACTTTCTCTACCCTAGGTCTAGAGATACTTAGTTCACTACAGATCAGATAATGGTCTGTATCATCGAAAAACTCCGGAAAACTCGTACATTCCTAACAGATTTCCTGAATTCGAAGTCGGTTAAGATTTAGTCTATTATGGATCTGGTACCTCTAGCCTCCCATGTGTAGCAGTGAATAGCCTTATGCTTGAAGAATGTATTCATAACTGCTAAACCCATACGGGCACAGAAGTCCAGCAAACGCTTCCCATTCCCATTAGCTTCCATATCTTCCCCACATTTACCAATCACCCTTTCTTATCCTTCATATCTATCCCCAACTCTCTTATTGAAATCGCCCACTATTCTATCCTTGCTGTTGACCCTTACCACGATGTCATTCAATGCTTCATAAAACTTGTCAACTTCATCCTCATCTGCACCCTCACATGGTGAATACATGGAGACAATTCTAGTCATAATTCCTCCAGCTGCCAAATCTACCCACATCATTCGCTCATTTACGTGCCTAACAGAAACTATGTTACGTGCAATGGTATTACTGATAATGAGCCCTACCCCAGACTCTGCCCTTCGCTTTCTAACACCCGTCAAGTACACCTTATAAGCTCCTATTTCTTCCTCGTTATCTCCCCTTACCCGAATATAACTTGCTCCTAGCACATCCAGATGCATCCTCTTTGCTGACTCAGCCAGTTCTACTTTCTCCCATAAGCCCCGTTAATATTGATAGCTTCCCATCGAATTCCATTTCGTTCGCCAAGTTCTTTCCAAGGAGTCCCTCGCGTGTCAAATGGGAGTGGGATTCCTTTACTCCCATAGGTCTGAGGCTTGCTTAAAATGTTCTGAGCTCGGTGGATTCATGAAGCGGGATGCTACCCTACTTGCACATAGTCGAAGTGAGGATCTCTCCTCTAACGGGTTATGGACCACCGGTGAATTGTATAGTTCTAGCTTCCTGAGCACAAGGAGAGCCATGACTCAGAATATGTCCGAGATGCCCACTCCCATTCCATAGCAACTGGTATCCCGACTCTCAGGACCACTTACTAGGCCTCTCAGCCGTGCCCGTGGTTCACGAACTAGGACGTGACTACAGTAACCCACACCATGAACCATTACTACAAGAAAGAAAGAAAGAAAATAATTATTTTATGTCTGGGCGTATGTATTCGAACAAGAACAACTAGTATTTAGTTACCATCCCCTTTTTTTGAATTACTGCTGAGTCTTTTCGGCATTGAATGCCCATGTTTTTTGGCGATTGTAGGGTCCATATTTCTCCATTCTGTTGGAAGACGTTCTTTCAGATTATCTTCACTTCCTGTGTCATGTATCCTCAAACGTTCCTCGAATTCATTCCGGATTTTCTCTATAGGATTTAAATCTGCCGATTGGGGCACTGTCTTCGAAATATGAGAAAGGTCCAAAGTTTTACAGTTTCAGCAGTATGCTTTAGATCTTTTTCCTGCTGCAAGTAATAATCATTTCCTAATCCCAGTATCTCTGTACTCTTCTTAAGATTGTTTTAAAGAATTGTTTTGTATTCAAACTTGTCCGCGATCCCATCTATGAACACCAGTTCCCCAAAGCCAGATGAAGTCGTACAACCGCACACCCAGGTATATTACCAACCAAACCTGTACTCTTTTCCGTTCAAGTTTACAAAGGAACATCGATGGATTCGCGTTCATTTTCGGAACACAAACGTAAATGTCCACATAGGGGCGAAAACAAAGTGATAACAGTCCTTCAGGGTGGATTTTTATCACAGTTGGAGAGCTTCAGTATGGTGTATGTCCTCCACGAGCATTTATCACAGCTCGGCACCTACGTGGCATGCTGCGTATAAGTCGACGAAGGTCACGATGCGGTATCAGTACAATACCTCACACCCGGGTATATTACCCATTCTTCAATGAGAGCCTGCTCGAGGTCGTGGAGTGTCAGTGGTGGAACAGGACGCCCACGAACACTCCCGTCAAGTCTGTCCCACTCATGCTCGATGGGATTAAGGTCGGGAGTCACTGCTGGCTATTCCACCTCTTGTATGTCCAGTTCTCGCAAGACAGCTCTGGTAATGCGCGCTACATGAGCCCTGGCATTGTCGTGCATGAGTACGAAATCAGGGCCAACACCGTATAACGCAACCAACACATGCTGTAGCAGTGTCTGCTCGATGTAACAATACCTCACACCCAGGTAAATTACCAACTAAACCTTTACTCTTTTCCGTTCAAGTTTACAAAACAACATCGATGGATTCATGGTAAGATTGCCACGGACGACGATGAGATCCGTACGGCCATCAAGACTGATGCCACCCACACTATCACAGAAATTTGTCCGAATCGGTTGCCTTCCTGGACAAGATTTGGCATGTACTGCTCACCACGGCGTCTCCAGACACGTTGACGTCTATCACGGTGCCAGGGGAAATCTGAACAACACAGGTCTCCATTGGCATAGTTGCCAATTGACGTGGGTACGGGCAAACAGAAGGCGAGCTGCGCGATGTTGCTGCGTTAAACGGGGCACTCGAGCAGGACGTCTGGGTCGTAAGGACACTTCTCTTAACCTGTTCCTTACTTTGTGGTCAGACACCGTGACTCGGGTGACCCTCCTGAAGTCTTCCTGCAGTTCTCTGGCAGTTGCTGAACGACACCGCAACGCACAGATGGTCATATACCGGTCATCCTGTGGGGTTGTCATGCGTCCACGACCTTATCCAACCCTCCTTGTGAACTGGCCTGTCTCATTGTAGTGATTCCACAAGAGATGAATAATTGACGGAGAGACATTAAGATCCACATCAACACGACGGGAAGTCCATCCTTCCGGGATCAAAGTGGCGGTCCTTGACTGTTGAACCTCGTTAAGATTTCTTATGGCATGTGCTGGTTGACGTACAACGTTCTCAAATGATCGCAGTAGGGTGTGTACCTCACGACGACACACGGACGCACCGCTATTCACTTTGTTTTGACGTGTCGCCTGTCTGTTCAATGCATGCCTACGCCTACAGATGGAGTATAACTTCGATTTGACATACCCTAGGTAGCTAAGGTCTCAAGGTATGCTGTACGACCATTGGAACCCCATCTACCAAATTAACGTTCACACACCAGACGTTACAAAACATGTTTCCCTAACTTTTTTGAACTGTGTATTACAATGTATGTCTCTTCCTTGCCTTTACATCCCATTTTGCTTGTGAATGCTTACGAGAATACAACTTCGAGTGGCTGCTTCGAGGCATAGTATGAATACACCGGCTATGTGGTAGGGGGCATTCCACCAAGCTCGTTTGGGTGCGTTCGAATTCTTATGTCATCCAGTAAATGGGACAGATTGTACAGATTGTGTGATAAATACCTGCAAATAATGTTTTAAATATAGTTTCCGAGACTTAGAATGTTAATGCTTTTGTGTTTAAAAATGCAACACTGCTGAATAAATATTACGTTGTTTGTACAATGGAAAGTATTATATTATTCGAATACTTTTGTCGACTTCTGTATCTCGATACAGCTGTTGGCGCGCGAGTGGGGGAGGGAGTACCAGCCGTACCCAATGAATATGATTGGGGACCGGGCTCAGTGGCTCAGACGGTAGAGGCACTGACCTGCTGAGCCCAACTTGGCAGGTTCGATTCTGGCTCAGTCCGGTGGTATTTGAAGGTGCTCAAATACGCCAGTCTCGTATCGGTAGATTTACTGGCACGTTACAGAACTCCTGCGTGACTAATTTCCGGCACGTTGGCGTTTCCGAAAACAGCAAAAAGTAGTTAGTTGGACGTAAAAACAGTAACTTTGTTATAATACGATTGGCTCTCCTTACCCGCCAACGTTTTCGCAACCTAGTATACTAGCGGTATAAAAACGGTACATATTAAACAGTTGTTTTATCTTTCACACGTTTTTTACCGCACGAGGAATATTCGCGATTATTAGTTTTATGTAAAATATAATTTTTGTCATGGTAAGGAACTGACCGGAGATGGTGCAACATAGGGAAAACGTGAAGAGTTCTACAACGACAGTGGCGTTCGCTTGCTTCGAGCTAACCACAATACTTGTGACCGACAGCCACGGTCTTTCGCAACATCCATGTTTTGGAGTTGGTCTGAACTGAACTCGAGTATAAGACTCCCCAAAGTGGTTGTCCCATGTCGAATGGTGAGTAATTTCTCTAGTTCAGCTTTTTGATTTTGTGCGAAGTTTGAAGACGTACTGTATTTGTGTTGTCGCTTTTTTGTGACTTTAATCCCACAATTCCGGTATTGAGGGTAGGATGACACGTGGGTGTGGAGAGTTTGAAATGTGGTTGCGGCTAGTTACCAAGAATTTAGGAGTGTGGTACTGAACGAACAACAGGAAGGAAGCACGTTATTGAGGGTACGAGGAGTGTGTTATGCTTCACGTGTAATCAGTGTTTAGAGGGGGTGGATTGGGGGTTAACAGGAAGTAGACTGAGTTTGAGTGACCTGGTTTAGCGGCAGGTCGTGGAGCGAGGTGTGTGTGAGAGGCGGGGGAGGTGCTTGTCAGTGGCTTTGAAGGATGGGCAGCCAGATTACGAAGCTGCGCGCACACTTCGTCTGCTCCCCAGTAGTAGGGCAAGGTGGGTTCTAAAACAGTGGGAGCTGAATCAGCATTTTCCCACGAGGTTATTTACCCCATGGCGTCACGGCCACGTGATATTGTTTAAAACATGGCCCCTTGCTCGTGACAGCTGACATACCCTAACCTTACTTTTTGATTGTTTCCGCGCGGAATTTATGAATAAGTGCGCATGGCTGACCTCATTGCTGCCATCTCACAGGGTTCTAGTTTTAAGGCTAGCTGCCCTTCTCGACATGTACCTTCCCGACACCATCTTAGAGGGGCCTAACCTCAGAGTATCCTAGTTTTAAGGCTAGCTGCCCTTCTCGACACCATCTTGCCGGATACCCTTCCCGACACTATCTTGGATGGGCAATAGGTGAATTTTTTAAAAGTAAACGACTCTAACCTCTCTGCTGTCATCTTAACGGGACTTAGCCACGTGCTTTTTGTCAAGTATGTGGCGGGGAATTTTCAAAAAGAGAACGATCCCTAACCTCATTGCTGTCATCTTGACGGGACTTAGCCAACAGGTGTGTGCGGCGGAATTTTGAAAAATAGAACGACTGGGGCCTAACCTAATTTTACAGTCCGATGCCGTTCCCGACAGTATCTTGGGGGCCTTACCTTACAGGGTCCTAGTTTTATGGCTAGATGCCCTTCCCGACACCATCTTGGATGCTTTACGTCTCCACCCGACGGACAGATAACTATAATCACACCTCCTCTTCCTTTACCTAAAACGCATCTTTACATAGATGTGCACCTGTGTTATCGTGAGGTTTTAGGTCTCCGTCCGACAGATAGGTACCCACCTCATCGTCTAGCCCTTTCCTCCTCATCGTCTGTCGTAGTTTTACTCATAAGCTACCAGTTGCCCTTTATAACGCAGGGAAGATATATGAATGACGCAAAAGACTGGTTCAATCCTTTTTTCAGCTGTACCTATCCTAGTCGCTTTACATCTCCATCCGACAGACTGCTTAGTCTTGCTGTCTGCTCATGGCTTTACGTCACTATCCAACGGACGCTATTTTGGAGGGCGGCTGGCCCAGTTCACGGCTTTACGTCTCCAGCTGACGGACAAATAACGTGACTTCACAGCGTGACTTGCCTTCTCTTTATGAACAATTCTAAACATAACGACAGGGTTCAAGCAAACTGTGCAGGTTCTGTCCATTTACAGAGGATCGGAAATGCTGTGCCCTCTACCAAGAGCAACGGTATTCGTGTTTAGAAAATATATAGTCTGTTGTTATCTTACCTTACTCATAAATTTCAAATATATATGTATTTTGTAAAGATTTTGTAAAGATTTGTGTTCTGAACAGAAAAACTTACCTTGATTACAAATATATGTTAGGAGGAGGGCGCGGTATCTTGTTGATAAAAACAATAGAAATTGACACGCAGGCAGACGATGATTGCATGGAATAAAATTCAACGGGAAACTACCTCCCTCTGCTTATTTCGCGAATATAACATAAACTTTATGACGTAAACACATAGCCACTATAAAAAACTCTCTCTGACTGTCCTGGATTTCAAAACTGATCTCTCTGTTGAATGCCAGAATAAAAAAAGAAAACATTACATGCAACAGAAAAAATCTGTATTACAGTCATAGATTCGAACCCTGATCTCTCTGATTTGGTCACCGTCACAGAATAAACAAGTTATGGATTCGAACCCTGATCTCTGTTCAGTGCTAGATGTTTTATACTAGATACTATGTATCTGTCGGATGGAGACCTAAAGCCTCACGATAACACAGGTGCACATCTAAGTAGAGATGCGTTTTATGTAAAGGAAGAAGAGGTGTCATTATAGTTACTTGTCCATCGGATGGAGACGTAAAGCCTCCAAGATGGTGTCGGGAAGGGCATCTAGCCATAAATCTAGGACCCTGTACGGTTAGGCCCCTCCAATATAGTGTCGGGAAGGGCATCTGACTGTAAAATTATGTTCGGCCCCAGTCGTCCTCTCTTCTCAAAATTCCGTGGCACACACTTGTTGGCTAAGTCCCGTCAAGATAATAGCAGTGAGGTTAGAGATCGTTCTCTTTTTGAAAATTCCGCGCCACATACCTGTCAGAATCACGTGACTAAGTCCCGTTAAAGTAACATCAGTAAGGTTAGGGATCGTTCTCGTTCTCAAAATTCCGCGCCACACACTTGACAAAAAGCACGTGGTTAGGACCTGTCAAGTTGACAGCAGTGAGGTTAGGGTCGTTCAAAATTCCGCCCCAAAACAAGTGCACGAGGTTAGGACCTGTCAAGATGGCAGCAGTGAGTTTCGCCACGTTCATTTGTTCACAACAGGTTAGTACCTGTCAGGATGGCAGAAGTGAGATTAGGCATGCACACTTATTCAAAACTTTCGCGCGAAAACAATCAAAAAGTGAGGTTAGGGTCTGTCAAGATGATAGCTGTCATGTCACGAGCACTTGGCCATTGTTTGTAACCAATAGCACATGACCGTGACGTCATGGGTCGATGACCTTGCCAGGAATCATTGACCTCGTGGGGGAAATACTGATTCAGCTCCCATTGTTTTAGAACCAGCCTTGCCCTATTACTCTCCCCTAGCACTAGTGTTGCAACGGGTCTCATGTAGCACCATGGTAGTTCGGGTTCCAACCTTGTAGTGTGTCGCTGAGTGTGATCGGTTGGTGATTTGAGAGATAGCGTGAAGGTGGTTTGAGTTTCACTTTGTGTAATTTTCTGTTTGGTTTTTACAGGACTGGTGGGGGTGAGGTTTTAGTGACAGAGTCAACGGCTGTGGCGAGTGGGTGAGAGGTTAGGGTTCTAAGGAAGGTGGTGTCTTCTTCTTCTTCTTCTTCTTCTTCTTCTTCTTCTGCTTCAGATCTCGTTCTGTTCATCTTCTGAGCTGTCTTGATTTGCCTCCTCAACAGCGAAGGGTGCGATGAGGATGGGCTTGTAGCCATGGAATGAGTCAAATCTTCCTAACACCTTGATGTAGACGGATAGGGATAATCATTAATGCTTCGGCCACAGTGCAGGCGAAAAGTTGCAGAGCGGGGAGGAGTGAGCGTTTGTGTGGCGCGGTGCGGCGGCTCCCCTGCACGTGGTGATTGGAACTGGCTATTTCAAAGTTTTCTCGTTTGCTCTGCTTTTAGAATTTTTTATCTAAACTGAAGAATTCGGCGTAGGGCTAGAAGAGAATTTCGAGATCATCCAGTAAGTAAATAACGTGAAAACGAGAATGGCAATTAGATCATATTTGTGTTGAAAAGAATTATCATAAAGAAATCCAAAATGTTAAAGTACTTAGAGGAATAGACATAGGGTCTGACCATTACATGGTGAAAATTAAATTCACACCAGTAAAGAAACCAAGATCTAAATGTAAATTGAGAAAAGTTTATGATCCCCATAAAGTAATAAACAAGAACTAACCGACACATTGATAAAACAGATAAATTAGAAGAGATCATCTCGAAACTAAAAGACATAGCTGAGAAAATAACCTTGCCAAGTCCAAGGAAAAGAGCATCAATGGCGAAATGAGGTATGCATAAAACATTTTAAAGTACCGGTAGACATCAGGCATGGTTAAATCATCAAAGTCAGAAAACACAGACATCGTATCAAGAATTTACCAAGCGAAGACAATTATTAAAACAAATATTAAAAGACAACATCAAAAAAGCATTATTCAACAAATAGAAATAGATCACAAAATGACCATTTCCAGAGATTACTATAAAATATTTAGTGAACAACTTCAGAAATATGAACCGCCAACACTTACGTTAAAAGATAAGAATGGAGAGATGGCACATAATAATAAAGATAATACACAAATTCTAGCAGATACATTCAACAAATTATTGAATTGCGAAGAACCAAAAGAACTACTTCATATAAACACAGACATGCCCATTAAAACTCCACCAGAAAATATCGATTCACCCAGATTTGAAGAAGTTAATCAAGTCATTAAAGAACTGAAAAATTATAAAGCTTGTGGAGAAGACCAAACATTTGCCGAGTTGTGGAAAAATGCAGCGGAATCAATTAGAGAATCACTTCACCAATGCTTGATAAAAATTTGGGATGATGAAAAGTTACCGGACCATTGGACAACTGTAGTAATCCACCCTTTACACAAGAAAGGAGAGAGAACAAATACTGATAACTATAGAGGAATATCACTCCTGGATTGTACTTATAAAATATTCTCGAGAATAATTTACAATCGGTGCAAATGTCAACTGGAAAATAATTAGGGGAGTACCGGGGAGGATTTCCACCATGGCGTAATTGTCCAGATCAAATCATAACACTAAAATTTTTAATGGACATCTACAAAATACGACAGAAACAAATGATCATAACTTTCGTAGACTTTCGGGAAGCTTATGATTGCATTCACCGACCTTCAGTATTAAAAATATTACGAAAGTTTGGATTACATCCTAAATTAGTTAAAATGATAAGCTTCACATTAACAAACACTAACCGGGCGAGTTGGCCGTGCGGTTAGAGTCGCGCGGCTGTGAGCTTCCAATCGGGAGATAGTGGGTTCGAATCCCACTGTCGGCTGCCCTGAATATGGTTTTCCGTGGTTTCCTATTTTCACACCAGGCAAATGCTGGGGCTGTACCTTTATTAAGGCCACGGGCGCTTCCTTCCCACTCCTAGGCCTTCCGTATGCCATCGTCGCCATACGACCTATCTGTGTCGGTACGACGTAAAGCAAAATAGCAAAAAAACCTACTAAATCAGAGGTGGAGTTTAGAGGAGAAGAATTATCTGAAGCATTCATAATCAGAACAGGACTAAGACAAGGTGATGTACTATCACCACTTTGGTTTAATTGTACTCTGGAATACTTGATGAGAGAATGTTACAAAGAGAATAACAGAAATATAAATATTGGATACACTAAAAATTAAATTAACCTAAATTGCTAAGGAATTGCAGATGATCTGGCACTACTAGCTAATAATCTTAATGAAGCTCGAAATCAAATCACAAGTCTCCAAACTATTGCTGGAAAAATAGGATTAACGGTTTCATTTGAAGAAACTAAAATAATAAGCAGTGTTCTGATATGTGAGAAAGAAATAGATATTGTAAAACAATTTAAATGCCTTGGAGAAACTACAACATACAAATTCTTGGACATGAGAACGAATAAATTATCCAGAGCCCAAAAAGTAACCAGAAATACATATAACAAGAAACGTTTGTCAATAAATACAAAATTGAAACATTATAAGACTGTAGTCCAACCTGAAATAACTTATGGAAGTGAAACATTATTTAAACTAAAGAAAAATAATAACATAGATACAATTTTAAAAATAGAAAGAAGAATGGTAAGAACATGCATTAAGAAGAAGGAGAATGGCGTATCATTCCAAATGCAGCAGTATATCAGGAAATAGAACCTGTAACGGATTTCGTACGAAAGAAGATATCATTCTTTGGTAATCTGCTGAGAACACCTCAAGACAGGTTAATACGCAGAATTTTGGAAAAGCTTTGGAAACAAAAACGACAACCTGTCTGGATAAAAGAAATAAAAGAAGACAAGAAAGAATTAGACATAACACTGGAGGATTTAAAGAATAAATCAAAGTAAATACATTGAATAATAGTAAAATTAGATTCCTACCAAAATGTGATAAAAGAGAAACAACTAAAAGGGTATTTTCAGAAGAAGAACGGCAACGAAGATCAGATAGAATAAGAAATACTGGAACAACAGAAAAGAAAAAACATAAAACATCATAGAAGACGGGACAGAAATTGACTACAGTGGTCCATTGCGGCCGTAAAAGAATAATAATAATAATAATAATAATAATAATAATAATAATAATAATAATAATAATAAATAACGTGAATTGCATGGGAAATTTCATCATTTGTGTGGAGAACTGAATTGATTTCCTGATAAGATTTTTCAAATATACTTGTACGTCCATTCAAACTTTTGACTTCTTACTAAAACTTAAGGCGCGACTACAGAAGCAAATGCTTTAAAGCAATAACCGTGTTTGATTTTAAACTGAATTTATCTGGTATATATATTTTCCAGGCTTCCCTTGTCACTATTAGATTTTCGAAATTCTCTTGTTCCGTAGCGAAGTTCGGGGTTTGAACTTCAGTAATTAGCATTTCTCTTGTTAATTCACCGACAGTCATTGCGAGGGGTGCAGCTGAAATCTCAAACATCAGTGAGCGGCTAACGACAGGTAGCGTTATCTTTGAACCAACTTCCCCTCCAAAATGACGCGCCGCTGGCTGTATGGCCACATGCATTTGCTAATGCAGGTTTGAGTTTCATCTGTGCCGCCACACAACGCAACGCTCCGCTCGCCGCTTGCACTGTGGCCGAAGCCTAACTGGTTGTTATGAGATTCCTCAAACAATGCTGTGGGAGACAGTGTAAGATCCGAGGTTGTTCTTGCCATTACCAATCTCACTTAGGCTCTCTATGACACAGTCATAGGAGACTTGACCACAAGGGTGCAAAATAGCTACAAAATTATTACACATTTTAATAGAAATTATGATATTATAATGCCGCCAAATCAGTAAAACATTCTCTACTTCGCTGTTTCGTCTTCGTGTTTAACCGGTAATTAATGCGCGACAAACTTCCACCATGACGAATAGAAGAACCAAGTGTGAGGACTCAGCCGGTATAGTATGGTAGTTTGTGGCCCCGCCACTGCAAGCTATTCTGTCCAACACGTGTTCCAGTCGTTCCGGCAAGCCGGGTATAGGAAAGTGCGGGAGACATTACTGTGCGAGATATTTCAGTCAATAAGTTGCATTTTCTTTGCTTTCAGTTCCTAAACTCAGTTCATTGTGTGCTGCGTACTTGAAGCACGTATCTTATGTGGCTTGATTAAATTAATTGTTCAGCATGCCGTACTGTTTTGTGCCTGGCTGTAAGTCAGGCTATGGTAGAGTACTTGATGACATGCGATTCTTTTCACCACCGAAAGATAGAAATAAATTTGAAAAACGGGCCAGAGCTATTACACGAAAGGATACTGAGTTAACGCGTAATAGTAGAATTTGTCAAGTTCATATCTCTGATGATTTGAGTGTAAAATCAGATAATTTTATATTGAATGGTGAAAAAGTGGCTCTCTCTCGTGTGAGATGAAAATTACGTCTAGGAGCAGTGCCTCACATTTTCCCTGATTTGCCGAAATACCTTTCAAGTGAGATTAAGTCCCGTGATACTCCCAACAGGAAAAATAACCTAAGCACCATTAGGAAACTAAGAAAGAAGATTGAAGACGGGAGTGCAGCAGCGAATGAGGAATTAAAAGGTCAATCTAATGTTGATCAAAATTTGGGTTATTCTAGTGTACTTTCTGATGCCGAAAATACAATATTATCATTCAAAAGGTGCATAAAAATTCTAATTGAAATTTAATTCGAGCTGGATCCCTATAAGGTAGGCTTTAAATGTAGGAGGAAATTGCGAACCTGAATGGGAGATGATCTTGACCTTGTACAGTATGTTAATCAGATGCGTATGTTCGAAATGTGGAAATGCATAGCAAGGCAGTGAAACAATCAGTGGAAACTTCCATTAAGCAAAAAATTGATGTTCAAGGTGCAGTAAATATCGAAGACTGGGGAAGCTCTGTGCCTGAATTTGAGGACGCAGTTCGAAACTCTTCGATTGAGAAGAATTTAGTGTACCATTTGGCTGGGTACGTTGTTAATCAGTCTTCTAAATTTATTAAATGTTCGCCCTTTGACCATTCTTCACGTGACAATAATCAAAGTACATTTTCAATTCGCACCGAAATAAAAGACTACGGTTCAAGCAATAAAGAAATGTTTTTAACACGCCCTTCGAAAAGTATATGTGACATTCTTTTCCAGGCCAAGAAAGTAATTAGTGGAAAAGTGAACTCAAAATCGATGTGAGGCAAAATATTTTTTTAATGTATCGATTCCATCGACAAAATATCAGTTGATCCTTCAGGAGCTGGATGTTCTCTTCAACATGTTATGAATATAATCATCAGACTTGTTTATCATTATCTGAAGTGCCGATTTATCTTCAGAATGAAAGAAATTCCGTGAGATTTACAATCTCGAACATCCGCCAAATCTTCATGCAAGCTTACGAAAGTCCAGTAACTGACAAATTGAGTTGGAAAGTAGAGTATTACCTTTAAATAGAGCATGGGTGTTTGTTTTAATATGATGGGAGTTATGTGTTATTTATCTGTATATGTACACTCGAGTAACGTGTGCTTTTCGCAACATGTGATGAAGGCCGTAGCTCTTAATTCCGTGTATGATTTTTGCCATTGTACCCTGCCGTGGTATTGCAATTGTAATCTCTCATTGTTTTTAAAAGACAGTGTTTATACTTACCAGTTTCGGAGCAATACGTTTCCTCTGGCATCATTCCGATCGGTACTGTGGACATAGCCCACTCTAGCGGTGCCTGGCGGGGCGCGTTTGAACTCGATGAGGCCTCACCACCTATATAGGATTGAGACGGCGGTGGTCATCACACTTGTTCGTCTATTCGTCATGCTTCCACCATGGCACTGGAGCATGGAGAGTGCAGGCAACATGTGGCGCAAATCGGAAACATTGAAGACGTTTTGTGTATCTTCGCCGCTTTCATATCTTTACGAGAATCTGATAGGAAATACAATTTATATACCGAGCTCGTAGCTGCAGTCGCTCAAGTGCGGCCAGTATCCCGTATTCGGGAGATTGTGGGTTCGAACCCCACTGTCGGCAGTCCTGAAGATGGTTTTCTGTGGTTTCCGATTTTCACGCCAGACAAGTGCTGGGGCCACGGCCGCTTCCTTCACACTCCTAGTTCTTTACTGTCCCATCGTCGCCGTAAGACGTGGTGTCGGTGCGACGTAAAGCCAATTAAAAAAAAAAGAATCTATCTGTGCAACATTGGCAACGTAGAAGTCACGCTGTAACAATGTAGACACAAGTGTATTAAGGGAAATTTCTGGTCGGCGAACCTTCTCCACCCCATCATGTGATGGCTAGTTAAATCATAAATCAAAGGGCTGGAAATAAAAATGGTGATTTTTACTTTGGTATGATTTGAGAAATCTGAACAAAACGTTCTATTCTGTTTTAATAAGTTTTATTTCAGCTCTCATGTGATCGCTGTTAGATCAGACTTTCTAATGAGACGGCATCACTCTGTACAAAAAGGTTGGGACAACGGCAAGAGGAGGTAAAGTGTCATGTGGAGGGTGGGATGATACACGAAGCCCGAGAGCTAGTTGCGCTGTTTGCAGATTGAAGAACGGTGTATAGCGTATGGCTTTCTGACCTAGTGCATGCTCGTGGGCGTCATGCGCGTCAGGGAGAGGGTGACCTGAGCAAGGGAACTGGCTTCAGTCCAAACGTAGTCGCTGGATGTAGGCTAGGTTAAGCTCAGAAAACTTTCTCACGTAATTTATCTCACTTGTTCAGTACACACCAATTGATTGACAATACTATACACGTGAGGACGTTAGTGTTTGGCAAACACTGAGTCGTACTTCCTGCGGAGTGGTTTTTGTCACGCACCTACTCTGCCGGTGAAATGGCTAACTACGGTCTTCTCTGTAAACTACCTGCGTGTCTGGATATACTACATTGTTGACTTTAAGTTCGAATTATGGGCTGGAGTAGACTGGCATTGAAAATCAAATTGCTACTTAAGAATGATTTAAATCGTGGCCAACTCTGTTTATTGCCTTGTCCCGCTAAATTGTAATCTTCACCCCAAACTAACAGATGAATAGCTCTGTTTGGCGGGATATCAGTGATGACGTCAACTAACCTAGAACAATCATGAAGTCTCTTTAATAATGTATATAGGCCAAGATCGTGACTTGTATTTTGCGACGTATACATAATTTATCTGTCTTAACCTTGAGATATGTTGTGCAGTTCAAAGTATCTTCCATGCGCCTCATACTTCCGATAAGAAATTCTTACTTTCAGACGATTTAAACCAGACGGCAGATCACGTGTGAGCAGCGTTTGGCTATGTTTCGCAATGTTTGTCCTGTTGATAGTCTATCACAGACTAAACAGTAGAAGAACTTGTGTAGTTCAGTCAGTTGCCATACTGTGAAGCGATAAGCGCCACTCGAGATCAGCTTGAACCAGTTAGTCATTGTGCCGTACAGTTAACCCTAGTTGAAATACACCGATAGTTCTACAGGGTAACCGCGCACACCGTCATTTTCATGGCACAGTATTATTCTCCTCCAGGAGAATTGCTAGCGTGAGGGAAGCAAATGTCTGATAACGACTGAGGGGAAACTTCTGTTTGGATGGCCATTTCAGAGCTGCCGGTAACGTTGGCGATCCTCTTCCAGTCCACTCCCTGAGGTTGGGGTAGTCAGAAAAAGAATACGCCCACGGTAAACCTTACCTGTCGTCAGAGGCAACAAAATCGAGCCCTAGGGGCTCGCAACTTGGAAGCGTGGGGTGGCGATCACGGGGCCCTTACCTGAGTCCTGGCATTGCTTTCACTTACTTGTGCCAGGCTCCTCATGTACCCTGTCCGACCTCCCTTGGTCAACTCCTGTTCTTTTCCGTCCCCGACGGTATTAGAACATTCGAGGCCTCGGGAGTCTTTCATTTTCGCGCCCATTGTGGCTCTTGTCTTCCTTTGTCCGGTACTTCATTATTGGACGTGTCGGATCCTTCTTTCTGCACCCTGTGGACGCAGATGAATACACGTACGGTATCCCCTGCCTGTCGTAAGAGGCGACCACGATTGGTACCACTACATGTGTATGGTCGTGCTCCCTCTTAGAGCAATAATCACTACTACCTGAGGAACTCGTACCTACTGCTTCCAGCTGGTCTGTGATTAATATAATCAGGGGAGGATTACAATGGGAGTAGTGCCATTATATGAACACCACCATTGGTCTGTGTTGCCTATACGTTGTGCCATAATGTGTGATACACCGTGGGTTTACATTGCCTATGCAACACCATGAGTATACGTGGCCTGTGATTAGTTCCGCTATGCGAGCAGCACCATGAGTATACGTGACCTTTGATTAATACCACTATATGATGAACACCATGGGACTGCCTTGCTTGTGAATAGTATCCTTACGTGGAACCCCATGGGTCTGTGTTGACTGTGAGTAATGCCATTATGTGTGACTTACCCTGGGTCTACATTAGTTGTGATTAATGCCACCATGCGATGAACATGATGATTGTTCGTTACGCGAACATGATGATTGTTCGTTACCTGCGGTTACTACTACTACATTTTGGTTCTCCTTTGCCAGTGATTAATACCATTACGAGAGGCCGGCAACTTGGATTTTGGACCCCTTTGGACAACAAGCATCATCCCAGTGAATAAGGCATTGTGAATCGGATCCGCTGATTGTTTTGGATTCATGGTCATTTTTCATTATTCGTTTTAGATTCTAGTCAGTGGATACATTTTAGTTATCGTTTCATTTCGTTGCACCTCGTATCATTAGGCCCTTTTAAACAACAACAATCATCATCAGTAAGGCATTCCCTTACACGTATTATGAACCAGATTCGATCGTGAAGTTCCGAACGTTCCAATTACGGCAGCACGTAGCATGGCGAGATGAGTTATCTAATTGACTCGCACGCTGTCTTCAGAAAGTATGGACCAATCAAACGTGTCACATACCATCACATGAGGTGGATCCATTTCCAATTGCTCTAAGAAATGCGGATTCTCCTTACTTCAAAAATATACACTTGTGTCTTTTGCTCTACGGCGGATGACGCAGAGTCTGAATGTTTCCCGTGTAATGTTGTTGGTTTCGGTGGTGCAGCTCCAGATTTATGGAAACCTACAACACAGACTATATTTTAAAACGCGAACGCTCTGCAAACATATGAAATATGTGACTGACGTACGTGATGTTCGACTCACACTGCACTGCCAACCACACGGCACAGATGAACATCAGGTGTCCAATAAACTGAGAAGAAACGTCAGGAAAAAGATTTACTTTGTATGAGTTTAGCCCAGTTTTATGGCCGACTGTCCTTCCTCACAAGATACACACAGTGGTCACGGATTAAGAGAAACAGGCACAAACTGACGATCTTTACATGTTTTCTCCAACATTTGCAATAATTGACGTAGAATATACTTTGGGAGAAAGCGATTCTTATCCGAGTGAACTTGCGGAAGCCCCGTATTGCTAAATTTGAATGGGTATTTTGGAATAGTTTACGTTAGAGTTTGTCGTCTATTGGGAAGTGTAAAATGAGACGTGAGCATAACAAATTTCTGCTGGATAGTGTTAATTCTGCGGGTAAATTCCAATGTTTTAAAACTAAGAATTGTTGTTGAATATGTAGTAGCTTTGTCATCAGCAGTTGTAGACGGCCTAGTCGCCAGTGAGCCAGAAGCTGCTGTTACATATCAGTCTGCGAAGGCCACCAACCGCCCCTGTGAGCGACATTGATAAGAGGGACTGGCGTTACCAGCTTCACTCATACTTTGATGTAGACCTAAGTGCCTAAAATAGGCTCTTAATTATGAAAGAATATATTCTATACAAATATATATATATATATACTAGCAAGATACCCGTGCTTCGCTACGGTATTATACTGAAATTTATAATTGAATGCTTATTGTTTTAGATATATAATCTGCCGAAATTCGCGATCTGACTCGTTTTTTGCGAGAATCCACCAAAATTCCCGATCTGACTCGTTTTCTATTAGATTACGGCACGTTTCCTCCCATTTTTCAATCTTCCTTTCCAGCAATCGATTCCGTACTTCCCGGTCCGTAAATCTTTGCCATCTCTTCCTATAATCATTTTTAATATGGATAAAATCCTTCAGAAGATACGGCGTGGTGTCATATTGGGTGCCTTGGCGGCAATGAACCCGCGGCTGGACTGCATTCTTAGTCATTGCTCATCCAGGAGCCGTTTCTAGCGCGGATCGCACGTTTGACGACGGTCCGGAACATTATTATTATTATTATTATTATTATTATTATTATTATTATTATTATTATTATTATTATTATGTGTTGCTGGAATGAATGATGACAGGGAAAACCGGAGTATCCGGAGAAAAACCTGTCCCGCCTCCGTTTTGTCCAGCACGAATGTCACCCCCCCGAAAAAATTTAAAAGAAGGCGTGTTTCTTTAAGTTTAAAGGAGATTCCAAACACCAGTGTTCACGTCTATTACCTCCAGTTTTGAGATATATGTATCCCTTTAAAAAAAATCACGTTTTTCACTTCATTTCACACTGCTCCCCCCCCCCCCCCCCCATAAGTGAACTTTCCCGCAAATAAAAACTTGTTTGTTTAATAGTAAAGGATCTTCTAAATACCAATTATCGCGACTCTAACTTCTTCAGTTTTTGATTTTTGTGTCCACATGAAAGGAATTCAACTCCTTTACACTCCCGCCCCCAAAAATGGTTTCCCCTACAAAACGCGTTTTTCTTTGTTTTCAAAGGAGATCCAAATATGAATTTTCACGTCTGTAACAACTTTAGTTTTTATTAGATGTATGTATTCTCATACAATTAAGTCAATTTATTTTTCAATTCTTTCACCCCCCCCCCCACTTCATTGGATTTTCCGAGAATACGTGTTTCTTTACTTTTAAAGCAGATTGCAAATATCAAATTTCACGTCTATAACATCGTCATTTTTGAGATATCAGTAGCCTAATTAAAAGGATTCAACACCATTTTCAGTCACTTTTACCCCCCTCCACTCAAGTGGTATTTCCGAAAACTAAAAATACACGTTTCTTTATGTTTAATAGAGATAAAAAATAATTTTTCACTTCTGTAACATGTTAAGTTTTTTTAGATTTACCGTAAAAGTTCTCATTTAAAAATTTCACCCCTTTTGAGTTCCCCTTAAGTGGAGTTTCCAAAAACAAATCACCTATGTTTCTTTACATTTACAGGAGATTCCAAACACCCACTTTTTACGTCTGTAACATTTTACGTTTCCAAGATATTCTGTAGATATAGTCTTTCAAAAAATTCACCCCAATTTGTCACTCCTATTCAACCGCCATTAATTGGATTTTCCAAAAACTAAAAAAATGCGTGTTTCTTTATTTTTAAAGGAGATCCCTTATATAAATTTTCAGTTCTGTAATATCTTCCGTTTCTGAGATATATGTATCCTCATTAAAGGCATTCAACCCATTTTTCACCCTTCTACACCCCTCCTATTGGGATTTACAGGAAACAAAAAATACGCGTTTCTTTATTTTTAGAGGAGATTCTAACTACCAATTGTTACATCTGTAAATTTTAAAGTTTTAAGATGTAGACACACTCATTTTATAAAATTCACCGCCCTTTTCACCCCACAATATTTGGATTTTCCAAAAACGAAAAAATACGTGTTGCTTTACTTTTAAAGTAGATCCCAAATACCAATTTTCAGGTCTGTAATATCTTCAGGTTCTGAAATATAAGTAGCCTCATTAATGGCATTCAACCCATTATTCACCCTTTTACAGCCCTCCTATTGGGATTTTCCGAAAACAAAAAAATACGTGTTTATTTTTAAAGGCGACTCTAAATACCATTTTTCACATCTAAACTTTTAAAATTTTCATATGTAGAAACACTCATTTTAAAAATTCACACCCCTTTTCACCCCCGCCCCCATTATTTGGATTTTCCAAAAACGAAAAATACCTGTTTCTTTATTATTTTTAAGTAGATCCCAAATACCAATTTTCAGGTCTGTAATATCTTCAGTTTCTGAGATATAAGTATCCTCATTAAATGCATTCAACCCCTTTTTCACCCCTTTCCTCCTTTCCTATTAGCATTTTCCTAAAACAAAAAATAGGTGTTTCTTTATTTTTAATGAAGATTCTAAATACCAATTTTTACATCTGTAAACTTTCAACGTTTTGAGCTATAGATACACTCATTTTAAAAATTCACCCCCTTTTTCACCCTTCCATTAACTGGATTTATCAAAAACAAAAAAATACGTGTTTCTTTATTTTTAAAAGAGATCAAAAGTACCAATTTTCAGGTCTGTAAAACCTTTAGTTTCTGAGATATAAGTACCGGTATCCTGATTAAAGGCATTGAACCCTTTTCACCCTTTTTCGCCCCTCCTATTGGGATTTTCTTAAAACAAAAAAATATGTGTTTCCTTATTTTTAATGAAGAGTCTAAATACCAATTTTTACATTTGTAAACTTTAAAAGTTTTGAGATATAGATACACTCATTTTAAAATTTCACCCCCCTTTTCACCCCCTTAGCGGCGGAATATCCAAAAATCCTCTCTTAGCGAGCACCTACATCTTAATATGAATGTATCTTCAAAATTTCATTTCATTATGTCCAGTAGTTTTGGCTCGGCGATGATGAATCAGTCAGTCAGTCAGTCAGTCAGGACAAGCTATTTTATATATATAGATATATTAGGCAGGTTCAGTTTTACGTATTTTAATACGTATTTATCAATTAAAATACATTTTTTAGTTTGCTGAATTGTTAATAAAACTTTGGTGAAAAATATAAAACAAATGCCATTCTCCTATTTGCTGGGATACAATCTGAAGTGAAATGGGCATCCTCCTGTAACCAGCTGAACTGAAATGTTGTCACGTAAAGCAATTGAGAGTTTTGTTTCTATCAGGTCAGTGAACTCGCAGACTACGGGCGTGTTTACAGCTTGCCAATTTTTTTAAGCTATCGTTTGTAAAGTGTTTCAAGAATATACTTTTCAAGATACTGAAAACGAGTCGGCAAATATTTTAGTTTCTGGAAACAAATTTAAAGCTTTTTTAATCGATTAAGAGATAAAATTAGGGATTAAAGGAATAAGGCAAATATAGGTTCTGACGTCAATTCAGGCTTTTTTAGGCATTATAGGACCACTGTAAATGTTAAGCATCTCTTCAGGAACAAAATAGGCTTTTGCCTAAAAACCGGGTCTCGCCAACAAAAACACAAACAATAGTTAACATTTTGTAGCGTTTTATGTTCGAGGCGGACGACATCAACTGCCGGATTTCAGGGATTTTCCACTTTAAATTTAACATGACGAAAGGAACGTATAAAATTACCGAGCGAATGGCTGCACCTCGTATTATTAGGGGGCCGATGACCTAGGTGTTAGAGCCCTTTAAACATCATCGAGTTTGGAACAACTTGTGCCCTAGTTTTTCATGGCTATTTTCTTATTCGCCAGAATGTGTGCACACTAGTGGTGACGGCTGCCATGTTAGTTGTGCGGTTGTAAAGAATGCGGCGCCGTAATGAGGCGTGGAGTTGGAAATGCAAAAGAAAGTAATACGGTCCTTCGTCACATTTAACAAGCTCAAGGATCGGCCGCTGTTATAGGGTCCGGAGTTTTATATGTAATATCGAAGTGTGAAAGCCGTGCTTCAAATCCCGGTCAGTCCATGCCAGATTTGTGGTGGACAAACGAGAGGTCATCACTCATTCCAGCAACACTCTCCACTATCATTTCATTTCATCTGTCAATGTCCCAGAGGAGTGCGACAGCCGGCACTGGAAACAGGCTGAGTATTTTCATCGAAGTGCGAAATATGCACACAAGAATGTAAATATATCACATTGATAAAATGTTTAATAGTATTAACGCAGTAAATTTGGAAAATATTCGTGTATTCCTTTTATTATGACTAATGGTTATGACATCAGACAGAGTCATAGTTGTTGCTTTAGATAATTCATATTGTCCATTGTTTTTTAGTTTATCCGGACTTAATAATCAAATTAAAGGCATAACCAAAATACTACAAATATTTAAAATTGTTTTGAACTGTAAATCGCGATGTTTTGTTGTAGAAGACCCTCTTGCCCTAAAAATGAAACAAATACATGTTACTAAACGGAGTTAATATAGAATCTCTCTTAATACGGTAACTTTTTTATCATGATTTTTTGGCTGTGGTGCGGTGCATATTTTAAAAGAGATAACTAGCGAGGTGAAATGTCTTTCGGGGGCTCCTCTTATTCACCAATAATGATCTTGCAAACAGATATAGAGCTTGTATAAACTGCATGAAGTTTGTTAGAAACACTGACCAATGAAAGCCACTTAGCCAGTCCAGCTTCTGAGAAAGGATTGGTGCTGTTTTTTGCAGTGGAGACACTCGGACGTACTTTACTTCGCAGACAAAGGGTTAGAAATCCCAATTTAAAGTCATATTTAGCAGTTGGGATGAAATTCGCCAATTATTTTACTATAGTCTCAAAATTAAACGATCTGACAGTTTTTTAAATGGAATAATATGCACAATATGTAATATTACTCAGAATATGTGAAAGGAAACACAAGTATAACCATATCAGAACGACAATTCGGCGACATTTTTGTACAAGTAAAGGAATGGAATAAGAACCCGGGCCCTGGTGATAAGATATGAAATGAAGGAAGTTGGTCTGTGAAAGAAAACGTTCCAAATTCTTTGAAAATACTGGATTCACTGTCGACTTTCTTACGTTTCACACAATTACTGTGAAAACACAAATCGTTTCCGGCGTGCGTGCAAGGGAGGAAGCCTGGCAACCCTATCGTTGTCTGGTGTCCACTGTTCTCTTATTAAACTAGAGATCGGCAGGTACAGCGTAGTTTGAGAAATGACTTGTGAAGACATGAAGATCCGCTCCGCGGAATCTTCCGAAGTGGATGCCATGTGATGAGGTTATCTCCGAGCGAGGCTGATTTGTGCGTAGTAACGAAGTTCGTTCACCCTAACCTTGTATCCTTACATAACGTGATAAGTCGACCTAGTCGGTACGTTGTATAATGTGCTGATGACCAGCAGGAGGCGCGGCAACTAAGAGCTTGGCACAATTCTCTTATCGACCTCTTTTGTTTCCTCGAGTGCTATTTGGTTTAAACACGGAAGGAACAAATCCTCCTATAGTCACCTTGGCGAGTATGCTCATATCGGTAGCTCCATCGTAGTTCTCGCTGGCGGTAGTGAATGTTAGTGATGCAAGCTTTAGGCCAAAACAATGTAAACTGTTTTCATAGAAACAACATCCACAGAATATGTTTTCTATAATAATAAAACGCCTGGCCGACACAGCATATGAGCGTACAGTGATGAGTATTGTCACATGGTTCCTAGTTCGATGCCCAGGGGCCATCATTACTGAAGTATCTACCAATGTGGCACCGCTTCCTGAAAATACCAGCGAGGCGGAAGGTAGCAGGCTTGCCTGTTCGCGAAGCGCCGTAGTCTAGGTTCACAGTGGGAAGGTGGCTGGTTCGAATCCGATTCGGATTGTTTCATTCCGCCGTCAGTAACATCGGACATACTAATGAGATCGCAGCAACTGTGTCACACCAAGGCTCTCACATCCGTGACGGGGTAGTTCCTGTTGTCTAACCGCAACAAAGGCAAGACGCTACGACATCCCACAGAGTACGGCTACGCGTTGGACAAAACGTTCTCGACAATCGAGAGACGTAAGCCGACGAGCTAGCGCGAGTTTCGAACTGCTTGATCGCCCGTGCAGCTACGCCAGGTCAGCTTGAGGGCGTCCTTGAGGCAGGGTTACAATCTCGGTGAGCGGGTGCCTAAAGGCCCCCATACACGATCAATTTGCGCAACAAAGGGTTTGTGCAACGTCCTGTTTGTGCTAACTTTGGTACATACACGTTGCAATGGTTTGTGCAAACCTCAGTTCATTTGTTAAATTTAAATGCTTACATTTTTATTAATATCCTTCATTTCATTGTCATCTTCATTGATATCGTCCAGTGTGGATGTTCCCTGCATTTGAGTCTTCTGGTCCCACAGAAAATCTATATAGGTGAAATACCATAAATTGGGTACATACAGTACACATTTTCACTTCCTGCACGGGTTTCTTGCCGCTATTGAGTTTAAGTTCTCTACGGTACGAAGTGTATTAATTTTGGTAAGCACTAGAGCCCTATCTGCTTTGGAATCAATCTCCCTTCATCTTCTCCACCAGTTTCTCTTATACGCCGCAACCTTCATATTCCTGTTTTATACACCCCACTCTTCACTTTCCACAGTTCAGGCAACTCGTGATAAACTGAGATGAACTCTCACCAGAATTCGTTATTGATGTTTTACGTTGACGCTTAATAAACCGGACTCAGGTAGAGCAGGAAAGGTCTTCACACGGTCAACTGTCATCAAAAACTGCCATATACGTTCAAACCGTTTGTCAAGAAGAGAGTTGCGCAAATTATTTCCGTCTCTCCCGATTTGTTTCAAACAGTTGTGCAACTAGTCATTCCGTGCCATACTTCATCAAAATAATAATAATAATAATAATAATAATAATAATAATAATAATAATAATAATAATAATAATAATAATATGGCCTCAGCTACCGTGTGCCATCTGGCTGTCTGCTCGTCAATTTCGACGTTCCATTTTACTCTAGCACCACTAGATGGCAGACCGAGTAAACGGAAACTCTCTTGGGCGTCTATGGCTGAGATTTAATTAATTTTGTCGGGTAAACACCAAATGTGTCACCAGAGATCTTTTACATGACGACATCGTACGACATGGAGTGTCGAGTGGACTTTTTTCCGCCCTTCAAAAATCCGACTACCTCTGCCGGGTTTGAACCCGCTATTTTGCGATCCGGAGGCCGACACTCTACCACTGATCCACAGAGGCATCTAACATCAAAATGTTTGTGCAAAATAGTTTGTTGCGCAAATTGCTTGATCGTGTATGGGGCTTTATTGAAGATAATGCACCATGTCTCCTTCTCCAAGGAGAGTGACCGTGTTGGGTTGGATGAGCTCTCACGGGACAGTGTGTACACATTTCCTGCGGGTGTCTGCAGGACGTGTCTTCGATCCACACGTTCCGATTACTTCAGGAGTGGATCGCAAGCCAAGGTCAGCTCGAGCTTCTGGGACGGACATGAATCGCATCGAGAACGAGAGTACTGGTGGAGATCTGGCGCAGTCCCGCGCCAAATAAACATAATGTTTTATACTACCGAGACTCGAACTCTTGACAGCAGAACTCACGATTTAGCATGCACGCTACCGCCTTGCCTGACAGAGCCTGCGCGTTTGGAGGCACTTCACACAACCGTCGGAGGAAACATTACGACTAATGTAGCGGATATATTATGTCCCAGGCCATGTTGCATGTCCTTCACTTCTTGTGTCGGCAAGTGTTCATTAACCGACTTTACTCAGTCTTTTTTAAGTGTTATCTACCAAGGGATTCAGAGCGTGTTTATTCTGGTTGACAATTGTTATTCGACCTAACAAACATGGTAACCGAGTGATGGAACGTCATTAATTTTATTTTGGTAGTCAAGATTGTACGATACTGAAGCGTGTTTTGCGGTCCGCAGTGGCTCGTATTTTCACGGGCATACTCCAGAAGGGAGGGGGGGGGGGGGGTAAAGGCAAGGCGAGGCACGTGACTACAGGGTTCATACGGAAATTCAGTTTATATTTATCATTCGCTCCGGTCTAGAGGAACCACATGACCTGTAATTAAATATTATATAATCATACAGTATTCAGTACATTGTTTGAAATAAAATAAGTTTTTCTGTTTTCAGCAATGCACATTGACTGTTTTTAGTGCAACATACTTCCGTTCCTTACTTCTTCGTTTCCATTTTTTTCAATATAGTAAGGGCAGTACGAGACAACTAAGCTCTACATTAGGTGTAGGCCCATTTTCCACATTGCGTCCACAATTATTGGAACTAGTTGTGTGGACTACTTGTGCATACTTGAGAGCTTTATTTTCTTTCTTTCTTTCTTTCTTTCTTTCTTTCTTTCTTTCTTTCTTTCTTTCTTTCTTTCTTTCTTTCTTTCTTACCTTAATTAATGTCCTTATTAAGAAGTACAACTTTCAGGATCGTTCATTTTTACCGAAATCCTATGAGCTGCAAGTTTCTATATCAGCTGAAATGCTTTCTTTAAATGGTTGTTGTTTCTATGCTTTTCACTTCTACGTAACTACTACATCCTACATCTGCTGAAATCTGTTTGCTCTACCCCTAACGCTCTTACCGCCTACACTCCCCTCAAAAGCCAACTGAACAAGTGTCTTAAGACATGTCGTGTAATTCCATGTCGTCTTCTGCTGAAATTTCGCCAAATGGTTCTCCTGTCACCAATTCTATTCAATATCTCATTGGTGTTTTAAACTGCCCGTCTCACCTTCAGCATTTTTCTGTTACACCACATTTCAAAAACATCTACTCTCTTTGTTTCTGGGCTAGTTATTTTTCATTTTTCAAGCTCCATACCTTGTCACGCTTCAGAAACATCTAATTCCCATATCAGTGTTCAAGTGAACAAATTTATTTTCTTTAAGAAAGGCCTTGCTTGCGTGTGCTAGTCTGCATTTGGTGTGTTCCTCACTTCAGCCATCGTTAGGTACAACAATATTCATCTACTTCCTTTAATCACCGCGCGAGTTGGCCGTGCGGTTAGGGGCGCGCAGCTGTGGGCTTGCATCCGGGAGATAGTGGGTTCGGCAGACCTGAAGATGGTTCTCCGTGGTTTCCCATTTCACCTTAAAGGCCACGGCCGCTTCCTTCTCACTCCTAGCCCTTTCCTATCCCATCTTCGCCATAAGAGCTCTCTGTGTCGGTGCGTCGTAAAGCAAAGTAAAAAAGAAGTTCCTTTAAGACTTACCACCTGACTTCGTTCGACTGCACTGCGTTACTTTTGTTTTGGATTTATTTATTGTCATCTTGGACTCTTACCCATGACTCCGTCCGTACCATTCAGCAGTTTCTCCAGATTTCTGCAGACTCACATTTAAAAAATACAGTATATATATATCATCGGCAAATCACGGGGTTTTGATTTCCTCTCCTTGGATTTTGCCACTCCTTCGGGAAGTTGGTACCGTACCTTCGAACACCTTATTTAATAACTTCACTACACTCTCCCTCATCGCTTCTTTCAAAAATACATTTGTTATTCCCTTCCCACCCCCTGCTGTCCTATTTTTTGCTTTGCCTAACACTTCCAATACCTCTTCCCCTGATATTTCTTTATCCTACTGTTATCTCCCTCCCAATCATCTGCACCCCTCTCTCTCCCTTCCACCTATCCTTTCCTCCTAACAGTTTTCGAAAATATTCCATCCATGTTTCATAGTCAATTTTAAGGTTTACTACAACTCTTCTCTTCCCTATTAATTTTATTGATTCTCTCCCATACCTTTTCTCCTTCATGGATTTTGCACTCCCTATAGATCGCCTCAGCTTGTTCCTTCTTCCATAACTTCTTCCTTTCTATTATCTTTTCCTTGTATTCCCTCCTCAGTCTTCTCTCCCTCCATGCTTCCTAAAGTCTTTCAGCGCCCTTATAACTACGCTCCTTCATTCCTTGCTCTCACTATTGTACCAACCCTCTGCCTCTTCTACCCTTTCCCCTCTGTATCTCGTGACTTCTGCTACGCTCTTAATGGGGTATTATACGAGCTCTACTGCCCTATCCACATTATTACATCCCAATACTACTTCACACCCTACCTTAATAATTTGGAACTCATTTTGTAAATACTTATCAAGTCTCGCTTTAGTCTCCTCTGTCCATTTACATTTAATAACTACCATACCCTTTTCGCACCCCTCGTTCCTTTTCCCAACCTATCCCTGTGCTCCATTCTCCTCAAGTTCATAAATATCGGGGCATGATAAGATTCAACCCAGTCAACAACCTCAATATTATTTATTCTCGCCAACATATCCTCCGAGCGGATTACCAAGTCGATCTTTTGATGCTCGGTCGTGTGCCTTAGCTTTTGAAGCCCCTTTTATGGTCTCTAGTTCTTCATAGACTGCCTCTTTGCGGCTTTATTATATTGTTCATCCCGTTTCTTTTTGGCTTTCCTTTTTGTGTTGATGGTATCCTGGACCACCTCATTCCACTACCATCAATCAATCAATACTGATCTGCATTTAGGGCAGTCGCCCGGGTGGCAGATTCCCTATCTGTTGTTTTCCTAGCCTTTTCTTAAATGATTGCAAAGAAATTGGAAATTTATTGAACATCTCCCTTGGTAAGTTATCCAATCCCTAATTCCCCTTCCTATAAACGAATATTTGCCCCAATTTGTCCTCTTGAATTCCACACTTCTCTTCATATTGTGATCTTTTCTACTTCTATCGGGCGAGTTGGCCGTGCGGTTAGGGGCGCGCAGGTGAGAGGTCGCATCCGGGAGATACTGGGTTCGAACCCCACTGTCGGCGGCCCTGAAGATGGTTTTCCGTGGTTTCCCATTTTTCTCACCAGGCAAATGCTGGGGTTGTACCATAAATAAGACCACGGCCGCTTCCTTCCCATTCCTAGGTCTTTCCTGTCCCATCGTCGCCCATAAGACCTATCTGTGTCGGTGCGACGTAAAGCAAATCGAAAAAAAAAAACCCCATCTTTCCTACTTTTAAAGACACCACTCAAACGTATTCGTCTACTAATGTCATTCCACGCCATATCTCCAGTGACAGCTCGGAACATACTACTTAGTCGAGCAGCTAGTCCTCCTTCTCCCAAGTCTTCCCAGCCCAAACTTTGCAACGTTTATGTAACGCTAGTCTTTTGTCGGAAATTACCCAGAAAAAACTGAGCTGCTTTTCTTTGGATTTTTCCAGTTTTCCTGGTGAGGGTCCCATAAACTGGAACCATACTCTTGTTGGGGTAAAAAATATCGTTCAAGGTCGGCTTGCTTAATAAACAGACCTCGAACTTATCGATTGACCTGCTCGAGCTCCCGACTTGAATCCGTTTGAAAAGGTGAAGCGTCACGTGCGGTTACAACTGTTGCGACTGGTTCACACAATCCAGACCAACTCTGGAACTTCATGCTTGGCACTATTGGAGAGGTAGACCTATTTTTGGAACTTGGCCTCTGAAGAAGGCATATAGATACCAAAGGTGATTGGTCTTCATACAAACCGAACGAGTTGGCCGTGTTTCTTTATCCAGTGGAGCACCTTTCCCTGATGTCGTACACAGAACATCCCTGAATACTTCTGCATTAATCGTCCACCATCTCTGAACTCGTTCCACTAACTGTTCTTGCAGAATTCACATCCCAAGCTTGATATCTTTTAATCTCCACCACTTAAGCCTTGGATTCATTTTCCTTGTTGTTCTTTTCTTCACCCCTGTGGGTGGGGGACGTAAATGAAGAATACAGCCACGGTATCCCCTGCCTGTCGTAGGAGGCGACTAAAAAGGGTCCCAGGACCTCTCAACTTGGGAGCGTGGGTTGGCGACCGGCCCTCAGCTGAGCCCTGTCATTGCTTCCACTTACTCTTGCTAGGTTCCTCACTTTGATCTATCCTCTCCAACGTCCCTTGGTCAACTCTTGTTGTTTTCCGACCCCCACGGTATTAGAGCATTCGAGCTCGATGGAATCTTCCATTTTCACGCCCTTCTTTGTCCTTACTTCATTTTTTCGAAGTGACGTATCCCTTCTTTTCTCTCTCTCTCTCTCTCTCTCTCTCTCTCTACCCCGTGTGGGTGGGAGACGTAGACGAAAAATACATCCACGGTATCCTCTGCCTGTCGTAAGAGGCTACTAAAAGGGACGACCGAGGGAAGATTGAATTAGAAACATGAACCTACTTGTGACTAGTACCATCACGCTGGGAACACCACGAGTCTCCTTTACTTGCGAGTAGGACCACTATGTTAGGTACTCACTAGGTTTGTGATAAGTAGCAGCAGAGAGTGGCTTCACTGTGGGTTTACGGTACCTGTGATTAGTACCACTATATACAGAACACCACGGGTCTGGGCGTTGCCTGTGATTAGTACCACCACGTGAGGAACACTACGGGAATACCGGCGCCCGTGATTAGTGCACCTATGTGCGGAACACCATGCGTTTGCGTTGCCTCTGAGTGGCGCCATTATGTGAGAAACACCATAGGTCTTGTTACCTGTGCGACGTACAATACTTGTGAGTAGTACCATAATGTGTGGAACGCCGTGAGACTACGCTACTTTTGATTAGTAGCGCAACATGAGAAATAACCATGGTTCTACTTTACCAGCGATTATGTGGAGCCGTTGACCTGGATTTTGGACCCCTTCAGACAACAAGCATCATCGGTTCAAGATTGTGCTTTAGAAACCGTTCCTTGGTCAGTAATACTATTGTTTTAAGATATTTTTTGGGAAGGTGGGGCATAGCGGGTCGGATTCGCTGATTATTTTAAATTCATATTCATCCATTCATTCTTCGTCATGTTTTGAATTCTGGTCAAGGGATGAAATATTTACTTTTAAATCGTCGTTACATTTCGTACAATTAGGGACCGATGACCTAGATGTTAGGCCCCTTTAAACAAGAAGAATCATAATCATCATTCATCGTCAAGCACCGGCACTCTGTGTTGAGGTGTCACCAACTCATTAGGATGCATTCGTCTGCGTAAGAGGAAATATATTCGGCTTTCTCTTGCTCCACTTTTGTATGTCAGTAGATGCCTCTTGCTTTTCTGGAAGAAGGTGTTACAACGCTCACACCCTCCTCATTTCCCGTATCAAATCCCAAACTTCTCAGTGCTTCTCCTTCTCCTTCCACATTGGTGACAACATATCCATTCAGGTCTCCACCCAGAAATATCCTTTCATTAGCTGATATACATTATACACAGTTCAAAAGAATTAGGGGAACATGTTTTTGAACGTATGCCATGCTCCACAAAACAAATACCTCACACCCAGGTATATTATCAACTAAATCTTTATTCTTTACCGTTGAAGTATACAAAAGAACATCAATGGATTCGCGTTCATTTTCAGAACACAAACGGATATGTCCAAATAGGGGTGGAAACAAAGGAATAACAGTCCTCCAGGGTGGATTTTTATCACATTTGAAGAGTTTCAGTATGGTGTATATCCTCCACGAACACTTATCACAGCTTGGCACCTACATGGCATGCTCCGTTAAGTCGACGGAGGTCACGTTGCAGTATCAGGTCTCATTCTTCAATGAGAGCCTGTTCGAGGTCGTGGAGAGTCTGTGGTGGAACAGGACGCCCACGAACATTTCCGTCAAGCCTATCCCACGCATGCTGGATGGGATTAAGGTCGGGACTTACTGCTGGCCATTCCATCTCTTGAAGCCCAGTTCTCGCAAGACAGCTCTGGTGATGCTCGCTACATGAGCCCTGTCATTGTCGTGCATTAGTACGAATTCAGGGCCAACACCGTTTGCAGCAACTAACACATGCTGTAGCAGTATCTGCTCGATGTATCCCGCAGCGGTAAGATTACCACGGACGACGACAAGATCCGTACAGCCATCAATACTGATGCCACCCCACACTATCACAGAACCTTGTCCGAATCGGTCGCCTTCCTGGACAAGATTTCGCATGTACTACTCACCACGGCGTCTGCATACACGTTGACGTCTATAACGCTGTGTCAGGAAAAATCTGGACTCGTCTTGAACAACACAGGTCTTCATTGGCGAGGTTGCCAGTTGACGTGGGTACGGGCAAACAGAAGGCGAGCTGAGCGATGTTACTGCGTTAAACGGGGCACTCGAACAGGACGTCTGGGTTCTAAGGACACTTCTCTTAACCTGTTCCTTAATGTCTGGTCAGACAGCGTGACTCCAGTGAGCCTCTTGAGGTCTATTTGCAGTTCACTGGCAGTTGCTGAATATGCCGCAACGCACACAGATGGTCAGATATCGGTCATCCTGTGGGGTCGTCATACGTCCACGACCTTGTCCATCCCTCCTTGTGAACTAGCCTGTCTCATTTTAGCGATTCCACAAGCGGTGAATAACTGACGGAGAGACATTGAAATTCACAGCAACACGACGAAAAGTCCATCCTTCCTGGATCAAAGTGACGGCCCTTGCGACTTGAACTTCCTTAAGATGTCTCATAGGACGTGCTGGTTGACGAACAACGTGCTTAAATTACCGCAGTAGTCTGTGTACCTCACAACGATACACGGACGCACCGGTATTCACTTTGTTTTGAGGGGGTACGCCTGCAGACGGAGTATAATTTCGATTTGACATACCGTACTCTGAGTACCTAAGGTCTCAAGGTATGCTGTACGACCATTGGAACGCCATCTACCAAATCAACGTTCACATACCAGACGTTACAAAACATGTTCCCCTATTTTTTGAACTGTGTAGTTCCTGCTCTTCCTCCTCACAGCGAACTTGTGGTGCTGCAGTGGTAAACTCTTCCCCAAGACACAACTTCACACTATTCTTCTGTGTACACTGACGACGCAGGTGACCATCCCGTCACCATTGCTTCCTGCACTATTTGATCCAATGTACGGCAATCTAAAGCCATTTCCAGGGTCTCTTGCTTTTTTGCCCTTCCCCCTAGTTCCCTGAACACACACAATTACAATCCTTCTTCTCATGATTAGATCTAAAAGACCTATGTCGATTGAGAAAAAAGAGAGGAAGTTCCTCAGAAAGATTTTGTATCCTAAAAATAGGTGTCGGAAGGTATTGTCCCCCGCCAGAGGCCAAACAAGGAACTGTACGCGAGAGTCGAAAAGATCACCGTTATGAAGAAACGAAGGTTAACCTGAAGAGAATGAACCAGGAGAGATTGGCGCACAAATTGCTCTCACTTTCCAGGAGAAATGGAAATCTTATCCCCGCTGTTTGAAGGAGGTGCACAAAGACATGCGAGTAAATAATGTAAGGCCAGATATCATAATGGAGAGGACTGTCTTTAGGAAGAAAGTTGCTGGTAAACCGCGGGACATCTCGGCGGAAGAACGGCTGAAAAGGAGTGTGAGGTTGAAAAACTTTTGATAATAATGTTACTGTTTTTACGTCCCACTAACTACTTTTACGGTTTTCGGAGACGCGGATTTGCCGGAATTTAGTCTCGCAGGAGTTCTTTCGTGCCAGTAAATCTATCGACACGAGGTTGTCGTATTTGAGCACCTTCGAATACCACCGGACTGAGCCAGGATCGAACCTGCCAAGTTGGGGTCAGAAGGCCAGTGCCTTAACCGTCTGAGCTCCCCCCAAAAACTTTTGATTACAATGTAAACAAAAATATGTAAGCCTAAGAAAGCGAGGTTGTTAGTTTTTGTAAGCGTAGTCCGCAGTTAGATTATTATTATCCAGAGAAATTCGCAAGTGGTCGAGTTCCAAGTCGTGGGACGGTTCATATGTTTCATGAAAGGGAAATAAGCGAGGAAGGCGACGTACAGTGGTAACAGAAGACAACGCTTGAAAACTTCTGTTAGCCGTCTTTCTCAGCAGACGGGAATTTCTTACGTTTGCGTACAGTGGCGTACGAAGTTAAAGTTAAAAATACAGTATATAAATGCACTGCGGTGTCGGGTGATCCTGTGTGTAGGATTAGATTTATAGAATGGATTTTGAATAAAGTGCATGACGCGGAAATTGATCGCAGTCTCATTCTTTTCTCAGGCGAAGCCTGGGCACGCAAGTTCTCAAAACAGCCTAATCCGCTCCATTACGAGAAATTAAGTGTGATTACTTACAATTTATCAGGCAGTTTCCTGCTGCTCAGCTGCGGTTCTGTAGCATGTCGCTCTGGCAGATTGGTGAGGAAATGCGAAAATCTCGAAAATGTGGACAGTAAATGGCTTTCAAGGTCTTCGAACTGATGCCGTTCATGGGAGCTACTGTGCGTGGTGCTGAGGCCATGGCCAGGCAGCGCGAAGCATACAAAATATGATCATCTATTGTACCTGATAGGTACCAAGCTCAAGTGTTTGTACGGTAGATATTACGGTATTTTCTGCTCCTGTCTGTTCTAAGAAGCAGCCTCTCTGTAGCTGATATGGAAAGCTGGAGTTCCAGGAACATGTTCGATGAGAGATGAGGAAGTTTTCGCCCATGTCATCTTTGTTCTTCGTTGTGTGAGGTTAATACTTCATTGATTTGACGTGGTCTTGAACCTTTCGCCGTATAGTCGGTGTTATCTGGAATGTGCATGCTGTGTTTTCGCTTTACGCTTATCCTCATTCCTTTACAAAGGTAAATCGGCTTTATAGTTTAAGGATTGAAGGTGTCGGTATGTACGCACAGAGAGAAAAAAAACATCCGGCATGTAAACCGTGGATGTAGTTATGTACAGTATATTGCTAGGCGTGTTGAGTGGGAGGTGTGACTCAGTTCGCGCTTGCTGTTGGCACGCCTTCTTTCTCCGCAATTGTGATGACGAGTGAGCACATGCAATCTTTCGAGGATAAAAAACATGGTATTTTCCTAGTATGTTTTTTTCTGTGAAATCTAGTGAAAGTAGTTGATGGTGGTGGTGGTTATTGTTTTCACAAGTACTATTGACTGAACAGCATTAATCAGAAGTGGTTCGACCCTTCGTAGAATCAGGTTTCGGCATAAGGAAGAAAAGGTCCACGAAGGAAGTCTCCAGGCCTCGCGAGGAGAACAGGAGATGACCAACAGAGGTCAGAGTAAGTGGAAGGTGCTCTAGTCTCCCCTTACGACAGGCAGGCACAGGGGGAGTGAGACTTTTCTCTATTTTCAGCTTGGTTGATACGTATAAGTTAACAAAGTAATTCGTACTTACGTTTCTTTTAATATATCAGGTGATGTTGCAACCAACTTTTTAAAAATTGTCTAGAGTTCCTCGTGCAAAGTGAGCTATAAGTAATTTCTATATCTCCAGATTGTATACATTTTACTTTCTCGCCCAACGTTCTTTCTGTTCTCCATGGCCGATTAACAGCAACGCACTTTGTCTCAATACGAGAAATTAAAATCATTTGAGTGTGTGTCGTTTAAATAACCTGCTTGCTGTTATGTCCGGTACGGCCGCGCGGTCGCTTGTACCGCACGGCATATATGATTAACGACAATTATATGTATGAATGAGTTTCGTACAAATGAGGCTTAACCCTCGAGCACTTACGTTCCTTTTTATCACTCAAGTACTCGCGGTGCTTCATTACGTATTTCAATGCCTCCTTCCAAGTTAACTAAAGTAAATGCCTAAACTCTATGTTATATCGTTGATCTTTTAATTCTTGTCCGCCTTCGTAGCGTAACGGTTTGTATTATTAGCTGCCGTCCTCGGGGGCCCGGGTTCGATTTTCGGTACGCCAGGAAGTTAAAACTGGCAGGAGGGCTGGTATGTGGTTGAAATGGTACATGCAGCTCACCTCCAATGGGGGTGTGCCCATGGGCGCCTGCAAGGGGGGGGGGGCAAAGGAGGGCGCTTCCCCCCCTCCTGGAATTCAAAAAAAGGTTGCTGTTCAATTGTTTAATATCATACCAGATTATTTCATAAAACGAACTTACCGACAGTCGTATCTGTTATAACCGGGCGCCCATAGGTGTGCCTGAAAAGAGCTGCACCACCTCGAGATGAGGACACGAGTTTACTTACTTTACTTAATTCTTGAAATATTTACATAATATTAACTTTATTTTACGAGTTTACTTACTTTACTTCTTGAAATATTTACATAATATTAACTTTATTTTACCCCGCACGAAGCTTCTATTGAAACATTATGTTTACCTCCTGAAAAATGATTAACAAGTGTATTTATTAAGGCAACGAGTACATTCAAATCTATCGTCAGTGCAGTCTATTTTTGAGTGTCAACTATCAGAAGTATAATTATTACGGCACATATAAGCGGATAAATTCAAATCTGGCTTCAGCGCAGTTCAGTTTTGTCCTGTTTATTCCGCATGACTGGCAGCTGCACTCTTTCATATTTATTTATTTATTTATTTATTTATTTATTTATTTATTTATTTATTTATTTATTTATTTATTTATTTATTTATTTATTTATTTATTTCATGAAAATCGGTACAGATAAGAGCAACACTATGGAGATGTCGAGAGGGCAAAATTCGAAATCCGAGTCTGGAAATTGTGGCCTGCTTTAAATATCTAGGAAGTGAATTATTGCAAATTGCTAGGGTGGACATTCTACCAAAGCGTAAGAAAACTTGTTTGGAGCAAAGAAGTACCGAGGAAAAGTAAAGAGAAAATGTACTATGTACCCATGTAGCTGAGATTTGGACTTCGACTAGCAGGCAAGAGAGTAGAGTTTAAGCCAGTGAGATGAAATTCCTAAGCAGTATGATAGGAAAGACAGAGTGAGGAATGAAGATGTGAGGAAGGAAGTTGAGATAGGAAAGATAAATGAGAGAATTGAAAAGAATAAACTAAGGTGGTTTGGACATGTAAAGAGGATGGAGGAGAATATAATTCCAAGACAGATGGTGGCAAAGTGCGACTACAAGAGGGCAAGAGAAAGACCTAGAACAAGGTGGATTGAATCAGTGAAGAGCTGCATAAGAAGACGAAATTTAGACTGGGACAAGATCGTGGAAAGAAAGGGGAGGATGGAGAAGCGCCATAAATATAAATATAAATATAAATATAAATATAAATATCCCGACTCTGCAGGAGCTGAATAAGGGGAAACGATAATGATGACGATGAAATGTCAGCAGATTGCTGGCAGAACAATGTACATCAGTTTTTTTTTTTTCTAAACGTGGTGCCATCGCGAGTACTCCAGGGTTTAAATTAATGACATAAACCAGTCTCAACTGTGTTAATGTTACATTAACACATCCAAGTTTTCGACGGCAGGATGGACCTGGTGTGAAAATGGCAAACCATGGAAAGCCGACAGTTCCCCAGTGCCCGACCAACTAGCTCGGTTTGAAAGGAGCTCGTTAGAAACACTAGACAAAGATCCCTACTGCTCTTGCCCAGCACAGGCCTCACTTCTACGACATTTCTAGCGTTAAAGTTGTTCAGCGCCAGAGGAACAAGGGCAACAGCGTCATCTTGTCATGTTCGGCAACCATAAATTGAAAAGTAATCAATAAATAAATTAAACATGTAGATTAATTACTTTTAACTGAAGTAGGAACTTAAGGGCACTCAGCCCACGGAGAACAGTGATGACCGCGTCACCTAGCGGTCGTCTACCATGGGCTTTGTGCTTCAAACCTGGCAGACGGGGTCGGAACACTTCCTCTGCTATGTTGTATAAAACAGAACCGTAAAATTGTCACTGAGGCGGCGTAAATGGCGTCAGAATAAAGTGCCAGCGCTATTACCCCCTGGGAAAATAAAAACTTCCGGAGAAAGAGTTGGAATCTCTCCGAAAGTGGGTTAGTGGTTATTGTAGTCGAAGACCCCATGGGTGACGGGAAGAAGTACTGGCGGAGACCGCAAACGATCTCTTCAGTTCTTCCAGACTCTCCAAACCTGTTCTATTTTTGTCATCCTTATATTTCTTCTTTTTTCCTCAATCGTTTCTTCTAATGTTTCTTCGAAAGTCAATATTGCTCTTTTTCTTCACCCGCAATATCTTGTATTCATCTCGTTTCATTCACTCAATTTCCTCCATGTCCATATTTCTCGTGCTTCCCTCGCTCGATCAAAATAAGGAGCTCCAAAGAAACTTTTTTTTTTTTTTACAAATGATTTTTTTATTCCAATTTCTGCTTGTTGAAGGCTTTCTCAAGTATCGCTGTTCTGAATTCATGCCTACTCCTGTATTTCGCCTGATCAAGTATTGAAGGTTATAGTTACCTTGCCATGCGAGTTTTGGTTTTCAGTCTTCATTTGTTAGAGGTGTTGTTTGTTTATGACTACGATATCCCCCCGAAAATCTTTTCTTATTTACGTTGACACCTTCAGCGAGCTTTTTGAACGGGTACAAAACATTATAGAGTTCGTTTTCCTTGAGATCTTCTTCTGGTACCGGTACTGTAAGTTTTATACGTTTTATGTATCTCTTGAACACGGAGTTTCGAGTGCTAAGTCACATGAAAGCACCGTCGCTGCGTGCTGATAATAATGAAGGTTTATTTTAAGACAAAGCAGGCAGGACACATGGATGGACGAGGAGACTTCCGTGAAGACTTCCACGAGTCGCTTGCCGTTCCAGGAATTGTTTACACCTCCAAGGACGCCGTGTTCTTGGAAGACGATACTCGGCAGTATTTCCTCACGAGACTTGTTTACTTTATTTCCTTCACTCTTTGGTTTCTGAGGGCTTGTACTACGACTGTCAGATACGTAGGCTGCAAACTGGAAGTTAAATATTTTCTTGCGTAGTACCAACGGACTTTAACTACGGTATTGTTATCTTCCCGCGTTAGTGAAAGTTACCTCCAGTTCCTGGGACACATTTTGAGGAGAGAAGGAGACAGTTTAGAAAAGACCATTCTGCAAGGCAAAATTGAAGACACCAGACCAAGAGGCAGAACAAGTAGATAGCTTGATGCGTCGCTCTAGCTAGCTCCTTATCGGCCTTGACAATCGTCTCCACGCACTGTAATCGGAGTAGTTACACAGCTCGACACGTGGCGCTGGCGGCCTAACTATTTGCGGTAGAAATGCATACTTCTTTATAGAAAAGATATTGACTTTGATTGCCGATTTATCGTAATTTAGAGTTGTGTAGAATGTTGCATAGGTTAATACTGTTAAAATGATTAATCCTAAAGAGTACTTTCATTGATATGTGCCAAAATAACGTCGTGAAATGCAACTGCGGAGAGATGGAGTAGTCCAACTGACGTTCCTTAACTGTGAAGAATAATAGTAACCGGTTTTATTATCATGGCATTTAGATACATAGCAGAACTTACCACAATACTTTTGTCTTCTGATGTTAATCTTGAGATTAAGAGTCATTGTTCAATTAGAGTTTTAAAATACTTCAAGTGCTGCTCTCAGGAAGTGGGATGGACAACACATAAAAGTCGTACTTTTTTCTATATTCATTGTATGGATAACATAAATATTTCGACTCAAACATGTTTAAATTTTAATTTCAATATATTGAACCCATGGCCTTTGTGTCATAAGGAACCAGAGTCCTAAAGTCATTACAGGAGGTCTTATATAAATTACCAGTCAGGAGCTTTACCTACATTTTTAATCTTTGACCAGAGACGGCACGTGGAGGACCAGTTGTTAGTTCTCATTCTCACGCTAAAGAAATTACGTCACCCGCACGTGGAAAAGGAGCATGGATACGGTGGACCATTTGTTCGAATAAAAAGTACGTTTTAAAAAGAATTGGCAACGAAGCTGCTGTAATAAATGTCAGGAAATTGTAAGCAAAACAATTTGGTCATTAATGATACAGATTGTAGATCGCTAAATAGCTCCAGAAGAAAATTTGTCAAAAAACGCGCCTGTTCGTTCAAACTCGGTTACATCGATCAAATATAGTGCCTATCTTATGAGGAAATTTAACAGTTCAATTGGTTGGGGGAAATTCTTAAATGCTCATCAATAGCATTGCTACTAAATTAACAATTATGCACTGACTGAGCAAATGTCATGGGATAGCGGAACACTGATGCGCAGGTGTGTTGTCTGCGCACCACGCGCCCCCTGTGCCAGCGGCAGTTGTATAGAAGACCCTGTGAGCAGTGGCTGTGCATGTGACAGGTGTAACATGGAACGTCGTCGTGAGCTGACACCGTTCGAACGGAGTATGGTGGTCGGTGGCCGACGGATGGGAAGTGCAATTTCGGAACTGGTGCGGGAATTCGGCTTCACACGATCAACCGTGTCCAGGGTATATCGTGAATGGTTGAATGCGGGTGTCATCGTCCACAACAGACGAACGACCAGCCGTCCAGTCACCCTCGATGACCGTGAACGGCGACATCTGAGACGGATTGTCAGTAGTGACAGACGGGCAACCGTGCAACAAATCACGGCTCAATTCAACACAGGCCGTGCTAGCCACGTCTCCCAGTGGACAGTCTGTAGGAACATGGGTTCTATGGGGTATGGGTGCCGGCGCCGCACACGGGTGCCACTGTTAACCCAACGTCATCGGGCACAACGACGCGCATTTGTCGCCAGTCACCAGGGATGGACACTGGAACAATGGCGTAACGTGATATGGTCGGACGAATCACGATTTCAACTGCACCATGCCGATGGGAGGCACCGTGTATGGCGCAGACCACATGAAGCGATGGATCCCGCCTGCCTCGAAGGTGTGGTCCAAAGCGCTGGTGTCTCTGTTATGGTCTGGGGTGTATGTTCCTGGTATGGAATGGGCCCCCTAGTTGTTCTGGAAGAGACTTTGATTGGTACGTGGTATATTGAGCTGCTCGGAGACTACCTCCACCCATTTTTGGCCTTCCAGCGAACAAACGGTTCTGCGGTGTTTCAAGATGATAACGCGCCGCCACATCGCTCACACGTCGCCCGGGAATGGTTCCAGGAGCATGCAGCGGAGGTCCAATGACTGCCATGGCCACCCAGGAGCCCCGATATGAACCCTATCGAGCATATCTGGGATGTCCTGGAACGCAGGCTCCGTGCCATGGATGCTGCTCCCACGAACAGACCAACATTGGCGGCCGCTCTGCAAACGATTTGGTGTCAGCTGCGCCCAGAGGACTACCAGGGACTTGTTGACTCACTTCCACGGCGTCTCACTGCAGTTCGCAGGGCCAGAGAAGGCCCCACACGCTATTAGGTGACTATCCCATGACATTTGCTAAGTCAGTGTATGTTACAGTGACACCTGCCTTCAATACATTTTTATGGGGTAGGAAAAGTGTCTGTAAATTCTTGGCGGTAAATGAAAGTGGTATTAGGGTGGGAGTAAAACCTATAAAAGAGCGATGCGCCATCTTGAAATCAGGCATTGTGTCAATTGAATTCGAGGCGAGTCCACGTATTTCAGAGGAACTTTAACCAACATTTGAAAGACTAAGTCCAAAGGAAAGATAGGTTTTGGCCGGAGGTGGCTGTACTATCATTTCCAAGTGGAGATAGGTTTTAAACCTCACGTCATTTTCAGAGACATGTAAAAGACGGTCATTCTAATGCCGCGATACTGCAATTCCTGCAGTTGAAATCATAAATAATAATTGTTGTATTTTAAAATCATTGCGTGTCCGGGTCGTGTTCGACAGACGTATTCGGTCCGTGCAAGCAAGAGAACGTGTGAAGAGTATTTTTTGTTTGTCAGTATTTTCAGGTGAATAAAATAAAAAGCATAATATGTTTGTAAAGCCACGATCTATTGAGATGGATAAATAAAACGATTGAGGGGCTGGTGAATCTGTAAACATGGGAGAAGACGTACGACAAAAAAGTATGTGAATTACCACCGTTATGAAATGCTTTTATTTATTCCATGATGTCACTGTTTTTCTTGTGTATGTATTTTTGGCGCATTTTGGTCACTCTCTTATTTCGTGAAATGTCAGAGAAATATGATAAGAGGTCATTTGTTTTATTTTCTTGGATAATCGGGAAAGTCGCGAAACTAACATATGAAGTGTTGTTAAGTAATAGATTTTGATGGTTGACAAACGAATTTAATGTGCAAAGGATCATTTCCGTACGTTTATTTTCTATATTTGTGGTTTGCCAAAGTTAGGATATTAATTTGTCATAAAATTATGTTCGGTGTAAAGAAGAAATTCATGTAAGCGTAATCCGTGGTTATTCAGTTAGTTGGCGTGAGGGCACACCGTTTTATGAGGCGATGTAAATGTTATTGAAGGGAAGTTACGGGGCGAGATGGATAAAATTGTGACAGGGATCGCTATTCCAAAGTCTATTGAAATCTGTGGTGAACTGATCAGGGGACAATAACAGTACATTTTTTGGAAGCCAAGTTGTGATTTTTCGCTTTTGGAAATAGATCAAATATGTGGGGAAAGATGGTTAATGGTCACAGAGTGTTTGTGTAACAGCATTTGGGGATCACCCAAGAGAGATATTCCATATTAGCGTCGTGTCGAGATGTTATGTTTAAGCGAGTGTTTCAAGTCTTGCGAAGTGGGAAGTAAGGGGGATTGTGAATCAGGTTGTTGAAATCCTGATGCTGGGAAGTTCAGTGTAGGAAACCCGAGGAGGTGTTTCGTGTGATTTATTGAGATGGGAATAGGTCAGTCCATAATTAGTATTCCACGTGAAACCGTAGGACGGTTATGGATAAGGATATTTGAGTGACGTCTTAAATTAAATCTCTTCGCATAATATATGGTGGGTCAAGAATTATATTTCATTTCAATTGCCAGTGAGACCGAGTTTGTTGTTTCATTTAATGCCAGTTAAAAACACGACTAGCACACATGTGTTTCGTGTTAAGATAACAAAGGGAGACTAGTGTCCCGTTATAAAAAAAGCCAGCTGTTAGTCGTTAGAGCTCGGTACTAGAAAGGAACTAACTGTAATTTGAATTTGTCATGTGTATACAAATCTTTGGAATCATATTTCAATCTTTAGAATAGACTCGTTTAATAAAGATTTGAATTCGTTTTTGAAGCGATGGAAATGAGACGATAAGGTTGGAGGTAACCATTTCAAGGATGCCAAAACTTGAGAATCGGTAGTGATTGTTGTCTGACATTATTCAAGGGTTGTACAAAGTCTTATATTTTAATGTCACGAAGCGATGTGACGGGGATTTGTTATCTTAAGTTGTGCGTTAATTTGTGTAGATTGTAGGATTTAATGTTATTATCCAAGCTAGTTTCTTAAAATTGTTAGTCTTAATGTAAGCTTGTTGAGTGAGGTCATGAAATAAATAAATAGTACTGAAGACTATAAAATATATCGCACTTTCAGCCGCGATGAAGAAAATACAAGCAATAAACAAGGCAAACACTGCAATTGAAATAATTAAGGATTTTTACAGAAAGCATTCGTCCGGGCAGATATAATTTGTTGTTAATTAGGATTATGAGATTATTTCAATTTATTAAATTATTTATTTCAGTGAAATCGTGTTTGAAAATTAGCTTAAAACCAAGTGACTAACTTAAAATGTATCTTGCTGGGAAATATCAAGATATTAACGTAACGATTAAGGGGACACGTCCGATGGCAAGGGACTTTACTGCCACAAGTGTTGTGAGCGTTTGTTGCTGTTATAATTTTTGATTTTGATTTGTTGAGCCTCATATTGCTGGGGATTTATTAATGAGGAAACCTTGGTCATCAACTACTGTACCATAATTGTGTTCAGCCTTCAACTTAAAATTTTTGATGGTCAATGGGGTCATCAACCTCAGTGACTGAAAATATTGCCATTTGCCATTATAGCATCATTTTTCTTACGGTCATCATCCGCAATGACTTCAACGTAAATTACAAAGTTAGATGTCGGTCCATGACGTAGTCGCAGGTCACACCGATTCAATTAAGGGTCCATGCCGTACAACCACTGTGTGGCACATACTGATCGGATTGCCTTAATCATACCAAGAGTCCAGAGCTCATGCTACGGGGGCTGGATCATCACGAATCATTATGATGGTATAGGCAGTCTCACATGGAAGCCGATCTTAGGGATCTCCAGACTTTTTTATTTCACTCTTAAGACAGTTGTTTCTAGTAAGGATGCCCCTCAGGCATTTGAATTAAGGTCTCCAAAGCCAGTATCTCTCATTATTATTATTATTATTATTATTATTATTATTATTATTATGGACAAGTCTGAGTTCGTTGTTAAAATGCCATGTGTCTCTTCGACCTCATGATTTAAATTATTTATATAAGCATCAGTGTTCTTTGACTCGATTTCTCTCATAGATAGATTAGGTTACTGAAACCCGCCTCTTACCTAAGCAAGTAACGAACAACCCTAGACGACCCAAGAGAAAGATCTCATGCCGATTTGCTAATAGGTAAGGAAGGTAGGTATCCTGCAAAGGACCTTACGGGGTTCAATGTATAATTTCAGATTACATTTCATTCATACCTTGCACTAGAATTTTAAATATCAGACGAATTGTCCTTGCGGTTAGGGGCGCGCAGCTGTGAGCTTGCATCCTGGAGATAGTGTGTTCGAACTCCACTGTCGGCAGCCCTGAAGATGGTTTTCCGTGGTTTCCCATTTTCACATCAGGCTGTACCTTAGTTAAGGTCACGGGCGATTCCTTCCCACTCCTAGTCCTTTCCTATCCCATCGTCGCCATAAGACCTATCTGTGTCAGTGCGACGTAAAACAAATAGCAAAAAAGAAGAATTTTAAATAAAAATTTTGCGAGAGAAAAATATTTTGTAAACTGTTCATTGCTCACGTAACAACACTTAATACGTTGGCCTTACCGTCATAACAGTAATGGTTCTTACTTGTCAGTGTTTAAATGTTTAACCCTCTACTGCATACTGTTGCCTTTAGGCAACAAATAACTTTTCACCTGTATAAAGGATAAATATTGTAGACAGAGGTAGTTCCACGGCACACCTTCAACTGTACAATCAGTTAAACACATATCCCAGTGATGCCTTGTTTTTATTATTATTATTATAATACACATAACATCCACCCCGTCAACATCCACGCGAACCAACCACCGTTTATTTTACGTGGGCCCTCCCCATCACATTACCACAGGCTTCAGGAGCACCTCTGGCTCAACCTCTAAAGGGCCCTTTACACGTTCAGACTTGTCTGCACAGACCACGTTTACAACGACCGTCTGCACATCTGATCTGCACTGTTCACGCTGCGTTTACACGTTCCGACCATTTGTACAGCTTTCGCACAGTCCTGTATTTCTAATCGAGACGAGCGCAGGTAGTATTTCCTGACCATGGCCACATTAAGTCAATTAACTTACAAAGTGGTACTTCTGTCTAGTGTTGTTATTTCGGAAATTAAAAAGAGGAAGAAATCACAACGTAGAAGGTGGACAAAAGACGCGTCTAAAGGCGTTTCGCTTTCGCACGTTGATCTTTTGAAGGAGTTAAAACTGGAAAAAGATGACTGGTTTAACTAGTTGAGAATGGACGAAAAGACATTCTTAGTGCTGTTGCAGTATGTCACACCGTATATAAGGAGAGGTGACAGTGTAATGAGAGAATCGATAAGCACTTTAGAAAGACTTGTAGTAACATTGAGGTTTCTGGCAACGGGAAGAAACTATGCGGACCTTAAATTTTCTGCTATAGTTTCTCCTTCATCGTTAAGCCACATCATTTCGGAAACATGCCGTGCTATATATGTAGTACTAAGAGAGAAATATTTAAAGGTGAGAATTCAGAGGCATTATTTTGCTTAGGTAAAATAGATTGCGTGTTCCTTCCTCAGTG